>NC_140583.1:255656962-256989465 GCF_964204655.1 Triturus cristatus | reverse complement strand
AGGGCTGAACTTGGATGATAAATTCAAAGCTGTTCTGAACAGGGGCCCAAAAACATAAATTCGGCCCAGGGCTTCCAAAATCCTTAAATTGTCCCTAGCTGCTCTGCTCCTCTTGTCATCCGTCTTTCACTTTCTTGCGCCATTTTCTGCCAGAAACTTTAATTCGTCCCTTCTACCTAAACCCTAATGCTGATTGTGCCATGCGCCTTTCATCATAGCCCGCTACAATGTAGCTGCGTTGATTAACATTTGGAGGCCTTTCAAGCACAAGCGTTGTACTTAGCAGCATCTTTAGCCAAAGCCTGCACAGGGCTTTTAATAAAAGAGCCACAGAAATGCAGTGAATAAAGTGTTGCACCCAGGAGGCGGGGGACATGCGCAGTAGTGTTTGCAAAGAGTTATGGGTAATTCTGCAGGAGTCTGACTGACCCACGAAGCCATAAGGACAGGATTTCCAGGAGGGTGCCGGAACAACGAGCCTCACATGCTGACCGAAAAAAATGGGCAAGCAAAGAGCAGGGATCCCGACGTGTGATCGCCAAGGGATCCTGGGCTTTCCCTTAACAATGAACGCTTACTAGTTCCATCGAAGCTAAAGTAACACTACAACTACCAGAATGCATTGGTTTCTAAAATAAAAGCAGTGGACCGGTAGTGCAATGACCCGGTGGCATGAAGTCAGTGGTAACTCTCCCCTAGTGGAAGTCCCAGTCCACCAATCACAAATGGGTTCTAGTGGATCCTTTGTATTGCCTTCTAATTTGGGGGCATCTCTTTACCTGTTATAGAGCAAATTCTTCGGAAACAAATTGTATCTTAAAACGTGGCGGTGTCTAATGCGTTCAGCTGGTCATATTATGTTAGTAACCAGAATACCCTCGTTTTTGGGGAATCAAAAAGCGATCTGCAGCACTGGATCAAGTAGAAGCAATCCGTGCGTAGTAAAATGGTGTGTGTGTGCAGGGCCGGCCTCTGGCGTGGGCGCGCTGGGGCCAGGCCCAGGGCGCCAATATTCCGAGGGGCGCACGGAGGTGAGTGCAGTAAGGTTATGCCCTTCTTATCTTGCTCAAGCCTTGTCCCTTCTGATTTGCAGTTTAAAGTGGCTTTAGTCCTTTCATTGCCATAGGCTGGCGATGTTTTTAACTCCTTTTAGCCCCCTGCCTTCACCCTCTGACCCCCGCTGGCACACATCTCCAAATCGTCATCCGCATGAGGCAGCTAAGCTATCAATGATGGCGAGCTGTGGCGGTCCAGGGATGTTTGTGCTCAGGGGCCAGCCCCTGCTCCTCCAGGTGCTGACCAGTGAACACAACAGGGCCCCCTGCTGCCTCATTTAATTCACCACCATCAGCAAGGGCGCCAAGTTTCTCTGGCTCACGCCCAGAGCGCTATCTTAGCAAAGGCGATGTGTGTGCGCGCACGCGCGCGCGCGTGCAGTTCCAGGGACTGCCAATAGCACAGATCCTCTATCACTATCAGCCATCGGGATATGGATTCATTCAGCGCATTTTCGCCGGGCAATAAAGACCCCTCCCGCCTCCTGAGAACACTTGGGTTCGTTAGATTACAGCTAACAAAACATCTCAGAGGGTTAATGTACCTGCTGCAAAGGTCTGATACTGGCCTAATCACCATATATATTTATTTTCAATTCCAGCGAACTTGTAAAGCGCACCTTCACTTATTCAAAGTATCAAAGCGCTAAGTACTTATTCTAGACACGGGAGTGTCCGTTGGAGCATGATCGAAACAGCCAGGTGATGCTATCGAATTCGGCAGATTCACTTATTTTATGTAGGGTTTTGCCTGCCCCCCTCAGCAATGTGTATGTGGGAGGAGAGGGGAAGGGACATCAGTTATTCAGATAACACCAGGGATCGAATGCATGCTAATATATCTTGTTTTGCTTCAGAAACGAGCTGCCTCGGCTTGGGAGTTCGTATCTGAATATTTAAGACGTTTACTTTTTAAGTTGTATATATTATGAAATTGTTATGCAATATTCCAGGCAAGGAGTATTCACAAGGAGCCCTAAAATGTATCGGCGTGTGCTAGTGCCATCGCCCCCATCCCATTGAATCTAAGATTTCAAGGCGATATCAGAAACCCAGGGGCATATTTACAACTAAAGTGGTGGAGCGCGGCATTAAGCCAAGAAGGCTAACGGCAGCTCTGTCATTTAGAGACGCATGGCTCCACTGTGTGTGCGCTGCTTGTGCAGCACACAGAGAAGTTGCAACGGCACGCTCTGTCATTTAGAGACGCATGGCTCCACTGTGTGTGCGCTGCTTGTGCAGCACACATAGAAGTTGCAACGGCACGCTCTGTCATTTTAGAGACGCATGGCTCCACTGTGTGTGTGCTGCTTGTGCAGCACACAGAGAAGTTGCAACGGCACGCTCTGTCATTTAGAGACGCATGGCTCCACTGTGTGTGTGCAGCTTGTGCAGCACACAGAGAAGTTGCAACGGCACGCTCTGTCATTTAGAGACGCATGGCTCCACTGTGTGTGTGCTGCTTGTGCAGCACACAGAGAAGTTGCAACGGCACGCTCTGTCATTTAGAGACGCATGGCTCCACTGTGTGTGTGTGCTGCACAGTTGCAACTCGGCATTTTTAAAATGATTTTTTATGTGCAAGAAGGGACACCTTCCTGCACGTAAACAATCATACATGGCGTTTTGTTGTTTCTATGTGTGCTGCGTAATGCAGTACACATAGAAACAGCCAAAACGAGGAGAAATAAAGCATTCCTCCTCGTTTTCCCTGGTCTTAATTTTGGCGCTGCCCCATATTTACGTCACCCTCGTAAATATGGGACAACGTCATAATCAATGGCTGTTGGAACGGACCGCCCACCACAACACCCATTGCCCACCCCTTGGCTTAATGCCGCCTTGTGAATGTGGCGACGCCCTATCATCACAGGAACATCAATAAAAGTAACGTTCCTGTGGCGATAGGGGCTTGTAAATATGCCCCAGAATGCCGAGGAGTAGAACACTGAGCTGCCATTCCAGGCAGTGTGGAGGCCCTCGTCGAGATCCTCAAGGCGAATGCTTCACCAGCTCATCCCCAGGTCTCCCAGGGTGTGCATGGATGACAGAGATTACATTTCACCAGTGCGCTGACACACTCTACTGGTTTCTATAGATTATACAGGGTCTGGTGGAGTTTGACTATATTTGCATCATCGGAGTAGTAGGAAGAGATCTGCAAAGCCTGACCAGTGCATAAATAACATTTTGCATCGGCAGCCTTGCCTGGGCAGGGAGTGTCCTTCATGCGTTGGATCACACACAGGACCACATACATGGAGTGTGGACGTTAGCCAGCACCTTTCATACATTGCTTGCTGAAAGCGCCTTTCAGATATGGGATTCGTGCACGCGACGGCAGATTTAGAGTACATAAATCAATCAGGATTTATAAAGCGCTGCAAATCACCCGTGAGGATCTCAAGGCGCAGGAGTTGTTGCCAGGGCTGGCTTTAGCACTGGTGGCACCCCTCCCCCTGCCCCCATGACCTACTCCTCGGATTTCCTATCACCTAGCAAAAGTGCCTCTCATCTCTCCCTAGCCCACTCTCAATACATTCTATTTGTTTTAAAGCACTGTTAAAAAATACCGATGTGTCCCTTGCAGCAGGCATCTTAACCCTCTGTGCTACTTTATGGCGAGTCAAAGCTTCTACTAGACAAAACTCAGATCTTTCTCTCTAGCAGGCACATTAACCACAAGAGTTATCTTGAAATTTTTATTGCTGCCTGAAAACTGGATGCACAAGGAATTCTGCAGCAGGTGCTTTTAAACCCTAAGTTACTGCTAAACACACCACCCCCTCCCCTTGAGGTCAGGGCCCCCTCCAGGTCAGCGTCCAGTGCACCCACACCCGTTGCACCACCCTAAAGCCGGACCTGGTTGCTGGCTGCTTCACGGTGCTCTGTTTATTTGAAAAACCTCTGAAATGAGGGTAAAACAAGTAGAAGACGTGAAAAAGGAGGGAAAAGAAGGAGAAAGCACTATGAAAACGGAGAGGCATGGAATGAGAAAGCAGCAGACGAGGGAAAAGTAGGAGAAAGTACTCAGGACAACAGGGGGAAAAGAAGGAGAAAGCAGTAGAAAATGAGACAAAAGCACGAAAAAGCACTCAGAAACGGAGGAAAAGTAGGAGAACGCAGAAGAAAATTAGACAAAAGGAGGAGAAAGCACTCAGAGAAACGGGGAAAAGAAGAAGAAAGCAGTAGAAAATTAGACAAAGGAGGAGAAAGCACTCAGAGAAACGGGGGAAAGAAGGAGAAAGCAGTAGAAAATTAGACAAAAGCAGGAGAGAGCACTTAGAGAAACGGGGGAAAAGAAGGAGAAAGCAGTAGAAAGTTAGACAAAAACAGGAGAAAGCACTCAGAGAAACGGGGGGAAAGAAGGAGAAAGCAGTAGAAAATTAGACAAAAGCAGGAGAAAGCACTTAGAGAAACGGGGGAAAAGAAGGAGAAAGCAGTAGAAAATTAGACAAAGGAGGAGAAAGCACTCAGAGAAACGGGGGAAAAGAAGGAGAAAGCAGTAGAAAATTAGACAAAAGCAGGAGAGAGCACTTAGAGAAACGGGGTAAAAGAAGGAGAAAGCAGTAGAAAATTAGACAAAAGGAGGAGAGAGCACTCAGAGAAACGGGGGGAAAGAAGGAGAACGCAGAAGAAAATTAGACAAAAGCAGGAGAAAGCACTTAGAGAAACGGGGTAAAAGAAGGAGAAAGCAGTAGAAAATTAGACAAAAGGAGGAGAGAGCACTCAGAGAAACGGGGGGAAAGAAGGAGAACGCAGAAGAAAATTAGACAAAAGGAGGAGAAAGCACTCAGAGAAACGGGGAAAAGAAGAAGAAAGCAGTAGAAAATTAGACAAAGGAGGAGAAAGCACTCAGAGAAACGGGGGAAAGAAGGAGAAAGCAGTAGAAAATTAGACAAAAGCAGGAGAGAGCACTTAGAGAAACGGGGGAAAAGAAGGAGAAAGCAGTAGAAAGTTAGACAAAAACAGGAGAAAGCACTCAGAGAAACGGGGAAAAGAAGGAGAAAGCAGTAGAAAATTAGACAAAAGCAGGAGAAAGCACTTAGAGAAACGGGGGGAAAGAAGGAGAAAGCAGTAGAAAATTAGACAAAGGAGGAGAAAGCACTCAGAGAAACGGGGGAAAGAAGGAGAAAGCAGTAGAAAATTAGACAAAAGCAGGAGAAAGCACTTAGAGAAACGGGGGAAAAGAAGGAGAAAGCAGTAGAAAATTAGACAAAAGGAGGAGAAAGCACTCAGAGAAACGGGGAAAAGAAGGAGAAAGCAGTAGAAAATTAGACAAAAGCAGGAGAGAGCACTTAGAGAAACGGGGTAAAAGAAGGAGAAAGCAGTAGAAAATTAGACAAAAGAGGAGAAAGCACTCAGAGAAACGGGGGGAAAGAAGGAGAAAGCAGTAGAAAATTAGACAAAGGAGGAGAAAGCACTCAGAGAAATGGGGGGAAAGAAGGAGAAAGCAGTAGAAAATTAGACAAAAGCAGGAGAAAGCACTTAGAGAAACGGGGGAAAAGAAGGAGAAAGCAGTAGAAAATGAGACAAAAGCACGAAAAAGCACTCAGAAACGGAGGAAAAGTAGGAGAACGCAGAAGAAAATTAGACAAAAGGAGGAGAAAGCACTCAGAGAAACGGGGAAAAGAAGAAGAAAGCAGTAGAAAATTAGACAAAGGAGGAGAAAGCACTCAGAGAAACGGGGGGAAAGAAGGAGAAAGCAGTAGAAAATTAGACAAAAGCAGGAGAAAGCACTTAGAGAAACGGGGGAAAAGAAGGAGAAAGCAGTAGAAAATTAGACAAAAGGAGGAGAAAGCACTCAGAGAAACGGGGGAAAAGAAGGAGAAAGCAGTAGAAAATTAGACAAAAGCAGGAGAGAGCACTTAGAGAAACGGGGGAAAAGAAGGAGAAAGCAGTAGAAAATTAGACAAAAGGAGGAGAAAGCACTCAGAGAAACGGGGGGAAAGAAGGAGAAAGCAGTAGAAAATTAGACAAAAGAGGAGAAAGCACTCAGAGAAACGGGGGAAAGAAGGAGAAAGCAGTAGAAAATTAGACAAAGGAGGAGAAAGCACTCAGAAACGGGGGGAAAGAAGGAGAAAGCAGTAGAAAATTAGACAAAAGCAGGAGAAAGCACTTAGAGAAACGGGGCAAAAGAAGGAGAAAGCAGTAGAAAATTAGACAAAAGGAGGAGAAAGCACTCAGAGAAACGGGGGAAAAGAAGGAGAAAGCAGTAGAAAATTAGACAAAAGCAGGAGAGAGCACTCAGAGAAACGGGGGGAAAGAAGGAGAAAGCAGTAGAAAGTTAGACAAAAACAGGAGAAAGCACTCAGAGAAACGGGGGTAAAGAAGGAGAAAGCAGTAGAAAATTAGACAAAAGCAGGAGAAAGCACTCAGAGAAATGGGGAGGGAGGAGAGGGTGCAGTAACATGGGAGAGCTGGGACTGGGACCTGCTTTGACTGGGGCAAAGGGTCAGTTTCCTCTGGCCATTGCTGTGTAATCATTTTTTTTTTGCTCGCCATTATTCACTTGGTGGTGCTCGTTTCTCTGCTGAACATGTGTATTTTGTCCATTAACCTTTGCTAAGGAGAAGCTTCTTCTCGGCATAGGCTGATTTTGCAGAAAAGTGATTCCAGGCATCTACTGCGTGTGCCAACCAGCAGCGTGCGGCCATCAATTGTGGCCCACTACAGCAGCACTGGACGGTTTCCACACAGTGTGGTCCAGTCCTAATATGGCAGAGCAAGAACAGGCGGATACACTCTGTCCAACTTGGAGATGACGTTTGCAGCATTGGGGCGCGGGGATTGAGGGATACAGGAGACCTGTTTAACATGAATGTGTGTCATAGCATAGAGTCCCACAGGAGTAGGCTAGAAAATGCAGACTGTATCGTAGATCATTAGATCCATGGTGACGTCAGACCAGTGTTCACCCTCTGATACTTGCCAGATAGGACTTTTCGTAGGGTTATAGAACACTTGCTGTGGTCACAGCTCCTCGGCAGTGTAGCTCCTTGGCAAGACTTCACGGCGCTCCTGCAGGTATGAAGGTTAGAGAGCAGATAGGTGGCAGCCCCCTCGTTCTTGGACCAAAAACCCAGTTTTCTTACCTAAGTCCAACGTCCTCCCCATCTCCGCTGCCCATCTGAGGCCCACCTGCCGCAGACATCTTGGCTCCTTCTCCCATCCATTTAACTAGTAGTGTAGCAGGGATGCGATGAATCTTGGTTCCAGCAAGGACTGCTGTTGGGGTAGTAAAATACAGAAATGATTAGGGTTCGATAGGCGCCTTGGGGCTCTGTGCCCAGGTGCCACTGCACCTGCTGCACCAGGTTCGGGGCTCCATACAGAATGTCCTGGGAGGGGCCCCTGCCTGGAGCCGCCTGGATTCCTTGGTGTTTTTGAAGCTGTTCTTCCTGGATGGGCCCAGTTTTTCAGCATTCCTGCTACCCGCCTGGGGCAGGTGGAATCCCCAGTCCACCCAGAACTGTCACTTCTTGAAAGTCTCTGCTGAGACTGAGGCCCATGTGTGAAATGAATGGTTTGTTCCTTTTTGTGGTCACGGGACTCCTCAATGACTTGCATTACTTTTAGAAGGTGTAGATACAGAGCTCCAATGAGGTGAAAGCACCGCCGCGAAAATGCAAAGCCTTCTTGCAGCCAATGTTCCTCGTGCACAGATTGCAAGGCCCGCACATACACCTCTGCGCTGTGGCGTCAATACGTGTAGACCATGGTGTTTGAAAGTTTTACACCTGGCAAAGGTGTTTATTTGTTTTTAGTTCTTTATCTTTTCTTTTCAGTATGCAAATTCTTCCACCTCCAGCGTACTCCTTTCTTCTCGCTGGTTTTGAAAATGCTGTCACTCTTGCACAAGGAAGTTCGTGGCAGAAGGCACAAAAGGGCAAATGAATCTGTTGCCAAATCCGGCATTTTCATGCAGTTATGATTTGCATGTTAAAGAAAATGTTTTAATAGATTCTCAAGTCTGTTTTTGCATGAAATGTGGTGGCATTTTCCTGTGGAGGTGCTTGCTCCACGCCCTCTGCTGAGAAGGCCATCTTCAGGCCGCTCTGTGTGAGTTAGAGGCTCTCCGTGGAGGCCCAGCCATTGGTGCACCCTTGTCCCGCCTCATGGATGCCCGGAAGCTGCTTTCTGTGGACATGTTACACTTATTTTAAAAGTGCGTGTGAAGTTTCTTTATGTGTCACATTTGGTAGGCCTTTTTGTGCATTGTGTGACTCATAGAGTCTATATATATATTTGTTAATCTTGATGAGTTTCACTCATATCCGAGGACAAACTTTAGCTCTCCCACAATTTTAGAGATCTGGGAAAGCCGGGTGGAAACGCAAAGGTGACCCCAGCACGTAGGCCCTCCGAGAGGTGTGCAGGCCCTGCCCTTAGAAGCCGGTCCTCTTCTGGCCGGGAGGAGGCGAGAGTCAAGACAGGCATCGCTTGGACATATTTTCCAAGTTCCTGCCTCACATATTGAGTCTGTGGCCAAAATCTGCCTGTAGGCGCAGGAAGTAGGGTGTATGTGTGCAGCAGCACCCCCAAAATAGCCATGCTGGAGTTCAGAAGGTGAATGGACAATAAAGATGCCTTTAAAACTTTGTTTTTATCACATGTGCTGTGCATTCAAAGACAGGTCAAATGTCACGAAAGGTCTTCTGACAAATTAGTGCTTATTCGTTTGACATGGAAATTGGTGTTTGCTCTCTTTGACTGCGAGGCCGGGGGGATTCTGTAATGTGAATGTCTTGCTGGGGTTACAGGCGGAGGGAAAGGAACAGCTGTAGGGTGTCATTTTTCCAACGCAATACAATTTAGATAAATGGAAATGAACTGTACAAATATTTCAAAAGCTATCTGCAGTGAGGAAAGCCCAAATGAAGCACATGGTTTTTCATAATTCTGACATGTGATGGAAACAAAGATTTTATTAGGTTAAACACTAATCAGACACGTTATTTGTGTGACGCGCAGTTTCTAAATACTTGCTAAAACCTGAGTTCCACACATTATCGTTTGTCCACTATATACAGTTTCATCAGTAAAATTGCACGTCGCTGCACGTTTAGTGGCCCTTTCAATGAGAGACGTGCTGCCTGTAAATGACACTGTGCTGCCACACCATGCTTTGGTGATATATTTGCAACGGTTTCCTCCAAACTGCGCCACCAGCCACATTCTACACCCTTCCCACTCTCCTGCTGAACAGACGAGGCTCATTTGCTACCCTTGTTCTGTGTGTGAAGGCGGGGTTTCTCACAATCCTTAGGACGCCAGTGGTGTAACAAGATGCCAGCACCCCACTGTGCACATTGTCCCACCACCAGTGGAGCTGTCGTTGGTTATTGAATTGACCCTACTTCCCACCTGAAAGGGAAGAACATCTCTGGAATTTCCCAGGGACTGCCTCACGAGGAGGGCACTGGGACCATTCCAATGGGTAAACACTGTAAACAACAGGTTATTGACAGAACAACCCGCAGAGCAGGCGCCATTGTGTCCACCTTGAAACCTGTACCTCAGGTTTGGATGCGATTAGGTGAGTGACGTGCGCTTTTGGGGCACGGATAGAGGATGTGGAGGTTTCTTCGCTCAGTGGCCATGCCCCCTCCATCGTAAAAAGCACTAATGAGCCAATATACATTCTTTCCTAGCCCCGTGAGCCCCCATAAAAGACAAACCGTCGTAAACATACCATAGCGCTGACCTCCCTCGAGCCCAGACCACATCAACGCTTCCTACGGCTTGAATCCTAAACTCCAAAGGGCCTCTGACACGTGACAGTCAAAGTACCCAATCCCAGGCCTCCATTAACCACTAGACATCACAAACCAGTGAGCGCGCATGTCCTTGATCTTATTCCTGCATTGTAATTGTAACTTAACCCACAGCACCCCTGCAGTTCTACTGCTGAAATAATCAGCTCAATCAGTGCACCCCGATCGTGACCTCTACCAACCCATGCACTTCTGTCATTTGGGGTGCATCCACAGCTCGGGTGATGTCCCCCAGTTCTAGCCCGCAGCACCCCTACAAAGGCTCGTCTAACCTGACTTGCGACATTTCCTGCAGTGGATATGTTCCACACAGAGCTTGGGAAATGCATTTTAATTCAAACTTACTCCACAGTTATGTACCTATTATGGGAGCGAGTGAAGCTGGCGCTGCTGCGGTTCTTGTGCCTCTTCTGCTTGTATTAGTGAGAGAAGCTTGTACAGATACTTCCTGTGCGTCATCTGTTCTCTGGGGGAGGGAAGCTTGCACTACTGCTGCCCATGTTGTGCACGTGTATCCTGTGTGTAGTGGAAGCTTGCACTACTGCTGCCCATGTTGTGCACGTGTATCCTGTGTGTAGTGGAAGCTTGCACTACTGCTGCCCATGTTGTGCACGCGAATCCTGTGTGTAGTGGAATCTTGCACTACTGCTGCCCATGCTGTGCACGTGTGTGCCTGTGAGCAGTGGAAGCTTGCACTACTGCTGCCCATGCTGGGCACGTGTTTGTCTAGGTGCAATGGAAGCTTGCACTACTGCTGACCATTCTGTACACGTGTGTGACTGTTTGCTGTGGAAGCTTGCTCTACTGGTGCCCATGCTGTGCTTGTGTGTGTCTAGGTGCAATGGAAGTTTGCACTACTGATGCCCATGCTGTGCACATGTGTGTCTAGGTGCAAAGGAAGCTTGCACTACTGCGGCCTATGCAGTCACGTGTGTGTCTAGGTGCAATGGAAGCATGCACTACTTCTGCCCATGCTGTGCGTGTGTGTCTAGGTGCAATGGAAGTTTGCACTACTGCTGCCCATGCTGTGCACGTGTGTGTCTATGTGCAATGGAAGCTTGCACTACTGGTGCCCATGCTGTGCATGTGTGTGTCTATGTGCAATGGAAGTATGCTGTGCACGTGTGTCTAGGTGCAATAGAAGCATGCACTACTGCTGCACGTGTGGTGCACATGTGTGTCTCGGTGCAATGGAAGCTTGTACTACTGCTGCCCATGCTGTGCACATGTGTGTCTCGGTGCAATGGAAGCTTGCACTACTGGTGCCCATGCTCTGCACGTGTATGTCATGGTGCAATCGAAGCATGCACTACTGCTGCCCATGGTGTGCAAGTGTGTGTCTAAGTGAAATGGAAGCTTGCACTACTGTAGCCTGTGTTATGCATTTGTAAGTTTGTGTGTGTGAAGAACGCCTGCACTGCTACTATCTATGTTATATATTTCCTCTTCAAGAAAGTATCTTTCTCTGCTGTAACCTATGCTGTGGTTTGTGTGTGTTCATGTGCACGACTGTTTATGTGTATAAGATAAGCTTGCATTGCAATTGTCTGTGCTATACCTATATGCTGTTTGTGAGGAAGAGACACGACGCTGCTGTAGCCCGTTATGTACCAGTTCAGTGTGTTGAAGTGAGGGAAGCTTGCACTGCAGCTTTATGTTCTATGCCTATATGGTATGTGTGAGGAAGAGACACTGAGCTGCTCCAGCCTGTGATATACCGATTCAATGTGTTGAAGTGTGGAAAGCCTGCACTTCTGCTTTTTGTGCAGCCTGTGCGCCTGGAGAGAGGGAAGCTCGCACTGCTGCTGCTTGTGATGTACCTGTTCAGCCTGTGCGCCTGGAGAGAGGGACGCTTGCACTGCTGCTCTTTGGGCTGTACCTGTTCAGCCTGTGCACATGGAGAGAGGGAAGCTTGCACTGCTGCTGCTTGTGATGTACCTGTTCAGCCTGTGCACATGGCGAGAGGGGCGCTTGCACGCTGCTCTTTGTGCTGTACCTGTTCAGCCTGTGCACATGGAGAGGGGCGCTTGCACTGCTTCTCTTTGTGCTTTACCTGTTCAGCCTGTGCACATGGAGAGAAGGAAGCTTGCACTACTGCTGACTCTCCTTTACCTGTCTGCTTCCAATCAACCATGTAGACGGTGTCCTGTATATAAACCTACACCATATTCACTTGGAGTTTTACTAAAAGTAATTTGTGTTGTCTTATTCTGTGACAGTGAGTGACATTTGTGTCTGTCCACAGGGTGGCCTGTCCAGGAGTTCTGCAATGCGGCGAGCGAGCACAGCCGGGATGGGCTGGCTCCTGCTCTTCTGTGCGCTTCTGATGACACCAGGTAATGCTTCACAGTACCAATTTACTTTCAGTATCTGACTGTTGAGCCTTCAGGGAGACCTTCTAGCTCTGCATGCTTTCTATCTAACTACGAAAGAACCCGCCTCTCCTCTGCCTGCTAGTATCATCACCTGCAGGATACCTACAGGTCTCAGTAGATAAGCTTCACCATCAGCGGCAATCAGTCGTTCCACCAACGATACTACTCCATTGGATTGTAAACCTGGCAGAATGGTGAGATTGGATTCCGCTGGGGGTATGGGGTATAGCGGCAGCCATACATATACCTGCCTCAGTAGACCATTGGCTTTCACCTCACCCGGCATTTCTCCCTTTTTGTGATTAATCAAAGCCAGCAGTGTCCTGTGCTGTTCCTACTGTCCTTTACTTAATTAATCCAAACCAGTGACAACCCACTTGGCTCAGCCTTTTATCAAATTGTTAAAATGTGCCCCTGCCCTGGTGCTGGAGGGTGGCTCAATGCCCGTGAGATCCTCTTGCAGACACATTCTTTCTTTAGTTATTGAGGTCCATTGCCTCCATTTTAATATCATGGACCATGTGTCTCGGATGACCCTGCCGCTGAGGTTGTTTTGCCATATCTTGCTAGGTTTATTCTGTTTGGGAATTTCTATGTCACATCTTGCCGACTCACGTCCTCCAGGGTACACTGCATCCCGAAAATAGGTATATTTGTTGCCTTGCGCACATCTAATGTAATGTACCTGTTAGTTTTTATACAGTAGCGCTTTACGCTGATGGGCGCTAGCCAAGAAAGTGACAAACCACATCATCCTCTCACCCCCCTTTAAAGAGAGCTGTACAGTGCACATTGGTTGGACACATAGCACAATGAGCCCCCCCTTTGATGCACATTGGATGCTCCTTAGCATCGCCCTCCCACACCTCATTTAATTGTATTACCTCTAGTTAATTCTCCGAGATACCTCTCAGGTCCCTCTTATTTCAGTGACTTTTCAAACTAGCAAAAGTCTCCTGTTTTAGACCCCGTGTCCTGGCTTAGTGCCTTGGCCGTTTTCGTACTCATCTTCTAGGAGCAGCAAACGTTGACATGTGTGCTGGTATGTAAACCTTTGGTATGAAACAGATGCAATTCATGAGCTTAGTTGGCGCCAGAGGTGAGGTCAGGGGCTCAGAGTGAACAGGCTGGGCAGCTGGAAGCCAATAGTGTTCTTCAGCAACAAACCAGGATTGGGTGTAGAAGCACAGTGAGCACCCTGCAGCAGCTCTCAGTGCTAACGCTCCGTTTTCCCATTGGTAGAAATCTTCCACTGGTTGCTATGCCAACTGTGTATGAAGAGCCCTTTCATGCTTGTAAGCAACTTGTTCGGATGTTTTACCCCAAAGGACTTTTATAAAGATTCCCACACTATACAATCGTTCCAGTTGAAGCGTGAATCTCATATATTTTGTGGTACACATAATAAATAATTTTGCTAAAAAGGAAAATAAACTGAAAAAATTAAAAAAAGAAGGATTGCTCTGGCAGCTGGGAAAAAAACAAAAGCTGGCTGAGGCATACATCCCTGTGTGCCCAATTGGTCAAGGGCAGACCTAGCTGGTGCTACTGCAAACAGCGGTGGCACACAAGATACGCATGGAGACCGCTAACAGACACCCTTGGGTGTGTCTTCATTATTGCATCCTTACTTTACATGAAGCTCATAGGGGCATATAATCAAGACAGGCGATACATTTATCGCCGCTTTAGCGGCAGAAAACTCCCACTAAAACGGCGATAATGGGCTTGATAATATGCCGCAGGGAATTCCAATTGAAGCCCATGTTAGATGTGAAGGACATCTAACATGGGCTGCAATTGGAATTCCATAGAACATATTATCAAGCCCATTATCGCCGTTTTAGCGGCAGTTTTCTGCCTGTCTTGATAATATGCCCCATAGTGTCTTATGCCATCAGCTGTAGAGAACAGCACCCCCTGAGCTTTTAATTCCATATGGACTGTGGCATTGATATACAGAGTTAATGTTCACTTTGGGGTTTTAGGGCAGTACAAACTACACCAAATGAGCTTCTTAGAGCCATGGCATGATATGCATCAACACTGTATCAGACATGCAGATGTCTTTTGTACGACATCCAGGTATAAAAGATATATGGGATGAAACTTGCTTTAATTTACATAATAATGCTACTGCAAGTTACCGAAAATGGCCTTATTGAGGAACAAGGCCACAGGCTGAGATCTTTCATGGGGTTGACTTCGAGGCAGGTTGCCACAGGCTTTTATTATACAGCAGAGAGAAGTTTATTCCTGGAACAAATGTTTAACCCATAACTCTTCCCTCAAATGCACTTTTTTGCTTTTTCAGATGAATGGGGTATAGCAGATTGTATAATGAATGCAGAATCGGTTGTGTGAAAATAAACACAACGATAAGCAGCTGGTCATTTTTCTTGGTTCAAAATGCATTATCAGCAGTTTAATGTGACACTTTCAAAAACCTGGAACTACACGTATGTTCAACTTTGAGGGCTGGGAAAGATCAGTATTTATAGTTAGTATCATAATTTGAACCCGATTTTTCATAAACTTGCCAACTCTAGAAGATTGTAACATCGAATCATGAAATACTGTTTTTGTGTTTTGGCATATATTTTTATCCTATGAATTGTTTATTCATTCTGCTTTTATGGCTTCTGTAGCCGAAATAAAGTTTCTTTTGACTTTGACTTTCAAAAACGCCCGAGGTTCAAATGTATGGTCATAAAAGAGTGAGCTTTTTTCTTTCAGGAAAGGAGCTTTAGTGGTGCAATAATATAAACAATTCCATACTTGTCCCCCTTTCTGCTATGAATGTTCTTTCAAGGGCAGTATATTGCAGAATAACGTAAAAGTGATTTCTCCCTTTCTTGGTTTAAACAGCAGTTGTGAATCTGCGCCATGATCAGCCTGCCATAGTCTGCTATATTAGGAGGCTTTGTGACGTCACAACTCCTGTAATAACATCAGAGTAGTGATGTCTTTTAAGTATTACAAGAAACTAGTCAATTCAAAACCAGACTGGAATTAAAACAAGCATTTGCAATGCAGCAGGTCTCCCATTTGCGAGAGTTTATGCTATTGGCATTGTAAATGAAAATGCCTTTTATTTATCTGTTTTGCTAACTAACAAATAAATAAAAGGCATTGTCATTTACAATGCCAATAGCTCAAACTTGTAAATGCGAGACCTATTTAAAGAAGCGGCCGCCGTTGTCTCGGGCTGCTTGGAAAGGGAAAGCACGCATGGCGCGCTGAATGTTGCAGGAAAACATGTCGTGCCTGCAGTAGGAGCAACTCATTAAAGAAAATAGTGCTTACAGGCTAAAAAAGACGTACTGTGTAACAACCGAAGTAAAAGAGCCAGTCCTCATGGGAGGTTACAAATGAAGACAAGGCGGTACTCAGGAGGGATTAACAAGCCTATTAACGAATCAGTAGCCAACATTTACGAAGGGCAATGACACAAGCCAATGACAAATATGGGCAGAGAGTGGACTAGACTTTTAGTCCATACTCCAATACAGCAAGCCTCGCAGAGCAGCGCATGCGCTGCCCTGGCTCGACCTAAAAATAGCAATACGATTGTGTTCATTCGGGTTTCCATCCAAGGGAGGCAGGAGTTTCTTTCTCAGGCTCGGTTTTGGGTCTGTGTGAATATTGTGCCACACAAACGCTGGTTGTATGACCTCCCCACTCCTATTCCAAGGAGGGAAAAGTTTGGTTACCGTTTTCCTGTTTATGAGAGGGTTGTCCAGTGTAGGAGGGAGTCTGAAGGAGCTATTCTCAGTCTACGATCGTTTTCTGTATTCTGTAAGCTTGATGATGAAGGAAAAAGCGCTCCCCAGGCGTAGACCTCATGCAAGAGCGATACTAATTTTAATAAACAACATACCTCAAAGGGCAGTAAATGCATGTCACATACCAAGGAGATGATGTGATTTGAATTATTTCTCCCTGCAACTGTCACAGCTCTGACTCTAATTGTAAAAAGAACAGAAACTCTTTTTATCAAGACGAGACAGTAATTGAGCCATGGTCAAAGGTAAAAAGCAGCTACTAGCAGGAGCAATTCACTGAACTTTCTTTAGAAGGTGTAGGGGTTGCTTTCCACAGAATATTAGTGATATTGTCAGGCCCAATCCATCTATGAAATAAGCCCATTAATTGCCATGTACTTAGTGAACATGTATCACTCCTCAGTCCTGATAACATTCTATCTGGCTGTAGAGTGATGCCATCATCTACATTTAGTATGCCATCTTCGGACAAACCCCTTTGAAAGATATACAAATGTACAGGGTAAGGCCATGTGGTATGTGAGCACAGGGCGAGGCCCCTCAGTTCTCCCTTTCGTGTAGTTGCGTTTAGTATTTAAACAAAAAACAAAAATAATATTTCTCTATCCACTCCCCGTGGGGGGCTTTTATAAATGTAAACCAGCAATCATTGACTTTGGTTATTATTAGCTTCAACTGCAGTGCTTTATGATATTCATACACATGGTCTTATAAGCTTCTCTCTCTTGCTCTAGGTATATTCGCTCAAGATAGCACTACCAGCTTGCCTTACTTGGCAAGCTCACCTCTGTCATCAACTGAAGTATCAACCACGTCAGGAAATCAATCAGCTATATTTGTCTCATCACCGACCATAGACACGGCATCTCAACCATCCCCTAATGGGTCATCGCCTGCAGTGAGTGATTCTGTCTCTCCACTGTCATCAACTGAAGTGTTAACTGGAAAGCAATCTTCAGCCGTGTTTGCCTCATCAACACCTCTAAGCACTGCGTCTCAACCATCCTCTAGTGGGTCATCGCCTGCAGTGAGTGATTCTGTCTCTCCACTGTCATCAACTGAAGTGTTAACTGGAAAGCAATCTTCAGCCGTGTTTGCCTCATCAACACCTCTAAGCACTGCATCTCAACCATCCTCTAGTGGGTCATCGCCTGCAGTGAGTGTTTCTGTCTCTCCACTGTCATCAACTGAAGTGTTAACAACTGGAAATCAATCTTCAGCCATGTTTGCCTCATCAACTCCTCTAAGCACTGCATCTCAACCATCCTCTAGTGGGTCATCGCCTGCAGTGAGTGTTTCTGTCTCTCCACTGTCATCAACTGAAGTGTTAACAACTGGAAATCAATCTTCAGCCATGTTTGTCTCATCAACACCTCTAAGCACTGCATCTCAACCATCCTCTAGTGGGTCATCGCCTGCAGTGAGTGTTTCTGTCTCCCCACTGTCATCAACTGCAGTGTTAACAACGTCTGGAAATCAATCTTCAGCCGTGTTTGTCTCATCAACACCTCCAAGCACTGCATCTCAACCATCTCCTAATGGGTCACCGCCTGCAGTGAGTGTTTCTGTCTCTCCACTGTCATCAACTGAAGTGTTAACTGGAAATCAATCTTCAGCCATGTTTGTCTCATCAACAACTCTTAGCACTGCATCTCAACCATCCTCTAATGGGTCATCGCCTGCAGTGAGTGTTTCTGTCTCTCCCCTGTCATCAACCGCAGTGTTAACAACGTCTGGAAATCAATCTTCAGCCATGTTTGTCTCATCAACACCTCTAAGCACTGCATCTCAACCATCTTCTAATGGGTCATCGCCTGCAGTGAGTGTTTCTGTCTCTCCACTGTCATCAACTGAAGTGTTAACTGGAAATCAATCTTCAGCCATGTTTGTCTCATCAACACCTCTAAGCACTACATCTCAACCATCCTCTAGTGGGTCATCGCCTGCAGTGAGTGTTTCTGTCTCTCCCCTGTCATCAACCGCAGTGTTAACAACGTCTGGAAATCAATCTTCAGCCATGTTTGTCTCATCAACACCTCTAAGCACTGCATCTCAACCATCTTCTAATGGGTCATCGCCTGCAGCGAGTGTTTCTGTCTCTCCACTGTCATCAACTGAAGTGTTAACTGGAAATCAATCTTCAGCCATGTTTGTCTCATCAACAACTTTAAGCACTGCATCTCAACCATCCTCTAGTGGGTCATCGCATGCAGTGAGTGTTTCTGTCTCCCCAATGTCATCAACTGAAGTGTTAACTGGAAATCAATCTTCAGCCATGTTTGTCTCATCAACAACTCTAAGCACTGCATCTCAACCATCCTCTAGTGGGTCATCGCATGCAGTGAGTGTTTCTGTCTCCCCACTGTCATCAACTGAAGTTTTAACTGGAAATCAATATTCAGCCATGTTTGTCTCATCAACACCTCTAAGCACTGCATCTCAACCATCCTCTAGTGGGTCATCGCCTGCAGTGAGTGTTTCTGTCTCTCCACTGTCATCAACTGAAGTGTTAACAACTGGAAATCAATCTTCAGCCATGTTTGTCTCATCAACACCTCTAAGCACTGCATCTCAACCATCCTCTAGTGGGTCATCACCTGCAGTGAGTGTTTCTGTCTCCCCACTGTCATCAACTGCAGTGTTAACAACTGGAAATCAATCTTCAGCCATGTTTGTCTCATCAACACCTGTAAGCACTGCATCTCAACCATCTCCTAATGGGTCATCGCCTGCAGTGAGTGTTTCTGTCTCTCCACTGTCATCAACTGAAGTGTTAACTGGAAATCAATCTTCAGCATTGTTTGTCTCATCAACACCTGTAAGCACTGCATCTCAACCATCTCCTAATGGGTCATCGCCTGCAATAAGTATTTCCAACTTCCCTACATCACCAGCTGAAGTGTTTACAACCTCTGAAAATCACTCTGCAGTGTCTGCGCCATCTCCACCTGCAAACACGGGAACACAGCTGTCTACTACCAATCTGTCGTCTACTGTGAGTGTGTTTATGCCAACTTCATCACCCAGTGCAGCGCCTCCTACCTTTGAAAGAGAGTCTTCCACTCCATTGTTCAATTCATTATCCCTTGCTAGCACATCTAAAGGGGGGCCAACCACAAGAAACCCAGATACAACTTTATCCAGCACCACGATGACTGTGCCTCCTCCAGCTGTTCTGCTCTCTTTCAGAATTACAGGTGAACCATACAGCGAGAGCCTGGGTAATTCGTCCTCAGAGGAGTTCCAAAGTTTGAAGAATGAACTTGAAGATTTGGTGAGTACTCAAATGAGGTATTAGAATAAAAGGTACCTCTTTGGAGAGCGGCTATTTCTGAAAATTAAACATAAGGGGTTTTAGCAAAAAAGTGCATATACCTCAGTGACAGAGCGACAAAACGAAAAAGGGTCAGAATTTAAAGACACTGGGCCTCATTCACAACATAACGACATAGCGTGCCACCACAAGTCAGCTTGCTGCGCTGAACTGTGTCATTATAAAAGCACAGGAATGCATCATATTTACAACAATATGACGCATCCCTGTGCTTTCCCCTGCACTGGCGCACAATTGGCTGTCCTGCGCTAATGCAGGCAACCTTGCACTACAGTGCAAGGGTGCCTGCGTTATGGGGATGATTGTTTTTGTGCAGTAAGGGACACCGTCCTGCACAAAAACAGTCACAAGAGGCTTTTTCCTCTTTCTATGTGTGCTGCAGAATACAGCAAATATAGAAAAAGGAAAAAAGAAGAAGAAATACAAATATTTCTCCTTGTTGCGCCTCCTTACCCTGGGGAGGTGTAGGATTCTAAAGCATTCCTAGGTTTACAAAATGTTGTAAATCTGGAAATGCAGCAAAATCCATAGGTGTTGTGTGGGGACACCCCCAGCAACACCAATGGCACGCCCCTTTGACTCAGAGTGATGCGTGAAAAGGGGCCAGATGTACAAGGCCATGAAAACAAAAGCCACGCAGGGTGGCTTTGCGTGGCCTTGTAAATATGGGATAGCACACTGCGCCCATGGTGCGTGAAAAAAATATGCTGCTCGTGTGGCGCAAGGGGCTTGTAAATAAGCCTCACTTTTGGAAGGATTCTGCGGACTCTGGCAGTCGACTATATGGGTGGGATCCTCACTACATAGCTCCATGAACTTAGTTGCTTGGGTATGTGTGAGACTCCACCTTTGAACCTGTGATGTTTCTTGGTGATGTGCGAGACTCCACCTTTGAACCTGTGATGTTTCTTGGTGATGTGTGAGACTCCACCTTTGAACCTGTGATGTTTCTTGGTGATGTGCGAGACTCCACCTTTGAACCTGTGATGTTTCTTGGTGATGTGCGAGACTCCCACTTTCTCACTTTCTTGGTGATGTGTGAGACTCCCACCTTCACAGGTGAGATGATTCTTGGTGATGTTCTAGAGAACAAGCACTCTACTAGTTACATGTGACTGTTTATTGTGCTCACCCCAAACCTTGAGGTCCAGCTGATATTTTACAGTGTGATTCGAGCTGAAGCTAACAATCCGGGATACAGTGACACCCGCATTCATGCAGAACCCTGAATAGCACAGGCTCAGCCCACAGCAATTTTCAGAATCCTGGCAATGTGTGATTCTAAGAAAGACGACAGTGACTGAGTTTCCTCTAGACATTTAATTTACACTGGAGGGTCAAGGGAAGGAATTAACTTTACCTTCAATTGAATCTCCTTTTCGTCCTTTCACATTCACAGTCAATTAAAAACAACCCTCGAGTCCATTCATCCTAATTGAAGGTTGGGAAAGGATTTTTACAATTACATGCACCTATTTTTCCATCGGGAAAAGGCTTTATGTAGCTCCTTTTGGCTCAGATCGTCTCTTTCCTGCTTGCCCATGAGAGAACGAGAGAGCACTGCTGCCAACAGCTCACTTTGCATTTAGCTGTTCAATTAAATCTTCCTCCTGCTCTGCCTACACATATCTGGGGTAGGGATCTCTGAATTTCGTAAGGTCTGAACACACAACATTTTTCAGCGGAGATTTGAATACCATTCACTGACTTCCAGCTCAAACTTGCTCTGTTATCAGGCCTAAATCATCTGTGTTGACATAAGTAGGTAAAGGAGCAGGTGCGTTCGTGGTGCTTTGAAGTAGGTGATTGCTTGCTGATCACAGTGTGCCCACCTGCAGGGCCCAGCGCTGAATCCTGTGAGAGCAGCTTTTGGCTTCAGCCTTTTTGCAGACAACCAATTGACTTTCATTGAGTGTGAAAATAATAACACTTGTTATTTACAAGTGCTCTAACCAGCACTACACACCTGTGCAGAGCCAGTCGTTTAAAGTGGCGGTCCCTCCTTAGGGGCGGAGGAGAGCCGCCCTCGCCACCAGCAGCAAGAAACAAAACGATAATAAAACTGGTTTCTAACCCGTTTTATTATTTGTTTTTAAATCCCCCTGGACCCGCCTCCAGGACTCTGATGAGTCTTGGGGGCGGGCCCAGGAGGGATAACACTGTGGTGGGGGAATGCACTGCGCATGCGCTGTGTAGCTTTCTCCTGCCCCAGCTGCGTTGCTGGGGCTGAAGAAAGCAGGCACAGGCTCCCAGTCTGCCTAGGAGCGCAAAGTTGAAGCGCTCAGACCAATCATAACGCTGCTTTCCTGCAGCGCCATGATTGGCCCAGTGCAGTCTGGGAGCCTGTCCCACAATAGGGAAGAACAGGACGTAGCGGACTGCAGAGGCGGCGGCAGCGATCAGGTAAGTTTATTTCCTTTATTATTATTATAATATATTTGTTCCCCCCTGATTCTCCCCCACCACCCATGCCCCGGGAGCCCCCCTACCAGGTCACTCCTCCGGCCCACCCCGCCTCTTTGGCAGGGGAGGGGCCGCAACTGGTCGTTAATCGTTGGGAATCCTTTAGAGCTCTCTGTAGCATTTCTGCCTAGTCCTACAAGCCCAATAGAGGGGAATGGCACAGTTAGATGATTTTTAGGCAGCAGCCTGAAATGTAAATGATACCGAGTTTAACTTGTCTCTTTTACATCCACAGCTAAAGCCGATATACCAACAAAAATTCCCAAATTGCGAAAGTGTAACGGTGACAGGCTTTAGGTAAGTACCATAGGCAGCATTTGCACAAGATATTTATCAATCTTTGCTGAAATCACAAACATTGTATGTATGTTGAAACTCAGGTAGAGAAGCAGAGGCCTAGAAGATTGTCCTCCAGTACTTAATTGATTCCAGCGATGCCAGGTGAAATCAAGGCTTGGGTTGTGTGAATAGAACATTGCTCGACTTCACACATGCAAAGCTTGGGCCTCTGCATCTGGGTGTCGTGCCCTAGTCAGGATAGGGCATGTGGCTGTGTGCAGTGGCTTCCAGAGGGCAGCAGAAACACCCATAAACCTGAGTGGTAGGGGTTGAAACAGGACTGTTCCATAGCCACGCATTGGTGACCCTGGTGCCCGAGGACCTGCCTCTAAGGGTAGTGCTTTTGGCAGTGAGGAAACAGAACTCTAAAGTTTCCCAAGTTCATGCATGATAAGCTCCTCCACTCCATGTTTTGCTTTGCATTCTGGGACTTATCATCATGTTTATCCCATCAAAGCTTTCCCAAACTTCTGGAAGTCCTTCCAGAAGGTCTCCTGGTGTGTTCCAAGTATCCAAAACTCAAATCAAAGGGTCCCAAATCTCCTAGATGATCCTAGGCAGGCCTGAGCTTCACTTCCCACAATGCACTTGGTCAACCCCTTAAAGCTCCACCGGACGCACTCCAGGAGGGGGACTCTGGCTGGAGAAGAGTCGGTTAAGCTCTGTTAACCTGTAGCTGCAGGTAGTCCACTCCTTACACCTTGAAGCACGGCAAAGTTGTCAGAGCTGTAGTACCTAACCGTGCAGCAGGCACAGTCTTTACCGGACAGGTTGGGTGCAGATCAGGATTTCAGCAGGAGAATACTCCTTCTTCTTGTAGTTTCAGGCAGCATACATATTCATACATATTTATCCAGTGTTCTCTGGTGACAAGCAGGGGAGCACCCCTGTTCAATGAGGTGCAAGGCAACACCCCTAAGCATGCCATCTTCCTCCAAAGTGAGGCATAGTCTTGTCCCAAAAAGCACTATTCTCTCAAAATCCATCATGGCTAAAATGTCAGCAGAGCAGCAAGAACTAACTAAACCAAACTCAGAGTATGGCTTATTTCCATGAACACATCTGTGAATTCCTCCCTTAAGCCACCCATCTGGCAGGTAGAGGCGGTGGCGCTGGCTGACAGGCCTGTTTGGCCTGTTCTTCCCTTGAAGCTGATGCTTGATGGCCCAACCCCCTGCTCTGGCATTCCTGTGCCCCACAGAACTCTCTTCTCCAGATAGCCTCTGCCCGGCCAGACCACGTATCATCTAATTAAGGCATTCTGGCTAATCCCCTCAGGGCTGACCAATCAGGGAAGAGGGCTAGAGGCTGGATTTTTGCTTAAAGAAAAGAAAGACTTATAAATTATTTTCTGTACACATTATGATAAATTCAACAATGCTAAGTTGATGAATTTATCCATACCATTCTGTTTAGTCTTTGAATGATATTTTCCACAATCACCTAGCAATAGTTATGCGAACATAACTTATTGCCATGTTAGCCTATGAGGCCAACTATCTTCAATGGGGAAAATGAAATGTGCAATTTCCTCCTCAGCAGGGTTTATTAAATCTCTTTTATAAAGTCCCTGTTCATAATTACAAGATCCCCCCCCCCCCTTTTGGTACACCTGGGGGAGACCTGGGGGTTCCTAATATGTAAAAATGATTTTGTTATTACTGCTCACTGTCACAGCACCAAAGTCAACTTTGTATTGATTTTCCTATACTGTGGAAAAATAAAATGGGCAACTTTCACTCCCCAGGGTTTATAACACATCTTTTTAGGGACCCTGCCTATAGTTACATTACACTCCACCCCTGGAGTAGCTAGGGGAGAACTTGGGGATGCCCACAATGTTATTTTTAAAGAGCCCATACCACCAAAGTTGAATTTGCAGTGAATTTTACTTTTCTAAGCAGTGCTGCAACACAAGGCTGCTTTAAAAACGACCTCAGGCTCTCAGCAGTGCACATGTGCAACAAAGGCTGCTGGCCTCTAAACTGCCATGCTCTATTATATATTTAGGACTTATAAGTAGTTTTTATCCCCTTGCCCATTTATCGACTAGGGACCTATAGTGTAGGTCATGCCAATCATAAGTGTACCTCAATGTATCTGTTTGTGTTTAACATAGCACTGTCCCTGGGCCTGACTAGCAGAGCCCAGGACACAGTTAGAGTCCGCTACCACCAATTCCATTCATCACAAAAAAATGGGGGTGCACAGGTCAATAAGGGTGACTTTCTAACAATTAGCGGGTTAAACTATTTACTGCAGAGTAGGGCCATCACAAGGGAAAGGCAGCTAAGGTGCTTTACTGTGGGCCATGTGCTTTTTGGGGTCCTAAGCTGCCACTAAAATATATTTTAATAATTAAAATGCAGGCCTTATCTTTTTTCATGATGCAGCTTTCGCAGCCAAGCCAGTAGATGGCACCAAACCCTGTTTTCTCTTTCTATGGTGAACACTTTTTGTAATTACGAGATGTTCCATTGATTACCTACCAGAGAGTAGTCCTGCATCAGTTTTTGCTGTGGGCTCCACAAACGTTTGTGACAACCCTGCTGCAGAAAACTGTGTAAAACTACCATACCACGTGTTCAAACCTTAGAAACTGTTTGGGTGTGTGATCTTTGACATCTTGTTGGCTAGTACGGTACTAAGAGGTTTGAGATGTACGTAGATGCTTATCCACACGATTTGATGTCTTGAATCCGTCCCTTTGATTGGTCGGGAGTCAGTAGAGTGAAATCAGCGAGGAAGATATATAGTCTGTGCACTTTAGGCCAAGAATTCATTCAGGATGATTTTGCCCAGGCGAAACAAAAGAAGAATATGTCTGCATATTTGAAACCAGAACACATTTTTCTGAAAGCAGACATATTTAGTAAAAGGAGGGAAAAACAAAATATAAGTCTACACTTTCCCTACATGTTCGGCTCCCTTAGTTCTGGCTGCCTCCTCTTTCCATCTGTTGACATCATTAACACTGACAGCTGAAATGCCACCAATCAGGTGGCTCGTTTTGTGTTCTGCAGTGTCCATGTGGTCACTATCAAACGCGTATTCTCTTTCTTATAACTTTAATCACTCATAGTTATTTTAACATGCTCTTTTGAATGCATTTCCAATGCTCACTACAGTCTTTACTTAACTGTGGACGTGTTTGTGTAGGTAGCATATTTACCATAAACTGAGGCACTCTAGTGCAGCCATAGTAAAGTAATGTAAACTTCTCGTGTTTGCTCCTAGGAATGGGTCTGTGATTGTCGAGACACGGCTTGAGTTTAACGACACTTCGGTTCCTTCTGTGGATAACATCACCAGTACCCTCAATGAGACCGCGGGCGACGGTGGCCTGGGCAACTTCACAGTGGACTCCACGAGCATCAAATCCAGTGAGTGACCCTGCCTCCAAGGCACACCGATTACAGGAGGGTGGGAATCCTCAAAGGGGAAGGTTTGCTCTGCTCTTTAAGGTGTAAAGTGAGGAGGAGACTTGTAAGGATCTGATGTGCTCACCTGCTTTCTGGATCACTGTCCATATCAGGTTGTTTTCTGTGTGGCCAAGATCCTTGTACTGGATTACTAATTGTGTTGTTAGGTGACCAATCTAAACGCTACTACAAAGCTGTGAGTGTAGTCCTTAGTCCTAATTGTCCTTGTCGTGATGCCAATATACCTCAAACCACAAAGATGTGATTCAATCGATCACAAAAGCACTATTGCAGTTGGCATGTGATGTTTGTTTCCATGGAGTATCGAGAATACGCTTGGGTGAACCTTCCATTAGGCATACATAATTCTGCATCATTATTATGTGTTATGCTCGTTACGCAAAATTCCTGAAATTACGCTGTTAAATCACATTGCGTAACTTCATGCTATTTTTTGCAAAAGCTTTGAGTGAGCTCGTAGGAACTGCAGAAATGACCAGAGAGCGAGCTGCTGCTGTTTGCGGCACTCGAGTTATATTTTTGCACTATTTTTAGCACAAAATGTGCCCTCATGCAAAATAGGCATGAGGACATTTCATGCTAAGCTATAGCGCTGTGAGACAGTTTTGCCTTTTACATAACTTTCAAGTATATTTTCTTGAAAATAAAGCAGAAACAAATTACACAGATTTCTCACTCCCCTAAAGAGTTCCAAATCAATGTCTTCAGAAATGCTCGTGAATGTGTATACCCTGCATTTCCTACATGGGCACTAGTATGTTACTGGGGAAACCTCCGAGTCATTTGGTGGGTTGGGTAGTCTGTCACTTCTGGGGTGTGGATCTTGTATGGATGAGGTGATCCTTCAAGCTTTTGACTCTTTTAAAGGCAAAGATTGTTATTCCTCGGTGATTCCTCCCACGATGAGGAATGACCGATGTTCATTAGCATATTTCTTTAATTTATTGCTGATGGGCGCCTACTAATGGCACATCATTCTTATATTAAGGCATTGCCTTTAATAATACTTCTCTGTTGTTTTCCACAAGTATCGCCCTCATTGTGTATGTTCCATAGATTAATATTGTCACAGAAAGGATTGTTTGTCTCATATATGGGGTTAACTCCTAAGTTATAAGTAAAAAGGCAGACTAGGAGCAAGGTGGGTCCACGGGATGATCAGCCATCAAGAATTCCCCATCCTGGTCAGTGAGCCTTGTTTGTCTCATATATGGGGTTAACTCCTAAGTTATAAGTAAAAAGGCAGACTAGGAGCAAGGTGGGTCCACGGGATGATCAGCCATCAAGAATTCCCCATCCTGGTCAGTGAGCCTACCCGCTTCTTACCCTTCTTTCATGAGGTCTCTAATTTCACTGTGTATGGCATCTGTGGGGTCCATATTAAGTTTTTTTGTAATGCTAGTAGTTACTGAGGCGACACAAACATTCTTTTTAATAGTCAATGAGAATTGGGGGACAATTGCACCAGCTTTCTCATCTTGTTTCATAATAAATATTTGTTGGTTTTTAAAGCACCTACCACTTTGCCCTGTCTCAGTGACCTCAATGTTATTGAGATTTACTACCAGATTTAGGTCTAATGCTAATTGCTGTGCTGACCCCACTTCTGCTACAGGTTATTTTTGGGAATTCTTATGCCCATTCTAATTGAAGAGGGTGACTTTTTCATTTGGGGGCATACGGTATAGGAAAATGTCACGTGGGTCACCTTTTTTATGTGGAGGCTTGCAATATGGAAAAATGTCATGTGGGATACCAGCAAAAAGACTGGTTCAAGTAAAACATGTATCTCGTGAGACATTCAGTGCAAACCACACTCCAATGGACAACAAATTTGCAAACATTACGCAGATGACGACATCACTGACTTGAAGGAAGTGTATGAAAGTTCCGATTGTTAAAGCAGGAATCCGGCATAGAGTTTTGGTTTATTGAATTTTATAATATGTAGTTTGAGCACTTTTTTGTTTTTTTTGGATGTCTGTACTTAGACGTTTTAATTCCTGCATTAGACATGCAGGACAATTATGATGACATGGCTTTGTATGTGATACATGAAGTTCTTAGTATACATTGTCTGTCCATTAGGAGCTTATGTACCAATTTTAGTGCAGGCAGGATATGGTCGTCATAATCATTTTTCGTGTTTGAAATTAGTATTTTTACTGGGTTCTGGACTTTCTTTATGATAAAAGGATATATTTAAAAAGCTGTGTGACTAATGCAGTTTTGTAGACCACTCTAGTTAGAACAAGGTACTGGACAGTGTTCTGAAGTGTTGAGTGAAGATCAAATATTTTAGGTTCCCTAAGGTATACAGTTTCCATTGGGAATGTATGGCTGTTTTGGTCACATGACTCTGAAGTGGCAATTTGTCATCTACTACAAATTCAATAGATCTTGCTTTATTTTTCACAAGCGGGTTAGAATATACGAACAAGTTACAGGCTAGATTATGGTTGGTGTTTTGTGTGAAGTGTAGGTGCTCTGGGCCTGAGGTAGAGTTTGCTTCCTCGGAATGGCAGAGGACAATACCTCGCCCATTCCGAGGGACCTTTACCATCCAGATTTCAAGTTGTCCATTGGCCCTGTGACCAGCTCTCTACATTAACAGAAACCAGCATCATGGCAGTTCCTGTCAATGTAGGAAAAGTTTGACAAACATTAACGTCAGCCATTTAACAATGTTTTCAAAGGTTTGTGTGTTGCAACTCTAAATGAGTTGAGTGAACCAAGGGTTTGGCAGACAGGGTACTTTGTCACATTTGCAATCGAGTACCCTGTCTGCCTGATTTTAAATCAGAACCTCTGTCTTGTTAGGTTTAAATTTAGGAAGTTGGTGTGGAGCTATGTCTGAGATCTCTTGAGGCCTTTCAATATTTTCATTTCATGTTCGGAGCTTATTTTTTAGAGATTGCAAAGGGTCATTAACCTATTAGTGCATATTCAAACAGAGTTCTCTCAATTCTTCATTGAGTAGTTCCAACCCAATTTACAACAGCGGCATCAATCCTCATCCATTTTTGAAGGTTGTTAATGGGAGCCTTACGGAATACTGTATCAAAGTCTACTGTAAGGTACAGAAGGATGAAACTGTTTGATTCTCTTTCCTTTGTTCATTATGTTAACCATATTATCAAGCACAGCTACAGTTGCAAGTCATGTTCCACATCCATTCCTGAACATAGGATTGTTTCAAGCTGGGACACTGTTTTTATTCATAGGAGTTTTAAGCTGTAGGTTGACATTTTGCAGAAAAGGTAGTACAGGCCTAATATAGCTCATCTATGTTAGAAGATTTCTTTAACAGTGACTTGATCTGGCCCCTCTACATTCTTAGAAAGGTCAGGTCTTAGAACAATAACAACAAATATATCCTCACATTATCTTCAGATCATCAATTGCACTGAAGACAATGTGGGGATATATTTGTCGCTGTTGTTTTTTAGTGATGATGGAAAGAGTCTTCTTCATGTGAAGAGGCTGAAATGTTTTATTAGGTCAGTGTGAGAAAGTGCCATCTTTCTTGCATGGTATGCCCCCACTTTTTGCTGAATTGCTGAATGTACTTTGACTGAGTGTGCCCTGACAAAACACAAATTGGCAAACCCTGGCCACATGTCAGCCCCTGGTAAATGGTACCCTAGGTACCCAGGGCCTTGTGACCAGGGAAGCCCTCTAAGGGTTGCAGCACTCATTGTGCCACCCTTAGAGGCCCTGTACCCTAACACACACACACAGCCCTTGCAGGCTGAGTGTCTGGGTACAAGACAAAACAAAGAGTCGACATGGCACACATCCCTGTGTGCCATGCCCACCACCTACACTGCCCTGGCATACATCAGCCACCCCTCTAGCTGGGTGCCCTATGCCAGTGGTGTGGGCACAGGAGCATGAGCCCTGTGCCCCTACAGTACCCAGGTCCATTCCTGGGCACTGTATTGCAGTGCTGCCATTTAAGAGTACACAGTGCTGAGAGCTCGTCAAACACAAACTCCACAGTACCATAAATGGCAACACTGAAGACTGAGAAGTTTGGTATCAAACTTCTCAGCACATTAAACCCGCACTGATGCCAGTGTGGAATTTAATGTACCAAGCACCCCAGAGGGCATCTTAGAGATGCCCCCTGAAACCTAACCTACAATCCACGTCTGGTCTGGGAGGCTGCCTAGGCTGTCACACAGCAGACGTGTTGCAGGACCCCTGGGTAGGAGAGCCCCTGATCTCCTGGGCCTGCAACAATGCACATCCTGGGCGAGGTGCTAGATCTCCTCCCCCAGGATGGGCAGGGGGAAGCTTCAAAGGCATGCCGCCTCTGTGAGCATCCCCAGGCCACTGGCAGGCCCCACTCTGGCGGGAAGCCTGGCCGGAAACCCCAAATAAGGACAGGGGATGTGCCAGCCTGCCAACCCCACCCTTAAGGTGGGGGAGGCGAGGTGAAGCACATCTCCGGGCTCTCGCCATCTTGAAGATGGACCCTGCCCAATCAGGACTAGGCTACTGCCCCCCTCCCACAGGAGAGAGGCAGGATAGGGGGTGTACCCACCCCTGGACAGGGACCCATTGTTCTTTGCCCTTCACCTACCTGTAACGCCCCTAAATCTAGTATTTAGGGGCACCCTAAACCTTCCTTCCCCAGATTCCAGATTCCGAAATACAAAGAAGAGCAAGAAGAAAGAAGACCTGCACTGCAGCTGCTAAGAAAGGAAGACACCAACTGCTTTGGCCCCAGCCCTACCGGCCTGTCGACCCTCGAACCTGCTCCTGTTCCAACCCGGCATCTCTTGTGGCCAGCAACCTCACAAACCCCGGAGAACCTGGCTACCTTTTGGCTCTAAGCCCCTGGGACTCCCATGAGTAGAGGCTCTACTCAAAATCTGCTTCTAATCCCTGGCATCAGCCCGGAACTGCGAACCCTTCACACTCTGCACCCGCCAAACCTGGCCTGTGCCGGAGTGAACAAAGACCACGAGGATGAACCCACGGCGACTGTGACCCCGAGTCCGGCACCCAAGGACTTCCCTCGACGCTGCTGACGGCGTCTGCAGCCTCAGAACCAGATTTACCCCCCCCCAACCGCGATCAACGGAGGGTAAGATTTCCCGACACCAAAAGGCACCCCTCAACCCGGCGCCCTGCGGCCCCCTGTGCCCAACTCCGGGGGTACCTACCTATCCTCCAACTACCCAACTTACCTCTCGAAGTGGTGGTGGCACCTGAAGAATCTTCGTCCCCGAGCGTGCAGTCTTTTTCTACACCGGAGCTTTCCCATTGAAATCAATTGAGCGCCCGAAGGCTCAAAAGCACCCTGCACCCAGCCGCCCGAGTGGCCCTGGCAGTGTAACCTCTACACCTATCTACTTCCCCATTTGCCCTGAGCAAGTGACCAGGAGCCCAGCTCCCACAGCTGCGTGGCCTGCTAGTCAGCAGCCACCAACCAAGGCCCCCCTGCCTCCCTTAGGATAACATTGGGCCTAACTCACTCTGCACCCGGCTGCCCCTGTGCCGCTGAGGGTGTAACAACTGTACCTACTTGACCCTGGGAGACTCCTGAGTCTGTGCCCAGAACCTTAACTTTGCCAGTCGAGTACTTACCTGAAAGCCGATAACTCAATTTTCTCCATAGGGTAACATTGACTGTTTTTTCCTGAAATATCTTCCAAGTGTGGACTTTTCAAAACTTAAAATATTGAGCAAAAATCAGCCGAGTAACGAAAACGAAAAAACTCACCTGCTATTAGGTGAGCTACCAGTGCTGGATCTTGGTGCCCAGCACTGACCTTGAAAAATATTCACAACTGTACTGACCAGTAACCCAATTTTCTTCCATAGGAAACCATTGACTGTTTTTCTGTGAAATTTCTTCTGTCGATTTCTGCAAACTTTAAATATTCTTTAAAAATCGTATAAATTGTGAAAACATAATTACTTACCTGTTTTGGATAAAGGTCCCAGTACTGAGTCTAGGCACCCAGTACTGGATTACAAAAGTAACGAGAACATACTATACCCGCAACTTGAATTTTCTTCCATGGGGAATCATTGACTGTTTTCTATGAAATATTTTCTAAGTGTCAACTTTTAAAATAGCAAAATATTGTCTAAAAATCACAACAGTAACTAAGTCGACTTTTATCACTTGTTTCTAAGTACTGACCCAGGACTGAATCTAGGAGCCAGTCCTGGAATCCCAAAAGTAATCCTAAAAGTAAACTTTTGCAAATAACTTGAAACTTCCATTGAACTCAATGCATTATTGTGTTTACAATTGTGTTGCCTATTGCAACCACTTGTAACTTTCTACAAAAGCCAATTGCATATTGCAAAAGTATTTATATAAAGCATCTCATTCTGAGAAAGTATATTTTAATACCTATTGTTGGTTCTGAAATAAAACAAGCATATATTTTTATATATAAACCATTGGCTTAGAGTTCAGTTATTGAGTGTGTGAGACCATATGCTGACTGAGTGTGTGCAACACATGCTTTACACTGTCCTCTGATACTGCCTTACTGCTCGACCAAGCTACCACTTTAGAGAGTAAGGTTATATCTAACTTTAACCTCTGCCAAACCTCTGGGGACTGTGGACTCTGTACACCCTGTACCTATTTGGGAACAGTATATACAAAGCCACTTTCTCACAGTGAGCTTTCAGATTTGACGTTAAAAGTATCTGATTTGTAAATTATAAATTGTAAATGTTTTGTGCAATTCTTTGATAGGTGTATTTCCTAGCTTCATTTGGATGTTATCCCTTACTTTTAGTATTTTGTTTGTGAAAGAACTTTTAAAGTGTTCAAATTTTGCTTTCGAGTTGTCTAGGAAAACAGGCTGAAGTGTTTATCTATCTTGCTGATAATGTGGGAGAGTTGTTTGGGCCTATTTGTTTCCGCGCTATAAGCTCCTCACAATAGAATGTGGCTTTGGCATTTACAATGTGTGAAAATAAAGTTTTCTTGATATTCTTACGGCGTTCAGATTGGATTTTGTTTTTTCACCATCTCCTTTCCAGCCCTCTTACTACTTTCCTTTCAAAATTCAAAACTTTAGAGACCCAGGCTGCCATTTTTATTCTTTTACTTCACTAATGGGGTTACATCAGCTTTGTTAGATGTTCCTGCATTAGTCTAATATCAGTACCCATTTGATGTCTTTTCTGTGTTTTCCCAAAGCCTTTTCATAAAATATTTTCAAGTTTCTACTGTTCTTTATGTAGATTTTGGGCTATTATTTTTATGACACGTTTGGTGTCAAAAGCAGTATGTTGGCGGCCTGTCAAACTGACTATTAAGAGATTCTTAAATGTGCGTTGACTTTCGTTCGCAAGTATATATTTTTAAGAGGAGACTATATTAGGAGTCAGTTCAGAGAAATATTGTTTGAGGTTATTTTCCTTCTCCACAGTGAATATTGAAATTTTATACCAGTATGTGATTGGAGTTTGGAAAGTACTTCAAATAGTATATTCCGTGAGGTCTTCAAGGAAGCTGGTATTCTGTCCATCACTGTGGTAATTAATAATACAGAGCATGGAAAAATGTTGTTTGGTAGGATTTCTGTATTGAGTCATTGGAAGTCATGGGAGTTGAACTCCAGACTAATCTTGCACTTGAGAGTGTTCTAGGGTATAAATGCCACTCTACCTCAAGTGCTATTCTTTCTATCTATTCAAAGGAAAGAATATCAATTTTTCAAGAGGTTTCTACCGTCAATTGTGTGTGCTCTTGCTTTGTTGAGGCCTTTTTTGACCTTTGATAGAGTTGGAACTTCAACTCTGTCTGGGTTAATATTTTCGCAATGAGTTTGTTTTTTAGGTTTGTTGTAATAGGTTCATTGTTGCATTCATTATACTGGTTGTACAAAATCTTTTCATTTACTGTTCCTGGGCTGCAGGAGTCATGTGATCTTAGGCCATATACAGAGTATTTGGATAGCAGGAAGAGAGCTGTATGTGTCAGTTCATAGTTTCTGCATGCTTGCTCATGTCTATAGACAACTTATCTCTTAGATGTTTTTCATCCTGAAGTAGGGTGCTATAAAAGCTCTTAATCAAAGGTGCTAGCTTGTATTTCAACAGATCGATTGAGTGTTGCCCTTTTTACTGTCTCTCACAGCACACCTATACCTAAGAAGTTATGCTGTGGATTATGAGGTTTGCAGGAGCTCCTCAATCTTTCAGCATAAAGCCAGTGCTCTTATGATTCCCTCATTTTCCTTGTGTACAATATTTGCACACATATGAACAGAAGTGCATACAAGGGGTTTATTTCACAGCCAAAAGCTACCAGTCTCTTTATATGAAAACGACGCACCAACTCATTTAGATTGAAAGTCTAGGGCCGCACCCATGAAGGGGGGCATCTGAGATCACATTCGGATAGTTTATTATTAGTCAATCACTGCAAATCAGATGATGCGCTCTGGACTTAGTGGTGAACAAAATGGCCCTGCTTTGAGTGCCAAAAATCCTTTAACTGGCCAATAGTCTAGTGTAACACAGCTTTGTTTATATAACAGAGAGAATGTGTGGGACAGTGACTGGGAAATAAGGCCCTGGACTAGTGGTGTAGTCACACATGTTGATTGTGAGGACAAGAAGAAGTTTAGTAACTTATCAGAAAATGTGTCAAACACAGACATGGGGCGGGAAAGGGCTTGGAGACAGACAGAGGGCGTAGAAAATTACCTTCCTGGTGAAATAAAGGATGGGTGTGGGTAATGGTCTGGGATAAAATGGGGTTACACATGCATCCCATGACCATGATGTGAAAAAATAACACTGTTTTAATAATCAGACAAACAGAAAACAGACAACAAAAAAGGAGACGCCACATAGCAATTGGCGAAAATGACTCAAAGACCAGAAATAGTCACTTGGTAAACATATAAGCTTCATGGGACGTGGCTGATCAAATGATTTTGAGTTCAAGCATGCACTATGAGTGAACAAACACTCACTCCCCTTGTTGATGAATGAATCAAAAGCTTCTACGAGAGATCGGGTGAGAGTTGCTGCAGCACGTCATTTTATAGCAATGAGAGCATTTTGTTTTCAATATTTGAATTGAGTGTTTATTCTGTTTGGAGATAACATATTTTCTTCTCATTTTATGGGAAGCATGGTGAAGCCTCTGTCTCTGGGTACAATGAAAAAGGTGGGTGGGGAGTCCCAGATATGTGTTAATATAAGTGGATCACTTTTATCATTGGTTCCAACTAACATCTTGTAACATGTTCTCCTGTAAGTGCACATTTGGTCATTCAGTCTTGTCTTTCTTCAAGGTGTCATCGCTACCATTCCAACAACAAGCCCACCGCCATCAACTAGCGGAACTTCCTCAACCTCTAGAACTGAGTCTGCAGCATCGGCATCTACAAGCACTACATTTCTATCTAATACCACCAGTCCATCTTCTGTAATCACGGCATCTCAATCTAATGTGACTGTGCCATCTTCTACAGTCACCACACATCTACAGAATGCAACTGATACATCTTCTACAAACACTGCATCAACCCCAGCAGTCAGTGCATCTTTACCTAATGTGACCAATACAGCACCAGCAATCACCACATCTCTGGCTACCATGACCAATTCATCTGCCACTGTTGCTGCATCTATACAAAGTACAACCAATGTATCTCCTGCAATCACTGCATCTGTACCTAATATAACTGATTCATCGCTCACAGTCACTCCATCTTTCCCTAGTACAACAAATTCATCTCTCACAGTCACTCCATCTCTCCCTAGTACATCAAATGCATCTCTTACAGTCACTCCATCTCTACCTAGTACAACCAATTCATCTCTTACAGTCACGCCGTCTCTTCCTAGTACAACCAATTCATCTCTCATAGTCACTCCGTCTCTTCCTAGTACAACCGATTCATCTCTCACTGTCACTCCATCTATACCCAGTACAAACAATTCATCTCTTACAGTCACTTCATCTCTACCCAGTACAACCAATTCATCTCTTACAATCACTCCATCTCTATCAAGTACAACCAATTCATCTCTCACAGTCACTCCGTCTCTTCCTAGTACAACCAATGCATCTCTTACAGTCACTCCATCTCTACCCAGTACAAGCAATTCATCTCTTACAGTCACTCCATCTCTACCCAGTACAACCAATTCATCTCTTACAATCACTCCATCTCTATCAAGTACAACCAATTCATCTCTCACAGTCACTCCGTCTGTTCCTAGTACAACCAATTCATCTCTTACAGTCACTCCATCTCTACCCAGTACAACCAATTCATCTCTTACAGTCACTCCATCTCTGCCCAGTACACCCAATTCATCTCTTACAATCACTCCATCTCTACCCAGTACAACCAATTCATCTCTTACAGTCACTCCATCTCAACCCAGTACAACCAATTCACCTCTTACAGTCACTCCATCTCTATCTAGTACAACCAATTCATCTCTTACAGTCACTCCATCTCTACCCAGTACAACCAATTCATCTCTTATAATCACTCCATCTCTACCTAGTACAACCAATTCATCTCTCACAGTCACTCCGTCTGTACCCAGTACAACCAATTCATCTCTTACAGTCACTCCCTCTCTACCTAGTACAACCAATTCATCTCTCACAGTCACTCCATCTGTACCCAGTACATCAAACTCATCTCTCACAGTCACTCCGTCTCTACCGAGTACAACCAACTCATCATCATTTCAAACATCATCGATTTCTATAGCTCCTTCTCTCTCACTGTCAACACCTTTGACACATTCTAGCACAAACAGCACTTTGGCAGCTGTAACAAGCACAACGTCATCTTCAAGCAGCACTTCCGCGAGCACGGCTCCAGTCACCAGTCCCACTTTAAGTTTTAGAATTACAAATCAGAACTTTTCTGAAAATCTGAAGAACGACTCCTCACCTGAGTTCATCGATTTGAAGAACACTCTTGAAACCTTGGTAAGCACTGATACATTTTGAAATTAGGTTAAAATAAAATGCGCCTCTTGATGAATACAACCTTGCAGACGAGGGCAGGTCTGGACTGCCTGCAGTATGCACGTGCCCTTCTGTAGTGCAGCGTGTAGGTCATTATGGGGAAGAATTGAACAGGCATTAATATTCTCTAAAGTTCAGTGCAGCGTCTTTGTTAATGTGGCACTCAGCGGGGGCCTTTATTGCATTGCTAGCATTGGTTTCAGTCACTCGTTGAGACTTACAATTTCAGGAATGAACAGTCTTTCAGATGTGAATTTTATTCTCAATGTTAACCCTCTTACCTGTTGTAATGCTGGGATCTTTTGTAGTCGCTCCTTCATGTGCTTCACTGAACCCTGACATGTTCTTTTGGAGCTTAAAAAAAAAAAAAAGCTTTGTCTAACTTTTTTTTTTTTTGTTCACATCTACAGCTAACCGAGATATATAAACGGAAATTCTCCAACTGCAAAGCTGTGAAAGTGATAGGGTTTCGGTATGTATATATTTCCACAGATTGTGTATTCTTCTAATTGCAATGCAGGGACTTTATATAGATGTTGAAATTCAGACAGCCAAGCAGAGGTACTGAATAGATATAGTGCCTTAAATGCTGATATGATGATGCCAGCTGTGTAAAGTGAATTAAAACCTCTCTCGCGCCATATATATTATATATATATTTATATTCCGAACCAAGCGAAAGACGATTCATGTTTTAATAACCGGTAGTATGTTTTCACTGTTTATCAACCAATGATCGTATTTCTATGGTCGAAGGAGCACTGTTTTTCAACTTGACAAAGGCATCGCTGAAACGCATTGTTCTGTGTGCACAATAAACTTGTGTACAGTCCTTTGATGTGCCGCTTGGTCTTTGTGTGGAATTTCCTGCATTGCCCTTGGTTGGAGAGCAAGGGGACTGTGCTTCCCAAAACGCTTTACTGGAAATAAAATCGTGTGCATTGGATGATTGTTCTGAGAGAGCGTAATTACATGGACAGAAAAAAAAAATATATATATATATATAAAAATATATACACACATATATATATATATTTTTTTCTTCCAATGTGGCTTCAAACCGGATCACTCAGCAGCGGGTGCAGGGTGTTGGGCCAAGCCAGTGGGCAATTAGTAATTTTAAAACAAAGGACATCCGCACTCTGGAACCTTGCGAATTGTTTATTTAACAGAGCTCAAGTCTGTCACACTGACGCGTTTCAGCCTCACGGCCTTGTTCACACACATATATATGTATATACATATAGCGAGAGGATAATAAACCCAAGCTGGATAGCAGAGCGTACTCCTGTGTCGGTGTCCGATTTTTAAGTGAGTCGGGATTGGTTGGAATATATACATATACATATATATATAAATATATATATATATGTGTGTGTGTGTGTATATATATATATATATATGTATATATATTTATATATATATATATATATATCACGCTCCGAACTCCGTCTTTTTCTCTTCACTCTCGATCGGGTGCTCTCATAGCGGTGACGGACACCGCGTGTGTAAACAGGCTCGTGGTACTCTAAATAAAATACCAGCACTCACGGGAACAGTGTCTTCAATTTATTGAAAGACAAGCCTCACGACAAAACGCGTTTCGGCTGCCGCCTTCGTCAATTGTGGTCGGCGCGCGCGTTCGGTAAACAGATATACATTTCATGTATCATAGCAATGAACATAGGACTTCCGTCAGTCCCGGAGTGGCAGCCATTATTAAACATGCAAAATCTGCCGTTAACTTAAAGGTTCTTATTGTTTACAAAGTACAATATCTCGCCCTGGATGGGCTTTCTTGAACAATAAACACAAAATAATACATGAAAAACAATTAAACCCTGGATGGGTATATTGCTGCCAAAAAACTTCAGTGCTGCATCCTAAATTTCAAACAGATTCTTACTGTTACAGGTGAACGGACATTTCTTCTCCACTATTTAAACCAAAAGGCATCCTGGTCTGATTATCTATTATATGTCTTGATTCTAATCTTCTCAATTGTAGCTGTCTATCACCCCCTCTGACACTAGGTGGTACATGATCTATGCAAAAGAAACTAAGCAAGTCCCTATTGCTTTGGTGAAATTTTTCAAAGTGTCTGGCCACCGGGTAATTTACATCCTTGTTATTTATGGCCCTCAAGTGTTCAAGAATACGGATCTTAGTGGGGTGTATGGTGCTGCCTATGTAGCGCAAGCCACACGGGCACACCAAACAATACACTGTAAAACAGGTGTTACAATTCAACAATTTGTTTATCTTTCTGGGGTGATCAAGACCAGGTATGCTGTAATTAATGACCTTCCGACTGTTTTTACATGCTCTACACTTCATACATGGAAAAAAGCCTGTAATCTTCCCAAAGGGTGGTGTGGTGCTCATTTTGTTACAATGACTCTGGACTAAGTCGTCCCTTAGAGTCCTCGCTCTTCTGAATGTAATGAGTGGAGCTTTGGGTATCTCCCTACCAATGATGGGATCTACTTTCAAAATGTGCCAGTTCTTTCTAAAAATTTCCCTGATAGTTTGGGCGTCCTCTGAGAAATTGGTGATCATTCTGAAGTTGTTGTTCTTACTTCTCTTACTGCTTTTTTCCATGTTGTTGCTATCTTCCCCGATGATAAGATCGGTTCTGGATTTTGCTTCGGCCTTTCTCTTGGCCACCTCTAGAATATCCTGATGGTACCCTCTAAGCCTGAATCTATTCATGCTCTCTTGTGCTGCAGAGACATAATCGCAATTGCGTGTGCAGTTTCTCTTAATCCGAAGAAGTTCGCCATATGGAATGCTAGTTTTAGTTAATTCCGAATGGCAACTTCGAGCATGCAACACGGAGTTTCCCGCGGTGGGTTTCCTGTGCAAGCGAGTGCACAGTCTGCCCTCCGAGGCAAACACCGTGAGGTCCAGGTAGTTCACGGAAACCTTACTTATCTCCCCCGTGAACTTGAGGTTAAGGTCATTATTATTCAGTACTTTCACATATTCAAGTGCCTGTGTTTCTGTTCCTTTAAATACAATGAATAAATCGTCAATGTATCTGGTCCAACTTACGACCCTATGGGTCCAGTTATAGTTGGACTCCGCCCAGGCGACCTGCTCCTCCCACCAGCCCACGAAGAGGTTCGCGTAGCTGGGGGCGAAGCAGGTCCCCATCGCGGTACCTCGTACCTGTCTAAATAGGGAATCCTGGAACAGAAAAATATTGTTGCTCAGGCAGAATGTTATAAACTCTATTAGCATGTTGTTATGTTCTACCAGATTAATAGAGCGATTACTCAGAAAGTACTTAATTGCCTCCAGTCCTTGCATATGGTCAATGCTGGTGTATAGACTAGAGATGTCAAGAGTCATCATTACGTAATCGTTCTCCCAAGGCATGCTTTCTACTTTGATCAAGAAGTCCTTGGTGTCCTTGATGTAGGAGGTGAGTTTCGTCACGGATTCAGACAGGAAGAAATCTACAAAAGTTGACATATGTTCGGTCAGACTGCCCAAGGAGGAAACTATGGGACGGCCGGGTGGGTTGATGGCGTCCTTATGAAGTTTCGGAAGGTGGTAAAAAGTTGGTACTTTAGGGTGTTTACATTCCAGGAAGCCATACTCTTCTTTTGACAGCATGCCTTTATGGTACCACTTGTTCAGAAGTGTTCGATAGGACGCTACACTACTTTCAAAATCCTTCCGTGTTACCTTGGCATAACTTGATTCATCATTGAGTTGTTTAAAGGCTTCATTTTGGTAATATTCCAAAGTCATCAGCACCACATTGCCACCCTTATCCGATGGTTTGCATACAATCGTTTTATCTTCCTGCAGACTTTTAATGGCCTTTCTTTGAATCGCAGTTATATTTCCACGTTCACTCCTTGCATTGTTTCTGCCACGTAGTTTGATAAGTTCTTGTGTGACTGCTTCAGAGAAAACGTCAATTGAATCTGCCGGCATCATGGGAACAAATCTCGATGTGGGCTTGAAGGGGCTTCCCGGATTAATTTGCACTATTCCTGCTTTATCAGTGGTTCCTGCGATGTTGGGAATCAGTTCCCTCGGGTCTCCTTCCTCCTGGAGTTCTTCCAACACAGCCAGTGTTTCCAAGTCCCCCGCCACAAGATTGTCCATATCCAATTGGGTCATTCTACCTTTGTTCTGGGTAGATCCCTTGCCTTTAAAATACTTGGTCAGTTTCAGTTTTCTTGAAAATTTAAATAGATCGATCCTGGTCTGGGTATATTCCGATTTCTTTGAGGGGCAGAAGCCCAATCCAAGTTGGAGTACCTTCAATTCTGCATCACTTAATCGTCTTGGTGTAAGATTAACGACAGTGATCATTTGTGACTCTACCGTCTCATCCCCCGTTTGCTCCGAGTTATCCGAGGCGATGCGGTACTGCTGCTTGCGCCAGCCGCCTCTCCGCGTCCGGCGTTTGCTCTTCTCCTTGGTTCCGAGGGTTTTCCTCTTCCGCCCCTGCCCCACGTCTGTCTTATGATCCGAAACTCCTCGTGAAAAGGGGTGATCGTCTCGCTTCCTGTAGGCTGAGATTCTCTTTCGTCACCGCTCACTTCCACGTCCGTTACTTCGGATTCAGAGGTATCTACTAATTCATACACAAAATAGAAGGTGAGAACTCTGGGTAGTTCCCAGGTTTAGGTGGAGAGCAGCTTCTGTATAGAGCGCCCTACAACACTCTGAATCTTCTCATGTCAAATGTATTTACTTCTAGCAACGTATGTAAGCATAGGGCATGTGTCAGGGTTTGCTTGAAATTAATTTCAGGTTGGCTTGGGTGCGATTTAGGAATACAAAACTGTAATACTGTAATATTTTCAATTAACCGCTCGGCGTTGATGGCACTGTCCTAATCCTATGATTAAAGATTTTGATGTAGAAATGACAAAAGACCTTGTCCATTTCGAGCTCGATGTGGATAGCATTGTGCTAATGCTATGCTTAAAAACTTTGCGATTGTGCGCTCAACCCTGTCATTAGGTCATTCTGAGGACCACTGCCTGTGTGTTCAGCCTGCAGGAAGAGAATCTGAACGCAGTGCTTGGCCTGTGATCTGGTTCTGTGCCCAACCCTCCTTTGCATCACAGACTACAGCCTTACTGCCTTTGCCAAGCACAGAGGGTGTTAATGACAGGCCCTGCACACACAGTCCCATGTGTCCCGGTAGTTGTATGAACGGCCATTCCTGTGGCCAGGCCCATCTCACACGACCAACCAGACTCCGCAACAAGCCTAAGCCACAACCCCTTTTTTGTGTGATTTTTTTCATGTGCCAGAATTGTGTTTTAGGCCAATCTTCATCGATGGCAGGAAAACAATATTTCAAGCCCTTATTAGCCAATCACATTTCATGAAAGATTAAAATGTGATTGACAGAACGACCAAGTTTTCATATTTCAGTTTTGCTAGAGTTGTGCAAATGTTTGTGCAAATTCATTAAATGGTACCCAAGTGTGGTTATATTTATTTATAAATAAATATAGACAGATTACTTTTTTTTAAACAAAACAAAGCCTGTTTTCTATAAAATCCTGCATTCTTTTTTACATGATTAAGGGCATGATACAGACCTTGGCGGACAGGGTACTCCGTCACAAACGTATTTTTGTCAGAAAAGTAGTAGTTCATATGACAATATAGAGATCACCGTCGAGCCAGCACTGATCTCTAAATATGATGTTTCTTTGTCTGTCAGGGTGTCAGACGTAATGTCCTTCACCACCCTGATGGACAGAATACATACCAGCATACTTTAACAGGTTAAATAATTTTCTTTTTTTGTTTCTATGACAAAAAATCCATATCGCCCAGAATTTCACTTATTGTTTTCACTAACCATTTACGTCTTTGAAAATAGGCATTATTTTCATTACAATTGCACAAAAATAAACATAATATATAAAAGAATAATGTGCAATGTGTTCCTACAAGTAACCCTGTAATATGGTCCTGCAATGCGATTGAGGGGTTCTGGTGAGATCATAAATCAATAGGCTAAACGGAGACTGGTTTATAAATGTCATTAGATCCACATAATAGTAATATAGACACATATTGCAAGTTAGACATCATAGATTGTTAAATTACATGTTATGTTTGGTGGAGTCATCATAGAAGCCATTTTCTTTATCCACCAGGGAAATCTTTATTGAAAAAACAAGTGAAAACGAAACAGGACTATTTGATTCTCTTCAGTAAAAAAAAAGAAAAAAACGTATTGATTTAGCCACATGGGTATTGTTTCTGTTAAAGGCGCGGTGACCTGATATTTTCATTGAGTCTCATGTAAAGTAACGAGCACTTGTCATGTTTGTTTGTAGGCAAGGTTCTGTGATTGTCGATACACAGGTTGAGTTTAACAACACTTCGGTTCCTACTGTGGATAACATCGCCAGTACCCTCAATGAGACCGTGGCCAGTGGTGACCTGGGCAACTTCACAGTGGACCCCACGAGCATCAAATCCAGTGAGTGACCCTGCCTCCAAAGCACACTGATTACAGGAGGGTGGGAAGCATCAAAGGGGTGGGTCCAGCCTTTGGGCTTCTATCATCAGATGGAAAACAAAAGTGAAACAGCTATTTCACACTGTGAACAGAGACATGGAAGGAACTGTGACATCATTATGTAGAACTCTTGTATTGTGCAATTGATGTTTCCACCTTCAAGTGGTCTTAGCTTCGAAACTACCAGGGAATGGGGAATATTACAACTAACAGAAAGGCAATACCAGTAAAAGACCCCAACTGCTGAGCTAGAACATTCATGTTGAAAGGTGATGTGACACTCTCTCAGCTCCTGCAGAGCACTGAAGCACATCTCCATGGACCTGCGCTTTGTCCTACCCGAGGCTCCAGAAACTGATCGCATCCCAGAACATGCCTCTTATTAAAATGTAAATCCTCAGACAATAGCATGGCAGAACCAATGGCCTAGAACCTGCAGAAGGTCAGCCACTCCCTGGGCGTTGATAACTAATGGGCGCAAGCAATGACAGGAGGATGGAACGCTACTGGCATTAAAACTGAGGTCTCCAGACACTGAGAGTAGTGCACCACCACATTGGCATACATATCAAGATCCCTAAACCCTGGCTTCAGGTCAGACCCTGAACATACTAATAACTCAATGGCTTAGACTACAACTGTGGCTGAAATTACCAGTCATTAAACAAAGAGACCGAAACACTGACAGCGGGCCAGAATCCCACACTTCAGACGCTGGCAACGAACACCATTAGTCATGAAAACTGAGCGCTCTAGGTATTGCTAGGAAACCAGACACGATCTATCACTGAACCTGAGGGCTCCAAACACTGACAGCAGGTTAGAAACTCACTGTTATTAAAACCAAGGATATTCAAGGCTAACATTAGGACCAACCCCCTGGCATTAAAACTGAGTGCACCTCCACTGACCGTTCCCGACTGACAGCAGGCTAGTCTTTCAACGGATCTCTGTAAAGAGCAGAGGATTCGGGGGTGGGTGATTGAGGAATAACCAACATAGTTTCCATCATCTGATTGAATTCTAACTTCCCATTGCCCCTTACGAGGCTGTATTTCACAGCCACTGAAAACCAGTACCCTCTGTCGATAACCCATTGATAGTCTCGGATGCTAGCTGGCAAAATATCACTTTCCTTCTGTTGGCAAAAATCCTTGCAGTGGCCATTGGTTCTAATGTTCAAAATAGCATTCTTTGTCCCAGGACGGCAGGTTCTTAAGCTTGCATCAGACCACTGTCCAATCCTGCACTTCCTCTCATGGTAACGTTCTGACTTCAAGAAGTACATTCCACTCTGGCCTTAATTTACAAAGGGTCTCCACTCTCACGGTGGAGGCCATGCAGTCGTGGGGGAGTCTCTGCACTCGGGCCTGAATCTCTGCAATGAGAGGCTCTGTTAAACATGTTAAAAATCTCACAGAAGTAGATAAATGGCAGGGATAACAAAATGGTTGCAGTTTCAATACGTAGTCCCTAAATTGCTGTTTTCTGCTGGACACCAGAGCAAAACAGCTACGGGAGGCCCAGGAAGGTCCCTGGGAGAATATCAAGTGGACCCCACAAGCGTCTATTCCAACAGTGAGTGACTCGTCTTCACCATCCTCTAATATAGGGGGTGGGAAGCCATGAACGAGATGGGTATGGGACTCAGAATGGTGCCCTCATTTGAAACATTCATTTCTAATTGATAAAGAATATCTGTAATCACTATGCCCTGTAACCAAAGAATCAAGGTTTGAGTGTTATGCCGGGCCATCTTGTTTATTAGCACTTTCCCTAGAATCCTTCCTGTTTTCCTTGCATGTCTTTTCTTACTCATCTGTCTGAGGCTTCTATTTGAGTTATTGGAAAAACACTTTTCTTAGGAAGCATCTTTATAGCAAATTTCTGAATAATTTCAACTAAAATATTCAACACTATAGCATTTCAGATGATTTGCTTACCATCAAAACATTCATCAGCTTGCACTATTTACTTTACATCACGCAGGGAATTGCTCGGTTAGATGTAAACAGGACAACCAACTTGACTTTGCTTTCAGCAACACTTTTTTATGGTAGCATCTATAAAATGTACCCTTTGTTGTCACATTTCGAGCACTTTTATGAAAAAAATCTGTTTCAGATTTCTGAGTTAGGGTCATGGTGGAGAGGAGGGGCATTCAGAATATTGAGTTTTTTTTCTGCTGGTACTTACTCAACATCTGCCAGTGCTTGATGTGTCTCAAAGTAAACAGGAACATTCTGCATCCTTCCACTTCCAGGAACCCATTTCTCCCATTGAGCTGTGCAACATTAAGACGACAGACGCCCCCAAAGTTGAGGTTCCACACCCATAGGCTGTAGAACTGTATACATTCCAATAATTATAATGAACCGAATTGTCGGCTCTCGGGTTGTTTTTAAGACTTTCTCTGTTAACATGTTTTACAACTAGTAACCACCTTTAGTATACCCAATACATTTCATGTCTGAAGGTAGCAATGAATTATGACAAATATAGAAGAATTATAAACATGTAAATTCTCGTTGCCATAAAAGGAACTCGGAGGCGTGTTGTCAGCAGACTAACTAGTAAGGTTTATGATTGTAAGAGATAGAAGTGTAGTAGCAAACAGAAGAGGACATTGGCCAAGGATGGTGAAGTACGGGAAATTGAACAGACCCTGCAGTGTAGGAAACAGTGGCAAACAATTCCTGGAACATGCATCCGTAGAGAGGTGCTTTGAAGAAGTTGCAACTGGAAGGGTATGTGAGGCCCACAAAAGCTAAAGTGCCTAGAGTGCATTGCTGCCTACGGCTGACTACCTAGATTGTACTCAGGACATTCACACCAAAGAATGACTCAGGTGGTATCTGTGCTTTAGCAACAAGTACTAATCGTGGTGGGTTGAGGATAAAGAAAACAGCTTCACACAAAGTAAAAAGAGTAATTAGCATAGACTGAAGCCTTAGTGAGTTCATTATCTACTAGGATGAGGCAGAAGCAGGCAGTACCTCCTTGGCCAAGGACACAGTAGGTGTCAGACTGGCACAGAGATGTAGAAACACAAGCACAGACACATTTTCATGTGAAACTAGGGGGCATGTCTGCAGGTATAAACTGACAGAGCCGAGCTGGCCCTCAGAACTTAATAGTAGCTCCAAAAAATGACAGCTTATGAACTCTCACCTTTGCTAACTATAAATAATGCACAGTATTAGAGATCAGGATGTTTGGCATGTTTTTTAGCTACAAAAATATACCAGGAAGCAGATAAAGAATGCAGCCACAAAATAGAGTTAGACAAAGCACACGTGCCAATAAAAGGGTTTCTGATGAGTTCAGGCCAATTAGAAGATAGTGTGTGGAGGTGAACCGCAGCTTGTGGCACATGACATGAGAAGCAACCACTGCTTAGTTACAGGTGTGCTGAATCCATCACCTGCTCGACAATCTTGGTAACATGGCAAATACTGCATAAGGATTTATTTATTTATTTATCTGTTCAAACATATTGGCATGTGCAGGTCTGGTACCAAGGATAAACCATGGTTATCAAGTTCCAATAATCCTTACATAGCACACTGTGAAGACTCATGCAATGACTCCTTTCTAGGGAAATGACCGTGTGCTCTCCAGTGCAGATATTCTGTTCAAAGCCACTAATATAATATGGATGCTTCTTCATGTTTTGTTTGACCAACATGCCAAATGTGCTTTTTGATCCTGTATCATCCCACCTTAAACTGGGAGTACTGCTGGTTGCTATGTTGCTGCAGTCAGGACACCACCCATCACTACATCAGTCAAGAAAGCATGCATTCTAGTATACTAAGGCAAGTGGACAGGTGTCGGGACATCAGAAACCTCTCTCTTCAGCAGAGTGTCCCATTAAGACGACGAGCTGACTGAAAAGAAGTAGCAATACCAGGCACAAATGAGCTGCTTTCATTCTCATAGACCAATTACAGAATCCATTTGTCAGGTCCCCAATATCATGCTTGATAACCCACAGAAAACCAAGCCTTTGTTCCACACAAACATTCTATGCAAAGAACAGCTCCTAAAGAAACATAGGACAGAACACATCTTCCTTCTTATAGAAAAACAAAAACTAATGGTCTCTACTGAAAACAAGGAACATGCGAATACACATGAATAAAGGGAAAATAAATACAAAAAGAACTGAATACTATGCACATACAGACATAAGAATAACATACCTGTTGAACACAACAAACTGTAGATTGAACGTTAATGAAACCTCACACTTCCTTTCTGGGCTTCTTTTAGTTCTTTTTCTTCTCTCCTCCTGCCTGTCAACACTTGTCTCAACTATCCTCTCTGTGCAATGCTTCCCTTTGCACAATGCCAGCCTTCTGGTGCTCCATTCATCACCATTACCCAAAATGATAGTATTCCAGAGAACATGTGGAATCAAATTGGGATCAGAAAGAATTGATTAAAACTCACCCATCTTCCAAGCTTGACAGGAACAAAATCACCCACACATAATTTATCTTCAGGACCAAGTATCCCATCTTTGCCTCTATCTCCATCAGCATCTTGCAAATAAATCATGCTCTGAGCTACTTGTGTCGAGTACAAAAGATAGTTCTATAACTCCAAAACATCTTTCTCAGATCATATTTCCATTTCAAACCTCCTTCCCAGGAGTGGCTTTGTGATTGTTGATGCAGAGTTTGATTTTAACAGCATCTCATCAGTACCTACCACACAGGATATCATCAAGTGGGTAATAACAATGCTGTCTGAAAGAGTTTGAAGAGGACCGCACAAGCATCCAGTCCAATAGTGAGTCTTCAAGATCCACTTATGCATTGCTTTAAAGCTGCAGATGCAAGGGATCAAACACTCACAAATTTACCTCAAATTGAATTTAATTGCCAGTCATGTCATTTATTTTAAAAGCATGTTAGGTGTCTGGCACCTTCTAGAGTAGCATCTAGAAGAGCAGGATTGATATTTAATTTCAAGACATTTGACTATAACACACTCAAACCTGCTAAATGGAATGGGAGGAATGGTTTGAAACATGCTAAACTACTGGCCTTTGTTCTGGAAAGCATTCCAACCAATCTTGTATGCCCTCTTTGCCACTGTTTGTAAATATGTACTGACCCCGCACATCATGGCATCAGTCCACCCTAACCTGACAAGCAAGAGTCCCCTAAAAAATGAAAACTAGCACCTCAGACTCGTTTTGGCCTTGCTAGGCTTCATTAGCACTCTCCTCTGGGCCAGTTACACCACCATCTTATTTTCTCTTTTCGTTTCTCTCTCTGGATCTTACTATCTTAACAGGTTTTCCTATAAGTGCATGTGTGTGTGTGTGTGTGTGTTTGTGTACCTTTGGTGAGACAATCTTCTTTCTCTCTCCAAGGTACTGTCTCTCCAACTTCATCAACCAACTCACCACCGTCAACAAATGGAGTGTCCTCGACTTCTGGAACTCAGCCTGTAATATCAGTGACATCATCAGCAACTACAAACAATGCATCTCAAACTACTACAACCAATACATCACTTACAAGCACCACATCTCTAGCTAGTACAACCAATACATCACTTACCAACACTGCATCTCCAGCTAGTACAACCAATACATCACTTATCAACACTTCATATACAGCTAGTACGAACAATTCATTATTTACAAACACTGCATCTCCAGCTAGTACAACCAATACATCACTTACAAACACTTCATCTCCAGCTAGTACAAACAATTCATTATTTACAAACACTGCATCTCCAGCTAGTACGACTAACACAACATTTACAAACACTACACCTCCAGCTAGTACGGCTAACACAACACTAACAGTTACTTCATCTCCAGTGAGTACGACTAATTCATCATCATCTTCCACTTCTGGAACTCAGTCTTCGATGTTGACAGCAGGAAATGTTTCCAGCACTGCGACAGCCCTAACAAACCCAGGGTCAACCTCTTCCAATGCAACTGGGACTGCTGCTCCTGCTCTCAGTCTACCTTTGAGCTTTAGAATTACAAGTGAAAACTACACGGACAATTTGAGTAATCCCAACACCACGGAGTTCATTAATTTGAAGTTTAGTCTGGAAGCTGCGGTAAGTACTGATATATTTTACGTGTAAAAGGGCTGATGCCATTGTCTGAAAGTAAGGGATGTCTGCAATACACACATGTGATAATGGAGCAGAAATGGAAGTGAATTTAGTAAACTTTCCTTTATCAGTCCTGTAGAAGCAGCGGAAGGTGCTGTATTCTTTGCCATGCTAAAACCATAGGTGATTTCCACCAACTTTATCTTTTATTTCACATTTTATGTATTGTGTTCTTGACTAAGACTTTTCAGCATTTTCTAACATATTTACATAAATATAAATTGTGAAATGTAAACCAACGTATACCCAACAAGGCAGCATAAGTACAATAGTTGAGATTCAGAATAAAAGATTATATAAAACAAGTCACAATACAAGTACCTATGTCCTAGTTTGGTTGGATGGCAAATGTGTAAGACTTTTCTTTTTATGAAGGTTTAGCTGCTCCCCACAGAATGTAATGATGTCTGTCAGTGCTCTGATCTAAATCAAATTAATAGCCTGTCGGAATCATGGTATCAATTAGGAGACAGAATTGAACCTGAAACATTTTATAAAATCTATGAAACTCAAAATGTAGAAGGGCACATACTCTAGATTGCAATCACCATTTATTGTTGCACGAAAAAAAACCTAACAATATGTGCCAGGAGCACAATTTAAAAAAGGGTTTAATTTACGTTCCAAATAATAAATTGGGGTGATTTGGTCAAATCTGTGGAGAGCATCACAGGCTAGCTTCTACGGTGGCTGCTCAGAGCTTGATTTAACACCAGCAGGAACTGTACTCTGGTGGATGGTCACAAGAGTCTGCTATGCCAAATGCAGATCTTGAGATAAAATAAATATTTAGGTCTTAATAGGAGGTGCTGCTAACAGTGTGGTGATGTAGTTTCCGCCTGGACTGTCAGCCTAAAGCATAACGCCTAAAGTTATTTAACTGAGAAACCACTGTAGTCCATTTCACACCATAGTCCGCTCAGGGAGCGATGGCTGCACTTGGACCAAGTCCTTGCCCCACTGTAGATTAAAGTAGTAAAAGCATGGTTCCTGATTCACCCTTTGGTGGATAGGACTCCGTCGGTCAGAGTAGAGGAGGACATTACCTCTGCCATTCTGATGGATCGCCATCCTCCAGATTGACCACCACCACAATGAAAAACAAATGACTCCCACACCCTAGGAGGTTCCTCCCAGGGTGCAGGGGGGTCATTATTTGTTTTTATCTACTTTGACTGATTAGTTTTACACAGCTGGGATGCCATACTATCCACCACAAGTAAGGTGGGCAGTGTAATGCCCTCCCTCCAAAGGCCACTGCTCTATTGGGCTCTTGGAGGACGTTTTCCATCGACAAAGCCAACGGGGCCGGGTGGGGGTGTCAGTCAACAGATGCTTTAGGCCCACCCATCTCTAAATAAGGCAGGTGGACCAAGAGTTTGGCGCCTGCCTACACATTCTTAATCAGACCTTTAGTCTTCTGAATATTAAATCTAGCTGGTGAGCAGCGTTCCAGTCTCCTCTTACGTGAATAGTGATCCCAAATGTGACGTCCTTTCCCAGATTACATTCTGGTGTTTGCCATCTGATTTAATTAAGGTTGTGTCATTACATCTCCACTGAGTATCGGTAATTCATCATTAGCAAACACTTCATCTTCAGCTTGTTCAACTAATTCATCGTTTACAACCGCTGCATATCCAACTAGTCCAGACAGTTAATCAGTTACGAACACTACATCACCAGCTAGTACAACCAATTGATCATTTACAAGCACTGCACTCCAACAAGGATGACTGATTCATCATTTACAAACACTGCATCTCCAGCTAGTACGAACTACACATAATTTACAAGCACTTCATCTCGAGCTAGTGTGACCACTACTTCATTTACAAACACTCCATCTCCAACTAGCATGGCAAATTCATCTTTTACAAAAACTGTGTCTTCAGCTAATATGACCAAATTATTTCCTAATTTTACAGAATAATTCTACACCGGTGTGAATATTTATTACAGTTGCTTAAGTTTATGTCACAAGGGTTTTGATTTACACTGTAGTGAACCCCATTCATGGTGTGAGAAGTAGGTGGAACAAGGCATGTTTAGCCTTTTAATTTTGTGAATACCCACAAACGTGTACATTTGTGAGGATTCATCAATTCCGAATTAATCCTTTCCTGTCCTTAATATGGTCACATATTTACTGCAGCAACAGATCAGAACGCTTTACTTTGAGAAGATGTAGTGGAAGGGTTGTTTTCAATGGCGAAAATGTGTTCCTCTCTGAGAAATATAAGAAAAAAATATACTTATTTTCATATCGGCCTCTATTTCCCAAGTGTGTAATTGTACACTACAGGGGAAACTAAAGTCCATGGAAATTGTCATATGCTATTCCTACTCGTACACCTGGAAACCTGCACCTGACTCAGGTTTCCAGGCCCCCTGCTGAAATGCTGGTGGCTTTCAAAACTGTGAAAAAGTACATTCAAGTGGAAGTGTGAATCCCCACATGCACTTTTATTTTGTGAAACAGGCCCGTAATGTTGTGTTTACTTACTGGTAATAGCGTTACTGTGAGCCCTTCTCTCGCTGTGATCTATGACAGATTAAGGCCCCTCCGCCTTCCGTCACAACGTCCTCCCAACGTATAAAAAAACCCTCCCACTCCTTACTTCCTGTTCCGTACCAAGCCCATGACACCACACAGTTAGACTGGCCGAAGGGGGTGGTGTGGGCGGGGTGGGTTGATACATCACGGCGAGAGGAGTCAGAGTAATTCTATAACCGGTAAGTAAACGGAGGACTACCTTCTCCTCCCTCTTGCAGGTTGAGATGTACCTAAGTCAAATATTGGACCAGGACAACTGTACAGAAAAAACAAAACACATGTTTAATCCATAGTAAGAAAAGGATTATAATACAGAAGCCAAAACCTTCGAACGCTACAAATCCGGAACCTCTGCACCCTGGACCACCCGACAATGAGTCACAAAGGTAGATGGAATTGCCTATATCGCAGCCTTACAAATCTCCAGCAATGAGGCTCCCTGTACCTCAGCAACTGAAGTGGACATGCCTAGTAGACCGCTCCTGGATCCCCAGAGCAGATGAGAAACCAAACTGATTGTATGCCAGCAGAATCTAGATCTGATCCACCCGCTCAAGGTCTGAGTCAAAGTATTACCCCTCTTTCATGCGGGACCGAAATTCACACCTAAAAGGGAGGGAACCCAAAACTCCTTTACCCGGTTCATCAAAACTGCCCTCCGCACATCAAGCGCATGAAGTGCCCCTGGAGACTTAGGATCTGGAAAGAACACTGGAAGAATCACTTCCTGCTGAAGAGGAAACATAGAATTCACTTTTGGGACAAACCCTGGAACTAATAAAAGAACACTCCTGTCATCAAACACTCGAAAGAAAGGAGACAGACAAGACCTGGAGCCCAACTCTCCAAGGCAGTGTGCCAAAGTCACAGCCACCAAAAGAAAACCTTCAGCATCAGAAGACGTAATCCCACCGAAGACCAGGCTCAAGCGAGGGATACGGGAGAGCCCGCAAAAGCAACTGTAAATCCCACTAAGGGCACACCACCTACAGGATAAGACAAAGATTTGAAAACCCCTTAAAAATCCAGGAGACCAGACCCTGTTCATCCACCAAACCACCCCAAGAGGACTTTAAAAGTGGCTGGATTAAGACCCAACTGAAAACTATCTTGAAAATCTTTTCATACCTGAGGGAGAGGAAAAGACAATGGGATTCAAACTCCTTCAAGCACACCAATCCTATAACCTTTTCCAATGCCTCCTGGCATAAGAAGACCTGGTGAACAACTTCCTTGAAGCCTGCATAGAAGTGGAGTCCAAAGCAGAGAGTGCCTGCAACACCTCACCCTTTCCATTCAATCTCAATGCTGTCAGCTTGAGTTTTGCCAGAAACTGAACCTGGAGAACTGGAAAACTCAGGGGAGAAGAAATCAAGGGAAGCTGCCACTCCTGGTCTGCTTTCATCTGCATCAGTAGAGGAAACCAGATAGAGTGGGGCCATGCCAGACCCACAGGATCAACCTGAGCCCCCTCCTTCCGTACCTGAATCATAAACTTCGGGATCAAAGGAAATAGAGGGAAAGCAAACATCAGGCCTAATCACCCAGCGCAAGTCAGGGCATCCACCCGTGATGCCTATGCCATCCTTCACCAGGAAAAAACAGGGAAGAAGGGCATTGCAAGGGCTCACAAACAGATCCACCCATGGGCGACACCACAACTGACACACCCTGGCAACCAGACAAAATTCCTGAGAGGATGAAATCTCACGGCTCAGGCGATTGGCCTGACAACTCAGAACTCCCGATTGAGCCCATAGAAACAGCTGATCTGCTTCTGACAAAGACTGAGCTCTCGACCCCTTCTGCTGATTGACTTAGGACTTGAAAGTGGTATTGCCCATGTGAATGATGCTGTCCCTGCCCCTCAAAGAAGGAGAAAAGAAAAGGAGGGCCAGACGAATAGCCTCCAGTTGGAAGACCGAGAACTCTGGCTCACATCCAACAGGCCCTTGGCCTGGAGAACACATGACCTGTACCCCTACCACTTTCGCTGGCATCTATTGTGACGATCACCGGGGCTGGAGTGGACAAGCAAACTCCCTTCAGGATGTTGGACGCAGCGATGCATCAGTCCAGCTCTTTCTGAATTGCCACTGTTGCAGGGAGAAGACAAGACGAATCCTGCACATTGGGAACTAACTTCCTCAGAATTAACCTCATGACGACGCTGAGGAGACACCTGGCCCAGGAAACCAAGAAAGCGTGGCAGCCTTATAGCCCTGCACGCTCATCCAGAGCGAGAACACCTAAATAGGTGCCAACAATGGGTCCTGCAGAATTTCGAACACACTAGAGTCTGCCAACGTCAAAATGCTAGTGCCATCTGGAACTGCGTCAGAGTCAGCTGCAACTTCTTCACATTCACTAAAAAGCCATGAGACAACAGAAAATCCCGCACTGTCTTCACATGCAAATAAGCTAGGGGAATATATGCTTCTTTGACCAGACAGTCATCAAGATAAGGGATGATGGAAATCCCCTGTAGGTGAAGAACTTCCATCAGGGGAGCCAATACACCAATTCCTTAGTAAACACACATCGAGTGGACTTCAGCATGAAAGGAAGAACCTGGAACTGAAAATGCGTTGACCCCATAGGAAACCTCAGAAATCTCTGATGACTCAGAAGAACAGGAATGTGCAGGTACACATCCTGAAGGTCGATTGCTGCCATGAAGTCACCAGGCGGTATCAGAGTGACGACAGCATGTTGAATGAAATGGACAACACCTAGTGGTTGAGGTGCTTTATATCCAAAACACGTAGAAACTCCCCCAACACGTTTTGCACCACACACAGCATAAAATAAACTCCTTGACAGGCCTGATTCCGTGGCACAGGGATGATTGCCCTTTTTTCCAACAGAGAGCCGTGACCCCAGTTAACAGAGCTTTTTTCTTCACAGGATTCTTTAGAACAGGAGTAGGGACTAACCCCATATAGGGTGGAGGAGAGACAAAGTCGATAAGATAGCCTCTTCCAATGATGCTGCTCTCCCACATGTCTGAGAAGTAAAGTACCCATGCTGGAAGAAATGCCGCTGTCTCTCCACTTACAGGTCTTGTGACCAAAGAACTGCTTCAGTCAGGATCTCTCGCTTGGGGGCCCTGCCTTTGAGGGGACATCCTGCTGCTTGCCACTCTAAGGTTGAAATCTCTTCCTACTGAATGAATAGGAGCAGTTGTCCTTACAAGGGAAATCCCTGGTCTCTCTGGCCTCTGAACAATTCTAAAGCTTAGAAGACTTATTGGAAGAGGACCTGTAGGACAAAGTGGGTTTCTTATCGTCTAAGGATTTCTGTATCAGACCATCCAAACTTTCACCAAACATCTTGCCATCTTCAAATGGTAGTTTAAGAAAAGAAGACTTCTCTGCCAGATCCGCCTTCCAGTCATGCAACCAGAGGTTACGTCTGGCCATGATAGCAGAGGAGGATGCCACTGAAACCTCCCTGATTACATCTGCTGACACATCTGCCAGAACTTCGCCTGTTGTTCCATAGATATTAGGATATCCTTCACACTCGAACCTTCTTGCATGACTTTCCCAGAGCCTCAAAATCCTTCACTTGAGCAGTCAATGCCACCCTGGGGATCAGATTAGAGGCAGCAAAAGACTTCTTAAGGCCACCATCCACCTTGATATCTACATGATTCAAGGGAAAAGAGTCATCCGGATTCAAAGAGAGGGGCCAGGATGGAATCGACCTTGACGGTATGTGTCATCTGGCTATGTTCAGGCTTTTCCTATGATCTGGAGATAGCTTCTTTAATCTTGGGGTGTAATGGGAAAGCCAGTGCCGCAGGTTTAGCAAATCATGGGAAAATATCCTCAGCAGCCCCCTCCGCTGGAGGCGGTGCCATGCCCAGATTGTCTCCGATATGCAACAGAATGTCCACCAGGTTCTCTCCAGATATGAATTTTCCACTAGGCACCACGTGTCTCTCCGGCTCTTAATCACCAGAAAATTCAGAATCCTGCTCATCAGTCAACTGGGCTGAAGTACGCTTAGCCTTACGTTTGAAAGACAAGGCTTAGTGACTGCTGCATCACTCATTGCCTGGACTTCCAAGGCAGTCAGGGAAACAGAAGCCCCAGCCAAGGCACCACCAGAACCCCTTGCTGGCACATCCTGTCAAAAATCACCCTCCTCTTCAGAAGCAGGGGACTGTGACCTTCATCTCTTTGGAGTTCTCCTCTCCATAGCTAGTAACACAAGAAAGCACATCATAAAACACCCCTAAATAAATAGGAACAAAATTGACACCATTGTAGTAAAATTCCCTCCAAGATATTTCAACCTGTAAAAAGATTTAATAGACTGCCAAGCCAGTCTTAAGCTCATTGCAAATACATTAACGAATAGGTAAAACCTTATACAGTAGAAAAATAACGTATCATTCAGACTGCTGTAAGAACCCCCCAGATTAGCTTAGGCTGCCACACTACCTTAGTTGGTATCCGATCAGCCATTATCCAAGGAGACTTTGTCTCTACCTGGCAATGAAGACACGGTCCCCTGCAGGCCGCGGGAAGGCTCGGCAGGCCTTTGTATGGCCAACAGGAGAATCCAATGCACTAGTATGCTGCATCACAGGGAGACGGGAAACAATTGCTTCCCCTCCTTCTCCCCTGACTCACCGCATAAATTATGCCCGATCCCTCAGCAAATAGGCATGCATCTCCAGGCGTGAGTAGGCACCTCACCGAAGCCATGAGATAGGCCCGTGCATCCCTAGGCCCACCGGCACTGCGCGGCGATAAAGGATCCGCATAGAAACACTGGAGCACACACACAGGAAAGGAGGGCGGGAAGGGATTTTATAAGTTGGTAGAAAGTTGTGAAGGGAGGTACAGGGACCTCAATCTGGAATTCATCATGGTGAGAGGGAGGAAGTGGTAATGTAGAAATACTAACTCTTAAGTCACCAGCAGATTATAATTGTAGCACCAAATTAACCAGTGGATCCTGGCGACTAGCCAGGCACACAAGGTTAACAAGCATTGGCACAGCCAATAGGTCTCGCATATGCAAGAGTGATTGGTTTTTTCCAATGCCTTTTTGCTAGGTTGTAAACAAATAGTCTCGAAGACCTAAAGCATAAACCTGTTAATGTACCAGCAAGGGCTACATTTATTGACTCTGCCAAAGCTTGTCTTCTATATTGATGGTTTTAAACCTGGATTTATAATGGAATTAGCAGGTCCTCAAGTATCTACCTGCAAAAAAAACATACCCACTCTCGTACGGAATGAGGAAATTTGAGAGCTGTGATGAGAATAAGTTGCGGCCTTTGGCAAGACCAAGTTTTAAAACAGCTCTACTAATTATGTAGACTGTCTGTACCCATTACAAGAATAAGCCTACAAGTCGTTGAATCTTCCATCTGTTACATGAATTAACAAGACAGGCTGAAAGTGACACTGGCCAGCTGACATTCTGTGCGCAAATCATCAGTCAACGATATTATAACAAAATGCAATATATGTCTCTTTCTGAGCTTGCAACTCCGTTCATTAACACATCCTAGAGAAAGTATTTGTCCTTGATTTTAGGTTTTAAGTGTTCCTGAATATATAGAGGGGTAGAGATGGCTATTCTTGTCTCCTGATTAAGAGCCTGCGTTTCTGTGCAACTCACCCTGTGTCCCAGTGGCGAAAAGTGTACACGGCTTGTACATTAGTCAGGCTATCATAGGACCATCACTACCTCTCGGGTAAAGAAAAAAAGAAACGGGGATGAGAGGATGAAGAGAAGAAACAGACATGAGGGCGGGTAGAGGGAGATTGTTGGGGGAATGGGAGGTCCAATAACATGAAACGGGGGTGAGGGGAGAGATCTAACAATGGGGAGAAGACCGTTTGGAGGAAAAAACTATGAACTGGGATATGGGAGTACCTGAAAACACAAGAACTCATGTGGAGTGCTTGAAAACAAAGAAAAAAGTAGCTCCAAAAATGGGAGCAGTAGAAGGACCCACGTACTTAGTCCTTGCTCCAGGGGATGAACAAACTGAAGAGATGATATGACGCACGTGTGCTGTGCCAAATAAAAAAAAACAAATGGGAACCACGCTTAAGCTAAACAATGGTAAGCTTTAGGCTGGCTGTAAGGTTAACATCCATGATGAAACAAATCAACAATGCCGAACAATAGCGATTTAGAAAAATGTGACTAAAGATCAAGGACATCAGAAATGTTCCAACCACAGCCAGCTCACTCTACACAGTCTCCACATATCATCATCATGGGAGTTAACAGCTATGGTTGATTGTTGAATTATAAATTTCATCTGATTTTGCCTCAATTTAATATCGAATTGTATAATCAGGTACTGACATGGATGTACACGGCCGAGAGCGGTTGAATATTTTTCTTATATCTGTTGGTGCACCAGGGGATGGTCTTGCCAATAGTTGCTACATATGTACCACAACAAGAGTTTAATCTGTGGCCAATCACTTTCTACATGGACTTAATGCTTATCACAGTTTGCAAATGTCCCGGCAATACCTGCCGCCCCCTTTATTGCACCTGTAATGATTATTTGTTCCCTGTCTCACCGAAGCTCCCTCCCCTACCTGTCTCATCTTTTCTTTCCCCCTTCCTTCCCCGTTCCTTACCTTCTTATTCAATTGTAATGTGTCTGTTTGACAAAATGCAAATAAAAACATATAAACAATAAAACAGTTAACAGTAACAAGGTAGCCTACTGAGAAATCGAATCTAGGTTGTGAGCAGGAATTCACTACAGTGTCAGTGGTCTGTATGGTGTCTTTTGCATTAGTTGACACTCTTGCCTACTGCAGCCCCCTTTTTTAGTACCATGACATGCGGTTAATGATAGGTAAAGTTATTTGATTTACAGCTTCATGCCCCATACAAAAAGATTGTTACAGAACATGTCCAGTTTGCCTGACTATGAGAACTTACATTGTTAGCCTCACTGCTGAGTATGCTGTTTCTTGTTATGCAATGAAGAAACATCTGAGATACAGATGCCCCTATCAGATGGAGCACAGGATTTCGCCCACTTTAGCTCTGCCTAGAAACCTAATTTCAAATGCAACAAGACTATTGAACTTAAACTATTGAAAATAATTCAGACATTCAGCTTAAATTTAGTGGCAGGAAAATGAGTACTTATAACCCATTAATGGGCAAGCGGTGCACCCTGCCTTAAAACGGTCCTGTGTTTTAAACTGACATGAAAATATGGTCAGGTTCATTCAAAACATTCCTTCTGTTACTTGAACTATAAGCAGATCTACTAATGAATGTTTCACTTTGAAATGTGAAGAATGTTCTTTGGATAGAGAGATGTGACAATGGTTTGTTTTTCTTCCACAGCTAACACCATTATACAAATCCCAGTATCCCAACTGCACAGGAGTGAGAGTGACTGGCTTTAGGTATGAATATTGCATTTGACAGACATTTATTTTAATCAGAATTCGGAGATATTTTAACAGTGTTGAAGATTGGGTGCCGAGAACAGGAACTAAAGCAGGAATATATATGCTTGTTAAGTTATGAAGGGGTTCTGGGTGTTTCAAAGACTGCTTACCCTAGCCTTTCCAGTAACCAGGTGGCTTCAAAAGAAAATCTAATGTACATAGCAAGAGGAGAATATTCAGATTTTTATAGGCTTCTCCAAATGCAAAGTGATTAGTGGTTCTCTGCTACTGAACAGGTAAGTATTTCCAAATGAATAAGACCAGCACTGAGAAGGCCCTTCCACCCACACACATCTCTTCCAGCGGGCTCGGTCAGAAAACAGCGGGCATCGGCTACACTGTTTGCACCGGTTTGTCTTTGAAGCCGAATGCATGATATCCATTACCCCAAAGTGATCCTGACTAACACTGACAGCCACTGCAGGTTACACAGCACAGCAGCAAGAAGAGATTGTTTATATGCCCCTAACAGCAGTCAAAACATTCTGAATAATTTGGAAGAAGGCACGAGATTGCTTAGACATTCAAGGTATAAGGAAGTACTATTCTCTAAGAGAGACCTGACTAATGCTGACACAGCCTGAACCCTCTTGGAAGGGGAAGCAGTTACACAGTGGAGATTGGAGTTGTTTTAAATTAAAATAGCTTATTCAAACAAGAGTCAGCTTCAGAGAAATTAAAGACTATAGAAAGAAATCAGATGTTTCTGGCTATTTCCACTGGGTCATGGCAAACCGCGAATAAAGAGAGCCAAAAGGCTTTGTTTTCCAAATGGTCAGTTACCTCATTTCCCACCAAATTACCTCTGTCTCGTCAGAGTTTAGCTTCAGTCGGATGCCCTCAGTCCACTCTCTATCCTCCACCACGCACTGCCGAAAGTTTTGTTGCACCATCTCCAGCTACCAATCCACCAGGAACATGATCTGCGCATAAGATTAAATATAAAATCGGAGGCCTGAAGACCAAATAACATTAGCCAGATGTTCAACATATAAATTACACCGGCTGCAGAACAGTGGATGCATTTGGGGATGCAAGAAGTAGATTTTCTGGGTTGCACGTGCAAGGATGCAACCTTACTCTTTGAACTCTGTTTCACAGGAATGCCCGAACCACCCCAGGAGAGTGCTGGTTATGTCAATAGCCTAAAGAGGATCAATAAAAATGTTAAGGATGACAATATCAACTGCCTCTGCCAAATTCAATAGGATACACACATTCACGCTTTGCTATTTTAACACATCCTAAGGTCATCCATTGAAGAAACCAACATGGAACAGTGTTTATATTTGAAGGAAAACATGCTTTGTTACCCACCACTAAATCATTAGATTTCACGGCAGATCTAGCAGCCTTAAGTTTTGAGTTTCATGAATTTTGACTAGTGACGGGAAAAATATAGGACAAAATCGGGTGGGTCACTTAGGTTAGCAGAGGATGTTTATCACTGGTGGTCACTGTTACGGCTTGAAAGGAAGCCTTTATAAATCTAGATGATAGGGAAGCTTCTGGAATTAATGTGCGACTAACAAATAACGGCAGGATTCCAGAAAAAATCTAAATTTCAGTGCTAAGAGTTCCGTATGGATCAGATCTTCATTTACAGGATACAAATTGGTCCAAGAAAACCTAGAATAATGTGGATTGAAACCTCATTCAATGCAGTATGATAGTTCTTAAACATAAAAAAATGTTTCCTTGGACTATTTCTTAAATGTCAATGTGCTCAGAGAATTCCTGATTGTAACTTCCCGGAAGCTCAACCTGATGTAATTTGAAGACTAATCTATAGTCATGCTCAAGGGTAGTATTGGACTCTCCAAGCACGTTCAGGCATTTTCATTCCTGAGTTAAGTGCAGCTAACTTGGAAGGAAACAATTGTGATAATAGAGCTCACATTCTTGTTTTCATGTTTTCAAGTGATAGTTTGTTCTAAATCTGAAGTGAACCAGGTTGTTACATTTGAGCTTGTCACAGAAGAACCAGCAACACAAGGAGCATCTTCTAGTCGGGACCTCACTTTTCCACCTCACGGTTAGCGCAATTCCTGCCTAATGTTGCTATGCAGGATTTCGCTTTTGGTTCACCTGAGATAAGCAGTCCTCTAAAAGAAAGTAGGCCATGGCTCATCCAAAGTAAAGGGAGGGCAACATTGATTTCATTAAAAGGTAAATTCCTGACCCATGAAGGAATCGATGGCCCAAGTAGCTTGGTCTACCTTGTCCTCTTTACTTCAACCATCGCCCCTAAAGACGACAGCGGGTGGGAATATTTCCTGAAGTCAACCTTTAGACACAAGAGAGTTCCCGAAGCTGAGCCTTGGATGTGATCTTTTGAAAACCCCATTTGGGATGCACACCTTAAGATTATGCCTAAAGCAGCGTAAAAAGAAAAAACACCAAACACAGATTTGCATGCATACAAGACAAGAAGGTTTGTTCTCCTTGCACCATTCCTCATTTCTGTTTCTTGTGATCTGCATTTTGTTAACTCTCACATACAATTATGATAAATATGTACGATGCGCCAACCACTCGGGACATCCCCGCTTGATGACATCACTAGACGGTCATATCACCAGCTTACTGCCCCCGCTTAGTCAAATCCTAACTTGGTCGATTTTGTCACATCCTGTTCTATTTTTCTAAATTAGTCTCTTATTGTGTGTTTAAAGAGAATGTGTGTACCACTGTGCAAAATCAGTTTATTGCCATTTACTTCCGACATAGAAAGTGTTGCGATGTTTCCCTTTCGCTTGTTGAGGACACATTGTAAAGTGATAGGATTGAACTGAAGCACATGTAAAGTAACCCACTCTTGTCATATTTATTCCAGGAAAGGTTCTGTTATTGCCGATGCAGAGGTTATGTTTAACAGTACGTCATCAGTCCCTACTGCACGGGATATCATCACTGTGCTCAATGCTTCTTTGAGCAGTAACAGCAGTGCCCTGGGAGGATATAAAGTGGACCCCACAAGCATCCAGTCCAACAGTGAGTGACTCGTCTTCACCATCCACTGATACCACTAATATAGGGGTGGGAAGCGATGGACAAGAAGGGTATGGTGCTTCATTCGAAAGATTCATTTCTGTTTGACAAAGGATACCTGGAATCACTTTGGACTATAACCACAGATTCAGACTATCTGGCTTATTTGCGCTTTCCCTAGAATCGTTCATGTTTACCTTGCATGTCTTTGCTTACTTATCGGTATGCTTCTGTTCGAGGTATATGAAACAATCACTTTTCTGAGGACGGGGCCATTGAGAGCATCTTTACAAGCAGGTTATGGCAACTAAATTATACCACATGATCAGACTATAGCATTGCAAATGCTTTGCTCACCATTAAAACATTCACCAGCTTGCACTATACTTCCCATCACGCAGGGCATTGCTCAGTTGGCTGCAAACCTCAGGGTACAACCAATCTGACCTTGTTTTCAAGAAAGCTTCATTTTTATGGTAGAGTCCATGAAATGTATGTTTTTTGCCACATTTTGAGCATATCTATAAAGAAGAATCTTTTTCAGATTTCTGAGTGAGGGTCAAGGTGGAGAGAAGGGGCATGTCAGGATATTGGGGCCTATTCCCAGAACTAATCGGAGATAAAATCCTAAACTTACTACTTTTGGTATTCACAGAAGGCATTTAGTAGTAGTAAAGTTAGGACTCCTAACTTTACTACTACTAAACTGAGATAAAAACCTAAACTTACTACTTTTGGTATTCACTGAAGGCATTTAGTAGCAGTAAAGTTAGGACTCTTAACAGATTTTGTCTCAGTTTAGTAGTAGTAAAGTTAGGAGTCCTAACTTTATTACTACTAAATGCCTTCTGAGAATACCAAAAGTAGTAAGTTTAGGACTTTATCTCAGATTAGTTCTGTGAATCGGCTCCATAGAGTTTAACTCTATTCTGGTGGTAATGACTCAACATCTGCCCATTCTTGATGTGATTCAAAGTAAGTAGGAGAACTCTGAATTCTCCCACTTCCAGGAACCTATTTTCCCTCCGATCTTTGCATCATTAAGAAGAAAGAGACTTCCAAAGTTGAGGTACCACACCCGTATAAATCCCTGTAGAAATGGTATTTATTTCACTACTGAATATGAACTCAATTGTCGGCTTGCAGGTTGTTTTCAAGACATTCTCTGTTAACATGATTTACAACTAGAAACTACCCTTAGTACAACAAATTAACATATCCTGTCTGATGGTAGAGTGAATTATGACTACATATAGAAGAATTGAAACCTTTGAAATTCTCGTTACCATAACAAACTAACTCGGAGAAGTTTTGACAGCAGATTAACAAGTAAGGTTTAGGACTGTAAGAGATAGAAGTGTAGCAACAAACAGAAGAGGACATTGGCAGGGTTGCAGGTCAAGGATGATGAAGTACAGGAACTTGAACAGACCATGAAGTGTAGGAAACAGTGACAGACGATTCCTGGACCATGCATCTGCAGGAATGTGCAGTGAAGGACTGGCAGCTGGAATGGGTTGTGAGCCGCCTTAAAATCTAGAGTACCTAGAGCCTATCACTGCCTATGTATGACACCCTTGAGTCTTTTACTAGAAGCAGGCTGTACTTCCTTGGCCAAGGAAACAGTAAACATCAAACTGGCACAGAGACAGGGAGACACAAGCACAGACAAATTGTCATGTGAAACTAGCAGGCATGTCTGCAGGTATAAACTGACAGAGCCGAGCTGGCACTCTAAACTTAAAAGCAGCTACAACAAAATGACAGCTTATAAACTCTCGCCATTGCTAACTATAAAGTAAGCACAGTACCAGAGACCGGGATGTTTGGCAGGGATTTAAGCTACAAAAACAGGACATGGATCACGAATACAGGCACAAAACAGAGCTAGACAAAGCACAAGTAGCAATACTAGGGTTTTTGAGGAGTTCAGGCGAAGGTAGTGTGTACAGAGGCGAACCGCAGCTTGTGGCACATGAGAAGCCACCACTGCCTAGTTACAGCTATACTAAATCCATCACCTGCTTGAGTATCTTGGTTACATGGCAAATACTGTCTAAGGATTTATTTTTTCAATGTGTGTATTCAAACATATCAGCATGTGCAGGTCTGGTACCAAGGCTAAACACTGGTTATCAAGTCCTAATAATCCCTAGATAGTACCCATGGAAGTGGCAGTGTGCGCTCCAGTGCAGATATTCTGCTCACTAGATCACATGGATTTTTCTTCATGTTCTGTTTGACCAACATGCCAAATATGCTTTTGGTTTGTTTATTATCCTGCCTTCCAGTGAGATTAATGATGTTTACTAAGTTGCTGTAATCAGGACACCACTCATCCCTACACCAGGCAGGAAACCATATATTCTAGAAACCTAAGTCAAGTGGACAGGTGTCTGGGTATCTGAAAACTCTCTCTTCTACCAAGTGTCCCCCTTAAGACAGCGAGCAGACTGAAAAGAAGTAGTATTCCCAAGCACAAATGAGCTGCTTTCATTACTATAGATCAGGCACACGATACATTAATCAGGCCTCTAACATCATACCTGACAACCCATAGAATACCCAGCCTTTGTTCCACAATAACATTCCATGCAAAGAACAGCTCCTAAAGGAACATAGAACATAACACATCTTCCTTCCTAAAGAAAAAACAAGAACCAAGGGGCATATGATCAACGGTCAGTGATAATTATCGCTGGCCGTGCTTAGCGATAATAATATTATCGCAGGCTATCTCTGGAATTTATCACCCTGGTAGCGCGTTATTAACAACGCGTTTCTCCAGGGCGATAAAAATTCCAGAGATAGCGAGGTTATCGCCCTTTTGCAGGGAACATAGCTGGTTTTCCAGCGATGTTCCCTGCAAAACGGCGATAACCTTGCTGATACGACCCACAGGGTCGTATCAGCATAATCCACCCCCTATGTTAGGGATGGCTAAATCAGGATTTTAGCAGATGTTAGATTTTGGCGAAAACTGACGTTTTCGCCAAAATCTAACGTCTGATAAAATCATGTGGGCTGCCTTGTAAATATCGCGATGTGACCATCAGCGATATTTGCAAGGTAGTCCATCCAGGGCACGCCCAGTAACACCCATTTTGCATCTCATTAGAGATGTAAAGGGAGGCGTTGGGAAAAAGGGTGCTAACAGGCGATTATGCATGTTAGCACCCTCTTGTAAATAGGGCGCTGGTTTTATCTCTGCTTAAAAGCCCTTGTAAATATGCCCCCCAATGGTGTCTACAGGAAACAATGAACATGTGAATACACATGGACAAATACTTTGTGGATTGAAGAATAATGGGTCTTCACACCTCCTTTAACCATTCAGGGCTTCTTATAATTCTTATTTTGCACTTTTCCTTCCTGTCAACACTTGGCTCTTCCATCTTCTCTGTACAACCCTTCCCTTTGCACAGTGTCAGCCATCTGATGCTCCATTCCTCACCATTGTCCAAAATGACAGTGTTCCCGAAGACGTGTTTAATCCTCTTGGGATCAGAAATAATCGACTTTCCACTCTTCCAAGCTTGACAGGAACAAAATCACCCACACAGAATTTTTGCCTTGGACCACGCATCTCATCATTGTCTATATCTCTGTAAGCGCCCTGCTTACAAATTACTCTCTATGGCACTTGTGTCAGATCAAATGACCCATTACCAGTGGCTGAAATCCTTCAACACATCAGTACAAAATATGGCTCTGCAACTCCAAAACACCTTTCTAGATTACTCTTTCCACTTCAAGCGTCCTTTCCTCGGAGTGGGTCTGCGACTCTTGATATAGAGTTTGATTTTCACAACCCCTCGTCAGTCCCTGTCTCACAGGATATCATCAATGCTCTCAATGCTTCCGGGGGTAATAACAGTAGTGTCTTGGGAACGTTTGAAGTGGACGGCTCAAGCATCCAGTCCAATCGTGAGTCTTTTAGATCCACTAATACAGGGTTCTAAAGCGGCAGACAAAAAGGGGGAAATACTCACAAATGTACCTCAAATTTAATTTAATTGAAGGTCAGGTTATTTATTTCAAAGTGCTGTACGGTGATGGCCACTTCCCAGGTCAGCAGCTAAAAGAGCAGGATTAATATTCAATTTCTAGACATTTGGCTATCTAACACACTCAACAAGCAAAAAGTGATGGGAGGAATACTATAAACATGCTAAAGTATTTGCAGTTGCTCTGGGAAGCATTCCAACCAATCTTTTGTGCCTTCTTTGCCACTGTTTTAAATACGCACTGACCCTGCTCATCATGGCCTTGCTAGGCTTCATTAGCACTCTCCTCTGGGTCAGTCACACCACCATCTTTTTTTTCTCTTTTCATTTCTGTCTCACTGTCTTAACAGGTTTTCCCATAAGTGCATGTGTGTGTGTTTGTGTACCTTTGGTCAGACAATCTTCTTTCTCTCTCCAAGGTACCATCCCTCCAACGTCATCAACCAACTCACCACCATCAACAAATGGAGGGTCCTCGACTTCTGGAACTCAGCCTATAATATCAGTGACATCATCAGCAACTACAAACAATGCATCACAAACTACTACAACTAATACATCACTTACAAGCACTGCATCTCCAGCTAGTTCAACCAATACATCACTTACAAACACTGCATCTCCAGCTAATACAACCAATACATCACTTACAAACACTGCACCTCCAGCTAGTACAGCTAACACAACATTTACAAACACTACACCTCCAGCTAGTACAGCTAACACAACACTAACAGTTACTTCATCTCCAGCGAGTACGACTAATTCATCATCATCTTCCACTTCTGGAACTCAGGCCTCGATGTTGACAGCAGGAAATGCTTCCAGCACTGCGACAGCCCTAACAAACCCATGGGCAACCTCTTCCAATGCAACTGGGACTGCTGCTCCTGCTCTCAGTCTACCTTTGTCCTTTAGAATTACAAGTGAAAACTATACGGACAATTTGACTAATCCCAACTCCACAGAGTTCATTAATTTGAAGAATAGTCTGGAAGCTGCGGTAAGTACTGATATATTTTCAAACTACTTAGCCATATAAAATGTGTCTTACGTGTAAAAGGGCTGATGCCATTGTCTGAAAGTAAGGGATGTCTGCAATACACACATGTGATAATGGAGCAGAAATGGGAGTGAATTTAGTAAACTTTCCTTTATCAGTCCTGTAGAAGCAGCAGAAGGTGCTGTATTCTTTGCCATGCTAAAACCATAGGTGATTTCCACCAACTTTATCTTTTATTTCACATTTTATGTATTGTGTACTTGACTAAGACCTTTCAGCATTTTCTAACATATTTACATAAATATAAATTGTGAAATGTAAACCAACGTATATCCAACAAGGCAGCATAAGTACAATAATTGAGATTCAGAATAAAAGATTGTGTAAAACAAGTCACAATACAAGTACCTATGTCCTGGTTGGGTGGCAAATGTGTAAGGCTTCTGATTTATGGAGGTTTAACTGCTCCCCACAGAATGTAATGATTTCTGTCAGTGCTCTGATCTAAATCAAATTAATAGCCTGTCGGAATCATGGTATCAATTAGGAGTCAGAATTGAACCTGGAAAAGGATGGGACATGTGACTTTTTATAAAATCTATGAAACTCAAAATGTAGAAGGGCATATACTCTAGAGTGCAATTACTATTTATTGTTGCACCAAATAAAAACCAGCAATATGTGCAAGGGGTACAATGTAAAAAAAAGGGTTTAATTTACGTTCCAAATAATAAATTGGGGTGATTTGGTCAAATCTGTGGAGAGCATCACAGGCTAGCTTCTACGGTGGCTGCACAGAGCTTGATTTAACACCAGAAGGAACTGTACTCTGGTGGAAGGTCACAAGAGTCTGCTACGCCATATGCAGATCTTGAGATAAAATAAATATTTAGGTCTTAATAGGAGGTGCTGCTAATAGTGTGGTGATGTAGTTTCCGCCTGGACTGTCAGCCTTAAGCATAACGCCTAAAGTTATTTAACTGAGAAACCACTGTAGTCCATTTTGACACCATAGTCAGCTCAGGGAGCTATGGCAGCACTTGGACCAAGCCCTTGCCCCACTGTAGATGAAAGTTGTAAACGCATGGTTCCTGATTCACCCTTTGGTGGATAGGACTCCGTCGGTCAGAGTAGAGTAGGAGATTACCTCTGCCATTCTGATGGATTGCCATTCTCCAGATTTAGAGTTGACCACCACCACAATGAAAAACGAATGACTCCCACACCCTAGGAGTTCCCTCCCAGGGGGCAGGGGGGTCATTATTTGTTTTTATCTACTTTGACTAATTGGTTTTAAACAGCTGTGACAGACAGAAAAAAGGATGTCATACTGTCCACCACAAGTAGGGTCGGCAGTGTAATGCCCACCCTCCAAAGGCCACTGCTCACAACCGACACACCCTGGCAAACACACAAAATTCCTGAGAGGAGGAAATTTCCCTGGTCAGGTGATTGGCCGACAACTCAGAACTTCCTGAATAAAAATGGCCCAGAGAGAACCCACGAGCGATTGAGCCCATAGAAACAGCTGATCAGCAATCACTGACAAAGACAGAGCTCTCGACCCCTTCTGCCAATTGACATAGGACTTGGCAGTGGTATTGCCCATCTGAATGATGGTGTCCCTGCTCCTCAACGAAGGAGTGGAGGAGGGCCAGGTGAATAGCCTCCAGTTGGAAGACCAAGAGCTCTGGCTGACATCCAACAGGCCCTTGGCCTGGAGAACACATGACCAGTACCCTAACCACTTTCACTGGCATCCATTGTGACGATCACCGGGGCTGGAGTGGACAAGCAAACCCCCTTCAGGATGGTGGACGGAACCATGCAATGGTCCAGTTCTTTCCGAATTGCCACTGTTACAGAGAGAAGACAAGACAAATCCTGCAAATTGGGAACCGACTTCCTCAGAATTAACCTCATGAGGCCAATGAGGAGACACCTGGCCCAGGGGACGAGAATGCGTGGCAGCCTTATATCCCTGCACACTCATCCAGAGAGAGAACACCTAAACAGATGCCAACAACAGGTCCTGCAGAATTTTGAACACCCTATAGTCTACCAATGTCACAATGCGCCAGTCCATCTGGAACTGGGCCCCAATGAAAATGCAATCCTGCGTCAGAGTCAGCTGTAACTTCTGTAAAAAGCCATGAGACAACAGAAAATCCTGCACTGTCTTCACATGCAAATAAGATAGGGGAATATATGCTTCTTTGACCAGACAGTCATCTAGATAAGGAAAGATGGAAATCCCCTGTAGGTGAAGTACTGTCATCAGGGGAACCAATACACCAATACCTTAGTAAACACACATTGAGTGGACTTCAGCATGAAAGGAAGGACCTGGAACTGAAAATGAATTGACGCAACAGCAAACCTCAGAAATCTCTGAAGACTCAGATGAACAGGAATGTGCAGGTACACATCCTGAAGGTCGATTGCTGCCATGAAGTCACCAGGCAGTATCAGAGGGATGAGCTGCAGTAACAACAGCATGTTGAATGAAATGGACAACACCCATTGGTTGAGGTGCTTTAGATCTAAAACAGGTAGAAACTCCCCCAACACCTATTGCACAACGTAGAACATAAAATAAACCCCTTGACACAACTCATTCCGTGGCACAGGGATGATTACCCTTTTTTCCAACAGAGCCGTGACCCCAGTTAACAGAGTTTTTTTCTTGACAGGATTTTTTAGAACAGGAGTAGCGATGCAGCCCATTTTGGGAGGAGCAGAGACAAAGTCGATAAGATAGCCTCTTCCAATGATGCTGCTCTCCCACATGTCTGAGAAGGAAAGTACCCATGCTGGAAGAAATGCCGCTGTCTCTCCACTTACAGGTCTTGTGACCAAAGAACTGCTTCAGTCAGGACCTCTCGCTTGGGGGCCCTGCCTTTGAGGGAACATCCTGCTGCTTGCCACTCTAAGGTTGAAATCTCTTCCTACTGAATGAATAGGAGCAGTTGTCCTTACAAGGGAAATCCCTGGTCTCTCTGGCCTCTGAACTATTCTAAAGCTTAGAAGACTTATTGGAAGAGGACCTGTAGGACCAAGTGTGTTTCTTATCGTCAAAGGATTTCTGCATCAGACCATCCAAACGTTCACTAAACAGCTTGTCATCTTCAAAAGGTAGTTTAAGGAAAGAAGACTTCTCTGCCAGATCCGCCTTCCAGTCATTCAACCAGAGGTTACATTTGGCCATGATAGCAGAGGAGGATGCCACTGAAACCGCCCTTATTACATCTGCCTAAACATGTGCCAGGAACTTCGCCTGTTGTTCCATATGTATTACGATATCCTTCACACTCGAACCTTCCTGCATGAATTTCCCAGAGCCTCAAAATCCTTCACTAAGGAATAAACAGTCAATGGCACCCTCGGGGTCAGATTAGAGGCAGCAAAATACTTCTTAAGGCCACCATCCACCTTGCAATCTACATGATCCAAAGGAAAAGAGCCATCCGGATTCAAAGAGAGGGGCTAGGATGTTACCGACCTTGAAAGTATATGACAACTGCTTATCCCCTTCTTACAAGGCATATGATTTCTGGGAATCTGGCTATGTTCAGGCTTTTCCTATGATCTGGAGATAGCCTCTTTAATCTTGGGGTGCAATGGCAAAGCCAGTGCCGCAGGCTTAGCGAATTGTGGAAAATATCCTCAGCAGCCCCCATCATTGGAGGCGGTGCCATGCCGAGATTGTCTCCGATATGTGACAGACTGTACTTCAGTTCCTCTACGGATATGAATTTTCCAGTAGGCACCACATGTCTCTCCGGCTCTTAATCATCAGAAAATTCAGAATCCTGATCATCAGTCAACTGGGCTGAAGTACGCTTAGCCTTACATTTGGAGGACAAGGCTTAGTGACTGCTGCATTACTCATTTCCTGGACTGCCAAGGCAGTCAGGGAAACAGAAGCCCCAGACAAGGCACCACCAGAACCCCTTGCTGGCACATCCTGTCAAAAATCACTCTCCTCTTCAGAAGCAGGGGAATGTGACCTTCTTCTCTTTGGAGTTCGCCTCTCTATACCTAGTAACTCAGGAAACCACATCATAAAACAACCCTAAATAAATAGGAACTAAAAAGACACCATTGGAGAAAAATTCGCTCCAATATATGTCAACCTGTAAACATATTTACTTGACTGCCAAGCCAGTCTTAAGCTCAATGCAAATACATTAACCAATAGGTAAATACCCTATACAGTAGAAAAATAATGTAACATTCAGACTGCTGTAAGAATCCCCCAGATTAGCTTAGGCTGCCACGCTACCTTAGTTGGTATCCGATCAGCCATTGTCCAAGGAGTCTTTGTCTCCCTGGCAATGAAGACACGGTCCCCTGCAGGCCGCAGGAAGGCACAGCAGACCTTTGTACGGCCAAGAGGAGAATCCAATGCTCTAGTATGCTGCATCACAGGGAGACGGGAAACAATTGCTTCCCCTCCTTCTCCCCTGACTCACCGCATAAATTATGCCCGCTCCCTCAGCAAATAGGCATGCATCTCCAGGCATGAGTAGGTACCTCACCGAAGCCGTGAGATAGGCCATTGCATCCCTAGGCCCACCGGCACTGCGCGGCGATAAAGGATCCGCATAGAAACGCTGGAGCACACGCACAGGAAAGGAGGGCGGGAAGGGATTTTATTAGTTGGTAGAAAGTTGTGAAGGGAGGTACATGGTCCTCAATCTGGGATTCATCACGGTGAGAGGGAGGAAGAGGTAATGTAGAAATACTAACTCTAACTACTAACTAAGTCACCAGCAGATTTTAATTTTAGCACCAAATTAACCAGTGGATCCTGGTGACTAGTCTTAAGTGCCAGGCACACAAGGTTAACAAGCATTGGCAAAGCCAATAGGTCTCGCATATGCAAGAGTTATTGGTTTTTGCAAATGTCTTTTTGCTTGGTGGTAAACAAATAGATTTGAAGACCTAAAAAACTAAACCTGTTATTTTACCAGCTTGCAAGGGCTACATTTAGTGACCCTGCCAAAGCTTGTCTACTTTGTTGATGAATGTAAACCTGGATTTATAATGGAATTAGCAGGTCTTCAACTATCTATGTGCAAAAAAAAAATACCCACTCTCGTACGGAATGAGGAAATTTGAGATCTGTGACGAGAATAAGCTTCGGTCATTGGCAAGACCAAGTTTTAAACAGCTCAACTATTTATGTAGACTGTCTGTACCCATTACAAGAATTAGCCTACAAGTCGTTGAATCGTCCATCTGTTAGATGAATTAACAAGACAGGCTGAAAGTGACACTGGCCAGCTGGCATTCTGTGCTCAAATCATCAGTCAAGGCTATTATAACAAAATGCAATATATGTCTCTCTGCCCCACAACCTGTCTGAGCTTGCAACTCCGTTCATTTACACATCTTAGAGAAAATCTTTGTTTGTGATTTTAGGTTTTAAGTGTTCCTGAATATAGTGAGGGGTAGAGCTGACTATTCTTGTCACCTGATTAAGAACCTGTGTTTCTGTGCAAGTCACCCGATGTCCCAGTGGCGAAAAGTGTACACGGCTTGTACATTAGTCAGGCTATCATATGACCATCAAAACCTTTTGGGTAAAGAAAACAAGAAACGGGGATGAGAGGATGTAAAGAAGAAACAGACATGAGGGCGGGTAGAGGGAGTTGGTTGGGGGGATGGGAGGTCCGATAAGGGTGGTGAGGTGAGAGAAGTTATAAGCCTGGGGAGAAGACAGTTCGGAGGGAAACGAACATGAACTGGGATATGGGAGTGCCTGAAAACACAAGCACTCATTTGGAGTGCTTGAAAACAAAGAAAACAGTAGCTCCAAAAATGAGAGCTGTGGAAGGACCCACGTTCTTAGTCCTTGCTCCAGGTCATGAACAAACTGAAGAGATTATATGACGCACGCATGCAGTGCCAAATTTAAACAAACATTTGCAATGCAACAGGTCTCGCATTTGTTAGAGGTAGAGCTATTGGTATTGTAAATGACAATGTTTTCTTAATATGTTTTGGCTTGCAGTATAGGGAATTTATGTAAAGAGACATAGCTGCAGCACTGTTTAGAGGACTAAGTATGGGGAATTATAACTGGTAACTGAGACACAGCTGCAGCACTATTTAGTGGGCTTAAAATGGAGGAATTACTGGCGGTGTTGAGAGGAGCAGGTAGCAGCAGTGTGCACTGTTTAGAGGATTTGAAATGAATAATTTGACGGGATGAGAGAAGCAGCTGTAGTACTGTCTAGAGGCGTAAAAAGGAGAAATTACTACTGGGATTATGAAAGCAGTTGCAGCACAAAGACAGTTTAAGATTGTTCCACAAATGTTGCATTTTAGATGTGTTCTATAGTTTTGGTGGTGTTGGCACTATATATTGCATTTTAATATGTGCTCATAAATGTGTTTCCATGAAACTATGGTGCGTCGAGACAGGTTAGTGTCCAGCCAAGGCTCCTTCCTGTCCCTTCTTTTGTTGCTTGGTGTTGTTAAGGGTAAAGCACCGTGAAGATGCAAGAAGTCACATACTAGTGAACGAAGCGTTGCAATTTGTGAAAGTGAAAGCACCATGGAGATCTAAAAACTCCCATACCAGGGAATAAAGCGCAGCGGTTTGTTAAAGTGAAAGCGCTATGGAGATGGAATAAGTCACATACCGGGAATGTAGCACTGCGATTTGCTAAAGTGAAAACGCCAAGGATATTTAAGAAGTCATATACTAGAGAATAAAGCACCGTGATTTGGTGAAGTGAAAGCGCTATGTAAATCTGCTGCCTCCAAAACATTGCAAAAGCGACTGGAAAGGATCGGGGAGATGTGGCCTGGATTTGTTTTCCCTTGCCTGGTATGGCAGACATTGTATATGTATACACTAGTATATATTATAGCACTAACATCATTGCGGGGTTAAAGGGCACTGTATATAGGTAGGTGTGAGCAAAACATTAGGCAGAACTCGACCATGAATTAACTTGAAACAATGGCTGGTGTTGTTAAAGAGAAAGCGCCGTGAAGTTGTAAAAAGTCACATATTGGAAAATGAAGCGCTGCGATTTGTTAAAGTGGAAGCGCTATGAAGATTTAAGAGGGCACACATTGGAGAAAAGCGCCACGGTTTGTTAAAGTAAAAGCGATAAAAGATCTAAGAAGTCACACACCAGAAAATAAAGTGCCGCGTTTTGCTAAAGTATAAGTGCCATGTAATCTAACAAGTCACATACCGGCGAATATAGCACCGCAACAAGCTTCTTAAAGTTTTTCAACGCCAATGAAGCATGTTATTTATTCCATTGCCACTGTACAAAAAAACAAACCCCTGCCTCTAAAACATTGCAATGGGTACATTCAAACTTCCCTGCTGTTTAGTTGTTTTCAGTCACGTACGCACACATGTTTTATATTAATGAAACCTCCTGAGGATGCCTCAAGGGTGTATTACAGCTTCTGCCAAGAAGATCTAAAAAGTCACGTATGATAGAATAAAGCTCTTCGATGTGTTAAAGTGGAAGCGCCATGGAGATGTAAGAAGTTACACACCGGAGAATAAACATTGTAGAAGCTACCGGGAAATATTGAGCATATGTGGCTGTTTACTCCTGTCTAGTATGGGAGGTATTCTATTTATATATACTATAGTGCTAATATTATTGCGGGGTTTGAGGGCGCTGTATATAGGTAGGTGAGGGGAAAAAACACCAGCCAGAACTGGACCATGAGTTCACTTGAAACAATGCCTGGTGTTCATAAAACGAAAGCGCCATGGAGATCTAAGCAGTCACACACCAAAAACTAGGAAGACCCCCTCCCAAAAAATAATGCGAGCGAAGGAATGTAAATTAAACACGCGTCCACCATTGTCCCGGCTACGCACGTTATCCTGCCTGCAGTAGTAAACTAGCCAGCGTACACGAAAGCGAAAGTCTCCAGTAACAGACGCAGGCTACAGCGTGAAAAACAGATGGCACACTGCCCTTTAATTAAAAGAGGTGCAAGCAGAGCGGACTAAAACTGTAGTTAGGCGCCGCTGTATCGGGACTACACGGAAGTTAGCAAATGACCAACAGCCAACAGTAAGGGAGATAACAGCAACACTACCACAAGTAAGCCAATAGCAAGCAGAAAAACAGATTGCATAAACTTTAAGCCAACATACAGATTACTTTATGTCTCGCTGAGACCGCGCATGCAGCGCCTGTGCTGCCAAGGCGAGACCTGAAAAACAAATGGGAGCCACGCTTAAGCTAAACAATGGTAAGCTTTAGGCTAGAGTGGGCCCACTAACAGTAAACAGCATGTCTCAAAGAGACGGTGCATGCACGGTCTGTGCAAGACCTAAAAATGAGGTTAACATCCATGATGAAGCAAATCAACAATGCTGAACAATAGCGACTTAGAAAAATGTGTCTAAAGATCAAGGACATCAGAAATGTTCAAACTACAGCCAGCTCACTCTACACAGTCTCCACATATCATCATCATGGGAGTTAACAGCTATGTTTAATTGTTGAATTATAAATTGTATCTGATTTTGCCTCAATTTAATACGAATTGTATAATCAGGTGCAGACATGGATGTACACGTCTGAGAGCGGTTGAATATTTTTGTTATATCTGTTGGTGCACCAGGGGATGGTCTTGCAAATAGTTGCTACATATGTACCACAACAAGAGTTCAATCTGTGACCAATCACTTGCTACATGGACTTAATGCTTATCACAGTTTGCAAATGTCCCGGCAATACCTGCCGTCCCCTTTAATGCACCTGTAATGATTATTTGTTCCCTGTTTCACCCAAGCTCCCTCCCCTACCTGTCTCATCTTTTCTTTCCCCCTTTCTTCCCCGTTCCTTACCTTCTTATTCAATTGTAATGTGTCTGTTTGACAAAATGCAAATAAAAATATATAAACAATAAAACAGTTAACAGTAACAAGGTAGCCTACTGAGAAATCGAATCTAGGTTGTGAGCAGTAATTCACTCCCTGACAGCCCACTACATTGTCAGTTGTCTGTATGGTGTCTTTTGCATTAGCTGACACTCTTGCCTACTGCAGCCCCTTTTTTAGTACCATGACATGCGGTTAATGATAGGTAAAGTTATTTGATTTACAGCTTCATGCCCCATGCAAAAAGATTGTTACAGAACATGTGCAGTTTGCCTGACTATGAGAACTGTACATTGTTAGCCTCACTGCTGAGTATGCTGTTTCTTGTTATGCAATGAAGAAACATCTGCGATACAGATGCCCATATCAGATGGAGTACAGGATTTCTCCCAGTTTAGCTCTGCCTAGAAACCTAATTTCAAATGCAACAAGACTATTGAACCTGAACTATCGAAAAGAATTCACAGACATTCAGCTTAAATTTAGTGGCAAGAAAATGAGTACTTATAACCCATTAATGGGCAAGTGGTGCGTCCTGCCTTAAAACTGCCTTGTGTCTTAAACGGACATGAAATGATGGTCAGGTTCATTCAAAACATTCCTTCTGTTACTTGAACTATAAGCAGATCTACTAATGAATGTTTCACTTTGAAATGTGAAGAATGTTCTTGGGATGGAGATATGTGACAATGGTTTGTTTTTCTTCCACAGCTAACACCATTATACAAATCCAAGTATCCCAACTGCGCAGGAGTGAGAGTGACAGGCTTTAGGTATGGATTTTGCATTTGGCAGACGTTTATATTAATCAGAATTCGCAGATATTTTACCAGTGTTGAAGATTGGGTGCTGAGAACAGAAACTAAAGCAGGAATATATATGCTTGTTAAGTTATGAAGGGGTTCTGGGTGTTTCAAAGACTGCTTACCCTAGCCTTTCCAGTAACCAGATGGCTTCAAAAGAAAATCTAATGTACATAGCAAGAGGAGAATATTCAGATTTTTATAGGCTCCTCAAATGCAAATGCAAAGTGATTAGTGGTTCTCTACAACTGAACAGGTAAGTATTTCCAAATGAATAAGACTAGCACTGAGAAGGCCCTTCCACCCACACACATCTCTTCCAGCGGGCTCGGCCAGCAAACAGCGGGCACCGGCTACACTGTGTGCACCGGTTTGTCTTTGAATCCGAATGCATGATATCCATTACCTCAAAGGTGATCCTGACTAACACTGGCAGCCACTGCAGGTTACACAGCACAGCAGCAAGAAGAGATTGTTGATATGCCCCTAACAGCAGTCAAAACATTCTGAATAATTTGCAAGAAGGCACGAGATTGCTTAGACATTCAAGGTATAAGGAAGTTCCATACTCTAAGAGAGACCTGACTAATGCTGGCACAGCCTGAACCCTCTTGGAAGGGGAGGCAGTTAGACAATGGAGGGAGTTAAAATAAGTAATTCAAACAAGAGTCAGCTTCGGAGAAATTGAAATAAATCAGATGTTTCTGGCTATTTCCACTGGGTCATGGAAAACCGCGAATAAAGAGAGCCAAAAGGCTTTGTTTTCCAAATGGTCAGTTACCTCATTTCCAACCGTATTACCTCTGTCTCATCAGAGTTTAGCTTCAATCGGATGCCCTCCGTCCACTCTCTGTCCTGCGTGGTGCACTGCCGAAGGTTTTGTTGCACCATCTACAGCTACCAATCCACCAGGAACATGATCTGCGCATAAGATTAAATATAAAATCGGAGGCCTGAAGACCAAATAAAATGAGACAGATGCTCAACATATAAATTAAATTGGCTGCAGAACAGTGGATACATTTGGGGATCCAAGAAGTAGATTTTCTGGGTTGCACGTGCAAGGATGCAACCTTACTCATTGAACTCTGTTTGACAAACATGCCCGAACCACCCCAGGAGAGTGCTGGTTATGTCAATAGCCTAAAGGGGTTCAATAAAAATGTTAAGGCTGACAATATCAACTGCCTCTGCCAAATTCAATAGGATACACCCATTTACGCTATTTTAACACATCCTGAGGTCATCCATTGAAGAAACCAACATGGTACAGTGTTTATATTTGAAGGAAAACATGCTTTGTTACCCTCCACTAAATCATTAGATTTCAGGCCGGATCTAGCAGCCTTAAGTTTTGAGTTTCATGAATTTTGGCTAGTGACGGGAAAAATATAGGACAAAATAGGGTGGGTCATTCAGGTCAGCAGAAGATGTTTATCACTGGTGGTCACTGTTAGGGCTTGAAAGGTAGCCTTTATAAATCTAGATGATAGGGAAGCTTTTGGGATTAATGTGAGACTAACAAATAACGGCAGGGTCCTTGCAGCACAGGGTTCCAGAAAAAATCTAAATTTCATTGCTAAGAGTTCCGCATGGACCAGATCTTCATTTACAGGATACAAATAGGTCCAAGAAAACCTAGAATAATGTGGATTGAAACCTCATTCAATGCAGTATGATAGTTCTTAAACATAAAAAAATGTTTCCTTTGACTATTTCTTAAATGTCAATGTGCTCAGAGAATTACTGATTGTAACTTCACGGAAGCGCAACCTGAAGTCATTTGAAGACTAATCTATAGTCATGCTCAAGGGTAGTATTGGACTCTCCAAGCACGTTCAGGCATTTTCATTCCTGAATTCAGTGCAGCTAACTTGGAAGGAAACCATTGTGATAATAGAGCTCACATTCTTGTTTTCATGTTTTCAAGTGATAGTTTGTTCTAAATCTGAAGTGAACCAGGTTGTAACATTTGAGCTTGTCACAGAAGAACCAGCAACACAAGGAGCGTCTTCTAGTCGGGACCTCACTTTTCCACCTCACGGTTAGCGCAATTCCTGCCTAATGTTGCTATGCAGGATTTAGCTTTTGGTTCACCTGAGATACGCAGTCCTCTAAAAGAAAGTAGGCCATGGCCCATCCAAAGTAAAGGGAGTGCAACATTGATTTCATTAAAAGGTAAATTCCTGACCCATGAAGGAATCGATGGCCCAAGTAGCTTGGTCTACTTTGTCCTCTTTACTTCAACCATCGCCCCTAAAGATGACAGCGGGTGGGAATATTTCCTGAAGTCAACCTTTAGAGGAAGAACTAGACACAAGAGAGTTCCCGAAGCTGAGCCTTGGAAGTGATCTTTTGAAAACCCCATTTGGGATGCACACCTTAAGATTATGCCTAAAGCAGCTTAAAAAGAAAAAACACCAAACACAGATTTGCATGTATACAAGACAAGAAGGTTTGTTCTCCTTGTACCATTCCTCATTTCTGTTTCTTGTGATCTGCATTTTGTTAACTCTCACATACAAATATGATAAATATGTACGATGATCCAACCACTCGGAACACCCCCGCTTGATGACATCACTAGACAGTGATATCACCAGTTTACTGCCCCCGCTTAGTCAAATCCTAACTTGGTCGATTTTGTCACATCCTGTTCTATTTTTCTAAATTAGTCTCTTATTGTGTATTTAAAGAGAATGTGTGCACTACTGTGCAAATCAGTTTATTGCCATTTACTTCTGACATAGAAAGTGTTGCGATGTTTCCCTTTCGCTCGTTGAGGACACACTGTAAAAATTCATAGGACTGAACTGAAGCACATGTAAAGTAACCCACTCTTGTCATATTTATTCCAGGAAAGGTTCTGTGATTGCCGATGCAGAGGTTATTTTTAACAGTACGTCATCAGTCCCTACTGCACGGGATATTGTCACTGTGCTCAATGCTTCCTTGAGCAGTAACAGCAGTGCCCTGGGAGGATATAAAGTGGACCCCACAAGCATCCATTCCAACAGTGAGTGACTCGTCTTCACCATCCACTGATACCACTAATATTGGGGTGGGAAGCGATGGACAAGAAGGGTATGGTGCTTCATTTGAAAGATTCATTTCTGTTTGACAAAGGATACCTGGGATCACTGTGGACTATAATCACAGATTCAGGGTTTGAGTGTAATGTCAGACAATCTGGCTTATTTGCGCTTTCCCTAGAATCGTTCATGTTTACCTTGCATGTCTTTGCTTACTTATCGGTACGCTTCTGTTCGAGGTATGGGAAACAATCACTTTCGTGAGGATGGGGCCATTGAGAGCATCTTTACAAGCAGGTTATGGCAACTAAATTATACCACATGATCAGACTATAGCATTGCAAATGCTTTACTTACCAATAAAACATTCACCAGCTTGCACTATACTTCCCATCACGCAGGGCATTGCTCAGTTGGCTGCAAACCTCAGGGTACAACCAACCGACCTCGTTTTCAAGAAAGCCTCATTTTTATGGTAGAGTCCATAAAATGTATGTTTTTTTGCCACATTTTGAGCATATCTATAAAGAAGAATCTTTTTCAGATTTCTGAGTGAGGGTCAAGGTGGAGAGAAGGGGCATGTCAGGATATTGGGGCCTATTCCCAGAACTAATCTGAGATAAAATCCTAAACTTACTACTTTTGGTATTTACAGAAGGTATTTAGTAGTAGTAAAGTTAGGACTCCTGACTTTACTACTACTAAACTGAGATAAAATCCTAAACTTACTACTTTTGGTATTCACAGAAGGCATTTAGTAGTAGTAAAGTTAGGACTCCTAACTTTACTACTACTAAACAGATAAAATCCTAAACTTAATACTTTTGGTATTCACTGAAGGCAATTAGTGGCAGTAAAGTTACAACTATTAACATTACTCATATAGAAGAATTGAAACCTTTGAAATTCTCGTTACCATAAGAAACTAACTGGGAGAAGTTTTGACAGCACATTGACAAGTAAGGTTTAGGACTGTAAGAGATAGAAGTGTAGCAACAAACAGAAGAGGACATTGGCAGGGTTGCAGGTCAAGGATGATGAAGTACAGGAACTTGAACAGACCATGAAGTGTAGGAAACAGTGACAGATGATTCCTGGACCATGCATCTGCAGGAATGTGCAGTGAAGGACTGGCAACTGGAATGGGTTGTGAGCCGCCTTAAAATCTAGAGTACCTAGAGTCCATCACCGCCTATGTATGACACCCTTGAGTCTTTTACTAGAAACAGGCAGAAGCAGGCTGTGCTTCCTTGGCCAAGGAAACAGTAAATATAAAACTGGCACAGAGACAGGGAGACACAAGCAGAGACAAATTGTCATGTGAAACTAGCATGTTTGTCTGCGGGTATAAACGGACCGTGCCAAGCTGGCACTCAAAACGTAATAGCAGCTACAAAAATGACAGCTTATAAACTCTCGCCATTGCTAACTATAAAGTAAGCACAGTACCAGAGACCGGGATGTTTGGCAGGGATTTAAGCTACAAAAACAGGACACGGATCACGAATACAGGCACAAAACAGAGCTAGACAAAGCACAAGTAGCAATCCAAGGGTTTGTGAGGAGTTCAGGCGAAGGTAGTGTGTACAGAGGTGAACCGCAGCTTGTGGCACATGAGAAGCCACCACTGCCTATTTACAGATATACTAAATCCATCACCTGCTTGAGAATCTTGGTTGCATGGCAAATACTGTCTAAGGATTTATTTTTTCAATGTGTGTATTGAAACATATCAGCATGTGCAGGTCTGGTACCAAGGCTAACCACTGGTTATCAAGTCCCAATAATCCCTAGATAGTACCCAGGGAAGTGGCAGTGTGCGCTCTAGTGCAGATATTCTGCTCACATGGATTCTTCTTCATGTTCTGTTTGACCAACATGCCAAATTTGCTTTTGGTTTGTTTATTATCCTGCCTTCCAGTGAGATTAATGATGTTTACTAAGTTGCTGTAGTCAGGAAACCACACATCCCTACACCAGGCAGGAAACCATATATTCTAGAAACCTAAGTCAAGTGGACAGGTGTCTGTGTATCTCAAAACACTCTCTTCAGCCAAGTGTCCCACTTAAGACAGCGAGCAGACTGAAAAGAAGTAGTATTCCCAAGCACAAATGAGCTAGTTTCATTTCTATAGATCAGGCAAGGGATCCATTAATCAGGCCTCTAACATCATACCTGACATCCCGTAGAATACCCAGCCTTTGTTCCACAATAACATTCCATGCAAAGAACAGCTCCTAGAGGAACATAGAACATAACACATCTTCCTTCCTAAAGAAAAAAACAAGAACTAATGGTGTCTCCAGGAAACAATGAACATGTGAATACACATGGACAAATAATTTGTGGATTGAAGAATAATGGATCTTCACACCTCCTTTAACCATTCAGGGCTTCTTATAATTCTTATTTTGCACCTTTCTTTCCTGTCAACACTTGGCTCGTCCATCCTCTCTGCACAACCCTTCCCTTTGCACAGTGTCAGTCATCTGGTGCTCCATTCCTCACCATTGTCCAAAATGACAGTGTTCCTGAAGATGTGTTTAATTCTATTGAGATCAGAAATAATCGACTTTCCACTCTTCCAAGCTTGACAGGAACAAAATCAGCCACACAGAATTTTTCCCTTGGACCACGCATCTCATCATTGTCTATATCTTTGTAAGCGCCCGCTTATAAATTACTCTCTATGGCAATCAAATGACCCATTACCAGTGGCTGAAATCCTTCAACACATCAGTACAAAAGATGGCTCTGCAACTCCAAAACACCTTTCTCAATTCCTTTTTCCACTTCAAACCTCCTTTCCCCGGAGTGGGTCTGTGACTGTTGATGTAGAGTTTGATTTTCACAACCCCTCGTCAGTCCCTGTCTCGCAGGATATCATCAATACTCTCAATGCTTCCGTGGGTAATAACAGTAGTGTCTTGGGAAAGTTTGAAGTGGACGGCTCAAGCATCCAGTCCAATCGTGAGTCTTTTAGATCCACTAATACCGGGTTCTAAAGTTGCAGACAAAAGGGATGAAACACTCACAAATGTACCTCAAATTGAATTTAATTGACGGTCAGGTAATTTATTTCAAAGTGCTGTACGGTGATGGCCACCTTCCAGAGCAGCATCTAGAAGAGCAGGATTCATATTTATTTTGAAGACGTTTGGCTATCTAACACACTCAACAAGCTAAAAGTGATGGGAGGAATGCTATAAGCATGCAAAACTATTTGCAGGTGTTCTGGGAAGCATTCCAACCAATCTTTTGTGCCCTCTTTGCCACTGTTTGTAAATACATACTGACCCCGCTCATCATGGCATCAGTCCACCCTAACCTAACAGGTGAGGGCCAACCACAAAAAGGGAAAACTAGCACCTCAGACTCGTTTTGGCCTTGCTACCCTTCATTAGCACTCTCCTCTGGGCCAGCTACACCATCATCTTTTTTTTCTCTTTTCGTTTCTGTCTCTGGGTCTCACTGTCTTAATAGATTTTCCTATAAGTGCATGTGTGTGTGTGTGTGTGTGTGTTTGTGTACCTTTGGTCAGACAATCTTCTTTCTCTCTCCAAGGTCCCATCCCTCCAACGTCATCAACCAACTCTCCACCGTCAACAAATGGAGTGTCCTCGACTTCTGGAACTCAGCCTATAATATCAGTGACATCATCGGCAACTACAAACAATGCATCTCAAACTACTACAACTAATACATCACTTACAAGCACCACATCTCTAGCTAGTACAACCAATACATCACTTACCAACACTTCATCTCCAGCTAGTACAAACAATTCATTATTTACAAACACTGCATCTCCAGCTAGTACGGCTAACACAACATTTACAAACACTACACCTCCAGCTAGTACAGCTAACACAACATTTACAAACACTACACCTCCAGCTAGTACAGCTAACACAACATTTACAAACACTACACCTCCAGCTAGTACAGCTAACACAACATTTACAAACACTACACCTCCAGCTAGTACAGCTAACACAACATTTACAAACACTACACCTCTAGCTAGTACGGCTAACACAACACTAACAGTTACTTCATCTCCAGCGAGTACGACTAATTCATCATCATCTTCCACTTCTGGAACTCAGCCTTCGATGTTGACAGCAGGAAATGCTTCCAGCACTGCGACAGCCCTAACAAACCCAGGGTCAACCTCTTCCAATGCAACTGTGACTGCTGCTCCTGCTCTCAGTCTACCTTTGTCCTTTAGAATTACAAGTGAAAACTACACGGACAATTTGACTAATCCCAACTCCACGGAGTTCATTAATTTGAAGAATAGTCTGGAATCTGCGGTAAGTACTGATATATTTTACGTGTAAAAGGGCTGATGCCATTATCTGAAAGTAAGGGATGTCTGCAGTACACACTTGTGATAATGGAGCAGAAATGGAAGTGAATTTAGTAAACTTTCCTTTTTCAGTCCTGTAGAAGCAGTGGAAGGTGCTGTATTCTTTGCCATGCTAAAACCGTCAGCGATTTCCACCAACTTTATCTTTTATTTCACATTTTATGTATTGTGTTCTTGACTAAGACCTTTCAGCATTTTCTAACATATTTACATAAAAATAAATTGTGAAATGTAAACCAGCATATATCCAATAAGGCAGCATATGTACAATAGTTGAGACTCAGAATAAAAGATTATGTAAAACAAGTCACAATACAAGTACCTATATCCTAGTTTGGTTGGGTGGCAAATGTGTAAGTCTTCTGATTTATGAAGGTTTAACTGCTCCCCACAGAATGTAATGATTTCTGTCACTGCTCAGATCTAAATCAAATTAATAGCCTGTCGGAATCATGGTATCAATTAGGAGACAGAATTGAACCTGAAAAAGGATGGAACATGTGACTTTTTATAAAATCTATGAAACTCAAAATGTAGAGGGGCACATACTCTAGATTGCAATCACCATTTATTGTTGCACGAAAAAAACTAGCAATATGTGCCAGGAGCACAATTTAAAAAAGGGTTTAATTTACGTTCCAACTAATAAATTGGGGTGATTTGGTCAAATCTGTGGAGAGCATCACAGGCTAGCTTCTACAGTGGCTGCACAAAGCTTGATTTAACACCAGCAGGAACTGTACTCTGGTGGAAGGTCACAAGAGTCTGCTACGGCATATGCAGATCTTGAGATAAAATAAATATTTAGGTCTTAATAGAAGGTGCTGCTAATAGTGTGGTGATGTAGTTTCCGCATGGACTGTCAGCCTGAAGCATAACGCCTAAAGTTATTTAACTGAGAAACCACTGTAGTCCATTTCACACCATAGTCAGCTCAGGGAGCGATGGCTGCACTTGGACCAAGTCCTTGCCCCACTGTAGATGAAAGTAGTAAAAGCATGGTTCCTGATTCACCCTTTGGTGGATATGACTCCGTCGGTCAGAGTAGAGGAGGACATTACCTCTGCCATTCTGATGGATCGCCATCCTCCAGATTTAGAGTTGACCACCACGACAATGGGACTCGGTTTTTGAAAAACGAATGACTCCCACACCCTAGGAGTTTCCTCCCAGGGTGCAGGGGGGTCATTATTTGTTTTTATCTACTTTGATTGGTTTTACACAGCTGTGACAGACAGAAAAAAGGATGTCATACTGTCCACCACAAGTAGGGTGGGCAGTGTAATGCCCTCCCTCCAAAGGCCACTACTCTCTTGGGCCGTTGGAGGACGTTTTCCATCGACAAAGCCAACGGGGCAGGGTGGGGGTGTCGGTCAACAGATGCTTTAGGCCCACCCATCTCTAAATAAGGCAGGTGGACCAAGAGTTGGCGCCTGGCTACACATTCTCAATCAGACCTTTAGTCTTCTGAAGAATAAATCTAGCTGGTGAGCAGCGTTCCAGTCTCCTCTGGCGTGAATAGTGATCCCACTATGTGACGTCCTTTCCCAGATTACATTCTGGTGTTTGCCATCTGATTTAATTGATGCTGTGCCATTACATCTCCACTGAGTATGGGTAATTCATCATTTACAAACACTTCATCTCCAGCGAGTATAACCAGTTCATTATTTACAAACACTTCATCTTCAGCTAGTTCAACTAATTCATCGTTTAAAACCGCTGCATATCCAACTAGTCCAGACAGTTAATCAGTTACGAACACTACATCACCAGCTAGTACAACCAATTGATCATTAACAAGCACCGCACTCCAACAAGGATGAGTGATTCATCATTTACAAATAACCTGCATCTCCGGCTAGTACGAACTACACATAATTTACAAGCACTTCATCTCGAGCTAGTGTGACCACTACTTCATTTACAAACACTCCATCTCCAACTAGCATGGCCAATTCATCTTTTACAAAAACTGTGTCTTCAGCTAATATGACAAATTATTTCCCAATTTTACAGAATAATTCTACACCGGTGTGAATATTTATTACTGTTGCTTAAGTTTATGTCACAAGTGTTTAGATTTACACTGTAGTAAACCCCATTCATGGTGTGAGAAATAGGTGGTATAAAGGCATGTTTAGCCTTTTAATTTTGTGAATACCCACAAACGTGTACATTTGTGAGGATTCATAAATTCCGAATTAATCCTTTCCTGTCCTTAATATGGTCACATATTTACTGCAGCAACAGATCAGAACGCTTTACTTCGAGAATATGTAGTGGAAGGGTTGTTTTCAATGGCGAAAATGTTTTCCTCGCTGAGAAATATAAGAAAAAAATATACTTATTTTCATATCGGCCTCTATTTCCCAAGTGTGTAATTGTACACTACAGGGGAAACTAAAGTCCATGGAAATTGTCATATGATATTCCTACTCGTACACCTGGAAACCTACACCTGACTCAGGTTTCCAGGCCCGCTGCTGAAATGCTGGTGGCTTTCAAAACAGTGAAAAAGTGCAATCAAGTGGAAGTGTGAATCCCCACATGCACTTGTATTTTGTGAAACAGGCCCGTAATGTTGTGTTAACTTACTGGTAATAGCGTTACAGATTAAGGCCCCTCCGCCTTCCGTCACAACGTCCTCCCAACGTATAAAATCCCCTCCCACTCCTTACTTCCTGTTGCGTACCAAGCCCATGACACCACACAGACTGGCCGAAGGGGGTGGTGTGGGCGGGGTGGGTTGATACATCCCGGCGAGAGAAGGAGTCAGAGTAATGCTATAACCGGTAAGTAAACGGAGGACTACCTTCTCCTCCCTCTTGCAGATTGAGATGTACCCAAGCCAAATATTGGACCAGGTCAACTGTACAGAAAATGCAAAACACATGTTTAATCCATAGTAAAAAAAAGGATTATAACACAGAAGCCAAAACCTTCGAACGCTACAAATCCGGAACCTCTGCACCCTGGACCACCCGACAACGAGTCACAAAGGTAGATGGAATCGCCTATATCGCAGCCTTACAAATCTCCAGCAATTAGGCTCCCTGTACCTGAGAAACTGAAGTGGACATGCCTAGTAGACCGCTCCTGGATCCCCAGAGCAGATGACAGACCAAACTGATTGTATGGCAGCAGAATCACAGATCTGATCCACCTGCTCAAGTTCTGAGTCAAAGTCTTCCCCTGTTTCAGGCGGGACCGAAATTCACACCTAAAAGGGAGGGAACCCAAAACTCCTTTACCCGGTTCATCAAAACTGCCCTCCGCACATCAAGCGCATGAAGTGCCCCTGGAGACTTAGGATCTGGAAAGAACACTGGAAGAATCACTTCCTACTGAAGAGGAAACATAGAATTCACTTTTGGGACAAACCCTGGAACTAATAAAAGAACACTCCTGTCATCAAACACTCGAAAGAAAGAAGACAGACAAGACATGGAGCCCAACTCTCCAAGGCAGTGTGCCAAAGTCACTGCTACTAAAAGAAAACCTTCAGCATCAGAAGACGTAATCCCACCGAAGACAAGGCTTAAGCGAGGGATAGTGGAGAGCCCGCAAAAGCAACTGTAAATCCCACTAAGGACATACCCCTACAGGATCGGACAAAGATTTGAAAACCCCTTAAAAATTCAGGAGACCAGACCCTGATCATCCACCAGACCACCCCAAGAGGACCAAAACACCTTAACAGCTGCCAACTGAACTTTAAAAGTGGCTGGATTAAGACCCAACTGAAAACTATCTTGAAAATCTTTTCGTACCTGAAGGAGAGGAAAAGGCAATGGGATTCAAACTCCTTCGAGCACACCAATCCTATGACATTTTCCAATGCCTCCTGGCATAAGAAGACCTGGTGAACAACATCCTTGAAGCCTGCATAGAAGAAGAGACCAAAGCAGAGAGTGCCTGCAACACCACACCCTCCCCATTCAATCTCAAAGCTGTCCGCTTGAGTTTTGCCAGAAACTGAACCTGGAGAACTGGAAAACTCAGGGGAGAAGGAATCAAGGGAAGCTTCCACTTCTGGTCCGCTTTCATCTGCATCAGTAGAGGAAACCAGAGTGGGGCTATGCCAGACCCACTGGATCAACCTGAGCCCCCTCCCTCCATACCGGAATCATAAACTTCGGGATCAAAGGAAATAGAGGGAAAGCAAACATCAGGCCTAATCACCCAGCGCAAGTCAGGACATCCACCCGTGATACCTATGCCATCCTTCACCAGGAAAAAACGGGGAAGAAGGGCATTGCAAGGGCTCGCAAACAGATCCACCCATGGGCGACCCCACAACTGACACACCCTGGCAACCAGACAAAAAGTTCCTGGGAGGATGAAATCTCACTGCTCAGGCGATTGGCCTGACAACTCAGAACTCCCTTAATACAAATGGCCCAGAGAGAACCCACAAGCGATTTAGCCCATAGAAACAGCTGATCTGCTTCTGACAAAGACTGAGCTCTCGACCCCTTCTGCCGATTGACATAGGACTTGAAAGTGGAATTGCCCATCTGAATGATGCTGTCCCTGCCCCTCAAAGAAGGAGAAAAGAAGAGGAGGGCCAGACGAATAGCCTCCAGTTGGAAGACCGAGAACTCTGGCTCACATCCAACAGGCCCTTGGCCTGGAGAACACATGACCAGTACCCCTACATCCATCCATTGTGAAGATCACCGGGGCTGGGGTGGACAAGCAAACTCCCTTCAGGATGTTGAACGCAGCCATGCATCAGTCCAGTTCTTTCTGAATTGCCGCTGTTACGGGGAGAAGACAAGACGAATCCTGCACATTGGGAACTAACTTCCTCACAATTAACCTCATGAGGACACTGAGGAGACACCTGACCCAGGGAACCAAGAAAGCGTGGCAGCCTTATAGCCCTGCACGCTCATCCAGAGCGAGAACACCTAAATAGATGCCAACAATGGGTCCTGCTGAATTTCGAACACACTAGAGTCTGCCAACGTCAAAATGCCAGTGCCATCTGGAACTGCGTCAGACTCAGCCGCAACTTCCCTAAAAAGCCATGACACGACAGAAAATCCTGCACTGTCTTCTCATGCAAATAAGCTAGGGGAATATATGCTTCTTTGACCAGACAGTCATCGAGATAAGGGAAGATGGAAATCCCCTGTAGGTGAAGAACTTCCATCAGGGGAGCCAATACACCAATACCTTGGTTAACACACATCGAGTGGACTTCAGCATGAAAGGAAGAACCTGGAACTGAAAATGCGTTGACCCCATAGCAAACCTCAGAAATCTCTGATGACTCAGAAGAACAGGAATGTGCAGGTACACATCCTGAAGGTCGATTGCTGCCATGAAGTCACCAGGCGGTATCAGAGTGATGACAGCATGTTGAATGAAATGGACAACACCCAGTGGTTGAGGTGCTTTAGATCCAAAACAGGTAGAAACTCCCCCAATACCTTTTGCACCACATACAGCATACAATAAACCCCTTGACAGACCTAATTCCGTGGCACAGGGATGATTGCCCTTTTTTCCAACAGAGCCGTGACCCCAGTTAACAGAGCTTTTTTCTTTACAGGATTCTTTAGAACAGGAGTAGGGATGAACCCCATATAGGGTGGAGGAGAGACAAAGTCGATAAGATAGCCTCTTCCAATGATGCTGCTCTCCCACATGTCTGAGAAGGAAAGTACCCATGCTGGAAGAAATGCCGCTGTCTCTCCACTTACAGGTCTTGTGACCAAAGAACTGCTTCAGTCAGGACCTCTCGCTTGGGGGCCCTGCCTTTGAGGGAACATCCTGCTGCTTGCCACTCTAAGGTTGAAATCTCTTCCTACTGAATGAATAGGAGCAGTTGTCCTTACAAGGGAAATTCCTGGTCTCTCTGGCCTCTGAACTATACTAAAGCTTAGAAGACTTATTGGAAGAGGACCTGTAGGACGAAGTGTGTTTCTTATCGTCTAAGGATTTCTGTATCAGACCATTCAAACTTTCACCAAACAGCTTGCCATCTTCAAATGGTAGTTTAAGGAAAGAAGACTTCTCTGCCAGATCCGCCTTCCAGTCATGCAACCAGAGGTTACATCTGGCCATGATAGCAGAGGAGGATGCCACTGAAACCTCCCTGATTATATCTGCCGACACATCTGCCAGGAACTTCGCCTGTTGTTCCATATATATTAGGATATCCTTCACACTCGAACCTTCTTGCATGACTTTCCCAGAGCCTCAAAATCCTTCACTTAGGAAATGAGCAGTCAGTGCCAGCCTGGGGATCAGATTAGAGGCAGCAAAAGACTTCTTAAGGCCACCATCCACCTTGCAATCTACATGATTCAAGGGAAAAGAGTCATCCGGATTCAAAGAGAGGGGCCAGGATGGAATCGACCTTGACGGTATGTGTCATCTGGCTATGTTCAGGCTTTTCCTATGATCTGGAGATAGCCTCTTTAATCTTGGGGTACAATGGGAAAGCCAGTGCCGCAGGCTTAGCGAATCGTGGGAAAATATCCTCCGCAGCCCCCTCCGCTGGAGGCGGTGCCATGCCCAGATTGTCTCAGTTATGCGACAGAATGTCCACCAGGTCCTCTCCAGATATGAATTTTCCACTAGGCACCACGGGCCCGATTCACAGAACTAACTTAAGACAAAATCCTAAACTTACTACCATTTTCGTATTCACAGAAGGCACTTACTCATTTTGGTATTCACAGAAGACACTTACTCACTTCGGTATTCACAGAAGTTAGGAGTCCTAACTTTAGGACTCCTAAATGCCTTCTGTGAATACCGAAAGTCTTAAAATTAGGATTTTTCTCAGTTTAGGAGTCCTAAAGTTAGGACTCCTAACTTTACTACTACTAAACTGTGAAAAATCCTAATTTTAAGGCTTTCGGTATTCACAGAAGGCATTTAGGAGTCCTAAAGTTAGGAGTCCTAACTTTACTACAACTAAATTGAGAAAAATCCTAATTTTAAGACTTTCGGTATTCACAGAAGGCATTTAGGAGTCCTAAAGTTAGGAGTCCTAACTATACTACTACTAAACTGAGAAAAATCCTAATTTTAAGGCTTTCGGTATTCACAGAAGGCATTTAGGAGTCCTAAAGTTAGGACTCCTAACTTCTGTGAATACCGAAATGAGTAAGTGCCTTCTGTGAATACCAAAATGAGTAAGTGCCTTCTGTGAATACCAAAATGGTAGTAAGTTTAGGATTTTGTCTTAAGTTAGTTCTGTGAATCGGGCCCCACGTGTCTCTCCGGCTCTTAATCATCAGAAAATTCAGAATCCTGATCATCAGTCAACTGGGCTGAAGTACGCTTAGCCTTACGTTTGAAGGACAAGGCTTAGTGACTGCTGCATCACTCATTGCCTGGACTTCCAAGGCAGTCAGGGAAACAGAAGCCCCAGCCAAGGCACCACCAGAACCCCTTGCTGGCACATCCTGTCAAAAACCACCCTCCTCTTCAGAAGCAGGGGACTGTGACCTTCATCTCTTCGGAGTTCTCCTCTCCATAGCTAGTAACACAAGAAACCACATCATAAAACACCCCTAAATAAATAGGAACAAAAAAGACACCATTGTAGTAAAATTCCCTCCAAAATATTTTAACCTGTAAAAAGATTTAATAGACTGCCAAGCCAGTCTTAAGCTAAATGCAAATACATTAACCAATAGGTAAATACCTTATACAGTAGAAAAATAATGTAACATTCAGACTGCTGTAAGAACCCCCCAGATTAGCTTAGGCTGCCACGCTACCTTAGTTGGTATCCGATCAGCCATTGTCCAAGGAGTCTTTGTCTCCCTGGCAAAGAAGACACGGTCCCCTGCAGGCCGCAGGAAGGCTCAGCAGACCTTTGTACGGCCAAGAGGAGAATCCAATGCACTAGTATGCTGCATCACAGGGAGACGGGAAACAATTGCTTCCCCTCCTTCTCCCCTGACTCACCGCATAAATTATGCCCGCTCCCTCAGCAAATAGGCATGCATCTCCAGGCGTGAGTAGGCACCTCACCGAAGCCATGAGATAGGCCCGTGCATCCCTAGGCCCACCAGCACTGCGCGGCGATAAAGGATCCGCATAGAAATGCTGGAGCACACGCACAGGAAAGGAGGGCGGGAAGGGATTTTATAAGTTGGTAGAAAGTTGTGAAGGGAGGTACAGGGACCTCAATCTGGGATTCATCACGGTGAGAGGGAGGAAGAGGTAATGTAGAAATACTAACTCTTAAGTCACCAGCAGATTTTAATTGTAGCACCAAATTAACCAGTGGATCCTGGCGACTAGTCTTAAGTGCCAGGCACACAAGGTTAACAAGCATTGGCACAGCCAATAGGTCTCACATATGCAAGAGTGATTGGTTTTTGCCAATGCCTTTTTGCTAGGTTGTAAACAAATAGTCTCGAAGACCTAAAACATAAACCTGTTAATGTACCAGCTTGCAAGGGCTACATTCATTGACTCTGCCAAAGCTTGTCTTCTATATTGATGGATGTAAACCTGGATTTATAATGGAATTAGCATGTCCTCAAGTATCTACCTGCAAAAAAAACATACCCACTCTCGTACGGAATGAGGAAATTTGAGAGCTGTGATGAGAATAAGCTGCGGCCATTGGCAAGACCAAGTTTTAAAACAGCTTAACTAATTATGTAGACTGTCTTTACCCATTACAAGAATTAGCCTACAAATCGTTGAATCTTCCATCTGTTACATGAATTAACAAGACAGGCTGAAAGTGACACTGGTCAGCTGACATTCTGTGCGCAAATCATCAGTCAAGGATATTATAACAACATGCAATATATGTCTTTCTGCCCACAACCTTTCTGAGCTTGCAACTCCATTCATTAACACATCCTAGAGAAAATGTTTGTTGGTGATTTTAGGTTTTAAGTGTTCCTGAATATATTGAGGGGTAGAGCTGGCTATTCTTGTCTCCTGATTAAGAGCCTGCGTTTCTGTGCAAATCACCCGGTGTCCCAGTGGCTGAAAGTGTACATGGCGTGTACATTAGTCAGGCTATCATAGGACCATCACTACCTCTCGGGTAAAGAAAAAAGAAGAAACGGGGATGACAGGATGAAGAGAAGAAACAGATATGAGGGCGGGTAGAGGGAGATTGTTGGGGGGATGGGAGGTCCAATAACATGAAACGGGGGTGAGGGGAGTGATCTAACAATGGGGAGAAGACCGTTTGGAGGGAAAAGAGAATGAACTGGGATATGGGAGTACCTGAAAACACAAGAACTCATGTGGAGTGCTTGAAAACAAAGAAAAAAGTAGCTCCAAAAATGGGAGCAGTGGAAGGACCCACGTTCTTAGTCCTTGCTCCAGGGGATGAACAAACTGAAGAGATGATATGACGCACTTGTGCAGTGCCAAATTTAAAAAACACAAATGGGAGCCACGCTTAAGCTTAACAATGGTAAGCTTTAGGCTGGCTGTAAGGTTAACATCCATGATGAAGCAAATCAACAATGCCGAACAATAGCGATTTAGAAAAATGTGACTAAAGATCAAGGACATCAGAAATGTTCCAACCACAGCCAGCTCACTCTACACAGTCTCCACATATCATCATCATAGAAGTTAACAGCTATGTTTGATTGTTGAATTATAAATTGCATCTGATTTTGCCTCAATTTAATATCGAATTGTATAATCAGGTACTGACATGGATGTACACGGCCGAGAGCGGTTGAATATTTTTCTTATATCTGTTGGTGCACCAGGGGATGGTCTTGCTAATAGTTGCTACATATGTACCACAACAAGAGTTTAATCTGTGTCCAATCACTTTCTACATGGACTTAATGCCTATCACAGTTTGCAAATGTCCCGGCAATACCTGCCGCCCCCTTTATTGCACCTGTAATCATTATTTGTTCCCTGTCTCACCCGAGCCTTCTCACCTACATGTCTCATCTTTTCTTTCCCCCTTCCTTCCCCGTTCCTTACCTTCTTATTCAATTGTAATCTGTCTGTTTGACAAAATGCTAATAAAAATATATAAACAATAAAACAGTTAGCAGTAACAAGGTAGCCTACTGAGAAGTCGAATCTAGGTTGTGAGCAGAAATTCACTCCCTGACAGCCCACTACAGTGTCAGTGGTCTGTATGGTGTCTTTTGCATTAGTTGACACTCTTGCCTACTGCAGCCCCCTTTTTTAGTACCATGACATGCGGTTAGTGATAGGTAAAGTTATTTGATTTACAGCTTCATGCCCCATACAAAAAGATTGTTACAGAACATGTCCAGTTTGCCTGACTATGAGAACTGTACATTGTTAGCCTCACTGCTGAGTATGCTGTTGTTTCTTGTTATGCAATGAAGAAACATCTGTGATACAGATGCCCCTATCAGATGGAGCACAGGATTTCTCCCAGTTTAGCTCTGCCTAGAAACATAATTTCAAATGCAACAAGACTATTGAACCTAAACTATCGAAAATACTTCACAGACATTCAGCTTAAATTTAGTGGCAAGAAAATAAGTACTTATAACCCATTAATGGGCAAGCGGTGCGCCCTGCCTTAAAACTGCCCTGTGTCTTAAACTGACATGAAAATATGGTCAGGTTCATTCAAAACATTCCTTCTGTGACTTGAACTATAAGCAGATCTACTAATGAAAGTTTCACTTTGAAATGTGAAGAATGTTCTTTGGATGGAGATATGTGACAATGGTTTGTTTTTCTTCCACAGCTAACACCATTATACAAATCCCGGTATCCCAACTGCACAGGAGTGAGAGTGACTGGCTTTAGGTATGAATTTTGCATTTGACAGACATTTATTTTAATCAGAATTCGGAGATATTTTACCAGTGTTGAAGATTGGGTGCCGAGAACAGAAACTAAAGCAGGAATATATATGCTTGTTAAGTTATGAAGGGGTTCTGGGTGTTTCAAAGACTGCTTACCCTAGCCTTTCCAGTAACCAGGTGGCTTCAAAAGAAAATCTAATGTGCATAGCAAGAGGAGAATATTCAGATTTGTATAGGCTTCTCAAATGCAAAGTGATTAGTGGTTCTCTGCTACTGAAAAGGTAAGTATTTCCAAATGAATAAGACCAGCACTGAGAAGGCCCTTCCACCCACACACATCTCTTCCAGCGGGCTCGGTCAGCAAACAGCGGGCATCGGCTACACTGTGTGCACCGGTTTGTCTTTGAAGCCGAATGCATGATACCCATTACCCCAAAGGTGATCCTGACTAACACTGGCAGCCACTGCAGGTTACACAGCACAGCAGCAAGAAGAGATTATTTATATGCACCTGACAGCAGTCAAAACATTCAGAATAATTTGAAAGCAGGCACGAGATTGCTTAGACATTCAAGGTATAAGGAAGTACCATACTCTAAGAGAGACCTGACTAATGCTGACACAGCCCGAACCCTCTTGGAAGGGGAAGCAGTTACACAGTGGAGATTGGAGTTGTTTTAAATTAAAATAGCTTATTCAAACAAGAGTCCGCTTCGGAGAAATTGAAAGACTAAAGAAAGAAATCAGATGTTTCTGGCTATTTCCACTAGGTCATGGCAAACCGCGCATAAAGAGAGCCAAAAGGCTTTGTTTTCCAAATGGTCAGTTACCTCATTTCCAGCCATATTACCTCTGTCTCGTCAGAGTTTAGCTTCAGTCGGATGCCCTCCGTCCACTCTGTGTCCTCCACCACGCACTGCCGAAAGTTTTGTTGCACCATCTCCAGCTACCAATCCACCAGGAACATGATCTGCGCATAAGATTAAATATAAAATCGGAGGCCTGAAGACCAAATAAAATGAGGCAGATGCTCAACATATAAATTAAATCGGCTGCAAAACAGTAGATACATTTGGGGATCCAATAAGTAGATTTTCTGGGTTGCACGTGCAAGGATGCAACCTTACTCTTTGAACTCTGTTTCACAGGAATGCCCGAACCACCCCAGGAGAGTGCTGGTTATGTCAATAGCCTAAAGAGGATCAATAAAAATGTTAAGGATGACAATATCAACTGCCTCGGACAAATTCAATAGGATACACACATTTACGCTTTGCTATTTTAACACATCCTAAGGTCATCCATTGAAGAAACCAACATGGAACAGTGTTTATATTTGAAGGAAAACATGCTTTGTTACCCTCCACTAAAACATTAGATTTCAGGCCAGATCTAGCAGCCTTAAGTTTTTGAGTTTCATGAATTTTGGCTAGTGACGGGAAAAATATAGGACACAACAGGGTGTGTCATTCAGGTTAGCAGAGGATGTTTATCACTGGTGGTCACTGTTACGGCTTGAAAGGTAGCCTTTATAAGTCTAGATGATAGGGAAGCTTTTGGAATTAATGTGAGACTAACAAATAACGGCAGGGTCCTTGCAGGACAGGGTTCCAGAAATAATCTAAATTTCAGCGCTAAGAGTTCCGTATGGATGAGATCTTCATTTACAGGATACAAATAGGTCCAAGAAAACCTAGAATAATGTAGATTGAAACCTCATTCGATGCAGTATGATAGTTCTTAAACATAAAAAAATGTTTACTTGGACTATTTCTTAAATGTCAATGTGCTCAGAGAATTCCTGATTGTAACTTGACGGAAGCTCAACCTGATGTAATTTGAAGACTAATCTATAGTCATGCTCAAGGGTAGTATTGGACTCTCCAACCACGTTCAGGCATTTTCATTCCTGATTTCAGTGCAGCTAACTTGGAAGGAAACCATTGTGATAATAGAGCTCACATTCTTGTTTTCATGTTTTCAAGTGATAGTTTGTTCTAAATCTGAAGTGAACCAGGTTGTAACATTTGAGCTTGTCACAGAAGAACCAGCAACACAAGGAGCTTCTTCTAGTCGGGACCTCACTTTTCCACCTCGCGGTTAGCGCAATTCCTGCCTAATGTTGCTATGCAGGATTTAGCTTTTGGTTCACCTGAGATACGCAGTCCTCTAAAAGAAAGTAGGCCATGGCCCAGCCAAAGTACAGGGAGTGCAACATTGATTTCATTAAAAGGTAACTTCCTGACCCATGAAGGAATCGATGGCCCAAGTAGCTTGGTCTACCTTGTCCTCTTTACTTCAACCATCGCCCCTAAAGATGACAGCCGGTGGGAATATTTCCTGAAGTCAACCTTTAGAGGAAGAACTAGACACAAGAGAGTTCCCGAAGCTGAGCCTTGGAAGGGATCTTTTGAAAACCTCATTTGGGATGCACACCTTAAGATTATGCCTAAAGCAGCTTAAAAAGAAAAAACACAAAACACAGATTTGCATGCATACAAGACAAGAAGGTTTGTTCTCCTTGTACCATTCCTCATTTCTGTTTCTTGTGATCTGCATTTTGTTAACTCTCACATACAATTATGATAAATATGTACGATGATCCAACCACTCGGAACACCCCCGCTTGATGACATCACTAGACTATGATATCACCAGCTTACTGCCCCCGCTTAGTCAAATCCTAACTTGGTCGATTTTGTCACATCCTGTTCTATTTTCCTAAATTAGTCTCTTATTGTGTGTTTAAAGAGAATGTGTGCACTACTGTGCAAAATCAGTTTATTGCCAATTACTTCTGACATAGAAAGTGTTGCGATGTTTCCCTTTCGCTCGTTGAGGAAACACTGTAAATGCATAGGACTGAACTGAAGCACATGTAAAGTAACCCACTCTGGTCATATTTATTCCAGGAAAGGTTCTGTGATTGCCGATGCAGAGGTTATTTTTAACAGTACGTCATCAGTCCCTACTGCACAGGATATCGTCACTGTGCTCAATACTTCCTTGAGCAGTAACAGCAGTGCCCTGGGAGGATATAAAGTGGACCCCACAAGCATCCAGTCCAACAGTGAGTGACTCGTCTTCACCATCCACTGATACCACTAATATTGGGGTGGGAAGCGATGGACAAGAAGGGTATGGTGCTTCATTTGAAAGATTTATTTCTGTTTGACGAAGGATACCTGGGATCACTTTGGACTATAACCACAGATTCAGGGTTTGAGTGTAATGTCAGACTATCTGGCTTATTTGCGCTTTCCCTAGAATCGTTCATGTTTACCTTGCATGTCTTTGCTTACTTATCGGTACGCTTCTGTTCGAGGTATGGGAAACAATCACTTTTCTGAGGATGGGGCCATTGAGAGCATCTTTACAAGCAGGTTATGGCACCTAAATTATACCACATGATCAGACTATAGCATTGCAAATGCTTTGCTTACCATTAAAACATTCACCAGCTTGCACTATACTTCCCATCACGCAGGGCATTGCTCAGTTGGCTGCAAACCTCAGGGTACAACCAATCCGACCTTGTTTTCAAGAAAGCTTCATTTTTATGGTAGAGTCCATAAAATGTATGTTTTTTGCCACATTTTGAGCATATCTATAAAGAAGAATCTTTTTCAGATTTCTGAGTGAGGGTCAAGGTGGAGAGAAGGGGCATGTCAGGATATTGGGGCGTATTCCCAGAACTAATCTGAGATAAAATCATAAACTTACTACTTTTGGTATTCACAGAAGGCATTTAGTAGTGGTAAAGTTAGGACTCCTAACTTTACTACTACTAAACTCAAAGCCCTCCCCTCCAGTGTATGGTCAAAGTGGGGACCTTTCCTGGCTTGGCAATTGGGCCATTCGAGCTCAACAGGAAACAGGCGAGGGCACAAATGGGTATTAAAGTCTCCCATAACTATGTACGAAGGGGTCTTTGCCCCTATTGTTGTGGGATGCTCTTGTCTTAATCGTGAGTCTAATTCCCTGAGGATGGGGTTATTCTGTGTTGTAGACATTGAGCATAGTTAGCTTAAACCCATTCGATCTGAGTCCCAGTGACTGAATATGTTGGGAAGACCCAGTGGTATTTGTCCAAACACCTTGCACCCTCAAGTCTACATATATGGACAACCCACCTCTGGCCCTACCTGAACTAGATTTCGTGGCAGGGATACAAAAACATTTACAGCCTAAAATGTGAAAGGGACTATTGTCGGTAATCCATGTCTCCTGCAAACTAATTATCTGGAACTGCCCCATATATTCTCTCCATTCCAGATTGTTAAATTTGCTTGCCAAACCAGCCGTGTTCCATGAAATAAATCTCAGGCCTCTCTTTACTAATAATTCACGGTCCCTAACTATAAGGCCTCTACTACTTTATAGTGTATTAAGGCATCCTTCTAAGGGTGGTGTGTGCCTCCTTACCGTCCCCCTATCCTGTGTAGTGTCTCCCACTTGACCCCTTCCACATAAGTTGTTTTGAGGTCTAAAATCATTACTTATTACCGGGTGTGCTATGGTCTCTGGCACCCCCGACACCTGCAAGTCCCTTGGTGTTCCTGTCTTTTCTATAGGGCGACTCTCTATAAATGATGTATCCTGTAGTGGTATTCTCTGTGCACCTCTTGCTACCTCCCAGTTATGTGGTATTCCCTCATTTCTAAGCTGTCCCTCTATTGTAAGAGGGGGTGTTAGTCAGTCATTATCCTCTAGGGCCACCAGTGGACTAAACCTATTTCTCCAGCTAGGGTGTCCTCCATCCCTAAACCCCATCCACCCTCCCGATTGGTTCAAATCCCTCCTGTGAGTTACCTGGAGGCCCTCCCTTCGGTCATCCGTGTACTTCAAGAACCCCTGTGCTCTGGGCTGTCTTGGATAAAAATAGCTTAAGGGCAAAGGTCTTATATTGCTTGCAGAGTTCGTTGATTCTTCATTCAGAATATGTGTCACAACGTTCCTGTCCCTAAAATTGGCGACAATGCAATTCCCGTCTATGTCTTTTCTCCTACTACCAAGCCAATTTACTCTTCTCACCAGTAAAATTTCACCATCTATGTCCCTTGGCAATGGTTTGTTTTGGTTCAACCAGTGTATGATCTTATTTTTCAGTTCCTGGTGTGATTCTTTCTGCTCTCCCCTTAGTTCTGGGACCTCTGTGAAAATTACTACCAGGGGGCAAAATTCAGGGGGTAACTTGATAGTAGGTAATATAGTAGCTGGTGGGGTTTTAAATATACTCTCGGGCTGATTCACTGCTTTAATATTCTATGTTATATTCTGTGGGACTGTTTGAATGGGCCTTAACATTGGGGTACTTTGTACTTCCAATCTATTATGTGGATCCTTTTCATGTGGTAATGTAACCTTAACCTGATGCCCGAGTGAGCCCCTGGTGTAGTTGTAACTTGTCCCTCATTGGGCCTACATGGGCACCCATTCTTTTCCGGGACTGGGTTAGAGTCAATTATATTTATAGAGTTGGGCAATTCTGATGGTGGGCCCCTTGCCCTATCCCTACACTTTATTTCATTCATTATTTTATCTAATCTGCTAGCGAGTGGTTTTATTTGGCTTGTAATGAACATTTCCAGGTGTGTTTGCAATTCTGTTACTATGTGAGACATCCAGACTGGTGGTACAGTGTGTTGTGGTAGCTGTTCTTTACTCCCCTCCGCCACTTGCCTACCCTTTCTATCAAGCAGGGTATCTGTTCTAGGTTTCTTGGCTTTTGGTCATGTTATACACGGTTTCCATTTCCTACCTCTCGGGGCTGACTTCACTAAAATGTGACCGCTCTCACCCCCCCCCCCCCCTGTTCTTGTTGTGCACACGGGATTTCGGGCTCACTAGTTTCTTGTGAGCAGGGAGATGAGGTGTCTACTAGTTCTATCAGTGGTTCCTGGGTTAGTTTAGGGAGTTCCATGAGTGGAGTCAGGGATAGACGCCTCTCCGTTCGTTCGATTTCGAATGATACTGCCCCAATCGCTTCCTGTAGCATTCGATCAATGGCAGTAGGCTGAACAATTGGGGGAGGAAGTGTGCCTATCTCCTGCATGTGCCTATGTAGCACAGGGTTTTTTTTGATTTGGTTTTAGTTGAGCGAGTTACCACTTTGCCCACCATTCTGCCTACAGGTGAACCTAGTGCCCCCCACCCAGAACAAATACAAAAGACAATATATATGTTTTGCTGCCACAACTATGTCCCCTCGCCCTCTGTAGTCTAACCACTCTGCGGTATTTTATTGTTATACCCCACCCCGCCCCGACTTGCGTTTGTGTAGTCCCGAAGTCACTGTCAGTATATCCTCTCCTTGATCAGCAGTAAGATCCCGATCCTAACTCCTGTGTTCCAGCCAAAAGGGAGATGGCCCAGCCCAGCCTTGGACAGCCCCGGACTGCCACAGACTGCCCGCCCTTTGCCCGGGCTTCGCTCAGCGCCGCCCGCGCGCGTCCGCGACGCGGAGGGAGCAGCTGTTATTTGAGCGCCTCCGGGCGCACTCGGCAGGAAGTGGGCGGTGCAGGTCGCCGCTTTGCAAGCTGGGAGCTGTAGTCTCCCCTCACGGCGGCCGTGCAGAGTGACAAGCAGCGGCGGCGGAGAGACCAACAGCGTCAGGCCCCCAGCGGTGAAGGTATCCTCAGGGTAAAGGAGCGTGTCGGACCAGACACAGGCAGCGTTCAAATGAGGCCCCTGCTCCACCGAGGGAGCAGCTGTTATTTGAGCGCCTCTAGGCGCACTCGGCAGGAAGTGGGCGGTGCAGGTCGCCGCTTTGCAAGCTGGGAGCTGTAGTCTCCCCTCACGGCGGCCGTGCAGAGTGACAAGCAGCGGCGGCGGAGAGACCAACAGCGTCAGTCCCCAGCAGTGAAGGTATCCTCAGGGTAAAGGAGCGTGTCAGACCAGACACAGGCAGCGTTCAAATGAGGCCCCCGCTCCACCGAGGGAGCAGCTGTTATTTGAGCGCCTCCGGGCGCACTCGGCAGGAAGTGGGCGGTGCAGATCGCCGCTTTGCAAGCTGGGAGCTGTAGTCTCCCCTCACGGCGGCCGTGCAGAGTGACAAGCAGCGGCGGCGGAGAGACCAACAGCGTCAGGCCCCCAGCCGTGAAGGTATCCTCAGGGTAAAGGAGCGTGTCGGACCAGACACAGGCAGCGTTCAAATGAGGTAATTACTCAACATCTGCCCATTCTTGATGTGATTCAAAGTAATTTGGAGAACTCTGAATTCTCCCACTTCCAGGAACCTATTTTCCCTCCGATCTTTGCAGCATTAAGAAGAAAGAAACTTCCAAAGTTGAGGTACCACACCCGTATAAATCCCTGTAGAAATGGTATTTATTTCACTACTGAATATGAACTCAATTGTCGGCTTGCAGGTTGTTTTCAAGACATTCCCTGTTAACGTGATTTACAACTAGAAACCACCCTTAGTACAACAAATTAACATATCCTGTCTGATGGTAGAGTGAATTATGACTACATGTAGAAGAATTGAAACCTTTGAAATTCTCGTTACCATAAGAAACTAACTGGGAGAAGTTTTGACAGCAGATTAACAAGTAAGGTTTCGGACTGTAAGAGATAGAAGTGTAGCAACAAACAGAAGAGGACATTGGCAGGGTTGCAGGTCAAGGATGATGAAGTACAGGAACTTGAACAGACCATGAAGTGTAGGAAACAGTGACAGACGATTCCTGGACCATGCATCTGCAGGAATGTGCAGGGAAGGACTGGCAGCTGGAATGGGTTGTGAGCCGCCTTAAAATCTAGAGTACCTAGAGCCTATCACTGCCTATGTATGACATCCTTGAGTCTTTTACTAGAAACAGGCAGAAGCAGGCTGTACTTCCTTGGCCAAGGAAACAGTAAACATCAAACTGGCACAGAGACAGGGAGACACAAGCACAGACAAATTGTCATGTGAAACTAGCAGACATGTCTGCAGGAATAAACTGACAGAGCCGAGCTGGCACTCTAAACTTAAAAGCAGCTACAACAAAATGACAGCTTATAAACTCTCGCCATTGCTAACTATAAAGTAAGCACAGTAAAAGAGAGCGGGGTGTTTGGCAGGGATTTAAGCTACAAAAATAGCATGTGGATCAAGAATAGAGGCACAAAACAGAGCTAGACAAAGCACAAGAAGCAATACAAGGGTTTGTGAGGAGTTCAGGCGAAGGTAGTGTGTACAGAGGTGAACCGCAGCTTGTGGCACATGAGAAGCCACCACTGCCTAGATATACTAAATCCATCACCTGCTTGAGAATCTTGGTTGCATGGCAAATACTGTCTAAGGATTTATTTTTTCAATGTGTGTATTGAAACATATCAGCATGTGCAGGTCTCGTACCAAGGCTAAACACTGGTTATCAAGTCCCAATAGTCCCTAGATAGTACCCAAGGAAGTGGCAGTGTGCGCTCCAGTGCAGATATTCTGCTCACAAGATCACATGGATTCTTCTTCATGTTCTGTTTGACCAACATGCCAAATATGCTTTTGGTTAGTTTATTATCCTGCCTTCCAGTGAGATTAATGATGTTTACTAAGTTGCTGTAATCAGGACACCACTCATCCCTACACCAGGCAGGAAACCATATATTCTAGAAACCTAAGTCAAGTGGACAGGTGTCTGGGTATCTGAAAACACTCTCTTCTACCAAGTGCCCCCCTTAAGACAGCCAGCAGACTGAAAAGAAGTAGTATTCCCAAGCACAAATGAGCTGCTTTCATTTCTATAGATCAGGCAAGGGATCCATTAATCAGGCCTCTAACATCATACCTGACAACCCATAGAATACCCAGCCTTTGTTCCACAATAACATTCCATGCAAAGAACAGCTCCTAAAGGAACATAGAACATAACACGTCTTCCTTCCTAAAGAAAAAACAAGAACTAATGGTGTCTCCAGGAAACAATGAACCTGTGAATACACATGGACAAATACTTTGTGGATTGAAGAATGATGGGTCTTCACACCTCCTTTAACCATTCACGGCTTCTTATAATTCTTATTTTGCACCTTTCCTTCCTGTCAACACTTGGCTCGTTCATCTTCTCTGTACAACCCTTCCCTTTGCGCAGTGTCTGCCCTCTGGTGCTCCATTCCTCACCATTATCCAAAATGACAGTGTTCCCGAAGACGTGTTTAATCCTCTTGGGATCAGAAATAATCGACTTTCCACTCTTCCAGGCTTGACAGGAACAAAATCACCCACACAGAATTTTTGCCTTGGACCACGCATCTCATCATTGTCTATAGCTTTGTAAGCGCCCGCTTATAAATTACTCTCTATGGCAATCAAATGACCCATTACCAGTGGCTGAAATCCTTCAACACATCAGTACAAAAGATGGCTCTGCAACTCCAAAACACCTTTCTCAATTCCTCTTTCCACTTCAAACCTCCTTTCCTCGGAGTGGGTCTGCGACTGTTGATGTAGAGTTTGATTTTCACAACCCCTCGTCGGTCCCTGTCTCGCAGGATATCATCAATACTCTCAATGCTTCCGTGGGTAATAACAGTAGTGTCTTGCGAAAGTTTGAAGTGGGCGGCTCAAGCATCCAGTCCAATCGTGAGTCTTTTAGATCCACTAATACCGGGTTCTAAAGCTGCAGACAAAAGGGGTGAAACACTCACAAATGTACCTCAAATTGAATTTAATTGACGGTCAGGTAATTTATTTCAAAGTGCTGTATGGTGATGGCCACCTTCCAGGGCAGCATCTAGAAGAGCAGGATTAATATTTAATTTCAAGACGTTTGGCTATCTAACACACTTAACAAGCAAAAAGTGATGGGAGGAATGCTATAAGCATGCGAAACTATTTGCAGGTGTTCTGGAAAGCATTCCAACCAATCTTTTGTGACCTCTTTGCCACTGTTTGTAAATATGTACTGACCCCGCACATCATGGCATCAGTCCATCCTCACCTAACAGGTGAGGGCCAACCACAAAAAGGGAAAACTAGCACCTCAGACTCGTTTTGGCCTTGCTAGGCTTCATTAGCACTCTCCTCTGGGTCAGTCACACCACCATCTTTTTTTCTCTTTTCGTTTCTCTCTCTAGACCTTACTATCTTAACAGGTTTTCCTATAAGTGCATGTGTGTGTGTACCTTTGGTCAGACAATCTTTCTCTCTCCAAGGTACCATCCCTCCAACGTCATCAACCAACTCACCACCGTCAACAAATGGAGTGTCCTCGACTTCTGGAACTCAGCCTGTGTCAGTGACATCATCAGCAACTACAAACAACGCATCACAAACTATAGCTAGTACAACCAATACGTCACTTACAAACACTGCATCTCCAGCTAGTACAACCAATACATCACTTACAAACTCTGCATCTCCAGCTAGTACAACCAATACATCACTTACAAACTCTGCATCTCCAGCTAGTACAACCAATACATCACTTACAAACACTGCATCTCCAGCTAGTACAACCAATACATCACTTACAAACTCTGCATCTCCAGCTAGTACAACCAATACATCACTTACAAACTCTGCATCTCCAGCTAGTACAACCAATACATCACTTACAAACACTGCATCTCCAGCTAGTACAACCAATACATCACTTACAAACACTGCATCTCCAGCTAGTACAACCAATACATCACTTACAAACTCTGCATCTCCAGCTAGTACAACCAATACATCACTTACAAACTCTGCATCTCCAGCTAGTACAACCAATACATCACTTACAAACACTGCATCTCCAGCTAGTACAACCAATACATCACTTACAAACTCTGCATCTCCAGCTAGTACAAACAATTCATTATTTACAAACACTGCATCTCCAGCTAGTACGGCTAACACAACACTAACAGTTACTTCATCTCCAGCGAGTACGACTAATTCATCATCATCTTCCACTTCTGGAACTCAGGCCTCAATGTTGACAGCAGGAAATGCTTCCAGCACTGCGACAGCCCTAACAAACCCAGGGCCAACCTCTTCCAATGCAACTGGGACTGCTGCTCCTGCTTCGAATCTACCTTTGTCCTTTAGAATTACAAGTGAAAACTACACGGACAATTTGACTAATCCCAACTCCACAGAGTTCATTAATTTGAAGAGCAGTCTTGAAGCTCTGGTAAGTACTGATCTATTTTCAAACTGGTTAGCCATATAAAATGTGTCTTACGTGTAAATGGGCTCATGTCATTCACTGAAAGTAAGGGATGTCTGTAGTACATACATGTTATGATAGAGCACAGAAATAAGTGAATATAGTGAACTTTCATTTGTTAGTCTTGCAAAAGCAGCAGAAAATGTTGAATTGTTTGCCATGCTAAAACCATCACATTGCTGGCAGCGATTTCCATCAACGTTACCTCCCATTTCACATTTTCTATATTGTGTACTTGATGAAGACGTTTCAGCACTTTGTAAAAATATAAATAGATATAAATTGTGAAATGTGAACCAACCTATATCTAATACGGCAGAATAAGTACATTAATTGAGATTCCCTTCACGAATCCCTCTGAGACGGTACTTCTCTGCTTGCGTTTCACAAAGGCTTGAAGACATGGCTATATTAGGTTGGCAATCTGGTTTCTTGTTATGCTTAGTGACGGGAAACCCTTTTTGGGTATCTGCACGCTTTATAAGATTATAAAATAAATAAATAAATTCATAATAAAAGATTATGTCACCATGCAAGTACCCACGTCCGAGTTTGGTTTGGGTGGTAATGGAAAGACTTCCGATTTATAAAGGTTTAACAGCTTCTTACAGAATACAATGATTTCTGTCAATGCTCTGACCTAAATAGCCTGTCAGAATCGTGGTATCAATTGGGTGTTAGAGTTGAATTGGGAAAAAGATGGGACATGTGACTTTTTGTAAATCTATGAAACTCAAAATGTAGAAGTGCACATTCTGTAGACAGCAGTCAGCATTCACTGTTGGGGAACCATGAGCGCCCATTTCACACCGTAGTCAGCTTATGAGGCAATGGCTGCACTTTCACCTGGAATGCACTGTACACACGACCGGCGCAGAAACAATAAAGCACTTAATAGAGAGCCTTCCTGCCACTCTACTAGAAGCAGGCAACTCCTCAGCACCTCTCTTAGCACATCTAAGTGAGATACACTATCTTTTTCCAGCAGCCACCAATACATCAATTAAATGGCAAATCAGCAAGGGCAGGAAGGAGAAGGCCGCAGGGCCCACCGGGCTCCCCCAGCCAATATTCAAAGAGAATGCAGAATTGTGGGCAGAAGCTTCGGAGCCACCCTTCTCCGAAATAATGCTATTCAGCTCAATTCCATCCTCCCGCATGGGCTCAATAATATCTCCAAAATTTAAAGTGGTGACAAATCTTTAACAAAAAACTACTGCCTAGTAGCCTCCATAGACAATGAGGGGAAATATTTTGTGGGAACACTATTAGGGGAACTCTCAAGGTGGACCACAGAGAATTCAATTATTAAACTCGACCAAACAGGTTTCTAAAAGTGTTCTGGCACAATAACAAACATGCTGGCTATGTCACTGCTAATTGATAAGGCAAAAGTACTAAAACTGCAGTTACATCTCTGCATTATTGGCTTCAAAGCAGCCTTTGACTATTTGAATCGTGGTCAACTTTGGAGCAAATTGGCACGCTGGGAGATCCCTCACATTCTGTTGGACCTGTTAATCAGATAATTGGGTACAGGTTAAGCTAAGCGACGGCTCATTCCTGTCAAGACATATACCAACCAGTAAGGGGCTCAAGCAGGGGTGTGTCTTATCTCCGACCCTGTTTAACTTCTTCCTGGCAGACCTGGCACAGGCACTGAATGCCTGCAATTCTCATGCCTCAAGGCTTGGAGGCTTACAGCTGTCGAGCTTTCTCTATGCGGACGATGTAGTCTTCATTAACCATACACAAGCCTGCCTGAAGTGTCTTCTCAACACAATGGAAGAATACTCTGAGTGAAATGGCCTAAACGTCAATTTTGAGAAGACACAAACACTGACAATAGGCAATGATTGCAGGAAATTACTGGCTTGGTTCTGGGGCAACGCACATATCAATCAGAATATAAATACCTAGGAGTGATTGCTGACAAGGAAGGTCAATTTGCCCGTCAGAGGGAGACAATCAGCTGGAAAGGACTAGTGATGGAAGTCACATTAAATAATCTCAAGTCTACACTGAAGGGGTCAACACTATCTGCCTTAGTTTGAGTAACACAAGCCAAACTTATACCAAGGATAGCATATGGCAGCAAACTTCAAAGGGGCAGGGACGCAACCGTTTTGGACAATACTATAATAAGTGTGTATAGGATTATCTAATCCTGCCTAACCACGGAACCATTGTTTACATTTTGTTAACCACGCTTCACCAGCACAGATAAGGCTGGTGTTCAGATTACAACGGCAGACCATGGCAAGGCATGGAGCCTTCATAATCTGCTAGGACAAAATACGAAAGGCCCCCTCAGTTACTTTTAACCATTATCGGCAACCGAGAGAGTCATCAACAGCTGCCACCTACCTTAAGGAATGCATGCATAATACTGGACCGTCGAAGCTCTGGAATTTGGCAGTCACCCACGTTGCATTCAAAAGGCTAGTGTGGAAATCAATAAAGCTCCATATCGCTGGTGGAAGACAAAGCGGCGTTAGCACAAAGGGTTCACGACTCGATGACATCGAGTACGTATAGTGCACCAGTCCCCCAAACATATTTCGGCCCAGACTACTCAAAAACTACAAAGAACAATTCCTGAAACGTCGCTTAAGGGTTGCTTTTGTGCATTCAGCACCTCCCGACTTGGAAAAGAGATTCCGCTCAAAGAAAGCCTGACGCCTATGCGGCTCGTCCACTGACGATCTGCTACATCTGCTTTGCACATGCAAAGGGCTTACGTCAGAATGGCGGCAACAGCTGAAAACTCCTTTTAATCTGAGAGGAATCCGCACTCGAAGACAGGCAGTTCTGGCCTGCTTCACCCCGAGGACCGACAGCTGAACTGACGATTGGTATGATTGTTTGTTTTTGTGGCCTAGAAGATGCCAGGTAACGACTATGCAAACTTTTAACCAAGTCACTTTGGAACTAGACCTGACCACTCTGCCCGATAAATACTGCTTCCGGTAGGGGGATGAAGGGGGGGTTCACTAATGATGGTCATCTTTTTAATGCCGCTTTACCTGTACTACTGTATACTACACATTTTTAAGGTCGTCTCAATTTAGCTTATTATCTTACGGTGGTTTTAATGAATTTTATTTTTTGTGCGATTTTTTTTTACTATGTAATGTTTTTATTGCTGGATTATTTTCATGCAATGGTTTTATGTAACTATGCTAATACACTTGACTACACATTCGCTGTCAGGTTTTACCCAGCTGTGACAGACATGAAAAGGACATTATACTGTCCACCCTAAGTAGAGTGGGCAACCCAATACCCTTTGTCCAATGGCCACTACTCCCATGGGCATTTGGAGCAAGTTTTCCATCGACGGAGCCAAAACACCAACCAAATGCTTAAGACCCACTCATCTCTAAAATTGGCAGACGGACCAAGAGTTTGTCGAACAGGGTACACTACTTTGTTTCCAAATTCTTAATCAGACCTTTAGTAAAATCTAGCTGATGAGCAGTGTTTCAGTCTCCTCTGCCATGCGTAGTGATCCCAATATCCGACGTCCTTTCCCTGATTACATTCTAGTGTTTACCATCTGATTTAATTGATGCGGTAACACTACATTTCCAGCTTGTACAGCCAGTACATCATTTACAAACACTGCATCGCCAGCCAGTATGATCAATACATCTTTTACAAACACTATCTTCAGTTAGTATGACTAATTCATCATTTGCAAACACTACATCTCCAATTAGTTCGGCATTCACCATTTACAAACACTTCTACCCCACATAGTACGACTAATTGGTCATTTACAAACACTGCATCTCTAGCTTAAACAACCAATTCATCATTTACAAACATTGCATCTCCAGCTAATCAATCAATCAGGATTTATAAAGCGCAGCAAATCACCCATGGGGGTCTTAATGCACTGGAGTTGCTAGCTGCTTTGCGGTGCTCTGTTATTTCGAACAACCATGTCTTGAGTCCTTTTCTGAATTCCTGGAGCGATGCGGCATTCCTGAGGTGCAGGGGAAGGTCGTTCTAGGCTTTGGCCGCCAGGTGAGAGAAGGAGCGTCCTCCGCTGTTAGATCGGCAGATCCGGGAGGTATCTGCGTTGGTTGGTGAAGGTCATAAGTTTGTTGATGTATGCAGGTCCTTGGTCTAGTATGACCAATACATAATTTAAAGCACTTCAGGGTAGATTTACAAGCCCCTTGCGCTGGCAGCGCATTCCTCTGCGCCATATTTACAAGGACAGGAAAATCCACCCTGCGTGGCTTTTCCTGTTCTTGTAAATATGGCCCCTTTACACACAGCACTTTTCATGAAAGGGGCATTCCATGGGTGTTGCTGTGGGTGTTCCCACGCAACACCCATGGAACCAGACATTTCCAGATTTACGAGAAATCGTAAATCTGTAAAATGTGTCAGTTTGCTACGCCACCCTAGAGGTGGCGTAGCCAGGCACAACGAGGAAAAATGTTTTAATTTCTCCTAGTTTTTTTCTCTTTCAATGCGTGCTGCGTTCTATAGCACGCATTGAAAGAGGAAAATGCCTGTAGTGATTGTTTTTGTGCAGGAAGGGGCACCTTCTTGCACAAATACTATCTACCCATGGCTCATGCATCCTTGCACCATGGTGCAAGGGTGCCTGCACCAGCGCATGGCAGCTGTTTGTGCACCAGCGCAGGGCAGAGCATAGGAATGCGACATATTGTTAAATATGTTGCATTCCTGTGCTCTGAAAGTGCAGCAGCAGCATGGCTCAGCCAAAAGCCTTTTGGTGCCGCGCTGTGGCACTTTCTTGTAGATCTGCCCCCACATCTTCAGCTAGTTCAACTAATTCATCATTTACAAACACTTCATCTCCAGCTAGTTTGACTAATTCGTCATTTAAAAACACTGCATCTCCAACTGAAAGAATCAATTCATTAGTTACAAACTCTGCATCTCCAACTGAAAGAACCAATTCATCATTTACAAACATTGCATCTCCAGCTGCTATAACTAGCTCAACCTTTGCAAACAATGAATCTCCACTTAGTACAACCACTTTATTATTTACAAACACTCCATCTCCATGGCCAATTCAACATTTACAGATATCATCTCCAGCTAATACGAACAATTATTAAATGTTTTCCTAATTTTACAGAAAATTCCTGACCGGCGTGAATATGTGTACTATTGCGTAATTTTATGCCACAAGTGTTTCCTAATTTTACAGAACAATTCTTCACAGGCGTAAACATTTTTTATTGTTGCTTAATTTCATGTCACAAGTGTTTAGATTTACACTCAAGTGTGATGGAACAAGGCATATTTAGATTTCTAATTTTGTGAACACCCAAAACTTTTCAGGCAACCTGCTGAAATGCTTGTGGCTTTCAAAACGGTGTAAATGTACATTCAAGTGGAAGTGTGAACCACATGCACTTATACACTTTATTTTGTGATGCAGGCATGTAGAAATGCTTATGTTTTAGTCACCTGCAAATACTGATTTTTGCTCCAAATTAGCCAGCTGATCCTAGTGACTAGTCCTAAGTGCCAGGCACACAAGTTTAACAAGCATTGGGAAAGTCAATCGGTCTCGCAAATGCAAGAGTTATTGGTTTTTGCCAATGCCTTTTTGCTAGGTTGTAAACAAAATGTCTCAATTAGACAGTGCATGCATGCGTCATAATATACTACTTATTCACTGCCAAGCTTATGTATGTCAGAATGTGCGCCCATTTTGGAATGGTTATATCTGGTTATAAACCTCTATATCACGGCTATTTTAACAAGCATTGTCATAGCCAATAGGTCTCGCTTTTGGGACCTTATAAGTGTTTAGCCATGCAACAGTTGCTATGCCAAGCGGCCGCGAAAGTAATCGCGGTAAAGCGCGGTGCGCGCACCTGCGCACATGCACTGTAGCTCTAGGCTGGCCTGGTAGCACTTTTTGGAGCCCTCTCAATAAGTCTCACCAGACCAGCTCATGCGCTGGGTCAGGCGAGACCTAATAAAAAGCAATATACCTCTCTCTGCCCCACCACCTTTCTGAGCTTGCAAACTCCGTGCATTAACACCCGTCTTACAAATTTCTTCGAAAACATATTTGTTAGTGATTTTATGTTCTAAGTGTTCTTGAACAGAGTGAGGGGTGGAGCTGGCTAGTTTCATCTTCTGATAGCCCGTGTTTTTGGGCAAATCACCCAGTGTCCCAGTGGCCATAAAGTCTACACGGCTCACACATTAGCCAGTCTGTGACATGACTTTCACAACCTCTCAGGGAAAGAAAACAAGAAACAGGAATGAGCGAATGAGGGAGAAAAAAACATGAACGGAGATAGCAAGTGCCTGAGCAGTCATGTGGCGTACTTGAAACCAAACAAAAAGGTCGCTTCAAAAACAGGAGCAGTGGAAGGATGCAAATACTTAGTCCATGCTCCAGGGGATACCATGCCATATCGAAAAGAAGCAGATGCGAGCCACGCTGAAGCTAACCAATGGTAAGTCTACAGGTGGGCTGTTGCCCACTAACTGTTAACAATATGTCTCGAAGAGACATTGCATGTGCTGTCTATGCAAGACCTAAAAAGCAGGTTAACATCCACGGTGAAACAAATAAACAATGCCAAACAAAAGCAATTTAGACAAATGTGTCTAATGATCAAGGACATCAGTATTGTTTTTAACAACAGCCAGCTCACTCTACACTGTCTCCACCTCCCTCAGCATGGACGTTAGCAGCAACAAGGTAGCCCACTGAGAAATCAAATCTAGGTTGTGAGCAGCAATTCACTCCTTGACAGCCCACTACAGTGTCTGTATGGTGTCTTCCGCCTTACTTGACACTTGCCTACTGCAACCCCTTTCAGCACCGGTTAGTAATAGGTGAAATTCGAGGTACAGCTTCATGCTCCGTCCAAATAGATTTTTACAGAACATGTCCAGTTTGCCTGAGTATGAGAGCTGTAAATATTTAGCCTCACTGAAGACTATACTCAGGGCTTCTTAGTTCAAGCGATTTCTTTTTATGCAGTGAAGTAACATCTGTGACACAGATGCCCATATCAGATGGAGCACAGGATTTCTCCCAGTTTAGCTCTGCCTACAAAGTTCAAATACAACAAACTCATTAAAACTAAACAATCAAAGAGAATTCACAGACATTCAGCGCACATTTAGTGACAAGAAAATCAACACACATTAGAGAAGGAAAAGCGGTGTGCCCTGCCTTCAAACTGCCATGTGTCTAAGACCATCATGAAAATATGGTCAGGTGCATTCAGAAAATTCCTTCTGTTACTTGAACTATAAGCAGATCTACTAATGAATGTTTCACTTTGAAATGTGGAGAATGTTCTTGGGAATGAGATATGTGACAATGGTTTGTTTTTCATCCACAGCTAACACGATTATACCAATCCAAGTATGCCAACTGCGCAGGAGTGAGAGTGACTGGCTTTAGGTATGAATATTGCATTTGACAGACATTTATTTTAATCAGAATTCGCAGATATTTTACCAGTGTTGAAGATTGGGTGCCGAGAACAGGAACTAAAGCAGGAATAAATATGCTTGTTAAGTTATGAAGGGGTTCTGGGTGTTTCAAAGACTGCGTACCCTAGCCTTTCCAGTAACCAGGTGGTTTCAAATGAAAATCTAATGTACATAGCCAGAGGAGAATATTCAGATTTTTATAGGCTTCTCAAATGCAAAGTGATTAGTGGTTCTCTGCTACTGAACAGGTAAGTATTTCCAAATGAATAAGACTAGCACTGAGAAGGCCCTTCCACCCACACACATCTCTTCCAGCGGGCTCGGTCAGCAAACAGCGGGCATCGGCTTCACTGTGTGCACCGGTTTGTCTTTGAAGCCGAATGCATGATACCCATTACCCCAAAGGTGATCCTGACTAACACTGGCAGCCACTGCAGGTTACACAGCACAGCAGCAAGAAGAGATTATTTATATGCACCTGACAGCAGTCAAAACATTCGGAATAATTTGAAAGCAGGCACGAGATTGCTTAGACATTCAAGGTATAAGGAAGTACCATACTCTAAGAGAGACCTGACTAATGCTGACACAGCCCGAACCCTCTTGGAAGGGGAAGCAGTTACACAGTGGAGATTGGAGTTGTTTTAAATTAAAATAGCTTATTCAAACAAGAGTCCGCTTCGGAGAAATTGAAAGACTAAAGAAAGAAATCAGATGTTTCTGGCTATTTCCACTAGGACATGGCAAACCGCGCATAAAGAGAGCCAAAAGGCTTTGTTTTCCAAATGGTCAGTTACCTCATTTCCAGCCAAATTACCTCTGTCTCGTCAGAGTTTAGCTTCAGTCGGATGCCCTCCGTCCACTCTCTATCCTCCCCCACGCACTGCCGAAAGTTTTGTTGCACCATCTCCAGCTACCAATCCACCAGGAACATGATCTGCGCATAAGATTAAATATAAAATCGGAGGCCTGAAGACCAAATAAAATGAGGCAGATGCTCAACATATAAATTAAATCGGCTGCAAAACAGTAGATACATTTGGGGATGCAAGAATTAGATTTTCTGGGTTGCACGTGCAAGGATGCAACCTTACTCTTTGAACTCTGTTTGACAGGAATGCCCGAACCACCCCAGGAGAGTGCTGGTTATGTCAATAGCCTAAAGGGGATCAATAAAAATGTTAAGGCTGACAGTATCAACTGGCTCTGGCCAATTTAATGGGATAACCACACTTACACTTTTGCTATTTTGACACATCCTGAGGTCATCCTTTGAAGCAAGCGTGGGTGTATTTGAGAGAAGACATGATTTTTTACCATCCAGTAAATCATTCGTTTTTGGGGCAGATCTGGTTGCTTGAAGTCTTGAGCTTTATGAAATTTGACTAGTGACAGGAGAAATATATGACCAGACAGGTCGGGTCATTCAGCTCAGCAGAGGCTGTTTACCAATAGTTATCACTGTTACTGCTCTAAAGTTAGCTTTTATCATTCCAGATGATAGGCAAGCTTTTAGAAATAATCTGGGATTAAGGAATATTAGTTCCTCTGATAGCTGCAGGATCCTTACAGCACAGGGCCCAGAGAAGAGCTAGATTTCAGTCCCAGGCGTACAGTATAAACCAGGGCTTCATTTGCAGGATTCAAAAAGGTACAAGAACACTTGAAAAAATGAGGGTTGGAACCTCATTCAGTAAATTGTGCTTTCTTGATGTATTTCCTGATTCCTTTACTTTTTTTCTAAATGAAAACTGCCAATTGATTACAAAGTCCTGCATCAGAACAATCAGATTACTCACTGCAGCTGGAGTTGATTGTTGCTTAAACATATTAAAGGTTTTCCTTAGCCTATTTCTTGCTCAGAGAATTCCTCATTGTCAATTTCACTGAGCTCATCTTTATGTAATTTGAAGAGTAATCTATAGTTCCCTCATGCTCAGGGGTAGCATTGGACTCTCCAAGCACGTTCAGGCATTTTCATTCCTGATTTCAGTGCAGCTAAATTGGAAGAAAACCAATGTGATGATATAGCTTACATTCCTGTTTTCCTGTATTCAAGTGATAGTTTGGTCTTAATCTGAAGTGAACCAGGTTGTCAAATTTGAATTTGTCACAGAACAATCAATAACACGAGGAGGATCTTCTAGTTGGGACCTCACTTTTCCTCCTCAAGGTTAGCTCAATTCCTGCCTAATGTTGCAATATAGAATTTATCTTTTAATTTTAGCTTTTGAGTCACCTGAGATACGCAGTCCTCTAAAAGAAAGTAGGCCATGGCCCATCCAAAGCAAAGGGAGTGCAACATTGATTTAATTAAAAGGGAATTAAGGGGAAAATTCCATCTAAATGAAGGCCTGTACATGGAGTTTAGCCTGTCACGTTTTGTATTAATCCATGTCAGCAAAATTGTTCAGTTCAGTTTCTAGTTTTCAGTATTCAACCTCGCCCAAACCAGTGATCAGCAATTCACTGAATGATAACACTGATTGATATTAATATTCGACTACGATGTCGATTAACTTCACAATGAGCTATAGTTCACATAATAGAAATAGAACACTTGAGTGTGAAATGCTCAGAGATCACTCCTGATGCCACGTGTAAGCATCGCAGAAATGACCCAGTTCTCCGAATCATTGCTGTCCCACCACCCATTTTACCAGGAGATTCAGTCTTCCTGAATACCCTAATACCTTCTGAAACAGCTCACCCCAAGTCTTCCTGGAGCCATCTGTCTGCTAACATCAAAATGTCTCAAACCGAATCCTCAATAGTATACATATCTGATACTTTTTTTGTGTGGAGTTTTATATAGCGCAAACTAGACCTGAAAATCAGAGCGCTTTGCATGAGCACCAGTTATGTTACAGACAGACTCTTCATTTTTGTTAGGCACGGGGAGATTAAGTGATTTGCCCAGAATCACAGAATGTTGAGCGTCCCTGCTGAGACTCGACCCCGGTTCCCCAGCTCCGAGGTCGACCGCCCTAGCCGTTGGGCCACATTCAATCCACTACTAGTGAAAGCATTGTGTGACTTTATTCTCATGGTGAAAAGCAATAGCACTGAAGTAGAAATGCATATAGTGATACATAGGGCCTTATTTTGGAGAAGTGTATTAATAAATAACCCGCACAGCAGTGGTACTTCCCTCCATAGTTTACATCACAGGGTTCTTTTCTAGAAAAGTTAGCATTGCAGAAAAATGTACATTGTTTAACTCTGGTCAATGAGAAAAATTCCTTGGCGGTGCTTGCAGAAGCATGAGTGATGTGAGGAATGAGGCAAGCAGCAGCTATACTACATATGCTGAATCAAGCTGAAGGCTCTGTGTCTGCCTCACCGCATCTTACTGCATGCTGTTCATTACATTATTGGTGAAACAGACAAACAGCACAAGGTTTTCGTTTTAGATATACAAGACTACATATAATGAATCATTTGTCCTGCAAGGGGGAACACCCCTCCTTCATGGCGGGATCCAAGTGGAAGAAGACAAACCATGGCTGCAACTCTTTAGCATCCTTCCCATATTTCTGTGCAGTGTTGCCACTACAGATGATGAAGGCTGACTACTTCTCCAATGCCCACTCATCTTGTGACTGCAACAAGGGCTTTTCACATATGCACTGCTACCAAACATAGCAAAAGGCTGGAGTGTGCTTTTATTTTCCCTTACTCCTGACCAGCAGCTTTTCCTGAAATACCATTCCAGCCATGTTCCAGGCTCTTTTCTTTACGCAATGGGGATGCTCTGTCCTCCATGATGCCAGGGCAGTTAGGCTTCAGCATATCGCCTCAGCCTCCATCTTGATAAGGGTAGAGCCATGGTGGAGCAGTCAGCTCTGCTTGGGGCCTCTCTCACCTGCACCTTCCCCTTGGGTGTAGAGAGGCCAGTACTCTTGGAGAAATTGTGATGGAACATGGGGCAAGACATGACCTGGGCCTGCCACCCCTCCTCTGTCCCTCATGCTAAGCATTTTTATATTGGCGAACTATAAACACACAATACAAGCTATTTGGATAAATAGTAACTACAAATGGAGCGGTTCTTAGTGACTGTCCTAGAGTAAAGCAGGGAGTCGATAAGATGTCATTTATAACAAACACATCGTGAACCAGAGAGTGCCGTGGTGGCCAAGTAGCTTGGCCTACCTTCTCCTGTTGCCTTCATCCATCAGCCTATAAAGATGACGGCTGGTGGGAATATTTCCTGAAGTCAACCTTTAGAGAAAGAAAGAGACAAGAAAGTACCCGAGGTTGAGCCATAAAAGAGATCTCTTGAAAACCGCTTTTTGGAAGCAGACCTTAAGGGTATGTTTGGGTAAAGTACACCTGAAGCAACATAAAAAGGAGAAAAACACCAAGCACAGATAGGCATGAATTGAAGACAAGAAGCTTTGTTCTCCTTGCACCATACCTCATTACTGTTTCTTGTGATCTGCATTTGTTAACTCTCACATACGCTATTCATTATAAATACGTCTAATGCGCCAACCACTAGTAGCACCCCCTCTTGATGACATCACTAGATGTATCTAAAGGGACAGTGATATCACTAGCCTACGTCCCCCTCTTTGCCAAAACCTAAAGTGGTCCTTTTTGTCGCATCCTGTTCTATTTTGCTCTGTTCTTTTCTAATATAGTTTTTTATCCTGTGTTTAAAGAGGATGTGTACACTGTGAAAAATCAGTTTATTGCAGTTCGTTTGTGACATAGAAAGTGTTGCGATGTTTCCCTTTCGCTCGTTGAGGACACATTGTAAATTCATAGGACTGAACTGAAGCACAAGTAAAGTAACCCACTCTTGTCATATTTATTCCAGGAAAGGTTCTGTGATTGCCGATGCAGAGGTTCTTTTTAACAGTACGTCATCAGTCCCTACTGCACGGGATATCGTCACTGTGCTCAATGCTTCCTTGAGCAGTAACAGCGGTTCCCTGGGAGGATACAAAGTGGACCCCACAAGCATCCAGTCCAACAGTGAGTGACTCGTCTTCACCATCCACTATTATAGGGGGTGGGAAGCCATGGACGAGGAGGGTATGGGGCTCAGAATGGTGTCTTCATTTGAAACATTCATTTCTAATTGACGATGGATATTTGCATCACTTTGGCCTAAAACCAAAGGATCAGGGTTTGAGTGTTATGTTAAACCATCTGCCTTATTAGCGCTTTCCCTAGAATCGTTCATGTTTCCTCGCATGTCTTTTCTTACTCATCCCTATGAGGCTTCTATTTGAGGATGGAGGCATAGGAACATACTTTACAAGCATATTTCAACTACAATATACCGCATGATCAGAATATAGCATTACAGATTAAAATCAGCGCGCACTGTACTTCACATCACACAAGTTGGCTGCAAATGTCAGGGTACAACCAACCTGACCTTTCTTTTCATCAAAGCTTCGATGTTATGGTAGGGTTCACAAAATGTATTCTTTTTTGCAACATTTCGAGCACATCTACAACAAAAATAATCTTTTTCAGGTTTCGGAGTGAGGGTCAAGGTGGAGAGAAGGGGCATGTCAGGATATTAATTTTAACTCTTTTCTGCTGGTAATTACTCAACATCTGCCCACAAAGTACACACAACAGGTCTCTTTCCAAGACAGCACATGCGCGCTGTCTAGAGCTGAGACCTAATGGCTAATACCTGCCGCCTAAGCCATTCTTATAGCTTTGGGTGTTCTGGAATAGTCTGAATTGTCATAATAACAGGAGCATGATGGTTATTAGTTATGTTGATGCTGTCATTGGTAGGGAAAATAGGCGGTGCAAGCTGCAGTGGGCTCTCGACAAGGGCCTTGGCAGGCATATTTTTACAAATTAAGCACTGAGCATAAAACGTCGAGACAATCCTTGTTTGATGGTCACTGTCCAGACAAATCTGGGTGTCTGGTTGCCCCATGAAGGGTAAACGACTTGATCGAAAGTATCCAAGGACTTCACCATGGTCCATCAATGCTTTAAATATGATACTCTATGAGTGTGATTAGCATACTGATTATTGCAGAGATCTTGTTTACATTTTTTAATTTTGAGAAATTTCTGGGGCACAGTGAATTTGTGCAAAATGGATGTAAGCATCATGGAATTTAAATGGCATTGGAATAATTCATTCAGCAAGAATACTAGGAAAATTGTCCCCACTTACCATTGGGGGAACAATCATATACATCATTTAAATCGGTGTTGTTCATCTAATATTTTTTCTGTAACTAGTATTCAGTCTCTGTCTTTGTGCATGCCATTTCAAACGCTTTTTATGTAATTTGTCTGAAGGCCACACTCTATTAAGATGGACTGAATCTGATTGTAATAAACACTGCAAGAGTGCAAAATTGTGCAACATGCATAAACAGGTGGGTGGCGCAGTTATGCTACATTCACGAATATCAACTGGTATTATTGCCAATCAATGACAAATGATGAATCCGTTGTGTTTAGAAAGCAAATTTTGATGTTATATTTGCTAGTACTGAAGGTAACCACAAAATACTGTGAAAATGTGGTAGGACAGAGGCACTAAGCTGATTTGCCATCACAAGTGCGCTGATTCGCTAAACTGGAGCCTTTGTGACCTCAAAAGAGCTCTTTGGTATGTACCAAACTCAAATAACTATCTGTAACCCATTATCAAATTGTAATTTGGGTGTGCAAGTACATATAGGATCGCTATTTGGAAGGGACGTGTTTATAGTGGCACTTCCAAACACTGATTTGCAGTGGGATGTAGTATTAATGTTTTGCAACTGAAATCCAACCACAAAACATTGATATATTACCAGCGTCACTAAGGTAGTGGTAACCGATTCAGACAAGGGAGGGAGCCCCCAAGGGACCTCTTCTCCTTTGTGCATGCCGACAAACAATTTTTATGAGTTGGCAGTGTTCATGAAGCTCTGCTTACTCTTAAAAAAATTTGGGTTAAACTTTTCATTATTTTCAAAACTCCCATTTTCCTTTAAGGAAAACAGACTGCATTAAATAAAAAATGATTGCTTTATTTTAAAGCAATCACAGACATGGTAGCCTGCTCCTCCCAGTAGGCCACCATCCTTGTGATAGCAGCGCATCGTATTTGGTCGAAATTTGCGAACTACCTCATTATTATTCATGAGGTTGGTCGAATTGTGACCCACTATGATTCTGTATTTGGTGAACTGACCTATTAGTGCATGGTCAGTCAGTAAAATACCATGGAATTCACCAAACGTTGGTGTGCAAATTGCGACTGCATTCAGCGATCCTACCTTAGTACACCTTGCCTAAAGTCCTTGAGTATCTATTACCTTTTTATTTGCTTCCTTGTACACAATTAGAATTCCATCATTTTTCTGTTCTACATGTAGCTAGTTGGCTGGTTATATGCACAACAGTGAAACCTGTGGAATCCGCTCCCTATTTTGTGATTAATATTGGTATAAGTTGCAACAACATCAGTACTCTATAAGGACTCAAAGAATAACTGGACCCTGCTGCTCCTCCTACCAGAGTGTGTCCTTGCCAGTTTATTGAATAACAGTGCTGGAGGTTCAATGCTCATTATGAAGGGTGCTATCGATGGACAATAAGCTGGGTCCTGCAGCACCGAGGCAGAAGGTACTTTGTAGGTGAAATGTTAATGGGTAGTGAAACAGATGCAGCAGGGAGGCAAATGAGTTGCTCTGTCCTCTGTATGTTCCTTCTGATGAAACCCATTTTAATACCGATTTCAGGTGCTGATACCTCCACAACTCCTACAACTACCATCCCCACCACCAAAACAACTACCATCCCCACCACCACAACTCCTACAACTACCATCCCCACCACCAAAACAACAACCACCAACATCACCCCAGAAACTGAAAGCAATTTCCCTGGATTTGCTGTGGCCATCATCGTCATGTGTATCCTGGTCATCCTGTCAATCCCACTTCTCGTCATATTGGTAAGTAACAGAAGCACTTCTGCTCATGCATGATAGACCCCATGTCAGTTGATAAAATGTTCCCAGAGCAATCACTTAGAGCCAAATATTTGATGAGCCTCCTTTGGTCTAGGGGCAGGGAGAGCATTTGATGAATTTGGTGGAGCTTCCACCAACCTCTCCAAAGCTCTCAATTTAAAAATAGAATAATCATGTGAATTGGACTGACTTGCAGCCAAAACAAATATAAGCAGTACAAAAGAATCAGTTGATATGTGTCTAAACAGCTAAGTCTTTCCCTGAATAAAACAGAAAAAAAATAACATTAAAAAGTCAAATGCATAAAATTAACCAAGCAAACAAGGTTCAGTTTGTATATCTGCATTTATTATTAGCACATCCCTGTTAATCCCCCTTCTGATCATACCTCCTTCTGAGCACTCCTGAGAATATAGACATCATGTCAAAAATGTTTCAGGAAGAACTGAAAAATGATACCAGCAAAAACTAAAAATGTCATCCAGTGCTATCAGGGCTTCATGTATCGTCGTTTGCACTTGCATGGATTTGTCGCGTGTGTATGCCCGTCCCATTGTGAGGATCATAGCGCACAACATTCCTTATGGTCCTTAGCCAGTTCAGGACTTCCTACATAATCCTGTCACTTTGTGTCCCTTTGCTTGCATTCATGTCCTTGAACACACATTCTCTAGTATTCCTGTCCTAGTGCATTGCTGTCCTTGCAATCCTGATCCGCATATGAAGTTCCTTTTCAGCCCTGTCCTACCATATACCTTATATTCATGTCCGATGCAGGGCCTTCCTTATAGTCTTGTTCTATTTTAATTGGTGTCATGCCCCAGGATATGAATGTCTTCGTACTCCTGCCCTAGGGTATTGATTCCTAGTATTTCTGACCTGGTGCGTGGCTTTCGTTAGTTATGTTGCCGTGTATGATTTTCGTTAAAGTCAGGTCCTTGTCCCCAACTTTCCTAGTAGTGCTGTGCATGTAATGGCGTTTATAGTGCAGAGCCTTCCTTGTATTCCTGTGCTAGTGCCTGCTTTCCTAGTGATCGTCCTATTGTAGGGCTTACTTTGTTGTTCTGTTGCAGACTTTTCCTTCCAGACCGAGGCACGTGCAGGTTTATCCTTGCAGGCATGTACTAGTGCATGGCTTTCATTGTGTTCGTGCCCAAGTGGATGGCTTTGCTTTAGTTAGTCCCAGCCAAGTCTCTGGCTTTCCTTGAAGCCTAGGCCAGTTAAGGTTTTTCCTTGAAACGATGTACTATAGGGCATAGATTTTCTTGTAGTTCTGGCTAGTGTAGGGCTTTCGTAGTATTTCTACCCTAGAGAAGGACTTTCCTAGTTCTCCTATCCCAGTGCAGGTCTTTCCTTGGACCCCTACCCCAATGCAGAGCTTTCTAAGATTTCTAGCCCAGTGCAGGGCTTGCCTAGTACTCCTATCCCAGTGCAGGTCTTTCCTTGGACCCCTACTGAAATGCAGAGCTTTCTAGGATTTCTAGCCCAATGCAGGGCTTGCCTAGTACTCCGATCCCAGTGCAGGGCTTGCCTAGTACTCCTATCCCAGTGCAGGTCTTTCCTTGGACCCCTACCGCAATGCAGAGCTTTCTAGGATTTCTAGCTCAATGCAGGGCTTGCGTAGTACTCCGATCCCAGTGCAGGGCTTGCCTAGTACTCCTATCCCAGTGCAGGTCTTTCCTTGGACCCCTACCGCAATGCAGAGCTTTCTAGGATTTCTAGCCCAATGCAGGGCTTGCCTAGTACTCCTATTTGAGTGCAGGGCTTTCCTAGGACTCATATCCCAGTGCAGAGCTTTTCTTGTAGCTCTAGGCCTGTTTAGTCTTTTCTTGCACACCTGGTGCAGACAGCGCTTCTCTGTCATCCTTTCCTTAGTCCCAGGTCACTGTGGGGCTTTCCTTGCAGTTCTGAGTGGTGCAGGGCTTTCCTAGGATTGCTATCCCAGTGCAGGACTTTCCTTGTAGCACTAGCTCTGTGTGACATTTTCTTGAAGTTTTTAGTCAGTGATGTGCTTTTCTTTCATTCCTTTTCAAGTGCAGATTTTTCTCTTTACTCCCGGGTTCAGTATGGGGCTTTCTTTGTAGTACTGGACCATTGCAGGGCTTTTCCTATTATTTCTGTCCCTCCAGGTATTGACCGGTACAGGTCTTCCTTGTAATTCTGTCCCAGTGCACGAAACTCCTTCTAACTTCTAGCTCACTGTGTCTTTCTGTATAGTTCTGCCCCAGTGTATGATATTCTTAGCATTCCTGTCCCAATAAAGGGCTTTACTTGTCAGCCTTGCCCAGTGTAGTAATTTCCGTATAGTTCCTATCCTATGCAGAGCTTTCCTGGAATTCTTGTTCTAGTGCAGGACTTTCTTTTTATCACTGGCCCACTAGGGAACTTACCTTTTAGTACTGACCCATAGTGGATATTTCCAGCCCAGAGCAGGGGTTACCTAGTGTTAATGTCTCTCCGGCTCTAGTTTAGTGCTGGGCATTTTTATTTCGTAGTTTAGTTTTTTTTTTTGTTGCAGCTGTAGTTCGGTGTGTGCTTCACTTGCATATCTGACCAAGTGCAGGCTGTCCCTCGCATTCCCATCCCTCCAGTCCTAGCTCAGGGTACACTTTCCTAGTATTCCTGTCCCATTAAACAGCTTTCCTCTTCTCTGAGTTCTTGAACAGTGCAGGGCTTGCCTAGTACTCCTGTCCAGTTCAGGCCTTTCCTTGTAACTCTGGCCCAGTGTGGAGCTTCTGTGCCAGCCTCTTGCTTTCCTCTTTGTTCCAGCCAGCCATGGCCCGTTCAGGTAAGAGCAATGGGGCTGGGTTGGGGGGTATTCGACAGATGACCATGAGGGAAAATTAAAGAAATATTACATTTTCCCTTGCCCTCATCTCTAGAAATCCCCCCTCACCCGGCCCCACCGCTCTTACCTGCACGGGCCGTGGCTGGTTTGGGCCAAATGCATGGTTTTCCCGCTAGCTCGTAACTTATGCAGGGCTTTCCTTGTAAACCTATCTCGGGTGTTTCTTTCCTTAGCTTATGACTTTCCTAGCATTTCTGTCCCAGTGCAAGGCTTTTGCACCCCCATATTATTGTTTGGTTTGTCTTGTAGCTCTGTCACAATGTTGGGCATTCCATTTATTCCTGACCCAGGCCAAGGCTTTTCTTGTAGCCCTTCCTCAGAACAGACTTTTCTTGTAGTCCTGGCTCAGTGCAAGTGGTCCAGAACCAGTTCAGTATTTTACTTTAAGTCCTGGCCAAGCGTAGAATTGTTATCGTAGTCAAGGCCCATGTGGGGCTCTCCTTCCAGGCTAGCTAGACCTAGTGCGGGGCTTTCCTAAGAGTCCTGGCAGGGGTTTACATGCACCTCTGGTCCATTGTGAACTTTCCTTGAAGTCCTGGCCAGGGCAGTGCTTTCTTTGTTCTTCTGTCCTAGTGCACGATGTTCCTTGCTGTCCTGACCCAATGAAGGGTTTTCCTTGGAGTCCTGTCATAGGATGCATTACGACAGCAGAGGGGACCCCAGCGAGTGTAAACACAACGCTGACCTCCTGACCAATGTGTGACAATGGAGGAGGCATCCCCTACACCTTGCTATGGAGCCCGTAGTCTAGTATGACTGGGGTTTTACAGATTCAGAAGAGAGACCAGTAGGATAATAAAAACTTACCTGTTTATATGTTTACAACAATAGACTGTTGCTTATCACATTACCCTGACGAAGAACTCAGACCTGTATAAGCTCTTAGAAAGGTCAAAACATGTTGGTAATTAGGACTTCTAGTTCTAGTGATCCATTGCAAATCACTATAAGACCCCTACTTTTTAAAGTATCCTTTTAAACATATCAGTGGTACTAGCTGAATAAAGGAGTGTCTTGAGTATACCACTATATATATTTTATATCTAAAACTGTCCCCCGAAAAAACAATCACACGTAATTGAATTCAGATTTATAAGAATTCCCAGGGATGGACCAGCTTCCCTTGGTTGAGTCCGCCTGGGTAGCAGTATCCTCACCCAGGTGTGGGAGGTCATCAACTGATGAAGCATGCCTCCACGGATATCAGCCTCCCCGGTATAGCCATGGGACACTCATCACCAAATTAATGTCCAAGAAGGATCAGATGCACCCCTATGTGGCCCTGTGGACTGCCCTCCATCCCCCTCCTGCACACGTGATGATACCGTAGTGCGAAATCACAGCCAGGCACATCACTGCACACCACAATGCACACTTCGATCGCTCCCATTCCTCCCTGACACCCGGTTTCCCCCCACAGTTCACAGGTTTGTTTTCCCCCGCTTGGCATTTTCGAAACTAAAAACATCTGCCATGGAATACATTCCCAGATCCTGTCAGGGATGACTTACATGGGTAAAGGTGAGGGCGTAGCACCAACCCAAACCCCCGGGATACATGCCCAACAAGACATTGCATGACATAGCAAAATATGCTGAGTCACACTGGAAGATGACTCCCGGGCTGATGTAAGCTACCTTATCCAAGTTGTATTGATGTATGATAAAACTACTAAATGCATTGAGACAAATACTGCTTACCAAATGCTCGTAAATGTATGTTATGACATGTCAATGATGCAATAACAACTTGTACCAGGAAATGTGAAAATCTTAAACAAATTTAAACAAAAAAACTGATGAAGCATGCCTCGATAAGTTGAGGGTGAGACGACTTCTCAAAAACCTTTTGATGCCCTCCTATTAGAGTAAGTAAAGAAAAAATAGCTGAGATTCAACGAGAGTACCCTCAAGTACTTTTTTGTATGTTATATTTCCTAGAGGATATACTTGAGAATTTAACCTCCCACTAACTCCCTTTAGGATTTATAGAATGCAGCTTCCCTTGAAGCGATGACCCAGGGCAGTGCTTCTGTTCCCATCCTATCCTAATGCAGGGCTTTACTAATAGTGTACACCTGAACACTTAGATGCTGCATAAGTCTGCATTTCTTGCCCGGTTGGACAGTAGTGCCACTTACAACATTAACATTGATAAAGGGAGCCCAGGCTGGTGTGACTGTCCCCAGTATCTGGAGGAAAGGGAGGTTCAGGAGATGAATGTAAACCCCTTGATTTTTCTCTTTTCCCAGGCCCTGAAAACGGATGTCTGTAGAAAACTAGCCAAAGCCTGCGCTCTGAAACCTCCCTACGATCACCTAGAATCTGGAGTAAAGATCACAAAATGGAGAGTAAGTAAAGACTATCACCCCTCGACCACTGTTGACATACCAGCTTTCTAAGCCAATGTTGCCATGGATTTTGAGAGACCAAGGAACACAAATTGGAACAGACCATTGGCAGGAGCAGCATTGGGGTTGGGGTTGGTGGAGCAGGCAACTTTAATAATCTATAGATGACTCCGGAGAGCCAAGTGAAAGGGAATGTGCCTCTGAACTATTCATTGTCTTAATTTTTGAGGTTTGGAGAAATGGTGTAAGAAATGCTGTGGAATGGCCCACCACGGTTCTTGGTGCTGTGATAAGGAAGGAGAGAGCAGAGGAGTAGATTGTATGCTGTGGGATAAAGGTTGTAGGTGTCTTTTCTACTGATATGGTTGATCTCTCCGTGCACACGAGAGTATAATTACATTAGACTCCAGGAAGCCCATACAATAGGAAATAAGCTTCCTGGATTCCTTTTTTTTTTTTTCTTTTTTTTTTTATTAAAAAATACCTGGTACAATCAATAATCGATACATTTTATACTTCCATCTACACAGAATAACAACTATAACCTAACTTTCTTTACAAAGATTAGGGAATATTTCTTTTATATACAAAATAATATTACATATCTGCCACAGAAAAAATAAATAAAATGAAAAACAGCTATAAAATTAAGAGAACAAAAAATAAACACCACATAAATTTCGAATCTCTCGACAACCCCAAAAACTCTTAAATTCATTACAATCCAAGATATACAACCTTAGGCAAATTTATAAACGAGAGTCTCTCCATCTCTTAAGGGGGGCCCAGATACTAATCCCCAACTTGCTCAACTTCCTTCCCTTCCGAGTATATAGGGAGGATTCGCTATTATGAATCCCCAAGAGTCTGGCCAGCCACATCTGGAAGGAAGGTGCTACAATATCCTTCCAGCCTGCCGCTAATAGTATGCGGAGAACAGCCACAGATATAAAAACAAAGGCTTCATCCTCCTTGCTGAGACCCAGTTTACTATCAATTCCTAATATCATAAGGGTTGGGGATAGATTAATTTTAACACCTAACAGCCCCTCCCAAAACTTCTCTATCTCTCCCCGAATTCCACTTCATTTGTCACATTGATAAAACATATGCAAAAGATTAGCAGGCCCTTCCACACACCTTGGGCATGTATCGTCGACTCTTTTACCCCAATCATATAACTTGGCTGGTGTAAAATACAAATTAAAAAGGGTTTTATAGTGTTGGGCTCTCAAATTCGTGGAGCGAAATAATTTCCCAGCTAATTGCAATGCTTCATCTAAATCAACCTCAGGGTTTTGTAATTTCGACATCCAGGAGGACTCAAATTTATCCAAATCCTCTGGTATTCTAGATAATAAAGTTCTATATATAATTTTGATTTTAGTTCCACCTCCTAATAAGAACTCAATTATATTAATGTTCCCCCCTGGAGATAGCCGTGGTCTGATACCTTTCAAGGTTAGATATATCTGTACAAATTTAAAGCCTTGATTGTCCGGAATTTCAAATCTCCGTTGGATATTATCAAAACTCGACAAATTGTCCCCTACAAACAAATCACCCATTCTTCTGACTCCTTGCTGTTCCCAAATTCTTCCCATCCTATCATTACTAAAATGCGGAAAAATACTGGAATTCCAGAGAGGTGTACAATAGTTAATTCTGGGAATTGCCATTATTCTTTGGACTGATTTCCAGACTTCCCACACACTATCTAGGACCTTATATTGCGTTTTATTGTAATAACGTCTGTCAGTCTTACGCAGAAGGAGCCCAAGAGCTTCACTACCCAAAAGTAATTCAAAAATAGACGGCGGGTTCAAATTGCCAAAGGGGTATCAGCCAGATTTGTGGCTGAATCGAATAATATTGCCATCTGGCTAATTAGACAGGCCCATTGATAAAATCTAATGTTAGGAATTGCCAACCCTCCTTTTTCATATGGGAGAGACAGATATTTGATAGACCGCCTAATTTTGCCATATTGCCACATATAATTCATAAATAATGCTTCTAAAGATTTTAACATATCCTCCCCAATCATAGACGGGATAGAGCGAAAGAGATACAATAATTTAGGTAGCATTGTCATTTTAAGCACATTAGCTCTCCCTATTAAAGACAAGTGTATAACATCTATTCTTTTTAAATCTGCCGCAATATATATAGCGGAGTGAAATTATCTTTAATAATTGTATCAATTGCGGAACTTATCCTAACCCCAAGATAAACAGCTGAATCCAAATATCTTTGATCGAGCCTTCCGATATTATTAGTACATATTATCTGGGTCTTATTTTCATTAAGCAGGTACCCCGAACATCGTCCAAATTCCAAGGCTATCCCTGTAATAGCAATCAGGGACGCCTCTGGTTCTGGGGTAATTATAGCTAGATCGTCTGCATAAGCCAACAGTTTAGTTTCATATCCCTTACAAACTATTGGCTTAACATCATCACATCGTAGTATTCTACGTACAAGTGGGTCAATATACAGGGCAAAAAGGATTGGTGAGCAGGGGCATCCCTGCCGTGTCCCCCGTGAGATACAAACTTTTTCCGAGCTTCCTCCCATCATCATAATTCTGGCCTTGGGGTCTGAATACATGGCTTTGATAGCTTGCACAATTTTCGGGCCGAAGCCCCTTCGCTCCAATACCCCCCACAAATACTTCCATGTAACACGATCGAATTCCTTTTCTGCGTCCAGGAGGATCATGGACATCCGTCCCCCCATGACAGCCTGCACATCAAACAAAGTAATGGCCCACCTGATATGATCTGTTGTTCCTCGACCTGGGATAAACCCATGCTGCCACGGAGAAACCAGACCGCCAATAACCCTCCCCAACCTTTTAGCCAGGACCTTAGCGTAGATCTTAGTGTCCGCATTTATGAGGGATATTGGTCGATACGACCCAGTATTTTCTTTAGGCTTACCTTTTTTATGGAACACCACAATATCGGCTTCTTTCCAAGATTCTGGGATTTCCCCAGAACAAATTATGCCATTAAATAAATCCAACAGCAAAGGGGCTATCATATCCTGTAAACATTTATATAACTCCAACGGGATACTATCCGGCCCGCAGCTTTCCCTGTTGATAAATCCTGCAGTGCTTCCACCACTTCCCCTATTGCCAAATCCTTCTCTAACATTACTATATCCTCATTAACTAGCTGTGGGTCTATGTCCTCGAACTCTAAACTAGCGATATCTGCTCCTCTCCTTGCTGTATAATTTTTGATAATAGTTCTTAAAAACCTTAAGAATATCTTCTGGCTCGGTATAATCCTGATCCCCCTCTCGAATATTAGTTATCACATTCCTGCTCCGACCCTGCCTGATCCTGAGTGCTAGAAGTTTCCCTGCCTGCTCTCCTGTCTCATACATCTTGCCCCTGTAAATCTGATATTCCTCTGCAGTTTTCGAAGCTATCCACTTATGTAATTCTGCTTTAATGATGAGGATCTTCTGGTGACTTTCGACGGCCTCCCTCCCATGAACAATATCCATCATATGTAATTCTTCTGCTTCTGTCAAATGGACCAATAATCTCTCATTTTCTTCCCTAGCCTCTTTCCTGAACCTAGCTGAGTAGCTAATAGTTTCACCTCTCAGAGCAGATTTAAAGGAGTCCCAAACCATATTTCTAGATGTGCTATACCGGTTCATATCATAATAGTTTTGAGACCAAATCCTTATATACTCTACAAATTTAGGATCTGCCAATAGTCTCCTCTCGAAGGTCCATCTTGAATAACCCTTATTAAAAATATCTATATCGTACTCCATGATTAGAGGACTATGATCGGAAATCACTTTTGGTAATTTTTTTATACTGACTCTCTTCAATTCCGTTGATGAGATAAGAAAATAATCCAATTTAGTATATCGCTTGAAGGGATATGAAATATATGTAAATCCTGGGTTATTCAGTACTTTATCCCCCCAAACATCCGACAACCCATGTAATGTAATTAGGGAACCCAGTGCTCGAAATACCTTGGGCTTACGACCTGTATAGCCGGCATTATTAACAACATCTGTAAGGTCTGCAGAGATATTAAAGTCTCTGCAGACCACAAAGGGGCCTGGCCAACTCGCCAGTTCTATCTCCAATTGATCAAATAGCTCGGGCTCATCCTGGTTAGAGCCATAAATTGTACATACTGTAAATCCCAGCTCGAGTTCCAACAATGCCCAACTACCTAAAACATCTGTCCGTTGGCGTCTAGCCCCTCCCATCATTGATTTAGCCAATATTGCCACACCTTTAACGGTCGATGTCTGTGCGGAACAAGCCAACAAATCAAAACCTCTTATACTTAGCAGATGCTTCCTGGCCCAAGGTAGATGAGTCTCCTGTAAACAAATTTAATCTATCTGGTTTGATCTGAAGAATTGCCCAAGCCTTTGTCTCTTGTTCCAATCATTCAGGCCCCCAATATTAACTGAGCAGATATTAAGCTTCCCCATTAATATTTGCTGAGTTAACCAGTCTCCTTTGTCTAAACTCAATCAAATATTTTACACTAAGAAACTTAAACCATAAGAAAACATAACACCAGGTATTTTCCTTTTTACATTTTTTCCCCCTTTTCCTCACCCTGTTTCCCCCCAACCAGACACCCCCTAAGGGCCCCTCCCTCCATCCCTCCCTCCCTAACCTGAAATCGTCCCACCACCCATTTGAGGCGCTCAGACCTTAGTCTGTGCATATGATGCGTGCCGCGCTAGAAGCCAGGGTCCTATAAAGCCCAACGTCAAAAATTTACATTACACCCATACATATTCCAAATATCATAAAACCAGGACCACCTAATATACAGTACCATAGGAATTCAACATGACAACTCCCATGCCCACTCCTTTCCCCCTACACCCCCCCAAAAAAAAAATTAAAAATCCTTTGTTTTTCTTCCTTTCCCCTCTTTTTTTAAGGGCCCCTCCCTCCATCCCTCCCTCCCTAACCTGAAATCGTCCCACCACCCATTTGAGGCGCTCAGACCTTAGTCTGTGCATATGATGCGTGACGCGCTAGAAGCCAGGGTCCTATAAAGCCCAACGTCAAAAATGTACATTACACCCATACATATTCCAAATATCATAAAACCAGGACCATCTAATATACAGTACCATAGGAATTCAACATGACAACTCTCATGCCCACTCCTTACCCCCTACACCCGAAAAAAAACCAAAATGTTAAAAAAAAAATCTTCTTCCTTTCCCCTCTTTTTTTAAGGGCCCCTCCCTCCATCCCTCCCTCCCTAACCTGAAATCGTCCCACCCCCCATTTGAGGAGCTCAGACCTTAGTCTGTGCATATGATGCGTGCCGCGCTAGAAGCCAGGGTCCTATAAAGCCCAACGTCAAAAATTTACATTACACCCATACATATTCCAAATATCATAAAACCAGGACCACCTAATATACAGTACCATAGGAATTCAACATGACAACTCCCATGGCCCCCCCTTCCCCCCTACACCCCAAAAAAAAAATTTAAAATTCTTTTTTTTTCTTGCTTTCCCCTCTTTTTTTCTTCTCTTCTTCCTTTACCTTCTTTCTCTCCCTTTTCTATTCCCCTTTTAACCTTTTGACCTTTTATATCCTAGAATACCTTTCCCTACATTTTCTCTTCCCACGACCACCCCCATTGTTAGATATGCCAGGCCCACTTTATTTGTCCAGGGAGTCCAAATATTCTTTAGCTTTTATTTCTGATGAGAAATACCGCGTGAGCCCCTGGTTAATGCCCATAAATTGTGCAGGATTAAAAAGATAGGCCTGGAGATTGTTTTCCTGGAAAGGTTTTATAAGCTGTCTCAGACTCCAACGCCTTTCTACCGTTGAGTGACAGAAGTCAGGCCGCACGAAGAATGAAATCCCTCCGCTTGATCTTTTAGCATCTGGTCTAGCTTTATCTGAGATTGTTTGCTGGAGGAGGAAATTGCCGAAGAATACTAATATGGCCCGTGGTCCATCCCCCTCCTTTGCAGGCACCCGTGGTTTAAAAGGAGTACGATGTGCTCTTTGTATTTCTACTGCCCAGTTCCACTCAGACAATTCGGGGAAGGCAGCCTTAAAAAGATCAATTATATACGCCCTGGCATCGGACCCCTCCAAACCTTCCTGCACCCCCAGCACCCTAAGATTATTCCTTCTTTGTCTATTTTCAAATTCTTCCAGCTTCCACTGGATATCTTGAATTTGTGATCCTTGGGCCTTCACCAGGGCCGCGGCACTTGCTGTTTCTGATTTAGTTGCCACAATTCTGTCTTCAAGGTTTGTGACTCTTTCTCCTATATTGAAACAGGTTTTAGAGAGCTTTCTGACGACCCCCTGCATTTTCCTCATAGTTGCCTGAGTTTTCCGGCTATCTTGGCGTGTTTTCTCCCTGTGCGCCAGGATAGCTTGGTAAATTATATCCAATGTGGGGGATGTATCATTAATCCCATTAGACTCTACTGGTGATGTACCCAGGAGTGGGCCTGATAGAGGAGCAGCCACTGAATAATCCCATTTCAAGTCTTTCTTCCCCCGACTTTGCGTAGCGTTTTTTAAGGAAGATTTTTTTTTAGCTGTCAAGGGGCGGTCGACATCACTGTCTACAGAATCTGATTCTAGGCTACTAGCCCCAGGTGATGTGCTCAGGGCACCGCCCCTTCTGAGACCGAAAAGAAACAATCACTGGGTTCCTTATCTTGTTCACCTCTAGCTTTATCTAATGATTCTGTTGACATAGTCACTTCGTTCAGTTCCGGAATAGAGGTCACAGGTTGGCCTCTTTTTAGGCTCTCATGCTCCCGTGCCATTCTTGCTTTACCTTTTTTATTAGCCTTCATTTCTCTGCCATCGTTGCCATCCATGTACCCCCCTTTGCCTATTTTGAATTTGCATGCTGCCTCTACAACCTCTACAACCTCTAACACTGCCAACCCTTCAGAGGAGGCTAGAGGCAAATTTTCTGCTCCAACAGCAAAGTTCTCCTCTCGTAATGCTGATCTGGCATTCTCCTCACCTCTGATATCAACTAAGGAGGGGGGTATCTCTTTCTCGACCTCCCCTTCATGTACATATATATATCGAGGTAATGTCATCTGTACTGGGGGTGTTCTGTCTTTCCACCCGAGCATCTTCTCGACTCACCTCCTTATTCTGCCCCCAAGCGCCGTCGTTGTTTACAACCGCTACTCCAGCCGCTGCTCCAGTCTGCGCTTCCTTCGTGCGTAGGAAGAGCTCCACCACGGATGGACCTGCCGGGCGGTTCTTGTTGTTAGCTCCACCTCTTCCTCGCCTTGGTGCCGGCGGGTCAGGTGAAAGGATCGGCTGCGAGCAGCTGGGAGAGTGCACCGAAGCCGCTGAATCCGCCGGAATTTCGCCCGCTCTTTTCGAGCGGCCGCCGCCGCTTTACTGGTAACGGAGCTTGTCGCTACCTTGGGAGCCATCGCACGACTGCTTCTCGGCTTCTGGGGCAATAGCACGGTGAGGTACTCTCCAATAATTCGCCCGACTGCACGAAGCACGATTCTTGAGCAAAGTAACAAAAAATTTTTACGAGGATATCGCATGGGGGAATAAGGAGGGGGGATTCCTGTAATCAGACCGGGTGGTTTTTCCGTTTTTTCAGTCTTTACATGGGTGTCAATTCATAGAGTCAACCCGCCATAGCCTGCTAGCGCTGCTGCCGACCTCCTAAGCGGCCGCCATCTTGCCTCCAAGCTTCCTGGATTCAGAGAGGATCTACATCAGAAACATCAACTTAACCCTGTTTAAAATGTGCATGATTTCTATTGCAGGAATGATGTGAAATGTCCCAAAAATTATGCGACATGTATCCTCGTATCCAAATAGTGCAAAAGCAACTGTGATGTGAATAATAGCTGCTTGTGTAGAGCCTAAGATCCCGAAACAGTGTTGTTTTTTTTTAACCCAAATGACATCTTAATTACAAGACGGGGCATGATGGCATCATCTTGTGCATGCCCTGTCCCAAGCGTAACGCGAAATATCAGACAGATTACACCGGCGTAAACAATATTTTGGAAAGTTCCTTTTTAATAAAGTTATCAGAGCCCTCCTTAGAGAAGGGAAATGGATTTGAGATAATGGAGCAGAATGAATATTATTTTTAAAGTGGAACTGGGTTTGAAGTATGGATTGTGTATGTTATGAATGTAAACTGAGCAGTATCTGGGGAGTAAGACACATTCTGCTCTAAGGGAAAGGTGTCAGGATGTAACACAATATTCGGCCTGTGCAAAGTGGGCCTGCTCAGCAGTCGAGCCCTTCAGACAAATAGTACTACATGGTCATTAAAAGTGTTTTGGTGGGGAATGAAAACTTATGGTTGTGCAATTATTCCATGGGTGCCTGGAATCTCAGCACCTCCTCCGTTATATACACAAACTCAATCATTCAGTCACTGGGAATGCACCATCAGTCATCCTGGTCATTACTCCTAGACTCTAGGCTCTCCATGAAGAGACAGACTGGAGCATGACCTGCAAGCAGCGCTTAATTTGTGCCGGTAGTGAGTACTGGCACTCCTTTTTGGAGACCGAGATTTATTTTCCACCATCTGACTTTGATTCAGAGCAAGAGAGACAAAGACAGAAACTGGAAAAGATGAACAAAGCGAAAGACCAGAAAAACAGTGATAAAGAAGAAAGCAGGGATGAAAATTACTAGAAAGAAAGTGTGAGGGAATGAAGAAAGAGGCATGAGGAGAAATAAAGACTAAGCAGATTTGGTCAGGAGGAACCCCCAGCATTCAGCAGAACAGGTGGCTGGCTCCCAAGAAAAAACATTTATTTTTTATTTACAAAGTAATCACTGCCTCGGAGACATGGAGTTGGGACAGCTTATTTGGGTTTGATTGGTTAGATAACTTAGAACAGCAAACACTGTGGACGTCAGAGGGGTCAGCAAACAGCATTTGATGAGAGAATTCATCTTTGATTATTTTTCTTCCGCAGAGTCACCGGGGGTCGTATGACCTTCCGCACTAACTTAGACCGACAGAGCAGGAATACAAGATGCCAGATGGAAAGAGAGAGAGCATATCCGACAGATCAACAAATGAGAACACGGTTACCAACATATATGTGGAATGATGCCCATGTTAGCTTCCTTTATGTCTCATGTATTCTGTTACCTGCTGCTTCCTGTAGAAGGCTGTGGTCCAGGCAGGGACCAGCTACCATGAAACACTCTCCTCACAGCTGTCCTGTCCAAGTGACCACTCTCTATCTCCACGAGAGCCACTGCCTAAGCCTCATTTTCTTCAATGCAACAGCATCACCCCCTGGGAAGAGGTGGAAATGCACTGCCACCCCTGGGGCTTTGGACTAAAGAGAAGCTGCAACATGGGGTAAATGTATTCTGATTGGATCCAGTCACCGCACAACCTAGAAGCGTCCTGGACGATCATCGCACATTATACGCACCCCTACACAAATATTTGACATGCAAACAAGAGTTGGTGCTGTGAATGAGCTTCAAGAAGAGACTCAAAATACCTTTAGATATGCTGTGGGGTTGGGAAGTGAGTTGAGGTGGTCAGACCTATGCATAATCTGTCAATATTCTCAGAAGCTTTGGTTGTTCGTTTGCATGTTCTAGCTAATTTGCTAGTTGTTGGGTCTGTGTTTTTTATTTCTATGGCTAACGTGGTTACTGGTGCTTCCAATATTGCGATAAATGATGGAAGGAGATAAAGTTACTTCCTATTGTCTGCCTGCAGAAGCACCAAAAATTGTATTCGAATTTTCAAATGTATTTATTTGCTGAGCATCTATTTCAGAAATTCTGTACAGTGTTTACTTCTGAGCATACATAAGAACTAAGCTGTGGATGGCAACAGAAAGCTAGTGATTTGGATTGATGGGGCGAGTGCGATAAGTTCAGCACCTAACATCAAACTAAGAGTCGCTTTTTGAGTCCAAGTTTATGGGAGTACGCATTGGCCACGTAGCAAGGGATTGGACGTCTGAGAAATGTGACGCACTTCCTGTTGTGTGTGCAATGCCAAAAACCTCTATATTGCCCCTCTGGGCTGGGCCAATGACACAGGAAGTGAGGCCCAGTTTTCTGGGTTGGCAATGGTAGCTCTAGTGAATCAGAGCACTCTCACAAGAACCCCACCTCTTTCTTAGGACCTTATACTCGAAAGGCAGCATAGCAGGCACAGGAGGCGCCCCTGACAGGTTTAAAGTGTGGAAGAGCAGGGCCTAGAGTGAGTGCAGTTTACTCCTGAAAACAGGTGAGAGTTTAGCCGGGTGATTGTACAGAATATGCCAGGGCTACTTATTTATTCAAGTATAAAAATGTAAGTTATTTTTTATATTAAGGAAAGGCAGTAGCCAATGCTGCAATTCCAACTGTCTTATTTTCTGTAAATTCAGTCTATGTGTTAAGGAGCACTTCTCCAATTGCCTCAAAACGTCCATTGTTTTATCTCTAATAATGTATTAAAATGGTCTTATGAAGAATGTTAACCCTGAAATCAAAAGTGATATATGTGTTGTTTGAGGAAACACTAAGTGGAAGCCCAAGTGACTGCAAAATATTTTTTCTAAATAAATAGGATTAAAAAAGAGTTTATTTTCTTGTGTTTTATTCACTAACGTGGTTGTTTCGACTACGAACAAGTACTGGAAAACTAATAGAGCTGAAAAATAAATGAACTTTTCTGAATACTTCCATCCTTGCAGTCAATGCACCACTCATCCTTGTTGTGCACATGCACCAATCTTTCCACCTATTGACTCATTCTTGCACGCACCCACTCTCATTCATAATACCATGCACAGACGCACCAATGAATGAAGAGACACTAGTTATGAACCAGACCATTGGCATTTCTGCTAGTTTATAAGGGTTGTGAGAGTTCTTCAGTTAGTGTGTGGATGCTAGTCTAATGTATGTGAAAGTGCTGTCGCTAATATGTAACTGCTGATAATTGGCACGATTTTATGTGATTGCTAGTCTGTGGAGTATGAGGGTTCAGTCAGTGATGTGATACATTGTATGTTGTCTGTGATAATGCAATCAGTAGTGTTTGGTGTTAGTCTGTGAGAGGTGTGAAACTAATACTGGTTGTCACTGCTATTCTGATGGATATGGGAGTGATTTATTTAATGCATTTAATTTTTTATAAAGCGCAGACTTTACCTGTAGGAGAGTAGGGTCTGCTATCCTATGGTCACCCCAAATTTTTGCTTTTTGCTTCACTGGTTTTTGACATATTGAGGCTGTGGGCCTGCCAATCAGACCCCCAGCCTGCTGTTCTCTCTACTAAAGTAACACTATGCACCCTAGGTGCATAACCAATTGGAAGTGGATCACCCTGTGAGCCCCTGTACCAGTGTACACTAGGTACCCAGGGCATTGGTGTACCCAAGGCCTGCCAGGGGCTGAAGCATGTATTATGCCACCCCAGGCTTGGCCTAACAAAGTTGACACAACTGGCTGATCACTCAGCTGGGGTAAGTTGGTGTAACCACCTCTTACTTAGGTGTAGTATACCTATACCTAACCTTAAATGGGACACCTGGTAACCTATAAGTCACTCCTATGGCAGGCCTTAACAATCCTGAAGGCAGAGTGCTTGGTTCCATGTGAGATGGTGCTCTGGCATGAGCTGAGCCTGTCTGCAGTGGTCGGAACAACTTCCTTCTACTGTTTCCAGATATCGTCATACCATATACTCTTAAGTGCATTATGAACCTCGCGGTTAAATGCTAACTTTGGTTTGGCTTTATCAAAACATGTCGAGTAAGGTGTCATACGAATTGGAATACTAACCCCTCGCCAATTCTGGCGACGGGGTTAGCATTCCACCCTTCTAGAGGGACACGACATGTACAGTACCTGAAACCCGGGTAAAATCAGACATAGCCTCAGCTCCACAAAATGGATGCTGCCACCACAGACACAATTCTGCCCTCCTGCTGCTGGGAGTCCTTCCAGCTTGGGAGGTGTGGACAAAGGGTTTCCTGCCAGGGGAGGTGCATGCACCACCCCAGACAGGATTTTGTGTATTGGTCAGGTAGGGCTTGAAAGGAACCAGACATGCCTGAGGCTCACAAGGAGCCTCGGTGCATATGCCAGTTCAAACCGGTCCTGGGGCACACCAGTCCCGGGCCTGGGGCGAGCTGGACAAAGGATTGGGGGTGTAACCACCCCCCTTCCTGGTCCCACCCTTAGGGAGGGACCTAGCAGGTAGTCCGGCCCCTAGAATCCGCTTAAAGGTAGGAGCTGTGTCCTAAGACTTCAGACATCCTGGAATCAACTTGAAACTAAGAAGAAGACGGGAACTTCGACGCTCTGCCACACAGAAGACTGAAGCCAATCTCCCCTGTGGTCAGGGAGTGACCACCTTGCTAACGCAAGCACCATCCAGCGAATCACCGTCTGCTTTGCCGCCGCCTCCCGCCGGAGCCCGAGCCCAGAGACTGACAAGACCTGGACCTCCAGACCTCTCACCGCCCGATTCACAGTCCCTGAAAAGAGGAGACCCGTGGAGGCACCGAGACACGTGGAGCCAGCCATCTTGGAACGACTACGACAAGCTGACAAGTGCAACAACCAAGGCTCCCTCCAAGTTGTGCTTTGGGATCTGAGAAGCCCAACATCCGAGCAGCATCTGCACCAAAGGTGAGCCCTCCAGCATTTCCACGATCTGCGTGGGGCCCTTCTGCATTTTGTTACTCGACGCGCCTAACCGGTTGCTGGCCCGCTGGCTAGTGGCCATCTTGGCGACGAACCTTACAAAATACACCGCTGGTCTGGTTGCTCCAGACTGGCCCTTGCTCCCCTCCGAAGAAGCAGTCCCTCTGACCTTGCTGGTCAGAATCATCAGCTTATTTCCTTTCCTACAACAATTGCTTTTGCCAAGACTTGTTTGCTTCGATCAAGTCGCCGACACCGCCGACAGCGAGAGCCTGCGTGGGACAGCTCGTGACTCGACTCCTGGACGTCGTCGACCTTCAGGGACCACATGGCTGCAGAGACAAGCTACACCTCTCTTCCTGTTTGCACCAGACATCGCCTGGTACCCACCTGGTGCCACGCTGGTCACTGGCTAGTGACTGTGAACACTGTCCCCTCTGCTTACAGGTCTTCAACATCTCCGATCCACCCTTGGATCCACCGCATCTCTTCCAGACCGACCGCCTGCAGCATCTTTGACTACAGGCTCCATTGAACAGATAGAAGAAACCCGACGCACTTCGACGCCTATGCACCCGCTTCCTGTGGGTGAGGTAAAGCTGGCACTCCGGTGCCCAAGTGTAGAGAATCATCTCTAGTGTCTGTGTTTCCAATCTTAAGTTCCTAGGTCATCCGGAAGATCCTCTTTGCAGTAACTTTGTACTTTTTACGCACCCATTGAAACCTATGGGAGCACGCGTGTGACTATTTGCTCTGCACACGCAACCCGTGGACCTCCTGGTCACTAACTGAAGTTAGCTTCTTGTAGGCCCAGCGATTCTAGAGGCCCTAGGCCTTTTCCCTTTTCTGTTCGTGGTACTTATACCACTATTTTAGTATATGGTTTGAGTGGCCACCAGGGCCTATCCATATAAAGTGCAACTTCTGTGTATTCTACTGTAATCTTGTTTGACGATTTGTGCTCCTGTGCTCATAAAGAGACTAGGGGTTACTTTGAGAAATAAATACATATATATTTTGAATATATATCTGTGTGGTGTCCTTTCATTGGTATAAAAGGGGGTTACTTTTGGTAAAACAGCTTGCTTAACACGTTTCACGAGTTTAGCCTCAAAGACTACTTAGCCTACGCTACCACTAGGGCAGCTAGTCCGAAAAGGTTGACTTACAACCACACCATAAGGGTTGCTTGGCATGGTACAAGGTGGTCACTTTAACTAGTGAACATCATATACCAGGCCAACTTCTCACATTACCCGAAGGTGTCAGAGCGCTGTACAATAGAACTAGTTACGTTACATGAGAGAAATGTTACAAAATAGAGCGTTACACAAATAGAAGGACACAATATCAAACACAGCAAGTAAGAAGAGGTAGGGAAAAACATAGAAGGCAAGAACACAATATCAAACACAGCAAGCAAGGGTGAGGAACGTACAAGAAAATATTACAAATTTACAATGACTAACGAACTTCCTAGAGGGGTCTGAGAATGAAGGTATTAGTTCTGAAAGTGTCTTTGGAATAGAAGAGATTGGAGGTCAGCTTTGAAGATCTGGATAGAGGTGGTGGCACAGAGCAATGGAGGAAGCGAGTTCCAGATTCTCACCGCAATGCCCGAGAACGATTGAGCCATCGATTTTTCCCTTTTGAAGGAGGGGGCTCAAGCAGAAATTTTCTGCATTCCGAGAAGGTCTCAAGCCTCCAGACAATATCAGTTTATACGCCAAGTGATGTTGGTAGTGTAAAACTGCTAGTATGCATGTTTGTAACCAGCCTAGTGCAGTTTAGACCCCACCCACCACTGTCATAACCCATTGGAATAGAGCGACAGTGTCTTTGAGGGAAGACCAGAAGTGGTCAAACCAATAGATAAAGATCACATACATTGATGACATGCGAAGGAGCACACCTCTTCCATATGTTTACTCAACACACAACGCCCACTCCATACTCACCCATGTGATAATGCTTGGATGTGTTAGCCACCTTAGGAGAAGGGACAAGATATAATGGCCCTGCTGTGCTGGCACACGTGGCATTACACACTATCTCTGTTTTCCAGGGATCGCTGGGTTAGATGTAGAGATTCTTCAGGGTCAGTGTCCAATCACAATGCACCTCCGTTGGAGTGGATGTGAGAATGAGTAAAAGGGTTCGGGGGAGAGAGTAGCAGCACGATCGTGTGTTACTGGGCTCCAATTGTGAAAATAGCGGTTGAACTTAAACTGAGCACGACTACACCCATTATGCACTTGACTTTCAGGTTGCCGACGGGGAGCAGTCCAAGATTTAATCAGAGAAGTGGAGTGGGGTTAAAAACCGAGAAGACAATGAAGCATGGTATGAAGCTCAGTGCAGGTTTCCTTACTTAGGTAGTCAAAAGTAGTCAACGCAAAAACTAAGGATCAACAGTGTGGAACAAGCTATTAATTACAGGGCTTTCCTAATAGGGTACAGAGTCCCTCATCCACCAAGGTGGCATGCTTCAGCATCTGGACCGGATTCTTGTCGTGGGGTGACGGTTGGGGGTGAAATACCGGACAGGCATTCTAACGGAGCTCTTTATGGAAATCTTTTATTCCAAAGATCAAACAAACTAGCTTTGCTTTTTGAACTCCCTCCCCTCTACCCCCACCTGAGAAATCGCTGTAAGTGTCTTGAGGGGTAATAGAGTAGGCACGAGAGACTTGAACAATTTTAAATTACCAGGATGGATGTGGTTTATCTAAAGAATTTATTAGTGATTGACTTCCATGGTAAGATGAAAAACAAATGACTAATTAATTGGGCCTAATCATCCATAGAATCAGATTAGGTCGCATTGTTACTTGTCTCTAAGGCCCAAACGGGTCCGTGGGATTCATTAGGACCAGTTCGAAATTGCCCTAATCTCATCAAATTGTCTTCTGCTGGAAAACTCTCATGCCTTGATGGGTACACACCGGAACAAATTAACAACTCACTTGAGGCACTGTTTGTGATTGAGATCCCTATCAATATTAGGTTAGGGCTTCATGGTGGCCACTAGCCCAGCAATATCAACTCATGGAGTAGATTTCTGGTAGGATCAGCCATCATTAGCACCTAATCATGAGCCCCTGTGTTCCTCAATACACCTGTGTGCTTCTATCAAGATGTGAAGTGTTTCAGCTCACTTCTGTTTTTATTCTTACCATGGAAGTCAATCACTAATAAACTCTTTTATGTCAAGCACTTAAAAAGTTAATGTAAGCCTTTCCTTCAATTCCCTTGTGCCCAATCTGTTACTATTACCCCTCGAAACACATACAGAGAATTTTTAAATAGGAGAATTCAGTTAGCCAAACCAGTTAGTTTAAATTTTGTGGTAAAAGATCTCCATAAAGAGTTCTTTTAGAATTCCTTCCGGGTATTGCACCCCTACCCGACGAGGAGCAGGTCCAGATGATTAAGCATGACACTTTGGTGAGTGAGGGAATCTGTATTCTAACAGGAAAAGCCCTGTAATTATTGGCTTTTCACACTATTGAGCCTTACTGCTTGGGTTGACTACAATTGACTGCCTAAAGAAGGGAACCTGGAAGGAACATCATACGTTGTTGCATTGGGGTATGGAATTAGAGGTCCCCTAACCTCTCTTCCCCACGTGTATGGTAAAAACTCAGACCTCCAGTTATCACACAACTGTTAATAGACAAGTCAGTGCTTTTACTATTAAAACAAAAAGGTACTTTAATTAATAACCATCTAAATATACTTACAATTAAACATTTATACACCAGAAAACAAGAACTCTCTTGCCCCCCTGAACTACAGATCTATGAAGGAAGGTATCTAAATGTGTTCAACAAAGTTAAGCCACATCCTGTGTACGATAGAGCACTTTGCGCAATGCAAATTCTGGTTTCGAAAGTTCTCTCTAATGAATCTTTCTAAATTGCATTAGTTTAAATCACACAATTCTAACATTTTGCTACACCTACACAGAATTTCCAGATGAGGGACGCATCAGGTGAAAGCACAACCGGATACCTAAATTTGCTATTTATCTGAAAGCTACTATACAAGGAGGCTTCACCATAATGAGATACATTTGGGCCACACTTTGCAAATGCTCATTAGAAACAAACAAGATACACCATTTGAGATTGTTGGTTTGTGTTAGAAGGTGGTTCTGACACTATGGGCCGCCCGGATTTTACGCTCTTTTTTTTTTTTTTTTTAAAAACCTTTATTGTTACTTCAAAGTGTACACCGCTATTCAGCCAACAACCCGGAGGCAGGCAGCATAGTGACGTGGCGGCACGCCGCCAAAGCTTATCCACATCGTACATCTGAGCAGAATATCCAAAGTAAGAAGATACACGATTCATAACAACAACCACCAAAAGCGACAGTCGAGGAACAATAGCATACGCTAATCATCAGTACCCCTGTAGTTGCCAACACGTTACCCGCGCGGTGCCGCATCCGCGGAAACACCAGACAACCCATCCAGTCACACTGCAGCCCAGCCGCCAGAGCATCAACGGTCAATGTAGCGCATCCCCATCGCCAGTTGACTCCCCCATGCAGACCCAAAGCGCACCCATGTCAAACCACCAGTCCAACCGCTCATGGCCTCAGTCCTCGCCAGTCGCACCCCTCCCCGCCAGCCAGTCCACTAACGGCTGCCATATATCCACAGGTCGTGAGCGCTGCGGCAACTGGTCCCAATAAGCAGCGAGTTGGTCCTTGCAGTATATCGCGGACCTAACCCATCCCGCAACGGCCGGCGGGGCCTTCCTCTTCCAGTGTACCGCCAGTTGACGCTTGGCGAGCAGTAAGAGAAGGGCCACAAGGCGTCGTGACGCCGGGGGTATATTCTTGACAAAACCCAGGAGGGCCACCAGTGGGTCCGGAACAATGGGCATGCCCACAATTTCACCTACAGACTTGAAAATAGCGTTCCAGAACCTGTTAATGGGTCCACACGTCCACACAAGATGGAAGAACATAGCGTCCCCCGCGCCACATCTCCAACACTTCGCGTCAGCCTGCAGGCCCATCTTGAAAAGTTGTATAGGTGTACGGTACGTCCTGTGTAAGTAGTTGAAGTGTACCAGCCGCAGCCTATAGTTAGGCGACAATTGCTCAAGTTGGGCGCAACAGAATTCCCACTGTTTTTCCGTGATGCGCACGCCTGCTTCCCCCTCCCACAGTGTCCTGGAATCCACATGCTCAACAGGCGTCGCGCGTTGTGTAGTCCTGTATATGCGTGTTATTAATTTCCGCGAGGAGGAGCTGGACAGTACGTCCTCCAAGGCCGCCAGCGACGGCGGGGCCTCCGGGAAGGTAGGGTACCTCTGTTTACAGGCCGACCGTAATTGATAGTAGAGTAGCAGCTCCGATGCCGTCGGTTCCGAAGCCGCGGCCATGTCATGCAGTGTAAGGAAAGTATCGTCCGGATACAGGTCACCTGCCACTGTCAGTCCACACGCGCGGGCCCGGCGCGCCACCGCCACGTCCGTCAGTGGACCCAATAGGGGATTGCCATCCAAAGGCATGCTCGGGGCGTAGAGATCAGAAATTCCCGCGCGCTTAGCAATGCCCGCCCAGGCCCATCGCACCATCTCCACGGTGTCAATGTCTTCCCCAGGTCGATTATATTTCTGGTACACCGCTGTCCGTAGCGGACAGGGCGCCGCCACGTCCATCTCTATCGCCACGTGTGGCTGGCAAGGAATCGGGTGATGCCAATAGTGCAAGTATTGTGCCTACGCGCTGTACGCATACAGCTCAAAGTCCGGGGCTGCGAGGCCCCCCTGACGGAAGGGAAGTGTAAGGAGGTTCCAAGCCACGCTTGGCTGCCTGCCCGCCCAGACCAGTTCGATCACGGCCGAGCGGAGGCGGCGGAAGAATGCCTTTGTTAGTGGTAAAGGGATATTTACAAATAGATAGAGGAACTTGGGCACAACGACCATTTTCGCGATAGCAATGCGGCCCAACATAGAAAGCGGCAGTGTCTTCCATCTCTTCACCTTGGTCTCCAGCCACTCCATGGCCACCCCAAAATTAGACAGCCACACATCCTGAATTGAGCGACTGATCCGAATACCTAGGTACTTGACCTCGTCAGTGGCCCATTCAATCGGGAATTCCGTATGACACACAGCCGTGCCGTCTGTCAGCGGCAACATCACTGACTTCGACCAGTTTATATCTATGCCGGTTAGGCCGCTATAGCGTATCACCTCTCTCATCAACGGATCAAAGTTCTCTGACGGGTTCAACATGTATATAGTAAGATCATCAGCATACATCGATATCAACAGACCACGTGACGTGAAACCAATGCTGCGCTGAGTGTGGTGTTGCCTCAATCGAGCCGCCAGTGGCTCCGTGGCGATAGCAAAGAGTAACGGCAAAAGCGGGCAACCTTGTTGAGTCCCCCTGGTTATGCGTATGGGCGCAGACGTTTGACCATTCACCCGCACTCTTGCCGTCGGGCCATTATAAAGTACGCCGATTCGCCTAGCAAAGGGCAGGCTAAAACCCATTCGGGTAAACAGCGTCCGCAGGAATTTCCACTCCAGGGAGTCAAACGCTTTGGTTGCGTCCAGCAACGCCGCCGTCGCCTGCACCCTGGGGTCCAGGTAGTGTAGGAGCCCAAAAAGCACCCTAAAGTTATGGGAGGTGGACCTCCCCATGACAAAGCCCGACTGATCAGACAGCGCTATCTGTGGCAGCATAAATTTTAAGCGATCAGAGAGCCATTTCGCATAGATTTTAGCATCAAGGTTTATCAGTGAAAGCGGGCGATAGGAGTCCGGGCTGGTAGGGTCTTTACCCGGTTTTAGCAGCGTGATGATCAGCGCTTCACGCATTGACTGGGGGAGGATACCCGTTTCCACCGTCTCCTCAAATACCTTGTGCAAGCGCGGAACCAGGATATCAGCATATTCTTTGTAGAAGGCCGCCGTCAGCCCATCAGGGCCTGGTGCCTTGCAAGGGGGCAAACTAGCGATTACTGCCCGTATGTCGTCCGGCGCAAACGGGAGGTCCATATACTGTCTGGCGCTATCATTGAACCACGCCAACGCTATAGTATCTAAGTACTCTCGGAGAACAGTGTCATCCGGATCCACCCTGGAAGTGTATAATTCTCTATAAAAGTCTGTCATAGCGGCGAGTATATCCGGTGGCTCCCTCACCACCCCACCTTCTACACTCTGTAATTCCAGGATATGGTCCGCCCCACGCGGTGCCCGCAACAAGTTCGCCAGCGTGCGGCCAGCGCGGTCCCCCTCTCCATATCGTCTGGCCTGACAGTCCTTAGACAAATACGCGACCTCACGGTCAGCTTCCTCCTGGTACCTAGTAAGCGTCGATCGAAATGCACGCTATCAGAAGGCGCCACAAGCAGCGTGGACTCTAGCTGCGCGAGCTCCGCCTCCAAGGAGCAGAGCGTGAGCCGTATGGATCTCAGAACTCCCGACTTCAGGGACATGCAATACCCTCTCGCGACCACCTTGCAGGCCTCCCACAGTGTGCCCGGGGACTCCACAGAGCCCTCATTAAGCTCAAAGTACTCCTCCAGCTTTTCGAGGAGACCCTGCTGGAATACCTGGTCGCGCAGTGCCCGGGAGGGGAACCGCCAGCTAAAGGGCGTAGCGTATTTGGAGGGGGTAGCCAGTGACAATAACACCGGAGCATGATCAGAAAGTGACCGCGGCAGGTGCTCCACCTCTAGTACCGAGGTGTGTAAATCTCTGGATAACAGCCAGTAGTCTAGCCTGGACCAGGCAGCCCTATGTGCAGTTATGCATGTGCCCGCGCGATCCCCGGGGTGCAATACCCTCCAGGAATCCACCAGCCCCGCATCCTGTATAATACTGCCGAGCGTCTCCGCCGCTCTAGGATGATGGTCCCTGGCCGCGCCCTGCCTATCCATCGTGTCAGATAGCACCACATTGTAATCACCCCCCCACAGCACTGCCGCCGGCCCCCGGGTCTGTACCTTATGCCATAACTCTCCATAAAAGTCTGGGTTGTCGTCATTAGGGCCATAAACATTCACCAGCACCACTCTCATGCCATGCAGCGCCCCCACAAGTATGACATATCTGCCGTCAGCATCCCTAATCGTCTCATGTGTGGTCCATGGAAGCCCTCTTCTGATTAATATCGCCACCCCTCTGGAGTAGTTGGAATACGCCGCATGCACTAGCTCTGCCCATCTATGCCGCCGAAGCAGCTGCACCGCATTAGCAGTTAGATGGGTTTTCTGCAGGAGGCAGATGTCTATGTCTTTCCTAAGTAGGTAGGCCTGCACCAGCCTGGCCTTGCGGCCGTCATTCATACCCCGCACATTCCAGGTTAGGCACTTCACGTTCTGCACGGCGACAAGTACATCAAAAAACCATGATCCAGCAGCAGGCCATATCCACTCAGCTCGCCACTCCCGCCCCAACCGCATACACAAGGGTCAAACCCCAGCAGCTCGACTAGCAACCAGGCACAGGAGTGAGCGCAGCACCTCGTGCATATTGACGAAAGACATTGCAGTGAGTACTGTATAGTAAATGGTAGATCACAGCGATGCGCTTCCCCTCGGTCGTCGCTACAAACCCCACAAACAACCATAACATCCTCCAAACACCCAAGTCCAGAATCCCCACCCGCGCCAACCCCCCAATCAGGTTGTGCAACATCCCCCCAGATCACCCACCCCACCCCGCAAACTTTAACTAAGGCCATTGGTAGCAACCAGTGAATGGGAATCATCCCCTGAGGCGCGCAGGTTGGCCACCTACTAACACCGTACTTTTGACAGGGCGATCGAGCGCCTGCTGGATGTGCCAGCTCGAGGACCTCCCCCCCCCTAGATCAAGAAGTCATATTAATAGCAACCCAGCCATCTGGAGGAAATCCCCGATGTCCCCAGCAGTCACCAGTCGCCAATCCAGCCCATACAGGCAGGTCACAGTGAAACACCAAAAACCCCATCGGATACAATCATTCAACATCACTTAGCCTGTCCTGGAGAACTGGTCCCTCCGCAGGCGGGTGGTTCTTCTGGTCTCTGGCCAATTGCTTCGCGTACTGCAGGGCTGCCTTTGCATCCACGAAAAAAGAAGGTTTCCCCGGGCCCTGCACCCGGAGCTTGGCAGGGTAGATCAATGAGTACTTCGTGCCCGTTTGTTGAAAGATTTTCTTCGCCAGCATGAATTCTCTGCGAGCCGCCTGAACCTGTAGAGTGAAATCCGGGTACAGCGCGATGTGGTTGCCCCTGTATTGCACGTCCTTCATGTCTCGTGCCATGCGCAATATCGTGTCCCGGTCCCTGTAATTCAAGATGCGCGCAATGATGGGCCTGGACGGTGCTCCCGGCTTTGGCCTAGGTCCCAGTGTCCTATGTGCCCTCTCAACTAGGAACATCGGCGAGAGACCTGTCCCGAACAAGTCTTTCAGCATCTGCTCAACATACTGCTCCATGTTGGTGATGTCCGTCGATTCTGCCACCCCCGTGACGCAGATGTTGTTGCGCCTTGAGCGCGCCTCCAAATCCTCATTCTTTTGCTGTATGAGAGCCAGGACTTTGTCCATACCCCTCATTTGCGTGGCCAGTGTCGACTGGTTCTCCTCCGTCTCCGCGACACGGGTTTCCAACCCTTCCACTCTGCCTTCTTGCTTGTCCATTCGCGTCGTAATACCATCCATGCGCGCCGCTAGCGCGTCCATCTTGCCATCTATTCCCTGCAGGCTCGTCTTTAGTTCCTGAAACATTGATTTGATGTCCACGTCTTGAGAGCCGCCCTGGGCGTCCTTCGCAGCTTCGGAGTCCCGGACGTCTGGATCCGGCGTTTTTTGTTTAGATTTGTCGAATGTCAGTCGCGGTTGGCGGGTATCAGGCTTACCCATTGCTGCCTCACAGCGCTAACAATGGAACGGAGCCGCCGCTATCCCCAGACCGCAAACCGAATGGTTGTCGCCAGCAGTCAGGGCGGGCACAATCCCTCGCGGCAGAGTATGCTCTGCACGGAACAATTCGCTTCCCCGGTCCAGCTGCGGCACAGGTCACCAGCCGCAGGCCGCCCCCAGCGCGACCGCAGCACTGTTAAGCTCCCAGGTCAGGGCCTCGCGGCAGCACCGCACGGCTCCAGCAACGCTCCGATCCGGCAAAATGGCGACTCACACGGCACCTCGCAGGCGCAAACGCCACCCGTCACCACAGGCACACGCACCAGTCTTCGAGGGGTTGCGGCCCAATAACGTACAGTCTCCGGGACCGGGCAGCAGGCACTCCTCCCTCAGCCACAGCTGTAGGCAGACCGCAGTCACAGGGAGCCCCCACGCAGGCAGCCGTACCTTCGCTGGTCCGGGCGCAATGGCCGTCCTCCGTCTCCGGTCCCGAGGTACGGCGCAGATCCCAGCGCTCAAAGGAGTGCAGAGGCGCCCCACAAGCACAGCACGGGTTACTTCGCCGGGTGGATCGGCATATCACGCCTGGCTCACGGTATCCCACAGGGCCCCTCTCCGGTCGTCGGCTCAGGCCCACGCTCCACGACTTCCTTTATGGCCTCCAAGCGCCCCAAGCGCGGGGACACAGAGCGCCCTCCCGGCACTGAACTGCAATTCCGCCAGCAACGATCCTCAGCCCAGGGCACACCGCCACCGGACCCCAGCGCCCCCCGTGGGGGAGGATTCTGTGAGACAGCGCTCAACCAGGCCCGGGGCGATCAGATGCACGCCTTCGAGCAGCACCGCACCTCCCCGGGCACCAGCCCCACGCCAGTCCCCGGCTTCCACGAGCGTCCCAGGCCCCGCCTCCGGTGGCCGCTCGGCGGGCCGATAGTCGCTGCAGCCACAACCACTGTGGCAGGGATCCCCTCCGGCCGAGCCCCCACACAAGGCGTTCGGGCGGGGGCGAGAGAGCCGAGTCCAGGCACAAGTTATTCGGATATCTGCCGGATTAATTTACTCGATCGGCGGAGCTGCGGTTTCAGGCAGCCATTCCGCCTCGCAGCCAAGCCACGCCCCCCGATTTTTCGCTCTTTGAGCACCTAATTGTTGAGCTTTTACTGTGGGGGAGCCTCATAACTTGGGACTCACCCACAGTGAACTCAGGATGTAAGCGACTGCACGGGGATTTTACTGGTGTTCCCTTGGCTTGACCAGGCCACTGCGCAGCAGCTGGAGTAAGGGACACCGGGCTGGTTACATGCAGACACATGTGTACATGCGTGTGCACACGTGTACGGGCTGCGCGGGGGAGATTCCTAGCGTGCGCAGTCCAGGAGCAGCTACAAAGTGAATGGTGTGGCAGGACTTATGCAGTATTGGGTGGTGACATGGAATAGGCTTTATACACTGGAAAGAAACATTCCAGGGAAAGTCAGTGTGTTTTACTGTGTTTTCAGTTCATTATTCCCCTATGGGGATGTGGGGCCCATGGCTAGATTAACTTCCATTAGGCCTACAGATTCCAGACACGCACTTAAGTCCAATGTAGCGAATGTGAAAATAAGTATTCTGCAGAGTCCAAAGTCATATTTGTACTGCTTTTGGGTCATTCAGAACTGTCATATTTCTCTGAGCCAGCCATGACCAGACCCAGGCTGAGGGCTGACCTCAGCTGGATGGATTGATAACCTTTCTTCCACAAGCGAGGGCCTCCTCTCCATGAAGAGAGGATGGGTGGGGCTACAGGCTCATCCATCACTAGGTGCCAGGCACCAGGCTGCACCAAGGAGGGAAAGAGTTGGGTTTCAGAGGCCATGTGGCCAGAGACACTGGACGACGCCATTTTGAACAAACCCAGAGGCTGGACAAGAAGGAGGGAGCAGGGGCAGGAAAGTGATGTGTCGCTGTTTGATAGGACCAACAGGGACTTCCTGCCAGCCCCCTACTCAACATTTAAAAAGTGCTTGCACAGGAAGAGAAGCTCTCTCTGGGGTGTGGTCTGCTGAGGCTGAAGGTGCTGGAGCCTGGCGCAATGGGCAGTTGGAAGGAGAGATCCCCTGACTGCCCCCAGGACCATAACAGCGCCAGAAGAAGAGCCCAGGACCGGTGCGCAGGAGCAGTGGCCTCTGCGCAGGGAGAAGAGAGGCCAAGGAGGAGACCCAGGCGAAAGGCTGGTGCAGGGAGCCAGTGAAGACAGCTCCCTGCTGAATCCACCCTCTCAGAAAAGAGACCCCCTGACTGCCCCCAGGACCCTAACAGCACCAGAGGAAGAGCCCAGGACTGGTGCGCAGGAGCAGTGGCCTCTGCGCAGGGAGAAGAGAGGCCTGGGATGGTGCCAGTGCGCAGGGCCCTCGCTCCAGGTTATGTTCAACTAACTGCATTGGGGGTAAGTTGATGTGCATACATAGGAGTGGTGGTACTAGACCCCACCCCCCTGCGGGAGGGGTGGAGATGTTATGCAATGTCACAAAGTAATTCCAACAGCTTGTATCCGCTTCCAGTGCTCTAAAGTTTTTGAGACAGTTATCATAGAGGTGCGCTGCATAGTAATATAGAGGCGTGTTATTAATTTACGTGGAGAGGAATCTGTGAAATATGCTCCAGCGCCAGGAGGACCAGAGGTGGGGCAGGGAATGCATAGTGTAGTGCACGCCACCTAGCCCGTAGTTGGTAATATAATAAAGTGACAAGAAAGATGATGGGTGGGGCCCCCTCAATCTGCAATGAAGTAAGGAACTGTCCATCTGGGTACATATCTGAAAACATTGTTATCTTGTGTTTGTGTGCACACACTAAGGCTCCTTTATCTAAGAGTGGGGGTACCTGAGGGTTGTTGGCTAATGGGGTAGAAGGGGCATATAGAATCATGAAACCCTCTCATGTCCATCTGAGATCTTCTACTGTGTTGATCTTCCTCCCTGGAATCATATAAATTTGGTTGAGTGCTGTGTTCACTGGGCGAGTGGCGGCACGGTCTGCCTCAACAGCAACATGAGGTTGATATAGTGTCAAGTATAGCCAAAAATGCAGATATTGGGCTTGGGCACAATAGGCAGACAGTGTTAAATCTGGGGCACCCATTCCACCTTCTGACAGTGGCAGGGTAAGAAGGCCCCATGATATTCTTGGTTGTTTACCTGCCCACATTAAGCTGACCATACAGGACTTTAGGTGTTTAAAAAATTGAGATGTCAGCGGAAGTGGAATATTGGCAAATAGATAAAGTAATTTAGGGAGGACGCTCATTTTCAGTAACGCGATTTGGCCAGCTGGTGATGGGCTATCTGGAGCAAATAGCCATCCTCTCGTCTAACCATGTTACCACCCAGCCGTAGTTTGAACTCCACAAGTCCTCCATATCATGGCTAAGCCATAAGCCCAAATATTTAACCGGACTATCCACCCACCGCAGTGGGTATTCAGTAGAGAATTGTTGTGTGTGTTTAGTGAGTGGGAATATTGATTTGGCCCAATTTATATGCATGTCTGAGAGACCTCCAAAACTGATCAAGTCACATGTCAATGGAGTCAAATTCTCATCTGGATCACAGGCATAAAGAGTGATATTGTCTGCATACATTGAAATTACCAGCCCTCTAGCAGCATAGCAAATGCCCCTGATCACATGTTGTTGCCGTAATCTTGCTACAAGTAGTTCTGTCATGGTGGTAAACAGGAGCGGGCATCTTTGGCGCGTGCCCCAGGAGCTTGGTAGGGGGTCAATTATAGTCCCATTTAACCTCACCCGTGCGGTAGGAAGTGTGTAAAGGAGGAGCATGGTTTTAATGAAAGTAGGACTAAAGCTGAGCCTGACCAGGAGAGGAAAGAGATGCAACCACACTAACAAATCAAATGCCTTTGTGGCATCAAGCAGGGCAGCCACTGCGTAAATTTGGGGTCAAGGTGATAAATTACTTCAAATAGGGTACGTAAATTGTGGGACGTTGAGCAACCCGGAATAAAACCAGATTGATTCTGCCGTACGACCATGGGTAAAAGTGATCGTAGTCTATTTGGAAGGACCTTGGCATACATATTATTATCAACATTAATTAATGAGAGAGGATGATACGAGTCGTATATGTTGTCAGGTTTTCCCGGTTTGAGTAATGTAATGATCGCAGCCTCCCGCAGGGAAGGTGCCAGGATCCCCATTTTCAAAGAATCTTGAAACATGGCAAGGAGGTGGGGGACCAATAAAGAAGAATATTCCTTATAGGAAGTAGTGGTGAGCCCATCTATAGTTGGTGCTTTATCCTCAGTTAGGCTGTGTATGACCTGGATGATCTCTTCAGTTGTGATGGGCACACCAATATAAACTTGATGTGCCTAGTCTAGCCAAAGCAGCTGTATAGTGTCAAAATATTCAGCCAGGTCGGACTCATCTGGTGATGGAGTAGCAGAATATATGTTAGAATAGAAAGATGACATAAGGTCAAGCAGTGCCGTCAGGGAGCGTACTGGATTGGACTTGGCATCAAGCAATTCAGTAACATAAGCAGAAGCTCTAGGAGTTCGCAACAAGGTGGCAAGTGTTTTACTCGGATGATCTGCCTCTCCATATGGTCTAGTCTGAGCATGTTGGTGTAAAAAAACGAGTCTGTTTAAGGACTTCCTCCTCAAATTCTGTGAGTTTACCTCATGTTAGACAGAAGTTCAGAGTCACTAGAAAGGAAATATTTTTCCTCCAGAGTTTGAATGTCCCTCCCAAAACCCTGCCAGAGTGCCCTGTATAGTCCTCAGTACACCAGTTTGTTTTGAGATACATGCAGCCTCACCGCCACCTTAAATTCCTCCCACAGTGTAGACAGTGATTCTACAGAATCTGTATTGTGCGTGAAGTACTCCAATATTTCTTTACGGATTTCCTCTTAAAATACCTTATCCAGCAACGCATTAGGTGGTAAGCACCAGGTAAAAGCCCAAGGTGTTTGCGGGATGTGCATAATGAGTAGAGCCAGGGCATGATCTGAGAGAGTATGTGGTGAGACCAGAAACAACCAGAAGTCTAATCTTGATCAGACGTTGTGAAAAACTGAAACACATGTGCCCTCCTGGGTGTGTGGGTGTATCTGTCTCCATGGGACCCCCAGAGAATTGTCAAGTTTGACTGTCCTCAGCACCAGTGTGACTTGTGGGTGTAAACCTTTAGAGGCACCATGTCGATCTAGTTGATCATCTAGTATGGTGTTAAATTCCCCCCCTCCATAAGAGTGTCACTGCTGAGGTTTGCTATTTTCGCCCAGATGTGAGTTAAGAACGGGGGCCATCTTTGTTTGGACCATATACCGCAGTCAGTGTCACCTGTCTTCCATGGAGCAAACCCACTAATCTAATAAATCTGCCTTCTGGGTCGATCGAGGAGTGGGATACTTGCCACGAAAGTCCCCTTCCTGTTAATACTACAACACCACTGGCATATTTTGAATAGGAGGAGTAAGTTCCCCCCCACCATCGAGTGCGTAGTCTGGCGGTTAGTGTGTCACGCAGGTGCGTCTCTTGTAAAAAACATATGTCCACCTTATGTCTATTTAGGTGAATATGGACGAGATGCAGCCTTCTATGGTCATTTGGCCTGCAAATATTCCATGTAATGCATGAAACGGTATCCATGTTATGTGTAGGTTATAAAAGTGTTCGTGTCCTGAAACTGTCGGGCAATGTATAGCAGACGCAAGCAAGTATTAATCCTGATGTGTTGGTAATATGGTATGGACAAAAGAAAAAAAACAGAATTCAGATATTTAGAAGAATGAACATTTCGATCATACAATTCAACAACACCTACCCCACCCATCTCATTTCCCCACTCAAATTGTGAACCACACCAAAAAGCAACCCCAATCCTCCCCCACCCACACCAACCCCCCAATCATGTTGTGATATATTACCCACCATTCAACCCAAGAACAAACCTACGGTAGAAGGAAAACTGAGTGAGAATTATCCCTTGTGGACCAGGAATCACCAGGCGAACAACCCTGCCAGCTCAGTTGTGTGGCTTAGCTATCTATCCAGGTGCAACCTCGTAAAACTTAATAGCATTTTCAGTTACACTACTTAATGCAACAGAGAATAACAAAGATGTCAGAGCCATCAATCAATTATTTACACAGCCATAGAGTTAGACCCACGCTGTGGAACCCTCCCCAGACCCAAGGCGAGGCCTCTAGTGGAGTGCATGGGTATCTCGTAAAGTAATCAGTCATTGTCATTTAGTTGGATTCTCTCAGACGAGTGTGGCAAGGCCATTTGCGACTGCCAAGGCTTGCCTATTTGTTTAGTGAATTTAAGAGCGGATTTTGTGTCAGTGAAAAAGTGCATTTTGTCCTCAAAGGCGACCCACAAATTAGCCGATTACATGAGGGCTTATTTTACACCAGCCTGTTGGAGAGTTTTCTTTGCAGGAAGGAATTTGTGGTGGGCGCCCTGGCCGCCAGTGTGAAATCAGGATAAAATGAAATAGTCTTACTTTGATACTGTAGTGCCTCCCCCCTCACCCCCCCCCGTCAAGGGCCAGTCTCAGGATCACATCACGATCAAGATAATTCAACAGGCGAGCAAAAATGGGGCGTGGCGTCCTCCAGTGGCTTCAGCTCAAGAGAGCTGCTGGGCCCGCTCCCAAGTGAAGATAGCTGATAGATTTGAGCCAAATATATCACGCAGGAGAGTTTCGACAAAGTCCTCCATCTTTGAGATAGCTGTAGTTTCCAGGATTTTCCAGGATACCTGTGATGCGGATATTATTACATCTGGAGCAGGCTTCCAATTCTTCATTCTTGGCCTTAATGATGTCCAGCACTTTGTCCATTTACAGCAGATGTTCATTTGATTCTGCCTATAGGTCATCTGCGTCTGAAACCCTGTTTCCAGCTGATCCAACCTTGTTTCATGATTGCTGACGTGTTGCTTAACATGTTCTAGCGGACTTGTAAGGAGATCCAGTTTAGAATCAATGGTTTTCAAGCTGGATTTGACATCCATAAGTATTGTGCGAAGTTCCTGCATATCACCCTCTTCCTGTTGTACTACATTAGGCTCCTTGTCATGGCTTTGATCCACTTGGTGGGTGAGATGTCTATTTGGGAAGGACCGCTTAGCTTGTTCGGTGTTTTGTTTCCCCATCTTGAAATAATGAATAACGTGCTCAGCGTGTGTCCGGCACAATCCATGACTTGTGCTCGGTGGAGCTCCCCAATTCACAGCACTGAGGGCATGACGAATGAGAAGTGCGTCGCTGACAGAAATGTCTCAGAGCCCTGCCACACCCCAACACACCTTCATCCCGGGGGGGGAGGGGGCACAAGCAGAATCCGAAATCAAGTATGTGTACAGTGTCGGTTGCATGTAGAGTCCAACAGGTGGCAATGGGCATTACTGTTGTATAAGGTTATTTTGCCTGTTTATAGCATGTAACGCTGAAAGGAGCATGTTCTCTATGGTCAATTCCATGGCAATTTATTCAGCAACCTAGTCACTAGGTGGGTGTGCGTCGGGGGCGTGGTTCCCCCCTCAAGGCAAAAACGAGCATGATCAGCAATGGGGGAGCTCAAGGGGTGTAGTTTCAAGGTACTATTTATTTCTTATTTCTAAGCCAGTAAGTTAAATGATGAATGCTGAAAATGTCTGGTAGGTGTCTTTGCCCAGTGTGGGCCCAAACACTGGCCTGCCAAGTAGCACAGCCAAGAGCTGGACCTAAATAGCAGAGAAGCATGCACTCACCCTCCGATGGCCAAAGCACTTGTCTTATGATGTGTACGTTGGTCCTCCTACAGACTATGTAGGGGGCCCTCCTGCAGCAGGTTGTTCAGATGGGCGCAAGGGGGGCCGATCATAAGCTCCTCTCCAGCCTCTGTCTCCCCGTGTCCTCGACGGCGGGCTGGCAGTGTCATCAGCGCAGCTCCAATAGCCCGTGAGTCACCACTCTCAACACAGCCCCGGCATCATCAAATCACTGGCTGTCTGCTACCAAAGTCACAGCAGGGCTCCCAACAGCGCAGCCAGGCCAGGCCTCTGCAGTCAGGCAGCTCGGGTCCACCCGCCCTGCAGCAGCCACACCACCAGACCACAGGCAGGCCCAAGCCTGCTGTCGTCCTCGCTGGCACCAGGGAAGGCCGCCAGTCTCCCAATAGGTATCAGTAGCGGTCGACGAGTGTCACAGTGCCATGTCTATCCTTGCTGATATTGGGCGCCCCTTATTCCGGTGGATAATTGAAGGATTTTACACTCAGCCAGCAGAGCCCTCTCAAGGAGTGGCCATCTTGCTGCGCGGTGAGACCACGCCCCCCAGCTTATCCAAATGTAACTTTGGATGTATACTGCTTTGTAACATTTCTTCTTCCTTTTCCCTACCCACCTTTGCTCCTCTCTTTGCCTTCCTCTCAAACTCTTCCCTCCTTTTGTCCAATTCTTCAATAAAGTCTTTCTCAGGTCTAGTCAATTTACACATACTCCTAGCTTTATGAAAATTAGCAATATCAATTTCTGTGACAGATCTTAAATAATGAGGCATCTTTTCCACTGGTTTTGCCACAGAATTTGGTTTTACATTCTTATACAAAGAGACATAATCTGAAAGTAAATTGACATTAGAGAAATAATTATCATAACGATATTGCTCATAGAATATACTCTTAAATATACTGCATGAAAGGGAATATGTGAGTGGTAATGGATGCTGTGGATGCGGGTAAAACTGACTGTAGAACAGTCATGTGCATGCATGACTCGAGTATTCATGTAACAGATTGAAAAATACATTTTCAGAATAGTTTCCTTCAGACCCAGCTCTATGCAAAATGCTCATTTTAAACCTACATTGTTCTTCTGAATAAGTTGAATCAGACTCAGTTTCAGTGAAAGTATACTCAACAGATGAATAAAAGACCACTAATATGGCAATCATTAATATTACTTAGGCAATTGCCACTATTGGTAATATCACTCTTCATCATTTCAGATTATTAGACACCATGTTTTCTCTCAAGTCAGATGAAAATGAAAAAGAAACTTGGAAATCAAAATTCTACTTGTGCAAATCAGCAAAACTGTCAGTACATTTGATATAAGTATGCCAGTTCAGGTCCAACCTAACTAGGATTTTTCAGCGAGTTCCCCCCAGACTTTTTGGCCTCCTGTTTTTGACCTTGTTTTCATTGGTTTTAGGACTCTGGGCACTCTACCACTGCTATTCAGTACTAAAGTGCATATATCCTCTCCTAGTAAATATTGCATGGATTGGTATTTCCATGATTAGCCTATTTGATCTATTACTAATTACCTAGTAATGTACACGTGTACCCAGGGCCTGTAAATAAAATGCTGCTAGTAGATCTGCAGCACTGATTGTGTCACCCACACCAGTAGCCTTTCAAAGGAGTTCTCAGACCTGCCTCTGCCATGTCGGCAAGGTGGCAGGACATAACATGCGGCCCGTGCAAAGTGGACTTGCTCAGCAGTCCAGCCCTTCAGACAAGTAAAGACAGTAAGCAGCAATTTAGTACTACATGGTAATTAAAAGTGTTTTTGGGGGGCTGAAACTCATGGTTGTGCAGTTATTCTGTGAATGCCAGGAATCTCAGCACATCCTCCATTATATACATGGGAGCTCAATCATTCAGGCACTGGAAATGCCCCATAAGTCATCTCGATCATTACTCCTAGACACTCCATAAAGAGACTGACTGGAGCATGACCTGCAAGCACCGCCTAATTTGTGATGGTGGTGAGTACTGACAGTCATTATTGGAAACCAAGATTTATTTTTCACCATCTGACTTTGTGCAAGGCCCAAACTTTCCCTTTGCTTACATGTGAGGCACCCCTAACGTATCCCCAAGGAACCCCAATGGGCAAGGGGCAGTGTATGTGAAAGGTAGGACGTGTACTGGGGTGTGTGAAATGTCCTGATAGTGAAATACTGTGCATTTCGTTTTTTACTATTGGAAGGCTGTCTGTCCTATAGGCTTAACATGGGAGTTGCCTTGTAACATTTTACAAGCATTACTCTCCTTTGGGATCAGATGGAGAAATGGAGTATAGTATGCCTGAACTCAGAATTTAAAAATACATCTTTTAGTGAAGATGATTTTTATGTTGTGAGTTTGAAAATGCCTCTTATAGAAAGTGTGCATTTTCTTGCTTAACCGTCCTGTGTGCCTCTGCCTTTTGTGTATTCCCTATCTGGGTTTAGAGTGCCAGGAGCTGGGGAGGTGCATTCACACTAGGAAGACACAAGGTGGGGTTGAGGTGTGTCCTGCCTTTCCTGAGTGACTCATAGCCAGACTGAATAGACCTGGCTGCATTAAGATTAGGGGGGGGGGGGGGGGGGAGGGTGTTGTAGCTTGCACTTGAAAGGGCTGTGTCTACCTCTCACAAAGCTGTCTCCACCTCCTGTGGTGAACCAGGCCTGAGCCAGGCTGAACTGGTTTATGTATGCCAGTGGAACTTTGTTTGTACAAAATATTGGGGCCCTGACCCCAGAACTTTAGAACTCTTTTGCATCAAGAAACCGACCAAGAAGAAGAGCTGGTGAAGCTGTGAGGAGAGACTTCCACTTTGCTGTATGCTTTGCTGAGTTAGCCTGCAGTGGCAACTTCTGTCTTGGGCAATGAAAGGACTGGACTGGACTTTCTGCATCCTTTTTGCCAGAGTTGCTCCAAGGGCTTGAAGTAGAGCTTGCCCCCTGTTCAAGAAGGTTCAGGAACAGCAAAGACTTCAAGTTCATCTGCTACCAGCACTGGGAACTATGTGTTTTGTGCTGCAACAACGCCGCTGCCATTACCTGAAGACACCACAGAGGGCACCGCCACACTTTGGACTGCAACTATGGACTCACCGACGCTGCCTCGACCAAGCTGCTGCTTGCAACGTGAACGGTGGGCACCACACTCTGCACCACCACGCTTCACACCGCCATCCTGGTATCTCCAACAACGCGATGCCGTCACCGATGCCGCTGCCTGCACTGTGACCGGTGGACACCGCTCGTGGAGAACATGGAGTACCGTCCCGCTATGCACTGCAGCCCTGGTCTCACTAACAACGAAGCTCCATAATGAAATTGACGCCGCTGCCTGCACTGTGGTTTGGGAGAAGTGCTCGTAAGTTACGCGACGCACCGCCCCGTCCCACACCGCAGCCGTGGCCCACTGACATCGTGGCCATCAACACCAGTTCGTCAGCCAGTGACAGCACTTCAGCAACGACGCCGCCGGTGCCTGCACCGCGACCTGTTAGCATCGCAACAAGCACTGCCCCACTTCGCACCACAACCCTGGTGCCACCAACGCCGCTAAATGCTGTCACCAATCAGATGCACATCGCACCACAGCCCCAACGTCTGCTACTGCTGTCGCCACTTACTTCAACTGCACGGAGTTCAACCTGAAACACGTGTGACTTCAAGGGCCCGATGACTCCTGCACCGACCTCTGGAACTGGAGCCGGCTCTTCAGTGCTCACCGCAAGGCACCAGATGACCTGCATTTCTAAAGGTACTGTTTCCGGGTCTTCACGACAACGTAGCTGGCCTGCAACACCGTAATAGCCCCGGGTGGAGCTATTGACTTCAAGGAACTGTTTTTAAAGTGTATTATTGCTATACGAATATTTTAAATAACTGTATGTTGGATTTTTATAATTTTGGTCTTGTTTTACACAGAAAAATATTGGTGTGGTATCCTTCTATGTATTTTCACTGTATTACTGCTGGTAATGTGCAAATGTTTTACTCACTGCCTCTGAGAAAAGCCTGACTGCTCGTGCGAAGCTACCAAGGGGGTGAGCAGGGGTTATTTTAGAATTGAAACTCCCTTATCCTGACTAGGAAGAAAGGTCCCTACTTGGACATGGTGACAACCTGCCAACTAGAGACCCCACACTAACCCTAGAGCAGTGTTCTTCAATCTGTGAGCTGTGCCCCCCAGAGGGGCACAACGCCATCAGGAGGGGCACGCACTCCACCCTATAATCTCACATTTGATTACCACTCTCTAACATCGCAAGTATGTTTGCTTCTGGTATTTCTTCGCCCTTTTCAAATGGGGCTTTTGGATTGGAGAACAGTAGCCAATCAGCACATAGGAACGTCACCACTGATGTTCTACCAATGAGGGGAACAGCATTATAGATGGCAGGAAGTGCCGCAAAATTTTGCGTTCATAAAGGTCCTGCATACTATTACCTTTTGGTAGTGTGGCGCTTCTTCTCTCCTGCCATTTGCCTTGTGTTTGCTGCCTTTTCTTTTTTGGTGGCTGTCCTTTGCCTGCCACCTCGCTGTGAAGGATCTTGCCTCGGAACATTTTACATCACCAACAGGTAAGTCAGAGCTACCAGACAGTCCTTACCAGAGCGACTGCTTGCCTAAAAGTCTGTTCACTTTCAGTTTCACAGCACAGGAGACTACGTGCCTCCCACTGCAGCTGAGGCCTTTTTTTAGTGGGGTGGGGGGGGGGGGGGGGGAAGCGGGGAGTATTGCTAATACAACAAATTTTATTAAAAACCACCTGCGAGTATCTTATTTGAACTGCTTTTTGCATGTGTATATTGTCTGACCACGAATCACACATCACATCCTGTGAAATCATGGGGTTTTGCTGATGCCATTTAGCCTCCCCACTATTTGTTTCAGGGAATGGCCCAGATAGTCGTAAAAGTTAAGTGGACCTGATAATAATGTACAATAAATGCACTACTGAAAATAGCTCTCAGATGGGGCACAGTACAAAGGGGAACTCTTACAGCTCCGGAGCGGTGTGCGGAGAGACAAGGACTGCTCTTGGGTAATGCAGGCTGTTGAGAACAGGCGCTGCACTCCTGGAGTTGTGTGTACAGAGCTAGTGTGGGCTGTGGAGGGCAGGCGCTGCACACCTGGAGTTGTGTGTGGAGAGCCGAGGGCAGCTCCCTAAGCTCTTGGGTGGTTCAGGCTGTTGAGGACCACTGCTGCACTCCTCGAGTTGTGTGTACAGAGCTGATTTAGGCTGTTGAGGACAGCTGCTGCACTATGCTTCATGTCTTGTCTTTCTATACTTACATTTTTTATACAGCCAAGCATATGAGCATTAGGAAGACGACTACTGCAGCTGCTTGCTGACCTGCTAGAAAACTGTTTTTCTCTAGATTTTCTTCAATAAGATGGAAACTTTGAGTTCTCTCATCCTTCAGAATTGAAGGTTTGAATGCCTCTGTGTCAGCATCAAGAATTGCATTCCCTTTCCTGGCTCTTCCCCAATCTGGAAACCCACTGTATCTGTCTTCCCGCTACCTGCCCTGAATCTGAGAAAGCGTCTTCCACTCTCCAGTTCAACTCTTCTTGGTCGTAGTGTAAGGGGATTTATAAAACAACAAACAAGAGACCAAACTGGTAACTATTACTGATTGCATGTCTGCATATTCAGTGCTTTCCCCGTTCGCACTACTGCTGTCTTTCCGCATGCCTTGGCTTCAAAACTACAAACAAATGTGCTTCATTTTTGTTTTCCTAACTGCTGAAGATGTACATTATGTAATAGACAATTTGTTGTGTGTTTCAAAAAATGCCTTTCATTTGACACTTACTGTACTCAAAATAGATTGACTGCAAAAGTGAGAAGAGTTTGTAAATACCAATACCCATGTCAAACAAGCATTGAAAATGCAATAGGTATCGCCCTCGTTTAAGTTAAAGCAATTCTGTTTGTAATTAAGTGGCTTTTTAGCTTTGCTTGTATTAGTGTTTTTCAAACTTTCATGTACATAATATGCATATATGTATATGTATGCAAGCATTTATATTTGTATTTATATATATATATATGCAGATTATATATATATATATATATATATATATATATATTCACTGAAAAAAACCATAGGTTTCAGAGACGTTATAGTTAGAAATTAGCATTTAAATAAGCTTTGAAATTCACTAAAAAAATCATAGGTTTCAGAGACGTTATAGTTAGAAATTAGCATTTAAAAAACCTTAGAAATTTACAGAAAAAAGCATAGGTTTCAGGGGTGTTATAGTTAGCTGGCCATTTCACTCGTACAATACCATAGAAATTCCTATAAAAGAAACATGTCTCCTTATCTCTTGCCTTTATCTACCAAGCAAGATAGTTTCCACTCGACTGTGTACTGAGCACATTTGTCATGCATCATCTAAGCATGTTCATGTCAGCACCCAATGCAGCACACAGCCACCAAGAGATCATCTTCACTTAACGTCATCAGAAGCTGGCATTCAACAAGTTAACATACTCTGTCCCATGCTGCAGAAGACCAGCATCGAGCACCTCCTGCTCAACCCTCTCTGCAACAGCCATCCACCACTCAAGAACCTCGTTTCTTGCAGCACAAGGCATCCACCAAGCGAGCATCTACTACAGAACCCCCTTCTGCCAGAGGTAGGCGTCCACAAAGCGAGCAACACACACTGACCAACCGGCAGGAGACATTCACTAAGCCAGCAAAATGCACTGACCACATCTGCAAGAAGCATCCACCAAGCGAGTGACACACCCTGACCACATCTGCAGAAGACTCCACCAAGTGAGCAACACTCACTGATCACATCTTCAGGAGGCATCCAACAAGCAAGCAACCCACAATGACCACATCTGCAGGAAGCATTTGCTAACTGAACATCACCCAGCAATCATTTTCTGCAGGGCCTGGCTCGAACACCTCCTGCTTAAATATTTGGGCAGAAGGCATCTACCAAGCAAGCACCTGCACTTTTTGGAGCAGGAGACACCCACCAAGCAAGCATTTTAAAACCGCTTCTGCAGGAGGCAGGCATCCACCATGCGAGCAACACACAATAAACGGCACAAGTTAACTTAACACAAATGCGCTGAATCTTCTTCTGCAGGAGACATTCACCATGTGAGGAATACGCTGAGAATGCCGTCTGCATGTAACAACAACAAAGCAGCCAACACACTGAGATCAACCTCCAGAGGAGACATCCCAAACCACTCTACACCCTATCTGCAGGGTACTAGACTTTAGCGATCAGCTCATCATGAAAATTACCAACCACACCAAGAATGCACCAAGTGAACGACACACACTACATCCTATCTGGAGGGTGCAGCACAAAATGAACATCTTACCCACAGCGAGGGTGCACCAACTGAACAGCACACACTACACTATATCCTATCTGCAGGACGCTTGACCTAAGCCAAAGCCCCAACATGAAGACTACAAAGAGCCTTGAGTCAATGCCCTGTGCATGATTCTAGACTAAGCTGCAGTCAGGTGTCTGTCAAGCGGTGCTCTCTACTTTCGCGTGTATTCGTAGTTACTGCTACAAGTGCCCAGCCCTACTAGGAGTGAGTTGTTACACTGTAGACCGATGACACGTTGCTACTGTTAGCGGCTAACACGGACGTGCATACAGCAAGAGCTTCATCACCCCTTCTACACACAGATACGACACACAGCAGGAAGTGCAGGTCTGCTTCCAGATTCTAGGAGGGTGGTGGGGGAGGGGGGTATGGAGGATGGAAGAGATCCCAGACATGCACAAAGTTCTCCTCAGAAGTACCAAGTGAACTCTTGCACACCCCCCACCCCTGTGCACCGGGTGCAGACGGAGGCCATGTTGTTGTCTTCGTAACTAAACCACGACTGAGAAACAAACCAAAGCTAAACACTGTCGACGGAGCACGAAGCAAAGACAAGACCCCGAGATGATGCGGCGCCACAGGACGGATACATGGCCGGCGCGTACCTGGACTGGATGCGGCTTCAGAGGCGTGGCTCCCCCGGCAGCCGGGTCCCGGCAAGTCCTGTGATTGCGCTAAGCTGGGAGGAAGGAGGGAGGGTTGCAGCCCGCAGGCACTTCTATCCACAATGACTAAGGCAAACATCATCAAGCGCCGAGCACTAAAGAAAAGTGAACATGAAGCTTTGGAGCTTGGCGGCCTGTCCCGGAATCTCGCAGCAAAGTCAGGCATGCACCGGTGCCACTTGCCAGGGAGAAGGCTAACAAGCAGGCACGGCGGGGTCTGTCACCGGCCAAACTGGTGGAGACCCTGACACCCCAGGGCCTTTGTTTATTGTTTGGCAGATGCAGTACATCTACAACAAGCGCTCGGCATGACGTATTTGGTCGGCTTTTTCTGCCGGCCTCGCCTGCTAAAAGGTTTCTTGTCTTTGTGGGGCCATGTGTTTGAAACACATGGCCCCATAAAGATAACAAACCTTTTGCGACCAACGTAATTCAGGCGAGCCCGTCCAAGTGGGGCGGCTCAAAAAGCCAAGCAAATACGTCAGGCACAGCTCTGTTCCAATGGCTGGCCACCGTTTACCATAAACGGTGATGCCAGCCAATGGAACAGAGGGGCGGGGTTTAAAGCCCCTTACAGAAAATACGTTAACATTAAATCTGTTATGTTATGTTATGTTAAATGATGTTTATATAGCGCACTGACACCAAGGGTTTCCTGGCGCTTAACAACAGAAGAGTGATAACAGCAACAAATGGAAAATAACAGTAATCTGGCTAGCAAGAAGGAGGGAAAAGGGAAGTCTTTAGCAGTTTCCTAAAGTTGAGGAGGGAGGGACTCGACTTGGTGGAGAGAGATAATGAGTTCCAGAGGGATGGGGCCAGAAGAGCAAAACAACGGCCACCAAACTTCTTGGTTTTGACTCTGGGGACAGTCAGTAAGTGGAGATGAGCAGAGCGTAGATTACGTGATGGCCGGTGGGCCGTAACTAGAGATTGCAAGAAGGCAGGACTAGTGCAATGAAGGACTTTATAGGTGATGCACGCCACCTTAAAAGCTGCCCTTTGTCCAATTGGCAGCCAGTGAAGTCGCTGTAGTAGTGATTTTGCCGACTGCCATCTAGGGATTTTGTAAATGAGACGGGCCGCCTGGTTCTGAACGACCTGAAGGCGGTGCAAAAGACACTGAGGGAGACCATGATAGATGGCGTTTGAGAAATCCAAGCGGGACAGGACCAGGGAGATTACAACCTGGATTAATGCAGGGGATGAGAGTAGATGGCTGATCTTGCGGATCTTCCTGAGCTGGTACATGGAGGAGGAGATGACAGCCCCCACTTGGGCTTTTAGCGAGAGTTCTGCATCAATTATCACGTCGAGACTTTTCACTGATTTAAGCGGGACCGGAAGAGGGCCCAATTCAGTAGGCCAGAACTGCGGGCCACAGTGAGCAGAACTAGAACCAGGGAGGAGTAGTTCAGTCTTCCCCGGATTCAACTTTAGTTGATTGATGTTCATCCATTCCAGTATATGGATCATGACAGAATGGAAGGTATTAGCAGCATTAGGGGAGTTGAGTGGAAAAATGATTTGTAAATCATCGGCGTAATTATACACCGTAATGTCCCAGTTCCTAAGTGAGTGGATGAGTGGGCGGAGGTAGAGGTTGAACAACAGCGGTGAAATAGAGGAACCTTGGGGGACTCCACAGGTAGTTACAGTTCTCCTGGCTGTGTAAGGGCCTAGACGTACGGCCTGTGTTCTGCCGGTTAAGAAGGACATAATCCAATTGAGGGCCTGCCTGTGTGACACGGCGGAGAAGGATGTTATGGTCCACCGTGTCGAATGCGGCAGACAAATCCAGGAGCACCAAGGCTTGAGGAGTACCAGCGTCCGCATTGCTTCTCAGAGTGTTCAAAACTGCGAGGATGACCGCCTCGGTCGAATGGGCAGGTCTAAACCCAGCTTGGTTGGGCTCGAGGTAACTGGAGGACTCAATAAAGTGTGAAAGAAATTGAGTAACGTGGGCCTCCAGTAACTTTGAGAGGAAGGGAAGGAGGGAAATGGGACGATAGTTAGAAGGTTCTCCAGGGTCTGCTCCAGGTTTTTTCAAGAGGGGCACCAAAATTGCCTCCTTGAAGGATGCAGGGACAGTACCGCTGTTGAGGGAGCCGTTCAACAGAGGGAGGATGTAATCCGGTAGTTTAAGGCAGATGTCCCGCATAACTGAAGGCGGGCAACAGTCGCTGGGAGAACCTGATTTGACTCGGGTTGCGAGTCGAGCCAGTGAATCGGCATTAAGGGCAGGGAGCGTCGTAACGGTCGAGTGGTTATCGGGCGTGGAGTCCTGAAGGGATGGCTGGGGAGGAGAGTGAATCGAGTCTTTGATTTTTATGATCTTTTCAATGAAGAAAAGGTTAAGGGCATCACATGTCTCTTGAGAAGGGGTCTGAGCAGGAAGGGTTCTGTCGTCGGTGGTGAGCTCGTTCATGATTTTAAACACTTCCTTGGATTTATTGGCTGCTGAAGAGAGCCTATCCGAGAAGTGGACTGATTTGGCTAAGGTGATGGCTGCTTTGTATTCTCTACGAGCAGTGATGTAGAGTAATCTAGCTGATTCGGAGTAGGTGTACCTCCAGATGCGTTCCTGTTGGCGTACTTTTTGTTTGTGCAGTTTGAGATCATGCGTATACCATCTGTGAGAGGTGGAATGCTTGGTGGGGGGCAATCGCGTCAGTGGGGCAAATTGGTCGCTGGCCGACTTTAGCCAGTTGGTGATGTTGCTGTCTAATGTGTCGATATCAGAACAGACTATGGGATCCCGGGCTGGGCTGGTGTCCGCTAGGGTCGTAAGGAAGGCCTGGGAGTCCAGTGTGCTCCACTTTCGAGAGAGCCCGCCAGCCATACGAGGGGCCTGTGAGGGTAATAACCATATCGACTAAAACGTGGTCTGACCAGACACAGGGAGAGACAATAGGCTGAGACAGCGCTAAGTTATGTGACCAGATCTGGTCCAGAATGTGGCCCTTGAGGTGGGTAGGGCAAAGGATCTGTTGCGTCAGGTTCAGACTGTGGAGCATTTCAAACAGTTCAAGGGCGTGAGAGCCGGCGTTGGGGTCGTTGTACCAGTAATTAAGATCGCCGACAAGTGCGAAACTGGCATGATGTGTCAAAATGGAGGACAGATGTTCGCTCAACACAGTGGCAAAGGTGATCATGGGATATGGTGGCCGATAGAGGAGGAGCAGCGTGAGGGCACCTGTGTTGGTTCCTATACTAAGGAGCAGATTATCCACCCCCGGTATAGGAAGAGGAGGGAGAGTTGAGGCGTTTAGATATGATGGCAGCTACTCCACCACCAGAGCGGTCTCCCGGTCGGTCCGCGTGAAGAATATAGTAATCTGGGGGGAGAGCCGCCAGAATATCAGGAAGCGACTCAGCAGTGAGCCAGGTTTCCGTCAGAAGGAGAATGTCCGGTTTTTCGCTAGTGAGCAAAATAAAAATGTCAGACTGGTGGTTCACTAAGGACCGAGTATTCAAGTATATTACCCTGATGGTGGTCTCGCTATTATTGGCGTAAACAGGGGGCTTTACCTCAGCGCAGTTGGAAATAGCTAGGCAATTGATACCTACAGTGTCCAAGCGCCTGACGATAGTGGGACTTAGGGTGATAAGGGGTTGCTGTAATGCTCTAAGAGAGTCCGAAGTGTTTGTAGTGAAATGGGCAGCATGGCTGGCCCCTGGACCCGGTAGGTCGCGGACGGGCGCAGACGGGCTTGTCTTAGGCGCGTCTTCAGCGCGCGCCCGCTGCGCACGTCCGCTGCGCATCTTATCGAGTGAGGACTAAGTAGTCTCTATGCCGGAAGTGCCAGAGAGCTAGAGCGCGTCCGTCCCAACCAGCCCTAAGATGGCGGCTGGAGCTAGTGGGCGGCACTAGAATGCCCTCTTTCCCTCCGCGCTAACGGGACTTCCCGCGTCGGATAGGGAATAGGGGTAAGTACAGATCAGCAAATACAAATAGTAAGGGTAAAAACAATTATTGCAAGTAAATTTCTACACGATAAAAAGTCACGAAGGAGCAATGGATAAAATGTAATAGAGCAGTGCAATTATTTAAAATAGCGATCAGGGTCCTGTGTGCTGTGCTAGCTAACTGATGCTGTAGGTCTCTAAAGTTATCTCGCCAGCGAGACTGCGCGCAGCCTACGCCAGGCGAGACCTAAAAAGTAAGCTGAAATTTGACATTAGACACAACCTGAAATTTGGTCTTTGAAGTGCAGCAAATGAGACAAGATAAATACCTTTTTTTTTTAGGCAACTTTATTTATTGCTTGGACTTTCGGCCCACCAGAGCATCACCACTCACAGTTTAGGAAACACTGGCTTAGATTATATAGCCTCTACCTTCAAAACAGCCAACAAGATTTTAAAATCTTGTGCAATATTTAATAAAGGATTGCAATGAGCTGAAGGTTAGTCTATGTAAAATTCCAAGCAATCATTGCTCCTTTTTCATGATAACAATGAACTAAATCCTATCTCGATGTCTGGGGCAGTCCACTTGGTGATTTCATGGAAGCCAGCCTTCACAATTATACATTAACAGACCAGGAACCTGGACAGAAGCTCTTCCTTGCTACAACTGTCTTTGATGTAATTATGACAAAATGAAAAATGGGAACAGGATGTTGACCTTTCCTGAGCCATTCCAGAACCACTGCACAATCTTCTTCTAGACTTCTGCACTTTTTGTTCTGGAAATCGAGCAAATTACAGAGGGTGGAGAAAAGAGTTCTGTGGGAGACTAGAAACCAAGCTAAATATTTCAGCACAGATTGAATCTGGCTGGATATTACCACCAGTTGCAGTGCGGTGGGTATTCATGCTCAGAGGCTGGGAGTGCGGAGAGCACAGGAAGTATCTCTGCACTGGACATGCCTGAGGGAACAGTAAGGGCTCTGGATATTCTTCCAGTCTCATTGACAGTACCCCATGTTCTGAACCTTGCACAGATGGATCCTGGGAACAGCTTGGTAGGACCTCTATGCACAGATGGTAGCTCATGAGTAACAAAAAGGTGGTAGGTCTTAACACATAAACCATCTTGTATCCGTAGATTGAAAGGTTTGTAGTGCCCCGTCGCATGTTTAATTAGTTTTTTTATGTCCATGTTGCCTGTATTATATGTTGTCCTGTAAAATGTGCAGTTGAAGGAATGTATTTAATGTAAATGTGTGTTAATTATATACAAATATATATTTTAATGTTGTGTTATATGATGGCACACTGGGAATTGTTATTGGAAAATCCCTAGTGTTTTTCTAAAATGTTCAGGTCACCATGGTCATGTGCCCTTGTTTATTAAAGCGAGTTGCTTACTTTTGTTAAATGCACGTAACACACATTATCTAGTTTATTTCTATCATGTCACCCATGCGTCATAGACCGTGTAAAACACACTTGTTGGCCATTTTGTTATGTTACTATATGCAAAATTATCAGTATCAAGTCATTTGTCTACCTACATATGAAACTTATAAGAATCCAATATCACATGCCCAGCCATGCATGCTGCGTCAATCAATCACCAACTCCTGACCTTCAAGCCAGGTGTAGGTTCCTCTTTGCCATCCAAAGTGAATGGGAGGGTGAAATTGTTTAAATCTTGAGTGAACAATTGCTGGGTCCTATGCAACTATGTATATAATTGATTAAAGTGTAATAAGCCTCTGTCATTTATCCACACACATTCACAAACCTGCAGTTTGTTAAACAATCTTACAGTATTTAACATTGTTTGCCAGATATGGCCTGGGATATGCAGATGGCGGGTCGATTATGTAGAGTACCAGGTTCCAGAAATTGTTGTCAGGTTGTGGGGGACCCCCGACATCGAAAAAAAATTTAGCTGGGGGGGCTCAACCTAAAAAAGTTTGAAGACCTCTGCCCTAGAGCAAGATTCTGGAAAATGACAATCCCACTCTTTGAATAGAGCCTGGGACGAATAATTACTCGTGATGTAAAATATGACACTGCAGCATTTGGACCTGTCTCACTTGAATTCAGTCAATCAAAAAAAAACAATCAATCTTCACTATGGTAGCACTATTCATGGAGGGTTTTTCAAAAACTCTGCTGAGTCTCGGACTCATGTGTTCTGGAGTCAGGCCCACTTTCAGCAGAGTAAGCCTTTGACTAGGTACCCATTGCTTATCTGATCTTCTGACTACTGGTTGTACACTGTTTCTTTGCTCGCTTGTCTGTTTATTTGCTGATAGTTTCTAGGGTGCGTGCATTCCACTGACAACTGATCTAAGTCCCTCATCCCCTTTCAGCCACCTCTTTTCTCTGTACTCCTCTAGCCTGACTGCCTGCACTTTCTGCGAGTTCAGGGTGCTCACCTTCAGTTTCTGCTGCTTAATTCACTGTGGTTACTCTTGCCTTATTCACCAGACACTGCACTTATCTCAACTTGACTTTCAGACACTTGAGCAAAATCATCTCCTCCCTTTGAACATTTATTCCATGCTGGAGTTTGACTCTGCAAATCAGTGGTTGTGGTCCCCACTTCTCCAGCGGCTTATCACACTCTCTTGGTGTGAGAGTTATGGATTCAGTTTGAAAGGACCTGCATTTCACAGCATTTTTCGTGACAAGGATGACTTAGAAAGGGCCACTTCAGCGGGGCCCCAAACAGTTCTTCCTTATGTGATTCTTCACCAGGACCCAGTCCTACTTGGGAATGGAGTCGCCAATTCAACCTGTTGAGAGACAGAACACACCATGTCAGCTAGTACCTTGTAGTAGTCAAGAGTCCTATCATCCCATATATTCACAAGGGTGGCTGCTGGCACGGCAAGAAGCCTCATTGTTCTCCCCATCAGAATCTCGTGGGAAGGTGCCAGAAGTAAGCTATTACTGCCTACAGAGATCATTTACACAAATTGAAATACAAGGTCTCTTATCTGAGGATTCTCAAAATCTACACAAATTAGCTTCAGTTCCACTCAATAGAGGAGTTATCACAGAATAATAATGAAATATCCGTTAAACACACTCAAAGTACCAGAACAGGGTTAAACATACATACATTTTGAAGGGATATAACTCCCACCACAACATGCCCACATCCTTATTTCAGGGTCCACAAGTGTCATTATAGAAATAAAAGTGCTAGTTCAATTTCTCTTATAATTCAATCTCAAGTTCCATTAGGCTGAGCCTTTGCTGTATTATTTAAAGGGTCAGCAACATCAGCATCTGTCACTATGCTATGCTCATTCAGCTTTAGCTTCCAATCTCTTATTCCCTTAATGTCTTCAAAAAGTAACCACACCTCTCCCCTACTCCCTATTCCAAGCAATCCAAAGACCAACTCCTGACCTAACACTTGACCCGTTATCCCAAAACCTTGTAAACCTCAAGAATCAAATGATTATTCTGGGCAAACTAGTATCCTTGTGTAAGCAGGTATATACATTTACACTTCTTAGTGTGAGCAGCCTGATCCTCCAAGTCAGTTTCCTGCAGTACAAGAATGCCAGTGAAGGTGGTCACTGACTCCCACACTAAGCAATAATGTTGAGCATCAAATCAGGCTCTTTAAGCGCATCTATCAATAAAGTGGGCAAATGTAAAAAATTTCACCCCAATTAGATAATTAATGTTAATAGATTCAACGTTTTCTAATCATGGTCCAGCAAAACCAAAAGCTAGCTAGTCCTTTAGATAAAATCAAATCTTTTAAGTTGCGCTGCTTGTCACTGAGCACATAGGTCATGAGTGTTGTCATTCAGCAAATTAGTATAATGTTGCACCTAAATTATCTATAAGTCTCTTGGGGCTACACAAGTCAATTGTGAAACACCATGTTCAACTTGAGTTGAAAACGTTTTGTATATCAATACGATGTGTGGAAATATCAATTGAATACATTAAGAGCCTACTCTCACCCACAATGTTATAATCTCCAGTGTGGACTGTTTGGCAAAAGTTATGATGAAACTGAAGAGTGCATTATTATGCCCTTATTTGCCAACTGTGAATAAATTCCTTGATGTTCTAATTCGTTCTCATTAAAGCCAAACATTGTATCCATTATGAGGAGCAAGGGAAATTTCCTTTTGTGGTTTGAAGGCTTAGACCATGATGAATTTTCTACTTGCAATTTCGGTATTGGATCTTAGAAAGTTACAGTGGAATTGGGGAAAGCAGGCACGACTTTGCTATATTACTACCTAGAACCTAAGGTCAGCTAAGCATATAGGTTAAAGACGAAATAGGCAGCAGGTGTTGGAGCTGAACTGATGGCTCTAGAGTGGGCTGCCACAGGTACTACCCTCTCAAGGCATCCAGAAATGCTTGTTTCATGGTACTGCAATTTAGGTTTCTGCATCACAGATACCTCACTCTTTAATAGCCACACTTGAGGTTTCCAGGAGTGTCCGAAACGTGCCAAAGATGTAATCTCGCAGAGTTTTGATGTCTTCCAATTGGTAAAGGAATGGCCTCATTCCATATTGGTCTGGTGTACAGAACAGAGATCGGCAAATGGTAGGGAGGTGCCATTGTAGCTTCAACATGGGATACAGGATTGTTGTACCTTTCACTAAAATTAGATAATCGCCATTTAGGTTTAAATAAGTGTTCTAGTGTATTAACCCAAGAGACAAAATAATGGTATATTATTCATGATATTTGTGGGAGCCAAACCCCAATAATCACCTGAACCCCAATATTTTGAACACCCCAATTAATTTGGCTCGAGAATCTTCAATATATCTGGCAGTTAGAGACTACACTCCTCATGGAATATATACATTTCAACAGAATAAAACATAATAAATGAGGAAATGCCAATAGCTGATCAAAAATTAGGCAAACTAGATTTATTACTGTATTATTAGTATAAGCGCCATGGAGAAAGAATGCATTAAATTGCCATGAAGGCCCAAATACAATAATAAAGCATCATAAAACTTGCCCCAAATTAGGCATGTCTAGGAAAAGTTCCAAGTCGGAGTCAGAGAATACTGACAGTATCCCTATGAGCAAAATCAAAGTCAAGTGGAGATAGTCTCATGAAAGAAATGAGAATCCTCCCCTGCAGCAGCCTTAGAGAAGATTATTTAAAAAAATGACCCAACCAAAATTTTAAAGCCCTAGAGTTTTTATACTCAAATCACACTATCTATGAATAGATTGTGCAGATTCAGCATTGTATGATTATATTTAAAGTCACTCTCGCAAATCAGAAACAATCTTTTAAATCTTTAGTACTAGCCCATTTCTTAAGGTAAGAGAAACCTTCCACCTATCCTCTAAACTGCACTCCGGAGATGATCAGCACAAAATTTAACTTTTATTAAACAATGACTCCTAAAACTAGCATGCCTTCAGCGGAACCTTCAGTTGAAGTCCTTGAATAAGGTATGTTTGGTACACAATGGAAGTTTCATTTACAATACACACTCTCCAACACATTCTTTTTTAAATCTTTGACATCATTCACTTGGTGTGCCACGGAAACAATAGGAGATGGCTTGCAGCTGGACAATGATTGGGAGGAGGAATGAGCAGGAGCAGCATGAACAGAACATCAGAAGCTGCAACCACATTTAAATAAATGGCATCTCACATGAAAATGAGGCATAATGACTTCACAGAATTAATTTCATTTCAAAGTGACTCAGTAAATTCACATTAAGTGCAACATGATTAATTCATCAATTCTGACTAAGGATCATTAAAATCATCACATTTCAAAAATGACTTTCACCCCAAATCACACATTTGCACATTTTAAAACAGCTACTTTATTTATTTATTATTATTTTTTTCAAAACAAAAAACATCAAAATGGGGCATGAGGCAAACATATGCGTCATATCTGCTGCTGGAAGAGCACACCGCAGACACAAAGTTCCATTCCCCGTCCCCCATTTTGCTATCTTTTCAGGAGTGTAGTAGAGTGAAAAAAACGTTTTGAAGAATTGTGCCTGGAGTTTCATAGACATTAGATGAGTGAGTGACATTTCGTAGGAGTCACAAGGGATTTGAGCGGTTACTCCCAACCTAGTCTTCCATGCCACCAAATGTTTATCCATATCGTCAGGTAATAAAGCGTTTAGCCCTGCGTATATTTCCCCAATTCTCTGAGTTTTCACTAATCTCAGTTTATCTATAATATCGCAAGGCTGAAATTTAATGCGGCCACCCATTTCCCTAGACAAAAAATCCCTCACCTGAAGAAATTTAAAGAAATCCCGATTTGTCAGGTGAAACTCTGTTTTTAGTTCATCAAATGATTTTATTCCGCTACTAGAAAAAAAACACCCAAGTCGTTTAACTCCTAATTCAACCCATCTCTGTATATATATATATCATGGAATATTTCTGGGAGATCCGCATTCTGAAATACGGGGGTATAGTATGAATATCGACCTAAGTCGACTAATTTTTTTGAGCTAATCCATACTTTAAAAATGCTAGAGATGGTCTTAAATTTTACTTTTTTGAAATAGTCATCATTCATATGGCGCCACAGGCAACCAATGCTGCCATCACCCAGAATTAGTTCTTGCGGACTGGGTGTGTTGCGATCCATTAAATTCTCCATTAAAAGACTATTGCTGTACTTTGATACTGTAGCCCAGTAATATAATTTAAAATTCGGTAATGACCATCCCCCGCGTTCTCTAGGTAAAGTGATCCATCTAAGTGCTCTACGTGATTTATTGTATCCCCAAACAAAATGTGAAAACATAGTGTCAATGTTTTTGAAGATTAGTGGGGAAAATTCGAGGCAAATGGTTCTAAAAAAATATAAAAATTTAGGAAAAAATAGCATTTTAACCACATTAGATCTTCCGCCAATAGTTAAATGTAGATTGTGCAGCCGAAATAGTTCTTTCTTGGTCTGGATTAATAAGGGCTGAATATTGTCATCAACAATATTTTGATTTTAGCACTAATGCTTACCCCTAAATATATTGCCTTATCAACACTCCTCGTATCATTCATGTTAATTTTGTTATTTACAACTATCTGGGTTTGACTAGAATTCAATTTGTAGCCGGAAATTCGACCAAAATCCAATGCTTCTTTCTCTATATGTTTCATCGCTTCAATAGGATCACCTGTAACAATGGCAATGTCATCTGCATAACCCAGACATTTTGTTTCTTGATCTCGTATTTTAATAGGAGGGATTAAAGTATTAGTTTTTAATCTTTGTATAAATATATCAATATAGATGGCAAACAAAAGGCGCGAGCAAGGACATCCTTGTCTTGTACCCCTATTGATGGTTAAAACAGCTACTTTAAATCAATAAGGACATATCGACGCTCCTACAAACTAATTTCTAGATCCCTACAAGTAAATACTAACTTATGCCAATTCTTTAGGAACAAGTGCTTGCCTAAGTAAGCTAAAGAAGCACAAGAATAAAACAAGGAGTAGGGAGAGAGAATAGAGAATATTATAACACTTTACACAGTTATGTTATGACACTACACTCCCTGAGCATCCTGCTAGAACACCTATCCACCAGACACAGCTCTGAGTCCATAATCAACTTTTTAAGTCCTCTGTCTCATATTTTGCTCCCTAGAAAGTATCTTGCTGCCTGGGGCTCGGTAATAAAAAAATATATATTCTCCCCACATATTGCACCTGTAGCCTCGCTGGATGCAGAAGAAATCGCCACAGCTGGTCGCCAAAAACTGTTTATATTTTGAAGCCCAGCACTCACGTTTTGTGATGTCCTGCTCAGAACAGGGGAAATAAGAGTTTGGCAACACTTATAGGAAAGCCTTCTGTTAAAAATGGCCCTTTCTGCAGGGTCACTCCCAAACATTTTGTCTTCCTTCTCCCCTTTTTCTGGCTTCCTTTTTGTTTGCTTTAGGACTCTGGGCACTTTACTACTGCTAACCAGCGGTAACGTGCATGTGTTCACGCCTCAAAACATGGCTTGATTGATTTATTCACAATTGGCATATTTAATTTGCTTATAGGTTCCTAGTAAAGTGCACTACATGTGCTCAGGGCCTGTACATTAAATGATACTAGTGGGTCTGCAGCACTAATTGTACCACACACTTAAGTAGGCCTTTAACCATGTCTCCAGCCTACCACTGCAGAGCCTGTGTGAGCAGTTTACACTGCCATGTCTGCCGGGTACTATGAAACCAAAAGGTAGAACATATACTTTTAAGTTGTACATGTGCCGGTAGTGAGAAACTCCCAAATTCGTTTTCACTACTGTGAGACTTACCCCTCCCTTGGTTAACATTGGGGATTCTTTGTTACATCTAATAAGTTGTGTTTCCTAATTGGAAGGAGGTAGATCTGTCATATTTAGCGCCTATTGAATTGTGTTGATAAATCCTCTTCAATGGTAAAGTCGAATTTATCATTGCAATTTTAAAAATGCCACTTTTAGAAAAACAGCATTTTTCTGCTTTTAGCCCTGTGTGCTGCAGCCTGTCTCCAATACACGTCTGGGGTGGGTAACAGCTGGGCTTTGTGCATTCCCTTTAGACATTGGTGCAGCGCAAAGATCACCCACCCTTTATATGTCACAGACCCTTATAAAACACACAGTATGAAAGTGCACTAAGCACATGATTTATGTTTGGTTTAACAAATTAATGTAAGTGTTGCATTTGACATTATTATGGAATGTATTCGCTGTAGGATTACAGAATTTACTCATATTGTGTTTTTATCATAACTAATTGTGATGATCAAACAATCCTTACTTAATAGTCAATGTATCCACCATAGACCTGAAATGTGACTTTCCAAATGTGTGTGCTACTTCACGTGAATACTTTTTAATACATTGAAACTGATCAAAACCTTCCTTACATTTATAGAATGTCATTCTATTTGAAACAATAAAAGATTTAGGTAATATGTGCATTGTCAGGAATCAACACACATCGGCAGGTGTCATATCCTGCGTGGTCTGTTGTTATGCACAGGGAAAGTACATTAATCAGGTCAGTATCCCACAACATTAATAAGTGTTTCTGACTTGCCTACGTGTCATGTTTCTAGTTATGCTTCTGTTAAAATACCGTTTAAACGTCATAACATTTCCTCTAAACATGTACTTTAAAGTGCATGTGAAATGTGTGTGAAACATTGTACATTAGCTTCATATTGTTTTTCTATGCTGTGTGTGTTTCCAGAAATCAGCTGTCTTCGAATGTCATCTGGCAATGAAACACGTGCATTTGAAAACGTTGTTGACACATGCTGTCAACACCCTAAGCTTGGCTATAAATAGCCCCGAGTCAAGCAATCTGTGCTTGACTTAGTTTTCCTTCAGCTGGAGAGCAGATCGTGACGTCTCCTAGCAACGACAGAAGCTTTCCTTTCGGATCATGCCATTGCCTAGCAACCAACAGCAGAAGCCTTTCAGATCTTCCTGAGCCGTCTCCAACGTGGGTCAAAGGACATTAAGGGAGCTAAGTCCTGTGAATGCTGACAGCATTCTTTTCCGTTTATTGAAAGACTTGCATTTTGTACTTTAATTGAAAGATTTGCATTTTGTTGTAAATTTGATGGGTTTTTAGCGCTTCAAGCTGGAACTGAGTGAATGCTGAAAGCATTCTTTTGTTATTTCACTGGCATTTGGCTGAGTTTATAGCAGGCATCTGATTATGTTTTGATTCCTGCTTCTGGACATTTGTAAATGCAGAGTGCATTTGTAAAACTGTATTCGGCCATATTGTGTTTTACATTGAAGACTACGATTGTTTTTCATGGTTGTTTTGGTAAACATGTTTAATGAACCGTGAAGTGTTAAGCAGATGTATGACAGAAACTGCTATGGACATTTGATTTGTGCTATTGTGCACTATGAATATGCATTAAGAAAGATGTTTTTTTGAGGAAAGAGAGTAGGCGCAACACAGATAACACTAAGGTGAGATACATTGCCTAAGTATTTATATAGAAAGCTCAGGTGGAAATAAGCAAAATGTATTTACATGTCGCATTTTGTTTTCCTTTTGACTATCTCAGCTTAGTTCAAATGTGAAGATTTTACGTTACCTTTTATTGGGACAAGAGGTTCCAGAATATATAGCACCACGCACGTGTGACTCCCGTGCCTTAACCAGGTGATTAACATTTTTAGCACAGCATACTTAGTTAGGTTTTTATCACTGATATAATTCAGTTTTCATTGATGTGTTGTTTTCACTTTGAACAGACAGAGGTTGATGACTCTGCAGTTGAGAACCCGGCAGGACCTGGTAGCAGAGTTTGCGGTGTCTCTTGGTTGTGTTGTTTCTCTTCCCATAACCTCTCCACTCTTAGAGTATTTGCCAGAATCACTGTCTGTAATAGGGGTGGGCGGAATTTGCGAAATTCACTTTCGCAAACTATCGCGAAAATGTTAAAAGTCTCCGCAAACACGCGGAAATATCGCGAAGACACGGAAGTTTTTTTCCCGCCCGTTTGCGGTATTTTCTGCATGATCGCGGCTCGCCAACTTACCCATGCGGTTGCTCACGGGCGCGAGATCTCAATCATCTCATACTCTCGCGGTGCATGATCGCGAGAAGAAAGACGTGATCGCGCGACGAATGCCGTGATCGCATGACAAATGACGTTAATGCGGGCGCGAACTGTCGCGAGACAGTGCAAATGGCTACCAACAATCAAACATCTCATGGAGAACGCGACCGGATCGGGAAAATTGTCGGCGAACGCGGGGATTCAGGTAAGGCGATCGCGCGCACGCCAGAATGTATTTTTTTAAAGCGCGAGCGAGAAAAAAAATTTCTGGTAAGATGCGGATTGCAGAAATTGACATTTTCGCGCTCTCTGCGGAACGCGAAAATGTCGAATTATCGCAATTTCCGCGAGCGGAACGTAATTTTAGCCCAGGCCTAGTCTGTAATTCAGTGAGGCTGGGATATATTCTGGGTGGGTCGGAACATTGTCATCGCCCCTGTCGACAATCTGGATTTCAGGTGAGTGGTTAGACCATCATAACATGCATTAATATTTCATACATTTGATTTAAAAGTAGTGCTTAGCCATACTTATAACTGAGCATTTTAATGATTTATTTAATATTATGTGCTGAATGAAACCTATGGCATTAGAAACATATATTCATCTGTGTTTAAACGTACACATGCATATTAAATGTGCACGATTTTAGTTAATGTTTATACTTGTTTAAAGTAGGCCTATATTTCACCATGCTGAATAAAGCGGATTTCATTTTTTTGCTAACTCGTCATTTCTTCCAGGTATTTATATGTATTGTTAATGTAGATCAGATACATTACTATACTAGAGATAGGGAGAACAGGAGCCTGGAAAAAGGACATTGACAAAGGTACACGAGAGACAGAGCGCTAACTGAATGAAGTGTTTGTCAAAAGTTGCCACCTATGTGTATCTGAGGGAAAGATCTTGTTCCCACACCCAGTGTGGGACAAACCAGAAATGTTGCAGTCTGCAACTTGATTCGATGAGTACAATGGACCTCTGATGGTGTAATCAAGGGGGTGTTGCCTAAAGGACTTTGCACATTATAATATGCGTTCCGCTAGTACTTTTTCTATCGGATCCCTTTCAGATGCTTCTCAGATGCCTTCCTGATTTCTCATCAACCCTTTGCAGATCCCTTCCTACCTTTGCGCTTGAAGACACATTCCTTGAGACCCTGCCATCTAAAAAGACTTTGAGAGGTTTTGTACCTCAATGATGCCTTTAATTCTTGCTTAAGTGTGGCTTAGGCTGACACTTACTACTGAGCCATAGAAGACTCTTGGCTGACCTTCTGTGATGGTAACATTTGCTTACTTAAACTTTTTTTTTTGTCGTCATTTGTCAAATCAGTATGTTATTGGAGATAAAGGAGGGTTCCGACTTTCTCGCATACATGCAGTGTGGGGAGATACCCGATCACTCCGATAAGGAGGAGATGGTTTACATCTTGGGTTCCCCAGGCCTTATCGTCCTTCCTTTTACTCCAAGTATACAGGTACTTACAGATTTGCCTCACCGGGAATGCCAATCCGTCTCGGTCACTCCAGTGTAATCTGAAACAACCTGTATTTCTGATTATTAATCATTGGACTGATTATAAGCCGTAATAAAATGCAAAAAAAAAAAAAAAATGAAAGGAAATATCTTGTTTAGGGATATACTATCTTGAACCAGTTATCCCACAAGCTCCAAAATGTTGTTCTTTTCGTGTTCTGGGTTGCCCTGTCCATTTTAGCTATTCTTTGTATCAAGTTTACCCACTTACATTCAAGAGAAGTGGGTAAAATCAATTTAATGCATAGCTCTCTACGTGCCAAAAGAACTAGAGTAAAGATAAGCGCTTTGTATGGTTTGGATAAAATGCTGGTAGACTCCTCAACCGGGATTACCCCAAAAATAACCAATGCAAGGCTCACCCTAATTTCTTGGCCCACAATACCCGACAGCGTGGCGCCCACTTTCTGCCAGAAGGCTTGGATGGAAGGACACCGCCAAAACATTTGTGCTTCATCTGCATTTATCTCTCTGCACTTTGGGCACTATCTCACAGCTTGCGAGCCCATTTTTGCCAATCTTCGGGGCGCCCAATATGCCTTGTGAATGGTAAAGAGGTGTTTTTTTCTTAGAGGTGCAAATTTCACGCAATACCATAAGAAAGATAAAGATACTTGCCATAATACATCAAGATCGTACTCCGGTAGTTCCTTCCTCCAAGTCACTTTAAACCAAGCATTTGGGTCTTCTAGAGGCTGTATCAACATCCAGTACCCTACTGAGACCTCCTTTTGTACCGGAGGGTACAGGGCAATTTTAGATTCGCAAAAATTATTTCCCTTTCCCCCTTTTCTTAACGTTTTAACCCAGCTTAGTAGTTGGTAGTACTTGAATTTGGAGACCGAGACTTCTGAGGTCTCCTGCATTTTTTGCCAGGAAATTAGTTCCACTCTCTCCAACAGCTGGCCCCATCTAAGAATTCCTTTTATAAGAGCTGCAAGAGAGTCTTGTAGGCAAGCTGGTGTTCCAGGTGATCTCCAGATAGGGGCATAGTGGCTGTAATACGGAATCTGTAATATTACCGTGATTTGGTACCATACTTTACATGCCTCCTGAAGAATCTTTAGTCTCACTTTTTTTTTTTAACTTGGGGTCTCCAGATACTAGAAACTAGATGGATCCGGAAGGCCAAACGTAAGTGATCGAAAGAGTGGTGAAACTTCTTTTGTTTTCACCAGACTTCCATTATGAAGTTTACCGGATTTGTTAGGGTTCCTTTCCATAGACCACAGTCTGGACTTTGAATTTCTAGATTACTAATGTATAGGAAAGAGAGTCTTATATTGTTCTTCGAGCACCAGATTTAGGTGCTGTTCTGCATTGCTATTACCGAATTGCTTTTCTATTTGATACTAATTTGCCTTAGTTTCTTTAGGCGACTGGAAATCCCAATTATTTGGTATCGTTACAGCATGATGCTAAGTGTGGTGTATTTGAATTTGATTATTAATATGAAATAAATCTTCTTAACCCAAGCTAGAGATTCCTGGTCCCCATTATGTAGCTAAATGGGCTGCACTGTTAATTAAAATTTGATAGATGTTAATGCTAACTCCCTTCACCTCTCAGGGGGAAAGAAGGTCCATAGGAGTACCAATGGTAAGCCAGTGGGCCCAAGAAACACTGGATCAACAGCCACACACAAAGGGAGCTTAGGTGGGACTTAATAGTCCATCCACATTCTGATGGCTCATCCATGGCAGTATGGCCAAGCGGAGCAGGTCACAGTCTCACACATACACCTGAACAGGCTGTGTCCTTTCCCCACACAAACAGATGCTTACCCGCTGTAGTGAGCCTGGAGACAGGACAGGAACAGAGGACCTCTGTACTCTTCAAAGCCCTTCTTTGAAATCTCCCCACTTCAAAGGCACTACTGGGTATAAGAACTGGACTACTGACCCCACCATGTCAGTATACCTCTGGACCTGTGGCTACTCTGCCAGGAAGAAGGACTGCTTTAAGACTAACTCTGCTGGACTACTGCTCTGAAAGAACTGCTTTATTGCTGTGCTGACCTGCTGCCCTCCTTTCGTGAGTGAGAAGGACTGGACCTACATCACTTGAACCCAGAACCAGACTGACTCCAAGAGCTTGCCTCCTGTTCTGTCATCTCAGTGACATCAAAGACTTCCAACAGCCCTACCTCAGCACTGGGATTCTGTCATCTGTGAGTCTGCCCTGCTGAGAAGTGCTAATCCTGTCCTGGACCCTTGGAAGTAGGTTAAAGTGCTGCTCCAGCAGATTTCTTGCATCATCGTTGACGCAGCAGCTTGGAACTGGCGAATCTCTACAACTGTAGACAACTTTGCGTGTCTTAGAGCCGAAGCATCCTCTAAACTCTATGGATCATCAATGACGCATCCCCTCTTAGCACCCCACATCTCATCCTTGAAGATGACGCAACCAAGGTACTTTGCAGCAGGCCACGGCTGGTTTCTGTATTTGAACCCGCACTCCTTCACAGCCAGACTGAACTTTTGGATTTTACCTGGTCTAGCACGTCCAGATAGCCCTGGTTGGTGCTTTATGCTTTTAAGCACTATAATTCAGTTTTTTTTTGTTTTTTAATCCATAACTTCTGATCTACTTACTTGATTTTTGTCTTTTTGGTATTATTTTGTTCATTAAATTAAGCTTTAGTTTTCTTACTAGGTGTGCTATCTTTTTGTGTGGTGGTCTCACTGTTTTACTGTTTGAAGTGTTGCACACATACTGTACACATTACCTCTTAGGCTAAGCCGGACTCCTCTGTGCCAGACTACCAGGGGGTGAGCAGAGTTTAATTTAGTTTGAGAGTTACCCTGACTAGAATTGTGAAATACCTTCTATTTTTGCAGTCAGGTCATATTGCTTGCAAATCATGTTGCAGAGACCCCTGGCTGACCAAAACAGTCACTAGTCTCTGAAGTTTCCCCCATATGTCCTCTTGCTGGCAGATAAATTTCCTACAAACCTCCAGCAAAGTTGTGGCTTCAGCCTATATCACTCCTGCTTGCAAGAAAAGCTGTATTTGCACTTATTCTCTAGATGAGAGAATCCAAACTTTCTCAGGCATGCATCAAATATAGAGTTGCTCAACACCTCAATCTCTCTATCCAAATCATATCAGATCTAACGTATCGCTCCAGTGCTGCCACCTATTCATCGACAAGCTCTCCACTTGTGTTAGGCACCCATCCAACCCCCACAGTTACACTTCATATTGGCCCACTTTTCCTTTCAGGTCTTCCAGACTCCCCTCAATGGATGGGACCTTCTGGTCAATACTTTCAATTGTGGTGATCACATCTTCAGCAAGTCACAGATCAGCGTCTCTTCAGATGTCACATTGGCAGCACGGAGGACACCTGGTCCAGTTGGTCGGCCTGGGGTGATGCCACATGGGGAGTTTGAGAAATCAGAACCTGTTTGTAGTGTCCCCCCACTTTTTGACTACTAGATGCTGATTTTCAGACTGTGCCTTGGGCTCTACCAACCAGACCCAAGGCCTGTTCTCTGATTAAAAGTATATGGTAATTAGGTGTAGTTACAATTGGTACTGACAAACCCATGTGAGTCCCTAGTATAAAATATGGGAAGGGAGATTCAAACTATTTGTAAGTCCCTAGTATATAATATGGGAAGGGAGATTCAAAGTATTTGTAAGTCCCTAGTATATAATAGGGCAGGGAGGTTTAGAAATCCCGTAGATTTCCTACACTAGAGTGTGCACTACTGGGCTGCCTGCTGTCATTTTAAAAGCCTGTCTTGCAGGTTACTTTTAAATTGTAATTATATGCATAATTGACTTTGGAGTTAAAAGTACTTTCAAATTTCTAATCTACCTTATTTTTAAATATAAGTTACCCCTAAGGACTCCCCCCTAAGTTTGCCAGGGGTAGGGTGCAATGTAACTAAGCACAGACAATACAAAATATGTTTCATAAACCCTGGTGAGCGACAAACTTTCAATGTCATTTTCCCCCATCGTAGATAACTAGCTCATTAAGGTAACATTGGAATATTTTATTTATGTATAAATATTGACAAGAGAGAAAAAAAAATCATTCAAGGACTTAAAACAATAAATATGATAAATCCAACAATTTGCCACTGGTAGAATTATAATAACTATCACAAAAAATAAGTCATTAAACTCTATTATGTAAGCCAACCCCCAGCCTTCCAGCTGTCCTCTACTGATTGGCTAGCCTCTGCCAGGCTGAGCCAGGCTGTCTTAATGAGGTGTGAAGTAGCCTGCTAGAGAGACACTGCATTTCCTGTGGGAGGGGAGCTTCTTGCTGCAGGAAGGGCATGGAGTAGCCAAACTGGTCTTCAAAGGGAGAATTACACTTTGGGACAGCATAGGTTCACCCCATATCCTGCAACCCCAGCCACACAGGAGCGTCTGTAATTAGATTAGTTACATGTCTGGCAGGGACATCTTAGCCACTCCAGTGTGTTGGCTCAGCCTGATCTAAACTCCTAGAAGAGGGTCTCTCCATTTTGGAATAATGGTGTTTTCTGGGGCAAGAATATGCCACAACGGAAGTGGTTAAATGTGAGGGTAGCACCCTGCTTCCCACACCCAGGAACACTGGATAAATATGGATGAGTTGGAATGCAACTGAGATCTGCTGCCTGAAAGAAGGACTGCCCTATTGGAAACCTGATCTGCACCCCCAAAGGTCTGCACTCATTGGACAAAAGCCCTAAGGACTTTGCCTTGCTTCAAGAAGAATTATGGAGTGGACTCCCTGCAAGCTACAGGTTAACAGAGCCACCTGCATCATCTCCACCAAGAAGTCCCCATCATAGAGTGCGTCCACTAGACTTTTAAAGATTTGGCCAGGTGCATTGTGGGAATTGTAGCCCCAATATCCCTAGGACCATCCCAGAGATTCTAGACCCCTCGATTGGTGTTTTGAACACTTTGAACCCTCAAGAAGACCTTCTGGAGGAAGGTCCACAAGTTTGGTGAGGTTTGGGAACTTTTTGGTAAAAAGCTACATAAGTTGACCAACTTGACTTTGCGAGTCAAGCCGGCAACCTTTACCGCAACCTGGCCTGGATTTCAGCTTTGTCCCACTGAAAGCTGCAGAGCTCAAGACTTTGAGGAGTTGACCGGGGCTAGCGCTGAATCAATCTGACGAACCCATAGCAATTCAAGCCTTGCTCGACGTCGAGAGAAATTTGGAGTGTGAAGGTAAGATTTTGACTGAGGCCTCCCACTTAGTGTATGCAACCAGGGTTCCATCACGGTCGGACTCAAACTTTTACTTTGTACCAGTCAAACGTGACCAGATGCCCCAATTTGGCACTATTCTTTTTTAAGCACTAAAAAGTGCTTTTTCTTTAAACAAATTCATATCTTCGGTTCCTTACATTGGACTTTTGTTTTGGTGTCTATTTGTTCATAAAAATATAACCTATTTTTATCAACTGGTGGTATATTTTTGTGTGTTGTGTCTTACTTATTTAATGTATTGGTGTTTTTAAATGCTTTACACACCTGTCTCCTAAGTTAAGCCTGCCTGCTCGTTGCCAAGGGTTGAGCAAGGGAATCATTTATTGAGACCCTAACTGAACTCTTTATTGCGTTTGTGGTCTTATTACTAGTGGTAAGTCACTACTTATCACTTCTAATAATCACTTTTCAACAGTGCAGAAAAAAAATATTCTTTACCCTTTGAACTCCTTAAGCAGCAATGGATTTTGTCAAGTCAACATTCACAGTATCCTCATGTGGGTTTGGTGTAGGGTGAGATCTTTATGTATGCTGTGTGTAGGTACCTGTCAACAATGGGAAGGACTCCACATGCTTCCCCAGCCATATCTTCCTCTCACTCTTTCACTCCCAGTTTTTCCCAGGCTCACTGCATTGCTACAACAGGTGAAGAGAAATGGGCACCTTGCGTCTTTCTTCTCAGATAATAGCCACACAACTGGCACAAATAGCGTACCAATCAGAGGGGTATAGAGTGCGCTACTCACCCGTGAGGGTCTCAAGGCACTACTCAGTCGAAGTGCAGGGTCTTGAGGTCCTTACTGAAGGCGTGCAGGTTCAGGGAGCATCTAGTGCTGATGGGGAGCTTGTGCCAGGTCCTGGCTGCGATGTAGGAGAATGCCCTTCCTCCTGCTCTGCTTCTGTGGATGCAGGGGATTTCGGCTAGGGCAAGGTCGGTGGACCGGAGATTCCTTTTGGGTGCGTGGAAGCATACTCTTTCATTGAGGTATTTGGGTCCGATGTTTTGGAGGGATTTGTAGGTGTGTGTGTGAGAAGCTTGAAGGTTATTCTCTTCTCGACGGGGAGCCAGTGTAGGTCGCGGAGGTGTTGCGTCATGTGTTAGTGCCGAGAAGTCCCAAGCATGAGTGTGGCTGCGGCGCTCTGGATGGTTTGGAGCTTGTGTAGGAGGGTCTTGTTGATGCCAGAATAAAGGGCGTTTCAGTAGTCCAGTCTGCTGGCTATGAGTGCGTGGGTGACTTTTACTGTGCTAGCGGGGGATCCATTTGAAGGTCTTTCGGGGGATATGGACGCAGTTGTAGCTGGTGGAGGCGACAGGGTTGATCTGGCGGATCATGGAGTGGGAGGAGTCCAGGATGATGCAGAGGTTCCGCGCATGGTCTGTCTGGGTGGGAGGGTTCCCGAGGACGGAGGGCCACCATGTCTTGTCCTAGGCGGAGGTCGAGGGTCCCAGGATGAGGACCTCTGTTTTCTCAGTGTTGAGCTTCAGGCATCTGTCCTTCATCCAGGCCACGACGTCCTTCATTCCTTCCTGGAAGCTGATTCTGGTGTCATCGGGATCCTTCGTGAGGGAGAGGATGAGCTGGGTGTCATTGGCGTAAGATATTATGTTAAGTCCGTGCTGTCTGGCGAGGGGGGCCATGTAGATGGTGAACAGTGTAGGGCTGAGCTATGATCCCTGTGGTACTCTGCAGTAGATCTCTGTGGGTTCGGAGATGAAGGGGGGGGGGGGGGGGAAGGGAGTCTGATCCTCTGTGTTCTGCAGAGGAGAAAAGAACCGATCCAGTTGAGGGTGGTTCCCTGTATCCCAGTGTCGTGTAGTCTGGCTGCGAGGGTGGGGTATGAGACTGTCGAATGCTGCGGAGAGGTCCAGTAGGATGAGGGCTGCGGTGTCTCCCTGGTCAAGTAGCATGCGGATGTTGTTGGTAGTGGCGAGGAGGGCGGTCTCGGTGCTGTGGTTGCCGGCGGAATCCAGACTGGGAGGTGTCTAGGATGGCGTTTTCTTCAATGAACACGATCAGCTGGGCATTGACGAGTCTTTCAGTGACTTTGGCGGTGAAAGGGAGCAGGGAGATGGGTTGGTAGTTCTTCAGGTCCATGGGGTCAGCTGGGGGTTTAAGGAGGGCTTGACTTGCACTCGCTTCCAAATGTCAGGGAAGATGCTGGATTGGAGGGAGGCATTGATGGTCAGTCGGTAGATGTACGGTGGGCAGGGGTCCGTTGGGGCTCCAGATCGGGTTTTCATCATGGTCGTGGTGATGAGTTCAACCGTGGTGGGAGACCAGGGGGTGATGGTCGGCTGGTGGTCATCGGCGGGGTAGGTGTGGTGAATGGCATCTGGTCGCTGAAGTAGTTGTAGATGGCCTTGAGTTTCTGATGGCAGTAGGAGCTGAGCTTGTTGCAGAGTTCCTGGGATGGTGTGACGTCTGGCCTCGCTGGGGGGTTTGGTGAATTGCTGTATGACGTTGAAGAGTTCCTTGGCGTTGGTTGCATTGGCATCGATTTTACTCTTGATGAAGGTCCGTTTGGTGTCCCTTATGAGCTGGTGGTACTTCTTCAGGGTGCTCCTGTGATAGTTAAGGTCTTCTGTGGTTTTCCTGCTTCGCCAGGTCTTCTTGAGGCGTCTACAGGTGCACCTGGCGACTTGGAGTTCGGTGGTGAACCAGGTGGCCTTCGGGGGGGTGTGGTTTGGCCTGGGTGGCGGAGGGGGGGGCGAGCTTGTTGGCACATCTGGAGATCCAACTGTGGAGTTCACTGGCTGCGGAGTAGGTATCGGTCGCAGTGATGGGGGGGGTCTAGGAAGAGGGTGGCGTTGGGGAGTTCTTCTGTGAGTTTGCTCCAGTTTCTTCGTGGCAGGTGGGGGGCCAGGGTGGGTGCGGTGGTGGTGTTGAAAGTGAAGTGCACGCAGTGGTGGTCGGTCCAGGGAGGCTGCGTGGTGTGGTTGAGGAGGATGTTTGATCCTCCTGCGAAGATGGGGTTGAGGATGTGTCCTGCTCTGTGCGTGGAGGTGCTGACGAGCTGCTTCAGTCCGAGGTTGGAGAGGTTGTCGAGGAGGGTGGTGGAGTCGGGATTGCGGAGGTTGTCGAGGTGGAAATTCAGGTCTCCGAGTAGGATGTAGTCCATAGAGGTGATTGAATGGGGTTCGACGAGGTCCGTGATAGCTGTTGTTGCCACGTAGCGTGGTCCTGGGGGAGATCTGGAAGTGGAGGTGTTCTGGGTTGGAGTGGGGGTTGCTCGTGCTGGAGGTGAAGAGTCGGAGGCAGGTCTTGTGTGCGATGGTGAGTCCTCCTGGGGGGTAATTTTTCTGGATTTTGTTGCCTTCGGGGATTGCAGTGGCGATGTCGGGACCGGAGGTGGCATTGGTCCAGGTTTCCGTGAAGGAGACATTGGGCGCGAGGGGTTCGATCAGGTCCCAAATCTCTACGGCGTGTTTGTGGAGAGAGCGCACATTGAGGAGGATGCACGTCAGGGCTTCGTTGGCACGAGCGTCCCGTGATCCTGTTGCGAACGTGGGGGCGCTGTAGGTGGAGCAGGAGCGTTGGTAGTGACTGCAGGAAAAAGGTCCGTGTTTGGTGTTTGGAGAGGAGCTCTGGCAGTCAGGGTGTCTTCCGGGGTTGAGAGCGAGGGTGGCGGCGTCATATTGGCGGGGCCCTGGGGATCCAGGGTTCCTGGCGCTGGCTGCGTTCGGGTCGCAGACGGGCCTGCCTTTGGCACGCCAGCGGCGCGACTGCGCAGCGGTCGTCATTATGTATGGGAGGGGAGGGACGCTCAGCTGGGAGGCGGGAAACGGATGAGGGCAGGGGGTAGGGGCCGTGGGTCAGCAGCAGCAGGAACGGCAAGGGGAAGAGAGAGGGGCAGGGGATGTGAAACAAAACAGTGCACAGTTAGCCAATGAAAACCGGGCCACAAATTAAACAGGAATCTGGGCACAATTGAACAAATAGAAATCGGGGCAGAATTACAAAACAGGAATCGGGGCACAAATTAAGCAACAGGAATCGGGGCACAAATTAAGCAACAGGAATCGGGGCACAAATTAAGCAACAGGAATCGGGGCAGAATTGAACAAACAGAAAATGGGGCAGAATTGAACAAACAGAAAACGGGGCGCAATTAAGCAACGAAAATCGGGGCACAGTGAAGCAACAAAACGGAGCACAATTTAGCAAGCAAATACCGGGGCAGAACTACACAATTTACCCAATCAAGGACAGCAGCCTCGAACACCCAGGCAGGGGGCTATGCTGCGACGTCGGAGTGTGGGAGCTGCCGGGGAGGGTGCAGGCCTATTACCGGGGTCAAGGTCTTACTCCAGTAGTATACCTAGATAATCACCTCCATTTATCCCCTCATACTACAGTCCGATGTGCCACTATTGTTTCTTTTGTACAACATTTCAGATCAAAATATTATGGTTGGTTAATACTTAAATGTATTCCTGGGTCAGCTTAGAAAATGTGCAATAATGGCCCAACAGGTGATAGATTTGGAAAAAGTCACATTGCATAAAGCAAGGAAGTCTGAATTTGCCTCCTTAGATGCATAGGTAAAATATCTAAGTGCATGTAGCCTGAGGTCTCATCGTACAAGATCAGTGAACGCAGCAGAATCTCTCTGTGCCCAAAAAGTAAGTGTTGCTACTCCAGGCCTTGCAGGACAGAGGAAAAGCTCCTGCTGCAGCACAGTGCATTTTTCTTTTTGGATTTCTTTCTGCTTTTAAAGACTTCTCGAGTTTTGTAAATAGCGAAGATTACAACATATTTTGAAAGTTCAGAAGAGATGCAAATTTACAGGCCACAAAACTTCGACCAGCTGTAGCACACTACCTATTGATGTTGATCTCTACAAGGAGTTTGCCACTAAAGTGACATTGGTGGCTGTTTCCTCATTGCATTCATACTAAAAGTCCAAATATTTGTTGTTGAATTCACTAGGACAACCATTAGGCATCAATTCAACAAATCTGGACTACACCTATTTAATGTTATTTTTTACATAGTAATATAATATTTTAAATGTACACGATAATTGCCCAGGGATTTTTGAAGACTTAGTTTGAACAGGAATATCCCAGAGCTTCATTATTCATTAATATTTCATTTAATGGTACTCAAATTCTTCTGATAAATAATTTCTCCTTAAGTGAATGATTTGAGATTTGGCCACAATTGTGATTTCAAGTATTTGTCTCGTAGGACAGGTCCTGGATTACCACAAGGTATTTGTTCCTCTGATAAAGCCAGAGATGAGCTTAAAATTACTTCCTTATTCAATTCCTCGTCAAATTCCGTGTGCAAAAAGGAAAGACACGTCTTCCTGGATCAGCATTACTTAATTTCATTCTTTTTATAATTCATTATCAAGCCCACTCTGTGCTGGGGCCAAAAAGGTAATCTGCCCCAATAGCACATCCTGGTTTGTTTTGTTCTTTCTCGTAAATCAGACACCCTGTCCCTGGCCAGCTTGAGTCTATTCGGGCAACCAATGCTGCAGCATTAATGCCGTGTTTTGGTGCCATTTTCTCATTATTGGAGCATGGGATCAATGTGCATCATGGGACCCTTGGGTAGAACCTATGAGGGAGAGGCAGCTGTTAATGCTTGGGCCTACGATGTCACCTTTCACTTGACAATGGATAAAAGATCCACTGGGGTACAGCAGCCCTTGGTGTGGGGGCTTCTGACGCCTCCTTTTTTAGTCAGGTAAATGATGGTGGCACGGGAAGCAGAGTTTGGCTTCTTTCTGGGAGGTACTGGGCCCTGTGCATTTCTTCTGTGTTGGAAATAGCCCGCTCTACAGGGTCACCCTCAAACCTTGTACCTTCCTCCTTCTACGTTTTGCTGGATTTTTGCTTGTTGGCCTTAGGACTCTGTGCACTTTACAACTGCTAACCAGTGCTAAAGTGCTTGTGCTCTCTCCCTAAAACATGGTATTATGGGTGTATCCATAATTGGCATATTTAATTGCCAAGTAAAGTGCACTATACATTTCCAGGGCCTGTATAGTAAATGCTACTAGTGGGCCTGCAGCACTGATTGTGCCACCCACTTTATTAGTCCTTCAAACTTGTCTCAGGTCTACCACGGTTTCACTGCCATGTCGACTTGGCATTTAAAACTCCTAGCCAAGCCTTAAACTCCCCTATTATTACATACAAGTCATCCCTAAGGTAGGCCCTATGTAGCTCTAAGGGCAGTGTGCTGTGTAAGTAAAAGGCAGTTTTACGCTCTGGTAGTGAAAAAATTCCAAATTTGTTTTTCACTACTGTGAGGCCTATCCCTCTCATAGGTTAACATTGGGGGTTACTTAATACATCTCTTAAGTATAATTCCTAAGTGAGAAGGAGTAGGGTAGTCATGTTTGGTACCTATAAATTTGTAATAATTGTGAAATCAAATTTATCATAACAAGTTTAAAATACCACTTTTAGGAAAACAGCATTTTCATGAACCTTAGCCCTATGTGCCTGCAATATGTCTTAGGTCACATGACTGGGAGTAGCGGACAGACTTTTTGAATTCCCTCTAAACAGTCACAATAGTGGGACTAGCAGTGCCTGAATTGGCCATTAACTGTCTTGATCGGTAGGCGTAGCTTAGCACAGATCTACTTCCACCTAAATAGGCTGTACCCAGTCTCCTCACAACAGGCTTAAAGACCCTGTATTGTCAGTGCAGCCGGCTTGGAGCCAGGGCCGGAAGGAAACTCAGAACTTCAAGGACCTATCCAGAAACAACTTCTACCTTCTGAGAGTAGGGCACCAGCATATCAAAAATAGGGCTCTCAGGCCAACTCCTCAGTTCACTACTGGATCTGCGGAAGGACTCTGAGGACTGCCTGCTGCTGTGACCTGTGTGCACTCAGCCAGACTGTTGCTGTCCTTGGAAGCATATGCTACGCTGTCTGGAACCTGCCTTGACACTTGAGGCCAGCACTGCCTCTTCACCTGCACCCAGGACTTCCAGAATTGACTCCAAGGGCTAGTTTAACTGGCCTCCTGTTCAGATCCACGGGCACAAAACAGGCTCCCACCATTTTAAACTCACACCTGGACCCAGTCTGAGTGAGTATTGAACCCCCAAGGCATCTCCATCTACTCCTGGACCCTTGGTTGTGGTGCTAAAACTGACCTTGCTATTTTGAACCTTAAACTTTCCAAATTCATAACTCTGGTTCTACTAATTGGATTTTGATGGTTATGGTGTCAAAAAATGTACTCTATTTTCCTAAATTGGTTTGGAATGTTTATTGAGCTGCGTTTCCACCATATTGCTGTTGGTGTGCAGCATAAATACTTTTCACATTGCCTCTAAGTTTAGCCTGACTTTTTGTGCCAAGCTACCCAGGGTAAAGTACAGGTTAATTTAGTGACTTTTTGTGGTTCAACCTGCAAGGTATTGTGGATGTTGCTTGACCAGGGCTCACACCCAGTCAACCAGCAACCCACTTTCTCACATTGGTGTTCAAGGGGAGTGGATCAAGACTTGTATTTGTGGAGTACCATCCAGTGATTTATGTGACACAAAAATCCCAGATAAATTATTTGGCATCAGAATTGACCCCTTTTTTAAATTCTCCTTTTTCTCTCAGTTGATCGTTTTTCTGAATTTGATTCCTGCTTCACCTTCATCAACTTGGGACTCTTGGTTGTTGCACATGTGATACCTTGTCAGAAGGTCCATGATCTCAAATGCCTAGCTTACTACACTGTGAGGGGACTGAAGGAGTTCTGCACAGAGACCGTACTGAATGTTGGCAAGAATGCTTCCAACGTGGACCTACAGATAGTCCTCCAAGCTAGTCAAGAGGCTGCAAGCAACACCAGAGGAGGAGGACCCTGAGGGTGACTTGGAACCAATTGAGGATGAGAACCAGTACCCAGTGGAGAACCTACAGCTGCAAGAAGAACTATTCTGCTCCCAGGAGGGGAATCAGGATACCCTGGATGGGGCAGTGAGCAGTGTGTCTTCGAGAGGCCTGTCACAAGTGGAGTTGGAGGGAGGAAAGCAAGAAAGAAAGCTCAAGATGGAACTAGCCAGACTAAAGGAGGAGCAGGAGAAAGTGGATCCTGAGAGGGCCTTAGCTGAAAAGAGAATACTATTGAACATGAGAAAAACATGAGGTAGCTGGACATTAAAGCCAAGCAAGTGCAGTCCAGCAGTAATGGCGGCAGTAATGGCGGAATAAGCAGTGTCTACTGGAGGGCTGAGAGTTAGCATAGACAAAGACCTGGTGCCCAGTTATGGGGTGGGGAGCAATATGGATAAATGGCTTTCAGCCTATGAGGTAACCCTGAGGGTAATAACAACAGAACAAAGTGGGAGAAGGCCCAAGGGAAAAAAAATTTTTAAGACCAGCAGGTTGTAAATCCCCTTAACCAAATCACTGTAACACTAAACAACCCGGGTCTGGTGCTGAGTCAACAGAGATAGACAAAAAGCATATCTACTGGTTCCGACATCTCTAGTTAGAAAGGAACCCTTCTGGGAACAGAACCCATCAAAGCACTTTTGAGTTCCCCTAGCCATTTTTATTCACTCTTTATGATTTAGTGCTGCACTTTTAGAACCCCTCTCACGTGAGCGAGAGTTCACTTTATGGTTTTTGTCATCTCTAGTGGAGATCTGACTGCAACCCTTGTATGCCATTTCTCTTTACTCGCAAACAGGTCGTTCCACCTAGACTTGTTGCGGTGTATCAAGAGAGACAGGCCCAGATGATGACAACACACTGACTCCTCGGTGATTGATGGGTTCTGTTCCCAGAAGGGTTCCTTTCTAACTAGAGATGTCGGAACCAGTAGATATGCTTTTTGTCTAACCCTGAGGGTAGCCAAGTTTTCAGAGGATTACTGGTTGGAGGGTGGCTTGTGGAGGTACATGCTCCTGGTGGGGATGGACACGCTCCTGACACAAAGTAGAGGACCAGACCAAGTATGCCACAACGAATGCCATTCTTCTCTCTAAATTTGGGCTGACCTCTGAGGTTCAGGTACATCCACAAACTCCCAAACCAGTCTTGGGTGGACTTCATAGATTATGCCAGCCCAGCACTGAAGGGCTGGGTGAGGGGCAGCTAGGTAGATTTCAACCAGTAACCCAATTACTCACACCCTGCACCCTTTCAGATTCCTCCTGCTTTTTAGTGTCTTCACTAGCTTCAATGACTTCTTCATGGTCTTTGTCCAAGTACAATGAGGGTGTTAAATCATCTTTGGACTCCAACCCACTCAGCAAATAGGTACAAAGGCAGAGCTACAGGAGATGGTGGGTTACAGCACTTAAAATATTCAATTGTCCCGAGATGAAGAGGGACCCAGTCCATTTGGGGACTGGTACCGTACGTTTCACAGGTCTGAGGTGTCCAAGATCCAAGTGAATCCAGCATTGCAGTATAACTTTAGGAGATGGGAGGATCCTGTACACACATTGGTTACTTGGTTCATATCTATTGCCTAACTAAAAGTGGCTTGGATCACCCTGAGCTTGCTTTTTAGACCCTTTGCATGCAAAGCTGAGGCACCGAAGCGAGAGAGCGCTGTGAAAAAGGATTATGCGGGCAGGAGTCTGCGATTGAGAGTTTAAATCTATGATGCTATGGCTTTGTCAAAGACTTTTAACCTCTACCACAACCAGGTCGTAAAGGGAGGACTGGTCTGAGCTTTTGGCAAACAGACAGAGACAAAACCTATCTTGGATGTCACTTAATTACTTGCAGGCTTCAGCAATAGCAGCTGGTGGTTTGGTTAATTCCAGTCATCAATTCCACCTGCACGAGTGGAAGGGTGATCTTGCACACAGGTCAGGTCTCTTGCAGATGCCCTTCTTGAGGGGGACTGCTTAGCAAAAAGGGTCTTTGCAAGTCATTTAAAGAAGACAGAAGTATGCCGATTCTTATCCACTTTAAGTGACATACTCATAGGGACATTTCTTACAGATGGCCCTTGCAACAGAAATCTGCCATGTTCTCCTTGCAGGTGTGGGAGCAAAATAAAAATAGATGGTACCCCAAAATGTAGTCACTCCAAAATGTATCTCACCCAGTTCCCCCAAAGTTTAATGCACTGAAGATAGTATTAGACCTCAATTCCATGAGACAATGTGTCCCTGTGTTATGGCACCTCCCAAACTATCAAATCAGCAAAGAAAAACAATTCATAAAGTAATGGAGACCACTCAATAACGGAGTTCTAGATCAATGAAAAGTAAAAGAGTTTTATTACAAAAATTCAAAATGAAGTAATACAGAGTGCATGCCATGAAGATTCTTAGAAGAAACAGTAGGTAAAAATCAGAAACAATTTAAAGTCCCAAATGAGTAGCAAAATCAGAAAATATAGAGGCAGAATGCCAAACAAAACAGGATAGTCTTAAAAAATTCTTGCTAACCCCCAAATTCAATGGGTTTTTATACACAATTATTGTGTAGAAAATCAGTTTGGCAGATTCATCCTGGTGTGAGCAAATGTATCATTACTTCAGCAAATCAAAACAAGAAAAATAAATGGTATTACCGCAGCACAAGCACTATACCATTTTCTTGAATAACTATTGAACTCCCTTTTTTGCTGTCATTCAGAGATCCCCAAACATATATGAAATATTTGACAATAAGACTTTCTTTGAATCAATAGGTCCAGTGAAGACGGAAAACATAGCTACATATGACAATTTTACATCCGCACCATGGAAGTTTCACCGTTAGCACAACAGCTGCAGCTGAAATAAACTATTATGACTTCGTGACTGTGCACTGCGAAACCTGTGGAGAGAGGATGTGCACGGGGGAAGCAAAAGTGAGTGACAGGGTATATTGTTTAAGACAGTGCTGCACAGAAATGTGGCTTTACTAAATCACATTCATAACTTCACTTCTATACATCATAAGAAACTCGTTTCAATAGCACCTTGAATAATTCAGTCTATATAGGTAGATTTATGAGTGAAAATGCATAATATAGGTTGTTAATGATGCACAAAAATATAAATCCCCAAACCTTTTCTATGCAGGCATGGGTTCCGAGGGTATAGAGAGGGAGGAGGATGGGGCGGCATGAGGGCCTCCCAGTCACCAAGTTAACCATGGAGACTTTGGCCATAACATTGCAGTGGGCTTTTTCCTTGCTTCTAAGGCCAATAGATCCACCAACTTCACACTTTCAGATGGCATGCAGGGTGTTTGCAAAGATCCTTCTGGTGCAGTAGATGCAGTGCATGTTATTGTGTTGAATTTCGTCTGGCTCTCAAGGTGTCGATTGCAACCATTGTGTGCATATGTTTTTGTGCTGCCTGGTATTTGTACAGCACACATCTGAGCAGTGGAGGCACGCAGGAGGACCAGGCCACCACCCACCGATGGAAGGAGGCACGGTTGGTGATATGAATTACGTGCACTTAGCAATCACTGTGAACCAAGGAGGCGAGATGCACTCCTCGGAGGACTATGTGTGGGGGTGCCCCGTCTTTACTGATCAGAAGGAAACGGGCACTTTTTGTTAAGCTGCATTTTTGGGGGTTTCTGTGGTTCACCTAAACATTTGGATTTCAGATCAGTTCCTGGGAGCTTCAGTGACACATGTACCATCTGCAGCCTTCGATGCTAAAACCGCATGATTGGAAGGGACCGCAGAGAGTGCAGAGTTCATCCTTTTCTTGGTTACAAGGCGGTCCTCGGAGTGGTATTTGAGGGTTTAAATAAGGGTGGAGGAAACGTATATTTAACCTGATGAGTTACTGAAGTATTCAAACTTTGCATTTTGTGAGGGCCGCAAAGATTTCTAAACTTTGTAATACTTCACTTGTGGGATTTTTTTTTTTTTTAAATCTATTTTGCAAGTGATTTTTTTGCAAACGTTTTTCCTCTCGAAAAATAAACTTTGTCGAGGTTGAGAATCTTACAAAGATTTAAATAACTCCTGAAGTTTGTGAAGGGAAAACTTTACATCTGCACGCCACAAGGCCCAAACATATGCCATACGTTGCTCAGTGTCCAGAGCATTGCAAACACTCCATTGGTTGCCTGTTGCTCGGCGGATTGAGTTTAAGGTGCTCTGCCTGGCCTTTAAAATTTTGAAAGGCATGGCTCCACCTATTCTCATGAACCTTCTGACTCCATATGTCCCCTCTCGCTCTTTGAGATCGATGGGCCAGAATTTGGCTGTTGTTCCTCGCTTTTTGCTGAGCAGGATTGGAGGCCGCTCCTTCCGAGTAGTAGCCGCTAAGCTTTGGAACGCTCTCCCTAATGACATCCGTGCTTTGGAAGATTTAACCAGGTTCAGACGTGTCATCAAAACTTTTTTTTAATAAAATCAACTGACTCTGCTGCATTTTGTGATGTTGTGTTTACCTTTCTTGGTGCCAGGACGCCCCTTTGCTGGGGCAGCTGTGCGCGGTATAAAAACCATTAACATAACATAACATAACATACCAACCACCCCAGAATTCCCACAGAGGTCTGTGGCCTCTTTGTGGACAATTAGGAGTACGCTTCATTAAGGGGGCAAACCCGACTCCGATCTGTTGGCTTCAGCAGGTGAACAATGACTGGCCCCACTGTTGGGCTGAGGTCGCCACACCGGCCCTTGTTCCTGTTTGTCAGATGGTCCAGATCAATATGGTGAACCACACTTTCATACATTACCGACATGCTGAGAATACTTGTGTGGTGTACATCCATGGACATAAAGTGGTCTTCCTAATCAGGACAGCCTCTACTCCTTCAGCTACCGAAAAACACAAATAGCGACCATGAAGCCTCGAATGTGTGTCCACAGAGTGCTGAAGCTGCTTAATGCGCGCCTCCCCTCCCCCACTCCAATGCCCTTGATAGGGATGTTGACCACAAAGCAGTAATTCCAGGTTCTTTCAAATCAGCACAAGAACAGTATTATTTGGAAATCTCCGGTTGCCCATCTAGGATCGTCCTTCCAGTATCCGATAGGCCAATGTGGCAGAGTCCATAACGAGGCGGGCACATCCTGTATTGGACTGAATCTGCTCCAGTCCCATTGCCTTTTCAGAGGGACTGGTTTGTTGGGAAAAGGCCTTCATGTGTTAATACTCTTGCTGCAGAGAGATCTTTTAACCTGAAGGATGTATGGTCCAATCCTGGTCTGACAGTTCAGTACATTAATGTGTGTGCTTGATAGATCTGCGTGCAGTCTTCATTTCACTAGTTGTAAAATTATGATCAGACTTAGCAGCAATACATTCAATGGGAAGAAGTGAGCACTTGTCAATGGTGCAATAACTTTTCCCATCAGTTTGTTACTCTCTTGTGCTCATTCTATGGCCACAAGTCAACTCCTAGCTTGCCACTACCCTGCGACCTCCAGTTCCTTCTTGTTCAACTGATCAGGCAACACCGCAGTTGCCCAGGTTCCCCCATACACTTTTCTTCCTGCCAATAGAAGCCCTGCTCACTCCGGGACCTACCTAATGCAGGCCGCAGTTCGACCATGCAGCAGACGTGCGCAGCGGGGGTGAAGACACCAAAGGCAAGCCCGCCTGCGCTCATCCGCTCCTGGACCGCACCCAGTGCCACGACCCCTGGCCCTCCCGAAGATACCTCTCTCAAGTCAAAAAACAAGTATCCTCTTTGGCAAAGTCTCAACTGTTTAGAGCAATATTTATTGATGTCATAAAAACTATTTGATTAAAACATATATACCTTTTAGAAAAGGTATAAGTTGCGTTCAAAAGATGTTGAAGGCCAATCGGGGTACGATTTAACACCAGATCGTCCGCATACAACAAATTTGACAGCAATATGTTCCCAAGTTTAGAAGCATGAGAAGAGCAATTGTCCAGTTCGCCTGGCGAATCTGCTAGGAAAAGGTTGAATAATAAAGGCGCTAGTACGCAACCCTGTTTTAACCCTTTAGAAGTCGGGATTTGTTTGTAAAGGTGCGTTCCTGCTCCTAGTTTGATCTTAATCCAGGTGTCTGTGTGCAACAATTTAAGCTAGTCCAGAAGTGGTTTCGGTATCTCCCAACTTTCCAAAGTTTAATTCAGTCAACATGATCGAAGGCGGCAGTATAATCAATAAAACAGAGGAATAAGGGGGTTTTGGTCTATTTAGCTGCATCCATTAAAAAGGTTAATGCCATGATGTTTGTTGTGGTTCCTTGGCCCTGGCAAAACCCTGTTTGATTGGAATGATGGAGTTTTTGGATTGTCCACAATGTTAGCTCATCCAGAATTGTTCCTGCGCAGTATTTTGCCTCCACATCAATGAGGGCAATTAGCCGGTAATTACTTGGAACTTTCCTGTCACCCTGTTTGGACTGAAAATGGATCCTTTCTAGGACTCCGGGAGTGTTGCAGTATCATTTATATCTTTGAAAAACTGGTAATAGGGCTGCAATCCAATACTCCACATCATGTTTATACAGCATTGGTGGTATACCATTTGGACCTGGGGCGCCTGTAGGTCTGCCCCTGGCCATTTGCCTCTTTATGTCAGTTGGCGTTGGACCATAATGTTCTTCTTTGGCGGAGGATGAATTATTTGAGCCTTCCGCCGAGACCCCCTACCGGAGAGGTTTTTCACTTCCTTGTGGATCATGCTGCTTGACTAATGAGGCTATACCCAGTCTTTGCCCTGCTAGTGTCTCCACTGTTCTCTATCATATTCCCCATTTTGTTGTCTGCCTCGCCTTTGTTTCCAGCTGTGTTAAAATGGTTGAAGAGGTATCCAGCCCAAACTTCCTCTGTTATATTGGAGCTTATTCCAGGTGATTTGGATGTTTGATTCTATTAATTGTTTGCCAGAACCTGGCGCTGTTTTTTTGTTTGGCTTCATGGAGCAACTTGGCCCAGAATTCATCATCTTTTGATCTTTTCCTTTCCCATTTCTTCCTCTTCCTCTTCATTAGTGCCTTCATTTTCCGTAGAGCGTTTTGCAGGTCCTAGTTGAATGGATTTTTACGCAGCTGTCTTAGTGTATGGTTTATGGTACGTTTGAGTTCTTTGGATTCTGGGCTAGTTGATAATCATATCCAGGCATCCCCCGTCCGACTTGACTTTCACTGTACCCATTGATCATTTTCCTCCTAGGGTCACAGTAAAGTTTTGCCAAGCTTCAGCTGGTTGTCTTGGTGTACCTACCCCTTGGATGTACAATGTTTTAGCCGTAAATGATATTGCATGAATGTTACTAGGATTACACCTTAATCGCTTGAGATTTGAGGCTCCTTCTACATTGATCCCTTTGCATGACTAATGTGAAGACTGTATTGGCCTTTAGGGTCGTTTCCTGAGGCAAGTGATCGCTATGTTCCTTATTGCCTATTCCAAAAGTTGCGACTTTACCAAGCATATTTAAAGATGTAAACGTGAAGTCTAAGTGGGAGGATGCTTTTGATAAATGTAACATGGCGGCTGGTGGATTATCACCCTGAAAGCGGCCGTTCAATGCTCTTAGATTGAGATATTCAAATTGCTGGAGCAGGTGTTTTGAACATCTTGTGGATTTTTTGCTTTTTGGGGATCCCTGGTTTGGTATTTCCCATGCGACAGTAATGTCTTGCACAAGGGCTTCGTCTGTGCCAGAGCCAATGAGGTACATATTGAAATCACCTGCCAAGATGATTTAATTTGTGTATTGCTCATCCATAATCCTTTTTATTGCTATAATTAGCTCCTTAGCTGCTTTCGACTTTTGTTTAGGGTGGATGTAGGTGTTAATTATTATTACTTCCTGACGCACGTTAATAAACTCGAGTGTTGTCATTACTGCTTGAATGAAACTTGGAGGTGTGATTTGGGCCTCTATAGGTGTAATTTTTCCTATATTAGTTATTGATGCCAAAATCATTAGGCCCCTCCCGAACAGCGACCAAAGAGGGAGACTTTTGTTGCTGGAACAGAATGGGAGGTGTGCCCCTGAAGCTAAAGGGCCATGTCCTCCCAGGTTTCTTGGAGCAGTGTCATATTGAATGTTTTTAGGTAATGCAGTACCTCATGGTCCTCGATTCTGCTGGCTAAGCCATTGATGTTCCAAAAACATACTAATTTTGTTGATCTCGGTGGGACCATCATTGAACTGCTCTCCCCTTGTCAGTTTGTTTGCTCCATTATAATTGTACGCTGTATTTGCCCCCAATTTTGGGATGTTGTCAGCATGGCAAGACACTATTCCCTAGAATCTGTCCCAGGACAGGTGACCTGTCCCAGGACACCCCCGCGCCGCACGGCCACCAGCTGCTGCGTGTGCTCCTCTCCTCGCTGCTGCCCGCAGAGCCCGCCTCGCTGATCCCGACCCTCCGCCGTATCTGCGTGTGCTTCTAACCTCTGCTTTCTCCCCATTTGTGCAGTTTTGATTTAGTGTTGTTTCCAATTTTGCACTGTTACCCTTTTCTTGGTTTCCCATTTGTGCTGCTTTTTCTCTCTTCCCCAATTGAGTTATTGGCATAGGCATTGTGTCCCCCAGTGCTGTGTTTGTTTACTATTGACCCCTGTGCCTGCCCGCCACGCTCCCCGCCGCCGTGCTAGCGGCCACGCCCCCTTTTCCTTCTGTGCCCTCCCCGCTCCCGCCTCCCAGCTGATCCTCCCTCCCACTTGGCCATAAATGGCGACAGCACGGACGCGCAGCGGTGTCGCGCAGCGGTGTCGCGCAGTGGGCGCGCCGATTGTGCGCCGAAGGCGCGCCAAAGGCAAGCCCGTCTGCGCCCGTCCGCGCCTGGACCGCGCCCAGCGCCAGGACCCCTGGCCCCCACCGACGCAAGACGACCCGACAGACCTACGGCGCCGCCGCCCTCAACGCACTCAATGCCGGCCGGAACCCCGCCTGCTGCCGGGAACCCCAAAACGCTTCCACGGACCCTCTCCTGCACAACCTGCAAGTTCACCTGCCTCCGACCAGGCACCGCGCCCGCCAAGCCAAACCCCAGCAGCGACCTCAAGTGCTTCCTGCTCCGCTCCGTCCACAGACACGCCGAACTCTGGAACCTGCTCGACACAACATCACCAGACGTCGCCTTCCTCACGGAAACATGGATGAACGCCTCCTCAGCCCCCGACATCGCCATCCCGGATGGATACAAGATCATCAGGAGGGACCGCGTCAACCAGACTGGGGGAGGCATCGCCATCGTCCACAAGAACACCATCCGCATCACGACCGACGACACCTACACCGCCGCCGAACACCTCCACTTCCAGATTCACACGGACCCAAAGACGACCCTCAGAGGAACCCTCATCTACAGACCCCCGGGACCACGTGCACAATTCAGCGAGGACATCACGGACTTCATCAGCCCACACGCCCTCCCCTCCGCCGACTACATCCTCCTGGGGGACCTCAACTTCCACCTGGAGAACAACAAGGACCGCAACACCGTCACCCTGCTGGACAACCTCGCCAACCTTGGACTCAAGCAACTGGTGAACACCCCCACCCACTACGCCGGACACACGCTGGATCCCGTCTTCTCATCCAGCAAGCACATCGACTTCAGCCACTCCACCGGACTTCACTGGACAGACCACAGCTGCGTCCACTTCAGCTTCAGAAAAACCACTACCCACCACCACCCGCAGCAGGTTCCTCACAGAAGCTGGAGCAAGATCACCGCCGACCAACTCACCACCTCCCTCAGCCAGAACCCACCTGCCAGCACACCGGACCCCAACGAAGCAGCCCGCAACTTCACGCAGTGGCTGACCGCCTGCACCAACGACCTCGCACCACTGAAAAACCCTCCCAGCAAACCCAGAAGCAAGAAGGCCCCCTGGTTCACCGACGAACTCAAGGACTCCAAGAACACCTGCCGCACCCTCGAGAAAGCCTGGCTCCTCGACCAGACCACTGACAACATGACCGCCCTCAAACACGCCACCCGCAAGCACCACCAACTCATCCGCGCCACCAAGAAGAAATCACTGAAGGATCGACTGGACAACAACGCCCGCGACAGCAAGGAACTCTTCAGCATCGTCAAGGAGTTCTCCAACCCCAGCACTGGCAACAACGACATCACCCCATCACAAGATCTCTGCGACTCCCTCGCCTCGTTCTTCCACCGCAAGATCGCCGACATCCACAACAGCTTCGGCGCACCATCCCCGCACCCAACCGTCGAACCAACGCACCCCACCGCCACCCTCCGCACCTGGACCGCAGTGACCACCGAAGACACAGCCCGCATGATGAACACCATCCACTCGGGATCTCCGACTGACCCCTGCCCCCACCACGTCTTCAACAAGGCCGACTCCACCATCGCACCCCAACTCCGAGACATCATCAACACCTCCTTCGACACCGCCACCTTCCCGGAGAGCTGGAAGCATGCCGAGCTCAGTGCCCTACTGAAGAAACCAACAGCAGACCCCACCGACCTGAAAAACTTCCGCCCCATCTCGCTCCTCCCTTTTCCTGCCAAAGTCATCGAGAAGATCGCCAACAGACAGCTTGCCGCCTTCCTCGAGACGAATGGATCCCTCGACCCCACGCAGTCCGGTTTCAGAGCCAACCACAGCACCGAGACCGCCCTCCTCGCAGCCACCGACGACATCCGAGCCCTTCTCGACAACGGGGAAACAGCGGCACTCATCCTTCTGGACCTCTCCGCCGCGTTCGACACTGTCTGCCATCGCACCCTAGTCCAACGCCTCAGCAACACCGGCATCCAAGAGAATGCATTGAAGTGGATCATCTCGTTCCTCGCTGGAAGAACACAGAGAGTCCGCCTCCCCCCGTTTCGTTCCGAGGCCACCGAAGTCATCTGCGGCGTCCCGCAAGGATCATCACTCAGCCCCACCCTCTTCAACGTCTACATGAAACCTCTCGCAGCCATCGCACGTCAACACAACCTCAACATCATCTCCTACGCCGACGACACCCAGCTGATCCTCTCCCTCACCAGAGACCCAGACACCGCCAGAACCAGCCTCCATGAAGGGATGAAAGACGTCGCCGAGTGGATGAAGAACAGCCGCCTGAAACTGAACTCAGACAAGACGGAAGTCCTCATCCTAGGACCATCGCCCTCCGCCTGGGACGACTCCTGGTGGCCCCCAGCCCTGGGCACCGCCCCCAAGCCGACAAACCACGCACGCAACCTGGGCTTCATCCTGGACTCCTCCCTCTCGATGACCAGACAAGTCAACGCCGTCTCCTCTTCCTGCTTTCACACCCTCCGCATGCTCCGCAAGATCTTCCGATGGATCCCGATCGAAACCAGGAAGACGGTCACCCAGGCCCTCGTCACCAGCCGTCTGGACTACGGAAACACCCTCTACGCCGGAACCACAGCCAAGCTACAGAAAAGACTCCAACGCATCCAGAACGCCTCCGCCCGACTCATCCTGGACATCCCTCGACGCAGCCACATCTCCGGCCACCTGAGGAACATGCACCGGCTCCCCGTCAACAAGAGGATCACGTTCAGGCTCCTCACCCACGCACACAAGTCTCTCCACAACCTGGGCCCCAAGTACCTCAACGACCGCCTGACCTTCCACACGCCCACCCGCCAGCTACGATCCGCTAGCCTCGCCCTCACCGCCGTACCACGCATCCGAAGAGCCACCGCCGGAGGCAGATCCTTCTCCTACCTGGCGGCCAAGACATGGAACTCCCTCCCCATCCACCTTCGGCTGACCCAGGACCACCTCGCCTTCAGGAGACAACTCAGACCTGGCTGTTCGAGCAGTAGCGGCCCCCTCCCCCCAAGCGCCTTGAGACCCTTCCGGGTGAGTAGCGCGCTATACAAGTGGTATGATTGATTGATTGACAATCTAAATTTGAGGCAAATGGCTTTGTGCGAATGGTATGCACTCCAGGGGTACTGCTCCTGGCTCCTTTTAGTACTGAGGTGGTATTCTTAGGTGGACCATCCGTACAGGTCTGTAAAAAAGGTGTCGGATAAGGTGATTTTAGTTTGACTTCCAATTTTATCCCCCAATGTTTAAACATGTGTACTTCTTTCATAATTTTATTAACTACCTCGCTAGAATTCCATGTTGTTTTAGTTGCTTCTGGACGTTGCGGGTTGTTGGTTGGTTGAAACTCTATAGAGAGGAGATCTGCAGAGCTAATGCTATCAAAGCTCGTAATAGAGTGTAGGAGCCGCAATATATGCCCTCTGTTCAATATGTCCTCCCAGCCCCGAGATTCATACTCTGGGGTGAATATGATGATAGTCTAACCTTCCTCGTGTTGTACCACCATTTGCTCGGTGAGAGATCCCTCGTGTCCAGAGAACCTAGGTTGAGTAAGATAACTTATGGTAGCTCCTGGATTGTCCCTCATGGGGGGGGATTTGCTGGTGGTCACATTGTGTCCTTGTATTCCCTGACACCCAGGTTGTGTTCTTTTTCTTGAAATAACGCGGAAACCGCACTTCCGTTTAGACCGCAAGTTTAAGAAAACTGATTTTAAATGCATCTTCGTCTGCCACACGTGACCACAAATCAGCCTATCTCTCGGTTTCCTTTTACCGCAAGCCATGTGGGCGCTAAACTCCCAAACTAAGCTTTTCTTCACAACAACTGGAAGCGACATCTTGGAACGGTTTTAAATCCTACAGTTAGGTAAAATATCTTCTGTCACTCAACAGTTTATAGCTTTAGGATCTCAGCGGAGATGTCACCCGCACTAAACATAAAAATAAGTTTAAACATGAGCCAATATGATACCTAGATCTATACATTTATTAAGCGTGTTTTGTATACGCATCCACATATTTCGATTTCCCATTGCGTAGATACAATTTCAAATACACTCTACCTATTTCTTACTATGACTCCAAATAGGACAAATAGGTTAAATAAATACATTCATTGCCATATCCATGTATTCGCAGGGCTAAACCTACTCACAGGGATCTCATAAACCACCCAGTTATAGTGCTTCAACAATGTAATAGGCGCTTAGTTTTCTAGTTTCACATCCCACTTCCTTTAGAATGATAGGTCCCCTTAAGTACTCGGGATTAGTGGGCTTCTTATTAGACCCCATAATTATAGCGCTGCGATAGTGTAGTAAACATTTAATTCACTAGTTTATTTAAATCCTTTAGATACTAGGTAGCTAATATCTATCGACCTATGTCTATACATAGGGCCCATATATTATATTTACTCCATGTTGGCTCATTAATAGAATTTCCCTAATTTCTTTTTAATATTTAAACTCATATGCCTAGAGGGATCCTTTTACTCGAGAAATCTCTAACCATTTTTTTTATTTTATGCTGGACCTAAGGCCAGTATCCGGGGACACACTCAATTCTAGCTTTACCACCATAACCGACAAAATACTCACTGACCACCTGGAACATACTCTCCACCCAGGACACCACCTCCGTCATCCACTCAGGAGCTCCCACAGACCCATGCCCGCACCACATCTTCATCCTCGGAGACCAAACATCGGTATGGCACTGAACACCCTACTCAACACCTCTATCACCACCACATTTCCCAATACCTGGAAAGATGCTTAATTCCAAGCACTACTCAAAAAATCCTCGCCGACCCACTGCATACTCAAACTACCAGCCAATCTCCCTGCTCATTCCAAGCAAAAGTAACCGGAAAGATCATCAACTCATGACACACATGGAGCAGAACAAGCTACTCAATGTCTCTAAATCCGGCTTTTGCAGCAATCACAGCACCGAAACCGCCCTGATCGCATCCACTGGAGACATCCAAACAATCCTCGGCCAAGAAGAAGCAGCAGCTTTGATCCTCAAGACCGTATCCCACCACATGCTGATCGAAAGACCCACCACATTGATATCCAAGGGGACATGCTCAGATGGATCACCTTCCTCACCGGAAGAACCCAGAGGATCCACCTCCCAATTTTCACCTCTGAACCCAAGGAGATCACCTACTGTGTCCCCCTGAGCTCAGCCCAACGCATATATGACCCCGCTGACCAACATCGTGAGATCCCAGGGTCTTGACAATTTTCTACATAGGCAGCACACAACTCATCCTTTCACTCACCGATGACCCCAATCCTCCACCAGAACCAACTTCCACGGATGCATGACTAACGTCGCCAACTGGATGAAGAACAGCTGCCTGCAGCTGAACACAGACAAGACGGAAGTACTGATCTTTGGCAACAGCAGCAACACATGGAATGACTCTTGGTGGTCCATCATATGTAGGACCCGCACTGTCACATGGCCCATGCTGACATTGTCGTCTTCCCTAAGTTAGCATGAGCACGCTGTCGACTGCGCGCTGCTTTTTCACATGTTACTACACGTGCTTATTTTGCAAATGCCTTTTGATACTTTCACATGTGAAACTACCACTGTGTTCATGCTTTACAGGCTCCTGCGATTTAGTCTGAACATTGTGAACATGGTCGAAAAATACCTCTTGTTATTCTGTACTGGCACCAGGACAAAACATACAGATGCAGCTGCTTGGGAATACATACGTTGGTCTTATTGGAATATGTTATGTTAATCACACTTGTAGAGTGCTCGGTTACCCTGGGGTGTCCTGGCCCTAAGCACTGTCTGGTGGGGGAACATGAGGCTAGATGCGACTAGAAAAGGGCTGAAGACATGGCTCTTTTATCAAAGGAGAGGAGATCTGGGGCATTCCTGAGATGAAATGGAAGATCATTCCATGCCCTAGAAGCACAGGTGGTAAAGCTCCTACCTCCCCAGTTGGCTTTTTTAAATGTGCGGACTAGCACTTTCTTAGCTCCTGTTGATCGTAGCATTCTTCCAGGGACATACCATTGAAATTTACGCCTCAGGAAATCAGGGCCTACACCATTGATGGCCTTAAAAACTGTGCAGAGTGCCTTGAAGCGTGCTCTTTGTTTGACCGGAAGCCAATGAAGTTGCCAGAGCTCCTCCTTTACAGAGACAAATTTTGGAGTCCCTGACAGCAATCTAGCCGCAGTATTTTGGGCAAGTTGGAGCTGATAGATATGTTGCTTTTGGGCATTGAGATATAAGCTATTACAATAGTCAAGATGTGACATTATAAGGGCCATTACCACTGTTTTAAGGCTGTTTTCCGTAAGAAAAAAACGTTTGATTTTTAGTGCCAAAAAGAAAGCCATAGTCACCATACTTATTTGATCACCCATGGTGAGTTTATTGTCCACCAATACCCCAAGAGTTTTTGCTTTCCTAATTGGCAGGGGGCAGGGTCCAAGACCTTCCGGCCACCATTCGGGGGTCCAAACAAGTGGAATATTTCCAAACTTTATGACCTCGGTCTTGTTAGAGTTTAGTTTTAAGCAGTTGGAGGACATCCAACCAGAAATGGCCGCCATACAGTCATGGAAACAAGCCCCTATTTCAGTTTCCGCCCCCTCAGTCAGTGACAACACTATTTGAGTGTCGTCAGAGAGTTGGAACCCAAAGGATCTGATGACTCCTGCCAGGGGTGCAACATAGATATTAAAAAGCATCGGGCTGAGTGATGAGCCTTGTGGCACCCCGCAGGGGAGGGAGAACCGTTTTGAGGTACTTCCGCCCATGTCCACTGTTTGCAGTCTATCACAAAGAAATGATTGCAGGAGTTTCCAAGCTTGGCCTTCTATTCCTACGTCAGACAACCGGTCCATCAGCACTTCGTGATGGACCGTGTAGAAGGCCGTGGACAGATCCAATAGGATCAGTATGGTATTGCCTCACCTGTCCAAGGCCTCTCTAATTTCCTCTGTGGATTTAATTAAAGCCAACTCAGTGCTGTGGTCTGCCCTAAATCCATATTGGGATGGATAAAGGGAATTATTAGATTGCAGAAAAGCACTGAGTGGGGTGTTCATGGCTTTTTCCAAAGTTTTGGCAGGAAATGGAAGCTGTGAAATTGGCCTTTAATTGTTAGGGTCTGTTGGATCCAAAGTCTGTTTCTTCAACAAAGGAAGAACGGAGGCCATTTTCCACTTTTTGGGAAATATGCCTGAGCTTAATTTAGCATTCAGCAGAGGTGCAAGTGCTGTTCCGATAACTTCCGGGATTTGTTTGATAACCCGCGCTGGGCAGGGATCAGGGGGAGCTCCAGAGCTAAGTGAGTTCAGAAGTTTTATAGTTTGCAGAATTTTCAAGGGTTTAAATTGCTCTAAGACCGATGAAGGGCAGGGACTGTCAGGTCCGTCCATGTTCTGCCACCCTAGTGCCCTTTTGTCAGCTTGGGTGAACGAGGAGAAAATTATTTCAACTTTTTGTTTAAAGAATTCGGCCAACTTATCACAGAGTTCGGGGTTGCTCTGGTTCTTTGGGACATTAGGGGTGGCAAGTTTTTTAATAGTTTTTAAAAGTTCTTTCGAATTGGATTTGGCTAATGCTATTTGCATTGTGAAAACCTTTTTTTGCTTCTAACAAAAGCTGTTTGTAAGGGGTAATGCTGTGTCTGTAGGTTTATTTGTCAGCACTAGCATTTTCCCAATCATTCTCAGTATCAGAGAACATCCAGATATCACCTTGCTGACCTGGTCTCCCATATTGAGTTTTCCGTCTACCACAACGCCCAGGTTTTTGACTTTCCTGCGGGGTGTGGGACAGAGGCCAAGATCCGCAGGCCACCAATCTGGTGTCCACATCAAGGGGTTGTAGCCAAAACTCAGAACCTCAGTTTTAGCTGAATTCAGCTTGAGGCAATTGGCCGACATCCACCTAGAAATGGCGCCCATACAGTCTGAGAAACGGGCTCCAGTTTCTTTTTCAGCTCCCTCCTTCACTGACAGTACAATTTGAGTGTCATCCGCGTAGGAGGTAAGCTGAAATCCAAAAGCTCTAATACCAGCCAGGGGCACCACGTAGATATTAAAGAGAGTGGGACTAAGAGATGATCCCTGCGGCACCCCACAAGGCAGAGAAAAGGGTTCGGAGGTATTACCGTTGAGTTCAACGGTTTGTAACCTGTCCTTAAGAAAGGAGTTGAGCAGATTCCATGCTTTACCTCTGATTCTGATCTCTGATAGCCGATTAAGTAATACCATGTGATGCACGGTATCAAAGGCCGCAGATAAATCTAGGAGAATCAGCATCGCGTTGCCTCCCTGGTCCATCACCTCTCTGATCTCCTCTGTTGACTTAAGGAGTGCCAGCTCAGTGCTATGGAGAGCTCTGAAGCCAAATTGTGAGGAGTCCAACAGGTTGTTGTGCTGGAGGAAGTCACTAAGTTGCCCATTTATGGCCTTTTCCAATATTTTGGCTGATAATGTTAGTCTAGAGATGGGACGATAGCTTGATGGGTCCTTAGGATCAAGAGACTTTTTTCAGTAGCGGAAGCACTGAAGCTTTTTTCCAGGTCTTTGGAAAAAAACCTGATTGAATTATGCCATTAAATAGGGGTGTCAAAACCCTGCAAGTGGTATCTGCTAGTTGTTTAATGATCCATGTGGGGCAGGGATCACTCGGGGCACCAGATTTTATACTCTTCATAAGTTTCACGGAGTCCTCAAGTTGCAAAGGAGAGAAGCAGTCCAAGGTGCTGGCCGGGGCTAAATGCTTACAGGTTGCCTCCAGCCATTGTGAATAGGCTGAAGTAGCCTTTTCTACTTCAGGAGGGAGAGGGCGCATAGATCACCTTAAGGTTTCTTCTAATACCTTAGTGTCCACTCTTCTCCACGTCCTAGTAACAATCTCCTGGATTGACTTTTCACTGGCTAAAAGGCCCCTGCAAATCTTCAATTCAAAATGAACAGCCATTGAAGAGGGAGAACTGAAGTGCAAAATAGGTCTTGGTTTTCGGAATATATCCCATCCAGGGTGTGCCCGGGACCTTCACCAACTGCTGAAGATCTCCAACCCCCATAATTTGCTCCCGTCGAGAAGTGTCTGGATCTAGGGGGACCTCAAGATGGAAATTGAAATCTCCTAGCATCATGCAGGAGTCTAGGCAAAGCCCTTCCTCGAGCAGGGTGCCTAGATTGTCCAGAAATCCATTTTTGGGCCAGGTGGGAGGTAAAGCAGTATACCTTTGAAGGTACTGTAATTTACCATGTGAATACTGAAAGCTAAAGCCTCACAGGAAGTATTGGGGGCAATATTGAAAGCAGGTTCCACCGATTCATGGTGTATAACTGCCAACCCCCCCCCTCCTCGTTTTTGTGGTCTATCCATTGTATAACAATGAAAACCTGGGGGGTTTGCCTTCACTAAGTCAGGCCCAGAGGCTCTATCTGCCCATGACTTAGTAATGAAGGCTAGCTTAATTTCATATTCCTCCAGTAATAACGCACATTCAGTACTGTGTTTAATTAACGATCTGGCATTAAATAAAATGCATTTTAAAGGGCCTACATCAGTTATGTTTGTATTCCTAGCTGATCTAACACCAGGACCAGTGACTGGGAAGTCAAGGACAAGAGGGAGGTGTAGCCGGCAGATAGGGCATGTGCTTTCCATGGCGTTATCTGCGGCCTAGAGGGGAATCGGAGGTCACCTGCGTAATCCCTTTCCTGGATTAAGCCTAAATAGCTCTCCTTTAGTGTAACTCGCAAGCTCTGAAGATAAATGACTAGGGGGACTAGCCCTGAGCCCAGTCCAAGCGCGGACGGGCGCAGACGGGCTTGCCTTTGGCGCGCCCGCTGCGCGTCCATGTCAGCACGCTTTTTAAATAGCCCAGCGTCCAACCACTAGACTGCTCACTGTGAAAATGGCGGCCTGTCTGTTCCTTCCACCTCCCTCCCTTCCCTTGTGCAAATAACAAATTGAGCAGCAGCAGGTAATAACAGCATTTTAAAATAAGTTAAAACCACACTTGTGGCAAAGGTAGTTCTCCCCTGGCGAGCATTGAACACAGCTTCGCACAGGCAAGACAGCTGGGCGAGCATGGATAGGTAGCATAGATTTGGAGAGGGACCTTTTCCAGGGAGAAGAGCATGACAGTGCCTATGATGTAGCTCTACCATCTATAGACTGAGGTATGGGGTCTGCAGTTAACACCCAGATATCTTCTAAAATGTCATCCTGCTTCTGTACAAGAGTGAGGTTAAGCTACGCAGACTTTCACTATGACAGCTCCATTTATGATTTACGGACAACTCGCTATGCTGACCACATTCCTGTTATACATTTTCCTGCTAATTGTGGCATGTATACTGAATATTAGATCAGTTAGTTAAAATAAATATTTTAAACTTGTCCCGGTCTGTCAGATCCTATTGTGGACGAGTACAAGAGTGTGAGCGAAAGGGTGTGTCTTGCAACCACTATTCGAGAGAGTCGTGAGTGTTGTGTTCTGGGGTGTCTAATCACTTGTTCCTCTGTGAGTGAGTAAGAGGGCAAGTGAGACACTAAAGCTAGTCGGTCCAGGGCTCATGGGTACTAAGGTGGTAGGATGATTCAGTCCCTATATACTAAGGTCCCACAATCCTACACATAGTTGTGTTTGTGCAGAATCCCTGCAACAGCACCCACTCCCTCCCTCCAACCACATCACAAACCCCAGAATCATCATTGGCAACAAGCTCACTATGAAATCACAGATAAACACGGTCTCCTCTGCCTGCTTCTTCACTATGCGCATGCTACGTAAAATCTTCAAGAGGCTACCGCAAAACACTAGACGCACCATGACAAGTCCTCATCACCAGCCAACTGGACTACAGCAACACCCGCTATGTAGAAAGCGCTTCACACCTCCTACAGAGACTTCAAACCATACAGAAGGTCACTGCCAGACACATCCTTGGCCTTTACTGGCAAATCCACCCCACCTCAGGCAACTCCACTGGCTCCCCATACAGAAGAGATGCCAATTTAAGCTGCTGACTCATGCACACAAGGAAATAAAGAAAAATAGGACTCCCTGCAAATACTCTGCATTTCAAGGCAGAAAGAAATACTGTATACAAAAACACCCTTAGGCAGTCTATATTTCGCTATGCATCTAATGTTGTACATACATAATCACAAGGCCAAGCAACAAAATAATGTAAAAACGTTTTAATTATCTTATAATGAATTACGTGTACGTATTGATAAACTGCATGATTGATAATTATAGGAACATTTTCCGTATGATAAAGGCCTCAAAACTTCTGATGAAAACGAGGATTAAAGTCACTGCAGGCAGGCGATCTTCGTGGCGACTACCAGCAATGAGGCTACACATAACCAAGGACCAATATTAGCCACTGCCTGACCTTCCACCAACAAGCAAAACTACGCCTTGCCTCCCTTTTACTTGCCCATACACCCTGCTTCTACTGAAGCAGAAGTGGCGGAAGCTCCTTCTCCCACATCACAGCAAAAACCTGGAACAGCCTCCCCACGCACCTCCGGACCATTACCTCACTTCCAGAAAGATACCTGGATGGATTTTATTAGACTTTGACATCATCTTGATGCAAAATTGGTCAGAATAAGCTCATCACCTACATGGATTTGTCTTTGTTGCTCCAGAAATTGCTTTCCCTTGTGGGAGGCCTCAAGTTGGGTGGCTACTGATATTGTTGGTTACTTCTTTGATCTGCCAGACAGGAACACATTTTTGATTATTTAACAATGATAATTTTGTATCGTACAACTCTAATAATTTTAATGGTTTGTTCAAACATTGACTCCTTTAATGAATCCCATACAAATATTTCTAAGCTGCCAAGTTCCATAATTCAAATTAGCAATTTTTTTTTGATTTCAAAAGAATTTATTATTTTAAAAGAGTGGATACAACCATAATATATAAACAAGAATGATACAATTGATAACAGAAGAAAACACAATAAGGTAGAAGGATAATAACAAATAAAAACAACATCTTAAAATTCATTCTTCTGAAATTCTCAGAAACATAAGTGAATTAAGGAAGAAGCAATGAAGAGCCGGGAGAAGTAATTATCAAAAGTATCATCATCAGCTATTAAATTGGGGATGAGAGAAGAGAGAGGAGAGAAAGAAAGATAGAGAAAAGAAAAGGACAGGAAAGAAAAGAGGAAAGACAAGAAAAAGAGCAAGAAAAGAGAAGGATTTCCAACGGAATCACCAAACATTCAAGACAACATCAACTAGACAAATCAAAAGGAAATTGATCCACCAGCCCCTCAGAAGCCAATTGCATGTACGTATCTAGCGCCAACCACACACCGGAAGATATAGACGGAGAAAGATGAGCATGATCAACTGAAGTATGAGCACTACGAAGAAAAGAAACCCATGCCCACCAAGTATGATAAGAGACAGAAGAAAAAGATTTCCACTCCATGAGAATTACTTTGACTGCAATGGTTAGTAAAAGATCCAACAGTTGTAACTCCATGGAGTCTAAGGGCAATGGAACCGAGGCCGCCAACGGGCCTAAGAGGATTAATGGAAATGAAAGTTGAAACTTAATATTAAAGATAATCATAAGGTGTTTATGAATCAAACCCCAAAAGGGTTGGAGAAGAGAACATTCGAAGAACATATGTTGGAAATCACCAGGTGCGAGACCGCAACTCCAACAAATTATCTTCCTTAAGATGTAATGAATATAAACGAGTGGGCGTCCAGTGTAGAAGATTAATAGAGAAAAACTTAGACTGCATTAAAGAGGGGGCAATTTTATTGCGAAGAGAGCCTACCAATGTCCCGCCAAGTGTCTGAAGAAATATGAGCGGTAACACCATGCTCGAAATGATGGAGCCATTTTTGCTGTGTGGAAGTTTGAGAAGGAATTGTCGAAGACGACAAAAATTTATAAATCCTAGATGCCACATGACCAGACTTAAACCATAATTGAAAAAGCGTAATCGCAGGGGAAGAAGGATGAAGTTGTACTTTAGCAAGCGCCACCTTTATCTTAAGAAAAGTATAAAAATCTAGATTAGATAAGGAAAAATTTTGAGCCAGGGTAGAGAAAGGGAGAGGGTCATTATTGGAGTCATATAAATGCTTAACAAGTGAGATGCCTTTACCCGACCAATATGACATCAATTCTGGATCAATAATAAGTTTAATTTTGGAATTCTTCCAAATAGACGACCATCTAGTTTTATGTATCGGAACTGCCATTCTCTTATCAACCTTGCGAACCGCAGCAATAGTGTCTAGAATAATAGATCTAGAGAATGGAATGGAGAGGGTATTTGTAGTTAAAAAAGAGGCAGTCGGAAGAGGAGAAGCCAGTTCCTGTTCTATAAGTAACCAAGCTGGAACATGAATAGATGGAGAGGAAAACCAGAGCGCCCCCTGCGATGCCAAAAACGCAGACTGGTATTTCCCCCAATCCGGAAAATTACACCCTCCCATATCATAGGATTTCCTCAGAAATTTATAAGCAATTCTAGCCCTTTTATCATTCCATAAGAATTTAGAAGTAATTAAATCAAGTTCATAAAAGAAGGTAGCCGAGAGCTGGACTGGTAGCATAGAGGAAACAAAATTAACAATAGGATTTATCATCATTTTAAGAGTTTGGAGACGGCCCCACCAAGAAATATGTTTCGGAGACCAATTTTACAGAAGATGTCGCACCTTAAGAATAGTTTGAGATTCATTATAGGTAACCGTAGCATAAAGAGTGGAACAAAAATGAATACCCAAGTATTTTAAATGCTTAGATTGCCACTTAAAACCCGCCGAACCCATATGCGAGGAGAAACAATAAGCATTTAAGGGAAACATCTCCGTTTTATCTTTGTTCTGGGTATAACCTGAAACCTCTGAACAGAGAAATTGTATCAGAAATAGCAGGAATAGCGCGTGCAATATCCTCTGAAAAAATGAGAACGTCATCAGCATAAGCGGCTGTTTTAAGCTGATGAGATCCAAAAGAAAACCGCCTGATATCTGGATGTACATCAATCATTCTAAGAAGAGGGTCAATGGACAGTAAAAATAAAAGAGGGGCCAAAGGGCAACCTTGTCTAGTACCTTGGCAGAGGTTAAAGAAGGACAACGTGGCTCCATTCACTCGGATATTAGCACGAGGACGGGAATACAAAGACATAACCATACGGATAAAGGAATCACCCAAGTTATGCGCACATAAAACTGCACGTAGAAAAGGCCAAGAAACCTTATCAAAGGCCTTTTCAGCATCAAGGGCCAAGGCCGCCGCCGGAAGATTGGATCGCTTGGCGGCACCGAGAATGTGACAGAAAGTACGAATATTATCACGGGCAAGACGACCCTTCACAAAACCTGTTTGGGAAGGATGAACCAAGTGAGGAATAAAGGATTCTAAACGTTTAGCTAAAATTTTAGCAAAAATCTTAGCTTCCATGTTAAGAAGGGAAATAGGGCGAAAATTTTTGGGATCTGAATGATCTTTCCCCTCTTTGGGGATTACTACAATAGTAGCATCAGCAGCCGAACCAGACACAGAGCCATCCTTAATAAAAGCATCAAAGACCAATTGAAGTTTCGGAACGAGCACGGAGAGAAAGGTCTTATAAAACAAAATAGGATACCCATCAGGACCCGGAGCCTTCCCGGAACGAGTAGCTTTAATCGCGGAATTGATCTCATCAGAGGTAATCGGGCAATTCAAAGAATTATTATCTTCCTCCGATACAACTTTCAAAGGAACCGTCTTCAAGAATTCCTGACACTGTTCAAAAGAAGCCTGAGTAGAGGGGGTATATAAATTATTATAGAAATCGCGAAAGACCTCAAGAATTTCTTCAGTCTGAAATTTTCTCGTACCCAGATGGTCAGTAATAAAAGATATTTGGGAAGATTTATAAGAGGATTCCTGGAACTTTAAAGTAGCTGCAAGAATCTTACCCGCACGATTTTTTAACAACAACCTCTTCGATTTTTGAGCCTGGAGGCCAATATGAGCTCTCTTAGTAACAATGGTATTGTACGTGTATTTTAGATTTTTAATAGATTGTAAACATGACTTATCCTTGGAATTGCGAAAAAGATTCCTGATGTTTAATCTCATCAGCTAAATCCGTGTGTTCCTTTTTAATGGCAGAATTCCTCCTTAACATACATTGAATAACCTGACCACGGAAAGTGTATTTAAAAGAATCCCAAAGAACCACAGGGGAGCTAACCGATCCAACATTCTCAATGAAAAACATCTCAATATCATTGGAAAACTCCCGAATCAGGGAATCATCATGTAAAATTTCTGTATTTAGTCTCCACGAACGAGACTGCGTTCTAGGGGCAAAAGACAAAAGCGTGAACGTCACCGCGGCATGGTCTGAAACTAAGATAGGATGGATAAGCGGAGAAGAGGAAGATTGAACAAGAGAGGAGTGAATCAAGAGAATCAATACGTGAAAAAGACGAATGAGGGGAAGAAAAAAAGGAAAAGTCACTACCAGTGGGATTATGAAGACGCCACACATCTTGGAGCTGGGTCAGAGAACACATATTAATCATGTGTTTATGTGCCTGAGGGGGACGAAAAGTAAAGGCAGAATTCCTATCCAAAATAGGGTCCATTGGTAAATTAAAGTCCCCCCCTACAATAAGATTGCCAGAATGAGGAGTGTCATTTAGCTTTTTGGTGATTGCTTTCCAAAAAGACGGATCATCCTTGTTAGGGGCATAAATATTCATGACAAAGAGAACAGCATTACCATCGGATATCTTAGATAGTAACCAACGTCCCTCTGTATCCTGCTCAGAGGAAACGATAGATAATCCAGAGTGTTTAGAAACTAAAGTAATCACCCCATTACGTTTACCACAAGCATCTGAACACAACATCAGAAACCCAATCTTTCTTCAAGAATGACGCCTCCTTAACAGAAACCTTTGTCTCTTGAAAAAGGACCAAATCTGAGGAAAGAGATTTGCAGTAGTCTAAAATCTTTGACCTCTTAACTGGGTGATTTAGTCCTTTAACATGAAGGGAAAGTATATTCAAACCAGGCATAGAACTAACAGGAAAAAATGATATTGCATAAATGATATATGAAGTACCACTTCCAAAAAGACATACCACCAGACACCAGACATCAATGCAAAACAAGGAGAATCCAAGGAGGAAATCCGAAAAAAAAAAGGAGAGATAGGATAAAAAAGAAAACAAGAGAATAGCCAGAGAAAGAGAGATAAGAGCCAAAAAGGAAGGTCTGAATAAGACCAAGTTCATACCAGGGGGATCATGGGAAAAGAGCAAGGAACCCAACAGGAGGAGAAGAACACATCAGTATACATATAGCCCCAGACCAATATAAAGCGGGATATGTGTAGTTAAAAAGAAGAACCACCTAAAGGATATGAACAGGAATTAAAAAACAGTAATCTAAAGAATTCAATTAAATACGCGCTAATGAAAAAAGGAGTCAAAAATTAACGATACTATAGGTATAGCCAAGCCAAAGTAGGCACTACCAGGAGCAAAAGAAAATAACTAGAGAGAAAAACAACTTACAGAGAATACTATATGTAAACGTACGAAGAAGAAAATGAAGAGAAAGAGAAAAGTGAAATATAGTAAAAGACGGAATGTAGTAAAGAGAAAAATAGCAGTCAAAGAAGCCCTATTGCAGACAGGTAGGAGAAATGAAATTATATAGAAATATGTAAACTGTATAAATAATCTTATGAATAACTGATCACAGATACATAAAATCCGTTGCACTTAATGTAACTACAAGAGGCGAGCATATCATAAATATATGAGCATGAAAATAAAGAAGCATCAGCCCAACAGACACAATGCAACGATAGAAATCCGAACTAGTCGAAGAAGACAATTAATAACAATAGTTAAACAAAGCAAACACTGTTATAATAGGAGGAAATACATAGCTATTAACTATACAGAAAAAAAACGTATCCCAAACCTCAACATTAATAATTATCTAAAGAGTATACCATGAATCAAATACAAAAGAAAAGAAAAAGAAAGAAACCCAATCTGAAAAATACTATAAGGTACATTCATGAATAAAAATGAAGAAAAAAGAGAAAAGTGAAACATAATAGAGAACAGAATGTAGAGAAGATAAATATAGCAGCCAAAGAAGCCCTAGTACAGACAGATAGGAGAAATGAAAGTATATATAGATATGTAAACTTTATAAATAAGCATTATAAATATCTAATCACAGCAACATAGAGTCCGTTATATTGAATGTAACTAAAAAAGGCGAGAATATCGTAAATATATGAGCATGAAAGTAAGGAAGCAACATCCCACCAAACAGAATGCAACGATAGAAAACCGATCTAGTCGAAGACAAGTAATAATAATACTTAAACAAAACAATCCATGTTATAATAGTAAAAACAATATAAGCATTAACAATGCAGAAAGAGAAATTGTCCTTAATAACCGCAATTAATAATTATCTAAAAAGCATACCATGAATTAATACATAACCAATCAATATACCAAAACACTAAAACAATAGCATACTCCAGATATACGAGACAATCGAAGACAATGACCAGACAAAAAATACCAACAAATGAAAAAAGAGAGACACCAAAACACACACGCAAGATTGAAGACAATTAAGAAGCCCTAAACTGGCGAAGAAACAGACCCGGACCAAAATATACGGACAACTTAGGGAGAAAAAGAGTAATACGAACAACGAGTGTACATAAGTGAAATAAAAACCATCAAGAGACAGTACCACGAAATACTGAACGAATCATACAGTAGGACTGACGACAATAAAGGACCACTACACTATAACGATGGGAAGGGAAGACCATAAGACGACAACAGCACGTCCAGAACATTGGACATTAAGACCACCACGCAGATCTAAGAAAGAGAGAACCTAATAGACCTGACAAAGACAAAAAGATTGCAGTAAACCTAATCATATCAGGTGCCAGAGGAGCCAGGAATAGGCGAGGCCTCCATTTGGAGTTCCATGTGTGACTCCAACTGATTATCCAGAAATGAGGCCAAATCAGCAGGTTCATCGAAGATTCTGGAGCGACCTTTAAAAGTAATGCGGAATTTTGAAGGGCCGGCAAAAGAGAAGGAAATATTCATGTCAGCTAAACGCTTCCGAAGGTTAAGAAAGCCCTTTCTCCTAATGACCGTGTCCCTGGCAAAGTCTTGAGAAATTGAAATGCGATGGCCATTCCAGGAGATAACACGAACCTTCCGCATGTGAGCCAGAATTTGCTCCGTATGTTGATGGCACAGTGGATTAAAAATTATCGCTCTCGGTTGCGTGGCTGATTTAGAGCGAAATGAGGGAACCCGATGTGCCCGTTCCAACTCAAAGTCTCTTTGGAATGAAATTTGCAGTGTGGAAGGAATCCATTGATAGAGGAAATCAATCATAGAAGACGCATTTTTCTCAACATCCTCCGGAAGACCAAAAATGCGCAGATTAGACCTGCGGTTACGATCTTCTTGCTCAGTAAGGTCTTTCCGCAATGCTGCCATTGAACGCTCTAACTGTGAGAGAGATCGAGACTGCTTTTGCATGGAATCCTCTGCGCCACTAATACGCGTTTCTGTGTCCGAGACACAAAGAGAAAGGGCCTTGAAATCATTCCTGATGGCTAACATCTCCACTTGCAGTAAATCTGTATTAGTCTTGGTAGATTGCGCAATTTCATAAACCTCATTAAGGCGTGTCAGAATAGACTCAAGAGTGACACTAGGGTCCTTTTGCGCAGATTCAGGTATAGGGGATACCTGTTTGGATCTCTTAAGCGACGCTTTAGAGTCTTTTGCGTCTTTAGCATTTGGTGACGGACCCATATTCGCGGCCATAGAGCACACCACCTCAACAAGAACGAAAGAGAAAACACCCCTCCAGACAATATAAGAAAGGAGAGTGGTAGATGTATCAGGTAGGCCCAATATGTCCAAAGGAAACGAGCAAAAGTGGAAAGCGCGCTCTCATTAAGAGGACAATAATATTGGCGGCCACCAAGGACTGGGAAGGAATCCACCTCACAAAAATATCATGTCCTGTAGAATCAAAAAGGCACCTTCCAACAACAAAAAGCAATCATGAAGTAGGAAAGCCTCAATCAAAAAAAAAAAACCTCAAAAGAGGGCAAAGGCAGTGCTCTGACTAGAAGTATGGCAGCAGGAAACCAAACAGCATGGTCATTATTATGCAGCAAAAGCAGCAGGAGGAGATAAGAAAAAAAACAATATAAATGTAGGAAATCTGAGCAACATCACCAGCTCTTGTCCATCCTTATTCCCGACGAGTCCATAGCCATGTCGGCGTCATGCTGAGGAGAAAGAGCAGCTCCGTTTCTTGAGAGGAAAAAAAAAAACAAAAAAAAAATGGCGGCCGCTCGCGAAATCACCAAGCGCCGCCTAAAAACCCTCACAAAGTAGTCACCGGCAGTCTCAAAGCTCAAAAAACCACCCTCATGACATTCCTGACAGCTTCATATCCATGCGGGCAACTTCCGAAAGGACCGGGGCAATCTGAGGCGATCGCGAAACCTCCGTTAGCTCCTCCTCTAGCGCAGAGCTCAAGCACAAGCCGCCATCTCGCAGCGGCGCGCAAGCCACGCCCCCCTCAAATTAGCAATTTGAAAGCAAACTTGCGACAAAAGCATTTTGAGGATTATTTCAAAATGCCTGCAGATGAAGTGGAGGTTGCCGTTTTTTGTGGCAAAGAAGATTGTCATGGACTTTACTAGATTTGATCGCCAACAGGAATTTTATCAATGTTCGATAGGTATCTGATTTGGATAATTTGTTGCCCCCCCTCCATTTTTGTAGGTGTGGACGTCAATTCAACAATATGCTAAGGGTAGCAGAAGTGACATTACATGCCCTTTGACCCAAAGAAATCACAGGATGTAACATCACATTCTTTTAGGTGATGACATCACATAACGGTCTCTGATAATATCACAGAAATGACGTCCTTGATGAAAACCTACAATAATGAAAGATCATTTAAATAATAAATGACAAAAAAGTAACTAAATCAGAGAAAAGAGTTGTTTAGTTGCTGCTAAAATATTACAAACAGAGCTGCATAGCTCTACTAGGAGTGCATCAATAACCTCATCAGGCCCAGATGTAAAATTCTACAAAATCATAGGGTCAAACCGAAATTTAAGTGCCTTATTAGAACTTGGCATGTCAGAGTGACATATCAAATGACTGGGATTAACCATCATATGTCCAATTACAGCCCAAGACCTGCAAGCATGCTCAATTTATATCTCCAAATGCAAGACAATCACAAAAATACTGAGAAATGCACCAAATTTCCTGGCACAACTATTGTACGCTGATACACAATAATCTCACTTGAGCTTACATCATGAGTTGGATTGACATTGAGCCATTCAGACAACTGTTATGGTGCACAGCTATTTTATCCTTAACCATTGAGATTTCTCAGAAGACACCTCAATCCTAACATACATAATCCATTAATTCACCAGTGCCTAGAACCCGCCTTAGTTCCTGGTGCTTTAGGCTCTATGTCTTGAGTGTAGAGCGCGCCAAGTTGTTGCCGTGGTAAGTTGGTGCCGTCGTGCCTTTCCAGTTTTATTCTTTGGGGTAGAACAGTTCTCTCTAGATTTTAGGTCAGCTACATTTGCAGTGTCTTCAAGGGCATCATAATACTGGTTGTGTGGGAGATGTACAAGGGCCTCTAGTTTAAATTCCCGCCTTTTTTGAGTAGGTCCCTATTTGGCCTTGCCCTGACGGTTATGCTCCTGCATCAGACATGGCAATTCTGGTCATATTTTTGCCAAATGTGTCACCTTTATTTGTTGTTGACGAGATCTCAACCTCGACTGGCTTAATTGGATCCTTTGGCATGCTGTGGTTAAAGAAGTTGTGAAGACTTTTGGAGGTTGCTGTTTTCCATTGCCGTGTCTGCAAGCTTCACCATGTCTTCAATTATTGATTCCTCAAAGGCTGGGCCGGGCTGTACAACTTGATGTATGCAAGTGCTCGCACTGTTTTGCCACTTCTGGGCGGGGATTAGGTTAATCTTTGCTTGTTTCAGTTCCCCTGAGTCTCCTATGTGGTGCCCAGTTGGTTCCGCCATGCCCACTTTCAATCTGGTGAAGTACTTGTGTACGGGGTGCTTGGTATGGCCAGGCTGAGGGTCTGGGATTTTAAGCTCATAGAGGTGTCCTGGTCTACCCCTCCATCCACAACTGGAGTGCGACTCCTCTGATGTTGTGGGACTGAGTCCCTGTCCTTCGTTAACCGGTCATAACTCCCAGCCCTCTTTGTGATCTTGCCCTTTTAACTTCAGTGCCTTAGTCCGTAAGGACTGCTTTTCTCTGAGCTCTTTTTGAGATGCTGATGTCTCTCTATGGGCCTCAAAAACCCTGTGAGTGTTTTCCAGTTGGTGTGAAATGCAAAAAACCTCCTGCTCGATCTTGTGCAAGCGCTCTGTTGATCTTAATTGTCTGGTTTGCCCAGCTGGCTTTGTTAGCACAGTCTGTGTCACCAAGGGCACCAAGCTCATATTCTGGCATACAACCTCTCAAGCTGGTTTAGCTTGTATGGGGACCTCGTTCCTTGCTCCTTGTTCTTGCACAGGCCCTGGCTATGCTTACTTCACTGTGCAATATGCCTTTTACTTATACATCAGCTTTTCAACTTTTAAGTTCTTATACAGGGTTACAAAGTGGCCGTCCCAAGGCTGGGTAAGGCTCTAAATAGCGTGGAAGGTGATTGGTGATTCAATGGTATTGCATAGAGTTATTGCATGGAGTTGATTTATTGTAAGCCCACGTTATGTGCCGTTGTACGCTGTGACTGCAAGGTCTATGCCGTGTCTGGGGCTGTACGTCTCTCTCAGGCCACTTGGATAGTGCTTACAGGTCTCAGTGCGGCTTATACCCTTTTACTGTTATTCGCGTTGCTGTTATACCAGCCAAGGTCATCGAAAAAACCATCACCCAGCTTGAAGAGTTTAGCAAAGCCAAACATGTCCTGGACATCTACCAATCTGGTTTCTGAAGCAGCCACAGCAACAAGACTGCCTTCTTTGCCGCCACGGACTGCATCTGCTCCCTCCTCGACTAGGGCAAAACCACAGCCCTCATCCTCGTGGACCTCTCGGCAGCCTTCGACACTTTTTACCACAGCACCTTAAGCACAAGACTCCACAAAACTGGCATCCACGACAAAGTGCTGGACTGGGTCCGCTCCTTGCTCACAGGCCGAACACAGCGGGTCAGACTACCTCCGTACCTCTCAGAACCTACAGAGATCAGCTGCAGAGTGCTCCTCCCTGAGCCACACCCTCTTCAACGACTGCATTGCCCCACTCAACAGCCAGAAACCACAGACTCAGTCTACTACGCTGACACCTAGCTTATCCTCTCCCTCACCAACTAACCCACAGTCGCCAAGAACAACTTCCACAAAGGGATGAAAGCATTTGCAACCTGGATTTGCAACAGCTGCCTCAAGCTCAACTCAGACAATACAAAAGTGTTCATCCTTGGATCCAAACCCTCTGCTTGGACCACACACGCAACCTCAGCATCATTCTCGACTCTGCGCCCACTATGCACCACCAGATAAACTATTTCTCCTCATCAACACGCTGCACCTGCTCCAAAAGACCTTCAGATGAATCCCCACTGAATCTGCAAGCCCAGAACCAGAGGAAGATCCTTCTACCTCACCACCAAGACTTGGAACACAATGCCCGTCTGCCTCAGGCGCAGCCAGACTGGGAACTGAAACCGGCCCTGGCAAACAGTTTGGCCGGCCCCTAGTGGGGAGGTGGCGGGGTTTGTTGAAAGCACCGCTGCCGCTGTTGAGGGCTGATATTGCAGCTATGCTGCAAAGCCAGCCCCGGTAACAAACACCCACACTGGCAGCCCACCAGGAAAACGTCTACTGCCCGCTACGCCCAGTCCAGTCCTGGCCTCAGGCAATCCCCCTCGCTGTCCCAATTCAGGAATGACCTCAAGACCTGTGATATAGGGAAAAATAGGATACATTATACACAAACTCACAGAGCCGAGGCCTGCAACTCCCATGCAAATGTTTGTAGTTAGAAGCAGTTTTAGGCCTCAGTAGGAACACAGGCCTTCACAAGAAATAGCTCAAAAATACCATGCTACAAAAAACAACGGGTTTAGTTGAACTAATCAGGTCTCACAGTTTGTTGAAAGCTCAGTAAGCGGTCTGTGGTTAGCAAAGTGAGCCTCTGCACAAAGCATAGATCTTTTCTTCCTGACTCAGGAAACCAGTACTCCTTAAGCATAGAACCTACAAAATTAGGTTACCACACTTTCCATCTGCTAGAGACAGAGCGAGAACGTACCAATCAGGTCAAAGCCTATTTCCCTTTGTAATCGTGTTGCTGAAACATGCACACAGATTAAGCACGTACATAGGATGGACTGGTCTAGGCGCAAGCCTTGCCACTGTTCATAATTACACAAATATCTGCTTCTGTTGAAAACCACGTCACCCTTACATGATGTTAGGCTTGATGCATGAAACCACACAAAAAAGCTCAGATACGCTAAGCCCGTATGCGTTAAGCATAAATATAGTCACTCGCTGTGCAGGAAAACAGACGTACGTGAAATGTTGTTCATTACATTTTGATTCTGAGAATCTGAAAAAAACAGAGGGGATTTCCACCAATATGAGATGCGAGGGCCATGTGGCCCATATATATATATATATATATATATATGTGCTTTGTTTCCAGGAAATTATTGTATCTGTTGATTTAATCGACACATTTTTTACGCAAATACTGTGCTTGTAACTTTTTTCTGTTGTGGTTTGGAAGAATAAATAGAGCGGATTCAGAGTTGAAACTCCAGACATCAAGTAGCTTCTCCTCTGAGGTGAACGGATCTCTCCTGTAGTAACTAATCCTCACTACAGTATTGTAATAAACCCATATTGTATTGTCAACTTGCTTTTCTTGGTATCTGTTCAATAGATTTTCCCTCTAACACCTGGCACTTCGAATGTACCAGCACCCAGATGAATCTGCAGTGCCCCCCCCCCCCCCTCCTCCCCACCCCTTTAAGTGTCTTGAGACACTCACGGGTGAGTAGTTGCGCTTTAGAAAACCCCCCCACCCCGATTACCACAACCATGGGCTTGCTGCCGAATGGCAATCACTCGCCACGTCATTTGTTTTGTTGTTGCTGCATCCTGCAGCCTCCTGCTCCTGCCTTGCTCTGCTGCCTCACGGCTCCCCCTTCGTAGCACTCAGGCTCTTACTTGTGGCCTCTATAGCGTGTTCTCAGTGCTGAGTGCATGCTGTAAGATTGCCCGGCTGAGGGGTGTGTCTAGGATCCGGTCTGAACCCTTTCCCCCCCAAACTGTGCAGGCCTCAACTATCGGCTCGTGTGTGTTCCTATATGTCATGCTCACCACCGTGACTGGACTGAGACACCCGAGGTGAACATCGGCCGTGCCACCAGAGCCGCTGTAGCTGAGACAGACGCGGTTTGGTGTACCCTCACTGCTCTCTCGGCTCAGAACTTTAGGCAAGATTCCACACTGATCTCTGCTCCGCCCACTTGATATGCGAGTTAGAACCTGGCTTATTTAGAGTAAAATCATAACGATGCATTTTTTGATATATTCTTTTTTTAGTTTAAGTTTGGAAATCTACACAATGGTTAATTTAATTTAGGAGTATGTTTTTAGGGAACTAACATTGAGAGTATTTATAATTTCTAAATAAGTTAGAACACCAGGTTGTAAAGTGCCTTCAATATATGATATGGGGTAACCAGGGCTTTAAGTTGGATGAAAAAACTGGGTGGTCTCGCAAAAGGGCGTAGCCAGTGTAGTTAAGGGCGTGGCTTACAATCTGTGCTTAGCATAGTGTGTTGCCCCACTTCTATTTTGGGGTTTCTGTCACTGCATCCAGCTATATGATACAACAAGTAACATCATACCTACAACAAGTCAGGACTATTAGCTTGGTCAATGGTTGTTAGTTGCACAAGATATATAAGGAGCAACTATGGCTTGTATATAATATTGAAAATGTTTCCACTTGCAGCCCTGGTGACACCACGACAATGTTGCTAATCCTGAATTCCAAAAAGAGAAGGGAAATCCAGAGAGAAAATAACTCTTTAAAGGAGTTCCCTTCCCCCTACAACACTCACCTGGCATGAGGTCATGCCGTAACTTCTCCACTAGCAAGAAGTGAGCAGTGTGAGCAGCTCACATCGATGTGCCTGCCTGCTGTCACTGCAGTCCAGAAAAAAAACGGACCGCCTGTTCCAGGGCTCAGAACAGAGCCCTATAGAGACCCGTTTCGAGGCCCACTTTAAACAAGCATTGGCAAAGTCAATCGGTCTCGCCTTTGGGACCTTATGCGTTTTTAGCCATGCAACAGTTGATGTTGTTGCACCAAGGATATTGCGCTGCATAACTAAATACTTATAAGGTCACAAAAGCGAGACCTATTGGCTATGCCAATGCTTGTTTAAATAAAGCAGTTTGTTTTTAAATGCAGCCCAGGAAAATGAGATTCATTTAAAGAAAAACAACAAAACGTTTCCCTTTAATTTTAAGAGCAGACAGTTTACGGACCACTGCCTGCTCGTAAATATACTTTTGCTGCCAGTCACAATGGGGACCCCATGGTGTTTGAGAGCGGCTTACCTCCTATTTGAAATAGATGGTAAACTGGGAGTGTTTTGCGACTGCAGTCGCAAAACAATTATTCATTGAAGTGCGACTTGCTATTAGGAAGGGACGCCCTTGGCACGCCCCTTCCCAAATGCGACTCGCAAACCCTGTTTTGGGAGTCTAATAGGTTACCGACTCACAAAATAGGGTTTGTACATGGGGCAGACCAATTGTACAATCGCAAACGGGCCGATTACCCATTTGAGACAGCAAAAAACGGTCGTACATCTGGCCCTAAACCCGCGGACGTCAAAGCACCATGGGTCAGTCTTTCATTAGCCTCGATTCAAGTGGCAGGGAGCAGAGGTATCAGAATTTCCACTTTAACAACATTTTTACTTTTCCTTTGGAGTGGGATAAACATATATGTTTGGCATTGCCACACTCGCCGAATAAGCATATATAACTATTTGCAGAACTATCTGAATTTCAACAATTCTACCCAAAATCCATTGTGTGAAATATTCTGAAAACGATTGAATATTTTTAAGGATGTATTTTTTTCACTGTGTGTGTAGGAGAATGAACTGTGGTGTCTTCATCACACCCCAAGTGTTTGCTTACACCAAAGGCCTTCATACCGTGCCCCAGGGAGGCCTGAATACATTTCAGGGCCTGGGGTCCGGGCTCTGCCAAGAGGAGCCTTTACTAGGCTCTGGTGAACCAAGACAAACATGCTGAAAACTGCTGCAGGTTTAGTGAGAGAAAAAAACACAGGGGCATTGAGCCTCTCGGAAGTGGGCCATCAGTGATGTTTTTGTCACTCGTCCTTTAGGTGTCAAGGTGGGGGACGAGATATCCAAATAATGCTTACAGTCCCTCAGGCTGTGGATAATGTTATGCATTTAGGAAGCCCAGACGGCCAATAGCATGTCAGCAATCATGCATTTGATTGCATTTTTAAAAGATAACAAAACAGAACTGCAATGGTAAATATTTTCAGATCAGCCAATGTAATTATTTTGACAAAATAGGTATGTCTTTCTGGGTGGGGTGATAACCTTTTACTCGCAGGGGGCACAACATTACAAAGTTTGAAGGTCATATGCTGAGACAGTACATCATGGAAAATTACCACAATGGTGTAGATATTAGTTAGGAGGATAAATAGCCAAGTGACTATGGGCCATATGTATGAACACATTTTCCCATAGACACAGAATGGGTAAAACCCTTTGATACATCTGGCCCAATATCCTGATAACATTCGCAAAATTGCACTCCGTTTAGGCGGGTGTACATTGACTTGGGTGTTTCCTTCACACCGGAGTTCAGTGCAGCAGTGAAGGGCGCCAGCCTCCAGTTCTCACCTCACTGCAGAGTGCGACCATCACAACCAACCGAACAACTAGCAATGGCTGAAACAAGAACTTACAAGATTAAGATCTGGCCTATTTGACGTGGATGAGAAGACAATGAAAGCATCCACGCCCATCCACCAATCCCAGTTTTTGTCCATACCAGAAATAATCACTGGCACAAGGTTTCTGCTGCTCCCTGGGGTTTTCATCAGAACAACCAACATGTCTAATGCCCTTGTGTAGATGCCTGAACATAATAAGCTGTTCAGTGGCCCTGAAAGAATGTGTTAACCCAAAGGACGGGCAACTGGATGTGTACAGTTCTTCAGTGTAGTTCAAGCACCCCAAGAATATTTCCGAAAATTGAAGTCAGTCGTTCATTTCGAGGAGCACACAAACATACCTATATTTCTGCATGCTAATTTTCCACCGATTGGAAACTTTCCAAGAGTATTATTATGTTGTTGGGAATGTGGATCCACATGTAACTTTTTCGTCTTCAAGAAAAATTGTTTCCCTGTGGGGAAAAAACTTTCTCCAGAAGCCACCATGAGCTTTGTGGCAGTTCCTTATCAATTCCCCCGCTGAACTCATTTTACATGAACGTCTTGAAAAGATAAACTTCACAGCTCCTTCCAGGGTGGCACTGCCTATGCAAGAATGTGGATACTCGTTAGAGGCTATGGGTCTTGTGTGCATTTTCATGGCCACCAATCTGCCAACAATTCTCCTTGTTGGCCTCTTAAACCAAAACTGACACCTTTAGCACATCTGCCATGCTTGCTGTTCTCCACCATTGCAAGTGTACTTGATGGTTTTTTTAATGTCCGAATTACTAGTGCCTTGAAGTAGCAAGTAACGCCGCTAAGCTCCAATTAGTTTAGCAAAAACGTTTGCCAGTCTGGTCCAAAGAGCTAAAGACGACAATCCGAATTTGAAATGAAGCCAAAACCAGCACCAGTCCTGCGGCTGCCTTGTGCCCCTTTCATTCGGTCCTCCCATTTGAATAGAGTTGCCCTTCTCAAAGCAGTGGCTTTCTACTTTTGAAAAATAGGAAGGCACTGCCTGAGAATTTGGTGCTTTCTCCTCATTCAAAGAACTAGCTCTGTCCTAACCAAAGCCCAGTTGGTGACCTGTAAAGGGCGCAATGTTCCGGTTTGCTCTTCAGCGCACCATCAGCAAGGTGTGTTGAGGCACGAGCAGGGGAGGTAGACCTATTCTAGATCACACACTGCCCCCAGGCGAGGTACAAACTTGCAACTGTCCTGCGGCAGCTCATTGGTGAAAGGCAGAGCAGCTGTTTGAAGCATCTTTTCAAAAGGGGTGAGGGAGATACAAACCCGCTGTAGGCAGGTGCAGCGAGTGAGTATACATGCCTGTAGGGGGCACCTGGAAGATCAAGGGACCCTCTTTACCCCTTGCAGTGTTTGCTCACGGGGGCACACAGACCACACGCCACCTCTTTGTGGTGCAAAGTCAGTGGCCTTCTGATTTCCTCTTTACGCACGTTCAAAACATGGCACGGTATTTCCCTCATTTGTATGGGGCCGCACTCCATGCAAATGAGGCCATGCCTCCTATGATAGCCCTGATGCTATACATGCCGCTCTATATCTGTATTACAGAAGGGGCCACACAAGCATCGGCAGACTCGTCTTGAATACCAAAGTAGCTTGTTGATGCAGAAAGTGGGGTGTACACACCTGAAACTACATTTAATAGACTCATGCTGAAAGTAGCACATGCAGTTAACATGAGGCTGGGCTGGGGTGAGGCTGGGGGAGCGCTCTAGTCGCGCCGTCCTCACGCCCTCCTGGAATATTTAACAGGGTCTGTCAGCGATTTCGGTGCCCACACGGAGCTCTCCCTAGCGAGGGTAACTGGGGCTGCGAGCTGCGTGTTACCAGAACTTGGTGACTATCTCCGTAACTGCCACGATCTTGATTGCATTTTAAGAAACGTTTTTATATTTGTTATCTTCGTGACTGCTACGACCTTGATTGCATTTTAAGAAACGTTTTTATATTTGCTATGATTGTATCTTTGGGGGGCTTTCAATAGCATTAAGGGGAATTTTAAACCAGGCACTCTGACACCCTTACCATCTTTCACCTTCTTTCGCCTTGCACAGCCGCTTTTCAGCCGATACTCGGCGGCGGTGGGCGCCATCTTTGGTGAGGCTGGGGGAGCGCTCTAGTCGCGCCGTCCTCACACCCTCCTTTCTCTCTATATTATGTGCAGACCGGCCAGACGGCGCAGCGGGCTGGCGCAGCGGGCGCGCCGGATGCGCGCCAAAGCCGCACCAAAGCCAAGCCCGTCTGCGCCCGGACTGTGCCGGCTGCGGGACATGCTGGGCAACAACCACTGATCATCAGGTATGACAATAAGGCCCTATTAGCATTACGCCCAAAGATAGGTGCACTGTGTAAGGGTTGTCCACCCACTGATTATCTCCGGGGTCCCTTCTCATGTGTACACTGTAAATGGACCCCTCCCGAGATGCCATTAAAGACGCCAAAAAATCACGTTCCCTCAATGTGCGGAGACAATAACTTCAAAGGAGGTCTCATCAATGCCCACCCGTTGTGTGGCCACAGCCAAGACATCCACGATCTAATAATGTGTCACAATCTTGACGCCCTTTTCATAACAGAAACATGGCTCAACGATTCATCCAATCCTGATTTGGCCATTGCCCTTCCTCCGAATTTTACCATCTTTAGGCAGGACAGACAAATCGGGCGAGGAGGGGGGGTTGCAATTATTGTCAGAGGGTCATTTTTGTGTCATACATTCGATCTGGGCCCTCTCAAAGGAAGTGAGAGCATTGGCTTTTCGATCAGACTTAATGCCTCTACCTCCTTTTCGGGAGGCCTAATTTATCGCCCTCCAGGCAATGCCACTCCCTTTCTAGACTCCCTAGATGAAGTACTCGGGTCACTTACGCTACGCTACCCACAATTTACTTTATTAGGAGATATGAATTTACATCTGGAATCAGGCACAGACCCTAATGTTACTTGCTTCCATCATACTCTGAATATTTTCGGACTGGCTCAATTAGTGACTACACACACCCACCTAGCCGGCCACACTCTTGATGGCGTTTGTTCTAACTTCATTACCTTGACTACGTCCCCCCCCATTCCGCAAATTTGGACCGACCACAGTTTCATTCCCTTTGTCATCAAGAAACAAGTTTTAGCTCCATTAATAACAAAGCACCCTCAATCATCCCCCTCGGTAAATTGGAGAAAAGTGATTGATCGTATCCAGTTGGATACCCAGCTATTGGTTCAGGCCCCTGAACTGAGAGGAGATGTAACGACTGATTCTCGTAACTTTCACGTCTGGATGGATCGGATTATTTTAGAAAATTCCGACCCCAAAGGCGACTGCGGGAACTGGCCTAAAAGGAAGTTAAGGGCCCCATGGTACACTCAGGCCTTAACTGAGAGCCATTTACTTTGTAGAATTAGAGAAAGGAAGTGGAGGAAAACATATGATGAGGTCTCAAGAGCCCTTTATGTTCAGCAGAGGAAATTATACCTCTCTAGCATAAAGGCTGCTAAAAAGGAGTATTACACCAAAGCTATTAATGATGCCCATCAGAAACAAAAAACTGTTTTCTCTATAGTTAAATCCTTTACCCACCCCAAAGCCCTCCAGCCCGAAATTCCGCCCTCCGAAAGTTTGTGCAACCAAATTGCGGATTTCTTTGAGAAAAAGATTGTAAACATCCAAAAGGATTTCCCGCCTCCTTTGTCTTCTCCTACTTTAGGCCCCCAAAAGCTTGTAGCCGAAAATAGCCATTCTCTTGGAACTTTCCAACCGGTCTCCCTCCAGCAGACCCGCAAGGCGATTTTGGCTTGTAAGTCCAGAGCACCTACCGACTCCTGTCCCCCCTGCATTCTACATCATCTAGTTGAGGTAGTTAATCCGACCATCAATGCCATCATTAACGCATCCTTAGCATTGGGGATTGTGCCTAATGAATGGAAAATGGCTATTGTAAAACCCCTCATGAAAAAGCAGAACAAATCGCCAACTGATCTGACGAACATGCGTCCCATCTCACTCCTGCCTGTTTTAGGAAAGATCACTGAACAGATGGTGCATCTGGAACTAAAAACATATGTCGAGAACCATAACATCTTGCATCCCCAGCAATCTGGGTTTCGCCCTGGCCATTCCACTGAAACGGCCCTGATAGAACTCTCTGACTCCATCAAGTTCCTGCAGGATGAGGGAAAGCAGGCTGTCCTCATCCTGCTCGATTTAACAGCAGCTTTTGACACTATCTCCCATGTCATCTTGAATGACAGGCTGCGAGAGATCGGCGTGACAGATACGGCTTTGGCATGGGTCACATCCTTCTTGTCCAATAGGTCTCAAACTGTATCTTTGGGTCACTACCTATCCAGCGACAAAACCATTACATCTGGTGTACCGCAGGGATCCATATTAAGCCCACTTCTTTTCAACATCTATATGGCACCCCTCCTCGCTGTGATAGAGTCACACGGGATCCTCGTTACGTCATATGCTGACGACACTCAATTGGTCGTCTCCATTGACAAAAACCGCACGGATACAGAATTGCGTTTTCAGAAATGTCTCACTGAGGTATTTCAGTGGTTAAACAAAAACCACTTGAAGTGCAACAGTGAGAAAACTGAAATCATACCATTAGGCCAGGATCTACTTTTCCGCCCGAGAGATTGGTGGCCCAAAGACTCTGAGGCTCCCCCCAGTGCTGTGTCTTCTGCGCGCAATCTGGGCGTACAATTTGATGCTACCTTATCTTTTGATGATCATGTTAGGATCACGGCTGGCAGCTGTTTTGGTCTTATTAAATCCCTAAAGAAATTTTTCGACTTCCTCCCCATTGCCTCTAGGAAATCGGTCATGGTCGCATTGATACTCTCCAGACTCGATTATTGCAATGGGTTGATGGCAGGAGTGAAAAAGTCCACTTTGAAGAAGTTACAAAGTGTACAGCACGCGGCGGCACGGTTAGTGTTAAAACTTCCCAGGAAATCTTCAACCTCAACTGCATTGAATTCTCTACACTGGCTGCCACTGCATAAGAGAATCCTTTTTAAACTCTTACTCACAGTTTTCAAATCTTTGAAAAATACAGGCCCTAAATACCTTGTTAATCGTTTCATTCATTACGATCCTGTACGATGTCTGCGATCCTCAGGGGCCAATCTTGTTATGACCCCGAGGCATAAATATAAAACTAGGGGCGGAAAAACGTTCACAGTTCTAGCAGCAAGGGCTTGGAATAACCTACCCGTAAATCTTAGACTGATTGGGTCTGAGTGTCTTTTTAGGAAACAACTGAAGACCTGGGTCTATCAGCAATCTGATACCTATGTATTGGCAGCTATCTAGATTTTTTCACCACATATTCTCTATACGCATGCTCAGCGCCAAGATGCTCCTTCCGGAGCGAAAGTTGCGCTTTACAAATACCCTATTAACATTAACATTAACAAGCACTGGCAAAGCCAACAGATCTGGTAGGCTCGTGCCATGTGTATTTTGTTTTTTACGGTTTACTGCAAGCATATATAACACGAACAGAAAGAAAGAAAAATAAATCTGCCTCTTAAACATGTCCACCGTACGCTTGCAATAACAATTTTATTTGTAAAAACATTCCCCAATACAGCTATATTTCTAGTGATGCTTTTAAACAACAAGCTTTTCAGTTATGCCATGCATTTTATTACTACTATTTCTGAGAGAGCCCGAATAAATCACACCACAACCAAGCACTCAAAAGGAAAGCAACTACCATGGTACAATGTAATTGAAACACTTTATATAACAAACTTTAAAAGGGAGTGTAGGCAAAATAAATAGCCTTTGTTTAAAGTCAGTATACAAAATAATGAAAATAAAGATGCACACTTGGAACCTGATTTGGCACTCAAAAAAAGGGGTCTACTTATATCGGATTGTGAACAATGTGCATAGACTTTGTGGAGTCACTCAAAATGAGGAGAGCCAATGGGTAAAGTTGTCTGACCTAAAGCTCAAAATATGTATGCTGTGGTGGGTGGAAGTAACATGGGAATACCAGTTCAAAAGACCAATGTATGAAGGCCGCCAACCAAAAGCCCCTCTCTGCAGGTCTATTATAAATTATGTTTTTGGAAAATGCAATAGTCTGGCGAGACATCTGTTTTAAAGGTCAAATTAAAAATAGGCTTTAATAGACAAGCTCCCCAACTCAGAAAACACACAGTTCTAGAAAATGTGGCACATTAAATAACAGTGAGCTTTAAGGTGCTACTCTAGAGCAGGTGCCCAATGAAGATCCAGGAAGACCAGATCGATGACACATTTTCAGATTTTTCGAATACAGAGCATCTACTTTAAAAGCATATAAAACATATGTGGTGGCTATGATGAAACTCTAGAACGAAGCAAACCCTTCCATGATCGAGATTGGACACCCGGACGGTACAAGTTAACAGTCTCGCAGTTGGGTACAGCCTCTTATGGTGGTGGTCGCAGGAGGTATCTACTTTTCAAACCTGAAAGGACGAGAGCGCCCTGCTGATATCAGGGCCATCACAGCTCATGGGCGAGGTGTGCAGCTGCTAATGGTCCACGTCTCAGAGCAGAAGACAACAGTGTGCCTACGACGGGAGCATCCTGAGATCATAGTGTCCATCGACTTCAAAAAGGGGACACCAGCAAATCCCTCACGAATCCTTCATCTCCTTGCACCCAGACCATCGCATCAACTAGGCACAAAAGGTCAAGGTTGAAAGTAGTGCTCACGTCAGCAGCGTTTGAGAATCGAGGGTGTGGAAGCAACAGTTAAATGTCACGTAACTTCCTGCACCTGCCATCACCACTGGTGAGAAATCGACATAATAAAGTCAGGCGCTTCAAGCCCCTCATGTGATAATAGGTGAGCGAGTGACGGCCACGGTCCAGGAACAGTGATAAAAACATAACAAGCATTGGCCACGAAACTGATCGCGATCGCTGTGAAAGCGAAAGTGATCGCGATGACGCGCTAAAACACGCAAGGGATGCAGTGTTGCCAGATTTTGAGACCCATCCCAAGCCCAAAGCAGCTCAAATACAAGTCCAAATCCAGCCCAACGCAGACCAGTTCCAGCCCAAAAACCAGCCCAAAGTAGCAAGTCTCAAATTATGCAGAAATAGTCATCAGAAACAATTTTAAGGACAAATAAACATTGTATTCAATATACAGATAGTGGGACGGAGTTAACTGGGCACCTGCCTTAATGCTACTCATTTGTAAGACCAGTCCTCACAGTGACTACCCCACTAACCTAGCTACATTAAAATCTGTCATCTGCATATTACATGATGTGCTTTGCCAGAGACACATTAACCTACACTACTTTGATTCAGATCTGGGACCACACAAACCAGAGATCTGTGACAAATACTTTAACCTCCAAAGTTCTCACCAATTATTATTCACTGATATTTACTGGGCACCTCTAGAGGACTTACCCCATAAAATATTAGAATACGCAGACTTTGCAACCAATTACGCATAACAGATGTAGTAGCATGCTTCTTGTTGCCAATTTCTTTATGGCAGGGTTTTAAAAACCATTTTAGTACTATTTGTTGAGCCCCACATTTTGCATTGGGATTGTGCCACTTTTGCAGCACAAGCCTAAAGCACAATTTGTTAAATCTCATAATGTGCTTAATGCACTCATGATATACCTACTAAAAACAAATGTGTGGGATCTTATCTGATGCTACTTCGCGTGATGTCAATTACTGTGATGCCACACATTGTGACATCATGGGCTGTGACGGCACGCACCATGAGGTCACTTGCATACTGACTAACTAGGTTACTAAGTAGGTTATTCCCCCCACGTGCTAAAGCTATAACTTCAATGCCTTCTATTTTAGGAAGGAATAATTTTACCAAAACACAAAACCTGCTTTTCAACTTTTTCAAAAAACTACCAATTATTTTCAATATTAAAAAAAATACAATTTACATATTTTCCCTTTAATGATTTGCAAAATTAACACACGCTTCCCATGGAAAAAGGCACTAAAAACACAGGGAAGGCAGTTCCATGCTTTCACATCCACATATGCATTCCACAGGCCTGCCCCACGCCTTCCCATTTGCCCCACTGAAAAGAAATAGACATGGTTTCCTGAGAGGCACCACGGGCACGTCTGTGGACTGAGGACTTGAGCAGTAATGCAGGAGCAGAGGCCCAGCGCCTAGATTCCTGAGCTTTGCGCGTGAATTGCAGGAGAGAGGCAGCTCGTGGTGTGGGAAGGGCAGAAGAGTGTGTATGTTGACAACAGCGAGAGACTGTGAAGCGAGACTACTCGAAAATGAGTTATGCTTGCAGGTGGAATTTGACTGACTCCATGTATAGCATATCTCTGTGAGGAGAGTTTGTAACAGCGGATGTGCACAGGGGGCCAGGGGCTGTGAGGAAGGTGTATTGAGACTACAGGGAGTTGTCGCGTCGCGTCTCAGCAATAACCACCACACAGCCAGGTCAGCTTCTATTCTTTATTGTATCGTTGTGTATCTGCAGCCAGCATGCTGCACGTCCTGCCTCGTCCCTTGCTTCCTGTGGTCTGCCCCTCACCCCTTGACCGGAACTGGTGTCCGGTGACCTCTCCTGCCCTCTGCCCTCCTCGGGGTCCTAGTGCCCCATTTCTCAGGACACTATATCTCCCCCCTTTGTCACAAAGGCATTACGACAGTAGCATTCGTTAGTAATAAAATGGGACAGTCTCTTTTGTAGTCAGTTGCAGGATGTGAACTGTCGACAGATGTGACCCGTGAGATGCTGCCTAGAGCGGCATTTCACATTTCTTCTATTAGTCTCTTCGGTCTCACAATGTCTCTTCTTGGCCTCTCCACCTGTCCTTGGCCCTCCTTTGGCCTTGTTGCTTCTGCGACACCTGCTCCATTGCACTCCCTTGTTGTTGTTATCCCTTCGGTGCCTGTCACGTGCTCTTCCTCTTTTTCTTCTTTCAAGCCTTTGAAGTGTGAGCTGTTCCTTGTGATTCGCCTGCTGTCTGACTCTGCTGTTATCATTGTTCCTTTCACTTGTGTTATCGTCAATGGGTCTTGGGCGAATGCACTGTCCGACTTCCGTTGTTGTCTCTGTCGTACAATGACAGTATCTCCTTCATGGAGGTGTGATTTGATGGCATGTCGTCTTCCATCAGTATATTCCTTCATTCTCTTCTTGGCTGCCTCATCTTTTGCTGCCACGCCTTCGTGCCCCGGCGCGGCCGGTCCTTCTATCTGCGGCAGCCTTGTTCTGCTTGTCCTCCCTAGTACTAACTCCGTCGGGCATTTCCCTGTCGATCCATGAGGCGTGTTTCTGTAATCCCTCAGCATTTGGCATAGTGCTTGGCCTAGGGAAATCTGCGACAGTTTCGCCCTCTGAACTGCCTTCTTGATGTTTCCCATAAATCTTTCGACCATGCCGTTTGCTTGCGGCCATAGTGGTGTTACCTTTCTGTGCTGTATTCCGAGGTAAGCCATGAACCTTCGGAATTCCTCTCCTGAGAACGGAGGGCCATTATCCGTTTTCAACGTCTCCGGCGAGCCCCAGGCTGCGAATATGTCCTCTAGAACAGGTAGCGTTGCGGCTGCTGACGTTGAGGAGACTGATCGCACAATCGGGAATCTGGAGTATTCATCCATTATGACCAGTAGGTAAGTTCCCCCATCTAGAGGTCCAAAGAAATCAGCGGCCATTGTTGTCCATACTGCTCTTGGTAGTTCCGACATTTGCAGTGGTTCTTTTCTTGCAGGCGGACCCGTCGTTTGACAGAGGTGACAGGCCGCGATCGTATCTTCGACTAGACGATCTAACCCCGGGAACCAGACCTTTTCTCTCAGCAGTTTTTTTGTCGCCACAATGCCCCTGTGTGACTCGTGTGCAATGCTGACCACTTGGCGTCGTAGTGAACTTGGAATGACTATCCTGGTGCCCCTCATTACGATTCCGCTGTTTGTCTCCGAGAGCTCCCCACTTATTTTCTGTAGGGCCAGCATCTCCTCCTTTTGTACTCCTCCCTTCCATGTGCAGTTGTTGTTTATATGTCTCCATCTTTGCTGTCTCGTCGTTTCTCTGGCCGCTCGGAGTGTGTCATCTCTTTCCGTTTCTCTCTCTATCTCTGTGAGAGTTACTGGTGCCGGCGTGCTTTGCTTTAGCACGAAGTTTAAGTATTCCTCGGCCATTGAGGCCTTTTTTTCTGCATGTGGCAGCGGATGCCGTGACATGTAGTCGGCTGGATTCTGCTCTTTCCCAGGTTTGTGTATAATTTTGAAGTCGTAGTCCATTAGTCTGATGCCCCAGCGCTCAATGCGAGGCGGCATCTTTGCTGCTGGGTTGCCGTAAATTGTTACTAGTGCTTGGTGGTCTGTGATGATGGTGAATGGCTTTCCGTACACAAACATGTGGTAATGCTCGCATGCCCATACCACCGCCAAGCTTTCTTTCTCCGGCTGGGAGTACGCCTTCTCAATGTCTGTCAAGCTTTTGCTGGCGTATGAGACAATCTTCCTTGGTGACTCCTTTCCCGGCAGGCGTTGTGCTAATATTGCACCCAACCCCACTGGGCTGGCATCAACCGTCAGCTCGGTGCAGAGCCGAGGGTCGAAGTATGCGAGGTGCTCCACCGTCATCACAGCTTTCCTTATCTCTTCGAACGACTCATTGCATTCTTGAGACCAGACAAACTTCTGGCCCGGTTTCGTTAGCTCTCTCAGCGGCGTGCTCACTGTGGCAAAGTCTTGTATGTATCGGGCACAGTAGCTTGCCAGGCCTAGGAATGACCTTATTTCTGCCACATCTGACGGTGGCTTTGTCTTCTTTAGCGTTTCCACTTTGCTGCGATCAGGCCTCATCCCTTTTTCCGAGAATATGTGTCCGAAGAAAATCAGTTCTGTTCTCCCTAGCTCGCACTTCTCTCCATTTAGTGTTAGTCCAGCCTGCTTTAGTTGTTTGCACACTTGCCTTAAGGCGCTGTCATGTTCTCCGTCCGATTTCCCAAACACTAGGATGTCGTCACTGTAATTGAAACTGTTGTGTACTGGTCGTATCACCTGTCTTATTGTCTCCTGAAATATTTCGGCCGCTGACGAGATACCAAAACTGAGCCGTTTGTATCTGAATAGTCCTAGGTGTGTGGAGAATGTTTTTATGTACCTCGACTGTGGGTCCAGCTCTAGTTGGTGATACCCTTTGCATAGATCTAGCTTTGATAATCGGCACGCCCCTGTCAGCCTGCTGATCATGTCGTTCAGATGAGGTCCTGGATGACGTTCCCTCGATATTGCAGTGTTCGGTATTCTCATGTCCACACAGATCCTTATTTTGGAAGTATTTTTCTTCGGGACTGCCACAATCGGTGATACCCACGGTGTTGGCCCGTCTGCAGGCTCAATTATGTCTTGCTGCAGTAGGTTGTTTATTTCTTCCTCCACTTGCGGTTGTAGGTGAATCGGCACTCTCCTGTGATGCTGTGCCACTGGTCTCACCGCCTCATTTAGTGTAGGGTGACCTGTTTGTCTTATAGCTTCCCCAGTCCCTGCAGTATTTCTTGATATTCTTGCAGTAGGTTTTCTTTTTCTGTCATGTGGTACGTCATCGCCAACAGCCCCATGACTTGTGCCGTCACGTTACTCAGCAGGCAGGGCGCTGGGATGTCCCCTTTCAGCACATGTATTTCTTCCTGTAGCGTCACGTCCTGATATGTTAGCGTCTCAGTGAACTTGCCCATGTTTTCTACTGGTGTCTTTGATCCCCACGTGAACACATCTACTGTTGATGGCGATAGCGTTGGCCTTGTTCTCATTTTCACGTACTCGGACATGCACATTATGTTGCATGTGGCACCACTGTCTAGCACAAATTTTGTTCTGTGGCGCCCGACGTCGATGTCTACTGTGGCCGTCTTTTTTATTTGCTGTTTCTCCACCAGCTGGATGTGTTCCTGCTGTCTTCCTTCTTTGGGTGTGTCGGACATGAGGTATAGCCGTGCTTCTCTCCCAGCCGTCGTCTGTTCATCCGACTCTTCCGACGAGCCTCTCTCTGCTGTCTCCATATGTCTGGCGTGTCTGGTGCCTGTTGTCCCTTGTCTTGCTGTTCGTCCCCTCTCGTTCCTAAATTGCCTGCTCATGCAGGTGCTTGCGAAGTGATTGTCCCTATTGCATTTTCTGCATTTCTGGCCCATTGCTGGGCAGGTGCCAACGTGTGGGAAGTCAAGGCCGCATCTGTAGCAGGTGACCGCTTGTTTCCTGTGATGTTGTTGCTCCCTGTTGTCGTTCCTTTTGAAATGTTCCGTCATCCGATGTGCTATCGCTTCTCCCTTTTCTTTTCCAATTTGTATTTGTTTGGCATGTTGCGTGGCCCGTGCTTCTGTGCGGGCCATCGTCAGTATTTTCTCAAGTGTTGTTGGTTCTTTTAGGATGCGTGCTCTGAACTCTACTGACAAACACCCTACGATGAGGCGCGTTCGTATTGCTTCTTCGTTGTCGAATTTATCGAATTCGCAGTATGTCACCAACTTCCGCAACCTTGTCGCGAAATCATCCATGCTCTCTTCTAGTTGCTGGCATGCTGTGTGGAACGTGTACCTTTCAAAATCAATGTTGCGTTGGGGGTCAAACTTCTCTGTGAGGCACGCTTTCGCGCCTTTGTAATCTGCCGTTTTTTCACTTGGTAGTGTCATCATTAAGTCTTCTATTTCGTCTCCCGCAAGGTTGACCAGCAGATCTAATTGTTTGCTCTCTGCGACGTCCGTCGCGCGCATGTATCGTTCAAATTGTCGTAGCCATCTCTCCCATCTGATGCCTGCTTGTGGTTCCGATATGTTAAATGGCAGTGGCCTGCGGAACACAGCTTGTGTGCTCCTTGTTTCTTCGTCACCCATATTCTTCCTTTCTTTGTTTTATTTATGTACTTATTTCCTTCTTTCTTCTTCCTTCTTGTTCTTCTGGTGCTTTTTTCTTTCTTTGGCACCTTTTTCTTATCGTTTTCTCTTTATTTGGACCGTTTTTCGTCTATTTTCCTTTTTTGCCTGACTCTAAAATGGCCTCCCGGCCTTCCTGTGCTCCTATTGGCCCAATTCGCCTGACTCCAAGATGGCCGCCACACTCTCGCGCGATTTCGCGCTGTTCGGGACTTTGCCTGACCCTTCAAAATGGCCGCCGTCTATCTTGGGCGCTGATTGGCTCAATTCGCCTGACTTTAAGATGGCCGCCTCCTCTCGCGAGAGTTCGTTAAAGCTCACGCACGGGAGGGATCTTGATCTTTCCTTCAGTTTCACTAACGCGCTGCTCTTACTTCTGTTAGCAGCGCCGGGGTGGGCTCCCGCAACGATGTTTTCTTCTGCTGGCGCTTCGGACCAGGGTGGGCTCCTGGCTCCGAATTTTGTTCCGCGACCGGGTGGGCTCCGACAGTCGCCGCGACGCGTGGATTTCGATCCCGCCTCGTCGCCAGTTGTCGCGTCGCGTCTCAGCAATAACCACCACACAGCCAGGTCAGCTTCTATTCTTTATTGTATCGTTGTGTATCTGCAGCCAGCATGCTGCACGTCCTGCCTCGTCCCTTGCTTCCTGTGGTCTGCCCCTCACCCCTTGACCGGAACTGGTGTCCGGTGACCTCTCCTGCCCTCTGCCCTCCTCGGGGTCCTAGTGCCCCATTTCTCAGGACACTACAGGAGGGAAAGTGAAAGGACAGAGACAACTGCAAAAATTGTGTGGCAGAGGATAATATGGGGACGGAGATATGACCTGGGATTCTGGGAACGATGCACATCGGTCAGTGCACACACACCCTCTGCTCTGTGGCATCATGAATCTCAACCTAGACAAGGTAAAAAATTAAGTGTCACTTACTTAGATTAGGGGCCGGGCAGCAGGATACAGTCAGTCAACCGAACTGGGCGTCCTGGGCCACTACAGGTGTCCGGATTCCTGAAGTTAAAGGCAGCTGCCAGCCAGGCCAGCTACTCAAGGACAGGGAGGGATTGAAGGCTGGGGCCGGGTTGTGATTTCTTGTGGCAGGCAGCAGACAGTGAAGTGGAGGTGCACTGCACACAGACACACAGGCAGGCCAGCCAGCCCAGTTCACGCGTGCTGTGCAAAGTGCGAACTGGTGATGAAGACTCCATAATCCAGACGAGAGCCGAGCATTAACCAAGTGGTGTGGTGGTGATGGTTGTGGTGGTGGTAAACCAACACTCCCTCACTGTGCTGTCACACTATTGTGTCACGCACTAGAGTTGAGTCTCCGAGTGCCGAGTCCGACCTCATGTGTGACAGTGTGATTGAGACAGAGTCCACTCCAGACCACTGCTTTGCCCGGGGGGTGGAGGGAGGAAGCACTTAGACCGGGACTCTCACTCACCAAGCTCTTGTTTGGCCTCCTTCAGCCGCGGGATCAATGTGGATTACGGCTGCGGGTGGTCTGATTACAGCCTTAGGCAGCGCACAAGGCGCATCTTGAAACTAAAGCCTTAGCCTGACCTGTGATTTTCCTACCAGGCACCCACAGGGCCCAGGGGCCAGGCCCGTCGAGGTGCGCTGCGCAGCAGTGCTGGAAGCAGGTATAGCCTAGGCTATGAGCCTGCCTGAGCTGACTGACAGTCCTGACTGAGGGTGCTGGACGACGGGTGAGGTGGTGTGGTGACTGGACAGGGCACCAGACTAGAAAGACCACAAAGTCTAGGTCCGGAGCAAGTCTCCCTGCTGTGGCCTGCGAGCGCCCGCTTGAGTGTGACCACTAGGTGTCGACGGGAGAAATGACTAGAAATTACTACAGTGACAGTCCACTCTCTCAGACTCCTCCCGCCGAAAGAGAGAGCGCTCAGCGCAGTCAGCCAGCATTATATAGAATTTCCTGGGGACAAGTCAAAAATGATGCCCAGGGCAGTCATTGGTAGCGCTTTCCCACGCTTCAAGATTGACGGCCCTGGGGACCCACACATCGGCCGCGCACACACTGCTACCAAGCTAGGTAGTGGTGGTGGTCTAGTGGTGCAGCGCTGCATGCAAGTGTAGCAGGTGCGCTTGCACAATTTCACGGGCATCCAGCCGCCTCACGTCACGTGTCGTGATGCTCACGGGTAGGGTGGGTCATCATCATGTGGTCCTCCTCCAATGATTAGCACCGATTGTTAGCGCGCTGCATGCTCATTCGCCAATGGACCTTGTGCACCACTGTGATAGGCGCACGCCACGGACTCCTCGTGGTCGGCGCACGCACAAGCCAGTGAATTGCGCACACAGACATAAAACTAGCCCTAAAACTAGCCCCCCGCCAGGCATGGGTTTTTCCCGCACAACTGGGAAAAATGTCACCCAATTGTGTGGGAAATAATCCAATCTGGCAACATTGAAGGGATGCGGGCGCAAGCTTGTTGCTCGTTCTAGCAAACTGGCTAAAAAGCTGGGGTGGAAATGCTACCGCCGGCCACAGCTTGCCCGCGCAGTGCAAGCTGTAGCCGGCAGTAGCATTTTATGAAGCCCTCTCTTACTAAAGTCTCTCTGAGCAGCGCATGCGCGCTGACTCAGCGAACCTAAAAACTGCCGGTGCTCAGCACTGGTGAGACCCAGCCCACTTTAAGCCATGGTGGTAACTGTATTGAATTAAAGCTATTGTTCTTGCATCTTACGATGCACTCATTTGAAACGTATACACAGATCTTTTCAGAATTACACAATAATTAAAACTCAAATCGAGTTTCCAAGACTCTCAGCTGTTCTCTTAACAAGAAACGATGCGACTAAAATAGTAACCGCGCTGATTGGTACTTCTTTGTGGGTTCGAACCCGACCTCTTGAGGTAAAATCTTTACTCCACCTTTGGATATTTTTCGGAGTATGACTAAAGAAATCTACACAGTGGGTAACGTAATGTATGAGTAAGTTTTAAGGATGTAACTTTTTGAGACCAAGTTATAATTTCTATACGAGAACGTCATAAGTGCCTTTAACGTATGACCGTTAGTACCTAATGGTCATATTTCAAAAATAATTAGAGAGCAAGTGAGAACAATTGATAGCGTTAGAAAAGGAAAGCCCTCTGTAGGCACATACTTGGTGCTGTTGTGTCCTGCTGGACACAGTCTAGTGTTTCTGCCAGCCACTCCCCCGAGGGCTGGCCCACACACACACACACCCTCACCCATCCAACACGGACGTCACCAGTCAGGTGACCCCGCAAATAAAAGAGCCGGAGTGCACGTGCTCTGGGCTAATTACCAGTACCACACTCCAGTGTCTGGGTCTTCCTTCTTACACTATGTGGGCCTAGGGCCCAGAACATAACACTGGCGACGAGGATGGGATCTGCCCCGTGTGTACGCTGACAGCAGCGTTGATGTGCCGTGGGGGAAGTGTGGCCGGAGTTCAAGGCGACCCCCCTGCGCCTGCTGCCAGCTTGTAAGCTGCTGTACTATGGCGAGATGACACACAACCCGGCACGTGAGGATGGTGCCTGTGGTGGTGAGGAAGTCGGCAGGAGGCGTGTGAAGACGGTAGGACAAAGCGCCTTGTATCCCCCTATGACCGGAGAAAAAAGGAGCTGATCGGAGATACGGTGAAATATGCCAGGCAGCCCTGGTAAGAATTCACTGGCACGAAAAAGCCACAGTGGTGCCTGGAGACGAAAGCAGGACCCTGCGACAAGGGAGGTACAGCTTTTGCAAGAAAAGGCACCCTGGGCTGGTCAACGTGTGGAGGGACTTGTGCATGCCCAGTTTCCCGCCTGTGAAGATTCCCGCTAGCTGCCCCGATAACGGTGTATGGAGGCTGGTCTGCCTACGACGCTGACCTCACAGTGCCCTGATTAATAAGGCGCCAAAGTGGGCAGATGCAGCCGATCGTTACACCCCACGACGAGTGGGAGTGACACAGCAGCAAGAGAGCAGCCCGTCTCCTCATGACGCAAGTCCACGCTGACCGTCCTGACCGTGTGAGCACGGGTACAGCAGCGCCACCTAGCGATAGCCATCGCACCTTGCCAAGCCTCAGAGAGTAAAGTGAAAAGAAATACATAAATAAAGAAACCGACACCGCCGAGGGAAAATAAACTGCCCACACAAACTCAGGCCAACCCTGTCCCCGACCTGAATAAAGAATCTGCACCACCTTACCTCAACGACTTCTGGACAACAGGCCCTGTTTTTCACCAGGGCAATCCGCATGCAAGAGCTGCAGCGCCCAAACAAAAAGTAAAAGAGCAGGCTGTCCAGTGCCAACAGTTTTTAAAGTCAAACCTGCAGTGTATATCCCCTCCCAGCAGGTGAAGTAGCAGCGGAGCTCGAGGGAGAGAGTGTGCATGAGGCACACAGTGTTTGGAAAACTGCAGAGGCTGTGATCAAAGAAAGAAAACACTTACTTCGAGAGGTGACAGTCCCACTGCGGTGTCCTGGGGCGTGCAGATGCCTTGCAGTCTGAAGGAGAGACGAGCACCGGCAGCAGCAGCACGGGTAGCTTCCCTACGGTGCAGGCAAGAGCTGTAGGGCCGCATATCAGAGGAGGACTGCCTGAACCGGCAAAATAGAAGTGCTGCACCGCTACCTAGTGGCCTCCAGTGGTACTGCAGTCGCCCCAAACCAGTCATACTATAAATAAACACATGCAATGGCCGACTGGTAGATTTGTCAAACAAGGGAGATGCACGGATATCCATTCACAGACACGCTGACACCAGTGGGCCACATGCCCAGTAATCAAGGGTAAGTGGGGAAGGATGTTCAAGGCCCACACCCAAGAAGAGGGTGCAGTCAACCTACCCACAACACAGAAGAAAGCACTGCTCGGACTCCATCGGCAATCACATAGAGTGCAATTACACGCCTCTACCTATTCTGAGTGGCTCTTCATCCCCTACGAAGTAGCAAGCATTTGGCCATACACCCCTAGTGGCTGCCTATTATCTGAAGGAGAGAGAGTTAAAATCCCCAAGGAGCACCAGGGACCCCAGAGCTGCACATCTAAAGAAGCTGCCAAGGGTCCCATGAGTTCGAGAGCAGCCATATCCCAAGGCCTAAGGAGAGCCAATGCACAACTGCACCAGAGTGAGAGAGTACCCAGACTGTTTTCCAAAAGAGGCAGTGCAGATGAGTTCATTTGGATTGTCCATAGAGATGACTAACTCTCACGCCTGATTGCTAGGCCCAACGTTGACAGCCAAGAAAGCTATCCTAGCAGTGAAGAGAAAACTTATCGAACTTTATCCTCAAAGGGAGGAAGAGCATTTCATGATCCCGGTAGCTGGGCATACTCTCTGCAACAAAAAAAACAAACAAAAAAATACACAGGGCGCAAGCGGCAGCTACACAATGCATGGCTAAATAGAAAGAGCAGCACCAGCTGCCCAACCAGCACTACCTAGCCACCCTTCGACATTCAGGGAGAATATCACATGCCGTGACTAAGCATGCAGGAACCAATGTCATGACGGAGTGGCCTCAAGTGCAAGAGCAATGCCCTTGACCGAAGAGTAGGCGGAAGGGTAGCACACACACAGCCCTGTACCTGCCAGTTGAAGAACAGAAAGACTGGATACCTAAGCAGAGAAGCCCAAGAGGAAAGGAGACTGTACAGCAAGCACCACTGCCAATGCCTTCAGCCAGAGAATTACCTACCCTGGAAAGCTGAAAGTGTAGTGGACCGAGAGAGAGAAACCCCCCCCCCCCAGGCCGGTGGAGAGAAGAAGAGACCCCCAGGCCGGTGGAGAGAAGAGACCCCCAGGCCAGGCCGGTGGAGAGAAGAGACCTCCAGGCCAGGCTGGTGGAGAGAAGAGATCCCCAGGCGGTGGAGGGAGACAGAGAGACCCCCAGGCCGGTGGAGAGAAGAGACCCCCCAGGCCAGTGGAGAGAAGAAGAGACCCCCAGGCTGGTGGAGTGAAGAAGAGACCCCCAGGCCGGTGGAGTGAAGAAGAGACCCCCAGGCCGGTGGAGTGAAGAAGAGACCCCCAGGCCGGTGGAGTGAAGAAGAGACCCCCAGGCCGGTGGAGAGAGAAAAGAGACCCCCAGGCCAGTGGAGAGAGAAAAGAGACCCCCAGGCCAGTGGAGAGAGAAAAGAGACCCCCAGGCCAGTGGAGAGAGAAAAGAGACCCCCAGGCCGGTGGAGAGAGAAAAGAGACCCCCTGGCCGGTGGAGAGAAGAAGAGACCCCCAGGCCGGTGGAGAGAAGAAGAGACCCCCCCAGGCCGGTGGAGAGAGAGGGAGACACTCACCCCAGGCCGGTGGAGAGAGAGAGAACCCTCAACCAGAAGGGAGACAGAGGCCCCGGGCGTCCAAACACAGGAAGGAGAGAGATCGTGATCACCCCACCTGCATCAAAATCGCCCACCAGTGGGCCAGAGATTATTCAGGGAGTGCCCCGTTATTGCCTTGAGACTGTGGTGTGCAACAGTCCGTTGCAGGCAGGAGGAGAGTCCAGCACTCACCACTACTGATGCAAGAAAAGGGAGATACTTACCTCCCACAACAATACTCAATTAGAGCCGGAACATACGGATCCCTCAAAGCACGCCTACTTCCACTACCGTCCCTGAAATTGGAGGACGCACCAGAAAAGACGCCCCATCCTATCTGACAGGACTGGACCAGTGAGAGGTCTGTGGCGGGAGCGAATGCAAAGCTCAGAGAACACGACGGAGTGAGCAGGAGATCCCTACAAGTCTGTGTAGCCTTCTCAACACATTTTCAGAAAAGATACGGAGTGGAGAAATATAGGACGGTAACGGCCCAGTACAAAAAAAGCAGACGACAACTGCTGCGCAGTGAAAGTCAACAAAGGGACGCCGTTCACCAGAGTGCACCTTCTAACACACGCCAGCCACTGGGGTGCGGGGTCGTCATTCTTCTCAGTGACCGTCAGCCACCTGTCGCCGGCTGCGTAAAGAAAAGGGCATCCCTGTTCTGCTTACACAAATGCCAAATCAGAAGAGCTGCACCAAGTGTCCGACGAGTATCATGAGTGCAAAGATTCGCCAGTCATCCCTACTCACTGCCAGTCATCGCCAAATGTTTTGCGAGTCGTCTCATGACATCCACTCCATCATCTGTCATGTGCATCACTACCATCCTTGGAGTATCAAGTACAATAACTGGAGTCATACACCACTTGCCAGAACAAGCGATGATCCGAAAATACAGTGACCATCTGTTTAACCGGCGCATATCCTGATCCTGGTAGCTAGAGCATGTTTCTGACCAAGACACATCCACCCCTGAAGTTTGCACGAGTGGCGACACGGTGGCTCCAGAGTCAGAACCCATATGCAGTCCCGGGGCAACTCATCCAAGGGGCCTCCCAGAGCGTGAGAGATGGACTTTACTGTGCCCCACCAATGGATTCCAGGAAGTAGCCAGGCCATCCAACCGAGAATTTCAACAGGTCACAGAATGCCAAGACTGTCTTCAAAGGATCAAGCGACACAATCGTCCGGTGTGTTACAGTGGACTCATCTATACGCTCCTGATGCACCCATGTTTGAACAAAAGGACACGAATTGCATCACAGCAAGAGTACGCTGGACCGATAAACATCACGTAGGTGGACCATCCCTCAACTGAAGCGAAGCTGAAAGGTCCGGATATCATCATCACCGTGTTCGTCCCCAGATATACCTGGTTAAAGTATGGACATGTGCCAAGACGTCCGGGTGCTCCCAGCTGCACCTGTCCACCGCTGTCCTGCGAGCTACATCTCTGAACTGTGAGACTTCTTTTATTTGAGTTGTTTTCTCATTCCTTCCCACAGGTTGGACTTTTGTTTATTTTTCGTTTTATTAAAATTTGGGAGGAATGTTGTGTCCTGCTGGACACAGTCTAGTGTTTCTGCCAGCCACTCCCCCGAGGGCTGGCCCACACACACACACACCCTCACCCATCCAACACGGACGTCACCAGTCAGGTGACCCCGCAAATAAAAGAGCCGGAGTGCACGTGCTCTGGGCTAATTACCAGTACCACACTCCAGTGTCTGGGTCTTCCTTCTTACACTATGTGGGCCTAGGGCCCAGAACATAACAGGTGCGAGACGTGCCCACGAGTGTCTTGCTTATATTGACAGGTGAGAATCGAGAGATACGGGTTCACGGACACGTAGCGTATTTAAGCAAAATTGACGTTTTTTCCCCCATTTTGTACTAAAGTCAGTGTGATGCATCTTTGCAGATTCCCGTATCATGGGGTACTAGACACCTGTTTTGAAGCGTGTCATTACATTTTCTTGCTTAGAATAAATATCAGGTGAGAAGCAGAAGCGGGTTTGCATTGCGCATTTAAGCATAATTGACGTTTCATTACCTACTAAAGTCCATGTCCCATTTTGTTGCAGATGCCCCCAACATGCGCTACTAGAAAGCGGTTTTGAAGAGTTTGGTAAAACGAGTATGAAAATAGAGACGCTAATTGTGGAGTCGACCATGTGACAGGCATTTGGATTTCGGATAAAGTGCACTGCAAAGGCGCAGCCGCACTAGATATGCACTTTTTGATTTAGCATTTAAGAACATTGGAGATACTAAGTAACAACTGAATGTCGGTAACATATCTGCTATGCAGTCCAATATAAACTGGGATTTTTAAAACCATGGTTGAGTTTTCTGCTTGAGTTCCGATGCCTTATAAACCGAGAAAGTGGCGAGAGGTAAATAAAGGTGGCGTGCAAGCGGCGCTGTTTTTTCTGAACGAGAATAGTTTGACAGGTAAGATTCCGAGAGAGACACAATACCAAGCAGCGTGTATTTTAAAGGTGCATTAAATGATGTACAAGTCATCGATTTATTTTGAGAGAATTCACAATGCATGCAAAAATACTTATAGGGGCAGTGAAAAATTCTATAGATATGAGAAGCGACATGAATTTTGTTGTAAATTCTTTTTATTGGCATTTCATCATCATGCAGGGTGCATACGGCATGATAGATTATTGGAAGACGTACAGTACATGTTCTACATGTCATGCATTTTTCAGGTATTGTAACAGTGGCTATGGACATAATTTAGGACTCTTTAAACGTCTTTGTTTTTGGGAACGGTGTCCCTGTAATCCGCTGGACCTTAAATCGTTTCCTGCATGACGTACTGTCTCATGTGCTGCGCCGGTGATATAGACCACCGCGTGTTGTGTTTAAATGCAATGGGGAACATAATTCGTCAACATGGGTAACTACAACCGGGATTCACTGCATGGGAAGTGGCTCGTTTTAGTGAGGGCTAGAAGGTCAATTAGTCGGCGCCAGTTTTTAGTTCATACGGCTCAGGGTGTGGGACGCGGGTGTCTGTATGATATGTGCTAGTTGCTTTTCATAACCAGGTTGTGGGCCACGGCTGTCTAGATATCAATTTTCGGTGTGTGTGTGCTGTGCGCTCATTCGGAGTGCCCTGTCTGTCGGGGGTGGGGTGCCTGCACAGATGGTTCAACTACTATATGCGGTTTGGAGGCGTGGAGTAATGCCGCCCATTGAATGGAGATGTGGTGCTTGAGAGTACCCTGAATTTCCTCAGATCTAAGCAGCTCCTCTTCTGAGGCCCCCACTTGCTTACCGCTCCCCTCTAGGCCTCAATAGGGGGCTCTCCATTGCATAGCTAAGCATCTTTTCGCAAGTAGGATCGCTAGGGAGGCAAAGCGCGTCTCCACTTTGTTGCTTTCGACCCATGGTTATGACTAGCGCACAGGCCTCCCAAGTGTCAAGACCTGTAAGTCCTGTGATCTCTAGTAGGGTGGCATGAATTGTGGTCCAGTAGGAGTGGAGCACCGGGCAGTCCCAAAACATATGGATGAAGGACACGTCAGGTTCTGGGCACCTAGAACAGGTAAATCGCGTGTTAAGATAATAGCGTTGGAGACGTTCAGTAGTTAGATATGCGCAGTGTAAAATGCGGTATTGTATGTTTTTGAAACCGTAGTTTCGGGACACCTTTTTTGGAAGCTCCAGCACACGTTCCCATTCTTTATCGTGAAGGGGCCTTTGGAGTTCTTCCTCCCATTTTTAGGTCTCGCCTGAGACAGCGCTTTAGCGCTGCTCTGGCGAGACTTATAGTAAGCGAGTTTTGGAAGTGCAAACAGTGGCTTTTCAGGCCTCCAAATACAGTGCATGTGCGCCGGGCGCGCGCACCATTTGGCAGCCTGAAAAGCACGGTCTGATCACTTGCTTTGATGTCCTCAGTGAGCCGCGCGGCCACTGAGGACATCAAAGTGCACACCATTTGCCACCCCTTTGTTTTTTTTTCTTTGTCGCGCTGATTCGAGCTCCCTTGCGTGTGGCAAGTTGTTCCTGCCGCAGCGCAGCACCTTCACTCATCTCCGCAACCCCCTCCCTCTGCTTGCCCGCCCCCACTACCCCCACTAGATCGCCACTTTCATCCCAAATCCCCGTCACTGCTTGTCGTTCTGTTTTATGCTTTAGTTTCGCCCACTTTCTGCTCCCCACTGCCTTGTTTTGTCTCTGTTCCCATTCTCCTAACGCTTAGTTGTTTGTCTTCCAGCTGTCCCTCCTCCCATTGCTCCTCCAGCTGAAAGTGGCTTCCGCGTTGTATGTCTCAGCTGTTGTTGTTACATGAGTCGGTCTGGGGCGCTGATGCCAGACAACGGAAATAACAACATCATGGTGTCTTTCATTCGCGTTCAAATGTACCATTGTTTAAGACTTGTTAATGGTGGCTGCAGGGCATGCCCAAGGATATAAATAACGTCACAAGACCGTGTTGATTCTGGCCAAACCTGTTCCTGTATAATTACTCTACATTCAAGCACATTGGGCTTTACTGAGTGACGTGCTAAGGGCCGCCTCACCAGCCCCTTTTGACCCCACCCCCTCTCCTCACTCCTGCAGTGCCCTCACCGCTCTCTCTGCTGTCGCCATGCTGGAGTCCGTAGGTCAGCGTTGGCCGTTCCGAATGCCCCCATCGCTGTTTGAATTATTTTAATGTACTTTGTATTGTTTTTGCTTCAAGCCGCTCCACTTTGCCCAGCCTGGCACCTTCACTCATCTCTGTAACCTACTCCCACAACGCTGCTTAAGGACACAGACTGTTCTACGGTATGTGATGCAACTGCATTTCCTCTGCTAGCGCCGCAGAGTCATCAGCAGCTTCAGGTCGCTTTCGACAAAACAGGTGGTGATAAAAGAAACTACCAGTGTAAGAACATGCACAAGTAACTCTACGGTTCGTCTGCCCCACCATCCAATCCCGGTGCAGACAGAATAGTTACTAAACATTATGTCTGTGCTACGTACATAACTCTGCCTTATTAAAATCATTTCCATTTTATATAGCGCTTGCTACAGTTTTGTCTTTTCATTGCGCTGCAAACAGCATGCGTTAATATTACAGGTGACAATAATACTTCATGGATCGACTTCAGATAGATTTAAGGTGAGTGAGGCCCGTCGGAGTTAAACATATTCTGCCCCGAATCTTCAGGAGGGGGCGTGAAGTTTAAACGTTCGACGAAGCCCCCACAACTATACATATGAGAGGAAAAAACACACTTTGTGGATCGGACACCGTACCCTCGAATGTTATGTTCTAACACTAAACCTTCTTTCGTTTGGGCTCATAGTTCGAAACTTCTGTGCAAGCGCACCAAGAGACCATGTCTGATGAAAGAGGCTCTAGAAATAAAGGACAACATGACATTGTTGGTTATTACATTTCACTTCAATTGTCTGATACTACAGTCCCTCTCGAGTACCAAAGGATAAAATAAGGAGATGGCGCGGTCAGCAGACAGTGCTTTCTAACATTATTTACACATACCTAATAATTCTGCCGTCTTCTGGATCAGTGGTTAGCAGTTTTCCTAATAAAATCATTTGCCATTTCCACTTGTTTCCCCCACCTTAGTTATTTAAAGCACGAAGTACTCATTTGATTCCTCAAACCATGGGCTGCAGAAAGTTCAGTGGTTTAATACACCTCAGCCTTTCACCCTCTGGAGCTAGATAACATGAGTACGAAATAGTTTATAACGCCTGTTTTCTTTTAAAATAACATGAGGCACTTCCATTTCACGTGCGCCCAACAAAATGCTCAAAATATGAACATGGGTGATCGCAATAATTGTTTTCCAAAGCGCTACAAAGCAGCAGTGGGTAGCAGGCACTATTTGTGAGCACACTAGTGTAAGCGCCGCTTTTCAGTTGCTTGCAGTGACTTTAAAGAAAGAAACGTGACATAACGAGGCCTAGAGGTGAGTCACACAAACCTGGGATATTCTTTAGTGAGGCCAGAGTGCCATAACTCATGTGAAGCAAGCAGCAGCCTCGCGCTGATCACGAAATGCCCCGGCTATATTCTGAGCCTGTATTCCCCAAATGTTATATACTGAATATGTTAAATATGTTCGACCTCTGTGTGTTTCAGAGGCAGTGACATAACTGCGCCTCTTTTACTGCAAAAACAACAGTTGATGGACAGAATGCAGAGCAATGTCATACATTCACCCCAGTACAGAGATCTGGGCCTAAATCCATCGGTTTTTTGCTCACCATGCCATTTCAGTTTGAACCCAGCCATATGCAAATCAGTCTTGACCCTGTGCCTCAAGGGAACCGTCCAGCCCGAACTGCCAAGCCAGGTCCTCCCTGAACTGAAAACAAGCATCCTAGGACGGGTTTCGGGGTTTCAACCCTCTTCAGCCAGGATAGCTTGATTCCAGTGGCATGGAGAGCACGGGACTCACGTCCGAGCATACCCGTCCCACTCGGGGTGACAAATGCAACAAGCATTTGCAATGCAATAGGTCTCGCATTTACGTGAGTTTGAGCTATTGACATTGCAAATAACTATGCCTTTTATTTTTGTTTTCGTTTTAAAAACATAAATAAAAGGCATTGTCATTTACAATGCCAATAGCTTATACTCATTTAACTGCGAGACCTATTGCATTGCAAATGCTTGTTCTCAGAGAGGGGTGAGAGTGGTCGCGCTCAACATCCTCACTGCTTTGAACAGCCAGGTCATTAAATGTCATCCTGGACCCATCTGCAAGATTGCATGGAATACTGAAGTGTGGGCGACTGTCTATTGCATGCTGCATGCGGCGGCGGCGGCAATCTATCAATAGCTGCATATGTGTGAGAAATTGCCCATTTGGAAGATCGGTATCGGCAGCGAGTTCAGCGTACGTCTGCAGTTGCCCATTTGCAAACAGGGCGCCTGTTTGTGATTGCGTGTTCAGTCTAGATGTGCAATGCACGTTGTGTAGTGTGTTCGGCCTCTGGGAAAGCCTACCAGTGGTTGTATGGGGGAGTACATAGGGGTGGTGCAGCTCATCATGTGTATGCATTTCAAACATGTGCGCGCCACTGCCATCTGGAGAAGGCAGTCTTGAATGGGCTCATCGCCTGACAACAGCATGCGGTGTATGGTTGGGATTGTAATCTGTCCTGCCATTGTGTGCATTTCCGTCACTGTGCAACCTGCTGTCCACTGCAATATCCATTGCAGCTGGGCTGCCAGAAAGTATGCCTAGAAGGAGGGTGCACCAAAACCTCCCTGATCCATAGGTGTAAGAAAGTGGCTCTGTATATACTGCACCAAAGTAATGTTCAGTGTGCACAGAGTCCCCAGAGGTTAAAGTTAGATATAACCTTACTCTCTAAAGTTGTAGCTTGGTCGAGCAGTAAGGCAGTATCAGAGGACAGTGTAAAGCATTTGTTGTACACACTCAGTCAGCAAATGGTCTCACACACTCAAGAACTGAACTCTAGGCCAATTGTTTTGTATATAAAAATATAGTTTTATTTTAGAATCAAAATACTTTCTCAGAATGAGATGCTTTAGTTAAATATTTTCAATAAGCAATAGACTTTTAAATGCAATAGTTACAGTTGTTGCAATAGGCAACACAAGTTAAACACAATTATAACATTGAGCTCAATGGAAATTTTAAAGTAAACACAATATTAATTACTTTTCATAGGTTTTTCTTACTCAGGACTGGATCCTGGATTCAGCCCTGGTGCATCTCCCGTAAACAGTTGAAATAAATTTGTTACACAGGCGATTTTTAAGGAATATTTGTATATTTTCAAAAATCGACACTTAGAAGAATTTCTGGCAAAAACCAGGCAATGTTATCCTATGGAGGAAAGTTTGGTTATCGGAAAATCACGGTTGTAATTGCTTTGTAGGGTCAGTGCTGGGCACAAAGATCCAGCACTAAGGATCTCTCCTGATAACAGGCGAGTAATCTAGTTTGTTGATCGGGTGATTTTTAGTGAATATTTCTAAGTTTCAAAACTCGACACTTAGAAGAAATTCCAATGGAGAAAAAGTGAGTTACCGGCTTTCAAGTAAGTACTCAACTGGTAGAGTTAAGGTTCTGGGGATAGACTCCGGAATCTCCCAGGGCCAGGTAGGTACAGTTGTTACACCCTCAGAGGCACAGGGGCAGCCGGGTGCAGAGAGAGTAGGCCCGATGTTAGCCTATGGCGGGTAATGGGCCTTTGGTTGGTGGCTGCTTGCAGGCAGGCCACGTGGCTGTGGGAGCGGAGCTCCTGGTCACTTACACAGGGCAAGTGGGGAAGTAAAATAGAACAGATGCTGCACTTCCAGGGGCACTCTGGCGGCTGGGTGCAGGGTGCTTTTGAGCCATCAGGCGCTCAATATATTTACATGGGAAAGCTGCAAGACGAACAAAGGCTGCAAGCTCGGGACGGAGATTCTTCAGGTGCGACCACCACTTTGAGAGGCAAGTTGGGGAGCTGTAGGTTAGGTAGGCACCCAGGAGTTGGGTACAGGGGGCCGCAGGGCGCCGGGGTGTCTTTTGGCGTCGGGGAATCTTACCCTCTGCTGGTCGCGGTTGGGGGGGGTCCCTGGAGTTGACTGCAGTCCTCGTCAGGAGGGTCCTTGGGTGCTGGATTCTTGGTCACAGTCACCGGGGTGACGTCCTCGTGGTCTTTGTTCACTCAGGCACAGGCCGGGCCCGGCGGATGCAGAGTGTGCTGGATTCACGGTTCCTGGCTTGGCACCAGGGGTTGTTGCTTGTTTGAGCAGAACCACTGCTCGTGGGAGTCCCAGTCTTTTAGAGGAGCAAGGCAGTCAGGTCCTCCGGGGTTTTTGAGGTTGCTGACCACTGGAGATGCCGGGGTTTAGCAGGAGCAGGTTTGAGGGTCGACAGGCCTGTAGGTCTGGGGCCAAGTCAGTTGATGTCATCCTCTTGTTAGCAGCTGCATGGCAGGTCTTCTTGTTTCGGAATCAGGATCTGAGGAAGGAAGGTTCAGGGTGCCCCTGAATACTAAATTTAGGGGCATTACAGGTAGGTAAAGGTCAGGGACCAATGGGTCCCTTCCCTGGGGTGGGTCCACCCCCTATCCTGCCACTCTCCAGTGAGATGGGGGCAGGATCCTAGTCCTGATTGGGTAGGGCACCCCATCCTCAAGATGGCGAGAGCCCAGAGTTGTGCTTCACCTCGCCTCCCCCACCTGAGGGGTGTGGTTGGCAGAGGCTGGAACACCTCCTTTCCTCATGGGTTTTCCCACCAATCTTCCCGCCAGAGTGGGGGTCAGATCCAGTGGGGATCAGTTGCCGAGTACAGCAAGTGGTCTGGGGAGGCTCACAAAGGCGGCATGCCTTTGAAGCTTCCCCTGCCCATCCTGGGGGAGGAGGAGGATTGGCACCTCGCCCCAGGATTTGCATTGTTGCAGGCCCACGAGAGTGGAGGGCTCTCTACCCAGGGGGACCGCAATCTGTCTGCTGGGTGACAGCTAGGCAGCCTCTCAGTCAGGATACGGAGACTGACACTGGTTAGTTTCAGGAGGCAACTCTAAGCTGCCCTCTGTCGTGCATTTTACATTAAATGCCACACTGGCATCAGTGTGGGTTTAATGTGCTGAGAAGTTTGATACCAAACTTCAGTCTTCAGTGTAGCCATCATGGTGCTGTGGAGTTCGTAATGACAACCTCCCAGCACCATATACTCTTAATGGCAGCACTGCACTTAGTGCCCAAGAATAGACCTGGGTACTATAGGGGTACAGGGCTCACGCACCTGTACCCACACCACTGGCATAGTGCACCCAGCTAGAGGGGTGACTGAGGAATGCCAGGGCAGTGTGTTTGTGGGCATGGCACACTGGGATGTGTGCCATGTCGACTGTTTGCTCTGTACCAAGACACTCAGCCTGCAAAGGCAGTGTGTGTGTGTCAGGGTACAGGGTCTCCAAGGGTGGCACAATAAGTGATGCAGCCCTTAGGAGCCTTCTCTGGTCACAATGCCCTGGGTACATGGGGTACATCAAGTCAAAGAGCATCAGTAGTCTGGCAACAAAAAAAAAAGAGAAAGTGGGGGTTTATTGCAACAGAAACCCACTTTCTCACAATAGGCAGCTGTAGTATGGCAAGGGCTATGAGTCTGCGCTCCGTTGCCAAAATTAATGTAACAAGGGGGGCATCTAGCTCACGAAAAAACGAGCAGGGAGGGACCACTGCAAGATTGGTAAAGAAATATAGTAGCCATGGCACCAGTATCAGTGGGAGTTCCTTCCAGAAATTCACAGATGACAGAACCCCTGACAGAGCCCTACGATGGTTTCCCTCGTACATGTCTTGGGACGTGTGGTATAGTCGTACTCCTAGATAACGGACTGCTTGGGTACTCCATGGTATGTGTTGACCACCCGTTAGTAGGTGCTGGGGAGGGAGGTCGCCTGAGGGTAGGTATATTGTAGACTTAGTCCAGTTGACCCTTAGCCCCGCCACTGTTTCAAAGTCTCGCAGGGTGTCTAGCATATGGGTGAGGTCTGATGTGACGTCACGGACATAGATGAGCAACCCATCGGCGTACAGCGACACTGCGTGGACCGCCCCCGCAATAGGTATGCCCCATTTTTCTCCCGCCTTGCGAAGGCGGATCGCGAGTGGCTCTATTGCCATCGCAAAGAGTAGGGGGGAGAGTGGACAACACTGCCTAGTGCCGCTAAGTATTGGGAATGATTACAATCGGCATGGCCCTATCTTTGCTCTAAAAGACAGATGTGTATATGAGCTTGGTGTATACATGCAGGCAAGGTCCCCCTCCCATCTGCTGTATGACCCGGAGGAGGTATGACCAGCTTAGGGTATCAAACGCTTTCTCAAGGTCCTAGACCAGGCACACCACGCATGGGTGGCGATTGCGTGCCTGGTCCTAGATGTGAAAAAGACATCTAATGTTGTAGGAGGTGTTTCTACTTGGTACGAACCCACACTGATCCGGATAGATCAGGATTGGGAGGAGCATGGAGTATCTTTCTGCCAGTATTTGCCCAAAGATTTTATAGTCTGTTGGCAGAAGGGCTATAGGTCGGTATGATCCCACAAGGTGGGGGTCCCTGTCCTGTTAAGGAAAGGAAACTTACTGATTCACTCATAGATTGTGGTAGTGCTCCTTCCTCTAGCGCAGACTGGTATACTTTTTCCAACTGTGGCATGAAATGAGTGGAAAATGTATGACAGAACCCCAGCAGGAAGCAGTCTAGGCCGGGCTCCTTGCATGTAGCCAGCGCCTGTATCGCTTGCTTAACATCCGATGCTGTGATTTTCTTGTCGAGCTTGCGCCGATCACTTCACGTTATACTGGGCAGGGGGAATGCATTTAAGATGGTGTAGTGACTGTGGGTCCAGTTCGGCGGGGGCTGAATATAATTGTGTGTAGTGTTGCTGAAAAACGTCTAGGATGAACACTTGCGAGTGTATTAAGGTGCCGGCTGCATTACGAATAAGGCTCCCTGTTTTATGTTTTTACGGATTTTTACAGATAAATACAGACAAAACAATTTGTTTTCTGTCTGCATTTATTTTTAAAAGTGGATAAATACAGAAAATTGTGCAGCTTTTAAGTGACTCTCCGTGCTACCTTTCATAACTTATAGGCCAGCAGCTGAGCAGATGGACAGCATGGGTAATTAAAAAATAGGATGAAATTTCTTTATATAATGACATTTGTCAACATACATTTATAGTATAATGCTAGTATTTACCAGTGGTTGTATTGTCATGTAATATTTGACAGCCTAAATAGCTAAAACACATCAGATTTCAAAGTATTAGTGTGTGTCTAACAGTTAAATAAATATGAGAATGTACAGTTTGACAACTTCATTAATGCGCAAAACACAAAATAAATATGGATAAACAGACGAAAATGTTCATAAAATAAATACCATAAAACCGGGAGCCCTAATTACGAATCTCTGTGATCGAGGGTAGGGTAGTGTTTTGCTTCTCCAGTCAGGGCAGCAGCCCAGGTTCCTAAGCACGCGGCCTGCGCTACTATGGGGGAGGCTGGATGCGGTGGATAGGGTCTGTCTAGGCCGCACAGGTTTCCAAACTTTTCATGCTGGTGACACACTTTTTTGACATTCCTGCTTTAGTGACACGGTAATGCGAGCTAGCGTAGCGAGTGAGCCGGAATCACCACAGAGGTGTTCGGGGGGTTTAAAAAATAGTGGGCAAATGGTGCATTTTCAATCAAATTGGAGAAAGCAAGAAGGTTTAATAAAGCAATTGTGAATCTGTTTTTAACAAAGACAGTGACTGGCAAAACAGGGAGTAAGGTTAGGTTTGTGCCTGAAACAAGAATATAATCATGCACACATCGACACATGCCCCAGGGATTTACAGCACAAAAAGGGCACCCCCACAGCATATGGAGTGTTGGTTTTGGCAAACGTTTCTTCCTTCTTAAATACTAAAAAGAAACATGTGAATCAAATTAGAATAATTCCCAGTTAAAAAAAACAAGGCAGTACATTAGATCAACTGTCGGTTGGGTTGTGGAGTTTTTGTTTCGCCACGTTATCAAAAGAAAACCTATTTCCTGTATTGGGCCAAATATTAAGTTGCTGGTGAGCTATTATATAATAATCAACTTTAAGCATGTTGGCCTTGTTTGTCATATTCTGTCCTTTTTTTTTTAGGTCCCGTCTAGGCTGCGCATGTGCTGTCTCGAACAGCATGTTTTCAATCTGTGGGCTTCAGCCCGCCCATTGCCTTACCACTTGTTTGCTCCATCGTGCTCTCATATCCGTCGTTCCCGTTAGTCCATAGCATAAAAGCGTCATGCTTCTTCCTGTGTTTGACCCTCCCCCTGAACATGGACCAAGTGCTTGCGTCCATCCACTACTCCCGTTATAGGAGCTACTATTTTCTTTGTCTTTGAGCACTCCACACGAGTGCTGGTGTTTTCACTCACTCCATCTCCTCCCACCCGCCCCAACCCTGTTGATTCATTTTCTTTGTAGATCGGCTTTATTATTCACCTCACTCACCGAGCCAGCAAAATGATAAGTGATGTGTACTTACCCCTTTGAGCTCATCCACTTACGCACAGATCAAGAAAATAAATGGCCTTCCTGCTAGTTAGGAGCTTGGGCCTCAGTTTTCTAAATGCACCTGTTTTAACTAGCATATTAATAATTTCCTAAACACCGCTTCATGGTTCGTTGTAAAGGAAATGTACTATGTACCTATCTACTAACTTACACTGCAAAGATCTCTTGCCCTCGCTTTTCAGTTTTAGGGCACACAGGTGAACTAGCAATAGCTGCTACATAGCGTCAAGAGATGCACATGCATCTCTTGGCACTATGTAGTAGACCGGGCACAAGTTGAGGGTAGACTGAGTCTATCCACTCTTTTCACAGGGTGATCGCAGTCTACCCTGCTATGAAATTGGGCCCCACAGAAATATGGTAAACTTGTCTTGGTTCAATTTTTAGACACCGGGACACATTCAACAGTGCCTGCACATTGTTTGCTTTTGTTCCAAGCAGCAATGTACAGACGGGGAAGGGGCTTATCAGATTCCAGCTGGGCCTATAACAAAGGTCGAAGTTAAGGGGCCATCAGGTCTCCTTTTCTTGGAGTATCCAGGCTGGGAGCTATCAGGAGCCTCACATCTAAATGAAATGGAGGAGAAACAAAGGCACATAGCTTATCACATCACATCACACAAGAGGCAGGCATGCTTTTGACTTTGTTCAGTCCTTTTATATAAGAGATATGCATGTGTGTAGGAATGTCAGATTTGTTAGTCTGTCCCAGTATTTACACAAACAATTTAAATGCCACTATTTTGTTTTGTTTCTTTTACAGCGCTATAGTGCTACTAATCCCATTGTAGTGTCAGAGTGCTTTATACATACACATTATACATTGACAATAAATGATGTGTGTAAATCAAGGGAGTGTTACATAAGATGGGGAGAGTTACAAGGTGTAGGAGCCACATGTCCTTCTTGGCTCACTGTGCTATATTAGAAGAATTACAATGTATGAACTGCAAGTAACAAAAGGATCTCTGTGTTCAAAGCGCTAACTCACTTGCCCATTTACATACAGTAAAAATCTGTCATCTGCGCGTTACATAATGTGCTTTCCAGGAGACCTATTAACCCTCAATGCTACTTTGATCCAAAACTGGGACTAGACAAAACACAAACCTCTCCAGCAAATAGTTATTTTACCATTATTATTATTCCCTGAGCTTTACTGAGCACACAAAGATCTCTGCCACAGGTGCCTTAACCCCATGATATTTTAAAATACAGACTTTGCAACCAGTTGAGTAGAACAGATTTACTGCCACATTTCTCCTTGTTGCCAGTTTCTTTGTGGCAGGATTTAAAAAAATAAATACATGTTAAGGCCCTGATTTTGCATCGGGGTTGCATAATTTTTTTGCACAACCCCGAAGCAAAATCTAATTTGTTAAATATTGTAATGAGCTCAAATGTACTTACGATAGACCTGCTAAACAAACATATAACTTTCATGTTTGGTTTCTTGTGCTACTGGCAGTGACTAATATTGATTTTTAGTTTTTGTTTTCAGGGGCAGTCATTAAAGCTGTGAGATAATTGAGAGGATTTGTTAAATAATTGATAGTTGTCATTTTGCTTTGTCGGGTTATTACCTGGTAAAAGTAATACAGTTGTTCAACTCATCGTTCAGTGGGAAAAGCCTGTGGTTTTAGTTCAGCTTTTTGTATACAGCCGGGTGCAGGGGGGAGAGTATTGCCTGAAACAGCTTGAAGCAGTAACTGCTAAAGAGCAGTGAACATGTTGCATTAGCCGTGCGTTAGGGATTGTTTAATGACATGTCTTAACCAAAAGGGTTGGGGTGTTGGGTGTGTGTAAGTGAGAGAGGGACATGGAATAAGGTAGAAAAGGGCTGGTAAAAATGGCCCCATGGCCTGCGACCTCTTATTTAATTATCCTGATCAGGCCCGGCTCCAGGAATTTTTATTTGGGTGGGCCAAGGGTGCATTTGGGGGGGCCACTGCGGGATCGATTTGTCGCATATATGTCTAGGCAGGCCTGCTTCAGTGCCCTCCTTTATCTCTTCTTAGTCTTACAAGGCCCAGTAAAACGCACTCTTTTCCAAATCTCTTTCTAAATATTATCACTCTCAAAAAGTGTTTTTTCTATGAAATGTTCCTTTGATGGGAAAAGGAGGTTCCTGAGGTGGTAGTATCAGGCAACTGACACTACTCGGGCTCCCTCTGAGTGAGCCTTCAGGGAGAATCCCTCTTCATTACTACCTCCACCTGACCCCGGACTCTGCAACGCACTCCCTTACAGGCTTGATTATCCACTACTCCTCTCCAGTGCACCTTATCTCACAGCTGACCTTGGGCCCTAGCCCCATATCAGGCACCATCGGGCTCCACTTTCATTTTTCCCGGTAAAAACAATAGTAAAATCACCTTCAAACTTAAAACATTGAATAAAGCAGTAAATATAATTAGCACGCACTTTAAAGTATGTTCCACAGTAGCCTGTATGACCAGACTGCTAATTAAACAAAAACAGAAAGGCCATGACAGGGCCGGGTTTAGCGCTGATGCGAAAGTCTTTTTTGGCGCCACACTAATAACCCCTTTCTCCGTAAATACCTTTACTACCACCTTCCAACAGTGCCCCTCATCCCTCCATGGCCCCCCTATTGACCTCTTCCTCGGATTCCCTCACTGCCACACTCCACAAGTGCCCCTGATCTCCCCATAGCCCCTCCCCCTCGTGACCTCCTCCTCGGATTCCCTCACTGTCACCCTCCACCAGTGCCCCTCATCTCTCTGTAGCCCCTCCCCCTCATGACCTCCTCCTCAGACTCCCTCTCTACCACCCTCCACCAGTGCTCCTAGTCTCTCCCTAGCTCCCCCCCTCCACCCCATGACCTCTTCCTCGGATTCCCTCACTGCCGCCCTCCAACAGTGCCCCTCATTGCTCCATAGCCCCTCCCACCACCACCTCCTCCTCAGATTCCCTCGCTGCCACCCTCCAACAGTGCCCCTCATCTTTACGTAGCCCCTCTCTCATATGCATTTCATTTGTTGTACAGCGCTACTCATGTCAGTGTAGTGTGTGTCAGTACTTTACACCACGCACACATTATACAGAGACAATGAGTCATACAAGTATGTAATTCAGTCTACAGGGAATGTCACATAAGCAATGAGGATTACAAGGTGTATGAATCACGTCATCCATACTGGTGGGCAATATATTTTAAGAGGGTTTGGTCTGGGGAAACAACTTTAGGATTTAAAGAGTATTACATGGGGGTCAGCTTTACTGATAAAAATGTATATCTGCCCAAACATACTCATTTCAGCAACATTAGAATAATGAAAGACTGAGGAAGTTCTAACTACATCACAAAACAAAAATAAGCGAAGTTCTAACTACACCATTCATGTTTGTATGCAGCTCTTTGGTGACAGTTCATTGGTCACTGTCCTATGTTAGGATTGTAACTTCTGAACTGCAAGTAGCACAAGGATCTCTGTGACAAAGGCAGTAACCCACTGAGCTATCCACATAAAACACAGTTCATCTGCATTTAAAAACTACGGACAGACAAACGATTGCCCTCCAGCGGATCATTAATCACCAGCGTTATCTGGGCATGTTGTGTTGTCTTATTTTATCCTGCATCGTTCATGATAATGATTAAAAAATTGTTTAAATGAAGCACGCACAAAGTATGTGTCCTGCTGGTCCTGTGCACATTTTAAATCGAAAAACAAATAGTGACAAATTCTCCTACCTACTTTATTAGTCAAACTGTGTCACAGCCTGGTGTGATAAACTGCTGCAGGGGTCGGGAAAGGTGACAGGAATAAACAAACTTCTTTTCTCCTGCACTGCATAGAAAAGGAAATATCCACGCAGCAGGACAGTCGGCAAAGGTTACCGGTGCCAAACAAAGGATTTGTCCCGTTCGCCATGTGGAGATGGAGGGGTGAAAAAAAAACAAAGCCTCGTTAATGGTCTTGTAAAGACCTGTGAAGTACCCGGGTGCGGCTGCGATAATCTCAAAGCTGTCTGTGTGTGTGGGAAGCTGTCTCAGCCTGGGCGCGCGCACACACAGACAGCTCTTTGAGCTCAATTCCGTTGCGCCCCTGCCTTCAAGCCCTCACTGCGAGGGCCAAGGCTCCTGTTGCGCGACACACCCACGAAGGTCAGGCGACACAGTAACGTGTCGCGACACATACTTTGGAAAGCTCTGGCACTCTAGGGGGATGTCTTGCACGCAGTTAAAGTCCCCTCCCAGTATCCCAGGGGCCTGGGTGTACGTACTTAATGGCCGTGAGAGTGTCCCAAAATTTCCCCAGATCTGTGTTCAGTGTAAATACTTCCCAGTACCAAGGGCTGGCCATCCAGAAGCCCATGTAGGAGTGTAGATCTACTTTCCGTGTCTGATCTGGATAGTTCCTGAAATGGAATCCCTGGGCGCAGCGATATAAAGGTCCCCGGTGCATAGGCTGAATATGTTGTGGCACAAAAGATACAGCTCCAGCGCTTGCGTAGCTTGTCTAATTCTTTCGCTAGGGAAGCAACATATGATAGTCTTGTAAAAACCTTTCGAGACAGTCTTCTGAGAGATCAATCAAAAACAAGTTAACGTTATAAGTCAAGTATAAGATATCACATTCAAAAAAGTATAGTGTAGTAGGTTTTGGTAAATGGAGGGTATTTTATATATGTTCCAGATAACAATAGTAATGTTGGGATAGGTGAATAGGATGTAAATGAATGTCATGATATATATGCAGACTCTACAGTGGCAATATCAATAAATGCAATGTGAACGTATGCCACAGTACCAGCCCACACAACCTAGACTATGCCCGTCAATGCAATATCAATGTTTACCGTAACTTGTGCCCGCACAGCAGCGCCAACATCAGCACTAATGATACTAATGCATGTCATAATCCATGCTTGTCTGATAATATTGCCAATAAGAACAATGTCAATGTACATTCAGATCAAAGCAAACATACATTTGACAAAACCAGTGAGGACAATGTCAATGTGCAAGATGACAACTGTATGCGCTATGTTGGTAATGTTTGATAAAAATGACACCAGTGACTGCCATATTATTCTTAGAAGTTCCAATGAACTCATATCATTGCTGTCAGATTCTCCCAAGGTTACCTCCCCATTAACCCAGAGTCAGATACATGGTCAGACAGGTCCTGTGACGCATGCCCATCGTGTAACAAGTCACAGGCGGGGTCCCACATAAATTGCAGGCAAAACATACACCCAGGGTAAACCCCGATTGATTCCACAGATAGTTGCACAACAAATAAGTCCAAGATAAATGGTCCCAATAAAACCTGTTTGGCCAGAGGCTTGCATTCCCCAGAAATACCACAAAGCTAGATACCACATGTAGATAGGTACACTCAACCAATCAGGACACGACATGCACACTACGCTTAGCGATCACACACTCCTCACACCGGACATCTGGATACATACTGGCCCACATTAGCTCTCCCCGAGGTAGAGATCCATCTGTGTCCTTATCAGATGCACACATGATTGATTTATGACTTAGATTCTCTTTTGGAATGTAGAGAACATTTTATGGTACCTCATGAACTGTATAAATTGACAGCCAAAACTTTGTACATAGAGATTTTCAGCAAACGATTCTATCCAGTCTCTCCCGGACGCGTTTAATTAAACCAACTTGTTCATTTTGCCAAAAGCCTCTTGCCTTCAATTTAGATAAATTCATATCCAAGCAACAGTGCATAGCTTTTACAAGCAGCCAATGCGAATGAATAACTGAAGCTGAGCATACATGCGTCAAGAGGTTACATTATAGGCAGAGAAAAAACACTAAGGGAATTACAGTCCAAAATTAATGCTGCTTTCTTTGTATTCTTACATGAACCCCATTCTTCTCTTCAATACAACTCAAGGTGCTATAGCTAATGGGTCATGATAATGTGTGTATGTTTTCATTACATGCTAAAGTAAAGAAATGGTAGACTATCAGAGGTATATTTCAGATCTCAATCTCATTTTTGATTGTTATGTTCCATCAGTGTCAGTAATTTTCCTTTAGGTATAATTATTTTTATTATTATTAGTATGGTCTCCATTGCCATGATCAAAGCACATTTCGTAGAATACAACATACATCTGTTATACCAACTGCTTCCCTCTTTTAGTGCGGTTACATTCAATGATGAGCAGCTTATTACATGCAATGTGGTGCTATTCCAAAGTAAATCGGGAAGGAAAACAAGTCAAAGCAAAAATGAAAAATTCTCTACTCTTACAAACTGTTTGTGAATCAAGTATACAGAGGCATCCCTAAGCTAAGTTGGGGGAATTATTCTGCGTGTGTTAGTCGGAGAAGGCAGAGATATTTCAGGCAAGTGGTTTCCACACTTCTTTAAATGTAGACTCGGAGTTTGCAAGAATAGCATTTATTCGTTCCATCCCAAGGAAGTACCACAATCTATGGAGCCAGCCTAGGTACATGGGTACTGTTTGGTCCCCCAGTGCATCATAATATTTTGAAGCATGGCCCCCAGAGCCAAACCCATTTGTCTTCACCTACAAGATTTGAGTTGAAATGTTAAGGGTTTGGGAAATCCCAAGACTATGTATGCTGGAAACCCATGCTGAAAATCTGTATCAAATTGTTGGTCTATTTCATCTAAAATCTTGGTGCAATAAGATGTCAAGACAGGGCAATCCCACAGCAAATGTAAGAGTACCATCCGCTTCACACAGCAAGTAGGGCTACGATCTGAGTTTCCTTTATTAAGGCGCACCAGTGTAAAAGTACCAGTAAGCAGCTATTTTGATTGCAGTTTCTATACTGGGCATGTTACACGCTGTGTGTTTGGCTCTATAGTAAATTTCTCCCCATTCCTTACTTGATAAATCCCTCCCTATTTCTTTTGCGTATCGCTTTTGGCTAGGTGGGTGTTGCAGGGGGGCCGGTTGGCAAAGCATAGCATATAGGTCGGAGGTCAATCTCTTTTCTCCCTCCCTATTTCTTTTGCGTATCGCTTTTGGCTAGGTGGGTGTTGCAGGGGGGCCGGTTGGCAAAGCATAGCATATAGGTCGGAGGTCAATCTCTTTTCATTGTTTTTTGTCACCAACTATAATTCCATGTGTCGTTAATCTGCGGCTGACTCTTTGAAGTGTGCTGGGGTGAAGAAGCCATGGTCTTAACTGCAGGTAGCGTAGCTGTTATGATTCTGGTAGTGTGCACTGCTGTCGTAATTGTATAAATGGAATGATACCCTCAACATCGATCATATGTCCTGCTGCCCTACATGGAGTATCATGCCATGCTGCAAATGCTTTGCCCTCCATACCCGGGGAGAAATCTCTATTCTCAAAGAGTGGCGTCATAGGTGAGGGAAACTCAAGTTCCCTTCTAGTGGCCACCCCATCCCAAACCTCCATCACCATCCTTGTCATGGGTGATTTCTGAAATCTCCGCGGCCGACCCGATTTCTTTCAAAAAAAGGGCACCTTCCACAAGCCAGCGTTTTTTTCTGACTCATCTCTACTCCACTCCACAAGATATCACATCTGAGCCACTCGAAAATAATCAATTAAGTTTGGGATCTCCAATTCCCTATTTTCTGAGCCCAGATAGCCCAATTCAAGTTGCATGTGCAGTCGAGTTCTCGCCCACACAAAGTAGTGGATGTCTTTGTAGTGAGGTGAGGGTTCCCTTATTAGGGGAGACTGGTAATGTTTGAAACAGATATAAAGCTTTAGATAGAATTGACATTTTAATGGCTGCTATGCGCCCCAAGAGCGACATGTGGTGGTGCCTCCAGCAAGCTAAATCCTCCCTAATCTGTCGAGCCAGTTTGGCATAGTTCAGCACGACAGTCTGATTATTGAGGCCAACTCAATCCCCAAATACGGGATAGACGCAGCCACTTGGGCCACTGGGAAGCTGTTTCCCACCGTCAACGGGCCCTCTAGCGTCTTGGATAGACTGAGGGCCTGGGATTTACCTACATTTACCCGGAAATCAGAGGCCCCGCCAAAAGTCTTCAGCTCCTCTAGAAAAGCTGGGAGTGACTTCTCCAGAGTCTCAAGTGATGCTGATATGTAGTCGGCGTATAAGCTAATGGAGTTGTTTTCCCCTCTAAATGGGATGCTTTTAATATCTGGGTTACCTCTAATCCATTGAGCTAGTGGTTTAATGTAAAGGGCAAACAGAAAGGGTGACAAAGGACACCCCTGTCTGGTCCCCCGTTGAATGGAAAAAGGGCAAGAGGAAATACCATTAACCCCGATTGAAACTGTGGGGGAGCTGTAGCAACTCGCCACCCAGCACCTAAATCGATCCCACATGCCAAAGTGGGACAACGTTAGTTATAAGTATCCCCAGTCCACCCGATCAAATGCCTTCTCAGCGCCAACAGTCAATAAAAGTGCACCTAGATTCGTGTGATGATCCTTATCAATTAAATGACGGATCAGTTTGACATGATCACTGCTTTGGCGATTTTGGATGAATCCTGCTTGATCCAGCTCTATGATAGCTGGCATCAATGGGCCTAGCCTTGTAGCCAAAATACTCAAAGAATATTAGGTCCACATTGAGGAGGGATACGGGGCGGTAGGAACCGCATAATGTTTTGTCTGTCCCAGGTTTGGGTAGGACCACAATGGCCGTCGCTAACATGTTAGAGGGGATCGATCCCGGGCCCCCAAAGAAGTTGAATAATTGTGTTAGGATAAGAGCTAGGAGCTGGCAGAACGTTCTGTAGAAAGCCGAAAATCCATCCAGGTTCGGTGACTTGAGGCTTAAGGCGGGAAATAGCCGTAATAACCTCTTCAATTCTTAAAGGAGGATCCAGGGAGATCGGTTGATTGGTAGTTATCTTGGACGTGTGAGTTCCTTCTAAGTATGATGTTATGTGGTGATCTGCCAGGGCTTCCCCCTTATACAGTTCTGCGTAAAAGTCTTGGAATGTTTGTGCTATGTCTTCATCATCTGTGAGTTCCTCCCCCTTGCGCTCCATAGGAGAATGGATCTTTGTCGTCTGCAAGATCTAAGCTTAGCTGCCAGCAGGCGCCCGTCTTGTCTTTCCAAAGTAATAGGAATGTTTTAAGCGCAACGCAGAGTATTTTGCTCTATCCAGATCAAGTCCCACTAATTGCGCTCTGGGGGCTCTCAACTGGCGCCAGACTCTAGGCGCCCCAGGATGACTATGTACCCTCTCAAGTTCTTTAACTTGTGCCGTCAGTTGTTCCCTCTTTTCCTTACGCTGTAAGCTCTACTCTCACCACCAACTTCAATGCCTCCCATAAAGTAGTAACGGAGATATCTGGGGAATCATTTACATCGAAATAATCTGGAATACCTTTGGTGAGTTGTTGTGCCACTTGTTTGTTTATGCAGCATGCTTTCTTTCAGGCTCCAGTTCCCAAAGTGTGTGTTGTGGTGGCAGCTGTAAGGTGATAGTCACTGCAGGTGGTCAGAGACCTCTGCTGGTTCCATTTCCACGTCACTTACAACCCTGCTCATCTCTTTCGTGCCTAATAAGTAATCGAGGTGTGCATAGGTTTTATGCGAATGAGAGAAAAATTATTAAAACGACTGGGGATGCGCCTCTTTCCAGTGTCCGTCAGCCCCATGTTCTGTAGCCAATTACCCCCTTTCAGTGACAACTCTCCAGTCTGGATGGAGCGACTGCCCAATCGGTCTAACTGCATCCAAGAAAATATTCAAGTTACCCCCACACCAATGTCTTACATGTGTGTACTCGTGGCATCTGATAAGGCCACCTTCAGAAAGCTCTCCTGTCCAGACTTCGGTGCGTAAATCGACCCTATCACAATAGAATGACTCCCTCCATAAAATGTGTAAGCTAGTAATCTACCTTTTTTTCCCCACTATCTTGTCCCTCACCTCCCCTCTGAAGGACTTAGCAATCAGGATAGCAACTCCCGCTTTCTTATCTGGGGTCGAAGAGAAGAATTATTGAGGGAAAGCTCGTGACTGGACAAGAGATGCATCTCCTGGAGGAGGTAGATATCGGTCTCAGAATTTTCTAAATAGGAAAGGATGGCACGCCTCTTAATGGGGTTAAGGCCCTTCACATTGAAAGTGAGGACCTTCAGCATGTAGTGTGACTTAAGGGGAATTGTGTGGCTATGCTGAGCTGTTGATATACCGCTATTTCCACTCTCCTCAGCCTTTTCTGGACCTTCGAACCTCTCTGTTTTGAACATGTGATACCTTTGTTCACCCTTTTCTGTAAATTCAGGTTCCCAACCAATGCCTCTTACCACAACTGGAACAAAGAAAAAAAACATTTAGTCCAAAACCCGCAGGTTGAGTCCGCGTGTCTCTGGTAGACCGATTAGTTGTGTGCATAGTGTGGCCAATAAGCGCCCCCCGCTCCCAGCAACCTCCCCCGCCTCCCACCAAGCCCAGCTCTGCCTGTTCATCTCACCCCTGAAATTTCAGGTGCCATCTTTGGGGAGTTTCTCATTAGACAATGTCTCCAATATTGCTGTTCTTTCCTGTGCCATCATCGCGGGGTCTTGTTTTGCCTAATGTTCCATAAATCTGCCCCCTCAGATCCGCTGCCATCGATCTCTATGTGCCGCGACCCCACCTCTCTGGTTTCTCTTGTCACGCGCCATGTCATGGCAAACGTGCCATGTCCTTGGCAAGGACATGGCACGTTTCCTGCAGTGTTCGGAGTCTATGAAGCCTGCCCTCCCATCTAAAGATCAGTCTAAGGGGATGCCCCTTGGAGTATGCGATCCCAAGGTTATGCAAATGCGTTGTGACCGACCGGAAGACTTCTTTTTTGTAAAGTTATCATGGCTAGGTGTTGGTAAAGAGCAATTGAGTGAACCTGGTAGGTAAGAGGCTGTTTATCCCTAGTTTTTCGTAGAATTTGCTCTTAACTGAAAGTCCAAAAGATAAGCCAAAATGTCCAGTGGGGGAGCAGGCGAGCTTCTCTTTAGGCCCAACCTATGTGCACAATCTATTTTGATGTCAATTTCTGGAGGGGCCTCCGAAATGGCTCTGAAGAGGTCTTGTAGATAAAGCGAGATGTCTGAGCCTTCTTCCTTGGACAGGATTCCTTTAATATGGATGTTTCTTCGAAGAACTGTTTTCCAAATCCTCAGCGTGTACCCGGAGATCAATCTGTTAGGTTTGTAGCCGAATGACCTCTTGCTGGAGCTGTCCCACCTCTTCGTCGCGGGCCAACTCTTGGTCCTCAATACTTGCCACTCGTCACACTGCATCAACATCCTTTCGAATCTTTCAGCTCTTTCGATAACGCCCCTTTGAGAGTCTGCAAGTCCTCTCGTAGCGTGTTGAACAACGTTTCCAAGAAAGAGCGTGTGAATGGCTCTTCGGCAGTGTCAGAGTCCTGCCCCAATTGCTTGGTAGGTGATACCGTCCCCTCTCCTCCGGTTACCCCGGGAGCTTGGTCAGCATATCCTTTAAATTCCTGTCTTTCTTCCCCCTTAAGAAAGACATTGCTAAGCCAGGCTTGTGGAGCTGCAGTGAGAATGTTCGAGTCCCTCCTAGTTATGCCAGAATTCTAGGATATCAAATGAGCTATGCAAGTGATCTATAGAGCTCCTGTGGGTCAGGCTTCTGCAGTTTAGCCGAGAGGTAGGAGCAGAATTCTGTGGCAGTGACTGCGGTTTTTGTCCCCCACCAGCCTCTTCAGATTGTCTCACCTATTGAGCATCCACGTGCGAGGGGCCTGCTCCTGAGCGTCCCCAGGCCCCTTATCTTAGTGCTCTGTGTGATGCTGCCTTTCGGTTGTTGTGGTTGGTGGGAGAGTTCTAGGGTATATTGTGGAGAGACAAACCCCCCACCCAATTTAGTTCTGTTCAATCTTCTCAGTGTCTGGGCAGCCCACCGTTGAACCTGTCCCCCGGGCTCACAGGTACCTCGTATGGCCTCTCCTTTTCTGGGGGCCGATCTCAGCCTCCCTTGCTTGCCCGGAGGAATAAGCCTCTTCTCCTGCCTTGGCGAGTCCCAGGGTCACACCTCCCTGTCTCTCATTGGGGCTGCCCGGTGTGTGAGCTCGGCAAGTCGTACCCAGGTCCCTCAGGAGCTGCTACACTTGTACAAGTGACAGCGCTGCGGCGGGCGACACCGGCCCTTCTTCCACTCTGGAATCTGCGCTTCACCTTGCTAGGTGCCCTCCTCTCAAAGCACTCCACTCCCTGCAGGCCAAATACCCAGCGGAGCAGGCACGCCCTTCCAGGCCATCTGCTCCTACACTCACCTAGAAGACCCTGCGTGTGCCTCTTTTTGTGCCTTTGGGGCTCTTGGCGATTTAGTCAGTGCTCTAAGAAGCCAGACTCGCGTGTTCTCGGACACCCCGCCCTGGGTGCCGAAGGCAGTGTCGCTTTTAGATGCGGGCATGGCCTGGGACACGTGGTGGTGGCCATCCTTCAGGTCTGCTCCACCCTAGCCATCGTGAGCTCCCCAGAAGCTTGTCTTCATCCCTGGGCCAATTCTTAGGGATCGCGCTTGTAAGCTCCTTCCTTAGTCTCCGATCACCCATTCCCAGAGCAGCTTGCCTTCAGAATCCGCGCTTTTGGAGGCAATGTAAGGCAGCACTGCAGCACAGGCACCTCTCACTGCGGACTTCTGGAGGGTTGCGCCAATGTCCGCGCTGTTGTGGGGGCATTTGTGCCATTGAGATATCGACTGGTGTCGCGGCGAGCGTTAGCGAGGGGACGGAAACATGCCCTACCCGGTCACCATCTTGGCCACGACCCCCATAATTTTCCTTTAGTAGGTGGAACGGCCTTGGATTACTGAAACTATTCTCATTATGAGGGGTGTTCAGCATGTTTCCCCCACTCTTAAGAAAGTCTCACTGACATACTGAGCAAAGTCAAATCAGATTCCCCCGGATACCCCCTCTATGGATCCTAACCAAAGTAAGTGACCAGTAGTCCCCCATCTTGTTGGAAATGGCTAATCTATCCCTGGCTGTAGGAATAGTTCCAGTAGCACGGAAACATACCATGGTCAAAGTACCATTAAAGAAACCTATTTGACCCCCCTTCCCCTCAGTAATTATCTACCATTTTTCCTGCTTGCGGGGAGAAGTACATTTCTAGAAAAAAAAGTCAGGCTTACGTTCTCAGAATTCTAAGAAAACCACAATATTTTGCAACACACAGATCATTTTTCAACCTTCTGGCAGTGGTAGAAGAGGCCACAAAATAGCTGGATTAGGAAGGTTCAGAAGCCATAATCCTTTTATATCTCAGCATTCGATTCAGCCAGGATGTTGTAGTTCACTGTAAGACTGCAGAATGCCAGAATCTCAGTTCTAGCCTTTTCTTGGATTAAGTCCTTCCTGGAAAGCAGGTCTTTCTAGGTTGACGGAGGCTGTACGTCATCTATTTTCCCCTTAGAATGTGGAGCACCGCAGGGCTCGTCTCTGAGCCCTACTTCATTTAATGTTTATAGGAGGCCACTTGCAGAGATTGTACTTCCCTTTGGCATATCAATAGTATCTCATGCAGATGGCATTCAACTGGTCTCTCTCACTCAAAGCCAGAACTCCCCTCCCCCCTCACTTCCTCATTAGGCCCCTCCCTAGAGAAAGTTACAGGCTGGATGAACAGCTGTCATAGAATAAACCGAGGAAAAATGGTGCTCACGATGCTAGACAACCTGACCACATGTAATCTGAACTAGCCAAGTTGTCTAGGCCTCCCTCTCCTGCCCCCAGAACTGCTATAAAGAGCCTTGGAGTATGGCTGAAAAAATACCTGAACTTTAACACAAGCAGTAAAGCTCTCTGGTATTTGTTTGGGCCAACTAAGGTTGCGTCGAAAAATCTTTCCCTCCTTCCTCCCACAGGGAGGAGCCTGGTGGTCCGGGCCATCAAGCTTTTGCCACCTGGACTACTGCAGCTTTATACCTGGGTGCGCCAAAGGCCACAATAAGAAAACCTTAGGTGATACGCTTCTCCGCAGCTCGGACTTTGTGCAATCTACCTAGACATCAATTTGCCCAACAAGCCCTGGCTTCACTCCATTGGCTTCTAGTGGCTGAGAGGAATATGTTTATATCACTCTATCGCCCACAGGGCATCCTTGACAAAGGGCCTATGATCTCCCATAGTTTAGTATCTCCCTACCTTGCCGGGAAAACTTTGCGTTCCTCCATGGCTTATTTTGCTAGAGTTTATAGGGCCAGATTGATAAAATCTGGAGGGCACTCCTTTGCTTACAATGCGGCCAAGCTGTGGAATAGCCTTACGCTTTCTCTAAGATCAGCCAAAATATAACTAGTCTTTCGAAGACCTTTAAAGACCATGCTTTTCCAGACTAATTCGGTCTGTGCCGGACTACCAGCTCCGGGATGCCCAAGGGTAGTGATTGCGCCGGATTCTTATCTCATCTTACCACTCATAAGAATCCTCGGTCGACTGGATCTTTATATCTGCTAAAAAGTGTAAAGGGGAGAAAACCAATAGTTTCTATCCACAATTTAAACCAATACAACTTAGACTCAGAAAGGACCACTGACTCAGACTTCAAATTTAAGGGTTTTATTACCAAGCCAAAAATAGCTGAACGCACAAGCACCTCATGACGAGGTTGAAGAAATACATGGGCACTAATACAAAATTCATTCTACGGACGAGTCTGATCCGATGCAACATGAAGGGAATATGCAATTCTAAAAAGATTAAACAAGCAACTGCTCCAATATCTAAACCACTCATCAGCAGTGACGAAAAGGGATAATTTAGTTAACTCTGAACCTACACTAACACTAAGGGGACATCCCTACTTAGCATTTCAAAAGAAAGATCAAGGAAAGGTGTCAGCTGGTCAAGACTTCCTAAGAAGTACACTCACGTTAAAGGGGTCAGTAGCCGAAGTCAAGTCTCCCCTTCCAAGAATTAATCCCTTCTCATGCCCTCCTAATGGTTCTCAACTCGCATCTGCCCTCATCTGCTGCTCCTCCCTCGGGGCACTGTCCCTAATACAAAATGTACAACATGGAGGACACGCCTCCGTAACTCCTCCTCTGGCTAAGCACCTCTCGAAGGTAAATTTCCATTACACTTGCATCTCGTCCAGCAACGGTTGATGCGTCCTCGAGTCCCAGGCTCCTTCAGCGCAGAAAGTATCATCCTCCAATTATTAGCATTCCTGGAGACTTTTGTAACCATTCTCCTCCATACCAAACTACTAACACAAAAAGGGTTAGTCTTATCTAATGAGGACGGTGTCCTTGCACCTGCAGCAGAAGCTTGAGAACTGCACTCCTCGAACGCACACGATTTTCGCTGCCTCTAAATGAGATCTCTTCCAGGGAAATACGATTTGGCCTACACAACTCAGCTATCAAAGGAAATTGACAATAGGCCCTTTCATAGTAAAACGTGAACATTCATTTAGGTTTTTTCACATCAAGAATTACACATTAATTTGCATTTATAAGTCTTACATTCCCTCACTTTAAGGCAAAACTGGTCATATCTACACATGCAGGCTTTATGATGCACGTTTAAATCTAATGCATTACATAACATATGAGCTAATTCATTAGGCACTTTGCAACAGGCAGTTTCATTTAGACATTTTACTCTTTCGACTAACAACCTACATTTCTAACATTACACTCACATGGTTCATTATTACGTTTACATATCTAATGGTCATCTGTTAATACAACCCAAGAGTATATGCGGGTGCTGACTATGTGTGATTATAATGCACCGCTACAATTTTCAGAACCGCATGGCGCTCTATCTGTTGCCATGCACTATACAAGTGCTGTTATGAATAAAATAGGTGTCTAAATACTAGGAAGTGCAACGTATATAATTTGTATTATCCCCTTAGATGCTCCTTATATTATATGCATTTTTTTTACTTAAATTACAGTATCATGATTTTCTGGAAATGAAAGCTTTAAATGTAAAACGTAATTCATTATTTTCTGAAATGTTAGTGCATCAGAAATTATGGTTTTGTATATTCATATTTCGCTTTAACTTAATACCTTTCGATTTTAACATACTATGTTAGGAAATATTCAGGTGAAATTGTTTGACTTGATATGCATTAGTATTTTTATACGTATTTTCTGTATTTTTAACATCACTGAAGCGTTTATTGTAGGCTGTTGGATGCTCTGTGTAAAAACAAGGTGCAGGTGTGAAAAGTCAATCTTGAGACAAAATTCATGTGTGTATAGATATACATATAAATATACACACACACGTGTAAACATTAACTGAGCTATCCTGGTAGGGTGGCACGATTTGTTTTTTAGACAACTATTGGCTATTTTTCTACTCCAGAGCCCTATCCAGAGTTCTCCTAACCAACACCAGACCCTCTCTAATTCAATACAAATATCTTATTCCTGGGTTAGGAAGCAAATGATTGTTACCAACGGTCTAAGATGTCAGAGGTAGGTTTGGCTATGGACAGATTAGATGACGTCACACATGATTAGTGCATGGTAGAGGACGGACCAGTGAAAGATATGGCATGAGAGAAAAATAAACATAGGAAAGAGTTGTGGGAGAAATGTGGCACCTGCTAGGATGGAAATGGGATGGGACACAATTGTAGGGCTTAACTGCTATGGGTAGGCACTGGGCAACACACCCCTACTAGCTATTAACTTACATGCCAGAGAGGCAGCGACAGAAACACAGGAAGGGAGGTGGACAACTGGGACAACTGGGTACTAGGCTTAGAAGCCAGAAATACCTCGACAAAAACAGTAATTGTCATTAAGAGAGTAAACTTGTCACTTGTCCGCAGCAGCCGCTTCCTCCCCTTAACTTTCACATGTTGGCCTTGGTTCTTCTGCCCCCCCCCCCCTCCCTCCCTCCGCCATGTGAGCCTGGGTAGCTTCTGGGCAAAAACAAAAGTTATTTATTTAGTAATATCACCGGCAACCGCAGTATTGGCACAGGTTAACAAAAAACTCATCAAATCTGAAATTATGACTAGACTAAGAAGGGATTGAAGAAGAGGGGTAAAAGAGGATAAAAGAGTGGTATGGAAGAGGTTAATGCCACAGTAAGAAAATAGTGGACAGAAAAAAAAAGACGAAGAACCATACAGAAAAGAATGTAGTTTAAAAGGAAAGGTTTGAGGGGTTAGTGGAGACTAAAGTAAATAAGGGTTCTATAAATCGGCTCATCACAACATGGAGCTTAGAGGGTAAGTGCCAAGCCACCCTCCTCTCAACATTCATCAAACCATAAAATGCTTGGCATCCAGAGGATTCACAATTTTACTTAGGACCTACACCTCTAGTGGGAATAATTATCTCCCCCCAGTCTCTGGTATTATATCCAAATTAATGTAGTCCTAGACCTCTTTATTTTCCGAAAAAACCTGTATAACAACCCTCCGCTGCCTAATAATCACTCCTCCACAGTCACCAGATCAGGAAAACTCAGAATAGAGGTGAAAGTGAGAGGGCACCTCACGTACGCAACACCAGGGAGGCTACCAGCCGGTTCTCGCCAGTATGCCCATGTTTTATCATCATTGGTTGCCCACTCACAGGAGTCAAGAAACTAGTGTCCAGTGAAAAGAAAAAGGAAACTGATCAAGAAGAAAATTTACTGTCCCCATTGAAAGAAAAAATAAAGAAGAACCCCGTGTATTGCGAAGAACCATATGTTCCAAGCAATATTTAAAATAGAGTTAGAAACTCACTTAGGAGTGCCCTCTTTATTCAAACTAGTGAGTCTACTCAAAATAAAAGCACTCTATGTTGCTAACCTTTATAAGGAAGGCCAACATGTTTCATTGCCACTTAACATTGTTCTGGCAAATTCATCAGGGCATAGGGTCTCAATCACTCGCCTCACTGGACAAATACTTGTGTTGAGGAAGGGCTGTTAAAAACAGGGAAGAAAACAGAATAGCCATTCACTATTCTATTATCAATAAAAACGAACCAACCACTAGTATTTATAGTCAAGTCTATAGCACACCCATTACTCATTTAGATTGAGTGTATTGTTGCAAAGGTACAGATACAGGGTCTTGACGTTGAACCCCCCCAGCAGACGGTCTATGTGGTGCGGGGTTAGCATACTCGGGAGCTGCGTCATCTAAATATGAGGAAAGGAAAACATCTTCTGCGGTTCTGGGATGCCCTTTAGGATGTACTTTTATTGGAAACAATGGGGGTGGCAAGTCTTTTGGTATCTCCGGAGTAGCCTTAGGTAACCCTTCGGCCAGAAGGGGATACATACCATTCATAAGGGCATTTCTTTGTCTGTCTACTTGTTCTGATTTTACTCGTGTACCTTCTTCAATTAACAGATTTTCTCGGACTTTATTTGAATTCTCCTTACTTTTCTCTTCCTGTCTGAGTGCTTTTTCTGTACGTCTATGGGATTCTTTACGCCATAACTCAACGGCGTCTTTCTGTGACTGTCTAGCTTTCCTTTTCCATAACTCTTCCTCTACTTTCATGATGCACTCTGCATCCCAGGTCCCAGCTGCGGGCCACCTCTGACTTTCTGGTAATTCCTTAGTGTAGTCTACCCATAAATCAAGAAATAATATGGCGTCTAAGCCATGTTTGTGATACATGAAGTACCCTGGAGTGTCCCTAGGAGGAATAGGAACAGCTTCTTCGAGTACCCCTTTTCTTGTTGTAATCTGTCTTAATTTTGAAAAGAGCGGCATATTGACAACGGATCTGATACTTAATCTTGAACACACTTAATACAATAAACACAATGATGAACAGTCATTCATACCACAATATGCAGGACGTTTTAACACATGGAACATTTAACATTTAAATGAACAAAAATGATGATGATGATCTAAGAAACTAGTCACTAAGCATAATACTCGGCAATAACTAGATGCTTCTGAATTATATATTTGACATACTAGATATACTGCTAAACAGTACAGATACACTGCTGAAACAGTGCAGACCGGATTTGTGTACCCAAATCCGTCTTGACCGGCACAACCTATGTGCACGTCAGAACGCCTCCCCAGCAATGGTACTCACCGGGTAGCTCGGAACGGAAGGCCTCGGAACGGAACTGAACTGAACTGGACCGGACTGGACTCGACTCGACAACTTCGGAACTTCGGAATATCGGAACCTCGGAACTTCGGAACTTTGTGGGCCTCTGTATACCTCGGATCTTGCTCTCTCAGCTAGGCTCTGGTCGGGATACTTCGCACTTCTCACCGCCTCGTCTGGGTGTTGATCGCAGCCTCAGTCGCCCCCGCTTGACTGGAGGGAGTTACAGGAAATCCTGCTGGTACGCGTTGTTGTCCGTCCAGCTGTGGCAGGAGACCGGGCCTGCAACGCACCGCCGGCGCGTGAGATGAGAAAGTGTCCCTATTCGGGCGCCAATCATGTGGTAAATAATTTAATTACCGGGACTTAATTTGATACGGAAAATTAATAACAATAGCTCAGTAAAATAAGAGGCAGAATCCGTGGTATAAGAGGTTCGGAATGGGCTTTATTCCAATGGACAATTCGAATTGTTGACTCCAAGTTCCATCACCACGGAGGTTCAGGAAGTGAAGTACATACATTGACAAGTAATCATTTTTATAGAATAGACATTACAATGAAACCAATGCAGGAGGCGTAACAATTGATAGTAAAGATAAAATCCTACATGCGTAACTAAAAGGGGCGTAATTGGGCGTAACAAAGAAACGTCATTGGTTATGATGTCACAATGGGTGGATCTATAAAAGAATTTCACAATGTCAGCAGAAATATTTGGCAGAGATGCGCGCGCAGCAGCATGACGTGTGATTGACGTGCAACTAGGGGGTGAAGGGGACTTGACATTTAGCTCTACATGTGGAGACAAGAAGTCTGTGGGGTCAAGTCAACCTAATCCCAAATCATATCTAACATCCTATGTTTAAAGAACTATGTTATCCACAAAGGAAGGACTCTTGGACAAAATCTATTCTATACTGACTGTGTGTGCGTGCACAAGCGTCTAAGTGTCTACATGAGATGCAAGGAGCAGAGGAGCAGAAATCTTCCATGTTAACAGGGCTATGAATTACTTGCATAAAGACAGAGAAACCGGGCCCTTTGCTCAGTAGCTGAAAGAAATGTTTACTTAAACTACTAGACAGGAATGCATCGGCTGAGGCACGAAGCAGATAACTTGAAGGTGAAATACAGTTTTTGGCAGGCAGGCAGACCGGCCGAGTCAGGCACCGTTAGCCGCACAGGGAGTAGGACAAAGTTCATGGATACAGATGCGGGCTCAGACTGGAGCTGTCAGAGGCAGAAAGCAGGGAAAGGCTTGATGGCAGAATCAGGGCCTACTCGCCTGAACTGCAAAATGGAGTAACTGAGCCATATAAAGTCGGTGGCCTTTTGTACTTAGGAATCGAATATCCAGCCCATTCATGGCGGATCTGAAAGAGGACATGTTGCCGGTGGACGCACATGTATTTGCGTCTTCATAACTGGAACTGGAGGGAACATACATGTACTTGTAGCATGTACATGAAACCGTTGGGGTCCAAGATAGGGGACATAACTGATCATAAAAATCCATATTTCCACATTCCCTCCTTGTCCCCTACTTGCCCTTTAAGAGATATCAATCTTCATTAATCCATTGATCTGTTCATATAGCATCATTTGTTCTTCTTTCTCCTTTCGGGATCTTGGGTGGAAACCTTGATGTGGAATACACGATGTGGCACACAGACCACAAATCGCTGGTCCACATTGCAGGCATAAGCAGCAACTGAATAGTATAAGAAGGCCAATACCTAGGAAGGATAGAACTCTCCATCCCCAGGCTGATAACACGCTCCAAAACCACCCGGACCAAGTCCAAGTGCCTGGATTCTGGTGTATCTGGCTCACAATCTTATGAAGACGGGTTATAGCTTTATATACAGATGGCGAATTTTCTGGTATGAATACGCAGCAGCTTGATCCGATGACCCTACAAGCTCCGCCCCTATCGGCCAGGATGACGTCAAGGACAAGACGATTTAGAAGAACAACAATCCTCATCGCAGACTGCTCCTCTGTCAGGTTGCCTAAAGCGGAAATAGTTTCATTCACTACGGCTTCAAGAGTCCTAGTTAATCTACGTATTAGCTTACTATTGGTAACTGTACCTATATAGGGAAAGAGGCCTTTATTAAAATCTACATACTTTTCCCATGCCGTCTCAGTGTAATCGACAATTGGGAGATCTCTCCGTTCTCTATTGTGTACTAAATGAATATTTCTGTGATAATCAGGAGGAGCTAGGAAAACAGGTGGCAAAAGGAATGCAATGTAACAGGTACCATCCCAATCTAGAGGCAGACGTATATATGCAGTCTGACCACATACGAAGTAGGAATGGCGAGAAGCTCTAAATTAAGACTTGCCTTGATCACTGAATTCTATTACAGTAGTGCATCTACTATGGCCCATATGTATGGAACCATTCTTTCTTACACACAATTCGCCCTTAGCCGGAAACACTGACATGGCAGGCAAAATTGGTGCAGCTTCGGATTCAACATTCAGGATCATGAGATTAAGTGTAAAATTACCCAATCCATATACTTCATTTTCTAGATCAGTTCCTGTTCTTTTGGGACGACCCTCCTTGTCAGGGTAGCAGACTTTGAGTAAAACTAGGTTCAGGTTTCCCCATACCCATTTGTCTTGATAAACTACTGAGTTTGAATCTAGAGAATTGATTAAACTAAACCATGCTCCACAGGAGCCATTGTGTGTAAACGGATAGGGAAAGAGGGGCAGAACTCCCTTATAATTCTGATAGGGAGGGAGTCGACCACATATCCAACAATTGGTAGCATTACTAGTCTGATGGGAATGATGTAACATACTAATGAAAGTGTTATTGCGCAGCGCAAATCTATAGGACAACTCATGCGGGGGTAGTTCACTAAAAGAATGTTCAGCAGTAACATTGTAAACATGTTTAGAAATAGGATGATATATGTGCAACAATATACTTGCAGTGATTATTATAAGACTTAAGAAAAACAAAATTAATAACGTCACTATACAATGACTACGCAGTGATTTACAGTACGCATGTCGTTTCAACATTTTTCGGTTTTTTTCTCTATTCGGGTCTAAGAGATACATGTCAAAGACAAATTCAACCGCTTCACCTTGGAGAGGACTTAAACAATCAAATTGTCTGACTTATTAGACCTCAGTTTTAATTTATATAATTCCTGGTTACTTGGTTCAACCAAAGGAAGCTTTGAGTCAATGGGTGAAGACACACAAGGTGTGGTATTTACATCCGATGGTAGTCCATGAAATTTCTTGATATGACTTGAATGCACCCAGCCTTTTCGGCCCTCGATCTTCACGGCTGTCCTTGTGGTGAGCAGCACCAATTGTGGCGATTTCCACCTAGGATCCAGCTGAGTCTTCCGATCAAAGTTCCTCACTAAAACCAGATCCCCCGGAACTACGTCATGGGGTTTCACCTCAGTGTTGTCAGGAAAGGCTGCAGCTACCTGTGAACGACAAGATTGTAGTGCAGACATCAAGGAAGCCAGGTAATCTGTCAGCATATTACAGTCAACATCAGTTATTTTACGGGGTATAGGCGTCCCCCACATATTCGGTGGTCTGCCAAAGATCACCTCATAAGGGGATAGCCCTGTTCGAGAGTGTGCTACCATTCTCATGTAAAAGAGTGCAACTGGTAAAGCTACTACCCAATCGACACCTTTCTCTCTACATATTTTGGACAATCTGATTTTCAAAGTTTGATTATGTCGTTCCACGAGACCTGCTGCCTCGGGGTGTCGGACACAATGAAACTTCCATTGATATCCTAGCAAAAGTGAAACATGTTTCATTAGTTCGGATGAGAACGGCTGGCCGTTATCTGAATAGACAACACGTGGTAAACCGTACCGTGGGAAGAACTCTCGAACCAGCTGTTTGGCAGTAGTCGGGGCAGTGTAATCTGAGACTGGGTAAGCTTCGGTCCAACGGGAAAGAGCACAGACAACTACAAGAACATATTTGAATCCTCGACATCGTTCCATCTGGATATAATCCATCTGGAGGACTTCAAAAGGGTGATCAGGAGGCTGAAATCCACCCTGTTCTACGGGAATGCTTTTACCTGGGTTAAACTGACAACATATCATACAGGTACGGACTTTTTGCTTAGCTGCTGCTCGTAAATGTTTGTTGAACCAAATGTGTTGAATGCTGTCTAGCATAGCTTTCTCTCCTAGATGCGCTGGACTGTGTATTGTATTTATGATAACTTGGACCATAGAGTCAGGAAGAAACCATACAGATTTCTCCTTCGTCATCCATCCCTGGTCTGTTTGGATCCCTCCTAATTCAGTCCATTTCTTTATCTCGTCTGGTGTAGCATGGGTCTGTATGTCAATTACGTCAAGAGCGGGATCCTTAATCGTCATACAATGTGTTGGTGTCTGAACTATTGTCTTTGTCATGTCGGATGTGTGAGTTTGAGCAGTCTGTTTAGCTGTTTTATCAGCTAAATCATTGCCTCAAGAAATGATATCAGTAACTTTCGTATGTGCTTTGCATTTCATAATCGATATTGCAGTGGGCAGATGGATTGCGTCTAACAGAGCATGAATGAGGGATCCGTGCTGAATGTGGGCACCGTGAGAAGTTAAATAACCTCTCTCTCGCCACAGCACGCCGAAGTCATGTACAACTCCGAAGGCATAACGTGAATCAGTGTATATGTTGACTTTCTTATTTGTGGCTTGAATACAGGCTTGTGTCAGAGCAGTGAGCTCTGCTGCTTGGGCTGACAAGGTATTTATACAGTTTGTTTCAATGACTTCAGTGTCTGTTGTGACTGCATACGCGGCCACTAAATCTCCTGTACTTGTTCTCATACATGAACCGTCTACATACAACGTCAGGTCTGGATCTGACAATGGGACATCCGTCAAGTCTTGTCTGGGTTTCGTCGTGATAGTAATAACTTCAATACAATCATGAGCTAGTGGGTCTGTTCCGATTACAGGTAAAAGTGTGGCAGGATTCAATGTATTACAGCGTCTGATTTCTATATGCGGCTGAAACAATGTTAATTCGTACCCTGTAAGTCTTGCTATGGTCAAGTGTTGTGTTTGCGTTCGGTTCACAAGAACCTCTACTGCATGTGGTACTTGTACTGTCAATGGATGTCCTAACACTATGGCATCGCTTTGTCTGATTGCTAAAGCTGTTGCTGCCACTGATTTCAGGCATGCAGGCAAAGCTTGAGCTACGGGATCTAATGTACTAGAGAAATAGGCACATGGTTTACGTGATCCTGCTTGCTCCTGAGTAAGTACTGACAAGGCAGTACCTTCTCGTTCTGTAACAAAGAGTGTAAAATGTTTTCTGTAACATGGTGTTGCTAAAACAGGTGCTTGACATAAAGCTTTCTTTAAGCTTTCAAAAGCTTGTGTATGTTCTTGAGTCCAAGGGAGGACAGTCGATGTGACTGCCTCCTGTGTTGTCAACTGAATGAGTGGTTTCGCTAAAAATGCATATTGAGGGATCCACTGCCTACAATATGAAGTGAGGCCTATAAAAGCCCGCACCTCCTTTTGTGTCTTGGGTATTGGCATGTTAGCAATTAACTGAATGCGGTCGGGTGTGAGCTGTCTTCCCTCCTTGGACAGCGAGTGTCCAAGATAAACAACTCGCTGGACACAGAATTGCAGCTTAGAAGGGGACACCTTGTGCCCCTTTTCGGCTAGAAATTGTAAAACCGTCAGTGATGCTTTTTCACATTCAGGTTCGCTTCGGGCGGTGATCAGCAGATCATCGACATATTGAAGCAGTGCAGTGTTGACTGGCATGTGTATACTGTCAAGTTCTCGTTTCAGTGCTTGGCTATAGATGCTGGGACTTTCTGTAAATCCTTGAGGTGCGCGTGTGAATTTAAAGCTTCGTCCGTTTAAACTAAATCCGAACAAGTATTGGCTCTCCGGATCTATTGGGACGCTGAAAAAGGCATTCTTGAGATCAATTACAGTAAAGAACGTTGCTTTTGAATCTATAGCTGTCAATAATGACGAGATATCTGGGACCACAGGGAATTGTGGCACAATGCATTTGTTTAATTCGCGCAGATCAATAACTAATCGATATACTGGCGGGGCTTTTGGATCAGTTCGCTTAAGAATCGGAATTATCGGGGAATTACATACATTGGCGTCGGTTTCCACAACCACTCCTTGGGCAATAAGCTCGTCAATGATTCGCAGTAAGGCCACTACAGCATCTGGTGGTAACTTGTATTGTCGCATTCGTGGTAGTACTACTCCTGCCTTTAGTGTGACTCGATATGGTGTAATGTTCATGCAACCAACATCAGTAGGGCCTTGTGCCCATAAATGTGTGGGTAAAGTCTGCAGTCGGTGATCCATGTCTCGGGATACATAGTGACCTTTGAAATCACGTAAAAACAATCTTACTCCTTCCGGAGAACAGCATATTATAGCTCCTAGAGCTTTCAATGTTTTTATACCTAACAAGTTTTCTGGACATGATTTAGTAAGCAATAAATCTGTAGTTCGTGTCAAGGGTCCAATCGTAAGTGGAAGAGGCTGTGATACTTCATTAACAATAGGTTTTCCTGAAAAACCAAGGGAAATATTCTGTGAGCCTGAGAGGGGTGCCCCTGGAACTTCACTACGTTTTATGGTCGTACGACTTGCCCCTGTATCAAGCAAAAATTTTCTATCTTGGCCTAATAATTCACTGTGCACATAAGGTCCTTCTTGGTCTACAGGGACCTCGATAAGGGGTAAGTCAACTTCCCTCTCTAGGCTGGTTCATGCGTATCGTTGATACTCAGGATATTCATACTGTGCGGTCTGGTACATTTGTCGTGTCGTGGTTTGTGTGGCAGCAACAGGCAGCGCTGGTGCAGCTGGCACAAACTGTATAGACTGTTGCGGAGCTGGCATGGACTGTGCATGCTGCGGGGCTCCTTGTTCATTCTGATCCTGTCTAGGTGGCCGTGGTCTTTCTTTTGCAATACCTATAGCGATATTACGTTTCAGGACTGGACAATCGTGTACGTAATGTCCTGGCTGTTTACAATAGTTGCATGTCCCTTTTACAGGAACTGCTGAATCACCGGACTGTGTTACACCCTTTTTATGACCGTCAGTTGGAACTGTCTGGGAGACTAGCATTTTCATTTTCGTGTCTTTCATGCGTCTTTGTTCATGTTCTTGTTCCTCTCTAATTCTATTGTGATGATACTGTAACATTTGTAACATTTGTGATGGGGTGTTACCTTGCCAGGTACTTTCAAATTTCAATACTCTATTCTTCACTTGGGGCAAGGAATTTTCAACTAATTTTGTTACAGATGTGGATATGACTCACTACTTGCTTTTATGCCACTATTTATACCAAAACATTTTTCGAATCGGGCATAGAAATCACTGGTGTCTTCATCTTGTTTTTGTTTACAGGCTGAGATTGCACCCCAGTCTTCCTTTTTCGTAGTTAATAAACGTGGCAGTACCTGTACTAGTAAACCTGGTAGTGCTTTAGTTTTATCCCCAAGCCCTGCTCCTGCAGTTCGGGCCTTTTCTTCTGCTTCTAATGCTGTCCAGTCTATCTTTTGGTCTCCCACCTCCCACTCTTTTTCCTTGAGTTTTTCATAAATGCCAGCAGGCATTAATACCTTTAATATGGTCATAATGTCAGGATAGGTATACTCTCCCATGAGTAACATGTCTTTAATTTCTCGGTGAAAACCCGCTGGGTCTTGGTCATGACTGGGTACTACTTTCTTCATTTCTAACAATTCTATTTTAGATATGGGCGTATATACAAATACGCGTTTAAACTGATTGTCCTCGCCTTTTATTGGGTGCACTTCTCGTAAGGGATTCTGTCTATCCATGTAATACGGCGTTCTTGCCTTGATGGGCAGTGAGACATGTTCTGGGCATCCAAAAAGAATGTACTGCTTTCTGGATTCTAGTATTTCTCTAATTAACTTAGTACCTGAACCTCTCCATCTATTCGAGAGTAGTTCAGTTAATATATCAGGTAAGGGACCAGGATCGGAATGTTGGCTCTTATATAATATAAGGAGTTGTTGAATCCTATAAATCCCAGCTAAACGCTGTTCATCTGGGGTGAGGTTCCAGAACGTGTGTGCTACTGTATCATCACCATATTTTCCGGGACTGTCAATCCAGTGAACGGCTGACCTGGCTAATTTTTGTTCATCCATAGAATCGAGTAGGTGATAACCCCTTCGTTCTCGGAGTAATTTGTCAGCGGCTTGGAACGAATGTTCGGGAAACCTCATATTTATTATAGGTGTTTGGAAATTCCTGTTATTATCTGGACATATCGGACGTATCGGATCAGTAAAACATCTAGCATTATTACAAGATCTTCCTCTACCTACATAGGCTATGGTTTCTGACTGTCTTGTGGGTAATTCTAATTCTCCCTCTTCGTTTTGTTCAAACTGGTCTACCGCTAACCTCTCTTCGTGTATGCGTTCTATTTCTTTACGGATCTTTCGGCACATGGCTACTATACATGCTTGCCTATCATGTTTCCCCTCTGATATATTCTGGCTCCATCTCGTAAGAATTTGCATTGCTTCCGGATTTACCCCCGGTCGGTCTTTATTTCTGATCACACAATTTATGAGGAAACGTAACAGTTCCCCCTGTATCTCCACTTTCTGGTATTCCATAGCTCTGTTAATACATTCAGAATCTCGCCCTGTTTGGACAAAATGATATACATTATCTAGATGCATAGTCATTCCTGGTAGCTTCCCTAAATACATCGCAGCTCGTCTGATACGTAATGATGCCAGGATCATTTCGTCCTCTTTGCCGGGCACAGGGTCATATCTACAATCTACAAGAAGTTCCTTAAGCGTGCGGGAATTTATAAGTTTGGGCGTACGTGGATGTGCTGATTCTTGAAAGGTAAGTTTATTTATTCTCGGCGGCGTAGAAAAATCGTTGGTAGCACCTCCGGTAGCCCCATCTGGGGTACTGGGCGCGAAAGGATTCGTTGAACGTGCTACAGCAACTATAGGAGTGGGCACAGCTGTAGAAACGGCTGTGGGAACAGATGTAGAAACAGATGTGCTTGCTGGAACTTGTGTCGGAGTTTGTTGTTGCAAAGGTACAGATACAGGGTCTTGACGTTGAACCCCCCCAGCAGACGGTCTATGTGGTGCGGGGTTAGCATACTCGGGAGCTGCGTCATCTAAATATGAGGAAAGGAAAACATCTTCTGCGGTTCTGGGATGCCCTTTAGGATGTACTTTTATTGGAAACAATGGGGGTGGCAAGTCTTTTGGTATCTCCGGAGTAGCCTTAGGTAACCCTTCGGCCAGAAGGGGATACATACCATTCATAAGGGCATTTCTTTGTCTGTCTACTTGTTCTGATTTTACTCGTGTACCTTCTTCAATTAACAGATTTTCTCGGACTTTATTTGAATTCTCCTTACTTTTCTCTTCCTGTCTGAGTGCTTTTTCTGTACGTCTATGGGATTCTTTACGCCATAACTCAACGGCGTCTTTCTGTGACTGTCTAGCTTTCCTTTTCCATAACTCTTCCTCTACTTTCATGATGCACTCTGCATCCCAGGTCCCAGCTGCGGGCCACCTCTGACTTTCTGGTAATTCCTTAGTGTAGTCTACCCATAAATCAAGAAATAATATGGCGTCTAAGCCATGTTTGTGATACATGAAGTACCCTGGAGTGTCCCTAGGAGGAATAGGAACAGCTTCTTCGAGTACCCCTTTTCTTGTTGTAATCTGTCTTAATTTTGAAAAGAGCGGCATATTGACAACGGATCTGATACTTAATCTTGAACACACTTAATACAATAAACACAATGATGAACAGTCATTCATACCACAATATGCAGGACGTTTTAACACATGGAACATTTAACATTTAAATGAACAAAAATGATGATGATGATCTAAGAAACTAGTCACTAAGCATAATACTCGGCAATAACTAGATGCTTCTGAATTATATATTTGACATACTAGATATACTGCTAAACAGTACAGATACACTGCTGAAACAGTGCAGACCGGATTTGTGTACCCAAATCCGTCTTGACCGGCACAACCTATGTGCACGTCAGAACGCCTCCCCAGCAATGGTACTCACCGGGTAGCTCGGAACGGAAGGCCTCGGAACGGAACTGAACTGAACTGGACCGGACTGGACTCGACTCGACAACTTCGGAACTTCGGAATATCGGAACCTCGGAACTTCGGAACTTGGTGGGCCTCTGTATACCTCGGATCTTGCTCTCTCAGCTAGGCTCTGGTCGGGATACTTCGCACTTCTCACCTCCTCGTCTGGGTGTTGATCGCAGCCTCAGTCGCCCCCGCTTGACTGGAGGGAGTTACAGGAAATCCTGCTGGTACGCGTTGTTGTCCGTCCAGCTGTGGCAGGAGACCGGGCCTGCAACGCACCGCCGGCGCGTGAGATGAGAAAGTGTCCCTATTCGGGCGCCAATCATGTGGTAAATAATTTAATTACTGGGACTTAATTTGATACGGAAAATTAATAACAATAGCTCAGTAAAATAAGAGGCAGAATCCGTGGTATAAGAGGTTCGGAATGGGCTTTATTCCAATGGACAATTCGAATTGTTGACTCCAAGTTCCATCACCACGGAGGTTCAGGAAGTGAAGTACATACATTGACAAGTAATCATTTTTATAGAATAGACATTACAATGAAACAAATGCAGGAGGCGTAACAATTGATAGTAAAGATAAAATCCTACATGCGTAACTAAAAGGGGCGTAATTGGGCGTAACAAAGAAACGTCATTGGTTATGATGTCACAATGGGTGGATCTATAAAAGAATTTCACAATGTCAGCAGAAATATTTGGCAGAGATGCGCGCGCAGCAGCATGACGTGTGATTGACGTGCAACTAGGGGGTGAAGGGGACTTGACATTTAGCTCTACATGTGGAGACAAGAAGTCTGTGGGGTCAAGTCAACCTAATCCCAAATCATATCTAACATCCTATGTTTAAAGAACTATGTTATCCACAAAGGAAGGACTCTTGGACAAAATCTATTCTATATTGACTGTGTGTGCGTGCACAAGCGTCTAAGTGTCTACATGAGATGCAAGGAGCAGAGGAGCAGAAATCTTCTATGTTAACAGGGCTATGAATTACTTGCATAAAGACAGAGAAACCGGGCCCTTTGCTCAGTAGCTGAAAGAAATGTTTACTTAAACTACTAGACAGGAATGCATCGGCTGAGGAACGAAGCAGATAACTTGAAGGTGAAATACAGTTTTTGGCAGGTAGGCAGACCGGCCGAGTCAGGCACCGTTAGCCGCACAGGGAGTAGGACAAAGTTCATGGATACAGATGCGGGCTCAGACTGGAGCTGTCAGAGGCAGAAAGCAGGGAAAGGCTTGATGGCAGAATCAGGGCCTACTCGCCTGAACTGCAAAATGGAGTAACTGAGCCATATAAAGTCGGTTGCCTTTTGTACTTAGGAATCGAATATCCAGCCCATTCATGGCGGATCTGAAAGAGGACATGTTGACGGTGGACGCACATGTATTTGCGTCTTCATAACTGGAACTGGAGGGAACATACATGTACTTGTAGCATGTACATGAAACCGTTGGGGTCCAAGATAGGGGACATAACTGATCATAAAAATCCATATTTCCACAGAACGCACAAGCACCTCATGACGAGGTTGAAGAAATACATGGGCACTAATACAAAATTCATTCTACGGACGAGTCTGATCCGATGCAACATGAAGGGAATATGCAATTCTAAAAAGATTAAACAAGCAACTGCTCCAATATCTAAACCACTCATCAGCAGTGACGAAAAGGGATAATTTAGTTAACTCTGAACCTACACTAACACTAAGGGGACATCCCTACTTAGCATTTCAAAAGAAAGATCAAGGAAAGGTGTCAGCTGGTCAAGACTTCCTAAGAAGTACACTCACGTTAAAGGGGTCAGTAGCCGAAGTCAAGTCTCCCCTTCCAAGAATTAATCCCTTCTCATGCCCTCCTAATGGTTCTCAACTCGCATCTGCCCTCATCTGCTGCTCCTCCCTCGGGGCACTGTCCCTAATACAAAATGTACAACATGGAGGACACGCCTCCGTAACTCCTCCTCTGGCTAAGCACCTCTCGAAGGTAAATTTCCATTACACTTGCATCTCGTCCAGCAACGGTTGATGCGTCCTCGAGTCCCAGGCTCCTTCAGCGCAGAAAGTATCATCCTCCAATTATTAGCATTCCTGGAGACTTTTGTAACCATTCTCCTCCATACCAAACTACTAACACAAAAAGGGTTAGTCTTATCTAATGAGGACGGTGTCCTTGCACCTGCAGCAGAAGCTTGAGAACTGCACTCCTCGAACGCACACGATTTTCGCTGCCTCTAAATGAGATCTCTTCCAGGGAAATACGATTTGGCCTACACAACTCAGCTATCAAAGGAAATTGACAATAGGCCCTTTCATAGTAAAACGTGAACATTCATTTAGGTTTTTTCACATCAAGAATTACACATTAATTTGCATTTATAAGTCTTACATTCCCTCACTTTAAGGCAAAACTGGTCATATCTACACATGCAGGCTTTATGATGCACGTTTAAATCTAATGCATTACATAACATATGAGCTAATTCATTAGGCACTTTGCAACAGGCAGTTTCATTTAGACATTTTACTCTTTCGACTAACAACCTACATTTCTAACATTACACTCACATGGTTCATTATTACGTTTACATATCTAATGGTCATCTGTTAATACAACCCAAGAGTATATGCGGGTGCTGACTATGTGTGATTATAATGCACCGCTACAATTTTCAGAACCGCATGGCGCTCTATCTGTTGCCATGCACTATACAAGTGCTGTTATGAATAAAATAGGTGTCTAAGTACTAGGAAGTGCAACGTATATAATTTGTATTATCCCCTTAGATGCTCCTTATATTATATGCATTTTTTTTACTTAAATTACAGTATCATGATTTTCTGGAAATGAAAGCTTTAAATGTAAAACGTAATTCATTATTTTCTGAAATGTTAATTCATCAGAAATTATGGTTTTGTATATTCATATTTCGCTTTAACTTAATACCTTTCGATTTTAACATACTATGTTAGGAAATATTCAGGTGAAATTGTTTGACTTGATATGCATTAGTATTTTTATACGTATTTTCTGTATTTTTAACATCACTGAAGCGTTTATTGTAGGCTGTTGGATGCTCTGTGTAAAAATAAGGTGCAGGTGTGAAAAGTCAATCTTGAGACAAAATTCATGTGTGTATAGATATACATAAAATATACACACACACACACACGTGTAAACATTAACTGAGCTATCCTGGTAGGGTGGCACGATTTGTTTTTTAGACAACTATTGGCTATTTTTCTACTCCAGAGCCCTATCCAGAGTTCTCCTAACCAACACCAGACCCTCTCTAATTCAATACAAATATCTTATTCCTGGGTTAGGAAGCAAATGATTGTTACCAACGGTCTAAGATGTCAGAGGTAGGTTTGGCTATGGACAGATTAGATGACGTCACACATGATTAGTGCATGGTAGAGGACGGACCAGTGAAAGATATGGCATGAGAGAAAAATAAACATAGGAAAGAGTTGTGGGAGAAATGTGGCACCTGCTAGGATGGAAATGGGATGGGACACAATTGTAGGGCTTAACTGCTATGGGTAGGCACTGGGCAACACACCCCTACTAGCTATTAACTTACATGCCAGAGAGGCAGCGACAGAAACACAGGAAGGGAGGTGGACAACTGGGTACTAGGCTTAGAAGCCAGAAATACCTCGACAAAAACAGTAATTGTCATTAAGAGAGTAAACTTGTCACTTGTCCGCAGCAGCCGCTTCCTCCCCTTAACTTTCACATGTTGGCCTTGGTTCTTCTGCCCCCCCCCCCCTCCCTCCCTCCGCCATGTGAGCCTGGGTAGCTTCTGGGAAAAAACAAAAGTTATTTATTTAGTAATATCACCGGCAACCGCAGTATTGGCACAGGTTAACAAAAAACTCATCAAATCTGAAATTATGACTAGACTAAGAAGGGATTGAAGAAGAGGGGTAAAAGAGGATAAAAGAGTGGTATGGAAGAGGTTAATGCCACAGTAAGAAAATAGTGGACAGAAAAAAAAAGACGAAGAACCATACAGAAAAGAATGTAGTTTAAAAGGAAAGGTTTGAGGGGTTAGTGGAGACTAAAGTAAATAAGGATTCTATAAATCGGCTCATCACAACATGGAGCTTAGAGGGTAAGTGCCAAGCCGCCCTCCTCTAAACATTCATCAAACCAAAAAATGCTTGGCATCCAGAGGATTCACAATTTTACTTAGGACCTACACCTCTAGTGGGAATAATTATCTCCCCCCAGTCTCTGGTATTATATCCAAATTAATGTAGTCCTAGACCTCTTTAATTTCCGAAAAAACCTGTATAACAACCCTCCGCTGCCTAATAATCACTCCTCCACAGTCACCAGATCAGGAAAACTCAGAATAGAGGTGAAAGTGAGAGGGCACCTCACGTACGCAACACCAGGGAGGCTACCAGCCGGTTCTCGCCAGTATGCCCATGTTTTATCATCATTGGTTGCCCACTCACAGGAGTCAGGAAACTAGTGTCCAGTGAAAAGAAAAAGGAAACTGATCAAGAAGAAAATTTACTGTCCCCATTGAAAGAAAAAAGAAAGAAGAACCCCGTGTATTGCGAAGAACCATATGTTCCAAGCAATATTTAAAATAGAGTTAGAAACTCACTTAGGAGTGCCCTCTTTATTCAAACTAGTGAGTCTACTCAAAATAAAAGCACTCTATGTTGCTAACCTTTATAAGGAAGGCCAACATGTTTCATTGCCACTTAACATTGTTCTGGCAAATTCATCAGGGCATAGGGTCTCAATCACTCGCCTCACTGGACAAATACTTGTGTTGAGGAAGGGCTGTTAAAAACAGGGAAGAAAACAGAATAGCCATTCACTATTCTATTATCAATAAAAACGAACCAACCACTAGTATTTATAGTCAAGTCTATAGCACACCCATTACTCATTTAGATTGAGTGTATTTACCATGTAGAGGCCGAGGGCATTCGTACCAACCTCCACTCTACAAAACGGGGTTGTGTTGAACACCCTGTCCCCGATTCTTAGAGCTGCCCTGTCGCTAACTCGTGTTCCACCTGTGGAAAAGAGAAGTTCTTAGATTCTTTTTATCAAACTCCTCCACGATTCGTACCTCGCTCTATTCATATATCAGTTACCAACCCTCAACAAGCCGGCACCCAGTGCCCGTACATTCATGTGCCGGTAAAATTTTCAATTTCTACATTGGCCCTGCTGCAACTATATCGCAAGTCCCCATTCAGACAGCGCATATATTCACCGCAATTGTGCACGGCAATGCTAAAGGTAACACAGAGCCCATTGCAAACACTGCCAGTCATTCAACCACTCGTAAGTTCTCACCGCAACCTATATCTGAATGGGCCGTCTCTCGTCCCCGCTTCACTTCACCACTGAGACGCAGCTACTAAACCATCCCCTCCTAGTCTCCGCCCCTCTACTTCCGTCTCACGAGTTCCAGGGCCAGTACTAAAAAAATGCTTAAAGCTTTTACCCGCCAATGGCGGCCATCTTGAAATGCCTAATGATCCACATGGTGAGCATTCAGTCAGTAACTAAGCCGCTGAGCCTGCTCAATGCAAAATGTGCGCAGCGACATGTACATGGGCATCAAATGCACGAAATCAACAGTATGTTATTATATGTGCCTATACAAATTCGTGATTTTAATCCGCTCATATCTTAAAAAATTAGCGGAGACTGCTTGGTTTATACGTCAAAAAAAGCAGCGCATTTATTTTACGACTAACAAGGGTGTGTCCCGGAACTTGTGAGGTGGAAGTAGAGGGGCGGAGACTAGGAAGGGATGGATTAGTAGCCGCGTCTCAGTGGTGAAGTGAAGCGGGGACGAGAGACGGCCCATTCAGATATAGGTTGCGGTGAGAAAACTTACGAGTGGTTGAATGACTGGCAGTTTTTGCAACTGGCTCTGTGTTACCTTGAGCATTGCCGTGCACAATTGCGGTGAATATATGCGTTGTCTGAATGGGGACTTGCGATATAGTTGCAGCAGGGCCAATGTAGAAATTGAAAATGTTACCGGCACATGAATGTACGGGCACTGGGTGCCGGCTTGTTGAGGGTTGGTAACTGAGATATGAATAGAGCGAGGTACGAATCATGGAGGAAATTGATAAAAAGAATCTAAGAACTTCTCTTTTCCACAGGTGGAACACGAGTTAGCGACAGGGCAGCTCTAAGAATCGGGGACAGAGTGTTCAACACAACCCCGCTTGGTAGAGTGGAGGCTGGCACGAATGCCCTCGGCCTTTACATGGTAAATACACTCAATCTAAATGAGTAATGGGTGTGCTATGGACTTAACTATAAATACATGTGGTTGGTTCGTTTTTATTGATAATAGAATAGTGACTGGCTCTTCTGTTTTCTTCCCTGTTTTTAACAGCCCTTCCGCAACACAAAAGTATTTGTCCAGTGAGGCGAGTGATTGAGACCCTATGCCCTGATGAATTTGCCAGAACAATGTTAAGTGGCAATGAAACATGTTGGCCTTCCTTATAAAGGTTAGCAACATTGAGTGCTTTTATTTTGAGTAGACTCACTAGTTTGAATAAAGAGGGCACTCCTAAGTGAGTTTCTAACTATTTTAAATATTGCTTGGAACATATGGTTCTTCGCAATACACTGGGTTCTTCTTTCTTTCAATGGGGACAGTAAATTTTCTTCCTTGATCTGTTTCCTTTTTCTTTTCACTGGACACTAGTTTCCTGACTCCTGGGAGTGAGCAACCAATGATAAAACGTGGGCATACTGGCGAGAACCGGCTGGTAGCCTCCCTAGTTTTTCGTACGTGATGTGCCCTCTCACTTTCACCTTTATTCTTCTGAGTTTTCCTGTTCTGGTGACTGTGGAGGAGTGATTATTAGGCAGCGGAGGGTTGTTATACAGGTTTTTTCGGAAATTGAAGAGGTCTAGGACTACATTAATTTGGATACAATACCAGAGACTGGGGGGAGATAATTATTCCCACTAGGTGTAAATTCTATAAAACGGCCCCAGAAGCATTCCCCACGGACAATGCCTAAAAAAGAAAAACCATATAATAAAAGGGTGGGGGGGAAATCAGACTTTTTGCCCATTTATTTTCCATAGGAAGTTTTAGACAGCACTACAGCCAAACAGTTAAACAGAATTACACCAAGTTTGGCAGACAGCTAGATATTTACTGAGAAAGTATGCTTTGGTTTCAAAATTGAAGCCTCATAATGTATAGCTATATTGACAGCTGGTGGTTGGTTTCCAGATATGTTCTCAAAGGCTACTTTAGTGGTGACTGGCGAATCCAAATGGATTGGTCGCAACCTGAAACATTTATTATGGCAGCCATTATAGGATCTAGGGACCTGGTCCCTGGGTCCGGATTAATATACAAGGGGTCAGAGTGAGAACACCCTGACACCCAGAGGGCATGTTGGGGGCATAGGAACTCAACATGGAAAGGGACCAACTCCCGATTGATTGGCTGGCCAGAACATTGACATGTTGTGGCAGCCATTACAGGACTCTTGGAAACAGCCCCAGTTGAAATGCATTATAGTGAAAGTGTTTTTGAGGGTCACAAAAAGGAACACATATAAAGGGTGGCAACAGATTGTAGTCACAATATAAGCTATTTGCTAATTTTACAAATTGTGATGTATTTCAAGGTGATTTTACCCTAAAATGGCGATTCTCTTCTGGGGTTTGATGAACCATGTTCAACAGAACACTTTCTCTCATAATTTTCTCAGAGGTTATGGAAAGTGCTCCAGAAGCTAAAATAAAAGCATATTATCTGTAAATTGATACCATCTAACTCAGCCACGTGAGAACATTTTTTTTATGACCGGAGGCGGATTAGGAGGTTTTTTTCTCTGAAAATCACAGCAGCAAAAAATGAGCTACAACTCCCATGAACACTATAGCATGTCATCAATCACATGGCGATGATAACCAATCATAATGCCTCCCCCCCCCATAGTATAATGCATAACATTGATTTCTTGTCCTCTTTCTTTACTGGTAGTGGCAGCCTGAAATAAGGGCTCATTATTTTCCCTTTATCTACGAATGATTAACCGATGCGCTGTTCAGGAAGTATTTCCTTTTTTGAGCAGCCAATATTGTCAGCGTGTCTACTGAAGTAGTTCTGGGTGTTCGACGATTGGCCAGTACTCTGGGCCAACTTCCACTGCTGAGAAGCGCATTCAGTAAATCTGGAGATTAAGGGATTAATGTGCCAGTGCTGTTTGACGTGAGGCAGGATTTGGCGGCTGGGAAATTGTGCCCTTTCTTGTTCCCTGTCCACTCTTGAACATGCTTAAGGATCTCTATTTAGGAAGGTCAGCAGGGGGGAGAGGCCAACATACAACGCTCCGCTTGCAAATTGAGGAGACACGTCAGCCATTTTTTAGGTCGAGCCTTAGAGCAGCGCGCACGCGCTGCCCTAAGGATACAGCCTTTTGCAGCTGAATTCCACTTTTCAGAAGCTTGTGCGGATTTTTCAGCATTATTTTCATTGGCCTTTGCGTGCGTCTTTAAAAAAAGACAGCACGCAATTGGGTCTTTCCCAGCCAATGTAACCTCCCACGGCCTAAGGCTTGCAGTTAAGCGCACGGGCCACATCTGTTTTCAATGATCGTGCCCAGACACTGGCACGATAATTGAAAACAGATGGGCTGTTGGCGCTCCCAAGCGCGTGCGCCACTCGCGAGCTTTCCTCATCCGTTGCCGCCGTCGCCACCCTCGCCACCCTGACCCCTTTGAAACCAATGCGGACTTTTGGCGGGCCTAGCGCTCCGGACACAATAGTGCTGCTCCATTCCTGACGCATAAGTAAGCACATGCACACAGGTTGTGAAGGCTTTCTGGTTTCGTATATCCGAGGGAACTGCTAAACCTTTAATTGATAAATAAACTGTACCACCGTCCCACAGTCTATTAGAGAAAACTCTCAAATTAGTGCATGCAAGGTCACCATCTTTAAATACACCTCGATTAGTTAAACTGTTTGAAAGAATACAATAACGTATATAAAGTGCACGTTTTAACTTGCGATTTAATTTTTTATGCCCTTTTGCAGTTTTAATTGGGAAGATGTGGCGTAAAGGCCGCAGCTGTCGACTTTAAAAGTGAGTAACGCAATGCGAATTTCGGCGTCGGCTCACCATTCTGCGCAAATAACTTACTTTACCCGTGCATACATTAAAAATGAATGTGTCCTTGTGTGTTGTAACTGGTGTTCACTAAAGCGCTCCAATACCTTCGACGTTCAGGTCAAGTTAGCACTATATGAACCGCAAAAAGAATTTTTAACAAAACTTTGAATGACAAAAACACAGGGGAATTCTGTGTTGCACTATTAGGTCATCTTTTCAGACCAGTAGCACATTTTGACATTTGGAAACTTCATTTATTTTGAAATGGAGAGAATAATAAACGCGCTCCAATGACTATTTCATACATTTTTTTGGAATGCCTTGCCTCCTACATCTATCACTTTCACCGCGAGGTGAACTGTCAAACTCAAAGTCCATCACAAAGGTGTCAGGCCGGCTTCAGTAGAGCACAGAGCACACTACAATTCCCATGCTACAGCGTTGCACCCCAACTTCCTTGACACACAGCGTACTAGCTTATTTCGGTTTCTCCCGCTCACTGCAGTTTACTTCCTGTCGGGTTTCAAGCAAAAATGGCGGCTGTGCTGCAGCAGGTCCTAGAGCGCGGTGAGCTCGCCAAGTTACCCAAAGGGGTGCAGGGCAAGCTAGAGAGGTTCCTCTCATACCAGCAGACAGATTGAAGCATTGAGCAGGCGCACCATGTGAAGTCGCGTGGACAGCGGTGAGCATGCGAGCGGAGGCGACCCAGTTGTGTCAATTCCATGTGATGTACTCTAGTTACATGTATGCTTCTTTACATGTATGACTGAGAAAAAGTTCATCCAGCAAAAGTTCTCTGCTAACTTTTGTTAAAGCGTGTTCTCAGATTTTATGTTATGAACTGCTTTTAATGTGTGTCCTCCTGTCAGGGGCAAACAGTTTCTTGATTTTATGCATTGCCATTACTAGATGATGCTTGTGGGTAGAACACCACGATTGCATCCCAGTGCTTTTCATTTACAGATTGTCAAGTGTGTTGTTCGCATTAGCGTATTTGTTTCACTTTAACTGCCAGGAAACCACCTCTCGTCCGTTTGACGTGTAATGACCTATCAAGTAGCAAAGATACTGTTGAACTCCTGCTTTTGAACAATGTAGCGCACATGTCACGAAGTGATAATGCAAAGTCTTCAGGCCAAGATGACAAATGTCGGGCTTGTATTTTCAGATTTCTGCCTATAGCTAGCTAGTGCTATTTGTGCAACATATGTACATCTGTTATCAAAGAGGCACGTTTTGAGAAACAGAGGCAAATGAATGACAAAACTCTACTCCGGTTTTGGGCTATAGGGTTCTTAATGGAAACTACTTTTTATGGCGATGCTGAAGAAAGACGACCCTCCATCTAGCCTTCCTTTCCAAACATATGGGGATGGTTTTAGTTAAAGATTTCCCAAATTGTTGTTGACTAGACTAAGTAAAATATCGCACTCTACCGTTGGCTTACTGTAGTTTTAAGAACACACATGCCTTTGCTTTATGTGCACACTAAAAAAGATATTATACCCGGCCCCGATTTTACTTTAACAGGCGTACAAGATCAGTATGACTTAAATGGGGTTTGAGACCCGGTCTCTGATGACTGACAAATCTTTGTAGTGGGCTCCAATGTTTTAAAAGCAGCAACTCTTTGCAATGTTCTGCAATCTGTTAATGGAAGGAGGAAGGAAGGAAAAGAATGGGGAATGGAGGGATGACTGGTGAAAAGGAAGAAAAAGACGTAGGAGCATAGATAAACAAGCATTGGCATAGCCAATAGGTCTCGCCTTTGTGACCTTATAAGTGTTTAGCCATGCAACAGTTGTTGTTGCACCAAGGATATTGTGCTGCATAACTAAATACTTATAAGGTCCCAAAAGCGAGACCTATTGTCTATGCCAATGCTTGTGCTTTCGTTTGGCACGCTCCCCAAAAAGAATTAACAGTGACTCCAGCAGAGTGCTTCAACGGCCTTTCTTACACCCTGATTCTACATCTAGGTAATCTAGAGTAGTGTGTAAGGGTTATTTATCCTTACACAGTTTGAGACGCAGTTAGTCCAACTGTTCTCCTTGCATAATTTGGTGATATAAGCGGCAGGATAATTGCTGAAGGCTATGTATACGTGAGGAAAGAAGAGGTGCCTGGCACAATCTAGTTTCTGATTTGGGCTCTATGATTGATTTTGGAGTGTAAAAATCATTGGAGATGGAAATGACATTGCAGAAGTGGCGAAATTCCACCACCAAGACCCCTAAGGGATCTACAGGTCTTTTACCACAGATGGATCGCCATGATAGAGGTGGGGCCTGCATTTGGGTACAAGGCAATAAAAGGCCAACAATCCGGCATAAAACTTTGCTAAATTATGTGAACTCAGTCATCACAAGAGGACCTCCTACAGGAGGTCACAGGTCAGTGTCCATTTCCAACCTGTTGGGAGCCAAAATCGTGATCAAGGGCCCGATCAAAACCCGAGAGACCCTAATTCTCCTTACTTTGATGATTGAGATAGAGTCTAAGTGATCTAGAGAATGGCATCCATCAGGAGGAGCAAAGAAAGGATAAAATTGGACTCCTGCCAGCCATCTGGACTTGTGATACCAGCAACTGGAAACTGGACACGTGTGTTTGAACTTCTCTGCCAGAGATGGGTTACCCCATATGGAGCGCTTTGCATCATGGTTGAATGCGCAAGTACCATACTTCTTCAGTAGGAGACCAGACCCAGTGGCAGCTCAAGTGGATGCCTTTCTTCAAAATTGGGGCAGTTTTCAATTATGCATTTCCCCCGTTCATCACTATTACCAGAGTGGTGACAAGCCAGAGGCATCAAGCTAAATTTACCCTAGAGGCTCCTCTTGAGGTCTTGGTACTTCTAGAGATGTCCGGCAACTACCCAGTAATGATCCAAGCATTACCTGCAAAATCCAGGGTTTAGAGGAAGAGATTTATCCAATGTTTTGGGACATGACTGAACCTTCTGGCTTGGGGACAGGAACAGATGGAAGATGTTATGTTAGTCCAACTTGTATAGCGCAACAGCTGCCTCAGCAAAGAGGCGTCCCGGCGCTTGGTACAGGCAGACTGCAAACTAAAGCCTAAGCCACAGGGAAGAGATGGGTTTTTATTGCCTTCCTGAACAGGTTGTTCTCCAGGCTGCGAATGTGAGAGGGGGGGGGGGGGGGGGGGGGGGGGGAGGGGATTCCAAAGCTTGGCCACCAGACAGCGGAAAGATCGTCCCCCGGCACGTAAACGTTTTACCCTTGGGACAAGAGCCAAGCATGACCCCATAGAGCATAGATGGCACGTGGGTGTAAATGGGACCAGCACATCAATCAAAATAGTCGGGTAAGAAAGTTTCAGGATTTTTAGGCATAGAGTTTTGAAATCTATGCACTCGGCCACCGGCAGCCAGTGTAATCGCCTGGATTGCTCCCGAGATGGGGCGCCTTCTAGGGAGACCCAAAAGAGCTCCAGAAGCCGCATTTTGGACCCTTTGTAGACGCATGACCTCCGCTTTATTCGCCCCCAAAAACAGCAAATTAGAATAATCAAGCCTCGATAGTATGGCCGCCTTGATAATCATTTGTCTAGTGGACAAGTCAAAGTAACCCAGAAGGGGTTTCAGTCCACGTACTAGACCAAAACACGTGCCAGATAATTTCTTGGTGTGGTCCTGAAAACTGAGGGTTGTGTCCATCCATACCCCCAAGTTTTTAACCACCAATTTAGGGGTAGGTGCGCTCCCAAGGGAGTAGGGCCACCAGTTCTCACTCCGTTTGATCTTTTTTCCCCACCAACACCTCAGATTTATTAGCATTAAACTGGAGGCAGTTAGCGGTCATCCATTCTGTGACCGCCGCCAGCCCGCTCCTAAATTTAGGGGCATCCTGCGTAGAGTCGTCGGAGAAAACCACCACTAACTGCGTGTCATCGGCGTAAGAGACCATGGAGAAACCCCTATCCCTAGCTATCACTGCCAGGGGTTGGACGTACAAATTAAAAAGTACGGGACTCAGGGCAGAGCCCTGTGGCACACCCTGGCAGATTGCCCCGCCTTTCCTTTCCTGTGTCCAGGCTGACACCTGAAAAGAATCTTTCAGAGAGGAAGGATATAAACCATTCCAAGGCAGAACCACAGATTCCTGACTCCTCCAGACGGTTTAGAAGGATCTGGTGAGAGACAGTGTCAAACGCGGCACTGAGATCTAACAAAATCAGTGCCGCGGTATTGCCCGCATCTAGAATGGTCCACAGATGCTCTGTCACAGCGAGGAGCTGTTAGGTGTTTCAAAATCAGCTTTGGGCTATATGAAACCGGCATGGGCAGCATGTACCCATAAGTGATCCAAATCTGCCTTGGCATCTTGTCGCCACTGGTGTTTGGAAAGGGATGTGGATCCAGTGGGGGCAGACAGTTCTCATTCTCATGCTGAATTTCTGTTCACATATGGCAGGGATAAGTAGGGCTTACTCCACGGTTAATTCCTTCAGAAGAGCGATTTCAGCAGGTCACTTGCTGGTGGCAAGGAGAGTGGTTAGGCCTCACCCTTTGGTATGCAAACTGCTGAGGATATTTGGTGTTCGAGCCCATCAATGCCCAAGTATACATCCACTCGATATGTAAACAGTCTTAAGCTGGTTTACACAATGTAAACACTATGGGAATGCACTGCTGGCTGAAGTAGGTGCGACGCTGCTCACAAAACTGCAAGAGATTCAAAATACTGCAGCGAGAATGATTCTGAATCGCCCAGCTGGCTCCCCTTCAGCTCCTCTGCTGAGAGAGCTTCACTGGCTACCAGTAAGTAAGCGATCTAACTAAGATCTGCTGCCTCACTTATAACGCCTTAAATGGCAAAGGACTCCTCTATCTCCAAAGGAAGTTTGCCAAACAGGTATCGGTTCGCAACCTTCGATCAAACTCCATAGGACTTCTAAAGGTTCCCTCAATAAGTCTCTCGCACTGGTGGAAAGGCTCTCGTACCTTGCCCCACGTTATATCAGTTGCCTATTGCCTTGCGCGAATGTACTGCCTATAGCATTTTCAGTAACAATTAAAAGCTTTTCTGTTTTGATCTCCGGGTAACTCAGACTTCCTCCATCAGTTTATCACTAAGTAAGCGCCAGGATGTCGTGCGCTATAGAAATCTCCCTAACATAACACAATGGCCAGATAATACAGAACTTAAGGAAACAATTGAATGCAAAAGTGTTACGCTGGCTCATTTCATGTAAGTGGGTCTCTGAAATAAAGGCTCGAAGCTCCTTTCTCCTGGAAGGTGTATTTTTTAGGTAGAGCCTAGAGTCAGCGTGCAAGGGTTGCTCTAGGGAAGATCTGTGGTAGTTCAGTACAGGAGAGAAGCCCAGCTACATTTCTCAGTGGCTTGTGTCTTTGTCCTTAGTTAATGCTGGCTTCTGGTTCCTAAATAGGTTTGTTAGTCCCTCCTTATGGCCATGTCATCATTTGTATCCTACCATGGCTACTGGCCCCTTTACTTTGGTTCTTACACCGTAAGCACTATATTCTTTATTGGGTTTATCCTACTTCAGGCAGGACGACGTGCTTAGTTTACTTTTAGCGCTTTCACTTTCATTTAATCTCGACTGCTTGTTTAAATAGAAGCACAGTGTGGAGGTCAGAGGTCGCGCTGATTGCTACGGGGGGGGGGGGGGGGGGAAGCTGTGGGCTCCCCACCCTGGAGCTTCTCTTTGTTTCTGTGCTTTGCTGTGGGCGAGTAGGTTTCTGTGTCAGTCTGTAGGTTTGTGAGGCGGGCAAGGGCGAGGCGGGTATAACAGGGAATGGACAGGTGGTAGAGGGTGGGGAGTACCCCCGAATTCTCTATCCACTGCCTTGCCTTGCCACCTATACCACCTCACGCATACCTCTAGTGACTAACCGGTCTTGCTCGTGGTGTTTACCACTGTACATACATGTTCAATCCCAGGTCAGCACTGCTAAAGGGTAACTGGGTAGAGACAGTTGTGTTTATGAGTTCTGGTACCGGTTTTTCTCATGATGAAGAGCGCACTCCTCAGGGGGGAGAGTGTACTTCTTTACACCAAGGGAGGTGCTTCAGCACCGTTTTATTCTAATTTTGTTTAACCCACATATAGCTGCATTTTACTGTGGAAGGTCTCTGTATAGCGTTCCATTGCACGAATTGTGAGGTCAGAGTATGGTAATGTAAATATAAATGAATATTCTTTTCTCCTTTATCATTGTGTCTCTTTAATTTCATTGGTTTGTGTACGAGCATTCCATTCTTTGTGGGTGTTCTATTGAGTTTACCTGTGGCTGCCTTTACGCGTGGATGCTCCTATTAAAGCTCTTAGTGAATTTCTGTGTCGGACCTTTACAACACAGAGACCTTCCACAGTAAAAGCAGACAAGCAATGGCAGTGTGCGTGAACAAGCAACATAGTTGCGTGTGCAGAGGCTATACAGCCTAATTCACCTCAAGGCACAAACTGAGTGTCGGCGGCTGATCCCTGTGCCTTCGAAATATAAAGTGAAGCTATATGTGGGGTAAAAAAAATAACGTAAAACAATGGCGAGCGTGTTCGGAAACCAGAGCCTGTGCAAGCGGAGGGATGCATTGGAGTGCTTTAGGTTTCTCCGGGCTGAGTTTCGCAGCACTTCGTCACGTTCTACGAGGAAAAAAAGATGTGGGTACTCCACGAAGAAAGAGAAAATCTGCAAGCGCACACACATTTTTACTTCACGGGCTCTTCCTGTGGAAGTTAACCTACCCGCATTTGGCAATGCGACTATTTCCTACAGATTAATAAGACCCTCCCAGGGATATGATTAATACAGTTTAATTTGCTCACATGCTGGCAGCCCTGCCGCTCTTGAATACACACGCTGCCTGTTGTGCTTGGAAAACATGTTCCGCAGGTTGCGGTGCGAAGTGATTCCGAATTCTAGCACAGCTTGAGTTGATATTTCATTTTGCGTTTTTATAAAAAATATGAAGCGTGTGGGGAAAGTGAAGGTCTCTGGATAGCGTTCGTTCCATTGCACAGGTTTGAGGTCAGAGGCCACCTAAATACTTCCAACTATATAAAGAAAAAAAAATGGGAAAAGCCCAGTGGTAAACATTTGCTCAGCTCACTCCCTCTGTGTAATGTTTCAGCTCACTGGCTCTCATGCAGTATTTGTGCACACGAATCTTCTCGCACACGTGTGAGGTGAAAGAAGCTGTCACTTAAATGTCGTAGTCTCGACAACCACCGGAAAACAGCTCCCAATCAGGACAGGCTCATTTCTTCACCCATGGCGCATCGATGTCTCGGTGAGTCAGGGCAGCACTTGGCAGTGCTTCCTGCTGACTCCAGCTGATGAGTGACTATCACCTGCACGGGACACCCGCTCTCCTCCCTAGAATAGCACCAGGACAGGAGCAACCCTTCCCATAAACCCCTCTCCGCCAGTTTATATCTACCGGTCATCGTGGGTCGCTTGATTCAATCCACCACTAGCCCTGAAAGGTCGCACTCCGCTACCTGGAAATGTCAGATCTATGGGGTTTTCCAAAAGGACGAATTTGGGTTCTGAGTGGAAGTAAATATAATCAGTCAAAACTATTGGAGCTGCACACCTGATCAATGTCCTGCTGACAAGTGGTAATGAACAAGTTACTTACCTTCGGTAACGATGTATCTGTAAGAAACATTAGATTCCTCACCTTAGAATATCCCCAGGCGTCAGGCTGGATCCGGAAAGATTTTGTGTCAGCAATACCCTTGCGCGTCGCTAGGCGTAGTCTGCGGCTCCGCGTCCGGCGCCGGAATGACGTCGAAGTACTTAGACGCCACCCTCGCTGATGTCAGTTCTTGTACATAGCTTTCCGTGCCAGGAACGCAGAGCCATGCAAGAGACAGACACTGGTGCCAAAAAAGTCTAGGGCCCTGAAAAGGATAACCGTAACCCTAGATGTCGGTTCGTTGAACGGGGAAGATGGGTGGGTCGGTGAGGAATCTAACTAATGTTTCTTACAGATACATCGTTACCGAAGGTAAGTAACTTGTTCATCTGAAAGAAACTAGTTAGATTCCTCACCTTAGAATAGATACCCCAAGCATTACCAACCCCGGTGGGGGGTCTGCAAACCAAGATCACACCAGAAAGTCCTGGAGAACAGAACGGCCAAAGAAGCAGTCTCTCCGGACATGGCTGACAAGGCAATAATGCTTGGCAAACGTGTGCAGCGAGGCCCACGTTGCTGCCCGACAGATGTCCTGCAAGGGGACACCCCGACCCAGGGCAGTCGTCGCTGCGGCCTGAGTGGAATGGGCCCTCAGCCCAACAGGAGGTTCCTTTTAAGCTAAGGAGTAACAAGCTTTGATTCACAAAACGACCCACCGTGAGATGGTCCGCTTGTGCACCGCCTGCCCCTTCTTAGCGCCCACGTAGCCAACGAAGAGTTGGTCGTCCACCCGGAACTGTTTTGTGCGGTCCAGATAGGAGAGCGCACGTTTTGGGCCCAGATGGTGGAGCCTCTCCCTCTTTCGAGGGATGCGGAGGCGGAAAGGTGGTGGGCAGCGTAACTGACTGCCCGATGTGAAAGGCAGTCACAACCTTAGGAAAGAAGGAAGGGCGAGTGCGGAGCACAACCTTGTCTGGACGGATGGAAAGGAAAGGAGGCTTAGAAGAGAGAGCCTGGAGCTCACTCACCCTTCTAGCAGATGTGATGGCTACCAGGAAAGCAGTCTTAAGCGTCAGACGAAGAGGATAATTATGAAGTGGCTCAAAGGGAGCGCACATCAGATATGTCAAAACAAGATTCAAATCCCACTGAGGCATTACGAAAGGGACAGGAGGAAACATGTGAGTAATGCCCTTAAGGAATCGAGAAACAGGGGATTTGAAAAGAGAAGGCTGATCAGGAAGCCGGAGGAAGGCAGAGATAGCAGAAAGATAACCTTTAAGAGTGCCCAGAGCAGAGTCCTGCCGGGCCAAAGAAAGAATGAAGAGAAGAACCTCAGAAAGAGGGGCGGAAAGGGGATCCTCAGCCTTTGCTGTGCACCATGCCACAAATTTGCTCCACCTGCAGGCGTACACCGTTTTAGTGGAGGGACGCCTGGCTGCCAGAATCCCATTGCAGACTTCAGGTGGCAAGTCAAATGGCATCAACTGTCGCCGCTCAATCTCCACGCATGGAGGTGGAGACTGGACAGGTTCGGGTGGAGGACCGTCCCCTGCTGCTGCGACAGAAGGTCCTCCTGAAGAGGCAGTCGTATCTGGGGATCGATTGACAGACTGAGTAGCTCGGGATACCGGAACCTCCGTGCCCAATCCGGAGCCACCAAGATGACTTGGGCCCGGTCGCGTCAGATCTTCTTTAGCACTCTGGGCAGAAGTGGTAGAGGCGGAAAGGCGTACAACAGACCGCAACTCCACTCACAACGAAAAGCGTCCCCGAGCGAGTGCCGCCTTGGAAACTCCAACGCGCAGAACTGCTGACATTGCGCGTTCTCTTCGGTGGCGAATAGATCTAACCAAGGCTCTCCCCACTGCCGAAAGAGGCCTTGCGCCATGTCCGAGTTTAGACACCATTCGTGATCCATCATGCACCGGCGGCTGAGTTCGTCTGCTCTGGCGTTCAGAGAGCCCGCCAGATGTTGAACCACCAGGGTGATGCCCTGATGTTCCAGCCATGTCCAGAGGCGCAAAGCCTGACAAAGGGTCCACGACCCCACCCCGCCCTGTTTGTTGCAATACCACATGGCGGTGGTGTTGTCCGTGAACACCTGCACCACACTTCCCCGGACAACGGGAAGAAATGCCTTCAGTGCAAGTCGGATCGCTCTCAGCTCCAAAAAGTTGATATGGAGCTGAGACTCCGCCGGAGACCAGAGTCCTCTGATCTCCGCCTACCCCATGTGGCCATCCCATCCCAGGAGGGACGTATCCATCACCACTACGTGCTCCGGGTAGGGTAGGGAAAGGGATCTGCCGCTGACCCAATCGCGGTCCGTGAGCCACCACTGCACTAACAGGATGCAGGAGGCCATCAGACCCAGAAGTTGCAGCACCAACCTGACCGAAACCCGAGATAGAGGCTAAAAGATGGGAATCGGAGCCTGAATATCCCGGACCCGCTGCTCCGGAGGATAAGCCCGGAACTGCGCCGAGTCCAGAACCACCCCGATGAAAAGGAGCTTCTGGGAGGGACTCAGATGCGACTTCGGCACGTTGATGGAGAACCCCAGCAAATGCAGGAGGTCGGCCGTAGTCTGGAGGTGGGAGACAGCTTGCTGGGGCGAGCCGGCCTTCAACAGCCAGTCGTCGAGATAGGGGAAGACTGGAACCCCTGATCTGCGCAAATGAGCTGCGACCACCGCCATCACTTTCGTGAACACACGAGGGGCACTGGTGAGGCCGAAGAAGAGCACAGTAAACTGAAAAAGCTCCTGACCCACCATGAACCGCAGGTAACGCCAGTGGGCCGGCAGGACGGGGATGTGAAAATAAGCGTACTGCAAGTCCAATGCTACCATCCAGTCTCCAGGGTCTAGGGCAGCCAGAACCTGAGCTAAGGTGAGCATCTTGAACCTCTCCTTCCGGAGGAAGGCGTGGACGCTCCTGAGGTCCAAGATAGGGCATAGGCCCCCTTTGCCCATCTTTGGAACCAGAAAGTAGTGGGAATAACCACGGCCTACTTCTGGACCAGGAACGCGCTCGACGGCCCCTTTGGCCAAGAGGGCCGCAACTTCCTCCCGTAGAAGATTCAAGTGATCCCCCGACATGCGGTGCCACTGCGGTGGCATGGCTGGAGGGGTCGCCTCGAAGGGGAGGCGGTAGCACCTTCAGACAATTTGCAGCACCCACCTGTCCGAAGTGATGGAACGCCAGTGGAGCAGTGATGGCGAACTCTGCCGCCCACTGGCGTGGAATGGGCCTGAAAGCACGGACTAGGAAGGCTTTGAGGCGGATGTGGATGGAGTGGCACGTTGACCCCCTGTACCGCCTCGGCGGAATCCGCGACCGCGTGGAGGATGGGTCTGCGGCCTGTGGCTAGGCGGACGTGAAGGGGCGCCCCTTCCTTGGCCACGAAAGGGGTGAAAAGCAGACGTTTGTGGGCGCGGGGCCGAGAGACCCAAGGACTTGGCTGTAGCCCTGGAGTCCTTAAAGCGCTCCAGCGCACTGTCCACTTTGTCGCCAAAGAGGCAATCGCCATCAAAGGGCATGTCCATGTGGTCGATTAACACTGCTTGTCTCTTGGACCATTACTCCCACTCTCAGCGGGATACAGTGGAGGACGTGCTGCCCCTGTGCCCGGAGGAGGCCCAGACACGGCTCGCCCAGGCTCTTGCAGACGGGCGGGACGCAGCGCGGAATGCCATCCAATGTGGTTTGGACAGGACGGACTCACTTGGCAGGGCAATGTCGTCCACGGTAGCGCTTGCTGACGGTTGGAGCACTTCAGTGAGGAGGTTAGTCCTCACGGCCACAGTAGGCAGCCCCAGCCTGAGGGCTTCGGACACCTTGCGCAACGCCACAGAAAAGGTAGCACCTTCCTCTGAAGCCACGGTCGGAGGAGAGATGAAATCAGGGTCAGGGAAGGTGTCACGGCCACTGGCATCCCCCAGCTCATCTGCCCAGTCCTGTGATAACTGGCCCTGGTGGCCCAGAGGGTCATCAGACCCCTCCCAGTCGCCACCGTCATCCGATTTCTGATAAACAGGGGGAATGATCGGAGCCGGACGGAAGATGAAATGGTCACCCAGCAGCGTCTGATGCGGTGCCGCACAGGCCCCGGGCCGGGGCTAAACTGGGGAACGGTGTCGTCTGGAGACTGCGCCGGGGGCGGAACCGGTGTCGACGCCGGCAGAGGAGTCGTCGTGAGGTCGACCGGCATAGACAGATCCAGGCCTGGAACCCACGGGGACCTGCGGTGTCAGGACCAGCGCCGGGGCCAGAGCCGCCAGCTAGCTAGGCCTCCCAGTCGAGCCTACGGGGCCTGAAGGCGCACCGGCAGGTGTCGACGGCGGAGCCAGGCCCCTCATGGCCGAGAGGAAGGCACTGATCTCTGCCGGAGTCGCGTCAGTCCCAGGGACTGGCAGGTATGGAGACGGACGTGGCTCCTGCGGCTCCACGGGGGTGGTACCACCCGGACCCTCGACCGAGTCGCGCAACCGGCAAGGGGAGTCCTAAGAGCGAGGTCGTCTCTTGGACTTCTTACTATGCTTCGACTTACCCTAAGACTTGGATCCCGACGATCGGTGGTGGTGGCTGCGGCTCCGCGACCGGTCCTTGGACCTCCTCCTGGACCGGGACCGTGAACAGCGCGGAGCAGAGTGTCGGAGCTCGAGAAGCTTGTGGGACCGCTCCCACCTAGCCTTCAAGGTCAAGGCCTAACAGTCGGGGCACGACTCCGTGTCGTGGTCGGCCCCAAGGCAGTAAAGGCACCGGCGATGGTGGTCCGTTACAGACATCAGTCGGTGACAGGAGTCACAGGCTTTAAAACCAGGCATCCTACCGGCACCAGTTAGAGTCGACGAGTAGACAAAAGTGTCTCAAAAAAGTTTGTCAAAAAGTGACTAAAGGGGTAAGCTCTTCCCGGATCGGCGCTGTCTGGCGCGGAAAAAAGAAGAACTGACGTCAGCGCGCGAGGGCGGTGTCTAAGTACTCCGACGACGTCATTCCGGCGCACGACGCCGACGACGCCTAGCGACGCGCAAGGGGTATTGCTGACGAAAAATCTTTCCGGATCCAGCCTGACGCCTGGGGATATTCTAAGGTGAGGAATCTAACTAACGTGTTTCTTTCAGATAAATGACTGACTAATTGTGCACGAGCTGCCTGCTGATGCCTTCATTGGACCTGCAGCATTCAACAGGACAAACTACAAAAATGGTATTGGCAGGTGGAAATCTGGGTGGACTACCACAGAGAATGGGCCTCTTTTCTTTGAACAAACCTCGTTTTCAATATAAATATCAAGCATACTAATGTGTTCATAATTATATTACAAAATCTTTGATGGCGGGTGGAAATTGGATGCTTGGAAGCAAAATGGACCGGGGCTAGGACCATCGGGGCAGTGTCCTAATTAGCAATGGAAATGACTATCTTATTTAGGTTTTAAAAACCAAAATAAATAAAAGGCATTGCCATTTACAATGCCAATTGCACACACTCGCGTAAATGATAGGTGATGAGTGAAAGCGACCTGCACTAGATAGAACGCCGCAGTCAAATGAGGATTTAAAGGCTGAAAATAGTAAACCTCGCCTTTATGACCCATGTCTATTATACGGACTTCAGTGCCACCGTGGAGGAGGAGCAAGCTAAAGTAATACAATTTCCCCAGAATCCCCTTGCTTTTATGAGCTATGTCAGCTTTGTGTTCTTGTATTTAGTTTTATTTTAAGAGAAAGGGCAACCATTGGCAGAACTCCCAAACACAGAGTGAAAGTCATTATGGAGAAATGCTGTGCAGATGTTCCATAAATCCCTGGTATATTCAATATGAACTTGGTCTTTCAGTCTGCCCGCTTCCTCTATGCAGCTACTGGCTGCTCTGAATTTAGTTGATCAACAAGGGGCTGTTTCTATTTTCTGAGACTGGTTTGTGCTCACTTTAGGGCTGCATGCAATTTACATGACACTGCTGTTCCTTTTCCGTCACATAACAATAAATGAAAGAGCAGTAAAGTATATTTATGCACACGGCTCGATTGGAAAAAATCAATTTCGTTCCACACTTAACAGGCAGCAGCTTCAAATTGCTAGAGATAGAAGTGACCTCGTGCAGCATTTCAAGCCTCATGTCGTCTCAGGGCTGAGTTCCGTCCTTAGCCTCTCAGTAGCCTCGTTGTTGGTACTGAAGGGCGTAGGGCACGGCAGGAGGTGGAAACTCCAGGAAGTAAACGGGGTTTGCAAAGCACATGTAGCTCCTTTATGACTAGGGTGACCAGATGACTTAATGTACCCACTGACCAGCACTTTTTCCATTCCTGGTCTTTTCTTTTACATACCTTTGTTATCAGATGTTGCGATACAATTGGCTCAAATAAGATGAACCAAGACTACAACCCCCATAATCCACTGATATGTAGGTTACCCTACTCATAACTCTGCAGATGTAGCAAGTTTAGAAAAAAAGTAATAGCCACGGAACACAGCTGGCAGACTTGCTAAATCTTCAAGAGTGCTATTTTTAGGTCTCGCCTGACCCAGCGCATGCGCTGGTCTGGCGAGACTTATTGTGAGGGCTCAAAAAAGTGCTACCAGGCCAGCCTAGAGCTACAGTGCATGTGCGCGGGCGCCTCACTTTTGCGACCGCACGGCCGCTTTGATGTTTGACCGCGATCGCTTCCACTTGAGCCAGTTTTTTTTCCTCCCGTTTATTACTTCTATGTAGCAATGGTGGCACCCGTGCGCCGCCATTACTTCAGAGCAGTAATAAACAGAAACAAGCATTGGCATAGCCAATAGGTCTAGCTTTTGGGACCTTATAAGTATTTAGTTATGCAACTGTTGCATGGCTAAACACTTATAAGGTCCCAAAAGCGAGACCTATTGGCTATGCCAATGCTGGTTGAGAAATGTAATAATCAAATCTAGTAATTAATAGTTGCCAAAAGGGTGAGTTTTTGAAAATCGATCCATATTGTGTAGCTCAGGAAATCAAAATGATTTTGGACTGTGTTAGTGATTAGAATTTTGTTGAATATACTTAAAAACTGATTTTTACCTAGCAATATTTTAATCACTTATTTTTGCCCATCGAGTGGTAATCATGAAGTAACAAACTCTAAACTCTCGAGATGAGCCAAAAGCAACGCTATGATTTTCAGTTAAGGCCTCCGAAGGTGTATATGGTGTTTCACAGGCCTCTCTAGTCAGATATAACAATGATGTCGTATCACTTACTGCAGTGCTTAATTTGAGCCGGTGGTTCCAGCACCCAGCATAATGTGTTGCATGGATAAATACATAAAGTCCCAAAGGCATCTCGTATTGCAAATGCTTGCTACTATTTCTCAGTGGAGAGTCTAATACATGGTTCATTTTATATCCAGCCTTTCTGGACATCAAACTGTGTGGTGAGTTCCTTGAGTGCGTATGAGAGTGCCTGGTGATCTTAGACTTCTAGGGGCCAAACCAAAAAGTAGTATCTGCGCCCACCATGGATAGGTGGGTACGTTTGGTAATGCAAGAAGTTGGTTTTGATTCTTCAGTATGTGCGTCCCGCTCTACCTGGGGTGCTATGTTCTCCAGAGCCTTAATCCTAGGAGTTAGACTGGAGGAAACATTAAAGACAGCAGATTGGCCATCTGACTCCATATTTAGGAAATTGCATTCCTCGCTAATGCCGCAATTGATTTCCATAGGAGCGAGGAAGATTTAAAAGGGAATAATCAGACACTCAGGTTCTGCCATTAAATGAAAAATTGCCTTGCAACCAAAGGAACATTTTAGTTCTATTAACAAAATGAAGGCAAAGATTATCTCCCTCTTAATTGATGAGTCACTCCAAGTGTCACAGGCAGGTGGAAGGGTTAGTGAAAGCACAAGAGACCATGGTGGAAAACGGAGAGGACTGGGGCTTGCACAAAAAACCATGAAGGCCAGGAGGGAGGGACCACAGAAAACAAGGGGCAGGTATTGGAATGAGACATTAACATTAAAAAAACTACCACTGAGCTACACCGGAGTCACACAAATGTGACTAACATTCCATTTGGTCTCTGAAAATATATATAAAACCAAAGGTTGAAGTGACGTTCTGGTTAAGTAGGCTTCACTGAAAAAGAAAAAAAAGTTAGTGACAGTTAGGAGGAAAAGTCAGTTAAATACAATTTTAAACAAAAAAAAAGCACTGAAATTCCCCAGTTATAGTCAGCTGGCTAACTATACCTTGCACCCACACCGCTGCTTATGAGATCACATATTCGATCACTCATGACACATTCAACTGCATATGGGGGTTGGGTGCCTGCAGGTCGTGGAGTGTCTGAAAATGTGTGAACATTGCAAAGGATGTGCATAGTAGCACAAAAGGTACATATTGTGACTGGTGTACCTGGAAGCCGTGGGCTACATTCTAAATATTTTACATGGGCACTTATGTTTCTGTAATTTATGCTTTACACGATTCTGTGACACTTGGTACTTAATTACAAATTTCAAAGGCTGTATTGGTTGTTGAGGAAAGTATGGTGGCTGAAGTCAGAGGTAATTGAACATGTCATGCGGGATATACACGAACATACGTGTACTCAGTTATATATACACTTTTTTTTTTTAGTCCTCATACGCCATTAGATCTTTCCAAGACTAAATTGATTTCCTCTGCTGTCACCCATCTGGTTGGCATCAGCAAGAGAAATCTGATCTAAATAGTTTGCGCTTTACACACAACCTCTCAAAATTTGTCTGTTCCATTCTTTTATCTGTGAGACCCAGGAACTGACCCGAGTGGTAAAGTAATTCCATGTAGAGGCATAATCATCAGACATTCATACTCTTATTTAAAATATTTTAAAGGCTATTCAACCAACTTATGCATGGTCCCCAAAAAGCCCTCTTCTTGCTATTATCTTTTCTTATAGCTATGTCCAATTTCATTACATATTTAAGAGCATTTACCCAATCTAAAAAGATCGGGGGGTACATTTAATCCAAGATTTACAGATCTCTATGAGCTAGTAATACAAGATAAAAACACCGCTTATTAATATCCAGAGGGAACAATTCATAATTCGAAAAAAGACCAAAAAAGAATAACTAAATGCTCACCTGTATATCGAACCCAAAGATTCCTTCCATACCTTTTAGTGCCAGTTCCCAAAATTGCTGTATTATAGGGCAACTTACGAACATATGCTCATCGTTAGCTTTTTCTTTCCTTCACTTCGGGCAGCATGGAATAGTGCCCTTTGCAAATTAGGATAATTGTAATGGAGACCAATATACTCTATGAAGAGAGAAGAGATGATTCCTTCTTAAATTGGCAGCTTGGACTGTGACATAATAGATCAAAAGATACTTGTCATAATGTTTGTGTTGACATCCGGCAAGTACTCGCCCCACAGTTGTACTGGAAGTGTAAAGTCCTCGTCTGCCAAATCTATCAGAAGCCAGTAAAGATTCGTCACTTCTTTCTTGTTCCCTCATCTGGCTCTCAGGGCAGCCTCTAAATAGTTTGGAAAACCAACCGGTATGCCAACCCTCTGAGACCAGCTTTTCATTTGTATGTACTTAAATTTAGATAGCTGATTGTCAGTCATAAGCTTCAAATCTTCCCAAGCTATCAAACATCCCTCTGGCATAAGCTGGACCCAACAATTTATGCCAGCAGATTTTAAAGGTGTTACTAGTGTATCTTTGGTCCATTCGGGTGATCCGGGTGTATCCCATAAGGGCACCATAGCGCTATAATAGCTAATTTTTGAGAACTTTCTGATTTTACTCCAAGTGACTGCTAGATCCTTTAAAATTTTCAGTCGAACTTTTTTAAAGTAGCGGGGGTCTCCAAACTTGTATAGATAAGCATATTCAGCTCCTTTTAGGTCTTGCAACATTTCCCTAAACATTTTTCCAATATCTGAAAAATTGGGTTCAATCATGAGCATTTTTCCTACCTTCATTAGAGAGACCCATGCATAGAGGATTATATCACGCACGCATAGGCCTCCCTTGTTCTTTCTTCTCCGAAGTTTTCCAAGAAATTCTAATGCCCTTAGAAGCCCATATAAATGAATTCAATTTCAACTGGATTTTTCTCAAAGTTTCTTCTTTAAAAGCTAATGGTATTTTTTGAAATATAAAAATTAGTTTAGGTAAGAGCATCATTTTTACCAAATTAGTCCTTCCTATTGGTGTTAAGGGTAAATAAGCCAACTTTTTAGAGAATCGGATATTTCTTTATCAATTTTGCGCAGGTTTGAGTCAGATATATCGTTGATATCAGGAGTAATTTTTATTCCCAAGTATCTTATTTCTCTTTTCAATTGAAGGAGGCAAACTGTGGAATTCCAAGGCATACATTCGGTTTTAAACTGATTAATCTCGTAGCCTGAGATGTTACCAAATTGTTGGGCTAGACTGTATACAATAGGAATGGTTTTTTCGAGATCTGATGTATATACCATGATGTCATCGGCATATAATGAAACTTTTTTTTCCCCCAACTACCATATCTAAAGGGAAGTATATCCTCATGTGTCCTAATACTCATTCAATATTGGTTGTTTGCTTAATTATTACTACAAATTATTTTGTTAGCCCCCTCGACTCCCTCAGGAACCTTAAGCAAGTGAAGATTATTTCTTCGTTGAGCATTTGATAGATTCCATCTTATCCTGGAGACTGGCTTCCTGTTCTTTTATTTTGGTTAAGTCATTAACATTTTCATCCACCTTTGCTGCTAACTCTGCTACTGTTGTCTCTAGTAATGCAGCCCTGCTTGTTAGTGAATCCAATTGGTCTTCCATTTACTCGCAAAAAACCTTTATTTCAGCTTGGTTTTTTTCTGAGACCTGAAATCTATTTCTCATCTCTTCAGTTAATGCCTGTAGAAGATCTAAAGTTGACCTTTGAGCTTTTGTGTTCTTTTCTCTTGCCCTTGATGGTTCATACTGGCACTTTTCACCCCCCAACCCCCCCCCCCCCCCCCCCACCTGAAAGTTGCTTGCAAGGGACCCATCTTTTCCCTGGTTTGATATATCATTAGTTGTATCTTGCATCTGTCCCCTTCTCCAGTGGGAGGTCCGCTAGTAGCTGAAACTTATTAGAAGTTGATATCACCTCAGAGATTTGGGAATGCTCAATCATCTCATCCATATTACTGTCAGTGCCTCCCTTAGACATACTGTCAATTGGTTTAAGAATCAATGTGGTAGGGACGGACTTAAAAAAAATGTTTTAATGAAGGTGTTAAGTTTGTTAACTTTTTTTTTTTGCTCTGGCTTCAACGCCTTATTCTTTACCCTAGATTTAGATTTTACCGCACTGTAGTCAGCTGGCTCTGGATCCTCTAAGACACCGAATGCGAGTCTCGTCCTGAACTCCTTAGAGTATATTGTGCTGTTATTTTGCTGGTTAGTCCCCTCTTTTTCCCTGCTAAGCCCCTTTTAGCCCGGCCTCCCCCACCCTGTTCTGCCGATACAACACTTACTTTTTGTAGCTGATGTATTTTAATATCGGCATCAAGGTTCTCACCGGGGGATCCTTGTGTTCCACTGCCTCTTGTGAAATGGGGAGTAGAGAGTTCAGGCTTCCCAGACGTTCCTCCTCTGCCCCTGCCGCCGTGAATGGGAAGCCTTGCAGTTGCCTTCCTCCCGCGATGCAGCTCCAGGGCAGCCCAAGACCAAAGAAGAGTCTGCTGCTCTGGAGACTCCCCTTCTTTCTCCAGCAAAGAAGATATCAGGTCCAGGTCCCGGGAAATCACAATACGCCCTGCCACGTCTGCCGCCTCCGCCACGATTTCGAACTCGGACGGAAAAGGAGAAGAGACACTTCAAACGGGTTCGCGAAGGACGCGCCAGCCCGCTCCCAGCTCAGCGCAAAATGCTTCAGGTACAGTCTCGCCGCGGCTTGAGGTATTGTGCCGTATTACCGAAACTATTTTCCGATTTTCAAAGCCCAAAACAATAATTAAGTCCCGAATGTTCCGTCTGCTTCACCATAATCAAGAATCCGCAGCTTCTACCTACATTACTCCATTAAATAGCGCAAATCCGCCAGACCTTTGGAGCCTCCGCGACCTGCTAACCGTCGGCCGCCATGTTCTCCCGTGGCATCTATATATATACACATATTGTAAATCGGAAACATTACTTACCTGTTGGCTCCTGCACATGGTCTGTGACATCGGCCTAGCGGTGCATGACCTGGCACTGGGTCTATGCCATACTGGTAAGGGAGCGCATCCTGCACAGGACTTGCCGCATCATCTGTTGTGCTGTCACCATCTCCTTTGAAAAAAAACATGGCGCAGGGTTAATTCCTTCTGCCACTATTTCTGAAGTGGAGTTCTGATGGTGCTGGCACCCTCCTGGACTCTGCCGTAGCCACAAGGTAACAAAAACAAACAAAACACGGGCCGGAGTAAAATGTACATCGGCCCGGGTGGGGACATACCAAAAAAAATACAATAACAGACAAGCATTTGCAATGCAATAGGTCTCGCATTTATAAGAGTTTGAGCTATTGGCATTGCAAAATTCCAATGCCTTTTATTTATGTTTTGGTTTTAAAACAAATAAAAGGCATTGTCATTTACAATATCAGTAGCATAAACTCGCCTAAAAGCAGTGTGTTGAGTGCAGCAGTGTGTGGAGTACAGCAGTGTGCGGCGTGCAGCAGTGTTTCGTGTAGCAGTGTGCGGCGTGCATCAGTGTTTCGTGTAGCAGTGTGAGGCATGCAGCACTGTGTGGCGTGCAGCGGCGTGCAGCAGTGTTTCGTGTAGCAGTGTGAGGCATGCAGCACTGTGTGGCGTGCAGCGGCGCGCAGCAGTGTTTCGTGTAGCAGTGTGAGGCATGCAGCACTGTGGCGTGCAGCGGCGTGCAGCAGTGTGCGGTGTGCAGCAGTGTCATGCAGCAGTGTCGTGCAGCAGTGTCGTGCAGCAGTGTCGTGCAGCAGTGTCGTGCAGCAGTGTCGTGCAGCAGTGTGCGGCGTGCAGCAGTGTGCGGCGTGCAGCAGTGTCGTGCAACATGCAGCAGTGAGTAATGCAGCAGTGTGCAGCAGTGTGTGCCATGCAGCAGTGTGGCGTGCAGCAGTGTTTTTCGTGTAGCATTGTGCGGCGTGCAGCAGTGTGCGGCGTGCAGCAGTGTGAGGCGTGCAGCAGTGTGAGGCGTGCAGCAGTGTGAGGCTTGCAGCAGTGTGAGGCGTGCAGCAGTGTGAGGCGTGCAGCAGTGTGAGGCGTGCAGCAGTGTGAGGCGTGCAGCAGTGTCGTGCAACATGCAGCAGTGAGTAATGCAGCAGTGTGCAGCAGTGTGTGCCATGCAGCAGTGTGTGGCGTGCAGCAGTGTTTTTCGTGTAGCATTGTGCGGCGTGCGGCAGTGTGAGGCGTGCGGCAGTGTGAGGCGTGCGGCAGTGTGAGGCGTGCGGCAGTGTGAGGCGTGCAGCAGTGTGAGGCGTGCAGCAGTGTGAGGCGTGCAGCAGTGTGCGCCGTGCAGCAGTGGGAGGTGTGCAGCAGTGGGAGGCGTGCAGCAGTGGGAGGTGTGCAGCAGTGGGAGGTGTGCAGCAGTGGGAGGCGTGCAGCAGTGGGAGGTGTGCAGCAGTGGGAGGCGTGCAGCAGTGGGAGGCGTGCAGCAGTGGGAGGCGTGCAGCAGTGGGAGGCGTGCAGCAGTGGGAGGCGTGCAGCAGTGGGAGGCGTGCAGCAGTGGGAGGCGTGCAGCAGTGGGAGGCGTGCAGCAGTGGGAGGCGTGCAGCTGTGTAATGCAGCAGTGTGCGAAGCAGTGTGTGGCGTGCGGTAGTGTGCGGCATGCAGCAGTAGTAGTGTGGCGTGCAGCAATGTTTCGTGTAGCAGTGTGCGGCGTGCAGCAGTGTGCGGCGTGCAGCAGTGTGCGGCGTGCAGCAGTGTGCGGCGTGCAGCAGTGTGTGGCGTGCAGCAGTGTGTGGCGTGCAGCAGTGTGTGGCGTGCAGCAGTGTGTGGCGTGAAGCAGTGGCATGCAGCGTGCAGCAGTGAGTAATGCAGCAGTGTGTGGCGTGCAGTGTGCAGCAGTGTGTGCTGTGCAGCAGTGTGTGCCGTGCAGCAGTGTTTCGTGTAGCATTGTGCAGCGTGCAGCAGTGTGTGGCGTGCAGCAGTGTGTGGCGTGCAGCAGTGTTTTGTGCAGCAGTGTTTTGTGCAGCAGCGTGCGGCGTGCAGCAGTGTGAGGCGTGCAGCAGTACATGAAATACAAGCATCTCACTGCTAATGTGTTAAACACTGAATATAATACCATTTACCAGCACAACATGGGTCTAGAGACACACAGAAAGGCAGAATAGAGTCCGCTATTTCAGATCACATTCTCAGCCTACAGCTTGGTGCCATTAGCTGGTGCGCTTACACCACCACTGTTAAGCGCCCGGCTTTTAACTAGTGCACCACGTGCTGCCCCACGAGGCCGCCAGTAACTGCAACACTGGGGCTCGTGCCCCAGCCCTTTCACTTTATAAATCACTGTTAGCAGATCTGTTAATCCCACTGGTGCAACTCCAGTGAGGCAGGACTACGGCTCCCACAATGCATCACATTAAACGAAAGCTCAGGACTGGAAAAGACTCGAGACCCGACTGTTCAACTGAAACCCCCACCGCAGCAGCCTCAGCGCCTGGTTACCCTTGGGGGCGATTAGACGCACTTTGCAAAACTTGTTGATGTTAAATTGATAATGAATACGTGGTTGCGGGCGAATGAGTGCATTAGATAATTTGTGCTAGAAGTAAAATGTGGACTTTATGCCACACCCGAGCAAATAAACAGAAATACTTCTTTGCTCGGATACCAACTCCACCTCTCTTACACGCACATCACGCACATGGTCACTGCTTATCATGAACTAGCATTACGGGCGCTCTATTACATAAATAAAAAGCCATGGTGAAAGCTGCTGGATGCTGTTTGGCAGGTGGGAGGGGTAAATAAAAGGCCACAGTGATTAAACAAAGAAAGTGAAACCAGCCATGGCATCTTGCTGGATGATGTTTGGGAGACAGAGAACAAGAGCGCACTGAAGCTGACGAGGAGGGAGTGGGAGGGGGGAGTGGGGGTGTGCGCAGTGGTGCGGGCCGCAGTTGTAAAAGGCAGGGAGAGGGTGAGATTGAGGAAGGGAAAGATAGGGATCAAAGGAAAAAACAAGGGGGTGGCAAATGGTGTGCACTTTGATGTCCTCAGTGGCCGCGCGGCTCACTGAGGACATCAAAGCAAGTGATCAGGCAGTGCTTTTCAGGCTGCCAAATGGTGCGCGCGCCCAGGGCACATGCACTGTATTTGGAGGCCTGAAAAGCCACTGTTTGCACTTCCAAAACTCCCTTACTATAAGTCTCGCCAGAGCAGCGCTAAAGCGCTGTCTCAGCCGAGACCTAAAAAACCAGGAATTCTGGGAAAGCAGAGAAAAATCTATGGCTGGGATAGGCTTAGGGAACACAGTCAGGGAACAACCGGGAGCAGGCTGGAAACAGTGGCACTTCCTGTTAAAAATGGCCATGTGCGTATGTCACACAGTGTAGTTTTGTTCTTTTTTTTCGTTTTTAAATTAAAAACATCTTTGCGTCATTTCTTTGTGTGTGATGCAGGGTGATTTTACACAATTTTGGGTTAATTTTGCATAATTACGCAAGCTTCATATACCCCTCAATTACAGCACGTTTTACCAAATACATTGCTAAAGAAAGCGGTTTTGTTCTTTATGCCAAGGGTAAAATCCCTGGTTTTGACCGAAACCCAAGAATCCACAGAGCCATATTTCATTACTGTTCAAAATAACTAGAACAGTTCCCTTTTTACACACATTTTCTTGCATTTCCAAATGAGATTGGGATCCGATTTTTTAAAATTCAATCTTTGCGACAAAACCTCCTCACAAGCTGCCATGCATTTTTATTTGCTCACATTTTATGCATCGTCTAGAATTAGATTTCATATCACAACACTGAAGTTGCTCATCTTACCTTTCTACAATAAGACTGACTCATTAATTCCATGATCTTTTTGTACATCTGGTTGCTATATTTTTAATTATTTTAGGTCTTTGTTGATTGATTATTGTATTCAATTTACCTGCTTTTGTGGTTTTTAATCTGAATAAATTATGAACTGAATGGTGAACAGAGCAGAGACCAGCAGAGGGACTGTGGGGGACTGTATTGCTGATGTAAAAAGCAAGTGAGACAAGCAATGAACGAAGTGAAGAGAAGTGGCATGAACAATGAGATATTAATCGGTGAGAGAATGAAGACAGATTTATGAAGGGAATTTAGTAAGGGAGTCCTGGTTCAGGTTAGTGGTGAAGCTTAGAGAGGAAATACTTATGATTGGTGTGGGAGAAAGTAATGGCGGATAAGGAATATAGAGGAGACATTTGATGGAGATAGCGAGGATAGGGGTAGGATCAAGTCAACCATGCTGAAGAAGACTGTGCTGGAGTATTCTGGGCCTTCCAGAATAATGTCATAGTCAAGTTGTTGACCCCCCCCCCCCATTGGTGATATGAACCTTATATCTGAGGTGAAGCATTGTAAGGGAGAAAACATACATCAACAAGCATTGGCATAGCCAATAGGTCTCGCCTTTGGGACCTTATAACTGTTTAGTTATGCAGCACAATATCCTTGGTGCAACAACATCAACTGTTGCATGGCTAAACACTTATAAAGTCCCAACAGCGAGACCTATTGGCTATGCCAATGCTTGTTGTGCTATTGTGAATGGAATGGCCACAAACTGAATCTGAAGGAATTTTTAATAAAAGAAACGTCCAGACTGACACATCGCATTTAATGGATGTAAAACTTCAAACATTTTCATCCACAATCTCTCGGCAGAGTGGTTTTTAGGTCTCACGCCTAGCGATGCGATGCGATGCGATGCACTGCGTAGCAGTGCTCGCGCAACGCGAGACATTTTGTAAGGGAAAAACAGGGTTTGGTAGCCGACCTAGGAATCGTACACGCGTGTGCGTTTCCTTTTCAGCTCCCTCATTGGCCTTTGCGTGCGTCTTATTCCCCTCTCCAGTTGCATCGACAACGGAAGCGCTCGTATGCAAGTATTGAATCTGCATTTATTACCTAATTGACGGTCGACTATTCACGGGGACGTATGCCTTTCAACGCCTGAATCCATGTACGATTAAGGCTACTGCCTTGACACGCAATTACCTGGCAGAATTGCTCCTTGGGCCATAGAAAATTCATGGACCTCTATTGATTAGGAACCTGCACCCGGCAAGTCTTTTTGGCGGGTATGTGACTAAGCTCTATATCAAATAAGGTTGCCCCACCCTGTCCCGAGGAAGACCCGCAAGGCCGAGGCTTGAACCACCCTCGTGGCCGCAAGACGGGTCGAAACATCGACGCCCCTTTAATCAGCCTGGACCCCACACTCTTTCCCATACACGTGCCACGCAAGAATGTACTATTGCGCTAATTGAAATCATAATTGAATTGCACTTTATTGTAAATGCGGCCAGGCTAGGTAGGACGGCGAATCACAACCAGTCCATGTATTTAAAATTATTAATGTTCTTTTTTTCTATGTCACTACTCTGAAGTTCTTTTTCACAGCTCTCTACACTTGAGCACCACTCTTTATGCACGTTCCATCTGGAGCAACCTTCTATAATTAATGATAAATGTACATTTTTAAAGAATGTACATGAACCGTACACCAATGACATGAGAATAAAATGCGTGGTGAATTGAGCAATGGGTCATTGCATGTCTTTTCCATTTTTGAATAAGGTATTTAATACTATGAGCAGGTGCGTTGAGCCTGAGTATGCTCATGAAAATTGTTACTAAATATACCCTAACAGGGAGTTGATTTGTGTCTTTCAAAAAAAAAGGTCTAGGACCACTGTTTTTTGTATTATTCTAAAAGACTGCACGCAATTGGCCCGAGGCGCGTGCATAGCTCCTCCCATGGCCTATTGGTGTCTATTACGCGCACCAAGTGCGTAATAGACATCAATAGGCCGTGGGAGGAGCTATGATCGTGCCCAGACTCCGGCGTAACACGCACGCCACTTGTTTAAGGAGTGGTGTTGGTGTCCCCCAAACATGTATTTAGAACGGCAAGCTAGCCCTCTGCAATGGCCTTTCAATTGCTGCTTTTGGCTTTATGAAGAGTCCGGGGGTGCACGGCTGCTGAGTTTACATTCATTGACCCACACAGAATTGCTGGCACCAGCCCGGCGGGGGCAGGACCTGCGCGATTCCCTTGCGGGACCGAGCGGCAAGGCGCAATAATTGATACCATATGGCGCTGCCGCTCGCTCCCGCAAGGGAATCGCCGGACGTGCATGCGTTGTCATTGAAGGCAATGGAACGCGTGCACGTTTTTGGCAAAAAAAAAGGGAACCAATGGCTAAAGGTCTCCTCCTAGGCAGCGCATACGCGCTGCGTAGGCGAGACCTAAAAATACAAATTAACTTGTGACTTCACAATTAAGACCAGGAATCTCGATATGATTAAAGGGTTTTATCTGGATTTCCAATCAGTCCAGTAGATAGTCAAACTGTATATAAGTTCACCAAGTACATTAGTGCAATAGGTAAAGTAAAATATCTCAATTGGTTGAGACGCAAAAGAATGCTACAGAATTGTGATAACCACAATTCTATAACAGCAAATCAAAGGGAACTGTTCCTTAAGGAAACTTCTCTACTCTATAATGGGTCTAATAAAAAAAAAATCTACTAAGGGTCTCTAAATCAGAAGCAGAAGGTGTCAGCATGATCAGACTCCAGTAGAAGTCTGACGAAAGAGGAAACCAATCAGAGCACTGCTTGATTGCATCAACACAGCTCTAAATTCCCAACCCATTGAACTAAGGCTGACGTTCAGTCTTGAAAATCTTGCCATCCTGGTACATTAACAGAAAGATTTTTACCCATTTTTCTCCATGTTAGTTGCCAAGTCTCTCTCAGGCCTCTCTATCAGCCGTCTAATACAGACAATAAGCTTTTCTCTAGCTAACAAAATAAACCTGCAAGTAAGGAAAGCATGCTACCAAGAAGCAAAACACATTTTACATGAGGCCTGTAGACAGGCTAACTTAAATGAGAATTTAAAGTGAACTTCGATTACATAGTTGTACATGTACAACTTTAAAAACTGCAAAACGTGAACAAAAGAATACATGTGTACATATGCAAATATAACTAAGTGTAAATGTAAAACATGAATAAATACATGATTCTATGTCAGGACCGGAGGCGAGGATTATGCTATTCTTTCAACGCTTTATTAACAGCAGCCATTCAAAGGATAAACAACTACTATTCCCATGAACCAAAGGGAATAATCTAAAAACAATAGAGAGTCCCAGTCTAGATAGTCCTCCTTGTCATGCATCAATCACAGGGCCCCCATGCATATGTAGTCCTCTGTCCCTGTTCTCTACTCCTCTTTCTTCGCTGATGCAGCCAAAGCCAAGTAGTGTTTTTGCATGCTGCTTATTTATTCTCAGATCGTGTTACCTATTATCTTCCCTACCGTTTTAGAACTGTGAAAACTGTTACCCTCTCTAGCGGTGCTATGTACAGTATGTGGTGAAGATGATTTGCCTTTGTAATTGTCGTCTTTACCTCGTATCGTAGGTCTGGTTCTGGTGAGCCGGCTTCACTTTTGAGCAGCGCGGGAGCCGCGCGCGTCTGAGTGTTTTTTCCTTTGCTTAACAGTTTTCGTTGTTGCGAGGTGACCGCTACTCAGTCCCTCGCTCGGCCGCGGGAGCGCTTCTCTCCCTAGCGGCCGGATCTCTTGTGGTGCGGGCTCGCGGTGTCCTCCTCCCACCGCTAGAGGGCGCAGAGACGCGTCCTCTCGATCGTCCGCGTTTCCGGCGTTTCGCGCATTCCGCGCGTCGTTCAACGGAGACGCGGACGATCTCTAGAGCCTTTTGCCTGTCATTACGCCATTGTGGTCAGTACTTCTGCCTTTTGAGGTAGCGCTTTGCTTTGTGACGCCCCTGGGAACGCTCGCGCTAGCGAGTCTGTATCTGCCATTAGGCAGAAGTGCTGCACGTGGATTGCCACTGCTTTGGGGGCCAGTATCTTAGGCCATTTTATATCGCTCCTGCAGAGTCAGTATATTATTCTGGCAGGCTGCCCATTTGAATTTATTGCACCAGGGCTGTGTGTCCCAGGGTTTGCGCCCAGTAGTAACGCGAGCATTACTCGCCCTATAGTAGGCTGTCACCCAGCCTCCCATAGTTTTGTGAGGTTACCCTCATTATTTACCCACTTACCTAGGTGGTGTGGCTTCCTGGCCTAATGGAGGACTACCAAGAAGAGTCCTTTCAGGAGGATCAATGGGAGGAGGATCCCCTTACGTCCATCCATTGGGATGATTTTTATAACGTAGTGGACGACTCCATCTACAGAGCAGTGGAGCAGGCAATGGCTCCTTTAGAGGATCGCCTGTCGCGGCGCATGGAGCAGGCTTGCGCGCAGATGGCTAAGTTTTCTCAGTCCCTCCCGGCTCCTGCGCCCGGCGATGGTGTTACCCCCCACTGACTCCCAAGCTCCACCGGCCAAGCGCCCTAGAGATTCAGGGGTGGACCTGGATGCTTTCGCCCGCCTTAAGCAGGCGTTTCTGGCGAGCAAGCCTGTAGAGGGACCTTCACCTTCCCCGGGGAACGGTGATTCAGGGGACGCGGACGAGGAACCTGGCCCTTCCCGTCCTTGGCGCCCCGCCCGCCCGGAGCCCTCTTCTGATCCACAGAATCTCTGCTCCGACATGCTTGATCCTGATGATGTCCTGCATCCCCGGTCCTCAGACTGGGCCCCCTCTGATAAGGTCGCCCAGTATGTAGCTAGTAGGATCCGCCGGCCGTTGGAGGCCGCGGCTAGGAGCTGTCTACGGGCGGAGTGTCCCCGTCCTACTTTGGAAGGGAAAGTGGCGGCCACCCCAGAGATTGACCCACGTATGGCCACCTTCCTACAAAAATTCGTGAAAGACCCTAAGAGGGGCATCGATAGATCCTGGCGAGCTTGTCAGGACAAGCTCCTCGATATCCTCGGCACCATCACTAAAATCCTAGACATGGCTGAAGAGGCCAAGCAGGCCGGCTCGCTGATTTCTCAGGAAACGCTTTCCGCTTGGGCCCAACGAGTGGTGGTGTTCCTGGGAAACGCTAACTGTGCGCTTTCTACTGAGAGGCGCAGAAGTTTACTTATCAAAGTTGACCCCAAGCTTGGGGATCTTGCCGATTCAGAGGCTGGTTCTGTGGCCCAGGGAGGACTTTTCGGAGAGCCCTTCATTAAGGAGTTAGGAAAATTTATGAATACCTTCACATCGTTAGACAAGGCCCAATCCACCATCCGCAGGGTTTTCCATCCACGTGTTTTCAGGGGGGCTGGACGAGGTAGGGGCCGCTCGGCCGGCCAAATCAGGGCAGAGGGCAAGGCTCCGGAGGTGGTCAATATCAGGATCAGGCCAGATTCGGCAATTTCTACCCCACCAGAGGACGACGCGGGAAAGGCAGAGGCGGCGGAGGAGCCTCCAGTGTGTCCGGTGAGTGTTCTCCCTTCTTCCAGTCTAAAGGTGGGGGGCCGTCTGGCGCATTTTTTCCAGGCTTGGACTTTTGTCACGGGAGACGCCTGGGTTCTGCAGACCGTCTGGGGGTTTCATATAGAGTTTCACGGAGACCCTTCTCAGCCCCTTCCATCCATTTTGGTCGACCAAGAGGTCTCCTCTCTGCTCGACAAAGGAGCGATTATGGAGTCCGTTCCCCACCCTCTGGGTTTCCTCAGCAACCTCTTTCTGGTGGACAAGGCAGATGGTACGCAGCGTCCGGTCATCAATCTTCGGGAGTTCAACGGATGGCTCGTTTATCGCCATTTCAAGATGGAGGGGATCCATCTGCTGCGCGACCTCCTCAGACCCGGCGATTGGATGGCGCGCCTCGACTTAAAGGACGCTTATCTCACCATTCCGGTTTTTCCCCCGCACAAGCGGTTCCTTCAGTTCCCTTGGCGGGACAAGGTGTACGAGTTTACCACTCTACCCTTCGGCCTATCCTCCGCGCCCTGGTGTTTCACCAAGGTTTTGCGGCCCGTGATCGAACGTCTGCGTGCGTCGGGTATGCGCCTCATCGTATATCTGGACGATATCTTGTTGATGGCTCAGTGCCCTCGCGCCCTGGCGTCGCAGCTGCAGTCGGCAGTCAACCTCCTTCAGAGCTTGGGCTTTGTGGTGAACGAGTCGAAATCCACGTTGGTGCCCGCTCAGAAGGTGGTATTCTTGGGGTTTGTCATCGACTCCGTGGAATCAACCCTCAGTCTTCCTTCTCGGAAAATGGCGAAGATTCGCCACGAGATCCGGAGAGCCCCGACTCAATCCCGACTGTCTCTCCGTCAACTCGCCCGGATTGTGGGGCTTCTTTCGGCCTCCATTCAGGTGATTTTTCCGGGCCCTCTCCATTACAGGGCCCTACAGCGCCTCAAAGCTCGTCACCTGCGCAAAGGTCTCTTACTCGCAGAAGGTTGCCCTCTCATCAGATGCCAGGGAAGAGCTCCAATGGTGGCTGATCAACATGTAAGCGTGGAACGGGCGAGCCATTTTTGGTTCCGCGCCCGATATGGTCATCGAGTCCGACGCCAGCAGATCGGGCTGGGGCGCACTGTGTGGCGAATTCACTACAGGAGGAGTGTGGTCTCCGCAGGAACGACAGCTTCATATCAATTGTCTCGAGCTGTTGGCGGGATCGTTCGCGATCAAATGCTGGACGAAGGACTCAGTCCGGTCTTGCGTTCTCCTCCGCATGGACAATGTCTCCGCCGTCCGGTACATAAACCATCTAGGGGGCGCGCGCTCGCGGGCTCTGGTGGATTTGGCAGCAAATTTCTGGCAGTATTGCCTCGATCATCATGTCTCGGTTACGGCAGAATACCTGTCGGGTCTCGACAATCAGGTGGCAGACTTCCACTCGCGGCATTCCCACGATATGAGCCTTTGGAAACTTCATCCGGGGGTTTTCGCGGATCTCCAGAGTGTCTGGGGCCCTTTCTCGACGGATCTCTTCGCTTCCCGTCTGGATTTTCAGCTGCCCCGGTTCTTCAGTTAGAGACCGGATCCGTTGGCAGCGGCCACGGATGCCTTCCTGCAAGACTGGAGGGACGAGGCGGGGTACGCCTTCCCGCCGTTCGCAATGTTGATGAGGGTCTCAGCCCAGGTGCGTCACCAGCAGGCGAGCATTGTGTTGATCTCACCCATCTGGAGGTCTCAAGTCTGGTTTCCAGTTCTTCTGGAACTTTCTTGGGATTTTCCAATCCCACTCCCCCGTTTTCCGACTCTCCTGCTCAGTCCGGACGGACTTCCCCATCCTCTCGTCTCCCAGGGCTCCCTGGCTCTGATGGCGTGGCGGATTACAGGGGTCGATGGGCGATCCCAGGCCTTTCGGGAGCGGCTGAGAGGCTCATGTCCAAGGCCTGGGCCGATGGTACCCTTAAGCGATACCGCTCCATGTGGAGACGATGGGTTCGCTGGTGTCTGCGACGGCATTTCAATCCCGTGGCAGCAGATGTGACTGCCATTTTAAATTTCTTGGCAGCCTTGGCGGAGGAGGGTTTGGCTTATCGAACCATTAATACCTTCCGGTCTGCCATTTCCGCGGGTCACTCCCTGGTGGATGGCTCTCCCGTGGGAGAGCATCCCTTGGTTTGCCGTCTTCTGCGCGGCATTAGGCTTTCTTTGCCTCCTGAGCCTCGTTACTCCCAGTTGTGGGACGTGAACCAGGTTCTGAATCTTTTCTCATCATGGCAACCTAATCGTTTCTTATCTAGAAAGGAACTCTCGGCTAAGCTAGCTATGCTCCTGTGCCTCATTTCTTGCAGGCGCGTCTCAGATGTGCGGGTACTGGATGTGTCAGGGCGGATCTATTCTCCTTCCGGAGTGACCTTCACGATCCGCAGGAGGACGAAGTGCGGCACGACGTCCATTTCTTATCCGGCTTTCCCGGACTCTCCTAAGCTATGCGTAGTCTCTTGCCTCAAGGCTTACGAGGAGATGTCTGAAGAATTCTGACCTCCGGGTGAGCAGCAGTTGCTCATTGCACTAAGGAAGCCTCATAGGGCTGTGTCTTCTCCCACAATCGCCCGTTGTGTTTGTTGGGTGATGCAGGAGGCTGGGATTGATCTGCGGAGTTTTGGTGCCCACTCGGCCAGAGGGGCCATGGCTTCTAAAGCTTTTGCCCTGGGAGCTCGTCTGGAGGACATTCTGAACACGGCAGACTGGTCTTCCGAATCCACCTTTAAGCGGTTTTACTTTAAGCCGGTGCTAGACATGGCACACTTGGTGGTGAGTAAGCTTTAAACGAGCATAATCCTCGCCTCCGGTCCCGACATAGAATGAAAAATTTCCTAGCTATCGTAACGGAAAGTTTCAATTCTATTAAGGACTCGGAGGCGAGGATTATCCCACCCAGGGCACCTATTTCAGGTCCGTTCCCACCCTCGTACTTCGGTAAGTAATGAATTTTATCTCTGATGTGTTTTAAGTTGTGGTTCTGAAATCCTTCTGTAGACTTTGGTTTTTCGGCTGAATGCTTCCCTCCTTTTAGGGTTAAACCTAAACCATCGCTGTCGCGGACATTGTGCTTTGCTTTTGCAGGCGACGCTGGCAAACAAGACTCCTGAACTTTGGGATTGGCTGGCTTGGAGCGACGAAAGAGGAGTAGAGAACAGGGACAGAGGACTGCATATGCATGAGGGCCCTGTGATTGGTGCATGACAAGGAGGACTATCTAGACTGGGACTCTATTGTTTTTAGATTATTCCCTTTGGTTCATGGGAATAGTAGTTGTTTATCCTTTGAATGGCTGCTGTTAATAAAGCGTTGAAAGAATAGCATAATCCTCGCCTCCGAGTCCTTAATAGAATTGAAACTTTCCGTTACGATAGCTAGGAAATTTTTCATTCATGTTTAAACTAAACATTAGTGCACACACAAATCTCCAAAGTTCTACAGTGAATACATCTCAGCAATGCGTTTAAATGTTTCACAAATGTTCATAAAGTTGACACAATGAATAGAATGTCAGATGCATGGATATAATTGCATTTTCGACTTGTGAACAGTGGAGCAGTTGTATGGAAGAAAGAAAAGGCAGTATGGAATACTTAGGGGTAAGATGGGTGCAAGTGTAATGGGTGCAAGTGTAATGTGACCAAGGGTAGTGTGCAGCAGATGCAATAGAGGGAGACACAGAGTATGGTAGAAAAAAACCAGTGAGACTCACCAGCAGCATTAGAGACCCGTCTCTGGCCACTCACATGTAACAGCGCCAAAACGGCAGAAGGTGACAGCCAGGTTATTACTAGTATGTACTGCAGCATGGAGTAAAGCAAAATGGCCGGTGGGATGTGGAACAGTAATACGGTTGGCAGTGTCACCTCAGATACTCTGGGTATTGGACGCCGAAGTACTGCTGGATTGAGGTTCAGGGGATGCATTTCTGCTCATTGATGGATCAGCTGATTCAATTTGTTGATTTTAGACACTTTGCACCAGTTACAAAAAAAGAGGGAATTGTAGTTTTATACATGTTTAACATTTGAAATCTTGCTAAAAAGTGGGGTATTTCTGTAGCTTGCCCGAATTGTAATTAATCTGAGACACAAATCAAGGCTAATGTTGCCTATCAGGCCACCGATTAGACAGTGCTTAATTTGAGCCGGTGCTCGGCAACCAGCACCCAATTGTCAACAGTATACCACATGGTGACGCTGCTCATCTAATTTAGATCTGATCAGAACGGTTGTTTAGGAATACAATATACTTTAAATTTCTAATACCTGCCTCCCCAGCCATTCCTTTAACTTTGGAGACCTGGAATAATAGGAACTGTTGCATTTACATGCGAGAGAGATTGTTAGTTGTTTTGGCAGCGATGACAAGAGCGATGGGTGGTGCAAGCTGCAGTTGCCTCCTGGTCAGAGCCCTGGCACTTAATATTTGACAAATTAAGCACTGCGATTAGGTGAACATACTAGTCCAGGAATTTAGTACGATTTATAGCACTATTGATTTCAAGATGGCGCTTACTTTAATCGCCTCTGCACAATCCTTACTCTGTCCCTCACATTTCGCACCCAAAGGAAAAGGAAGAACCAAACACTTACCGCTCCAAAAAGGAGCATTCGGAAATTGGAAAAATCACTGCTCCAGAGAACCACTAGGTTCAAAGTTGAAGAGTCACTGAGAAAGAACACTGGAGCACAATTATTTCAGAGTTCAGTGTGGCTGCTCCTTCAATAGCTGGCAGGTGGTCCAGGGTGGGGGTACCTTTGCATAGGAAGGCCCCGTCCAAGATGGCGGCTGCTGAATGAGATCTTGCAACATCATGCAAGACGTAGGGATTGTGAACTTCGCCGCGTGCTGGCAAGAGTGGAGTTTTGCGTTCTCAGGCAGACCTTTACCACACTGTTAGGGAGGGATACAATGTTTAAGGTCACAATTTTGCCTTTAAACCAGGCACCTGTTACAAAAGCTTACTGGGCCATAAAAGACTGAGGCCTCAACTGTTAGACAAGCCTTTCAAACCTTACAGGGAGTCGGCGAGCAAGTGTGTGGCTACTGTGGCAGGGTTATCCGTTGGTAAGCATTGTCCCCTCAAGGAGGTTGAGGCGGGAGTGGGGGGTCTAGGGGATGTGACAGATCCTCCATTTTAACATTTCCCCCACTCCATGGTTTGTAAAGAAAAGCATGAAAAGGCATTCCAACTGCAATCCGATAGTTTGTGTCGGTTCACCAACATGTTTAGTACTTCCTCTACCGGTCCAAACCATTACATATCAAACATGCCCTTTCTACACTAGAGAATTTACAATTTGTTTAACTACAGCTATGGTTTCTCCAGGTATAGAGATTGCATAAGTAGAAGTAGATTGCAACCTTGTGAGGGAGGAATGTGCCTTTTTGAAGAGTGAGGCATAATAGACCGGATAAACCCGCAGAGATTAAGTGAACTGAAGCTCGTAATAAACCTTTAAAATTGCCTTTTGAATGAAAAAAGATCATATTAAATGGGCCTTAAACGTGGATCTTGGAAGACTCTATTTCGAGTCGATAACCTTACTAAATTGCTGGAGCCTAACTTTGGAGGATTAAGACTGTCAGCGTTTCACTTGGAGGAGAGTTGAGCATCTTGCAAATTTCTTTGTGGCTGGCCTAAGGCTTGGCAGATTACCCTCCATCTTTCATGTGCTGCTGGACACAAAGGTGCTGGGAATAAGATTTCTGGACAAGTTTGCGTCTGTGCACCAATCTGAACAAAAAATAGGATTACCATGTAGAGGCATGCCCTCTAACCAAGCTCTGAAGAAATGCAAGACAGGGCTGGGGATGTATTGCTCCAGGGACTTGTAACCTCTTCAGACTGACCATCTATTTGAGGATGTCAGCTGGCAAAGAGCTTCAATGTAATAGGATGTATGATGCTACATCGCAAACGTTAACATCGCATGCCATGACATCGCAGTTTTCACATCACATGTTTTTACATCGCAAGTATCCACAACGCAAGCCATTAAGTCGCATTTCCATTGAAATGCATACAAAATACATTTACAACACAAACACCACGCATGCTTTGACTTCGCGATTTTTACCACTAGGCCCACTCCCCAAAACCCAAAATTCTAAAACCTTTAATTACTACCTTACATGAGGACCCGCTGACCCGACCCTAAACCATAAAGCCTAAAACAGTACCCTACAGTACGACCCCCTAACACTTCCCTAAGCCCCAAGCACTAATACAGTACGCTACAGTAAGACCCCCTGACAATACACTCAACCCTAAGCCCACCCTACACTACGACCCCCTAACACTTCCCTAAACCCTAAGCCCTAAACTACACTAAGCACAATCCCCCTTACTGCTCTCTCCTCGCGTCATCTCTTCCTCGCCTCTGTCTCGGTGCTCGTCCGCCTCAGTCCCGGTGCTCCTGCCTCACATCCATTACACCACATGCAATTTAAAAGCGCATGCGATTTAAAAGCGCATGCCATGTAATGGGACACGTCGCAATGTGTACACGTCGTAACGTCACTTGCGTTGTAACGCATGCGATGTAAAGGCATGCGTAGTAATGGGTGTTCGCCATGTAATACCAAGAAGTTTGCAAAATGCTTTCCAAAATGGGGCATAAATTTGGGATCGCCATCAGATCATACTAAGGGAAAGCCCATTGAGATGAACTCTGCGCTAGCCTAGATGCTGATGGAATACCTTGATTGCATAAAGTGTCATTTAGGTCAGATCATCAACTACAACCCACAGTGTATTGTAACCTCAGATATTGTAGTTCTACAATAAAATCCGTAGAAATGTGCATCCACGGTTTGTGGTATAGGCATAGGATGAAATAGGCCATATGGTTCATGGTAATCCAATTTGCCTTGTGCACAAATTATGCATTAAGTTAGGCAAGTTTTTCATTTAGATTGTTTAAGCCTCCCACCAAAAGTGAAGTTCGATTAAATCCAAGGTCTTGGTGATGCAAGGATGTGTTGCTAATGGGCCATCATGGTAGCAAGTCAAAATCTGTTCCTTCCTAAGGTATCCCATCCTTCACTTTCCTTGAATATTTGGGACAATCACTCCAACTCTCAAGTGTTGAGACCCTATAATGATCATGATCTTATCATTACAGGGTCTCAACTCTTGAGAGTTGGAGTGATTGGGTTTCCTGTTCACTATGTAATCTAGAGAAGCAATCTGCTTTTCCAATTACTAGCTTCTGCTCGGAAAGGGATTGTAAACAGGAATTCTGCAACATAAATGACCACCATAGTTGTCTAGGAGTAAAGGTTTTGAAGATTTTAAATATTGGACTTCTGGTGATCTCTATAGACCATAATAGAATGTGGGGTTCCCCTTTTGTATTGCTGCCACTTTTTTAAAGACATCCCTAACAGTAAGCAATTCCTTGTCTGTGAGTGTGTAATTTGTTTTGGGAAGATGCAAGTTTCCTGGAGTAGAAATCTACTGGATTCAACTCCGCTTTAACAGGATCCTTTTTTGAAAGAATTGCCCCGATTGCAGTATTCGAGGCATCCGCCTCAAGTACAAAAGGCAATTGTTGTGGGTGTCTTCGCACTGGGGCAGTGAGGAACCTTTGTTTCAACTTGGCAAAGGCATGATCAGCCTCTGGAGTCCAATTTTTTTTTTTTACCAGGGCAATTTGGTGATGGCGGGCACAATCCCCAAAAAGGCATGAATACATTCTATAGAAGTTGGTAAAGTGAGCAAGGGACCCACGTCTGGGCTCACTTTGCTACTGAATTCAAGCTAGCCTGGCTAATGAGGGAAGTTACCCTGAAACAGATCCCAGGATGCTTGTTTCCAGTCCAGGGAAGACCTAGTTTGGCAGTTCGGGCTGGACAGTTTCCATGAGAAACCGGGTCAAGACTGATTTGCATATGGCTGGGTCTGAACTGGGGTGGTGCAGTGAGCAAAAGAGCAATGATGGATTCAACCCAGATGTGACTGGGGGTTAGTGTCTGAAAAGTTTCAGAGCCTCATCCATCATCTCCTTGTGTTTGCCTTTTAAATGGATAGCACATGCAAGGCATCACCTCCTGCATTACTTCATTTTCTTTATGTGGAGCACAAACCAAGTACAGATTGATTTATCTCAATTTTTGTCCATCGGCTGCTCGCACTGTGATTGAGGCACTACTTCCTCTTTCATTTGGCATTTTTTATTATAGCACTAGCTCAACCACACCTGAAGGTACTGGAGTGCTTCACAAGAGCAGAAGTTAAATTACCAAAGATCTATTCATTTTTTTTGAGGAGGGACGGGGAGATTAAGTGATTTGCGCAGAATCACAGAATATTGAGGGAACACATACTGCAGACCACAGAGCTCTGATGACAAGCATTTCTGTTTTTCCCTATTTCTAGACAACTAAATCAAGCCTATGGAAGTCTAGGGGGACAGCAAACTATTTCATTATCTAAACGGTGGGACCGCAAAACTCATGACCTCTATTGATGCCCAGGTCCTACAGGAGGACAATAGTTAAGGATTCCTTTAATATTTTAATTCAAATACTAGAACACTTGAAGCAGTGTGCTGGCTCAGCATAGCTGTGCTCTTAAATATAAATAACGCCATCTCCTGTAGAGCTGCTATGGCAGACTGCTTCATGGAGAAAAGTAAACCAAATGTACAGCTCAGCACAGCTATGCTGATAAAACGAAACCTATTGCATCGTCATCACACCAACACAGTGGTCGGGCCGCATGAAATTACAGAAGCAGTGTGCTGGCTCACCTCACTGCACTATAATACCACAAATAACTTTAAAATAAAAACTTAGACATAGTCCATGCTGAAAGAAAGAAAATAAGCATTAGCAAAGCCAATAGGTTGAGGCTAACCGAGAGCTACTGGCTGTGTCAATTTGTTTTAGGTATGTTTCACAGCAGCGCTGATGCTATACAACATGGATAAACAAAGCCAATCACTGTTGCATAGGCAAGACCTATTGGCTTTGCCACTGCTTGTTCATTCTTGGCTCACAGAGAGACAAACTACCACAAATAGCAAACCAACCTCAAGGAACCCCCAAACCAAATTATCAAGCCAAGATTGCATTTATGTGGTGGTGTCACACCACAAGCGTCCCTCCTAAATGTACACCCTTGGTCAGTGTTTGCAGGAAAGTCTGGTGCTGGCAGCAAAGACCGTGGTGGGCCATGGTTTCATAAGAAAGGTTTTAGGGACTGGCATTTATTTTAAATTAAATTAAAAGTAGACGTTTGTCCATGTGTAGGGGCAGTGGTTTTTCATTATGAAAGCATTATATGGAATTTACATTTAAAAGAAAAGCATTCTTAAATCTTATGAGGAAACGACAGAGGAAATCAATGAAATTTGCCATTATCGCAAAAGACATTCAAGTCAAGTTTAGGTTTGCATGTATTTGATCTCAAAACTGCTAAAGGCATTGTGATATTGTTTTTTCGGGGGATTTTGTCAGAGGAAGAAAAAAAGCTCATTCAGACTAACTGGATCATTCAGTGCATTGTAAATGCACATACCCAACATGTTGTGAAGGGACAGCATCACTTACAAACACTGCAGGAGCTTAGCAGCATTAAAGATGCCTTTTGCCAACAGTTTCAAAATCAGACAGATCAGCACATTCCATGGAGTACAGAAAAAGGTGCAGGATTTTCTGAATCACGTTTTGAGTTAGTAGTTGGTTGCTTTTGGAAAGCAAAAGGTTCTGTATTGCCTTTAGTACTGTGTTTGTGTCAATAATTTGTTACCAAGTGCTTTCCGGCGTTGGTGTAAATATGGTTACCATTCTTTATAAGTCAATTAAATATTAAATGCCAAAGAAAAATCATTAAATGCACAGAAATCATCCTTAATGTAAGATTCCTAAAGGAAATAATTCTAGATCTTTATCAATATCAATTCGCTTTTCTAGAGAGTTATCACATAAAAAAACCATTGTGCGACAGTCCGTCCCATGAGTTCGCAAGATTGATAAATTGAGAATCTTTTTTTTTTTCTTTATGCAACAACCCATGCCATACATACTTTAGACAACTCTCATACTGTGCAAACTGTCAAAATACAGATACTTAAATCAACAAGTCATGCTACATATGCAATATAATCCCGTTCCCCCTCAAAACCTTCGCAACTAAAGTCATAATTCTTCTGCAACAAAATCACCCTTATACTCAGCAACTTTGATGCTCAACCGGACCCAGCCACAACCAGAGTTGCCATCATGGCTGATGAACGAATCTGGACTTCGTGGCCTGCCATCACCACCATCTAAATCGCTGCTACCATGAAGACCATTCACTCATGGGCACCACCTAACCTTACCCCCTCTAGGTCTTCACCAAAGGACTCCTACCAATCAGTAATGCACTAAAACCCATCCTCAATGCCTTCATTAACTCAGCCACATTGCTAGACACCAGGAAACATGCCAGCGACATGCCCCTATTCAAGAAACAATCCGCTGACCCGGGCACTCTATACAACTAAAAAAAAACATCTCCCTCCTACCATACCTGGCAAGGGTCCTAAAGAAATTAATCAACGATGCCTCAACGCAGACCTTAGCAACCACCAGGTCATCAACACCACACTCCAGATTCTGGTCCAAATACAGTACAGCAACAACACTAATTGCGACCACAGACCGCATCCACATGACCTTGAAAGTGGAGACATGGCAGCTACATTCTCCTGGACCTCTGTGCCGCATGGGACATGGTCTCACACCCCATTCACATCCGGCACCTGCAGGAAATTGGCATGCAAGGACATGCTCCATAATGGATAGAAAACAGGCTGTCAAGCCTGGCACCCTACTCCTCGGAAGCCTGCAAACACATTTGCGGACTGCCTCCAGGCTCATCGTTCTGCCCCATTCTCTTCTACCCATACACGATTCCTCTGGCCAACTTCATCAGCAGACATACTCGTTTATGCAGACACGCAAATTAGGGACTCTGTTCAGGAACTATTAACTGGACATTCAACCAGTAAAATCCCATACCTACTACATATTAAAACCTGGCTATTCTAGCTTGGCTTGAATGTTTACTGGTTACACCCTAGCATAATCGAGAAATTGACATGAAAGGTTAAAGTTTGTTATTGGGACTTTATCCTAGGAACCAAGATATCTGTGGTATGTGCAGTCTAACAGATTCACACTTGTTATTTAAATGTGTATCTGATTTTGAGCCATTTATGAACTTTAATTGATTCATCGGCACGAGCACTTTATATGAAATTAAGATTAAGGACTCTCTACCACCCCCCCCCCCCCCCCCCAATACTTTTACTTGTTTCTGGAACAAACATTTGTATCCAATTTATGTCCTATGGGTTGCCCGGTAACTGAAAATGACGAATGCCTTATTGTTTTGCACAGCTCATACGAGGCATTCATATTGGATAATTCCCCTTTAAGGTCTTTTTGGCTTCAGAGATTGATCCAATGCCTTAGGAGTATGTAAACATACCAGCATTTGCATTGCTTTTGCAATCGCAAGCTTTTGTCATCAATATGGCATATTAGAACGAAAGCCCTAAAATGTAATGGTCATGTGTAGAGCAAGTACTCATTTGGATTAAGAATTAGAGACCTTTGAATAATACAATGCTCTTTGCACTTCTTGCATTATTTACACGTAGAAATGAATTCATAGTTATTGGAAGTTTTATTTTGTGTGATTCTTTTCATTTTATTCAAGAATTGCACAGAGGACTTTAGTTTTCAAGTTTTTATAAAAAGTGCATTGCAAATGTTTTATGTGCATCTTTTCAAATAAATGTGTATGATGTGTAAATGTTATTCTTGATGGCATAGATGAGCTGAAGAAATAGACATTGAATTGATCAATGTTTTTTTTTAGGTACCAATAAATATAACCCATTTGTCATAGTGGATCCATACTTGCTTTCCATCCTAAGTATATACTGAATAAGTGCTTATGTTATAATCCAATTTCTGTTTAAAGCCCTTTTTACAATTTGTGATTTACATTTATTATGAAAGACCTGTATTTCCTTATGAAATGAATGTGTAAGGAATTTTATTTCGTGTTAGATGTTTCATATGCGCTTTTGTGTCTAGATTGCCAAATAAAGAACTTGATGACAGCTACATGAAAGGAGATATGGCGGCTTCATTTTCCTGAACCTCTGCAGCATTTGACGTGATCTCACACTCCATACTCAATCAGGTGCCTGCACAAGACTGGCATCCAAGGACCTACACCCCACTGGATCTGCTCCTTAATGGACAGAAAAATTGTCAGCCTGGCACCTTACGCCTCAAAAGCCTGCAAACATCTGCAGAATGCCTCAAGGCTCATCTTTCTGCTCCATTCTTTTCTATGCATACATGATTTCTCTGGCCCACGTCATCCACACACACATCAACATTCTCCTACGCAGACTACATGCAACTACTCTCCCTCTTGGAAAAGCATCCCAACACAAGAAACAAGCTCACCGCCTGAATGACTGAAGTGGCTAACTGGATGAAAGCAGTCTCAAGCTCAACACTGACAAGACAGAGTAGTGATCTTCGGCAAAACACCTCACCATGGAACCACAACTGGTGGCTGGCTGAACTCTGACCCATAGCCCCACTGAGAACCCATACCAGGAACCTCAGAATTATCAACCACAAACTGGATTTGACCTCACAAGTCAACACCGCCACTGTATCCTGCTTCACACCTTGCAGATGGTGAGGAAGATCTTTAAATGTTCTACCAAGCAACACCAGAAAAACGATCACTCATGCCCAGTCATCAGCAAGTGACTACGGGAACACTACACCTGGATCACCAAGCAACTCACTAGAAGACTAGAAAATATCCAGAACTTGGCAGCCAGACACATCCTCAACCTCCCACACAACTACATCACACCTCCGGGAACTACTCTGGCTGCACACTCTCAAGGCACTACACAACTCAGGCTTCACCTACCTGAGCAGTCACATCTCCTACCAACCACCCAGACACATTTATAGGATTTCTACTTGCACACAATCAAGAGATGTATAGAGTGCTACTCATCACCCATGAGGTGATCTAGGTGCTGGTAGGGTCTAGCTGATTAGCCAGGTTTTCAGGGACTTTTGGAACTCTGGAAGAGATGGAGGTCAGCAGATGAAGGGCAGCACTTACCATGTCTTTACTGCTCAGTAGGAGAAGGTGCGACCTCTGTACCTGCTATGTTGGATTCAGGGGTTGGGGATTAGAGAAAAGAATGTGGAGCAGAGGAGTTTGTTGGGCTGATGGAAGTTCAGGCGGTGGCTCAAGTAGGTGGGTCCGCAGTGGAGTAGGGCCTTGCATGCATGGGTCAGAAGCTTAAATTGGCATTTCTATAAAGGGAGCCAGTGGAGTTCCCGGAGGTAAGGAGTGATGCGGGTTTGTCTAGGGATATCCAGGACAAGTGTCTGTGGCATTCTGTATGGACTGTAGTCTGAAGTGGTGATCTGCGATCCCTGCATAGTAAGCATTGCAGTAGTCCAGTCGGCTGGAAAGAAGGGCCCAGGTGACAGTGTGCGTTGAGCTCTGGTGAAGTTATTTGAATATCTTACGAAGCATACGGAGGTGGAAGAAGCAGGAGGAGACTGAGTTGACCAGAGTCGTCCTGGTTAGCTAGTTGTCCGGAATGATGCCTAGGTTCCTGGCGTGGTCAGTGGGGGTAGGTCTGAGTTCTGAGGGCCAGCAGGAAGAGTATCAGTCCGTTTTGAGCTCCAGGCAGTTGGCATTCATCCAGTTGGCAAAGTCTGTCATGTAGTTTTGGAAGTTGGTCTTGGTGACTTCTTCAGAGAGGGAGAGGATGAGATTTGTCATAGTCGGATAGGATGTTGAGTCCGTGGGTTTTGGTGATGCTAGCCAGTGGTGTCAAATGTTGAAGATGGTGGGGCTGGGTGTGGATCCTTGTGGTACTCAATCGATTGTTTCCTTGTGTTTCGGAGGTGAAGGCAGACTTTTTGCATTCTTCTGGTGAGGAAAGTGGTGATCCATATGAGAGAGATTATTTTTGGATGCCTATGTTGTGCAGCCTTGGGAGGAGTGTGTGGTGGGAGACAACATCAAAGGCTTCTGAGCGCTCTAGGAGGCACAAAGCTACAGTCTCCTCAGTCAAGTAGGACTTGCGTGTTGTCAGTAGCTGCTATGAGGGCTTTCTCAGTGCTGTGGCTGCGGAAGAATCCAGATAAATTGAGTAAAAGGTTCCACACCAGAAGTGAGGAGAGTTGATGGATGGCTTTATTTTAATACTTTGTCCAGATACGGAATCAGGGAGATCGGTCAGCAGTGTTGTTGGTTTCTTTAGTAGGGCGTTGACTTATGCATGTTTTCAGTCCTGGGGGAAGGTGGACATAGCAATTGAGGTGTTGAACAAGGAGGCGAGTACGTGGCAGATCCTGGCTTTGGCTAGGTTGAAGATGCGGGTAGGATATGGGTCAGTTGGGGCCCCTGAGTAAACTGAGTTCATGATTGAGGAGGGTGGTGTCCTGTGGGGCAAGCTGGCTCCATTCAGTTAGGTGGTTGTCTGTGGTGGTAGCGGAGTCATTGTGTTGCTTGAAGAGAAGCTGGTAGTGTTGGGATCAGGTTTGAAGTTTCTGTAGATGTTGGAGATCTTGTGGAAAACACTTGCAAGCTTGTTGCAGATTTCCTGTGAGGGGGTAATGTTTGTTGCAGCTGAGGAGTTTAAGAATTCTTTGACGATGTGGTAGATTCTTTGCGGTTATTTCGATGCCTGAGGCTATTTAAGGCGTTTATTCTTAGATGCTCTTAACAGTCTGATATAGGCAGAGGTCTCTTCTGAAGGCACCAGTCAGTTGTGTCCTTGCTGGTGCACCATCTCCTTTCTATTTGTTTACAGTGCCCTTTTGCTTTTCTGAGGTCTTTAGTGTACCAGCTGGCCTGCTTGGTGAAACTTCTGTGGGTGTTGTTGCCGATGGGAAGGACTGTCTGTGCAGTTGATGGTCCACTTGTTGAAGAGTCTGATGTTGTGGTCTAGGTTGCTGGTGGAGATTAGGTGGGTGGTGTTGGGGGTATTGAGTCATGTCGCACACATACAGAATTAGATCTGGAGGACTGTGTTCTCTTATATCAGTTCAAAGTGTGGAACTACCTCCCACACCACACCAGTGCCTCCTCCTATTCATGAATTCCACAAGAAGCCGATTATCTGGCTTTTCAATGAACCAACTTGCCATAGGCAGGGTTTTCTAACTGGGTACTACCCCGGCACTCTGTTAGTCACAGTGTCTCTAAACGTAATTAGAAATATAACATGACTGGATAGTGTTACAGCAAGAAGTCTTGGTTGTCCCTCAAATACTGATATTCCAGGTAACCAGTAACACACTTAATTTGATGAAACCGAGAAAGCAGTAATGTCCCAACATATGTTCTTCGTGATAAATCTTAGAATTTAATAAATCTGATGACAAAATCTGTACAATTCAACGGAGGACCTGTTCTCCGGGTTGCATTGTTGTATTTGAACAGTACAATGTGTACATGAAATTGTTGTATTTCAATGCAAATTCCACAAGCTGTTATGAATAATAAAATATTACAGTACAGTACACACAGTCAGTCCCTTTACAATACGCCAATTTCTCGCAAAGTGAGAGGACTCAAATGTCGAATTTTCATCAAGAAAGTGATCCAGAACATCCAACACGTGTTTCGTTACGCAATGTAACTTTTTCAAGGCTGTAAATATAATCATTACCCCTTCAGTGCCCGCCCCTTTCCCCGCCCTGTGCCGGCCGTTGTATTAGCGGGCGGGGTCTATGACGAGCTGGACTCGTCATGGGCACAGCGCCACCGCGGCCCATGACGAGTCCAGCTCGTCATGGGCACTGAAGGGGTTAAAAAAGACTTCTATTGACCATTAAACAAAAGCACAATTGTTCTCTGAATAAACATTTGTTCATTGTACATTTTGTTGTACAATACGTGAAGAAAAACCAAAAGAGAAAGCATCCCAACAAGAGATTCGGTCCAAGACGTGTGTATGTGCAATCATTTGCTAGCTTTTTTGTGATTCTTGTATATAACCCGAATGGTGAGGAACCAAAAGCAGGAAGATGGCCCAAAAAAAAGTTTATCATGCCAATATTAAGACAGTGAATATTAGTCATAGTGATGCCAAGAAAGAATGAAAATCTTTGGTTAAGAATGCAAGAGTGCATCAGTCAGCCTGACAGACAAAAGCCCGAAAAATGGGGCATGTTTCATCGTGTGAAATCCAATCCAAATGTCCTAGATAGACAATGACTAAGTCCAACCTCTGCTGGCGTTACCTTTAAAAATAGTAGAAATGTAGAAGCAACAGGAATATTTTCCTAGTCCAAAGGTATGTTCCTCTGACGAACGATAGCATGTGCCGAGAACGTTTTCTGTGAAATGGATATCGCCATTCAGTGGTCTAGAACAGACACACAAAAGTAAACATGAAAAGAACACATTGTATCTATACTTAACATGTCCCAGTGGACTATCCCACATAAATGAAATCTATCTACAGGGAGCAATGTGACGAAAAGGGTATATATCAGCCTATCGGACATAGCTCAAAAAACCAGTACATATATTATCGTGTAAGCTCAGATCCAATTGTCAAGACATGGAGAAAAGGTAAATCAACCCCAGTCTGAACTGTAAATATAAGCATTACCTTTCATGTGGTATAGTTGTTGAAACACAAGCGAATATTTTCTAGCCCAAAAGTATAGAAGTCTGACGATCAAGAGTATTGACCCAAGGCTTTTCTTGGATTCTGTAGTCTAGGACAAGCACATAAGAATGACAGTAAAAAAAAAGGACAGTATGTCTGTGGCCGACAAGGCCCAGTAGAGCATCATATATACGGCAAATCTATATACAAACAAACGTATGTGGGTAGGACGAGGCTATACCAGGAGGACAGGAGGCCACACCCTCTCATCAAGGCTAATTTCACAAAGTGTGGTTGTGTGAGGCAACTTACTTATAGCTGCCGTGATCCAGCAGCAAGTGCCTGGTGTAATCAATGGGGGCTGTCACAGTGGAACATTCAACGATATTTGAAGTCCCTTGAAACAGGTTGTCTGAAAAATAAATATAATGTGCTAACCTTATACCTACAAAACCGATCGAAACATCCAACCAGTTACGCGTAGATATGTTCATACAAAAGGGAAGTCAAGAGATCTCTACTAGAAAATCTCAAACATCAGCGTCTTAGTCCCACGCTTACTCCCATGGTTAGTTTCCCATGGCAATCCATAATATAGGTTAAGACGATAGATCCGAAAAGAATTTAATTAATTTCACGTTGCAAGAAAGGGGGCCGTTACATTGTCATTCCCCTAAGTTAACTTACTGTCCAAGCCTCAATAGTAAGACTTACTTTCCAATATTTAAAGATAGTAACCAACCATCCGGACAACCCCGATAAATCGCTGCTCCTTTGTCAGTGTGAAATTGCGTAGCCAGATACCAAGTAAGCACTGGCAATCACCCACATGTTCATCCTACATGAAAACGGTAAATCAAAGATTATCGAGGGTCATAGTATATTATTATAAGTACGAGTCCGGCAAGAAAGAAGAAGAACGCAAGGTAATCTCGCTAGGTCAGAAACTCTAATTCTGCAATAGAGGTTCTAACCTCATTATTTTGTAATCGTAATTTATGGAAAAACAAGCCCACAGTCAAGAAGGGCAACATGAAAGTTTGTCAATGCAAGGAATCAGAACCATTGGCTCTCCAAAAGCTTTAGTTAGTGACACTACAATAACATACTTAACTTAGCCCAGTGGCAGATAGTTCTGACAGGAAGCACTGTGGTAGGTGCCTGTAAAAAGAAAATAATATCACGAAACCAAATTTGAGCGTCGTTATCGTGTGGGCCGTAGTAACTCTATTATTATCACGTTACAGAAGTCCGCCGACCCTCAAAGTGTACTTACTTCCCAATCCAAAGTGTAGACAGTCGTGTGAGTGTCGTCCGTCAGACCGGTCCCCGTAAAATGCTGCACATTTTATGTGGTGCAGGGATAAACATAGTGGAAGGACTCCGTACCTGAGCGGACTTCCTGTGTTACACAGAGGATAGGACTACGTTTGGTAAAATCAAACACGGAACCGCCATGTTGGAATGGGGATAATAACACCCAAGCGGCCCACGCAAAGTGCCTGTGTTTTGATGTGATAACGTGTGTACAAAATTTTCAAAGCAAAGTATATATCGACACACTGTAATTCTACTGTCTTGTAGTAACCCTATCCTAGGGAGGCAATATTTCTCCATGAAGCAATTAGTGAAACAAGAAAGTGCATGTTAGCCCTGAAATAAATGAGAAAGGAATGAGAGAAAAACTGTGAGGATCGAAGGTTCCATACATCATGTGACTTTTCGTTACCTATACCACATGTGTAAGCAATTGCAGTTACTACATCCATTTTTCGGGCTTTTGTCTGTCGGGCTGACTGATGCACTCTTGCATTCTTAACCAAAGATTTTCATTCTTTCTTGGCATCACTGACTAATATTCACTGTCTTAATATTGGCATGAAAAACTTTTTTTTGGGCTATCTTCCTGCTTTTGGTTCCTCACCATTCGGGTTATATACAAGGATCACAAAAAAGCTAGCGAATGATTGCACATACACACATCTTGGACCGAATCTCTTGTTGGGATGCTTTCTCTTTTGGTTTTTCTTCACGTATTGCACAACAAAATGTACAATGAACAAATGTTTATTCAGAGAACAATTGTGCTTTTGTTTAATGGTCAATACAAGTCTTTTAATGATTATATTTACAGCCTTGAAAAAGTTACATTGCGTAACGAAACACGTGTCGGGTGTTCTGGATTACTTTCTTGACGAAAATTCGACATTTGAGTCCTCTCACTTTGCGAGAAATTGGCGTATTGTAAAGGGACTGACTGTCTGTACTGTACTGTAATATTTTATTATTCATAACAGCTTGTGGAATTTGCATTGAAATACAACAATTTCATGTACACATTGTACTGTTCAAATACAACAATGCAACCCGGAGAACAGGTCCTCCGTTGAATTTTACAGATTTTGTCATAAGATTTATTAAATTCTAAGATTTATCACGAAGAACATATGTTGGGACATTACTGCTTTCTCGGTTTCATCAAATTAAGTGTATTACTTGTTATCTGGAATATCAGTATTTGAGGGACAACCAAGACTTCTTGCTGTAACACTATCCAGTCATGTTATATTTCTAATTACGTTTACAGACACTGACTAATGACATTAGAGTGCCGGGGTAGTACCCAGTTAGAAAACGTTTAGCGACAACAAGTGCCCCTTCCCGGGTCGTGTTGTCGGTCACATCCTTGGTAGTGGGATGTAATTTCTATCCCGATGGGCACCCAAATTTGTTTAGGCAACAGGGAAACAAATGTGCGACTAGTATTTCCAGTACTACCGATTTATTTGTGTGTATTGCCATAGGCAGGGCTTAGGCACACACGTGATCAGTGCCAGGATTCCTCGTGAGGGATAGTGCACTTTACAAATACACATAACATGGCGTAAAATAAGTCATGGGCAGTAAATCCATTAAACCCTCTTAGAGCAAAGAAAGCTGCAACCTTGACTACTAACAGCCTAAAGTTGAAAGGAGAGGCAGGGTACACAGGAGGGAAAAAGGAATAGTTACATGAAAGTTTAAGTTGGACAACTTTGCAAAACCAATAAGGTACCCCAGTTGCCTACAGTAGATTTCCAAGACGGAAAAAGTACAATTCAGCAATGTTTGTATTCAAAATATTTATTTACGTCTTTTCAAAATACAATATTCTTACAGATAATTTGTTTTTTTTATAATTATACAATGCAAAATTCGAGCCAAACAATTTTAAGATTTCAAACCATTAATTTACATTCTCTAAACACCCAACTCCTCCGCCAAGACGAACCGCAGGAGGTAGAAGGCAGAGAAAAGGAAACAAGTGAGAAAAGAACAAGAGTGCAAAAGTTATGAAAGAGAATCTCCAGTAGGAGATGCACATTAAAACAGAGCCGTGGGATCTCTTCAATAGCCTGGAGGCTGTAGTGCGGTCAGCCCACAGCGGCTGGAGCACAGCCTCCAACTTCAGATTCCACAGATGCTCCGAGAAACAACCTCGACCTGGCCTACAAAGACATCACTATTGGAGCCAGCCCACAGATCTATTTATACAAGGAAACTGGGTTCGGGCGAGACACCGAAGGGCGGCGTATTTATCAGAGACTGAACTGATCACCAGTGGCTATCCACTAGTGATCGATTATTTCTGATGGGCACATCACTTTTTTCTTTTTTCTGGGTCTCGTAGTCACCGCATTCATTCGGTAGACTCCATAAAGCTTATTTTAATAGTTTGTACTTAACCTCATAAAGTCTTCGATCAGCGCACACAGTTAATACACACAGTTAATAGGGACTGACATCTGCACTATCAGTTCCAACATTCAACCGTTTAATGCTCTAAGTGCAACAGATCTGCCAGTGTGCAGAAACCGTGAACTGCTTCCAATAGTGACTGGGCGAGGCTACTCTGACACAATGAGCACCTTCTCGGCCACAACCCTGTGAACGTGAAAGATAAAAGAAAAGAAATTAAACTAGATAGTGCACATTTAAAAACAGATCACACGTTTGCAAAATTCGCAGAGATGTGGTGGTGTTTCCCACATACCCAACATCCAAAAAAGGCAGAAATGTATCGATAAAAACACTGCTGGGGGAGACCATCCCACTGTACCAAAACGATACAATGAAAGGGCACTGGAACCCCTGGTTCTTCATTCCTTACAATGGTTGGGACACTGGGAAATAGATGCAGCTGCTTTCAGAAACCAATGCCTTCTGGAGGCGAGACCTCAGGACCCAGGTTGCAGAGTTGAAGCCAGGACACCGAGGAATGTTCTCAAAGAGGGAACCGGTGAGTGTGAATGACCACATCAAAATCAGAATGGAATTGGTTAGTCTGAGCAAAAAAGACCCCAAACCATAGATTGTTTATACTGCCACAGTGTGCCACCTCTACTTCCTAGACCGCGTCAGCAAGCAACACCCAGGAACTAATGTGGGGGGTAACAGTCACAAAGAAGCAGGACAAACAATCAAAGTGCAGGGGTAAACCAATGTGTTTGCATAATGGCTCCCCATGCGGTCATGATTTTACAGAGTCCATGCATTCAAGGAAAGATCAGAGTTTAAACGTCCAGCACCTCCAAAACCAAGACCACGTTGGCGCCATCACAACAGCGATGCCAGGCCACCAGTAAGTAGTTACATGCTCTGGAGATCTAGTCGGTGAAAATGGGGCAGCTGGTCATCGCTGAGGCAATCCGTACTGGCGGTTTTATTGGGTCCCATGACCAGCTACAAAACTGATAAATTTGAATTTCAGTGTATATATATTTTTTGGAATAAAGAGAAAATGGTGTCTATTCAAAATAGAAGCCTTCCCCAATTCATTGTGCTCTTGCCACAGCCTTCACCAGCACAGAACGGCCAAGTTGCCAAACAAGGGGGTCAGTGATGACTTTCTGTAAGTTTCTTTTGAATTGGTGGACTCTTGACGTATGCAATTTTTTCGATTAAAGGAAATTCACTTTTGTTGGAACTTGAAACATGTGCCTCGGAGTGCAAAGGAGAAGTTGGGAGCACATTTAGGCAATGCGTTCTAGGTTCATGGGGGTCTTGCCTACTATAGCAAACGAGGCTCCTCGAGGCTTCCCGTTCTTAGGCAACATGCAGAAGTGCTTTGTGAGCAGGATCAGGAGTTTCTGCAACCATTCCAGTCCTAGGAGTCAAAAGGAACCAAAAATAACCATTAAAATCCCTTTAAGCCAATACAAGATCACAACCAAACCTTGACTTGGCAGACAGTATGCTCAAAAGCAATGGGCCCGATTAACAAAGGGGCTAAGATTTCACCACGAGTGCAGAGAGTACGCACTTAACTTTACTAAATACAAGTCCCTTTGTGAATCGGGCACTCAAATGGCCCATTAAAAGTAGAAAGCAAATCTATGAAATTGTTTTCTGCGTTTTGGATTTTTCCAATCCAAGAAATAGGTTAGGGCCATCTCCAATCCACCCTACAGAGAGTCTGTTAGATTCTTCTAATAAGAAGGGGGACCCCTGAAATAGGATAAGGCAGGTACAACAGGGGAACTAACAGAGAACCTATACGAAAGAAAGTAACCTGCCAACAACTATATGATAAGACAAGGCCCAGTGCAGGGTCCAAAAGGATAGATGCTCAAGACCAAAAGGCAAACCAGGACAAGAGGCAACTCAGAAAAAATGTGTCACAGAATTCATTAAATCATTTTTTTTTTTTTTTTTAATTGATTTACTTGAAATTATACATGGATATACACACAAGTTTTTTTTACTTTAGACTTATTGATAAATTACACCCGATAAGGTTGAAAGTAAGGAGCCTAACAAATTTCACATATAAAACAGATAATCATCCCACACACTCCCTCAAAACAACACCATCATACTACTACACATTCAACAGCAACATCAAACCTTGGGTCATATCAGTACACATAAAATAAAAACAATGGGTAATTTGAAGGGAAATTCTGTAATTCAAATCCCCTAGAGGGAATTTCAGCAGCCCGATAGGCTAAGGAACACCGGTAAATACGATCTCAGGAGCCCAATGGGCTTACAAACGCCAACGCGCGTTTCGGTGTCCCGACCAGATGGGGGCTACACCTTCATCAGGGCGAGGGAGGGCATGTGAGGTGGGACGAACACACCTGGGAATAAAAAACTGTATAAGTACATACAAATATAAATACACATTCAGTTGTCCACAAAATATACGCATGGGGTGATAATCACATGATTATAGAATAGGCATTTCATATGCGGAATATCACTAGGCTTTATGTTGCATTTAATAGTCAAGTGGATATCCGCCAAGGGGGCCTGCATTAAAAGGCTCAATTGTCACATAGGTTTGCCATCGGTCAGGAGAAGGGGGTATAACATTAAGCACGATAAAGATTAAAATAAGGAATATTGTGCAAGAACAGGGGAGTGAGAAAGGAGCAGATAAAGAAACAATAAAAGATATAAATGCGTATTAGAGTGATACAACATATATGTTCATGAACATATATCCAGACATAAAAGATAGAGATATAGAAAGATCCTCACCAGAGACAAAACAGCTGAGAGAAGTGAACTATACAAAGCGCCAAATGCGCATCAAAAGGTGAACCATTACGAGCCGAAAGGTACAAAAATAACTTAGCCTAGCAACCTTACAGCCCGCATAGGGGAAAAGAAAATAATTAAGGACCACATTGCGTGGGAAGACATAAGAGTGCTCAACAAAATAAAAATAAAATAAGATGAAAAGGCCAAGGGATACCTCTCAATAAAAATGGCTCTCAGCAGCAGTAGAGGTTGCCAAAAGATGAACAGGGTTCAGGTAATTAGAAAACGCCTGAGATGTTGGTGCTTCTAAGAAATGGTGGGAACAGAGGCAAAAATAGAAAATGAGGTCCCACCAATAATTAGGATCAGGCTTGGATGGCCAAAGATGAATTAAAGATGTAGCCAGACCACCCACCCGTAATCTGTCAAAGCGACGGTCCAAATGCAAATACAGGTGCAGGCGTGGGGAGGTATCATCGCCGGGAAATCCGAAAAAACGGGGGTTTATAGTCAAGGAAGACGGAGGGGAAACAAATTCCTCCCAGCCGGAGGTACGAGGCACACAGCGTCAAGGCGTACGGGTCAACGAGAGGGTCAAAGCAGCCTAATATACGGACGTTTGTACTGATAACTATCCCTCCCTCCCCCCTTTTATGCCTTCCTAAATTCTGCTTTGACCCTCTCGTTGACCCGTACGCCTTGACAATGTGTGCCTCGTACCTCCGGCTGGGAGGAATTGGTTTCCCCTCCGTCTTCCTTGAGGACTATAAACCCCCGTTTTTTCGGATTTCCCGGCGACGATACCTCCCCACGCCTGCACCTGTATTTGCATTTGGACCGTTGCTTTGACCGATTACGGGTGGGTGGTCTGGCTACATCTTTAATTCATCTTTGGCCATCCAAGCCGGATCCTTATTATTGGTGGGACCTCATTTTCTATTTTTGCCTCTGTTCCCACCATTTCTTAGAAGCACCAACATCTCAGGCGTTTTCTAATTACCTGAACCCTGTTCATCTTTTGGGAACCTCTACTGCTGCTGAGAGCCATTTTTATTGAGAGGTATCCCTTGGCCTTTTCATCTTATTTTATTTTTATTTTGTTGAGCACTCTTAGGTTTTCCCACGCAATGTGGTCCTTAATTATTTTCTTTTCCCCTATGCGGGCTGTAAGGTTGCTAGGCTAAGTTATAGGCTTGTCCCTTTCAGCTCGTAATGGTTCACCTTTTGATGCGCATTTGGCGCTTTGTATCGTGCACTTCTCTCAACTGTTTTGTCTCTGGTGAGGATCTCTTTCTATATCTCTTTATCTTTTATGTCTGGATATATGTTCATGAACATATATGTTGTATCACTCTAATACGCATTCATATCTTTTATTGTTTCTTTATCTGCTCCTTTCTCACTCCCCTGTTCTTGCACAATCTTCCTTATTTTAATCTTTATCGTGCTTAATGTTATACCCCCTTCTCCTGACCGATGGCAAACCTATGTGACAATTGAGCCTTTTAATGCAGGCCCCCTTGGCGGATATCCACTTGACTATTAAATGCAACATAAAGCCTAGTGATATTCCGCATATGAAATGCCTATTCTATAATCATGTGATTATCACCCCATGCGTATATTTTGAGGACAACTGAATGTGTATTTATATTTGTATGTACTTGTACAGTTTTTTATTCCCAGGTGTGTTCGTCCCACCTCACCTCCCTCGCCCTGATGAAGGTGTAGCCCCCATCTGGTCGTGACACTGAAACGCGCGTTGGCGTTTGTAAGCCCATTGGGCTCCTGAGATCGTATTTACCGGTGTTCCTTAGCCTATCGGGCTGCTGAAATTCCCTCTAGGGGATTTGAATTACAGAATTTCCCTTCAAATTACCCATTGTTTTTATTTTATGTGTACTGATATGACCCGAGGTTTGATGTTGCTGTTGAATGTGTAGTAGTAGGATTGTGTTGTTTTGAGGGAGTGTGTGGGATGATTATCTGTTTTATATGTGAAATTTGTTAGGCTCCTTACTTTCAACCTTGTCGGGTGTAATTTATCAATACGTCTAAAGTAAAAAAAACTTGTGTGTGTATATCCATGTATAATTTCAAGTAAATCAATTAAAAAAAAACCAAAAAAATAAAAAATGATTTAATGAATTCTGTGACACATTTTTTCTGAGTTGCCTCTTGTCCTGGTTTGCCTTTTGGTCTAGAGCATCTATCCTTTTGGACCCTGCACTGGGCCTTGTCTTATCATAGTTGTTGGCAGGTTACTTTCCTTCGTATAGGTTCTCTGTTAGATTCTTCGCCATGCTTGGCAAATCTACTCAATATCCGCGAATAGGACAAAGCATCTTTACACGAATGACTGGGATAAAAGGCTTCCACCGGTGAGACCCTCCACTTCAGCCTAAGACCCACACAAATACTATAAGGCCTCAACTCTGTTGCATCCTAAAGCCTCCTCTGATTTTACATTTGATTTTTAAATAATGCCAACAGCAAGTAGAAGTCCAAAGAGCCTTCATATTAAAGAGGCACACAAACGCAGGATGAAACACGGCACAGAGATAACATTTAATTGAACTTGCTGCCCTGAAAGGCAACAAGAGCCAACTAAATACTCTCATACTAGCACATCCAGATTCCAAAATGCAAATTCAATTTGGGATTGCAAATGGTGATGAGTGTCTTTTGGAAAGTGCCCAATATGAAACCGTGACTGACTCACGGCCCTACCTTGCTATGTTCTCACTGATTTTCACGGTAGAAATCCTTTGGTGTGCACAGAATTTCTAAAGGTTTTAATATTTGCAGTTGCAAACTACACCCATACTTTGGGCATGAAGGGGATACATCACCAAGAGAAACAACCATAGCACTTGAAATCCGTGCTGCGTACTTCCACTGCAGAGACGGTTCGCAAAATATTGGATGATTGCCATTCCCATACAGTCATGGGCTCTCCAGCTGGGGCACTGGGTGTATTTGATAGGATGTGTTATTCACCAATGGTTCCTTTCAGGCCAGACCCCTCACACTGATTTGCATGTGGCTGGGTGCTAACTGGAATGCATGGTGAGAAAAGGAACAGATGGATTTAGGTCCAGATCTTTATATGGGGGTGAATGTGACATTGTTCAGCATTCCATCCATCAATTGTTCTTTTTTCATTTGTCACTAAGTGAACGGGTAATTACAGACGAGGGCCCCATACTCTCCATGTAACTGGACTTATGCTAGCCTGGCTAATGAGGGGTGATACCGTGATACCATTCCAGGATGCTTGTTTCTAGTCCACAGAGTACTTGGCAAATCAGACTGGACTGTTGAGCAGGGTCAAGACTGATTTGCATGTGCCTGGGTGCAAACTGGAATGGTATGGTGAGAAAACAATGATTAAGGTACAGATCTCTGTACTGGGGGTAATGTTTGACAATGTTCAGCCTTCTGTCCAGGAATTGTTCTTTTTGCACTTTAAGTTTGTATTTTCTTGCCTTAGCCATTTGGTGCCTCCAACCGGTCTCTGCGTTACATGACTAGGTGTGGGTGACTGTTGGGCTTTGTGCATTATTCCTAGACAGCCACACACAATGGTAAGGTCAGGTGCGACTGGACGGGCATCACTTGGAGGATGGAAGGGAAGAGCTGGAGCCAGCTCCACCTACACTTGAATAGGCTGTGTCCTGTCTCCACACAAAGGGCTGCATACCCCTGCAGTTAGTCTGGAGCAAGGCCCAGAAATGCAGGGCACCGGTACACTTCAAATGCATGGCTCTAGAAACTTCTCCCCACTTCAACGGCCGAACTGGGTATAAATACTGGACCTCAGTATGCTTCTGGAGCTGTGGATTCTCGGACAGGAGAAGGACTGCTATGCTACTGAAAGGAGCACCACTCTGCTGGGCTGCTACTCTAAAGGACTGCCGCCCTGCTGTGCTGATCTGCTGCCCTCTTGCCTGGGTCAGAAGGACTGGACCTGCAACTCTTGAACCCATAGTGACTTCAAGGGCCAGTTGGCTGGCCTTCGATCTGAAGCCTCATGGACACAACAGACTTCCAACAACCTTGCGCATGCACCTGGACTTTGCCATCTGCAGAGTCTACACTTCCAAGTGGTGGCACCCCAGTACTGGACCCTTGGAAGTGGCCTTAAGGTGCTCTGCTATCCTCTGTGGATCCATCGGAACCGATGCATCTCCTCTGCTGTGCAAACTAGAGCAGGGCCGAAATTGCTGTGTGGACCGGACCCATAGCTAAAACTTGCAACCACCACCACTAATTGGAACCCCGACTGTGCAATGCAGGATTTAAGGTACTTTGTTCAGTGGACCTAACTGGGTTCCTGTAGCCCGCAAGCGATCCAATAAGGTTGGCCTGAACATGCGACTGTCCCGGTCTTGTGCAACCAGATATCCACAATTGGCACTTTTTGGAGCTTCATTCCCTGAAATCTTTAAAATTGGAGAGCTCCGGTCCTACTTATTGGATGTTAGTCGTTTTGGTCTGGTTTAATTTATTAAAGAAAGAACTACTTTGCTAACTTGTTGTGACATCCTTTTTGCGTTGAGTTTTCACTTTAACACTGTTTGAACTGTTGCACAAGGTGAAATCTGATGCCCTTCAGGTTTTAAAAATACAAATATGAAACAAATAAAAATGCGGCTACACTGTGTCATCAATTGAAAGGTATGCAGCGTGTTTTTCAGTTAACACTCTTGGCATGTAATGTAGGGGTATTAGTATTTTTTTGATATTTGTGTATTTAATAATTTCCACAGACGTTAGATGCAGGCCATGGTTTCCAGTTAAAAGCCATACGAAATTGATAGGACCGGAACCAACCAAAACCTTATTTGGCTTTAAAAAAAAAAAAATCGTATTTATTTTTAACAATATTGTTTAAGGGCACGTCTCCACAAAATATACATCATTAAAATACAAGTTATCAAAAACAGATACAAAAGTGCATACAAAAGTCCCTAAACATTTTCATATACACAGACAATTCATTGCATCAAGATCACCTTTTGTTTTGCAGATAGTCTGCAGATAAAAAACGAGCCACATTAAAAACATTTGAACTTCTCGTATCAAATTTCAATATCCGCAAGGGGAAACCGCCTTCACAACGCCCCTTTGTATCGTAAAACGCAAACAGCATATTGATATAATCCACTTCGAGTGAACCACATAGGCAAGACAGGAGAAAACTTGTTCTCGTTTCCTTCTCTGCAAAACAAACTGGACAACAATCTGGAGTCAAAGAAGAACTGGTAGTAGACCAGTTACTTGTAAAAGCTCTAAATAGGATTCCATACCTAAAATGTGTATACAAGTGATTGGCCAATTGGGAGCAATATCTTTTAAAAAGTGCAGTCATGATTCAGGGCTACCATTTTTTGTAAATATATAAAAAAAACAATTCCTCAGTATATCAAATTCTACACCAGTATAGCAATGGTAGGAGTGTGATCAAATCTGCCGCCTTTTATAACAATGTCTAAATGCAACAGTAACATGGGGGCACTCTGTGGTAAATATAGACGTGTGTAAATAGGTATGCCTCAATTTGCTAGATAGGATGGAAGACATGACCGCTCTGAAGATGTATCTGTACTTCGAGAATTTTTGAAGTAAGGTCAACACACATTCAGCTTTAGTGTAATTTCCTACCATCTCATGTTCACCCTGAAGGTCTTTGCACCTCAGATTTGCCCCTATGAGTGCCTTTATGACGGTTTGATATATAAGCTGTATGTCTGGGATACTCTGAATGTGTCCTCATCTGGACCGAAGGAATGGGTTTTGCTGGAGTATGGATGCACTGGTCTGCATTTTAAGACCATCAATTAGGGAGACAACTTGCTTCCCTCATAAGTAAACTACATTAATCTAGCAATTCTTTAAAAAAAATTAAATAAAGTTAATAAAATATGCAAATTCCTGGTAATACATTGGCTTAGAAGGAACAGATGGCACATGCTGCAGGGATGTAAAGGACGACAAGAATGGTAAATAAATGGATCCATAAATGTAGGGAATGGCTTACTTGATATAAAACACATGACTTTCAATGTACTTGCCTTGGAGGGTTAAACCGCTCCAATGAAATCCAATATATAAACGTACCCCGATTCTTCAGTGGGCAGTGCTGTGTCTTTATACAATGTTTTGTGGTGGCGTATCCCCAATGCCACAGAGTAAATCTTGAACAGCAGCACCGCAGCATTTCCACAAACACAAACATTGCTCACCTACTTCGCTGTAGCACGGTATCCTCGGTTGGCCAGCTCCAGGTTGTATTGAACCCCTTCAGGGTCTCGTGGCCTCTGGATGATCGCCTTCCCATGGCGGCCAAACGCATTGGTCTTTAAAAACTAGAGATTGAACAGACAGATGTCACAGCTTAGACCAATAACAAGTAAAATCGGTAACATTAAACCTGAACACAGTTGCAGAGTATTGGAGTATTGAAAACAGGTGTAGAACAACTGCACCAGCCACTAGACCTATGACCAGGCCCTATAAGTGGACAATCATACGGTTTCTGTGGATAGTTTGGAGTGGGCTTAGTGAGCAAATTACTGAATCTTAAAGACTAAGCTTCGTATCAACCAATCTATCAGGGCTTCACCCGAAGGCAGATTACGCTTTTCAGATGAAACGGACATAAAATTGCTTCGCAATCATCTAGATGTCAGGTCTCGAAGTCAGAAATCCAGGCAGTTTCATAGTACTGCACCAGCATCAAGTCCATTTTTTTGCTTAAATTTCTTTATTGGCATTTGAACAAAGGCATCCACGTGTTCCAACATAGGATAACAAGCATAGCAAAAGATCCAGTTATCATACCAGTCCCTCCTCCCTCACGTCTCCACATCGTCGACAGAATATTAAAACTTGAATATGACATACCGTATGGGATAAAGAGAAGTGAGGGGGAGGAGGATAAAAGCACAGATAATTCGAGCTCTGCCCTTCAGAGGTCCAGCCAATCAAGAAGAAAGTTCTTAAAACCAACAACCATCAAGTACTTCATAATCTGACAACTGAAATGAGGGCCCACTTTTTTAAAGGAGAGTAAACAGAATGACAAAGGGTCAAATAGGGACACAGTTGGAACCCCGCGGTCGAAACCACGTGTGTTCAGACTCTGCAAGCCCTACCATGCATGCCTTAACCATCCACATGCGTGGTTAAGGCATATACATGGTTAAGGCAATGCGCGGTAGGACTTGTGGATGGACGGAAGCAGGGAGACATCTGCGGTGAGGCAATTGTGGCGGGTCGAGGTACTTTTGTGGGATGGGGAGCTTGAGGTTGTGTGGGCTGGTTCGGGGTTATTTTAAGTTGGGCTGGAGGATGGTTGGGGTACTTTTGTGGTCTGGGGGTTGGTGGTTTTGTGAGCTGGGGTTGGGAATGTTTTATGTGCTGTGGGGGGGGTTGGAGTATGTATGTGGGCTGGCGGTAGGTTTGTGGGATGGGGTGGGCTGGGGCAGTCTACCTTCAGACGGATGGAAGCAGGCGGAGATTCGCGGTGAGGTAAGTGGGGCTGGGCCGGGTACTCTTGTGGGCTGGGAATGGGTTTGGGTAGTTTTGTGGGCTGGGGGTGAGTCAGGGTTGTTTTCTGAACTGGGGGTGAGTCGGATAGTTTTGTGGGCTAGGGGTTGAGCGGGGTAATTTTCATGGCTGGGGGTGTAGCAATTTGTCTGGGCTGGGACAAGTTGTCAGGGCGGGGGGGGGGGGGGGGTCGGAGTAGTTTTTAGGGCTGGGGGAGTATTGGGGTAGTTTTTTGAATTCGGGGTTAAGGTATTAGGCCTCAGGGCAGGGGAATAGATAGTTGGGATAGTTTAGGGCGTAGGGGAGGGCGGGGCAGTTCTTAGGGCTGTGTCAGGGCTGGACAGGATTAAGGGGAGGGTACAGCGTGGGGGTTGGGAGGGGGTAGGGGTATTTGCAACTCAGGGCGGGAGGGGTGCGTGGGTGAATTTGTGCCTTCGGGCGTAGGGGAAGGGGGTGGCGAGCTTAGCCATGCATACCCCTTTCCATGCATGCCTATACCACGAAAATTCGTAGTAAAGGCATGCGTGGTAAAGCAATGTGTGGTTAAGATGCAGTCATTCAGACCGTGTTGTTTAGGCACGCAGGGAAAGGGAGCAACAGCTGATCATGTAAGAACGCATTTGACTGCAAGGAAGAACTCACATGTTGTACCAGAGCCCTTTACATGAGCACAAGTTGCTTTACAGACATTTATTTTTGTTTTAGTTAGGTACGGTGAGATGAACTGATTTGCCCAGAATCACAGGTTTGGTGTCCCTGCTGAGACTCGAACCCGGTTTCCCAGCTCAGAGGTCAACCGTCCTAGCTGTTCGACCACATCCTCTCACCAATCAGATATTTCTTTTCATGCATTGTTGTGCAGTCTGCACACATTCATTACGACAACATTCAGAAACACCTATTGTATAAAAATGAACGTCACAATGTTTCATGTGGAGGTTCCACTTACAATGAGCTAATTAACTTTAAAAAGTTCAGCACTGGACCCACAGAGTAGCAAATATTCTTACTAGGACTAAACCACTGAAGAACAACTTATCTATCCAATACTCCAGTTGGCTTTGACTGGCACTAGTACATCAGGATACAGAACTGTCGTACTTTGTTGGTCTCCAATGCTCGTTCCAATTTCTTTGACGACGATTTTCAACTATTTGGAGTGCAGAAACATTGCCATACATACAAGCCACTTTAATATTTTTCCAGATCTGCAGCATTAGAACCACCAGAGCATGAGAAAAACTCATTCAGATTAGTAATTCTCTATTACATAAAAATATTTAATCCTGGATGTCAAAGAAGCGTAAAACAGTACACATCTTAATTGGAAGCGAAACTTGACCCAGTGGCTCTACTGGTGTTTCATGAACTTTGCTACCACCTGAACCAGGACCTTGGTCAGAAATGGCAGCTTACAAATGGATTTGCGGTTTTGCAAAGATCTAGAAAACTACTAATGATGGAGCCACCAGGAGCAGTAGTCCGGACTAGCAGTTCCACTACAACAGCCATTTTCCGAAGTAAACAAAAGCAAAATGAGCGAAAGTGACTGCGTTCCAGAGCAGAGGCCCCGCTCTACATTTTAGGTTTAGATATGTGAATACAGACTGTGGAATACATGTGCTAAAATAATTTGGAAGTAATTAAATCTAAGTTATCATGGTGAGATATATGGAATTGTGACTTCATTACATTTGTCAAATAAATTTTGTAGGATTTTCTTCTTTTTTTTAAAATTATGCCACAAATTGTAATTTTATTCATTTTGCTATTTAGGATACAGATATATGTGTCTGTCTTGGCTTATGGGCTATGTGGAGTTACTTGCTTTACAACGGATTGAGCTGCAAAATTCACCTGCTTTTGCACATCATTCTTATGCAATGAATCCTTTAAGTAGCTAAACGCCACTAGCAGAAACATAGAGGGATATTGCAGGAATCACAGTAAGCCCTCAAAAAAAACTATTCACCAAAGTGAAAACCTAAAGACAAAGTAAGAGAGTCTCCCATCTAAACTGAGACCAGAGAACTGTTGAGACAGTTGCAGATATCCAGTAGATTTTAAGACTACATGGCTTCCCGGACATCACTGTTCAAGATCACTTTGAATCAGTTTAAAAATAAGCCTTCGAAGCATATATGGCTCCATATAAAAGGCAGAACCTGGCTAGTGGTTATTTTTTCGGTAGCAAATCAAATTGTAGTTTGTATTCGCTGCTTTCTTTAAAGCACAGCTTCATGTATAAAATATTGCTCTAAAATAACTAAGCTCTCCTCATGGCAAAATCTCAGATTTCACTTTTTTAGGAAACCCAGGTAAGGGGCATCTGGAGCTGTGAAATCTGTTAAAGGTTGTGGATCCTTTAATGCATCAATCAGTGCCTCCGAACATAGAGATAAAGCAAATGGCCATGTGAGACAGCTATGGCATGTTTCTTCATAGTAAGTAAGTATCTTGTTCAGATTGCGGAGAGAAGCTAGAAATAAGAGGACCACAAATTTGGAGTACGAATTCAAAAGACCACACAGTGGAGTCACACCTCAAGGTTCCCTTCAGATGATAGACCATTGAGGTCCCTCAGAGAGATCACAAACCATTAAATCAGAACAAATTATCACAATTAGAGCAGGTACTGATAAAGCTGATGAACTGTGTAGGAACGCAGAAGCAGCCTACTACACAACATTTCTCCATCTTGCAGCAGCTAGAAACATTACAAGTGATTACACACAAGTGTCGGTGGTGAGAGGGGAACACTTAGTAAGTAGAACCTCCAATACTCTTTCGACTGTCAAACTTCAATATCTGCTACGGAGCCGCAAGACCCTGCTACTCCTGAAACTACAAGGACAAACTACAAACTTTCACTCCAAGGATGACCACGTAGATGTGTCCTGTACAGCAAGACTCATCAGGAACCTGAAGTCATCCAAGAATTTAGACAATTCGTGAGATCTGCACAAACACTATAGAAGCTCAACAAGTCTTACAGATTATGCTGAATTACTCACATTATCCAATCGCTAAAAATAAGCGCTCTTGTTCTGGCCTTTTCAGATCTGCATTCAACCCTCCGAGACACAGCCTAAACCTCAGCTTAGAACAATCTCTGGAAATACTAGAAGCACACTTGGAATAGGAGGCTGGTGGAAGCTTCATCGAATGTACTTCCATCCAGTTCACATACTCTTGACAAGGATAGGCATATCAACTAGAAATAATAAAAAAGAGAAATTCATACTTTATAAACAGATTCTGGAGAAGAACAGACCGTCTTACCGGCTCACCAAGGGAGATTTTTGGATCAAGGTTTAGGAAGCGAGATGGCAGTAGCATAAATTACAACTGTCAACTTAACTACAGCCAACAAACAAGAGAATATTCATGGAGCCTGGCAAATTCTGAAATCATCCAGCATTCATTATCACATGTATGCGGATGTTACCCAACTATACCTGAAGATAGTCTCTCCCGAGGACATTCAGTCCCTCAACTCGGCCCTTCTAGAAACACAAAGCAGGCTGACATGTAACCACCTGAAGCTAAATGCCCTCAAAACGGAATTCCTCCTAATTGCACCCCAAAAGCAATCTCCGGTCATGGAACAATGGTTGAATCAGCTTACTGGTCTTAACTGTAGACTTCCTCGTTGATTCGGCAACCTCTCTGGGTCTCATGTTATACAAAAGTTTGAACATGCAGAAGCACATCAGTACCCTCACCAAAGGAGCGAACTTCCAACTCAGCATCCTAAGGAAACTCAAACCCTTTCTCCCTGCTCATGAACTAAAGATTGCAGTGCAACCATTAGTGATCTCAAAGCTGGACTATGGTAAGGCAACGCTTTGCCCCGAGTGAAGACGGCTCCTCTCAGTGTTGCCCTCTATTCTGCTACCAGGCTCATAACTGACACTAACCAATACAACCATATTTCTCCGGACTTGATGGCCCTGACCTGGCTTTCATATGAAGCTCAGATACAGTTAAAAATTGCATGCATGGCACACAAACCCATCCACTTCAATACCCCTCTGTACCACGATCAGAAACTAGAGGGGTCATGTGGAGAGTGCCTCCTAAAGCACCAGCACCCTATTGCTCAAGCCACAAAATTCAAGAAAAAAAAAAAAAAACCTACAATCGAGCCCTCAGGTATGGCTCAGAGGATCTGGAACTCCCTTCTCCCCAAAGTCAGGGTGAACCCTTCCACTGAGCTCTTCAAAAAAAGAAGACAAAGGGCTCCTGATAGACATTTCTGCCTCAGTCTGGCTACTCCATTTGATATTGGGAATTTACTGTTGATTTTGTGGCCCAGCTGCCTGGTTCACGAGAATGTCGGACTTTATAAGACTGAATTTTTTGCTTTGTTGGTTCTGTTTTGTTTGCTTGTACCCTTCTTTATGTATAAACTGTAAAGCGCTCCGATACCATCGGTGGTAATGTTCGCACTATATAAAACTTTCTAAATAAAATATAATGAGCGATTGTCTCGCTGGTGAGAGAAAACCGCTCCAAAGCAACTAGAAATTTGACAAGCATTTGATGGTCAAACACAGATACTTGCTAAAACCAAGGCTTGAACAGTTAAATCAAGAAGAATTTAAAACACTCCATTCATTGAGCAGGGAAGCTAACCCACAAATTAATACCGATTTGTATAGAGCACTTGGTGACTTAAAGAGTAGTGCTAGATAACCGAGGAGCAGGAAGGAAAACTCAGGCAAGGCAGATGCTGCGCCAAGCGAAAACCCAGCTTTTGAGCCGCATGTTGAAGTGTATGTATTGCAAATGAGTTCACGAAAAATAATCATCCCAAATCAAGGCAGGGTTAACTAGAAGGCTCAGCCACCAATGTAGGCTTCTTTTACTTTAGGAATGACTAAAAGCCTGAAGAGATGCTCTAAGAACAAGTTTAGAAGTATCAGTAGAGATACACAATATATGGATAAGTATTACTCAGTTTAGTAACTTACGCAAAGTGTTTTGAAACTTTAACACTTCTGAACAAGAATCTGAGCGGAGGTAGGATGAGAAAAGTGATCTTGTTCTTATTTAATACAATGAGTGGCCTGACTGCTGCATTCAGAATGGTTTGCAGTCGCTGAAGACGACAAATGAGAATTCTTATGTTAAGTAGCATTGCCTTAGTAAAGTCAGAATGTAATAGTAGACTGCACTGAAATGAGGTGTTGGAAGAAGAGGCGCAGTTTTAGCCAGTTCTTTCAGCAGCCCAAACCTTGTTCGTGTGAGATAAAAGTGATCTAGAAGCCAAAGTTTTGAACTATGAGTCCTGGTTCAGGGGTGCTGGGGGAGAGGTTAAAAAAAACAATTCTCCACCATGCTGCAGGCCATATAAATGCTATTCCACATTTCCATTAATGTTCTGTAATTTACTTACAATTAGAAAGAATTGTACAACTCAATTGTTTGAGAGTGGAGTTGACATACATTTGTCTCACATTGCGAGACTCTGTACCCAAACAAATGTTTTATTCTGCAATATACATAAAGTGAATGCAATGGCTTTAGTTTTGCAGGCCTGTTTAATTCATTTTTTATTTCTTTGTTACCCCTGAATAATTGTTTGTCCAATTCAATGGATTTGTGCATTTGCTTTAATACAGTTAACACTTCATTGTGTTTAATTCTTATGATTCGATTCAGTGACTCGTATCATAGGTGCCTAAATATCTGGAGTAGGCATACTTTGTTTTATGAAGGACACTCTTGTTGGCCAATGACTTCAGATGAGTCACCAAGCTTGCAAGGGGTGAGGATAGAGATAGAGATAGAGATAGAGACACACATATACATACATTCACTTAAAAACACCATAGGTTTCACACATGTTATAGTTAGCTGGACATTTCACTCGTAAAAAAACAATGACATTTCCACATTATAGTTAGTGCAGGCAACTATAACTCACGCGACCGCAATCCTCTGCTGATGACGTCAGATATTACATCACTGTATTTAGACACTTATTTACCCATGTCTTCTTCCATTAATCTTTAGCTATACATATATTACAAATATTTATTTTTCAGAAAGACACACGTCAGTGATGTAATATCTGACGTCATCAGCAGAGGATTGCGGTCGCGTGAGTTATAGTTGCCTGCACTAACTATAACGTGGGAATTTCATTGGTTTTTTACGAGTGAAATGTCCAGCTAACTATAACATGTGTGAAACCTATGGTTTTTTAAGTGAATTTGCAAGGTTTTTTAAATGCTAATTCGTAACTATAACGTGTGTGAAACCTATGGTTTTTTCAGTGAATTTGTACGGTTTTTTAAATGCCAAGTTATGTATTTATTAATTATTTTTTTTCCAGGTTTTTCACCGTGCGCGCACCGAGCGCCCACGGTTCGCAGTGCGTGCCGTGCGCGCTCGGTGCGCGCACCTCGCGATTTAAAAAAAAAAAAAAAAATGTTTTCTCCCTTGGGGGTCCTTCTGTGACCCCCCCTGACCAAGGCTAGGGGGACAGGAACTGTCCACTCTGCCCCTTTTTCACGTTCTCCACCTTTTTTTTCACCCCCTCAGACTGCGAGAGACAAAATGGCAGCCGACATACTGGTTTCGACCGATTCGAATGTTTACCGACATCTAACAACCAATCAGAATTGCGCTCGCGCACGGCAGGGTGCGCGCACAGTGCGCGCGTATAGATATTGATATGCTTTTAAATGCTATTTTCTCAGGAAATACTGAACAGATTTACACCAGACCTGCAAAAGGCACTTCCTTGACCTTATGGCTACCTCTCTGCCAAATTTCACGTAATTCTGTTCAGTCGTTCTGGCTGTAGCTGTGACTAAAGGTCCTATGGAAAAATGCATGGGGAAAACGCGTTTTGCGACCCTCCTTTTTCTCGGCCCCCGCTTGACGAATCACCCTGAGACTTTCAGGGTAGGAGCTGAACGGAGCACCCCAATAGTTTTGAAAATTTCGCAAGGATTCGTCAACAGGCGCCAAAGTTATTCAAAATAGAATTGAGATTTCCTATGGAAACTAGGTTGTAACTATAACTATCTACTGGCGACCGCCAGTAGAGAGATAGATAGATATATATATATATATATATATATATATATATATATATATATATATCGAGCCACACTCTCAGAGATTACCGGGACGCTTATATCGCGGTGCCATCTCAGGGTCAGAAAAGTTATAGACATAAGCATGAGTGTAATATTGCAGTTCTTCATATGTAAGTGGCACTGCTTCAAAATGGCCGAAAATTTAGGCATCATGTATTGCAGTTTCTATGTCAGTCCTATTTCTGTTACTATTATTTTTGTCACGTTTTTTGTTTAAAAATTGTATAGCACCAAACGTGTAATTACCCGTGACCAAGGCGGTTACGCCGAAACGCGTTGGGTAAAAGTGGCTTTATTTTTGATGAATAAATCACCGTGAAGCCTCAAGCCTGTGTTTGGACATTCATTTGGGAAGGAGTGCATCTGATGCGTTGCTGCATTGTGGAACTATATATATATATATATATATATATATATATATATATATATATATATATATATATATATCCTGCTCCTGCTTGCACCAATAGATTGAGAAGCACTCGAACACGAACATAGAGCTCCAAGCTTAAGCCCTTTATTAGTGGTACGGAAGACACCAGCCTGCTCCCTTTCACAGCCATCTCCCACTTCTGCCGACGCGTTTCGAAATTATCTTTCTTCTTCAAAGGCTTGTGGGAAAGGAAAACAAGCTTAGTCCAGTCTCTCCCAGTTAAATACACAAAGATAGCGCGCCCTCTATGGACCGCTCTGCATGAGTCAACGCTGAGTGTTCTGGGAGATGTGGTCCTGAACACTTGCTTGTGAATATTCTGTTGGTGCGTGCGAGGCCCGTAGATGAGCCCCGGCAGGTGGGCGCTTCTGGGGGCCTGGGAGAGACTGGACTAAGCTTGTTTTCCTTTCCCACAAGCCTTTGAAGAAGAAAGATAATTTCGAAACGCGTGAATTTGCAAGGTTTTTTAAATGCTAATTCCTAACTATAACGTGTGTGACACCTATGGTTTTTTTAAGTGAATTTGTACGTTTTTTTAAATTCTAAGTTATATTTTTTCAGGTTTTTCACCGTGCGCTCACCGTATATATGTACTTTTACCTGAAATTCTCAGGAACTACTGAACAGATTGACTCCAGATATTCAAAAGGCACATCCCTGACCTGAGGACTACCTCTCTGCCAAATTTCAAGTAATTCTGTTCTGCCGTTCGGGCTGTACCTTGGTCTAAAGGACCCTATGGAAAAATGCATGGGGAAAACACGTTTTGGGACCCCCCTTTTTTCTCGGCTTGACTAATCACCCCGAGACTTTAGGGTAGGAGCGGAGCGCCCCACCTATTTTGAAAAATTCGCGAGGATGCGTCAACCGGCGCCAAAGTTATTCAACATTTTCAGATTTCCTATGGAAACACGGTCCTAACTATAACTATCTACTGGCGACCGCCAGTAGATAATATATATCTATCAAAGTGCAAGCTGGTATCTTCAAGATTTGCCTCAAGCTGAAGGTTAATCAGGGTATTATTGGAGTCTTAAAAGTCAAAGAAAAGTCTAAGCAGGATGGCTTAAGGAGCCACGTGAGTGTTGGTCTCAGTGATGACCCCCGTGGGGCATTACAAAGGATGCATACATGATTTTGCCTGTATGGTGCCAGTGCTACCATTTACTCATCAACCTTAAGGTCCATTCTCACAGCGACGCCCAGGCTCATGTAGCTTGCGCAGGATAGACATTCAAAATACAGATCCCCCTCCTTGGCTATCTTACATTATGCAAAACAATTTTTTGTGCATAGTAGATTATTGCTGTTAGCAGGATTTTGTTGTACAAAAGTATCATGTTTTATGTACATGTTCATTATTAATCTAAAACATGTTTTACTTGTAGTTACCCCTGACGAAGGACTTGTGTAGTCCGAAATGCCTTGGGTTTTTAATAAAGAACAAGCCTGGGATGAATCATGTGTTGATCGTGTTTTTGACAGAAGTCCGGATGGTCTCATCAAAAATATAAGAAACCTGGAAAATTGCATGGTTCTTCTAAAGTGGATGAAGTGGAGCTGAGCTGTTAAAGAGTTGCTAAAGAGAATTGTATGAATATTTGGCTAAATAAGGATTAATCTTAAGCATTGTGGATTTGCTGGGCGACTGGTTTGGGGCGTAAAGGACGCCCCACTCAGTTCACTGTATCATAAGTGCCACCAGGGCAAGGCACTACACCAGTAACGCATGCACCCTTTCAGGACTTTTGGACAAACAAGGAATCAAATGAGTAGATGGTGTGCATGCCATTACTTCTGCATCATTAACCATGTAGTTGTGAACTGCCACGTCAACCTGACAAGTTAAACCTCTTGCCAGGCCCAAACCTTACTTTTTTTTTTTAGTCCTCATTCTCAACCCATTTAGGTATGCCCAAACCGATGATAAAGAGAAAATTCCACCGTCTCAGTACACTGGATCTGCGGGCTTGTACCTAAAAAAGGCACAGCCTGCCGGTGTTCTCAATCAAACAAATCTGGAGACAATACCCACTTGGGAGGCCCTTAACTCAGCTTAAAATGCCGGAACATCTCAATCATACCCTTAAGGATAAGGGGTATACCAGAGAGGGAGGGCTGTGTAATCCTTGGACTAGAGGGGGGAAAAAAACCCTAGTTCCATTTCAAAAGCTTCTAGAAGTCTTGCTTCTTATTTCCTGCCCTTGAGAGATCCAACCTGGAAAGCCTCAAGAGATGTCTGCCAGTCTTGATATGTAGGTGGTAGAGGGTCTTTCCATTTCATGCAGATCTCTTCTAGCGAGTAGAATAGCGTAAAATAGGAGTTTTAGATGGGCCTTCCAGATTTGTTGCTAGGCCAAAAATAAGCATTGGTAGATTGATAACAATGTGTGTCCCTAGTGACCTTGCAAGCATATTGCCCACTCCTTCCCAAAAATCTGCAAGGACAGGGCAGTTCAAAAACATGTGGATAGCTGATGCTGCGATTTCCCCACATCTCACAAAAAACTGGTGGACCATTTGAGAATTTTGTTAGCCTCTGAGTTGAATAGTAGGCTCTATGAATTGTGAAGAGGTGGTTCCTGCGGAGCCAAGCTGGTTTTACAATGTCCCACAGCATTTTGCATGAATTTAACCATATTGACTGGAGATCTTGCTGTGGGATGCAGCTCTCCCAGAGTAAGGTTGGCAGTTGAAATACACAGTCCTCCTCTTCCATAATACACCAATACCAAAAAGCAACTTCGTTCTTTACTGGAGATTTCTGTATAATCAAATGCTCAAATTGGTTGCCACTACCCAATCGATGTTTATTTCGGGAAGCTTCAACTGAGGTAGCCTAACTAGTTAGTTGCAAATATTTAAATCTAGAAAGATGGACCTACTTTCTCCCTGAGGACCGCCCAGGGAACTAATGTACTATCCAAAAAGATCTCCCCACCTCTCAATTCCAGCCGTCCTGAGGGGCAAAGATAGACTGTCTAACTGACATTCTGGAGTCCCTGGAGAGTCCCATATTGGAGCAAAACTAGAGAAATATCCCAACTTCAGCGAAACCCTCAGCTTGACCCACATTCTTACCAACCCCTGTAGTACCTTCAACCTAACTGTTTTGAAAAACTTAGGGTCGCCGTATTTATAGAAGAAACCGTCCTCTGGGATACCAGACCCTCTCAACATGGCCAAAAAATTACCTGCTCCCTTGCTAGTAGGTATCTTTAATAACATACGCGAGTGGGATAACTGAAACGCCCAGGCATACAGCTGTAAGTCAGGGGCTGCCAGACCTCCCTTCTCCCTACGCCTTCTAATTTTCTTCCAGGCAATCCTGGAATGTCGGGAAGCCCATACAAATGTATTAAGTTCACTTTGTAATTTAGTCAGGGCGACAGTATCAAAAAATAGAGGAATAGAACTAAAAAGGAAAGTAAATCTAGGCAGAATGGACATTTTAATTAGATTAACTCGCCCCAGTATAGACGAGGGTAATAAATCCAATGATTTCGTTAGCTTCCGTGTTTCTCTTGCAACCAGTGTTAAATTATAGGTAGGTATCTTATCTATGTCTTGAAGAATGTGTATACGCAAATATCTCGTTAGTTTTCAAAGGGTGAGCTGATGTTGGGTCTGCATATTCCAAGCCATTATTTCGGTTTTAGATGTATTGACCTTATAACCTGAGACTGTACCAAATTCTTGTGCCAAAATAACAGCGGGGTAGGCACTATTCAAATCTGATGTAAATATCAAGATATCATCGGCGTATAAAGCCACTTTTTTTCCCCATACTTGAAAGAAGATACTCTATGTTCATCTCGCAACATTTGGGCGAAAGATTCAATATATAAAATCGAACAGTAGTGGGGAAAGGGGACAACCCTGACGCGTTCCCCTAGAGATCTCAAAGGGTTCTGCAAGGGAGCCATTTATGAGAAGGTTTGCCGATGGTTTACTGTATAAGAGTGCAATAGAACGCCTAAACTTATTCCCGATCTTAAACTTAGCCAAAGCCTCCGACAGGAACAACCAATTGACCCTGTCGAAGGCCTTCGCTGCGTCAAGGGTCATCACTGCAAGTGGAAGAGACCACGTTGAGGCCAGATCTATAGCCCCAATCAAGTCATAAGTCAAATCTGACAGGTGACGGCCCCCAACAAAGCCCCTTTGGTCCGGATGTAAAAGATCCCCTGCGACCCTTCCAAGCCTGGTAGCCATTATAGAGGCGTAGATTTTATAGTCCGCATTTAATATAGAAATTGGCCTACATGATTCACAGCTTGTGGCCTATTTTCCCGGCTTTAGTATTAGGGTCATAGTTGCATTATTCCAAGAGGGTGGGGGCGCCATTCCATCTTGAAGAATTTGGTTAAATAGGGTTGTCAGAACCGGCACGACCTCCTTAACAATACATCTATATATCTCAGAAGGAAGGCCGTCTGAGCCTGCTCCCTTACCCTTTCTCAGCCTCATTATTTCTCTATAAACCTCCTCATGGGTAACCAGTTGATCTAACGCCACTTGTTGTTCCGGGTTTAGTGCAGGGAGATTTATATTTCTTAACCAGGACTGAATTTTCAAAAGATCTAAATCTCCATCCTCCCCATAAATTGCCTGAAAAAGAGAGTGAAACACCCCTCTGATATCCACATCAGAAGTATAGGATATGCCATCCTTGAAGACAGAGTTAATATAATTTCTTGGTCAGATTTTACTTTCAAAGCAAGAAGTTTCCCTGCACCTTCACCATATTCAAAGTGGGCTATTTTTCTAGCCTCCCACCTCTGCATTAGACGTGAACTCAGTACAGCTTCGAGCTGTCCCTTAAGATCACGTAAATTAGCTTGCACTCCTTCAAGAGAGCGCAGGTTTTGCAAGTCGAGCAGTGATTGTGTATCTTTAATTTTACTCTATCGCAGAGATTTCTTCCTTATATTTTTTGTTCTTATAGACCGAAATACTTGTTATGTTGCCCCTCAGGAAAGCTTTAAATGATTCCCATACATTGACCACTGAAGCAGTATCCAGATTCCTCACCATAAAACTTTCGGTCTCTCTCCGGAGGGCAAGTGAGACCGTCTAATGCCAATAGTGAACGGTCCATAGACCTTGCCCTCAGCATAGATACCTCAGCTCTATCTATAGCCAGGCTCACTGCCGAGTGGTCAGAAAGATGGGAGGGGAGGTAGGATACATTTTTTACCAACTTCAACGATTGACTAACAAGTATAAAATCAATTCTAGATTGAGGTTTATATTTGTAGTTGCAGAACGAATATTCACGTCTAAGACCCGACCTAACCCTCCATATATCTAAGTACCCCATTTGCTTCATAACACCCATGAGACAAGCCCTTGTTTTGTGAGAAGTTAATGCACGATTGTTTGTGGATTTATCTAATGGATCTAATACTATATTAAAATCCCCGGCTAATATAACTGGCTCTGGGAAAAGCAACAAGGCTGATATCATGTTTTTGAGAGAAGAGGGGTCATCCTGATTCGGACCGTAATAGCCTGCAATTGTTACTTTCAGACCAATTAACTGGAGTTCTGCGTTAGCCCATCTGCCACCTGGGTCGACCGTTGTTGATCTAAGAGTTGCTTGTGCAGTTTTTTTAACCAGAATTGCCACCCCTCGTGTTTACTGATTGTGTGGTACAAATTACAAAGTCAATCCATATTGCCTTCTTGGCTAAAGCAGATAGCTCATGCTCTATTAAATGTGTCTCCTGCAAGATGATGATCTGCGCACTGCTATCTCGTATATATTGAAAAATCCTGTGTTTTCTATGATTAGTGCGCAGACCATTAACGTCCCAGGAGAGAACAGGAATACTATTCATGGAAAAACTACCCACACCATATAAAGACTGCCCAATTTATATGCAGTCCCACCAACCCAGTCAGCCTCAAAACGAAGAAAGAAAGTGATACAAACACGCACTTTTTTTTTATTAAAGCTACCAAAAAAGAAAGGAAAAGTTTTAACACTGAGAAGGAGGACATTTTTGTTTTAGTTTTTTCCCCTTGCAACACCCCACCCTGTATCTCCCAAGTGACCCTATCGCTGCCCCAATCCCCTGTGACCCAGCAACCACCCCTGCCCTCCCTGAAAACCCCTGCCCCAAGTATCTGGATCTAGTCCAGTATTCGGCACCCAGCCGTGTGTGACCCTTAACTACTTAATTATGCGTGCAGTTACTATATTAATTGCCGTTTGGATGTCTGAAGTAACTAAAATGTCTAAAGCATCAATTCTTGCTTAAATCTTTCAGGAGTACATCTGCTGCCATAACTGTCCTCACGTTGTGCATCTTGTTGTTAAACATTATTTTTAGGGTTGCAGGAAATTTCAGCTGGGCTACTGCGCCCAATTTCCTAAAATAGTCTAGTCTTCTGCCCAGCTCCCATTGCCTTTCAAGAGTTGTTCTAGACAAATCCGATCTAATTTGGAAGGTAAAACCCTTTGCGGTAAAAGATTTTTGCTTTAGTGCTAAAGTGAGGATTTGTTCTTTAAGGGTATATGTCTGGAAGTTAACTAGAATCCTTCTAGGCTTCGGCCTTTGCAAATTGATACGGAACGGGTCCCTGTGTATTCACTGGATGTCCTTAAATATCTCATCTGAAGGCTCGGAACCCAAGGCTTCTTTTAGCAGGGCGACAACAAACTGTTTAAGTTCTCCTCCTTCTCTATCCTCGGGGACATTGAGGAGTCGGAGATTATTTCGCCTAGCATGGTTTTCTAAGGACTCTAGACGTTCAGATAATGCTGCCTCGCTTGATTTAAGGGATTTTATGTCAGTCTCAGCAAGTTCTAAATTAGCTGTAAGGTTAGTGACGTTTTCTTCTAGTAGGAGCGTTCTAGTATTTAAGAGATCTACTTTTGATCCAAGAGTCTCACAGAAGGTTCCGATTTCAACTTGGTTGGCTGTAGAAGCTTGAAAGCACTGTTTGATATCCTGGGATAAAGCCCTGAGCATTTCTCCAACAGAGTACTCTGGATGGTCATCTGATATGTGCTGGTATTCCCGCATTTTTGGATCGCATGGTCCATTTGTGTTCTGATGAAGTTCAACAACACTGACCGAAGACGGAGAGGAGAGCTCAATCTCCCCCTGTCCTAATTGTGTCAAATTTTCATGATTGGGGCCCCTAGGGGAGACAGCTCGTAACCCTGGAGAAGAGGGAGATATAGGATCTTGAATGACCATTACCTTACTTCGGGAAGATTCTCTTTTAGTCAGCTCCAATATTTGAGGAAGCACTTTAATATAGAAACTCAAAGAGGGCGTTATTTTTATGGACCCCCCCTTGTTGGGCTTTGTTTTTTAGCTCCCCTTGTTTTCCGTGAAGCAGACCCCACTAGGAAGGATGGCTGCCCTTCCTTTCTTACCAGAACACCTTTGGGTTCTGAAGTCCCCTCCAAGCCTACTGGCGTCGGCTGACTGATTTTTTTAATAAAGCAGTTTTGCTTAGGTTGTACATTTCTTCCCCCTTCTCTTTGATTTTTTAACTTCCAAGCGATTGTATAAAGTAACTTGCGTCACCTGGCGTCTGGGTCTAAGTTTTGCAGAAGCGATTACAGTAACAGGCTCAGGGTCAGAGTCTAGCTCACCACCCGAAGCTGGTATGGCCCCCCCTTTTGATAGTCCAGCATCCGCTTCACTGACTGCCGGAACCTCAGAGCCCCCCTTCGGTAATCCCTCCAGGGTGACCAGTCTCACGACAACAGACTCCACAATGCCCCCAAACAAACCCCTACCTCGTGGAGAGCTGAGGCAGGTGCCTAGCGTGCGTCGAAGCTCTCGGGACGCCAAACTCCAGCGAAGAGCGCCTGAGAGGACAGCGGGCTGAAAGTAAAACCCGGAACCAAGCCCACACATCGGTAAGGAAGGAAGCAGTACGCAATCCTAAGAAAACTCCGCTCCAAGCTTACACCGAGCAGGGCGGGGGAAAAAATATACGGACCGAACAAGTCCTCCACGCTAAAAGACGCCCCCAGGATCGCTAAGGTTCCACATGACTTTCCCGCAAACAAGCCGGCATTAATTTTCCATATCGTCAGAAGAAAGGCTCAAGCGCAGGGTTCCACACACGGGAAAGGTGCCGTGGCCGCTCAACTAGTGGCCGCCATGTTTTCTCCCACCCCTAGAGTATGTCCTGGATACTTTTTTTTATGTATTTAAAATTCAGGTAATTTACTTTGAAGTTTTCCATGTCATGGTTGCGAAAAATGTTCAATATTGCAAGGCACATCTCTCTCAGAGAAAAACATTAGGATTACCTTATGAGGTAGGTGAGAAACCCTTCATGGCTGGTGTCTCTGGGCTCACCATCTAAAATCCAAACTTATGGTGAAGTCGAATTTTAAATTGCAATTCTAACAATGCCACTGTCCTAAAGTTGGCATTTCTTTTTACTTTAGCCATTTGGTGCCTGCTGCCTGTCTCTGATCACAGGTCTAGGGTGGATGACAGCTAGGCATGGTGTATCCCCCTAGACAGCCATACACAATGGGAGCTTAGGTGTGACTGGATGGGCCATCCAGGCAGGATGGGAGGGAGCAGCTGGACCCAGCCTCACTTAGGCTGTGTCCTGTCCCGCAACAAAGGGATGCATACACCCCTGTAGAGAGTCTGGAGCCAGGGCAGGAAGGAAGAACATCTGGGCACTTGAAAGGCATGTCTGATGTCTCCCCCTACTTCAAAGGCACCACTGGGTATATGTACTGGACCTCCGACACAACATCAGTAGAATTGCAGTGATGCTGAAAGGACTTCCTTTAGAGTGGCACTCCAGCAGAATGGAACTGCTGCCTTACTGATCTGCTGATCTCTTGCCTGGGATGTAACAATTGGACCTGGAACACATCTTGAACCCAGGACCCTAAAGTAACTAATAAGGGCTGGACTACTGACCTCCTGATCTGAATCTGACCACAGCTCCTGACTGCCCCCCCATCCTTACCCCCCTCCCCCAAGAGGTTCCTCTTAGGTGCTGGGCCCTTGGTGTGGTTCTCTAGCTCAAAGTCATGCTTTTGGGCCATTTGCGGCTGCAAACTGGCTGCTTCATCCCAGAATCATGCCACTCGAACCAGAAGCCAGCGTGAGACACCCCAAGTTTGTTTATTTCTACAGCAGAAAGCACAGTCAGCCCGCATGAATCGCCATCATGAGGCTCCAGCCCAGCAGACAACAATGCCTTGTTTGCTCTTTGCGCCCTGCTGACCATGGCCAGCTACGCACTCCTTGCTGCTGGTTTACTTGTTCCTGGGAAACTGGACTCAAGGCACAAAACAGAAGGTAAACCTTCCATGGGGCTAATGGGGGAGTGAACTCAACTTGTGCTCTATTGCGGTTGGCCTGAACTTTTGACTTTGACTTGGTCTAGTGCGACCAGATCGCCGCAGGTTGGTGCTTTGTTTCTATGCGCTAGTTTACAGTTTATTCTTAAAAAATTAAAAGCCCGGTTCTACTGATTGGATTTGTTATTTTGGTCTCGTTTTATTAATTAAACTATTTTTGTAACCTGATGAGGAATCTTTGTGAGGCATTTTCACTGTTTGAAGTGTTGCACAAATACTTTACACATAGCCTCTAAAGTTAAGACTGACTGCTCTGTGCCAAGCTACCAGAAGGGTTAATTTAGGGTTTGCCTGCCTATTACCCCGACTAGGATTGAGATTGCTGCTTTACCAGGGTTATTACTCCAGTCAACCAACAACCCAATTTCCAACACTGATCTTCGAGAATATTCAGGTCATAGATCAGACATACACCAAACACTTACCAGATACATATTGACCTTCAATTTATGCTCAGTAAGCCACTTAACTGCTTACATCAGCGGTTCTTAATTTGTGGTCTGGGGAAGCTTGGGTGTCTGCGACTCCTACTTGGGTAGTCTGCAACTGCTTTGAAAATTACATAATAGTAACAAATTAAGTTTATACAACTTAAAGAACATGTAAAATGTAACTTTAAAATGGTATGTAAATGTAAAGGAATTTGACATTTGAGGCTAAAAATTAAGCTGGTGTCCTCATGGGAGCAGTGCAAGTGCTTCAAACAGAATATACGAAGGATGATGGGCGACCACAATTGAATTTAGAAAAACTCCCAACCTCTGAATTAAATAAATGATTCCATAATTTTTGCATTAGTTTGCTGAACGATTGTTTCATTATATGTGTATTGCGGAATTCAGAAATGATGCTGTGGGAGCACCAGAATTCCAATAATGTTCAGTGGGGGTTTCCAGATTCCAGTAACGATTAATGGGGAGTGGGGGGTCCACAGAGGTGAAAAACCAAAGAACCACAGGCTTTCATTATTCATACTCCTGGGCGCACCTGATTGATAAGTAAACATTCAATGCGAGGTTGACCACCGTCCAGATACTATTACATTTGTCTACAAACATTCAACCAGTAAATGGGTGGGTAAACATGAAATATGCTTGTTTATCTGCATATGTCCTGCTCGCTATCCGTTCAAACACCCCCCTGCCTGCATCAGTGCACATCAATTCAAAGCATTGAGAATTGCACCCAGTGATACTATAGATTGCATTGCCATTAGAAAGGTAATTCAATAGATATACTTCAAACTTTACAACACAAGTAGACATCTCGCAGTCTGGCCTGAACCTCCACTCTACAGAGCACAAAGTACCAAGCTGTAGAAATTGCTTCAAACTGTATTTTACAGGTAAGAAAAAAACACTGGGTCAAGTTCCCAATGATTGGAAAAAGATGTTCAGCCTTTTTTTTTTCTTTTTTTAAATGTGTTTTTATTATCATTTTTCAGATTAATACACAAACCAACGAAGACAATGGGGGGCACATAACTCACATATACACAAAGCTATTGTGTACGTCGTCACATTAATGTGATTTTCTGTTATATTATGAGTTGTATTGAACTCAAAGTCCTCAGGTCATTTGTGTCTGACTGGCAGTTAGACCGGGTGTCATACCAGAGATTCCCTCCGAGGACCCCAGCCATAAGCTTTCCACCACCTTCAGATCTTGTCAAACTTGCAGGGACAGCCTCTACCACTGTATGTCACTTTCACTGCCATAATGTAGAGGGCCATCCCCCACCTCCCCAATACCTGGCCACAGCTCTTTTGGCCACTACAAAGGCCAGGGCACTAAAAAAAAGTTTAAAGCGTGGGATATCCCGCCATTAGGGATCCCCGTAGAACTAATCACGTCTCAAGTGCAAGTGAAACTTCAAGAATAATCCATAGGTCCTGGACATTCACTTTTCAGTATCTTTGTATATGGGGACACTGCTAAAGTTTGAGAATGAAGGACTATCGTCAACACAGCTCAAGCAGGTAGTAGAAGAGCTCTTCCCATCATATGTAGCTTGTTACGATCATAGTAGACCCTATATGGGCTTTTGAATTGCATCAAGCGCAGGGGTGACTTGATGGCAACTGCCCTTCAGTGCATTAGTGCAACCTCCTAGTCTACATCCTTGAGTTCTCCCCTCATCCTGCAGCCACCTACCATGTAGTTGGCCCAGGGTATCTGGCACGTTATTGATTTGCCTGCGTGTGGCAGAAATCGCTCCCTTCCATAGCGCGTCCATTACAATTCGTCCCTCAAGAGGGGCATATGCAGATAACGGTCACACTCCGCCCTCAGGGCACAAGGCATGTCTTAACTGCTCATATTTCAGAAATTGGGTTGGGTGTAGTTGGTATTCCTTCTGCAGCGAGGTGAAGGGCATAATGTCCCCCTTATCGAGGATATCTCCCACCTTGGAGATACCCATGGTATCGGAGGGTTACCTAGCTATCTTACAGGCCCAACCAAGTGATTTTGTGGCTTTGCCCCACGCTTCCAGGGCGATCTGTGTTGCTGGCAGCAGTGTCCAGGTGCCCCTCCTGCTTTGGTAAGCCAATCACCTAAGTAGAGAGATACATGAACATTTTGTCTCTGCAGATGTGTTGAGAATACTGCAAGACAATTAGCGAATACGTGAGGTGTGGTAGTGACCCCGAATGTAAGAACTTCGAACTGATAAGGTTTGCCTGCTATCATGAATCTTACATATTTGCAGTGAGCAGTGTGTACTGGTATGTGGAACGAACGTCCCTTTGTGTCTAAAGGTGCCATAAGGTCACCCTGTTGAAGAATGGCATGACATCCTACAAGGTAACCATATGGAAATGTTCTGATAGGATGTACTTGTTTAGGCTTGAGATCTCAAATTAGCTTTGAGAGCTGTCCTTTTGGGGGATTGTGAAGTATAGGAAGCATACCCCTGAACCCTGCTGTTGGAGTGAAACTGGTTCCATGGCCCCTTTGATGAGAAGTGCATGGACCTCCTGCTTGACTAGGGTTTGATGTTCTGGTGAGAACCTGTGAGTGTGAGGTGGAATGGTGGGCGGTGTGGTAATGAGCTCCAGACAATAGCCATGTTGGATAATCGCTAACTCCCATTTGTCTGTAGCAATGGAATGCCAGATTGGGTAGAAAAATGTAACTCGTTCCCAGACAGATGTGTGGCCAGAGGGAGGATGGGGTAGTCACTATTTTGCAGAGGGTGTTGCTCCTCAAGAGGAGGCACCCTTACTAATATCTATGGTGTTGCCTATGAACGAGCCTCTGTAGTAACCTGTCAGAGGTATGAAGCTGTTTGTGTTGGGAAGTGGCTGCCTCTGTTGAGGTGGACCTGCATGAACCTCTGGAGTATACTCCTCTACTTCGGGAAGGTGTTGCCCGAAGTAGAGAAGTATACTGGCACCCATGAAGTAGCGACATTGGGCGTTATTTGAGGACTGTGCTGGAACACTCGTACGCAGGACTAACTTTTAATCGAAGATAAAGTGCACCATGATAAGTTGAAAGCGTGCCAGCTAAGTGCAATTGAATATGGTTTCTCTCGTGCCATACGGTTAATTCGCAGACCGTGACAGATGCATATTAGCACCCGGGGGAGGCCTCAAGTTGTTCCTTATACCCTTGTCCTGATGAGGCCCAAATGAAAGGGCTGAAATGCATAGACCGTTGAAGAAAGGAGAAATCTATGAAATAGCAAATTGTGTTAAAAATGGTTGTGCACACTATTAAAAGGTTGTAGAGGTGTAATTGGTACCGCAAGTCTGTAGATGATTACCACAGTGGATTGCAGTTAATTAGTAAGGGAACACTTTATTGTAAAATCGCGGGGGCAAGAAACAATTTTGTGATTTATGTACTTTTTGTATACCTTGTGTATGGTCATTTGATGTTGATTTGATGGAGAACTATTAAAAAGTAATTAATAATTGTTCCAACCAGGAATACACAATGGTATGTGGCTGTTTGAGACGTAGATAAATGAGATGGTATTAGGCACCAAGAAATAGGAGTAATTTGATGTACCCTATGTCTACTTTGAATGAATCCATCCCTCCACATCACTTATTGTATGGTGTGATAATTGCTTGCCCAGAAGGTGAAGGGGTATTTGGGCAAACCCTGTTGATTTTGTGCCAGGGGGCCACCTCAGCAAAGTATGCTGGCCTGAGAGATCCTGAGTGAGCCGGAACGGGGGTCCTCCATGTACTTTGCAGGGGGCACCCTCAAGTTTCGTTACACCACTGGTTGATAGGCAGGGTTAGTGTCCTGGTCCTTAGTTTTCTTCCTTGGAGGAAGGGATACATCTAGAGCTTCCTCAATTGTCAATTTCCTCTTTGGAGGAGAGGATGGTGCAGCAAGAATACAACCAGTTCCCACTTGGATCTGTATTTTCTGCTGGCGAACGTCCATTTTTTCCAGAATGGGTTTGACAGGAGACAGAAGATGTTCTGAAGTCCTTGGGCTCCGAAGGTTTTGGTTTCGAAGGGTGATGCTTAGTCTGTACTGAGGAAGATGGTGTTGGCATAGAAAATTGGGTCAGTACCAAAGCAGGTTCTCGGTCTGAAGAAGTTGATGCCGAAGGCTTTGCCTTGGTAGTAATCTTTGGCACGAGCCCAGGGGTGTGCTGTGCAAACAGTTTTTTGGATCCCACCATGGCCAGAAGGCAGTGGTGGTCGTCTGGCGACCTCGAATAGTGGGAGCAGCAAAGCTGAAATGTTTTTGGACAGCTTGGCTGAAGAAGCAGGGGTCCCAGTACCCTGGGAAGATGGGAGTTCCTGCATCTCCAAGTCTAGCTCAACTTTGGAGCGGTCCTTGATGGAGGTAGTCTCTTCTTCCTAGACTGGACTCTTCTTGGGTGTGTTCTTTGCCAAAGAGGTCTACAGTGCTATCTGTGGCATTTCGAGATTACGTGCCCTCCGGTCCCATAGTTTTTTTTTTAACCGAAACCAACTACAAGCGTTGCAGTCTATTTCTTTGTAAGTGGCTGAAAAACAAAGATCACACAAGGTGTTGCTCTGTGTGCGGATATTTCGTGTGGCAACACGGATAGAATCTAAACAGCATGTGCTCCATTACCAGCAACATATCTTCAAAGGGGGTGATTAGACATTGAAGGTACGCCCTAAAGAACTGTGCCCAAAGGGCTCAGACAAACAAATTGGAACTGATGAGTTTTGCAAACAAAATGCAGATGTTGAAAAAGCGAACGAGAAACAATTGAGTTGAAGACCGTAAAAGAAAGTAATTTAGGGCATGAATGTAAAATGCAACTACAAGGGCTACCAAGGGCGTGTTTTTCTACATGAGAATGGTTCAACATTCTCTCCATTTCAAGTTCTTAAGAGTCTTGAGGAGTGCTTTAAGCGACAGGGGTTTGGCAGTGGATGAATCTGGCACTCAAGATTGGGGCAGTAACTGAGGTTGAATGGGCAAGCTTGTAATCTGAGCAGGTAAATGTTTTGGGCAGCTGGTCTTCAGATTGATATAAGGTATATTAGGATGCATAAGTAAGGAGGATTGTATTCTCCCGGTTAATACTTTGTTTTTTTTTCTTTCTTAGGTTGTGTTGCTGGTCTTCCCAGTGCAATCACAGCAGTATGGATTGTTCGATCTTCATTGGTTCGTTCCGCTGAAAAACAGGATGAACAAACGACTTTGAGTGCAGTTGGGGCTGGATAGAGAGTAGTTGTGTCTTGGAGGGGGAAGGGTGGCATGAGATGGGGTGAGTTACTTGGTAGGCTCACAAAATTCATTGTGGAATAGCCGTGCCCAGATCTGTTGGTTTTGTACTTGGGTGAAAATGACTAAGAATTCTGGAGTTGGTTTGCTCAAAGCAATGCAAGTCGATTTAACCTGTATAAAAAGTTTGGGCAGGGACCCATGTAGTGTGGGCAGAGCTGGAGCAAAGGAGGCTGTGGAGCAGCAGCAGTGGTGGTTTGCCAATAGAGGGGCAGGGGGCACCAGGGTGGTGGCTCCACCTCTTCCAATTGCTGCTGGAAGTGTTCCAGCTTTAACAAGAAAACAAACCACATTACAGATGGTTCGCAAGAACTGTGATAGTGTGTCATGTTAGTCTGAAATTTGTAGGGGTGCATCATAACCATGGATAGTGCGCACCCACATATATTTGTTGTATTAAAAATTTGATTAATAGAAATGTGGTATTTAATAGATTTATGTAATCCTAAACATTCAATGTAAATGCTTAAGGAAGTAGTTAGTGTGTAATGTAATGCATTCGGTTTAAACGTGCACCATATTAAATCTGCACATGTAGAGATGATTAATTGTGCTTTAACGTGATAAAGTATATTGCTTGCAGATGTAACTTAAATAATGCGTGTAATTCTTGATGTGTAAAGGCCTAAATGAGTATTCGCGTTTTGCTATGAAAGGCCTATTCATTTATGTTAGCTGAATTGTGCAGGCCCAAAATGCATTCTCCTTGGGAAGGTTCATTTGGAGATAGTCAGCGAAATGTATGTGCATGCAAGGTTTTCTTGTTCTCATACTTCTGTTGCAGGTGCAAGGACACTGTCTTTGTTAGACTGATGCTCTTTGTTTTAGGAGTTCGGTATGGAGGCGGCTCGCAACAGAGTATCTTGGAATGTCGATAATTGAAAGAAGCCTGGGACTTAAGGCCATACCAACCGTTGCTGGACAAAGCACAAGTTTGTGGAAAATTACCTACGAGAGGTGCTAAGCCAGAAGTGTTCCAGAGGCGTGTCCTCTGTATTGTACATTTTGTATTCGTGACAGTGCCCCAAGGGAGGAGGAAAGCAGATGTGAGCAATGAGCCATTAGGGGTAGAAGGAAAGGATCGATACTGAGGAAGAAGACTTAAAATGAATTTGCAGCATCGGCTTCTGCCCCATGCAACGTGAGTGTACTTAGGAAGTCTTCACAAGCTGACACTTTTTTCTTGATTTTGCCTGTAATATGCTAAATAGGGATGTCACCTTAGTGATAGTGTAGGGACAGTTTAACGGATTTCTTTGTACTGACTAATGAAGACGGATTTAGATGTCGGAGCAGTTATTGCTTGACTAATATTTTGAGCTTTTTATGCTTCACAGGATTAGATTGGTGCGTAGGATAAACTTTGTATTAGTGCCCATGTATTTCTTTAACCTCATTATGAGGTGCCTGTATGTTCAGTTATTTTTTGGCTTTGTAATAAATCCCCTAAACTTTTATTCGGAGTCTGTGATCCTTCAGAGTCTGGATTGATTGGTTCATTGGTCTAATTTTGAATGAATTGGTTTTCTCCCCTTTACACTTTACACTTTTCAGCAGGTAAAAAGGTCCAGTCAGCCGAAGATTGTTAGGAATGGTAAGATAAGAATCCGGCGCAATAAACTGCATCATCATATTAACACCAGAGGGACCCCTATTGTGCACGTTGGTATTGTGCATACACACAGGCTTTGGTTCATACAAACCCACGCATTCACATTCCATAGCTGACGAACCTCGGGGTGTGGCTATCATTCTCATATGCCCTATCAGAAGCTGGTTTAGAGAAGGAGGGTCTGGATCTTGAACTCTATCCTGGCTTCTGAGTGGGCAGATGCTCCGGCAGGAGTTAAAAAAAAAAAAAAAAAGGAGAACAGAAGCTGTAGTGTAGTGCAGGAGACAAATTCATGATTCTCAGGGCCAGACAAGCAGAAGCTCCCCGTCAGATGAGAAGTTTCAAAACCAGCATGTGTGGGTTTTGTGCATGAGTGTGGTTCTAGCTATGTATACATGTATGTTTACTTGAGGGCGTGTCTGAGGATGCCTCCGTGTGGATTTACAAGTCTGTATTGTCTGTTAATGGAAGAAAAACAAACCTGAAGCAGGCACAGCATTTTCATTTCTAGACAAGCCCTAAAAAGATTTGATTTGTAAATCATACAACAAACATGTGAATAGGACTGTGTCCTCCAAACTAAAACAGCTGTATTTCTTTGACATATGGAAGATTGGTCAATTTTAAAGGGTCACATTACACTGAGAAATACTTATTCAAAGTGATAGTTTTTAAACCTGAACCATTAGTGAACTAGAGGCATAAAAGTGGTCATGTGAACCCTGCACGTGGCCAGATTATAGATAAATATTGTAATCTATTAAATGAAACATTAGGTTTTTCTACAGCTGGTATCCCAAACTCACATTTTAAAATGATTTCATACGAGAGAGAAGAGAAAAAGTTTGTGAAATAAAAACGTGCCCAAGATAACTTAATTTAAACAGAAAAGCCATTTTTTATCCAGGTTTTATGATTTCACTTTGTACAAATCAGTCACTAAATGGGTATCTATTTGTCTTTATGTAAACTGTTTATTTCTTTTGTGCACCTCTGCATATTTTTTTTATAAAACAAACTCGACTCGAATGTATTGTATTGCTTTAGGGAGGACCAGCCACAAAAGAGCAACGCCAAGTAACCACAATCTATCAAACCCTATCTAGCATCACCTCTCTTCTCGCAATCTAACACCCACACAAACCTATTGGTTTCAACTAAAGGCTTCAGCCATCTTCCCGCTTTCTAATCCTACATTAAGAAGTGGGAAGCAGAAAATGAGTGGAAACCTTTATTTCCCCGGCGGCTACTGTTGGGCGCCAGGAACCCTGTAGGGTTTGGTGTGAACAATGGGTCACTACTTTCAGACTATGTTTGCGACTATCCAAGGCCAGTCTTCCTACTGCCATGCAGAAGTCAATGGGGGGCAATATGCAGCCTTCTCCAATGCAGAATCCAATGACTCTTGGCTGGTTTGATCCCATCGCCTTGAAAGGATTTCATACAGCAAGCCACAGCCTTAAACCCAGATCTCCATCAAACCCTTATGCCCCCCCCCCACACCCGGACCCGCTGTCTTTAGGGTCAGACATTAATACGGTGGCCAATAGACTTTTGAATGCTTCTTCATCATCAGCAATAGAGGTTCCCACCTGGAAGCCGGCAAAAATCCTGCCGCAGCTGAATAAACCCCAGACTGACCCTGGCAAACATCCAAATATGACCCGATTTTTGTTTCCAGTCCTTTCGAGAAGCACGCTAGTCATCGGCTCTCATAGTTCTTGGGAAGGAACAATTTATTAGATCCAAGCTAATCTGGTTTTCGCCCCAGTTTCAGTACGGAGCCCGAGCTAGTGGAAGTGGTAGATTATATCAGGGGTGCCTTAGATGTCGAAGTTAGGGCAGTGCTGACTAGGTTAGATCTCTGCCGCCTTCAACACAGTACCCTGTACTATACTATTGGAAATTGGGGGTCTGCATGGGACTGGTTGGCCCCGTTCCTTGCAGGAAGGGGTCAAGAGGTCTGGTGTCCTTATTCATCTGGGTTGCTTGATTTGCAAGTGGGAGTACCTCAGGGCTCGAGTGAGTCCTACACTATTTAATATTCATCTCACTCCACTTGCTATTTTGTAGGGTTGGGAGGAATTTGCATCATCGCGCTACGCAAAGCTCCGCAAAACGGTAAAAAATACCCGCGAGCACGCAGAAATTCAGTGAACACGTGGAATTGCTTGTTCTCAATGCTTTTTTCCGGTTCGCGAATGCTGTTTGCATGCTCGGGGGGAATATCTCACGAACACGCATTTTGAGAACACGAACAAGCAAAAAATTCCGCAAAACTGCGGACAGCAGAATTTTGGGCAATTCCCCTTTCTCCGTGGAACGCAAAATTACCCAAATTCCGCGAGCGGAACGGAATTTACCACCCAGGTATTCCTTGGTAAAAAAATATAACCTGTCTGACGGCAATTTTCCAAATGCTGACACCACTAGCTCAAATGTAATGCCGAAAGGACAGATACTTTTTTTGGTCTAAAGGTACATAAGTCTTGGCAGTCTTTTGGGCCTGTGGATGCTCCGCCAACACTACGCCATAATAGCTCGGCCTAGAATCTGGGCATTAAGATTGATGGTGGCCTTTAATATTTTCCTTGGGTTAATGCATTGAGAGTGGACGTGTTCTGACCTGTTGAGTATGCTAAGAAAGTTTTAGCATTTTGTCTCGCAGCAACAGGTAGCACAGGCATTGAGGGTTTACTAAAGTAATGATTAGTATCTGGGTCTGTGACTATTTGACTAGCAAACTGTAGGCAGTTCAAAACACGGAAGCTACTATTTTTCTAGGCCTACCACTGAGAACACATGTATCTCCACATTGAGGACATTGCACAAGCTCACTAGTCGGAAAGGATTCTTTTTAACATCTTGTTATTGGTACATAGGGCCCTTCATCAGGCTGGTGTGGGGTACCTCAGTGCTGTTATCTTTTTCTATGCTCCATCTAGGTGCCTTTGCTCAGCTAACCTTTTTTGGTCAAAGTCCAAAGGATTCCAGAGGTCTAGAACGGTTGGCAGGCCCTTTTCATTCTTGTGACAGTCAGCGTGGAACAAACTCCATTTGGAGTTACGGAACATTTTAGCCACCTCCCAGTTTGGTAATAAATTGAAGACCTTGCTTTTTAGGTTTACCAGTCATAACGTGAGGTGCATAGCACCAGGACACTGAGTAACAGAGCGCTTTACAAATGCCCTTTACATTACAATACAAAGTTCCAGGATAACCACATGGATTCTATAGACACCTATGCTCCAGCCTCCAATGTTAGCATAGTTAAATAGCAAGAAAGGCTGAAAGAAACCAGGTATAGTTCACAGTTCATTGGCAGGTGGGTGACCACTAATGGTCACTCAGACAGCCTCATGAGCACCAGTAATTTGGAGGATGTTAGTGAACAATGGTTATCTTCCAACATTAACTGAAAATGCATTCCACTGGACATTACGGACTATAGTTTATTATTGCACTTTGTTTTATTGCTGTGATGGCAGTCTGTCTACCTGCCTGCAGTCGATTTTGCCTGCGTCTTTCTTGCTATTGAATTCAAGGTGTGCTTGTAGGAGTGCTAGCTCCAGCTGTGCCGACTAAGCCCCTACAAGCAGGAATTTGGTCATACACAGGACTCACATTCCCATTGTGAAGGGGCAAGATGCAATAATGTGCATTTTGAGAAATGATGGATCATGTGATATGGTATAGCTGTTTTACTTTCTGCATTACACTCTGCTCTTTTCCAAGTTTCTAAGGGAAATTCTGATGAAAAACCTATTTTGCCACCATTGATTCGGAGTTGTCTTGGGGGAAGTTGCGCTCCAACAAGCTGACAGGGAGTTGCACTTGCCCGACACCATAAAAAAAACACTGGAATATTCCATTCTGCTCCTCTGGAGTTTTAGCCAATTTACTTAAAAAATACACAGTAATCTAACTCATTTGGCCTTGTTTTTTTTCACATTGTTGGTGGAGGATAGAACCCTCCCCCCAAAACCTCTTTTACAGTTCCCACCTTACTCGCTTGCTCAGATTCCAGGTACATAGGTACATATGTACACCCCACCGCTTTCAAAGTTCACCAGCCGCCTCTGGTTGGGGATATCACAGAACAGATCGAGGAGCAACATGTATAAGTCACATAAGTTACCAAAAATCGGCAAAAAGGAACATGACGTTTGTAGGCCACATAATCTCTTAACAGAGCCCGTATCCCCCAGAGTAAGAAAGTGGAGGTTCCATTGAAACTGAAAGACCCAACATTAAAACGTGTCAGCTTAAATGGAGGCAGTATCTGGCACAGGGCTCATTGCTCGTCTTACCATGGAATTGGGAAATGTTTAACTTGGCAACAGGATTTTTGTACAACTGTATTTCTGCCACCATATACCAGAAACAATATGAAGCAAACCGCAAGATTTACCTGGAGCAAAAGCTTGACTCCATCGGGTTAGCGTTATTAGCCACACTCTTGGTGGAAGATTACTTTGGTGACAAGCCACCAACCCTTGCAGTTTGTGCAGAGTGATTGAATCCGGACATGTTACTTGTACAAGATAATTAGCTCCTGGATAATGACCATATAGAGATACCCCTTTGAGGCTAGCGATATGGCAAATTAAAGAATTTTTTGCACAAAAGGCCTGGCAGATTTGCCTGACTATGAGCACAAACAGATTGAGAAGCCATTGAGAAAGGTGGTTATAATCATCCCATTGATATTTCCCTTCTTCATAGGTAGGTTTGATTATGGTGGACTGACACTCCTTCTGAGAAAAACATGCAGAGGAAAGCATTTTAGCTGTGGTTGGAAATTAAGAAGATTATCCAGTAATGCCAAAAGGATCTAAATTAGACAAAGGAAGCTCAAGTGATGATAAAAATTTGGGCCCAGCCTCCATATTCTGCAGAATTTTGTAAACGCCCCTCAAAAGCAGAGTTTTCAGCGAGCTGGTCAGACCTTGCTCACAATACAGCTGTTCCCCAGTGAATGCCGATTAAAAATTTCCTTTTCCAGTTACAGATCGGACACAGGCCTCTATTGTTTTCCAGAATATACATTTTAGTGATACTCTGTGTCGGTATCGGGGGCTCAAAGTAGCAAACCTGGACCTTGCGAGAAGGGCAGAACCCCACACTCGAGTGAGACTGAAGGAAACGGGATGGGGCAGAAAAAAAACAAAAAACCTTTGACCAGGCATTTCTCAAGTTTAACATTAGCCTGAGAGTCAATAATGCGTTTGTGTGGAATGATTCATAGTCAACACATTCGGTGCAAATGATCTCCTGTTAAATATAGCAGGAAGGCTGAAATAGCTGTGCTCCAGAAAAGCGAGAGGGAAGTCAAGGAAAGGCCAGTGGGTCAAGTTGGAATCTCTAATGAATGAGAGGGTAATTGGTGGAAGTAATAAGCTGGAAGACATGAGCTGCCACTGGAGTTAGGGGAGAACTGAGCAGACTGAAAACAAGGCTAGCAGAAAAGGAATTGTTCATTTCGGTATGAAGCCATCAGTTGTCACTTGGGGCAGTTGTATGGAAGAGATGGGGTGAGATGCAAATGATCTTACTGGAGAGGAGAACCGCAAAGTTCCTCTTGGGGCAGAAATGGAAATCACACCTTTTGCATGATTTAGCAACTCGAGACAGATTCAACATTTGCATAGCCCCTTATGAGTTTCCATGATCTTGAAGCTGATAATGTTAAGGTAGGGTAGGGTAGGAGTGCATGATAAGGGATGGGCAGTGAAAGACCTTCTGTCCCCTTTTAATGAATTGCAACTGGATATTAGTATAACTTTTACTTAGCTTTTCTTTGACTGCTTTGAAGTTCTTGTTCACATAATCATGCTCTTGAAAGGGTAATCTCAGCTACTTTTCTAATTGACAAAGTCTTTGCAAGCCCCAACCTATCTTTCTGGAGTCACTGGTTTAATTTTCAGTCCTTCAACTAGGTCAGATTCCATGTAAACCACAATCTGTACAGGTAAGCTATCCGACTCTGGAAGGACAAACTACACTGATGGTCGCTTTATTTCCTGTGATTAATTCTAGTTGGCTTTGTATCCCTATTGAGCGATAAGCCGTAACTGACAAATCCCTAAATAAAATGAGTCCCAACTTTTCTGCTTTGCATTGATTTTGACCAATATGGTGCATCGCCGCTTTTGCATGATTTGCATTTGCTTGTGTTCCAGGTTTTGCCTAGTTTCTTAGCTCGTCTGTCCGCTTTCAATTTCTTAAACTTATCTGTTGTATGAAGGACAGCACTGCAGTCTTTGGGAAGATTTTGCAGCCTTTAGTACTACTAGAGGTTCCTAGCAATTGTATGGAGAGCTCGGCTCGCGGTGGATTGTATGACCAAGAAGGCACACAACACATCCTTTATTCTAGTTTGTAACCAAGGACCACTTCCCAGTACGAACACCCAGATGGTAATCCAAGCAGAATGTACATAGCTATATGGGCAGCATAGTAATTCCCTCCCTCCCCCCGATGTAAATAGAATCCTTCACTTTGTGAAACAAACCTGAAGCAGGTAAAAATCAAAGGATTAAATATGAAGTCCTTTTTTTCCAGCCATCACCTAATAAAATTCTACAAAACCAATATAAGACATGATAAAATCAGTGCCATATTACAAAACTGTAAAATGTATCTCATAACAGTCTTTTAATTCACATCCACATACTAGCACCACCAAGAGTGAACTCACAAACCTCTTCGAAACTTCATAGAACTGTGAGATGGTGAATGAGTAAGAGTATTTGAACTTGGACATACACAAGGTGATCTGAAGACACCATGCTGCAAATTTATCGGAGTCATAGCTCTTACACACAATACTGGTTAGCTGTCCATCTCAGCATGAGGTTACAGTCAATGCAAGAAGGCCACTGTTGGTCTAATGTTGACCACATGCCAAACGTCTGAGTAGCATCAGTGATCTGCCCATATAACACCACTGGCTTTAGTGACGGATTGGTTTAAGCAGTTTCTACCGATCATCAGTGCTGAAAGCAATTACGGAAAATGTATTTTAATGGAATATCATGGCCTGCTACAAGATGAGCAAATTGTTCTGAGAAGATGAGCCAGACTTTAGAGTTAGCTAATAGAATTCAAGCATCTTACTACAACAAGTCCAATACAGTGCAGTGCAGTGCACAAGCTCAGGGTTGAACTGTTGACAAATTCAACAGATTTATACATCTCCCTGCAATAGCAAGCATGCCCAACGCAATACACTGCCGATGTGCCATATAGATACCATTGCCACAGTCCTACCTTGGGCTCTGGTCACGCTACTGCCTATTTAGTAATGCTAATAAAATCATTGTTTAAATTCAAACTGTTTAGAAGTACATTGGACCTGGAGTTAATATGTTGACTCGTTCACATAGTCAATCATGGTTTGATGTAGAACACGCTTTGCATCAGTTTCACATAATCTCACCAGGAATATGATGAAGGGAAGGGCGATGATGGCCAGCCCACACATGACGATGATTGCTACAGCATAACCAGGGAAGTATGGATCCTGCGCATTAAGATCCGGCTTAGCATCTGGAATGGAGCATGGTAAAGAAGTTAGAGAAACACTGATCGGACCCCATCTCGGAAATTTCTGCACTCATGTATCTCTAATTAAATATGAGCCTGTTATGTTGACAGAGATGGATTCAGATGGCTTAATAAAATATATTGTGAAGAATCTATTTTCAAAGTTGACAATGAAAAGATACTGAAGGTTGTTCTGCCTAGAAAGTTGTTACGGGAAGGAATGCAAGACTGAATAACGAAACGTCTCAATGGTCGGACTGATGAAGAATACCACAATGCAGTATTTCCATTGGTGACTGGCAAACATGACTGACAACTTATGAAAACAAATATTTGCAGATAGTTTGGGCACCTTTCAGGCTCATTTTACATTTAATTATTCGTATAACCAACATGCCATGGAAAGAGGAAAAAAATTGCGCAACAGGACTACATTTTATATGCAACAATGCCAGTTTCCAAATAAAGCCTATCACTGCTGGTCTTCGTCAACAAGAAACTGTCAATGCCTGCAAGTAATCCAGCTTAAGGGGTGACTGGAGCCCCTCGGCCATGTCACTGACACACCATCTTCTCCTGGAGGAGACTGTTGAACAATTCTAACACCAGGCCAGTATATTCTACACGGGAGATGCTCATTGTCCAAGTCACCTAGTTCCAGAGACTGAAGTTTGGTGCTCAGTTTGCAGCTCTGGGCTAGTCAGTGTTTGCAGAAAGGAATGCCAAGTCATATGCCTCCCTTGGGCAATGCATCTCCAAGTGAAATGCTCTGTATTCCTTAAGATTACTCATTCCCGGATTCCATCCCTTAGACCAAAGGCCTAGACCTGTAAAAACACCAGCAGCAACTTAGCCATAATGCAATACCTCCGAGTGTAAATTGTATCCCTCGACATGCATCAAGTCAGAAAAAGACCCAAACTATTTCTTATAAAAAGTACCTGCCACAACAAAGGAGGTCGGATCCACCAGGAAGGACGATCTTCCAAAAACGTTCCCAGATCCGACTGCGTCAGTGAGGGTCTGCAGAACGTCCTTACTGGGCGGTGCTGGCCTCTGGAATATTAGCTCTCCTCGGATCAAAACAGACCCGCTCCTGCAATGGTGAATGGGAGAAATGAATACAGCAGCGCAAAAAAGTTGTTTTACAGCATATACGTAAGAGTAAGGAAATGCAAGAGAAAGCCACCCCCCCCCCCCCCCCCTCTAAACAGACCAGTCCGGAGTACAGGAAGACATTGAACACATCAGAATGGACCTGTGTAAATTAAAGTAAAAGGTTTGAAGTAGTTTCAGAAGTTAAGGAATAGTTAGCAGATCTTATAAGCTAGTCAATGTGGGTTTTTTTTTGCTACATGGTTGCATTTCAGAATTAGAAACTTTTTATAGATGATAAAACTCATACTTTTCACACCCAAATATATGAACAAATCGTGTGCTGGGCCTCAGGCCAAATGTTTCAGCCGAAAGAGTTTCTCCCAGTGGTCCGTTATCTTGGATCAGTAATGAATAATCGTTTGGTTTTAGGGGGCTACTAAATTATTTGAACATTTTCAAGTAACTTTTGGATTTGTGAAATTGATGGCCAGAGAGCACGCTGTCAAATTACCTGCCAAAATGTAATCTCATTAAAAAATTACCGATAAAACTAACACCAAGCTCTTGCAAAATACGGCCATCACAATCTTAAAGCTTCCTCTAATATTGTATGACGGCACTCAAATGACAGAGGCGCTATATTGGCACTTTAACACAAAGAAATCATAATAAAATCCCCAACTAAATCCATAAGGATGGCCAAACTTGTAAAGAGGCCCGTACCTGTGAGAAGGTCTTCAGCTTGTGATGGGGTCATTCATGTGTTATGGAAATGAACAAACTTTAAATATATATTTTAAAAATGGAAGTTTTCCAATCATTCCGATAATGTTATGTTATAGGGTATTTGTAGAGCGCGTGGCTACTCCAGGGATGGTCCCGGCGCGGTCTTGATCCCAAGACAGAGCATATGAGAGACCTAGCAACGAGACAGCTCATTTACTGTTGGAAGAGCCAGGTTAAGATTCGCCTAAAGTTGAGGAGATTACGTTCTTGTCTAGTGGATAGTGGCAGACTGTTCCATAATTTTGTGGCTGCTACCTGAAAGGAGCGTCCTCCTTTATGTGAACGGCAGAACTTGGGCACAATTGTCAGTTGCTGGGTTGATGACCGCAGGGTTCTGGGTGGTTTATAGGGCTGAATTTTATTCCTGATGTACGGGGCGGATGTTATTTAGGGCCTTAAAAGTCAGCACCAGGGCTTTGAAACGGACCCTTTTTTCACTGAAAGCCAGTGCAGGGATTTAAGGTGAAGAGACATGTGTGAACTGGGTCCGACCATAAGCACGGCCCTTGCTGCCGCATTTTGAACTACTTGGAGGTGGCTCAATCAGTAGTCCGGAAGGCCCAGATACAACACATTTACATAGTCCAGCCTTGACGTGATCAGTGCTTGGACCACAGTTTTCCTATGTGAGATATGAAGCAGGGGGAGGAAATTCCTCATTTTTAGTAGCCCAAAACAGGTGCCAGCTACCGATTGGACCTGGGACTTGTAAAGTAAAGAAAAGATATTTGTTAAGCGCGGTTGCTGCCCGTAGGCGTCCAAGCGCTGAGTTGAACATAGAGTGACGGGGGAGGAATTAAGATAGACAGGATTTGGCAAACAGCAGTGTCTTCAAATTTTTACGGAATAAGAGTAGGTCAGGGTTGGACCGGAGTGGAAGGGGGAGAGCATTCCAGAGCCTGGCGGTATTCAAAGAGAACCGCCTACCCCCAGACCTGGCTCGCTTCACTCTGGGAACAGCGGCAAGGAACGCCTCCGACCGAAGGTTCCTGTTAGGATGGTAGGGGATGACAAGGTCGCTGTTGATGGCTGGGCCCGTTTTCCAGAAGGCGCGATGCGCCAAGCACAGGGCCTTGAAGGCCACTCTCTGCCTCACTGGCAACCAGTGGAGACTTTTTAGGGCAGGTCTGGCCGACTGGGTACGCGGAATTTTCAGCAGGGAACGTGCTGCACAGTTCTGCACGACCTGCAATTTCCGGAGGGTCGTCTCAGGTGCCCCCACGTATAGGGCATTGTTCGAGTCCAGGCGAGACTGGATGAGACCTTGTACAGCCACCTTTTTGGCCTCTAGGGGAAGTAGCGGGAGAACCTTCCTCAAGATTCTAAGTAGGCCAAAACACTTGGCGGACACTTTTGTGGTCTGAGTGGAGAAGGAAAGTTTGTTGTCCAGCCACACTCCCAGGCTCTTAACACTTTCCTTAGGGATGGGAGGGGGGCCCAGCGCACTGGGCCACAATGAGGTGAAAGGCACAGGAGAGGTTGGGCCTAGGAGCATGAGCTCCGTCTTTTCTCCGTTTAGTTTTAGGGAGGAGTTGGTCATCCATTCCTTGACATCCTCTAGGCATTTTAGCAGATCGGCTGGGGAATACCTGTTGTTCTTGGTGGCCAGCGAGACCACAAGCTGGGTGTCGTCGGCGTATGACACGATTTTAATGCCATACGGTTCTACAACACCCGCCAGCGGCCTCATGTACACGTTGAACAATACAGGGCTCAGGGAGGAGCCCTGCGGTACTCCGCAGCTCAGGGGTTTACTAGAGGATACTGTCTCACCGTCGAAAATCTGAAACGACCTCCCAGACAGAAAGGAATCAAACCACTTTAAGGCGTCACCAGAAACTCCGATGTTATGGAGACGGTCCAGCAGGGTGGTATAGCTTGACCGTATCGAAGGCGGCACTTAGATCAAGGAGGATCACTGCCACTGATCCTCCCTGGTCCAGTATCCTTCTAGTTTCTTCGGTGACCGCTAACAAGGCGGTTTCTGTGCCATGCTTCGGTCTGAAGCCTGTCTGGGATGTGTGTAATAGAGAGTGGTCCTCCAGGAACTGGACCAGCTGCGCATTTATGTACTTCTCTAACACCTTGCTAACCCAAGGGAGAAGTGAGATGGGGCGATAGCTGGAGTGGTCATCTGGGTCTAGGCTGGGTTTCTTCAATAGCACCCGTACCATGGCCTGCTTCCAGGCTGTGGGGACAGAGCAAGCGGATATGGACGTGTTTAGAAGATCCAGGATTACAGGCAGGGTGGCGTTGCTTGCCTGCATCAGGACCTCTGGAGGAGCAGGGTCACAAGGAGAGCCCGACTTGACTTGTCGTGCCACTTTGCTTAAAGTGTCGAGGTCCAGAGGAGGGAAGTGCTCAAGGGAAGGCTGGTCTGGGTGAAGAGGTGGTTTAGGGAGGGGTGGATTAATCCCAACCGGGGTTGTAGCTGCAGTTGAAAAAGTGGAATAAATATTTAGAACTTTGTTGTAGAAGAAATCTGCCAGCTCATTGCATTGGTCCTGAGTTTTATTAGAAGGGGGTGCCGTGTTGGCACTAGAGCATTGCTTTATAATTTGGAAAATTTCTTTGGGCTTTGATTTCGCTTCTAGTATTTTCTCAGAGTAGTGGATTGCCTGGGCCGTTCTGATCCCTTCTTTGTAGGCTTTGATCGCTTCTTTATAGGAGGCCTTTTTGTCTGGGAGGAAATCTAAACGCCAGGCTCTCTCTCGTTGCCTACAAAGGCGTTTTAGCTGTCTTAGAGAGTCGGAGAACCAGGGGGCAGATTTCTGTAGTCTCTTCGAGGAGGATCTGCGGAACGGAAGGATCGAGTCTAGCGAATGGGTGATCCAGCTTTCAAAGTTGACGTTTGCCACATTGGGGTCTAGGCAGGGTAGCGGGCGAGTGGAGTTCAGGTTGTGCAGCCAGGACTCCAAAGGGAGTTTTGACCAATTCCTCCTGGTGGTGACTTGGGAAGGTAATTGGGGGGTTTTGTGTGTGACCCAGGTAAACGGGACCAAAAAATGATCTGACCATGGAAGGGGGGTGGGTTGATCAACAGTTAGATCCAGGCAGTTACTAAATATAGGGTCAAGTAAGTTGCCTTTTTCATGGGTCGGGGCTGCAACCAGTTGGAACAGTTGGAGCTTCCAAATCATCTAGTAATTCCTGAGCAATGTGGTCTGAGGGGGGAGTTAAAATGGAGATTAAGGTCCCCTAGGATCGTATGGTTGGCGGAAGAATTCTTTCCGCTATAATTTCTGGAAGAGTCCTATGGAACACTTTTACAGGCTCAGGGGGGTGGTAGATCAGGGTGCCGGAGAAAGAGCTATTTGCATTGAACTCTATGCAGAATGCTACACTCTCGCACTCAGATAGTTTCTGCTGTAGTACGGCATCGGTACTGGTTCTTCAATATGATCGCCAGACCTCCGCCTTTCCCTACCGGTCTATCCGATCTAAGGATATAGTAGCCTACGGGTAAGGCTTGGACCACATCTGGCTCAGAGTGTGCAGTGAGCCACGTTTCTGTCAGGAAAACCGCGTCTGGCTTTTGCTCCTCGAGCAGCATGGCAATCTGTGTGCTATGTTTTGGTAGGGAGCGGCAATTTAACGCGTACATACGGTACGTTCGTGCCGCGACCGGCGGGGATTTGCGGAAGGAGTGTTTGCACCCCGAGCATCGGCTGGGTAGCTCTCTAGGAGCGTAGATATAAGAGCACTGGGGAGTGGCAGTCCTACCTATGCCATATAAGGCCGCAGAGCTATAGGTCCTGTTCTGGGTAGGGTGGGAGCCAGGGTTTGTGGCCCCGGGTCCCGGCTGGTCGCGGACGGGCGCAGACGGGCTTGCCTTTGGCGCGCCTTCGGCGCGCAGACGGCGCTCCCGCTGCGCTCGTCCGCTGCGCTTGCGTGGGAGGCACATTTAAGTGAGGGGTTGTGGGCGTGGCCTGTAAGGTGGGCGTGGCCTCGCGTGTGCAGCGATGGCGTCCCTAAACAGAACAATGTCCCAAACAGCGCGAAATCCGCAGGTCGAAAGGATCCTACCAGGCGATGCAGCCCAGAAGATAGCACAGGTGATAGTGCAAATGATTAAAAACAAACACAGATCAACAGTTTTTAAAAGTTACACAAGTTCCCTCCGGCTTCCGCCTCAGAGGTTAAAGTTCGACTTCATGGACACATGTCAGTCCAGTTTCACCCCTACATTTTTTATGGTGGAAACTGGGCTTATGGGTGGCGGGGGGAGGGGGGGGGGGGGAAGATGCATTTTGTGGCCACCATTGATGCCATTCATCACCTGGAGCATGTCCAAAGAAAATTATTTCAGACCTGTCGGAGTTGCAAAGTAATTGATTTTGCCTAAACCAGGCAAACACCTTGGTTAGGCAAGCATGGACCTCATTACCGTTGAGCGCCTCATCCTTCTCACAGGTAAACAACTGAGTGTCATCGGCATCCAATATAATTTTTGCCCCATCTTGTTCAGCTAATGGAGCAAGAGGGGCCATGTATATATTAAACAGGGTAGGGCTTAAAACAGGACCCTGTGGAACTCCTACATTCAGCGGAGGAATGAGGGCTGAGAAAGTAGGAGACCAGACTTTGCTGGCGGCTTTCCAGGAAGGAGGAGAACCATCTAAGCACTGTGCCCCCAATACCACTTACCTTCAGTCTATGAAGGAGTCTATCGTGGGGCACGGTATCAAAAGCCGACGAGGGGTCTAGTAGTATCAGCACAGCATTTCCTACTCTATCTAGAGTGGTCTTAATCGTCTGAGACTTCCAGCAGGGCCGTCTCCATGCTGAAGTTTGCTCTAAATCCTAACTGGCTCTGGTGAAGCACCTGACTTGCCTCAAAATCAGTAATGGTGACATTCACGTATTTCGCCAATGCCTTGGAGAAATAAGGTAGAAGCGATATAGGTCTATAATTACTGACTACCAAGGGATCCACTGATGGTTTTATTTTTCTCTCTTTTTTTTTTTTGGTAAAAGCTGGAGAATTTGTCCGTGCTTCCAATTATCCGGCATCACTCCCTCGGACAGGGATAGATTCAATATCCAGTTGACAGCTGGATTCATTACCTCGGCAATAGATGCTAGAGTTTTAGCTGGGCGAAGGTCAGAGGGAGATCCGGATTTCAGGGCCTTCATAATAAATAACTAACAGTACAGTGAAAGAGTTTGAACTCTAGAAAGGTTATCTCAAAGCAAACATCTACACATGGCTTGGTGCACAGGTATGGAAAGCAAGAGAAAAACACCAAAGGGCACTAATGTAATGGACAGAATAGCAGGATTTCATCAAAGAATTTTGAGCATTCTGAATAAAAATGCATGTGACAATGTCAGTATACGCTGGAAAATGTATAAAATAGTTTCCTACCCTCAACTTGGTCAGAGAAGAGCTAAGTCAAACACGTCAAAAGAAATTGATAGACAGCCTCTAATAAACAGGCTTGCAAAATACCACATTAAAAGAAACCAAATTGGATAGGTTGAAATTGCAAAAAAAAAAAAAACAAGTTTCCTATCTCCTAAAACAATCCACTGACATCCCTTAAAAACCCTAAAAAATGTTTAATGGTACAATGGAGTAACATCGTAAAATGAATCCATTATAGTAGTACAATTACAAAAGTATCTAGAGTGAAAAGTAGATCACTAACTCATACCAATTGAGAGGTTACAAGATCATATTAGTGTACTACTTAAATCTGCATTTGGGAGACAAAATATCATGCTTCTTACACACTGCCATACCCAATACCTATAGGTGTGGACACTATCAGAGGGCTAATCAAACTGTTCATATATGCGGATCAGGACTGCCTCTTGCCTAGATGAAGTTCTGGTAAGACTCTCCTGAAGCTACTGTAGATTGTCTCTTCACAAGTCTACTAAAGAAGGATAGAAGCAAGAGCCTTTTGTGCTTCTTTCATCAGCCTGCCAATAGTCACATTATCACATTGTGAATGGGAAGAGGGCCAAAGTAGGGGACAATCTTTGCCCTAAGGGCAATAAGGCTTTATACACTATTCCAAGTTTGCCCATTTCATTTGGGACAAACTGTCAGCGTCTGAAGTATGTCTGTTTTCCACTGTTTTTTCTGCCAAGTTACACTCCAGAAATGGTCAGTAATCTTTTACAGGTGCGCTCAAATGAGAAAATTATGGGTATAGATAGAAATCTTTATCTGGTGCTTCTAAACATTAATTTAATGGGACACCTCCTTCCATGTGCCATGCATAAACACATCATTGCCCAGATTGAGAGTTTACACCTCACTTTGAAAGGTCCCGCTCAATTTACCCAGATATCTCAAACTGATAGTACTAAAACCGTGGTATGCGGCACCCAAAGGCATCTGGTAGAAGCATTTCTGCCTGTTGAACTATACGCTGTTCGGCAGATGGTCAGGGCCTACTCTTTGGGCAGTTTCATCTTCTCAAATGTTGCTGAAGTTTGATTCACAACAAATAAGTGCAGGATTTATCAAAATTGCTAACTGAATGAGTTAAGATTGATATCTCAAATTTACTCCAAAAAGAGGGAAGACTTTTAGACCGTACTCTGAAGCATAGTAGCCTAAGTTATGTATTCCACTTTTAGATGTGAAATACCTTCCTGCTCAGAGACAACAAATTTGGTTCTTAGTAGGACAAATAGGAGAATTAATCACTTGCCACAAGTACGGAATGAGAGAGGAGAGTAAACGAAATCAAAGGACCAGCTGGAGGTCTGGCCTTGTGACAGGCTCATACTAATCAGGACCCTAGGTTGAGCATCTTTGAACTGGGATCCCTCCCCAGCCATTGGGGTACATGTTTTGCCATCCTGGAAAACTCAGGTTGTTACTTAGGGATAGTTTTCAGGAAAGCAAATCAGTTGGACCAGGGGATTTCTATTAGTATTAGAAAGAGGTATCATCAAGAAGTAGTGTGCATGGAAAAATGTATTTACCACAAGATCACCAGAATACAAGTGGATCTGGTGGTGACCAGATGAACCAGAAAAAACAACGCTAGGGCCTGCTTCTCCTTGTACCAAGCATTAAAAGAGTTCTTAATGGTCAGGAAAGTTAAGTACCTTCAAGGACTGAAAGGGCTTTAGAAGGGCTCCGCTGGTGTTAAAGGACTAGCTAACCAGTTGGGAGTAGACTGAATCAGAACTACCTGGAGTCCTAGTCAGAGAATGTGATTCAGCCTGCATCACGCTGTTGAGCTCTGCAGAGGCCAGTGTCCAGTCACCTGAGAATTTTGAAAGCATTTGAGTTAATCATCCTGGAAGGTAACAGGCTCTTCCCCAGACCTCCCAGTATCACTGAAGGATAACAGTTTTCAGGTAAAGTGTGCCATTATGTTGCAAGAGGGGCTTTCAGTGGTCACTTTTTGCAGGGCACGAGCTAAAATTTACTTTTACCACTTTCAATATTCCTATGGTAGTTAGATATTGGTCTTCATATCTCCCGATTCTCGTATCCAATTGTAGGCTAGTTTAGTCCTGTATTCATTACATTTTCTCTTTATTACATTAGAATTGCATTTTACTTTTCTTACTACAGCTTTTAGTGCCACTTAAATAATTACGATTTACTCAAGAAAGCACTGCTATGTTTCACTGCAAGCCCAAGTTAATTCTGCAGTTGCAGGTGAACTGTGTTTCTTGCAATGCACTAGTTACTAATTTCAGACTAGCTCCAGGGTTAGAGAAACACAGAATCTGGCTTACTATATTCCAATTGGTTTTACTGCATTCCTCTGGTCCAATATCTCGGTCTTATTCTACTGCCTTGAATAACTGCTCTGAAGAGATGCTGAATGATCATATGAAGTGTGACATTCAAGCACAGAAGTGGATTTGGTAGTCAATAAGGAGCGAAGTATAACTACTAAGAACATGACTCTTTCTGCCTTTATGCACTATAGTATTATGAGGTTTACTAAACAAGTGCTATTTTTAGTTTATAACGAAGTACTCACAATTGCAGTTGTACTTTAAACCCACAGCTGCAACTAATCGTAAATTATATTTTTGAAAAACACTATTAAATACGAGATTTAATGTGCTCATGACGTGAATGTGCCCTACATCTCATGAGTCATTTAGTTTTTAACCCTGAACTAATGAATGGCAATCAGGCTTTCACCACCACCAAAAACAAATCCTTCCATTTGCATACCATAAAGGGCAATATAACTAGTACTCACAGAAAATCTCGAACCACCATCTGCAAGGGAGGAACACCCTTCTTCAGGACGTCCAAAACCTACAATAAGAAAAATAGTTTAAGAGCAAATATTTAACTAGGTGAAAGAGCACTGATCTCAGTACCTCACTGCTGCCTCAAACATCCAAACACACTGCTAGCATTAATATGACCTTCTGCTGTTTCCCCTCATCTACCATCTCCTTACTCTCCTCAATGCAGATCATCAGATAGGCAAGGACAATAGTATTATCAAGTAAATAACTATGCCCAGTATCAATTGATTAAGAGTGCCATTGATGTAATCTAGCCAGCATTTGTAAGGATCAAACGTTGTTTACAGAATTGTAATATTAAACTTGAAAAATTACCAGATGTTGAGTGAAAAAACATGTGGTAATTTATTGGAATAGCATCCCTTACAACTAAAAGATAAATTGGTTCTTTACAATAATCTCACAAACCACATGGGTTAATAATCACCAGAGAAAGCAAAAACCTAGAAATTCACTTGTATATCTTTAGTCAATTTCTTAAATTAACACCTGGATAAGTGCAGTGAGATGCTTTAGTTTTTCATTTCAAAGGCATCTCAAGCTTCTGTTGATGCCTGGGTCCAATGCAAGATGGGTTGCTGTTAATAGCTGTTACTTGAAGTGGTCTGCTTATGATCGAGAGTGCATGGAGTAGAGAATGCCATTACAGGTCTGCTGAAGTTTCATTACATAGCTAAGTTTCAAGGCAATTTGCAATGACAGAGCTGAATTGGAAGTTTAAATACTTACGTTTACTGTAACTGGCCAAAATACATTGACCCACCAAAAGAGCCAGCAGATACACACCTGAAATCAGCACATCAAACTGCAGGTGTAAATGACTGGAAAGAAGATGGCAAACCAGCAAGAAAGTCACAAATCAGCCCTCAACTACTACCACCGCCAGCTCAAAGCCACAAAAGAGGAGGCACCCGACACGCCAGATCAAAACCACTTCCAACTAAACAAAGGAACTCCACCATAGTCAGTATTTACCTGCCCTTCAGCCGATAAACTCAATCCCTCCCTCACAACTCTGCGACTCCCTTGCCGACCATTTCCACAAGATAGCAACAATCTACACACACTTCTATCCCCAACACTGACCTCTCCTGTAACCCACCAACCACCCGCTCACTGCATGGGAACTTGGCACAACGACATCTACCACCCTGATTAACTCCATCCATAGAGGAGCATCCACAGACCCATGCCACCACCGACTCAAACTCTGAAGCAACGAGATCAGCCACCAGCTGAACATCGTCCTCAATGCCTCAATATTGACAGCCACTTTACTGATGCATGGAAACACACGAAGGTCAGAACCCTTCAAGAAACCTTAGGCAGACCCCAGAGAGCACCAGAAATACCATACCATCTCCACATCTCGTTCCCCATCAAAGTCCTGGAGAAGGCCATCTACCTTCAACTCACCGATCTGTAAAGAAAAACTGCTGGACCCTTCCCAATCATGCTTCAGAGCAAACCATAGCACGAGAGTGCTGATTGCTGCAACAGATATCTGAGCCCTACTTGAGGAGAATCATCTGCCCTCATTCTCGATCTCTCCACAGCGTTTGACATTCTCCCACCACACACTCATCGATCGACTACACCAGACTGGAATCAGAGGCGATGAGCTCAGATGGATGGCATATTTCCTCAAGATATTCAGCCCGAGTCCACCTCCTCCCTTTACCTCACAACCCAAGAACACCATCTGCAGAATCCCCAAGGTTAATCTCTCAGCCCCATCCTCTTCAAACTTTACATGACACCACTCGGTCTTCCAGCTCATCCCCTCACTCTCCTGGTGGCCAAAGAAGTTCAGACCTGCCCCCATGCCGAAAGACCACACCCACAACCTCTGCATCAAACTCTAAAGTGTACTATATAAAATCTTCCAATGGCTACCCACCAGCATAAGGAAAACAGACGCAGACCCTCACTAGCAGACTTGACTACGGCAACGCACTATGCCGGCACCACCACTGAACTCATGGAAAGACTCTAGAGAAACCAGAATGCAGCAGCCAGACTGATCCTCAAACCACCCCCCCGCCTTCCCCCCAAAGTGGAGACATCACCCAGCACCTGAAATACCTTCACTGGTTCCCCATCCACAAGAGATTCCAATTCAAGCTCCTCACCCATGCCTACAAAGGCCTTCCACAACAAAGTACCAGACTACATGGACCACCGCCTGATCTTCCACCAGCCGACCAGAAACGTCTGCTCTGCACACCTTGAAAAACTGGGATTGGTGGGGTTTGTAAGGTATAGGCGCCAAAAGGAAAATCACATAATAATATGTCCTTGATTAAGTAAATGACGGTGCTATAAGGTGAGAAGTACCACCCTTCTTCCCAGAATCATGGGCCTAGACCCAGTCAAAACAAAAAGCAATCCCTAGCACTCGTACTGAAAATAAATGTTTTAGAAATATTACGAGTTTTCACACAAACAATTTCAAAACACATTAGCAAAAGAATGAGTTAGTCTTTCTTCACTCTTCTAGTTCGTTGTTTATTGGTTTCTATTCTTCACAGTATTTCCAGTCAGCCAACACGTGTTTCGTCGCCACAAGGGAATGTAGTCCCGCGACTTTTTCAAGGCTGTGTTTACAGAAAGAATAAAAAGAACTAGCGTATGTCCTGAATAAGAACGCATCAGAGCATTTAACAATAAGAGGGCTTCTACAAATGTGGTCATTGTAGTTCCTGTAAATGGGCAGATGACCGTAAATCCTACTTCATGGGGCCAAGAGGCAGAAGATTTAAAATACACACGAATATCAATTGCCTTACGAAATTCGTGATATACATAATTGAGTGCAAGTGCAAACTACAATACATTGGTAGCACAATCAGACCATTACGCGAACGTATAGGGGAACACACAAGGGCAATCAAACAAGGTGACATGAGATACCCCCTTGCAGCACACATGTCAATCTGCTCTGCCCAGTCATCTAACCGCACTTTCAAATTCTATGGTATTGAACATGTCCCCAGTAACCCGAGGGGGGGTAACAGGGAACTTACTTTGAGACAGAAAGAGGCCTTATGGATTTTAAAACTGAACAGTGTGGAACAGGGTCTTAATATTGATCATGAGCTACACTACTTTTTAGGCAAATAATCCAGCAAGTGGTATTCATAGTGGTTTTCTATCAGATAGGATGATTTTCTAAGCTTCCTAATTAATCTTAACCAATCAGATATAAACCCACAACGACCATAATGAAGGTACACCACCGGTTCTAATCACCGGTAGAATTTACTCTGACCCCAAGTATACCTTAAATATATGACAATATGGTTATGCTTTGTAACATGTTTGACATGTATGTTTTTCTCATTGAGCTGTCTTCGCTTTCATGCTCTCAGTTTAAGTATATTCAGGGTCATTATCTCATGACAATGTTATTTATATTCAAAATTGCAAATTATGTTTTAATAACAACCATTTTCGCTGATATTGTAGTAGTTATTGCTGCTCAATGTACTGAGTCTAATAGATGGAGAGAATAGTTGGCTTTTATACTATATCGCCGACTCTCACAGATCACTTCTATAAGTATTCATGGTAAAACCACAAAAAACACTCACTTAAGTTTACACTTATTTTGGGACGTTATTCCTGTCTCAAAATGGCCGCCGGTTTAGACATCACACTAGTCCTTTCTTTATTTACTCACAATGTTATGACACGTGATGTTTTTTGAACAAACGTGAGAACGTGATCACGTCCGATTTCCTTAAAATGAGAAAGATTTTGCCATTCATTCACGTACTCGGGAGCTTAAGATACTTGGAGAAGCTGGCGTCACGTTCGTTTATGTTTTTCTACTTATTACGGTAAGCACACTGTGATATGCAAGTTATAAAAAAATATACGAAGGATCGGAGCACGTTCTAACCGGTCACCCACTACTCCGCATGTTAGAAATTCGGTTTTAAGGAATTATGGGAACTCTTACAGCCAGTATTGGTTTAATGTTCATTGACCCGTAATGTTACCAAATGAGTTCTCTATTTTATCCATACGTTTGTCACTAGAGTAAGCTAACCGCTTTTTTGCCCGTTTAACGATAGCACACTCGTTTCCCTATATATAGCCAAATTCGGGCTAATAGGTATAAATACTAGAAGGGTAGATAAGATTCGAGCTTATAAGGCTCTTTATTCAAATATGGGCACAACTGATTAGGATATGGGTTACAGTAACTTCTTACGTCGGTTTTAATGACTTGTCGGTTTGATTTGATGTTAGTTTTTACTATTTGCATTCCTTGATACCATAGACTTTGCTACGTGCCATTAGACTGCTAGGTTAGTTTTGCCTGACCCACGGCATATATTAATAGTTGCCTGACTTTGGAACTTTAACTTTTGCAGTACTGAATGGGAAACCACTTATGAATCGATAGCAGTTTTATTTTGCTGCCAAGTGACGCCACCACTACTGACACCATTTGGCGGTTTGGAATTATCACCGCCTTATAAGTAGGTCACATATTTCTTTATTATGTACTTATTAAAAAATTGTTTTGAGCTCAGTTAACGTTATCGTTCTTGTCCTCTGCTTATTTTTAATTTGTGGTCAATTACTGTTTTAGAAACATTATTCAAGCAAGAAAGAGGTAGATATGGTTTATGTCTGTTACGCCCGTTATCACGTTAAATACACATTCTATAGCACGTGGTTTGCACTGTCTTTACGATTCCGTTTGTTCACCGGGCAATTTGTCATCTTCAAAAATACTAGCCACAATCACCTCACTTTATATATGAATTTTGCTTCTTCCATTATTCTTACAATGGTTCCTCCTTTGTGTTATTACACAAATGAAACATTATGGGTCCGATCATATGCACAAATAGCACTTTCTAAACTCTCTCCATCTTAATTAGGGTCATAGTTGATTCTTCTAGCTTTTCAGCTATACTGTTAGGCCGTTGTCAAATGACTTCTAAAGTATATTATGTATCTGAATATTGGCTATCTCTTCACATTTCTTTGGCTAGTTCCACCTGTGGGTGTTTTATTGTTAAATGCTCTGATGCGTTCTTATTCAGGACATACGCTAGTTCTTTTTATTCTTTCTGTAAACACAGCCTTGAAAAAGTCGCGGGACTACATTCCCTTGTGGCGACGAAACACGTGTTGGCTGACTGGAAATACTGTGAAGAATAGAAACCAATAAACAACGAACTAGAAGAGTGAAGAAAGACTAACTCATTCTTTTGCTAATGTGTTTTGAAATTGTTTGTGTGAAAACTCGTAATATTTCTAAAACATTTATTTTCAGTACGAGTGCTAGGGATTGCTTTTTGCTCTGCACACCTTGTCCAGACATGTACACGCCGCAAGCCGCATGATGAATGCTCCTTCTCACTGCCAAAGCCTGCAACACCCTTCACCTGCATACTTCACCAATGCTGAACTACTTCAGGAAGGGACTCAAGACCTGGCTCTTAGACAGATACCTGCAGCACAGTGCCTGGATGCCCCCCGGGTGATTAGCCACGCTATACTTGACTGATTGATACTATATAAACTATCAACCAGGCCTCTTCTGTATAGCACACCCTTTCTAGCATAATCCAGCCAGTGCGTTGTATTCTAGATAGAATTGGTTTCCAAACCCAAGATGAAACGTGAGTGCCAGGCTGGATACTGAATTAGGGTTTGTCTCTAAAGAGCTATAATGGCCTGCTCCAGCAGGAGTGACGGTGGTTGTATGATAGAGGCATGCATGGTTGAACCTTACATGCCTATCATGCAGCCCGAACCACAAATGCGATTTAACCAGTTCCTTTATCACGCATGCCTTTACCACACAATTTCATGGTAAAGGCATGAATGGTAAGGGTGTATGTGTGGCTAAGTTTGCCACTACACCGACCCCTGCCCTAAATTACAAACCCCCTACTTTTCTCCAACCTGAATCCTAAATTACAATCCTCCTACCTGCCCCAACCCCTAAATTGCAAACCCCCTACTTGCTCCCCCACCCTGAACCCTAAAACTTTAATTCCTTAAATACTCCCTGAAACTCAGAACTTAGTTACCCAACCCCATCCTCTCTCACCAAGCCCTAAAATCTTTCCCCCTCCTTAAAAGTACCCTGACTCCCCTTCCCTGAGCTCTAAAAACTTGCCATCGATCCCCCACTGAAAGTGACCGGCAGACCTGGCCCCAGCGCCACTTACCTGTCCGTGTCCGCTTCCCGTTCTGACGCTCCTGTTTAGAGTCCCCGCCGATCCCGTACACTAGAGAAAATTTGCCTTAATAATGCATATGGGTGGTGTTGGGCAAATGCGTTGTTTGGGCAAGCGTTGTTACGCTTAAGGACTTCTGGAATGCATGGCTCGGACCACGTAGTTTGTTTGAAGCGACAGGCTCAGACGCTTAGGAGTAGTTTGCAAAAGTCAGTTATGTACCTCCCCAGAATTAACATTACCTGTGGTCTAAGTAATTGTGGAGAGGTTGTCGGGAGATCTAGAGAGCATGAATTTTAGAGAAACAATATTCGGAAATCAGACTGACTGCCAATTTAGCATGTTTTACGCCAGTATTCCACACAGACTTTGCCTAGTGAGCTTAGAATTCAGATTGGCCAAGTAACTCATCAGGGGCCTACCAAATCAACAGGCCACTCAGTGAGGGCCAGACTGTCAGCTCCTGCTTAGAAGGGCTTTAAAATATCCTTACTATATTAGGCGGAGATCATGTGGCCTTGTGCAACGCATTTTGTGTTTGCAGTAGAGGCAGATGTTTTACATTTTGTCTCATTTAACCTTCTGACCCCTCCCCTTCACATTTCCCTTTTAAAGTTCACAAGGTTTAATTGTTCTATAGTGCATTTCTTTCTTATAAGGTATATATTAATGTTTCACCGTTTGAGAAAATTATATTGGTTGTAATACATTCGCACAGGAACTAGCAAGCTGCTATTCTCACCCAACATCTCACAAGGCAAATCTTTCCCAAACTAAGGATAAGAAATATTGAAGGCAAGCTCACAAACGTTAGAGGAGCTTCAGACAATCCCAAGAGCATCTATGGCAGCCTGCCAATGTTGAGTTGTCTTGCCTATTCAGTCCCCATGGTGAGGACAAGCGTTTGAAAAATGTGAGAAACAAGCAGGTATGCGTGTGTACTTTGGAAAGAAGCTCTTATTGTTGGCAATATTTTGTGCTATCGGGCATTAGCAAGGGCCATGAAAGATTCCATTTATGATGCAAAGACTATAGACCTAAGGCTTTGGACTGTAGGGCAGTGCCACTATTGCATTTCTATAGATCTACACATTGAATTCGTAGCAAAGAAAGCCCCGTTGTAAACCTGCTACTACATTGTGTTGTGTGGTAAATGGCTACAAGTAGTATGCATGTTGAAATCTCTTGAAATATTTAGTTTCGCACACCAGTGTGCCAAGGGAGCCTCCTAAAACAGCTCAGCAGCAGGCTTAGTAACAAGCTCTGATCACAGTATCTGCACTACGTAGATAGGAAGAGCGGTACCTGAAAAGCAGCCACTAGGCAGTCCATTGAAGCAAGCAACCTAGGAACATTACTTGTTCCGAGAAGGAGGTAATGCTTTGTAGCTGGTAAGAAAATGGGGGATGAATCTGGTCGTCCAGCAGCAGGGAACGTCAATTTCGATAGGATCACAGTAAGGTGATACCTGTAGGGGTAAACCCTAACGCCTGGAAATGTTCCAGGGGAAATGCTCCACAAGGGTCAACGAGTTGGCACCACTAGATTAGGAAGTTGAAGTGTACCATTCACGGGGGTGGGGTGCTATCCGTGGCGGCAGATGAACACTGGAATTTACGGCCATTGGTTTAACATTCTCATCCCCGTGTCAACATTGCTTGCTTTATGAAATCGCATTCTAACCCTGCCCCTAGCCCCTCTCCCTTCCCTACCCAGTGCAATGTGCATTCTATTCTGTATTTTACATCTGCAACATGGTTTTGTTCTTAATAATGAATTACAATAAATGGAGAAAAAAATTCAACCCTTGTGGCTTGTATTTATAAAGTTATAAACTTGGCTCTTCCCAAAATAGGAAGAGGTCTAAAGTGTTGTGTTGGCTCTTGATTGTGGTTTGTCTAATCTAATTTTATAATGCCAAAGATAGTAAGTGAATGTTCATACTCTACAAATACCCCAAAAAATTATGAAACCTTGAAACCTCTGCTGCAAATGTGTTCTCGTGCAAAGAAGCTGCTGGTATGTCCAAGAAATGTCTACTGAAAATAAAAAAGTAATGATAAAACCTTTGTAACCACCCAAGAGTTTGAGGTACTTGAAACCATTAGTAAAACCGATACGTTTTTTGGGTCTATGAACCACAGGAGCGCTCTGGTGACATCTTTGACCTCAAAAGTGCAGTGGTTTAACCAACCTGATAAGGGGTGTTGAGGCTACAAGACTTAAATGCAACCCGTGGGACTGGGTGTTGACAATGCTGTGTAATTTTAGGGAACCACAACTGTCTTCCTTGGTCTTATAAAGTACCTTGGAGAACCCTGCAACAGGAGGAATCCTATCCTTTCAGTGGCAGGGCTTCTTCAGGATCTCAGGACAAACGCCATTAACTTTAGACAGAGGTTTACATTGATAATACCCCAGTGGAGTCAAGGAGTTCGAGGCACCTCCGGACACTTGACTATTACTAACAAAACACAGAGGGTTGTCACTTTCCAATTCATTAACTAAGTTCTTATTATAAACACTCAATAGATGAGCGGAGGCAGAATCATTGAAAACAGACTACTCACCCAAAGTTCAGGGTGTCTCCTTTTAATTCTGGCTAGAAAGTCCTCAGGATGACAGATTGCAATTAATGGCCACCAAGAAACCTGTTAAGTGGCTAAGGAGCAAAGAGCAGAGTCTGGTTAGAGCTTCAGGCTTCCTGCCCAAAAGACCATGGAAATTAGCGTAAAAAACTATGATCATTATTGCTTTTGTATGGTCTTTAACATACAAGACTGTGTGCCTAGCCCACGCCAGCAGTCTTTGGAGAAGATGGAAAAAATATACAAGTTCTACGAGGAAGAACAGACCAAGCAATAGAAAAAATGGCTGGAGCATGTGGAGCTCATGAGGGCAGAGGTGGAGCTCCTGGTCAACAACCTGCAATGTCAAAAGGTCTTTCGTTTCCAAAGAGTTTTCATATTTGTTGCTCTGCAGCGAGGCCATCCGGTGTGTCTAGAAGAATGGGGGTTGAGGTAAATACTGATGCAGATGCTGACAAATTACTGCACATTACTGAGTGACTGAGCTACGAGCTGTAGATTATCAGCTGTAAGGGATTTCAACACATGGGTCATACCGTACTAGTGTACCCCAACTTACAGCTCGGCCATTAGTCCAGAACCTCCAAGAGGCCACAAGAGGCAAAACAGCCTAAGTATAAAGCTGCTGTCAATACTATAGCCTTCACTTGCTCTGCGTACACACACGGGTTCCTGAAAAGATGATGGCTAACATGACTGGCAGGGAGCTGAAGCACGTTTGGCTGCAGCAGGGCTTTTCATTTCATGCCTGGGTAGACTGTTTTGGGGTGCCTTACTCTATTAGCCTATTAGTCCAAGCCTGTCCTTTTCCAGCAGCCAAACTCAGTATCTACTGGTCATCACTGTCACCTGCTCATCTTTCATAGATAGTGACAAGTACATTTGTGGACTAGTTTGGTTATTAAGTGATACTACGCTGGCATCACAATGTCACGTGGACATAAAAGAAAGCCTGCCTTCTGTAAACAAAAACAGGGTCAGTCAGTTCCTTTTTTTGGATGCAGATTGTGTTTGAAGAAGCAGGATGTTCAAACCAAACATAGCTGTTAGGAGCACAAGCAGACAGAATCAGGAGTCATTGTCCCATGATAAACAACATACTTTTGTACACTATTCAGACATGCCTGTGCTGTAGGGTCAGGGGACTTTCAACAAGGGTTGGAGGAAGTAGTTTGTTGGAAAACATCACTGAAAACAAAAAGGTTACAGTTAAAGTTAGGTTTAAACTTAACACACAAAACCATTGAAATTCAGCAGTTAGCTCAGGGTAACTATAACTCGTGCCATGGGTAACTAAAACTTACGCCCCTCCCATGCACAGTTCTCAATTTCAAAGCAAATGTTAGTGATATTATCAATGATGTCATAAAAAAAGGAGCCATGACTGATGTAATATGTGGTATAATTAGCAATGCATGGCAAGGTCGCAAGTTAGAGGTACTTTAGGGCACGAGTTAGGTACTTGAGAACCAAAACTGCTGAATTTGCGGTCTTGTGTATGTAAAATCTGAATCCAAATATAAAGTCCCTGTAAACTTTTTTTTTTCTTAACTTGACAATTAACTTAAAAATATAAGACTATGTCTAATCTTTGGTTCTTTTCGTGAATTTCTACGGTTTCCTAATGCTAGTTCCCAACTACTCTATCCCCAACATTCACTCATATATTAAAACAAAAAAAAAGGTAAAACTTAAGATATTCCCAACTTGAATTTTTTTTTATGAATAGGCAGGTTCATCAGTAATACTCAGGCAAATAAGGGGACTGTTGAGAGAGAGAGAGAGAGAGAAAGGGCGCGCGCAAGAGAAAGGGCGCGCGACAGAGGGCGCGCGACAGAGGGTGCGCGACAGAGGGCGTGGTGGCAGTATCAGGGCTTTTAGAAAGCCCTAGGTGGGGGGCCCCATGCACCCCCTTTTACATATATTGTGCATGCCCCTAGGACCTGTCCCACTCAGGGGCTCAAGATTACAAAAGCGCAGGATGGCATACTTTAAATTTTTGGCAGGAGCCGCGGATCCGGCTTGAGTCCCAATTTTTTTTTGTAAAGCTTTTTTTGCCCTTTGGGGCTCCTGTGGGACCTCTCCCATAAGATATCTAGGAGGTCACGGTATTCTTACCCTGGTCTCTTACTTTTTTTGTGGGTCTTGGCTCCAGCAGAGTCCCAAGCTGGCTGAAAATACTTCCTTGTTTGAAGTGTTGGCAGCCAATCCGATCCCAGCACGAGATCGGGAGGGGTCGCAGAGCCTTTGCAGCCCTATATATACACAAGTTTGGATTTCGGTTAATCTCTACAACAACTAAACGGAGTTACACCAAATCACAAACAGGCATTGCCCAGTACCAACCTTTCACATCCATGCCAAATTTGGTGCAATTCGGTTCTGCAGTTCGGGCTGCAGGAGTGTCTAAAGTTTCTATGTGAATTAACATGGGAAAAACATTTTGGAACCCCCTCCCCTTTTTCTTGGCCCCCACTTGAAGGATGACCTTGGAACTTTCCAGACAGCAGATGGAGTAACCATTATACTAGTCTTAAAAATCTTGCAAGACTAAGTCAAATGATACCAAAGTGATTAGCAAATGAATTAACTCTTCCTATGAAAACGACATCTTAACTATAACTGCCTACTGGAGACCGCTAGTAGGAGAATATATATATATATATATATATATATATATATATATATATATATATATATATTTATATATATACATACATACATACATATACACAGCTAGAGAGGAATCCAGATATATGGACGGAGGGAGAGATGAATATGGATAGAGAGCGAGAGAGAGAGAGAAAGATAGAGCTACAGAGAATGATACACACAACTCTGCTAATATAAATGAGCAAAAGTCATGGCATAAGCCATACATGCTGATGTGCTGCATATGACAAGTTGTTTATTACAGTTGCTGAGAGAAGGGGTATAATAACTGAATAACTACTGTTGACTCCCTCCCCCACGTTCATCAATGCTAGTAAAGATCATATTGCATTCTGCATATATCATATCCTAAGCGGATATTATGAAGCAAAGATGTAGAATTAGGATACCCTAAGTGTTCTGGATCCACACCAAAACGTCAGGACATCAGGACTCTACTGAAGTGGAACCAAACAACCAGCTTCAGAATTTTGCTTTTGAGGAGCGAATGGCTATAAATTTACCACAAGCACACTACCAAAGAACCAGGAATAATGGCATCAAGTGAGGCATGGAGAGATGGTATACGTACAGTAGCTCCCAGGTCCTTAGCAAATTGCTGGAACACCTTCGTTGAGGGATCCATTAGCTGTCTAGTCAATTCTCTGTTTAAGATTCGAATGCGGAGAGGGTAAATCTGCAGATCTAGGTGGACATCTGAAATAGGAAAGAGAAGACAGCTGAAGGAGACACCAGAACTGGCGGCATTCAAGGACTACAAGACAACCTCGCGTGAAAACAAATCACAGCTCGCTAATGAACAGTCTTATTTATATCAATTTTCAACACGTATTTCATGTTACGTTCCCATCTCCCATTCACAGAAATATTTACCTTATTCATCGTCTATGGGTTAAAATATTTTTGTAACACAAATGAAAACTGCTGGTCTGGAGTAGAATAGGATTAGGAAAAAAGTTAAACTACAACAACCAGTCAGGCTTATTTCTTTAGGAGAGTCTATGAGGATTGAATCCCATCACCCACTTGAGTGGCAAGCATCATCAGTTTTTGAAAAAGCAGTCATGAATGACATTACGACACTGTGTGCCAGTAGTAATACAACTTATCTAAACCTACCTACAGTGGAGAAAAAAGCCTTGTATGCATTAAGTAAGGATACTTTGATAACAATCAAACCCCCCGATAAAGCTATTGAGGTTTTAGATACAGATGCGTATCGAAATGAAGGTCTCAGATAGCTTGATGACAGGAAATCCTACTGCCCACTAGCTGAACATCCTACACCTAGGCTCCTGAAAGAAATAACGACTTTAGTAGAAGAGGCTAAAGCAGAAGGATGGATAACATCGCAAGAAGCGGATTTTTTGATTACACACCAGCCGGTAATGCCCTACTTCTACGTACTGCCTAAAATTCATAAAACCCTCAGACCGCCGCCTGGACGTCCCATCATTTCAGGGATCAGGTCTCTGTTGGAACCCTTATCTAGTTTTGTTGATCACTTCTTACGACCTTTAGTCAGAGAGATGCCTACTTGGCTGCAGGAAACGAAAGACATCCTTAGACTATTACAAGAGGTTGAATTTGATATAGAAACTGATTTTCTGGTAAGTCTGGATGTTGAATCTTTATACACCTGTATCCCACAGGAAGAAACCCTTGAAACAGTAAGAGGTCTTGTAGCTGCGAAGGATCTAGGCAACATCACACCAGTACACTTTATCATGGAGTGTGCTAGATTGGCCATGACTGAACTTCTTCAAATTTGAAGACCCGATCTATCTCCAAACCTCAGGTACATCAATGGGCAGCCTGGTGAATCTATAATTCCATTTGTTTGAGCAGAAATGTATCTTTGACCACAGTAATCCCTTTTGCAACCATATCTTGCTGTGGAAAAGATACATAGATGACATCTTTGTTATCTGGTGATGCACTTCGACCATGGTATTAGAGTTCCACACTTGGCTTAAAACAAAATCGTTATTTGAATTTCACTATTGAATTGAATTTAGATTTGAACCTCCTGAGGCGGAAAGCCGGGAGGCGGAAAGCCGGGAGCTACGTTACAAAATCGTTTTAAAACCTGTGCCAATCGTTTTTATTCCACGCGCAAACCTTCTCCCAGCACTCACCTGGCCTCCCCAAACAGTCGATATTAACACTGTTTAGGGGCAGAAATCGCTCGCTAGACGCCATCACCGGCCTCGAGGAGACACGGGACACGCCCACTCCTGTTGGCCACGCCCACCCTCCCAACACCACCTATAAACCATGTGTCAGTTCAGGCAGCGCAGCGGACGAGCGCAGCGGGCGCGCCGAAGGCGCGCTTAAGACAAGCTCGTCTGCGCTCGTCCGCGCTAGGCAGAGCGCAGAGCCAAGCCATACTACTAAATCCAGCAGCCAGACTTGGAGATATGAAAAAGACGACCTGCTACACCTTAACAAAAAGGTACATGACTCATGCCTACATGGCATACTCGTTGACCACCCCTCTACCAGATGCGCTCACTGCCCATATAGTCTTAACCTCCCTGTATCTATATCCCCTCCCCCCATTCCAATACGGATGGCCCTCATCAACTGCAGATCTCTCCCTAAGCACTCGACTGAAATTCACCTTCTATTGGAACACGACAACTTAGAAGTGCTTTTCCTAACCGAAACATGGCTGGGACCGGACTCAGACCCTGACATTGTCAATTCCCTTCCCCCGGGCTTCCTCATACAGCGCTTAGACCGACCTAAAGGAAGAGGTGGTGGCATTGCCATAATCCATAAAGACCAACTCTCATGCCGTCTCCAGGGCAGCCCCCTCGCTGACTGTGAAAACGTCAAGTTTGCTATCCAGGTCTCCCCATGCCAAACCATATCAGGTTTCCTCATCTACCGTCCCCCAGGACCTTTAGGCCAGTTCTGTGAATCCTTAACGGAACACTCGTACACCCTGACCGCAACCAACTCCTCATGCTTGATCCTGGGCGACTTAAACATCCATTTCGATAATATAGAAGTCAAACAGACCGCCGACTTGATAGCAGATCTCGAAACCCTTCAACTGAAACTCCTAGGTCACCTACCCACTCACACCTTGGGACACTTGTTGGACCCAGTTCTCACCAACATTCACGACCTTACTATCCGTGATCCTATTCCAGTCCCTTGGTCTGACCACCTCCTCGTTCCTCTACACTGGCAGATCTCCCGTGCACCCCGCACTACCGCCCCTCCCAACAAACCTTCACGATCTTGGTCTAAACTTAATGTAGAAACCTGGAAACTTCACCTAGAGAGTTCCCTCCCTGCACCCAATAACCCCATCAGCGCTGATGCAGAATTCTCAGCCTGGATTACCAACACTTTAGACAAAACTCTCCCCAAAAAAGTCTCCTGTAACCCACGGAACAAACCCACTTCCCCCTGGTTCAATGATGATGAATTGCGACTCCTAAAAAAAGCCTGCAAAAGGTCAGAAAGAGAATGGAGGAAAAACTTCGTCCACTCCAGGAAAACAGAATATAAAACTTCTCTTGCCACCTACAAAAATGCAATCAAAGTAGCACAAATCAACCACTTAGAGGATAAAATTAAATCTTCGCTCAACTCAGCCCGGGAAACCTACCAAATAGCAAGGAAACTACTCAAAACTCCTGACCCCTCCCCCCCTCTGGTGGAACCGTCAGTCACCCGCTGCAATGAACTTGCAGAATTTTTTAACTCTAAAATCACTAAAATTATTAACTCACTCACCTCCTCCCCCTTGAACGTCCTCAATGCCCCCCCTGACGTCAACCCACCCAACAATCAGCTGTCAGCCTTCACTCCGCTCACAACCGATACCACTCACCACATACTCAATTCTATTAAAAGTGGCAGCCCCTCCGACCCTGCTCCACTGAACATCCTGAAACTAGTCGGATCCACTATTCTACCTACTCTGACAAAACTTATTAACGACTCTCTCCCTAGGTATTGTCCCCCCCAGCTGGAAAAGAGCCATGGTGGAAGCATTGCTCAAAAAACCCCACCTTGACCCACTAGAACTCGGCAACTATAGGCCAATTTCCTTACTCCCTGGTACCAGTAAAATAGCTGAGAAACATGTTAACCAAAATCTCTCCCACTTCCTCGAATCCAACAAACTACTGAAACCCTCCCAAACATGATTCAGGCCAGGCCAGAGCACCGAGACCGCAATATTGGCGGTAGTCGAAGAGGCAAGGAAGATCATAGACTCGGGGGGATCAGTGGCAGTGATCCTCCTGGATCTGAGCGCCGCATTCGACACCGTCAACCACTTTACCCTGATCCAAAGACTCAAACACATTGGAGTCACAGGAACGGCTCTGGCCTGGTTAGAATCCTTCCTTAACAACCGACTCTTTCAGGAGAGAGACGGCACCTTTACGTCCAGACCCACAGCCATCAACTGCGGGGTACCACAGGGCTCGTCTCTGAGCCCAACCCTTTTTAATGTCTATATGTCCCCCCTTGAGAAGGTCGTCGCCCCCTATGGCATTAAACTCCTGACATACACCGACGACACCCAACTTGTGGTCTCCCTTAATCAGCAAGACCGCTCCATCCCCAACCTGCATACCTGCTTCATCGAGATAACAAAATGGATGAGTAGCTCCCATCTCAAATTGAACAACGAAAAAACTGAGATCATGTTTTTAGGCAACAAATCTTTATACAGTTCCATCTCCATATGGCCGTCAACCATGGGTCCCCCCCCTGTGCCCAAACCAGAAATTAAGAGCCTGGGCATCTGGTTAGACGAAAAACTCAACTTCTCAGCCCAAGCACGGAAAACCGCTGGAACCTGTCACGGTCTGCTAAGATCGGCAAGAAAAATTCTACCCTTACTTCGACTCAATCCCGCAAAATCCTCATCCACGGCCTTGTACTATCTCGTTTAGACTATGGCAATGCCCTATACCTGGGGGCCCCCCAAAAAGTCTTAGCAAAACTCCAAACGCCCCAAAACGCGGCAGCCCGCATCCTCACAGGTACCCATCGTCGCTGCTCAGCCAAACCGTCCTTGAAGGCCCTTCACTGGCTCCCTATACATGAGAGAATTCAATTCAAGGCTCTCTGCACGACCCACAAGATTATGTATGGCAAGGCCCCTCCAATACTCCTAAATCTTATCTCACCCCACACCACTTCTAGAACTCTCCGCTCTTCCAACTGCAATTTAGCCTCAGTTCCAAGGATCAGAAAAGCCCGCTCAGGCGGCCGACTGTTCTCATTCAACGCTGCCAAACTGTGGAACTCGCTCCCCCCTAATCTCAGAGCCCAACCTAACCTTCTTTCATTCCGTAGAGCACTTAAAACATGGCTGTTCCCATAAAAACATCTCCCACCAGGTTCTTGTCTACCAGCGCTGGGACGCCCATGGGCAGCCATGCGCTCTACAAATCTGTAAAATAAAATAAAAAAATACAACAAAGTAAGTTCGCCATATCTAGATATTTGTCCCTTTCAAGGTAAACTAGGCAGCGATTTACATCGCAAACCAATGGCAAAAAATTAATTGCTGACCTTTGAAAGACACCATCCCAAAGCTCTTCGGGAAAATTTGCCAATTGGGCAATTCTTGCGGATCCGCAGGAACTGCTCCGATGTAGACCATTTCCATCGTCATGCAAGAGCTCTGTCTGAACAACAACAAAAAAAACCCAAAAAAAACAAAAAAATAAAAAAATCGCCAATACCCTTAAAGGCTGGTCAAACAGGCCTGGAAACGAGCAACTAATAACAATCGAGATGCTCTTCTTGAACCAAAAATTGTGAAGCCTCCGCTCACAAGACTCACTTTTGTCAATACATTTAGCACGTTTTCTAATAAAGTACAAAAAAGTGTACGTAGGCACTGGAAACTTCTCAACATAGGGAATTAAAGTATTCCTACTCTTTTTTTCTTTCAAAAGAGGATCTAGCCTTCGAGACAGTTTGGTACACACAAGGCCAAAGAACACACCCGTGAGTACAGTCAGCACTTTATGGGATATGCCTGCAGTACAAGGTCATTTCCCATGTGGGTCTTGTACTGCTTGCCCACAAACTCAACCAACTAAAACAATAGACATAGGGACCGGTAAACCTTGGATCCTGAAAAGACATACGAATTGTAACACCGAAAAGGTTATCTACTTGATCACGTGTCCTTGTTCATTAAGGTATGTGGGCATGACAACACGAAAGGTCAAATTGCGTATAAATGAGCACAAAAGTACCATTAGGTGCAACAAACAAGCGACAAGACTCGCCAATCATTTTTTGACATTTAAACACAAGGCTGAGGAATTACGATTGACGGTTTTAGAATAACCACTGATACCATCTCATGTAAGTGACATCACAAGGTTCCTATTTATTAGAGAACAAAAATGGATTTTTAAATTTAGAAGTGACAGCCAGGGCCTGAATGATGAAATACCGTGGGTGACTATGACGGACACTGATTGACACCTAAGATGGTGAGCTCATTGAGGGGCGTTATATACGATTCATTGGTATCAAATATTACGATATTATATACACTATCAAAATATTAAACCATGCTATTATTGCAAAAAGATAAACCTAGTTAAGTGGACTTCTTTTCCCCAAGAAGAGTCACTAGTTCTCACACAACACCCTTGTATTAATAGTATCCCAGGTTCATTTATGCCAAAAGATGGATTCTTGCACCACTAATGTTTTCTAGAGTGCCATGTTTCCCATCTTTTTAACATACAACACCAGAGCGATTGCCAGAGCGTTCTTGTAAAAAATCCCCAAATCATTTTTTTTTTTTTTAAACTCAGTTTCGGATCATGTATATCAGCCCTTGCTTTTTCTCTGGAAAAAAACCCTTTTTCCATCTGAAAAAACTTTGTACTCAGTGTATACATATCATGCAAAAAATGACTACTTTATTAAAATCCTGGTATGTGCGCGTTTTGCGTATAGTTCCAAATTCTTTGAACATTACGTGTCTACGTCCATGCAGATATACTCAATAAAGACTACAATTCCCATGAGATGCTAGTACGCGCACGTTCTGCGCGCAGTTCCGTAAAATATTTACATCATGCGCACACGTTTGTGCGGATTGGATGGTGAGCGGTTGGTCCACACTTACATACACGTTTCCTGTACCTTCGGTTACCTTCCCTTCCGGCTTAGGTCCAGCCAGAGGTACCGACGGACAGGTAAGACCCAGACTTCCGTCCGGAGGAGATTGTGTAATTTTGATTTTGCCTCTGGTTACTCTACCTTTTTAAGCATGGGGAGAATGTTTGTTGAACTTTGAGATTACTTTACCTTTCAACTAGATATTGAACTTATTACCGGAATACACAAGCGGTAATTTTTTTCCACACAAATAACCGTCGTATACACAAGTTAGTTTGCTCTGACACGGATGAACTTATTTATTGATATGCTCGTGGTGAGAGCTACATTAGGCCTTTTCTATTAAACTTTGAAGGTAAGGACATCGAAGTGTTATACAGTTGGCCTGTAGATAAAGCAAATTGTTATATTTACACTCTAGTAATTTGACAACTTGTAAAGTTCAAACAAGTCTGTCTGAGAGATTCTGTAGTCTTATACCGAGACCTTCAGTATTTAACATAATAATGATGGGAGTTCTTTGTGAACAAGCCTTGGTGATCATTTTATAAGGCTGATATTGAAATGGATTGGGATAATCATACTTTCAGAGAATATCCTAGACTCTGATGCAACTGTTATGTTTATACCCAATTTATAGAGCGGTGCCTCCTACCCTGAGCGGATGCCAGGTGAGGTGAGGAGCACACCCGCAAAAAGCCGGGTAAGTGCAGTAGTTTGCATTAGAATTTTGTTTTGACAGTGTATACCAGTGGATAAAAGATATATAAACCAATATAAGTATGATTGGGATAAATGTTTTTCTTTACAACAACAGTACTGAGAAAATCTTTGGGAGGTTTTATTATTTGTTGCTGTTTCTCTGTCTATCTTGCAGGATTTGAGCTTACACTCCTGTGATAGCCTTTCCAATTTGTGCGTACAGGAGCAAGACAGGTTGTATTGATCCAACCGGTTGTCTTGTTTGTTTTGTGCTAATTGGGGCACATAAAGCAGTTTTGCAGTAGCATTTCATCTTTGAGGTCCTGATGAAAGCTAGGGACACAATACCCTAAAGCTGAAACATGTAGACCCGCCATTTTATATGGCCTTCGTACAGTTATTTGTTTAAAGCGGTCTATGCACTATTTTTACTTTGACACTAGGTTAGCACTTAATAAAAATTCTTAGTATCCTGGTAGTCAATTTTAAACATCACCACTTTTTTTGCACTAACACTCCTTTGCACTGCAACCCTCACCCATGACAAAACTTTGAGACAACTCATCTAGGGCTTATTGTCATCACGAACGGATTCAATTTTGTGTATTATCTGTTAGCTCCCTTTGCTAATCTAGAAGGTTGTAGCGCACAGATACACTAGGGGTTTTACCCAGTGGAATCCCAAATGAGGATGCTTGCCACTCAAGTGGGTGATGGGATTCTATCCTCATAGAAAGACTCTCCTAAAGAAATAAGACTGACTGGTTGTTGTAGTTTAACTTTTTTCCTAATCCTATCCTTCTCTAGACCAGCAGTTTATTTGTGTTGTTATGTAGGCTGGGGACTTAATCCTGCTTTGTCTTTAAATATTTCCCTTGGACCCTTTTTTCGAATATATTTTGTAGCATAAAATATTTTTCTCCCCTCTCTCAAATATTTGTAATTGTTCCAAAGATGTTGCATTCCCCCTTCTATCTTTCTTTCGCTGCACGCAGAGACTGCATCTCCATTTTTGATGCCTCGTTTTACAAACAGTCAATCTTCTGTGAAATAGAGTGCTTTCCACCAGTAGGGAAGACCACTACCCTATGCCAGGCATGTAAAAGTGTCCTAATATGTACTTGCACATCCACCCCCCCCCCCCCCAAGCCTCTCTAACCCACCCAAACTTCATGCCAAAGAGTCTGTTTGCACTAGTTAACCAGGCAATCATTGCAGAAGTGATCTGCTCTAAACTTGAAATGATATACCAAAAAGCTCACTGGGACAACCAAGATCCCAGACTGACATGCGCATCACCAACACCCAATGATGGGCCAACTGTTAATAGACTTGAAACAACAGAAACTCAGTCCAGCTGCAGTTGAACAATTAAAACTAACTGTTTCCAGAAGAGGCCTAAAGAAAATTGGAGGACATTTTGTAAAGGTGCTTTTAGCATCCCTAGCTCATTGAGATCGCTTCATCCGTCAAAATAAGCCAACACTCATCTCTTCTTTACCACCGTCCACCTTTCATTTTTTTCTTCCCTATTCTCCCCTCTCTGCCTTGCTCTATCTCCCACGTATTCTCTGCCCTCACACATTTACAAGAAGCCAGACTACAGGAAACCAGAAAACAAATCCAGGAACTCTGGCATGGACACGTAAGCCACTGTTACTGTGCCATAGCAAAATTACAAGTCTAGAGCACTGCTCACTCTTGCCTACTACCAACAACATTCACAAAATGCCTCAAACTGCAGCCTCTGGCATCGAGATGCAAACTTAAAACATGCAAGACTAATATAGCTCTCCACATGAGCAACTCCATGCTGTAAATCTGCATTGGCACGCCCACTAGGTCTTGCTTATGGAAGAGCTTTTGGTTTTGTCAATGTCTTTTAGCGATATTGTACATCAGCATGCTGCGTAAAACTCACTATTCACACCATAGCATAGCTACTTCCATTTAGGCCTGCAGAGTGTGCTACAGGGAGGAAGGTAAAAGAATCAATTACAGTTCAACGTCGTGTAACAAAACAGGGCAGAATGCAAGGCAGTGAAGGGTTAGCAGTACACCCTTCATTACACAACATAGAAAAACAAAAGAAATACTGCAAACCAGGCCTAAACTAGGAGTTTTATATAAACCTGGTGGGGCTTTGTAACTATTTTAACACTGTTTCTGTACTTGTAACGGATTTATTTTAAAAATGTATGCAAACTTCTTGTCAACAAGAGTAGCAGGTTTCATCATAGGGGTTTGTGCCTCACCAGCTGCTCCAAGGTTGATACATCAGACTGCACATAAAAAATATTTCCTTTATAAGGATACAGACAGAGTGCTCAGGTCAGGTACCAGTTTGCCACCAGATCACGATGAAAACTTTAAATAGACAAAACTTAACCCAAATGTGTAGTTTCTTTCTTATGAACTGTGTAGAATGTGGTCTCTTGTATTCTAATGCTTCAATAGGCCAGATTCGACGCCTGGGTATTTACCCCTCTTGCAGGTTCCTACCAGTGCTTTGACTTTTACTCTGAGAATCAAAGGAAACTAACTGCTAGCGCCAGCATTTTCCATGCCCCATACTCTTTAGCGACTCTTTACAATCTACATAAACCAGTAACACCTTCACTGCCCCCTAGTGACCAAAGAAAAACGGATTCTCCTTGTTAGTTCAGTGTGCAGTGTTCTTGTACATCCACACCCTGCTTGATTTCCATTTGTTGGTGTGTGTTACCAGAGTATCTGCAAGAAAATATTAGACTATGCAATTTACATACTTTTACACAAAAGTGTTACTCACTTTATTTTACCTACCTATTGTGGGAAACTAAGATGTTGGCTGACTGGGGTATGAGCCCTGGTCAGGCAACAGACAATCCTTTGCAGGGAGCTACAAAAAATAATTAAATTAACTTGTGCTTAACTCTAGGTAGCTTGGCACAAAAAGTAGCCAGGCTTAACTTCGTATAAAGTATTTATGCAGCATAAACGGTAATAAAGAAAAAACGTAAGAAAAGTCCAACACAAATTTAGAAAAATATAGAACATTTTAATAAAAAATTTCACACCAAAATGACAAAAATTCAGTAAGTAGAACCTGACAAACTTTAAACGTTTTAACTAAAAACTACCAACCAAAAGATCAAATCTCCAAATGTGGACATTTGTCAAAAGATATGACAGACTGACGAAGCGTGGCTTGAATACAATAAGTGGATTGGGCCTGGTCAGCAGTTAACTTTGGACTTTTGAAGAGATTGAGAAAAATGTTCTGAGAGGTAATGTTCAGCGGAGCAGGCTGCAAGCAGTGTCTGAGAAGGGAGCATACTCATCAAGGAGCCATAGAGAAGATTAATAGGTTCAAACTGAGCTGATTTTATGGAAGTTGAAAATCTCCACTGGAAGGATGGAGACTGCAGCCAAAGAGTTGCTGGGGCTCGAATACCCCTTTGGCGAAGGACCCCAGAGAAGGATTTGCTGCTGTGGAAAAGAACAGTGGGAGAAGCAGCAAAGTCAGGCCACCAGTGATGGACTTTGGGCGGATAGACTAGCTGATTGGTCCCTGTCAGATTCTGGTTCCCAAGGCAGTTTTTAGCCAAAAATGTTCTAAGTCATTAGTTATGGAATTTGTCTCTCTGGACATCTTTAGCATCAAATCCAAGGGCCCAGGACTGGTGGAACAGCACTGGGGCCTCAAGACTCACTCAAGCTTGGCCCATGTAGGGGTTAAAGATGGATGGAACTTTGTCTCCCTGTGGCTCTGAACATGAGCCCTTGGAGGCACTCGAGTACTCCTGGGTTCAGGTGAAGATGCAGTGCTAAAACAGCAGGGCTGGCCACCGAGTGTCAAAGGCAGGCTCCCGGTAGCTAAACAGTCATTCCAGGTACAGAAAAGCAGTCTTGTAGAGTGCACAGCAGCAGGCAGTCCTCAAGCAGGCAGTCCTCAAGAGTCATTTTGCAGGCCCACAAAGCGAACTGGAGAGTGGGTCTGGGGGTCTATTTTTAAACCCAGTGTCTCCTTTGCCATTTGGGACCGGTGTCGAGGTTTCTTGTTTGAAGTGCATGGAATTCCCAGACTCCCCAGCTCTGGCACCTAGTGTGCTACAGTGACAATATGTAGGTGATAAGCCCTCTGTGTGAAGGTAGAGCATAGCCTATCAAGTTGCAAGTGGGCTGTGCTCATCTGCGCCCCCATCACTCTTATCCTGCCAGTAAATGGCCCGCTCAGGCACACTTAATTCCTCTATGGTGTGTCTGGGAGGAATTCAAAGTCGGTCAGTTCAAGTCATGTGACCCAAAACAGGCTGCATGCACAAAAAGATTAGGGGCAGAGAAATGCCAACTTTTTAAAAGTGCTACGCAAAACGGAAGGATGGAATTCTGAACAAATCAAATATTCATCCCCAGTCAAAAGATCCGGTTTAAAGACATTGTTCTTTTGCTCACCATGCCACTCCAGTTTGGACCCAGCAATTTGCAAATCCGTTTCTTCTTAAAACTTCTGTTTATTAACAAGCAATATCCATCACATTGAATGCATCACATTGTAGTACAGTTGCTGAGTATCAGTCGGGGATTCCACAATCAGTTTTACATTTCTCAAAAAGATAAAACGGGTAAGGTAGTACATTCTGTACCTAAAGTGTGAATCATGTGTTCTCAAACGACATGGAGCATCGAACATTAGTTCTTGGGGTGACACAAGTATAGATTCAATTTTCCCCAAATCTTTTCACAGTTTCGGGGGCAATCCCTACTTTCATACACTATCTTTTCTGCTACCATGCATCGATCCAAGTATCTCTTCCAGTCTCCAAGGGATGGGGTTGATACCTCCACCCCACACTGCTGTGCGATATTGAGTTTGGATACCATCATGCCTAATGTGAACCAGGGTTGTTCAGCCTGCGACCGATCAGTGGCTTCCCAAACATCAAGGAGGCACCATTTGGCCAATAGAGACATGGTTACTCCAGTGACCTCACTCATGCACTACATCACTGCTTCGCAGTAGGTTTTGATATTTGGGCATCTTCACAGGATATGGAAAAATGGACCCACTTGCCCACATTTCCCAAGACATGCTGCATCCGACACATACATATACATATATATATATATATATATATATATATATATATATATATATATATATATATATATATATATGGTATTTTAAGTAGGGGTGGGCGGAATTTGCGCAATCGCGTTACGCAAATCTCCGCGAAACGGTAAAAAATCTCCGCGAACACGCAGAAATTCCGCGAACACGCGGAATTGCTTGTTCGCGATACTTTTTTCCTGTTCGCGATCGCTGTTTGCGTGCTCGGGGTGAAATATCTCGCAAACACGCATATTGAGAACGCGAACAAGCAAAAAATTTAGCGAAGTCGCGGAACGTAGATTTTTGGGCAATTTCACCTTCTCCGCGGAACGCGAAATTACCCAAATTCCGCGAACAGAACGGAATTTGCCGCCCAGGCCTAATTTTAAGTTGCACTAACCGAAAGCACAACCACACGGCAACCTCTCGTGTGAAGCCAAAACTTCAGGCCAGTCTTCCTCCTACAAATCACCGAAATCTGCATCCCAACGTTCTTGTAGCTGGATTAGGGTGTCGGGTGAGTGTATAGTTTTTGATACGCAAGGGAAATCGCCTTGGCAGGGAGGTTTTCTTCCAGTAATCTGTTCTCCAGCAGAGATTACTCTGGTAGGTTTTCCCCAGAGTGCAGTGCTGCCTGGAGAGCATGTCAGATTTGTAAATATCAAAAGGCTTCTGTGGGGGCTAATTCGTATATTCTTTGTTAAATAAGCAAATTGAATTACGGCCTCAGTGGTGCATATGTCTCCCACTGTAGAGATCCCTAACAAGTCCAATTTATCAAACTCCTGCCTTTTGGCCATAAGGCCAAGAGTTCAAAGTCCCACAAAGGTGTGGCACTCCATCTTTTCCAATTTTTGCAGGGCTGTTGGTCCCTCCCGGTGGAGGTGGCACAGATCCATACAAAGTGCTCAGCAGTTTCCCCCAGTCAGAAAACTAGGCAGTCCATACGATTGGGTCTTCCAGCCTAGGCAGGAACCAGCCTATGGTTAATAGTCGTTAATAGTGCCACTCTTTAATATGACTGAAGATCGGGCAGCACTATCCCTCCCTAATACCACCCCGCGTAGGTTTCACTAAGGCAACGCATGGGGAACCCCCTTCCCACAACAGAGTCCTGATCGCACCATCTATTGCTTTGAAGTACATATGGGGTACTCGAACAGGGGTGTTTTGCAGGACATATAGAAAGCAGAGCATTGCCATTATTTTGAAGGGTGCTGCTCTCCTTAGTAAAGATAGAGTGAGAGATCTGCAGTGGCGAACGTCGCTTTTAAGACGGGTCAATAGGCCTAATAGATTTTTGGCTGTGAATACATTAGGATCTGTTGTAACATGGATGCCTAGGTATTGGAAACTCTCCGTTGCAATACGGGCCTCGCATCCGGAGGGAGTCGCAGAGCCGGTCCATGCAAAACAAATCACTGATTTGGACCAGTTGATCATATGCCCAGAGTTTCCCAGAAGATCAACAAGACACTCAGTCTGGAGATGGAAGATCATGGGGAGGCCACAAAGAAGAGATTATCGTCTGCATATCATGATATTCTGTCTTCCCAGTCTTCCGTCAGCCTCGGATTAAGGGGTACCCTCTAACCCATGTCACCAAGGCTTCGAGAATCAATGCATATATCAGGGGAAATAGGGGACAGCCCTGTCAAGTTCTCCGATGGAGGGGAAAAACTCTGGACACTAATGTTCACCACCACATGTGTCAGACGGAGTATGGCAGTCGCAGCAGGATAAAAATCTCGGGCCAAAGTTCATGTGTCCAAGTACAGCAAAAAGGTACGCCCATTCCACAGTATCAAAGGCCATACAGGCATCAAGAGATACAGGATTGCTGAATCTTCACGGATTGTGTGCACGACCCTACACTCCATGGAGTCGTCGCAAATTAACTCTGTATTGCGGCCAGAAACAAATTGGTCAGGATGAACCAATTTTGACATTAGTGGGGTCAGATAGAGGGCCAGGAGCTTGGCAAGAATCTTCACCTCTGCGTTTAATAAGGTGAAAGGCCTGTAGAGGGATACGTTTCTGGTAGTCTGCCCTTTTTATGCATTACAAGCAGGGCGAGTCTATGGTCCTCAGGGAGTGTGCCCACATTCCAGCTCTCTTCAAATATTTTTAATAAACAGGTCACTATGGTGGATGCTGTAATTTTATATAGTTGTATGGGTATGCCGTTGGGCCCCATCGCCTCACCAGACTAATGCTTGAATAGTCTGCTTCACTTTCTCAGCCGTGAGGTGGGTGTCTAGGAGTGTTACCTCATCAGGAGAAAGTCTAGAAAGGTCTAACCGTTAAGGCCAGGGATTCATGCTCTGAGTCTGCGACTTCAGAAAAGTATAGCTTAGTATAGTAGGTGGCAAATGTGTCTGCAATAGCTAGAGGCTCTTCATCTGTAGATTCTAGCACCGCCATCCACCATCGATTCGCTCGATCCCACCTTTCCAGCCAGGAAAGTATTTTATCCCATCCTATCTGCCAGTTTATACACCCGGTGCTGTGTAGCCCTGTATTTGGTCCTGCTGCCTCCGTTACCACTTCCTTGTATTCCTGCTGTTGCAGGCGTAGGTGGTGTTCTGCCTATTTGTGTAATTATTCACTAATTGTGACTTGAGCTCCAGGATTTCCCCTCAAGCGCCTCTATCGTGGCATACCTATCCGGCCAATGTCCCACCATCAATAGGAGAACTTGACCCCTGATTACTGCCTTGTAGATATCTCAGTCAATGAGGGGACTGAATGCTCGTTTTCCTTGAAATAATGGGTTGTTTCAGACAACCCTCCCATATAGTTGGAAGTTTGACGAACCATGGGTTTATAGACTGTTGCCCTCTCCCATTGGGGTGCCCCGGCAGGATCTTGCCCATGTAGGGGAGTTATCGGATATGCCAAGTGTCGCACATCTTGAAAAATCAATAGGGAGGATGCAGATTAAATATGAAAGTTAATGCAGGAAATACTACAGTGGCCCTGGAGTGAAATGTAAAGTGTTGTGAAGAGGGGTTGAGGGCCATCCAGACATCTACCATGCCAAGTGCTGCAAAAGAATTCTGCCCATTGGGTTTTTGAAGGTAGTGTCTGCCTTGGAGGAGGGTGGTTCATTCCATGGTGCCAGTGTGTCATTTAAAAATCCCCTCTCATCAGGAGCTCGCCCTCTGGTATTTGAAGCATGAGTGCACCCATGTCTGCGAATGGCGTTATGTAGGGTTGGAGGTACATACATACAATATTGATCTTCTCCCCCGACAACATGCCCGTCACAGCTGCATATCTACCTTGTTGGTTTGTCCAGGTCTCATCAATCGAAAGTGGAAAACTCTTTTTAAGGAGAATACCGGTTATACAGGACCTGGATTGCAGCCAGTGTGGACCACCTTTTCGTAGCCCCAGTGATCAAGCACCTTCCAGGCATTTCCTAAGAGAGGAGTCTCTTGCAATAGGATGACATATGGGGAGTGCCGCTTGATATATTGGAGTACTGCCCCCCCCCATTTAATTTTGAACCCCAGCCTGGTTAGGTTCCAGGATAGGAGGCAGAGCTCTGGGATACTTGTATTGGTTCCTACGATCATTTATCTATGTAAAGTGTCTTTCCCAGCCTCTATCATCGGATCTCTTTAAGCTGCTTTTTCGTACCTGCATCAACCCTGCCAACAACAAAGACTTTTAATGTGGCATACCTAAAACTCATTCCCTGTAACAAAGAGAATATATCTGTGAAACCCAAAAAGTCGAGAATCCCCCTCACATTTTTGATGCATTCTTTCAGTACCCAGCAAGGATTTGTAGAAACATAACTAAAAGAAAACACCCCCAACCCACCTCCAACTCTGCAGAGTGCACGTAATCCCAACCCAACATACTAAACTTAGGTGGTTTTAGGCCTTCCTTTTGTGCCCAACACCATTCCCCAATACCTAATGTAGCGCAATCAACTTTGGTAATGTGGAATCAGAGTTCCATATGCTGAACAGACCAACACAGCCATAGCACCCTCCCCCGCCATGGGGGGGGGCATGTTGTGCCCAGAGTCTGATATGCCCCCCCCCCCCCCGGAATCGATCTGTATCCCACCATCTGTTCAGGAAGAATATGGTAGCCCCAGGTTCTGACGCCAAGTTAGCCACTGTCAATGTAGGCATAATGGCTTTATGGCATCACTAAAGGTCTCAACTCTCCAGATATCCAGTCCTCCTGATGCTGCTATGTCTCACCACCTCATGTCAGGGCATTTACCAATGTTCAGTTTCCAGCCGTCTCCAAGACTCATTCGTCCTCCATAACGTGCTCGTTTGGTGCCTTCGACTGGCCTCCATCACTCGAGCCACTCCCAGGCCTCCTCCAGAGTAGTAAAGAACCAAGCCTTGCTTTCCGATTCAATGCACAATTTAGCCTGGAAGAGCATCACGTTTACTCCTTTCTCCCTCAGGGCCCTTTTCACTTCTAGAAAATGATGCCTTTGTCTCTGGACTCTCAGCGTGACATCCAGAAAGAAGGTTATATGTTCATTGTCATACAGTACTGGCAGAGCTGTGCAGGCTGTTTGGGGAACCGAGTCACAATCTCAAAAGTGAAAGAGCCAGGCTAGTAGGGGGCATGGAGGGGCCCTGTCACAGAAGACCCCAAGGTATCCTGTACACATTCCACGGAGAAAAATCTGGAATCCCTGAGGCTGGAGATGTTTTGGTACAAGGTCCTCCACAAACAGGTCTGCAGCTGGCTCCCCTGCGTGTTCAGGGACCCCCACAATACAGATATTTTGTGGAGATCTGCCTTCAATATCTTTCAGCTGTCTCTTCCAAGAATTTGTTTGCGACCTCTAGTTCCCCCACCTGTGCCTTAAGGCCCTTTGTGTCTTGTAGTAAAGTCGTTAAGTCTTCCACTTCCTGAACTCTTGCTCCCAAGTTGCGTAGATCTGCCCGCATCAGGGAGACTTCTTTTGTGACAGTGTCTATGCGCAATTGTAGTGCGGTACGGACTCCTTGTATGGCAGCCATAATATTGCAAAGGGATAAGGGGGCCTCTTCTGGAGTCTGCAGTGTTTCAGAGGTAGATTGGTCCTGGGAGGCCTCCAGGGTTTCGGGTCCCTTAGTAAGCACAAATCTATTTTCATTTGATGAAACCCTTTTTGCATTCCACTGGTCACCTTGTTGGGGCGGGGTGGCTTCTGTATGGGGTGGAGGGGAACTGGGGTATTCACTGCCTCCAATCCATTGTGTCTTCAGGGTTTAATGCAGCCGCTCGGGTTTGTCCCAGTGTGTCGCCTCTCAAGTCCTACAGGACAGCTGCTCATGGCCCAGTGGTTGGGGAGCTCTTCCAAAAAATACATGTCACGACTAAGCAGGTCGTCTCCACAGCAGGGGGGGGGGGGGGGGGGGGTCTCAGTTCTCCAGGATGCAGAGTTTTATCTTACCGTTGCTCACATTGCGACTACTAAGCAAAGTCTGTACCCTTACCCCCCCCCCCCCCCTTCTGCATTGCCCCGGTAGATGGTAGATTGGGGCAGTGCAGGTCTAGAGATCAAAACAAGGATCACAATGTGCAGGACCCCGTGGGGGCCCCAGGTCTTCTCAGCAAAGTTTATGTAGCTCTATGGAGTGTGACCAGCGCACCCCTCCCCCCCCCCCTCCCCCACCCCCCTCCGAGCCGTCCAGAGGTGGTATAGCAGGTCTCGGGTATAGCAAGTCTCAGGCTTAAAGTCTCCCCACAGTCCTGGGGACAATAATTCCTCACCTCAGTTTTACACAGGGGTTCCATTGTGAGTCAGGAAGTCTCTAGTCATTATGGACGCCTCAGCCGAACCTCACATTGTACAGTCACCGATCAGGGACTCCCATTGTTCACAATTATGCACTCTAAGGGAAACAACCTTTACAATGCAGTCATTACATTGCACTACCTTTACATAGCAGTCACTACAACGCATGTCATTACAACGCTGGCATTACATTGCATAGTACCCTTACACTATCCAACACTTACACTACTGTTGCACTCACTGGCGCTAGAATAGTAATTACCCCTATACTAGCCAACATTTACCTTAAATGCGTTGTAAAGGTATAATGCAATGGAATGCGTTGTAAAGGTAGTTTCGGAAAGTGCTATGTAATGGCATGCAATGTAAAAGAATGCGTTGTAAAGGATGTTGCGATGTAAAAACTGCGTTGTAAAGGCATGCGTTGTAAATGTATGCATGGTAATGTCAGACATTCACTCTCTAATCCATCCATGCCGCCCTGAGGGGGATGAAGCAAGATGCAGACTCCAGGACTCCCCGCAGTCCCAGGGACCAGGCCTGCCCACCTTGGTCTTGCACCGGGGCCTCCTTGTAGGTCACCAGGATCCTGCCACCTCGGAAGCCTCAGCCAGACCCCACCTTTTAAATCCATTCAGGGATTTTAGTATCGCACTGCAGTTCACTTACCTCCACGTTGGTGGTGGAGGGTTCAGGTTTCATGACATACGCCTCCCCTCACGGGCTTGCGCCTCCCAACAGGCGTAGCTCTGGCAGTATGTAGCAAACAGCCAGGAACAAACAGGGAAGCCTCGATCTCGGCAAGGCCCGCAGTGCCCCGGCAGCAGGAGGTACGCTACGCCGTTCTCTCTCTCTGGGGGTAGGAGTAGTGGCTCAGCTACCGGCAATTGCGCAGCAACAACAGCATAGCATTGGTCGAGGGAGCGAGCCGATGGCGCTTTGATTAATGGACGGATATCAGGAGATTATGGCTGAGCCGCTTCAAAAAGAAGCCATCTCCCTCTGCAGTTGGCCACGCCCCCCTGCAAATCATTCTTGACCCTGCTCCTCATGGGATCAGTCATTCACGTACTGCCAAGAAAGGTGCTTCTTGGATTGGAAACAAGCACCCTGGGACCGGTTTCAGGGTATCACTCGTCATCAGCCATGCTAGCTTGAATCAGGTGGAACAGCAAGCATAGAACCCACATCTGCAGATCAATCCCACTTCGAGTGACTAATGCAAAAAGAACAGATGGACTGAATGCTGAACAAATTGAACAATCACCGCCAGTCACAGATCGGAGTTAAATATATCGTTTTTTTTGTTCGCCATGCCATTCCAGTTTGGATCCAGCCATATGCAAATCAGTATTGACCCTGCTCCCTATGTGAACAGTACAGCCCTAACTGCCACGCCAGGTCCTCCCTGGATGAGAAACTAGCATCCTCGGACCAATTTTGATTGATATAACCTATATTTAACTTGAGGGAATATTTGTTTAGCATTCTGTCCATTTGTTTGTGCAGCAACCACAAAAGCAGCATTCTCAAATTTGTAATACAAAATCTGGCTTTCCCTTTAAAGAGGATTTTTCATTACAATTTCATATAACCCAAACATGAACTGGTCCCAATCAAAACTTAGCACTAGTTAAATGTAATAAGGAAACCCAATATTACCCTTTCGGACAAGTAGGCTTCACAGCAGTGAAAAACGAATTTAGTAATTTCACTACCAGGACATGTAAAACACAAAAAGTACATGCCCAATCTTAATTACAATGTACTCTGCCCCATCGGCTACCTGAGAAAACCTTGGGGGCGAGAAATGCAATATAAGGGGAGTTTAAGGCTTGCCAAGAGGCTTATTTTGCCAAATCCAATTGCCAGTTTAAACCGTTCAATGTTTTAAACAACTAATCCCAGAATACCTTCCAACACTTTGTTTTGATGCATGGATGTTTCAGTCACGTATTTACTTTATCGAAGATAAGATAACTCTAATTCCCCTCCTGTAACAATGACAACTCATTCTCAAAAACTGTTGGCATCTGACTAGCCTGCCTGCTCAGTACAAAATACCTGCAACTATGGAAATATGACCATACCGTCAAAGTTCTTCCTCACTCTGTTCCAGCCCTTTACACCTTCCCAACCTTTAGCCTCTAATGCTCCCATAATCTCATTTAATTCTATTCCTCATTTCCATGCTTATTCCCTTATTGCCTCAAAGCTACAATGAATAGCTTGAAATGCTTCATCGCCCACCAACAGGCAAGTTTCTCCTTATCACAGAATATGAACTGTGCACTTTTAAATGTCCAACAAATGCATCTACCCTTTCTACTCCAGGTCTCCTCTGCACAAGCATACATAGCCAAGAATGTTCTACCTTTGATCTCATGCAGCGTATGTGCAACTGCTAGAATTAGAAAGCTTTTCAACTCTGAATTCCTCACATTTCTTAACTTGCCCATTTCACTAGTTCCGCTTGTCAAATATTGCACAAATTTGGTGTAATACCCCACCATTCCAAAAAAGATCACAAATTCAACTTGTTAGAGGAACTAAGAACTTTCACCACTTGAGACTTGGGTTTGATCCCCACACTTGATATGGTGTGGCATAGGTATTTTACTTCTGTTCTTGCAAACTTGCACTTATCCAAACCCACATAAACCCTTCTTCAAATACCTTTTGCGTTCTCATGGACATCTGTTGGGTACAAAAAAGTAATCCTGGAAGTATTTCACCTATGCCAAACCCTCAAATCTCTGTACTACATGCTTCAATACCTCCAAGGTAGAAGTTAAACCAAAAGGCATTCTCACAAAATGGTATGCAAGCTCAGATGTAACAAAAGGTGAGCTGTTTTGATAATGAATGCAACTTGATTTGCTGGTATGCTTTGGATAAATAGTGTAGCAAATAACTTGGGCATAACCTAATGGTCTACTTTTCTAAATGCATTTTTTCAGATGTCTAAAACTGATGCATTCTCCATTTTCCACCAGCTTTCCTTGCAAAATCTATTGAGCTGAGCCATTCTTACAACTTTATGGGTTTGATTATCCCACTATCAATTTCCATAGCTCTTCCTCTTCTGTTTATCATGCAAGCCCTTCCTCTTCTGTTTATCATGCACTGCTAAAGTTACCTTATGCATAAATGGACTAGTGCCTTCTTTACTTCTTTTAATACAGTATACTTTCATCCATATGTGCCATTCACCACGGAAAAGTTGCTGAAAGTGATGTGGATTGAGGATACCACGCTTTTTGTTCTTGCAAACCAATCACATTTTTCCTTTATTCGCCACAAATTATGCATTGTGCTCTTTATCGTTTACATGTCTACAGCAAAACAACCATAGTGGCGATTTCACCACACAACACAAATCCAGCCTGGCTTCAGTCTCCTGCAACTCTACACCTTCAGTACATTTGCTCATCGATCATTGTATAAACAAAACACGAGTCTGCCCACATCTAATTAATTCCCACTCAACACAATTTTACAACTAAGTCTGTAGAATTACACCACATTGCGTACACCTCATTTTCATGTTCACCATCAACACCCCATCCTTGCTGCTGCCTCTTTTTCTATCAATCAGTACACTGTTCCTTCCCTGGGCCATACTAAAGTCACCTTCACAAACCTTCAGAAAATGCCCCTTTCTACATTTATTGCATTGAACCTGATGGAGCGGGCAGTACAACATTTTGTATAACCCCCCCCCCCCCCCATTTCTGTATGTTTATATTAATCTGAATAATCTATTAATTGTAATATTATTAATCCGTTTGCAGTGATATCTTATCAACTGTATTGAGAGAATTACACGTGAGATTTGAATTTGCATGGCTGAACTAATTTGTATACTAATATGTATGCATATTAATATTAGGAAATTAGAATATTGCATGATATATGTTGCTTTTGTGATGTAGTTGTAAGTAGCACCAGATGACATCGTTGGGTGAATATAAACGCTTTGAGTGTTGCTATTATGCTAGATAATTACATACACATAAGGGAATTCGTGAGGGTTTAACATTTTATTAGCTATTTCAATGTTTTAATTAAGTTTTGTGTTTGTTTTGCTTAAGTTGACCGATTGGGCCTTCGTAAAGATGGCTGACTTTGACTTGACGGCCCTAGTCACCGTTCCACGAGGTTTCGGGTGAAGTGTGCCTGCGCAACTGCCAGCAACAGTGGCCTCGTCCTGACCCCATGCAAGATGTACCCAGCAAGGTCACACTGGGAGAGTTGTCAAGACTATTAAACAAAGGACTGTCTTTAAAACCGGAACTAGCAAGTGTGATGACCTAACCAAATAGACTATGTGAGAACTTCACCAGACGACCCCAAACCCACCAATCAGGACTATCTAAAACTGTTTCGTTACATTTTGACGTTAATTTAATTATAAAAGTTTGTAGACTAAGCAAATTCGAGAGCCAGATCTTTTCCTGATTCCTGACGTTATGCTGACGGAGACACTGCTGGACAGCCGTTTCCCTGAATCTTTGACAGACTGAATTGCTGCCTGACTTTTGATGAATTAAAGACTTCACAACTTGGAGGATGACTAATAGCCAGATTAGGTAAATATGATGTTCCGTGGTTTGATTAATGATTTATTAAATTTGCGATCAATTAGATCAACAAAATTATTATTTTAACAAACAAATGTGTTGGCTTATTTATTGAAGATATTAGATTACGATTAAATGTTGATTGAAAGAATTGAGTTACCAAATATCCAAATTCAACTAACTGATCCATCGACTAAATGGAGGGAATATCTCAAGGTTCAGAGTTTAATAAAGGTATTCAATGAATGTTCATGTAAATTAAGTTCTTTTGGTGAAAAGGTATTCCTTTCATGACAGAGTTTGGAAAATGCATCTCTCCCGTAAAAACGGATCAATGAAGTGTGAGTGTTGGGGTTATGGGCCCCACCAATGAATGTATTGAGTGAATATGCTAGTATGATATTTGGTCTGTGACGAAGGGAGGATTAAAAATTCCACGCTGCATCAAACCCTTATAGCAGCACAAATCTCCGATGCAGCTAGACTATTAGTCTACACATCAAAAAACAGTTTGGTCTACCCACTTCTTTGCCAGCCATTTCTTTAAACTTAGTATCACATTCCTTTTCTGACCACTCATAGCACTGATGGTCTCTTCCCTTCTTACATTTTGCACGTATTATTCAAATCTTGCACATATTTAGATTAGTTCTCTATTCTCATTTCGATCTGGACAGGTCTTTCAAACATTGGTTGTCCGATACTTATTACAGTCGCTTGGATTTTAGGATTGCTTGTTCTTTTAAACAACCTCATATATCCTCCCAGAGATTTTTCGATTTTCAAGTTACAGCTAATGTACACAACACACACTGTTCTATGCTTTCTCCTGGCTATTCTGAAAAGAAGCTATGCCTTTTCACTACTGCATTAGCTTTAGCCTTGTAATGTTATTTATTTATATTTATTTAATGCATTTTTATATAGCACGGACTTTACCCGAAGGTGTCGGAGCGCTGTACAATTGAACCAGTTACGTTGCATGAGAGAAATGGTACAAAAGAGATGGTTACAAAAATAAACTGGGGAGGTAGAGTAAAACCATATAGGCAATAACACAATATCAAACACAGCAATCAAGGGTGGGGAATGAAGAAGATATTACAAATTTACAATGCAGAACTAACTTCCTGGAGGGGTCTGAGAATGAGGGTATTTGTTCTGAAACTGTCTTTGGAAGAGAAGAGATTGGAAGTCAGCTTTGAAAATCTGGATGGAGGTGGTGGCACAAAGCAATGGCAGAAGAGAGTTCCAGATTCTCACCGCATTACCGGAGAACGATTGAGCCATCGATCTTTCCTTTTTGAAGGAGGGGGGCTCAAGCAGAAACTTTTCCGCATTCAGAGAAGGTCTCGAACCTCCTGACATTTTCAGTTTGTTCGCCAGGTAACAAGGGTAGGAAGTATACAAGGCTTTATGGGTGATGAAGGCAGTTTTATAAATAGATCTTGCGCAATGGGAAGCCATCGAAAAAAGACAGGATAGGAGTAATGTGGTCACTTCGTTTGGACCCTGAAATAAAGCAAGCTGCTGAATGGAGGACGGCTTTAGGTTGGGGGGTGGGGGGGTGGGCAGAGGCGAGATTGGGCAAGCCAGTCAGAAGAGAATTGCAGTAATCAAGTCTCGAGAGAACTAGCGATTGGACCAATGTTTTTAGGTCTTTCTCCGGGAAGAGCAGACGGATCCCCCACAGAAGGCGCAGCTGGAAATGTGCGTTCTTAGCAATTGAGTTGATGTGCAAGTTTAGATTGAGTCTTGTCGAATAGGACACCTAGTGATTTAGTGCGGTCGACAACGATGGGTTTATTGAGTAAATTCAGCTGATCCATACAGGATTGAACCGGAGGAGGGGAGAGAGAGAGAGAGAGAGGTAGCTAGGAAGAGGAATTCAGTTTTGGTGGGATTGAGAATGAGTTGGTGAACTAACATCCAGTTGTGAATAGAGTTGAGTGGAGTAGTGAGAGATCGTGTGCGGAAGACACCTTGAGGTAGATTTGAGTGTCATCCGTATAGAGACGGCAGCGGATCCCAGATTTACTTAAGAGGTTCCCTAATGGTTCCAGATGGAGATTAAACAAAGTGGGTGCAAGAAAAGAACCTTGAGGGACGCCTTGACCTACCGCCAAGGGGGACGAAAGCCTGTTCGCTATCTTGATCATTTGGGATCTGTCCAAGAGGAATGAGGCAAACCATTTAAGCACTGTGCCTTCCACACCCATTCTCTGTTGAAGTGTTAAGGAGGGTGTTGTGATTAACAGTGTCAAATGCTGCAGAGAGGTCAAGAAGAATCAGAAGGCACTATTGGGGTGCGGGAGCAAGGAACCTTGGGAGGTTGTTAGGGAAGTGGGATATCTTATCACTTAGAAGTGAGAGGGACGCTACAAGCTGGAAGTTGGAAGAGATGGGAGAATAGAGTTGATTTTCCAAGGAGAGGAGGGCTGAGCACAAGGTGTTCGGAGGCTTGCTGGTTAAGGGAGGGGGTGCAGTAGGCGAGGAAGGACAGGCAGAGGTGGGGGAATGGGGGTATTGGCGTGCTCGGGTCGAAGGTAAGGAAAGATGGTGGAAGAGGGGAGTGGATGGTGTTAGTGATATTTTTACTGGTGTTGAGCATAGGGGTAGAATAGAGATCAAAAGTAGGAGGAGGCAGTTGAGGAGTAGAGAGGGAGGGTGGGGGGGGGGGAAGGAGTGGGGTCAAAGGAAGGCCGGAGATATGGGAGGATGAGAGGAGAGGGGGCTGTACAAGGAGGGGGGGCCAAAGAAAGGCCAGAGGTGCGAAGAGACTGGGCTGCACAGGGAGGGGATGGAAGGGGGGGGGGTCAACGAAAGGCCAGAGGAATGGGGAGAAGAGCGGAGAAGGTGCTAGATAGGTACCGTATGCTATGAAAGGTGTATGTAGGGGAACAGGCACCAGGCAGAGTTGGGGGCATTGGGCTATGTGGTAGTTGGGGGAGGAGTATGGAACTGTAGGGTCAGAGGGAGGGAAGAGGGTGGAATTACTGATAGGGAGGCAGGGTTGTGAAGCATAGGAGGAGTAAGGGGAGGTAGAAGAGAGATAGAAGGTGGAGATGAATTAAGGATATGAGGGAAGGGGAAGAGCGGAAAGGGATGAGAAGAAGGGAGGAGGAAAGGGGGAGGGTAGGGAAAGTTGACCGGTAGACCAGGTTGTAAGAAAGGTTGATTTAGTGGGGCTGATGGGTAAGATTAGGGGGTGGGAGATGGCATTGGAATATTGACAAGATGCAGAGTGGGAAGGGGAAGCCAGAGGTAAAGCAGATGAGATGGGGGTGGTTGGGGGGGGGGGGGGAAGAGATCAGATTGGGAAGGTGGACAGGGGATAGCCCTGTGTCTCCCAGGAGAGCGACCTGGAGGAAGATAAGGGGGGGTGGGGGGGGGGGGGGGGGGGGGGGAGTCATGTGAGGGAGAAAGGAGAGGAGCTAGCAGAAGTAGAATCGAGGGAGATCATAGTCAGATGTTACTCAGGAGCTCGTTACCCTTTTCATACAGACACCTCCCCATGCGCCAGAGCCATATCCTCTGCATTCCTGACTGGCACGGGTCGTGGTTTAACTGCTTTCCTTTCTTCTACACCTAAAGTGTGCTTTATTACCGGCAACTTTTATTTTTGGCACGAATACCTCCCCACCAATTGCCAGATTATAGGTTTCAAACGTGTCTATCCAGTCTAATAGTGGTCTTTCAGAGACTAGAAAATGCCATCAGTGATACCTCTGCTAATGTTCCTCTACTTTAACTTTTTCAAAACAAATCTAATGTTAAAACTTTTTTTTAATGTTGCAAAACAAACTACCATTGTCTCACATTTTCAGCAACATTTACTCCGAATCACTTTATAATAGTCGCACATTTTGCTGCTAGTATGCTCGACTTTTCATGTATAATATTTACAATTAAGTTTAACGAACCTTAATTTGCATTACACAGTACCAATCATGGATATATCTATATATCGAACCGATCCCATAATGCAGAAAAATACGCTCTAGAATCACTAAGTTGCTCAATAAGTTGAGGCAAGTCCAACAACCCTACGTGTTTCGAACATACAGTCTTACTCATGGTTAGAAACAAGCATTAGTAAATGCTTTAGGTTTCGCCTATGTGATTATTAATTAGCTGTTATTTGTTGTAAGTTGTAGCTTGCAGAGTAGTTGTACAATATAAGTTACAGAAAGTCTGTTAAAGTGTCATGACCTGTTTATGTACGAAAAGGCAATGTGTTGTGCTGCTACTAGTGGTATAGTGCGGGTAAATAGCAACATTTTGAAAAGGGAAATAGAATTAATGTCATAGCAATGTGTTTAGAGGAGTTCTGACAATTTTTAGGCCAGGTGCCACTGCACCTGCTTCACCATTCAAATCGGGACCCTAGTGCCTGCAAGATAACTGCAAATGTGACTGCCTGTTAAATAGTGAAATTTCACGATATTCTGCCTCTAGCGGGGTTCCTAGAAGTTTTGGCCATGGTGCCACTGCACCTGCTGTACTATTTAAATGAAACCTCTTAACTGCAAGGTAACTGCAATTATGACTGCCAGTTTAGAAATAAAATATATCAGTGTTAGGTATTTAGTGGAGTTCTAACAACTTTTTGGCCCGGTGCTGTTGAACCTGCTGCACCACTGAATGAATGACGAATGGTCTTACATAGTTCAAACTTTACCCGGCGGCGTTAACCCTAGTGCCTGAAAAATTACTGCACTTGCGACTGCTGGCCGAGCTTTACATTTTAGCAATAATCTGGTTTTATTGGGTTCAGTGCTGCTGCTCCTGCTGAACCATTCAAATCAAGTTCCTTTTAACTTGAATTGTGACTGCCTGTTCAGTAGTCAAATATAGCAATATTATGTGTCTAGCCGACTTCTGACAACTTTAGGCCCGGTACTACTGCACTATTCAAATCATAACCCTGTCTTCTACAGGGTACCTACACTAGTGGGTGCCTGTTTTTTAGTAAAATATAGCGTAGCTCTTGTATATTAACTTTAACGCACAATTATTAAAACATTTAGAATCTAATCGCAATGACCAAATAGACCAAGTTGAAAAAAATCAAACTGATAACGCCTACAAAGAGTAAAGAAAGGTTCTGAAGCATAAATAGAAAATGCCACAAACGTTCAGACTTAAGAATCTAATTTACACAAGTAATCAAAAGCAAGCATTCCAGCATACTGTTAGAAGCGGTCTACCTTATCCGTGGTTAGAGATCTCATCTTGACAGTGAATGGGGCTTAACAGTGTGAACAGTTCTAATAGAAGTTTCACAAATTCATGCAGCCAGGGGTAGTTATCCACAATAAAAAAAAGTTCCACACAAAACTAAACACAGTAATTCAGCAAGCTTTAAATTTGCAGTTGTTGCAGGCTGAAAGTTTTCAGTTCGAACAGGCGATGTTGCGAAGAGACTAAACAGTCAGGATTTCTCTCTTTACCTCAGGAGAGTTGACTCCAATGCCAGCCAAGGTACCAGAATCTCAGGAGACACATCTAGGGAATTAGGAAAGCACTCTAGCAGAGGCCAGCAGGCCTCAGGTAGGTCCAATTGCAGCAGGTTAGCTAGGCAGTTGTAGGGAGGCCTCTGGAGCTTGTGTTTTTGGAGCTGTTCCCTTCATCCTAGGCTTACCTGAGTGACTCGAAGGATCAGTTGACTCACCTGTTTTGAGCTACAGTCTTCCTTGTCAGAGAGCAGGCCTCGAGCAGCAGGGCAGTCCTCGTTCAGTAATGTCCACAGGTCCAGGAATGTACTTGTGTGGGAGGGAGGGTCTTATTTTTATACCGGTTGCCAGCTTTAGAGAAACTTCTAGAAATCTATACATCTGGTTCTGGAATTTCCTTACCTCCCCTGTACAGGATCCAAGGGGTCTGGGGGTCGCAATGGGTGTCAAGTTTTTTGTGAATGTGCTGGAGGTAGGCCCTTTGAAAAATCAAGTGAGGCAGGGAACAGCTCTGCCCCACACATCCTTGCAGGTTGACCCCATCCTACCAACACCTAGTTCCACTTGGTCTCACTGTGAGAAGAATACACAAGGGCTAACTGTCACTCTAATCACAGTCATGCGACACAGGTACCGGCTGAGACAACAGAATGAAACAATTCTATAAGTGACTTAAAATCCTACATTTTCAATAAAAAGGATTTTAAATTACAATTCTTTAGAGATTAACGTGACATTTTTACCTGTTCCTAAACCAAAGCTTCCACTTAATTATAATAGGGTAATCCAATGTTATCCTGTGGGAGAGGTAGGCCTTAGTGCAGAGAGAACAAATTTCAATTTTTTACTACCAAGACATGTAAAACTTAAAAATAAATGTCCAACTTTGAATGCATTGCACCCTGCCCTACGGCCTATTTAGGACTTACCTTGGGGAGGACTTGTATGCATTAAAAAGAGGTTTCAGCTGGGCAAAGGACTTCTTTGCAAAGTCGAAATGGCAGTTTAAAAGTGCACACAGTCTGCAACGGCATGCCTGAGACATGTTTGGTACGACAACTCAAGTGGGCGGCACAATAAGCACTGTAGACCCACTATTAGAGAAGGCTTTTGAGGCGCTTATACAAAATGCAGTCAAGAAACCAAATACTGTTAGAATAAAATTTAAATCTGTATTATAGAAAATGCATAGAGTGTGCTCTGTGTCCCAATTAAATGTCCTAACTAGGTGTAGGCCAGTTTTACCATGTCTTAAGGAGTGAGCACGAAGTGCGGTAGCACTGGTTAGCAGAGTTCTAAAAGCCAACAAAATAGGTTTAGAAAACAGGAGGAGAGGAGGAAAAACGTCCGAGGATGATCCTGCTGAGAGGGTCATGGTTAGCAATGCGGCAAATCAAAGAACAGTTCATTCATTTACAATTAACCTAAAAAAAGAAAATATGTATCATCTAAATGTTATTTGATTACAAGCAATAACAGAGGTAGCTAATTCTCAAATGTAACCCAAGAGGGCTTCACTGTAGTAATCAATATAATTATCCATCCACACACTGCCCCTGTCCTTTTTCTATCCTCTTCCAGGACATGATTTGGATGGAGAGGGATGGAAACTGGTACCTAGAAGGGATTATAGGCGGAGACCTAATGTAAATTTAGAACACCTTCCCACTAGAATCATTGCTGATAATTATTTTCCCTTACAAAATAGCTATAGTTGTTTGGACATGCTGGACTGACTGAGTGAGAAAGGGACAGGTGTTGTGCCGGGACTAAAAAGGTCTCTATTAAATGACCCACACTCAGATACTCTCACACAGAGCGTTGGTCTAAAGCAGTTACAAACCGACGAGAAATCTAGCATGTTGGTTACTATCACACCCACAATTGAACTTTCAGTACAAGAGGTAGTATCAACTGACCCAAACGCCTTCATTATGGACATCCTCCCCCCACCCCCTAAGTCCTCTAAACACCAAACTTCTCTTTTAAACATTCTTTCCTGGAATATTGCGGGCTTGTCCAACAAATTAAACTGTCAGGCTTGGAATAGCTTTATAGTAAACAGGGATATATGTCTATTCCAAGAAACGTGGATGAGGGAGGACAGTGCCCGCACTGGCTATGCTGCCTTCTCCAAAAACGCCAAATGGAGTGGCAAAGGTCGCCCTCCTGGTGGGCTCACAACCTGGATAGCCTCTCATCTAGGCTGCAGGGCATCCCCTGTGAAAGCAAACTCGGAGGACATTTTGGCAGTTCTATTGGAGTGGCCAGGTCTGTCCAGTCTCCTGGTAATCAATGTTTACTCAAGGCCAGTTAGTAATTCGCAAGAATCTACTACTATTGCTGAGCTCGATTCTGCCCTAACCACAATTCCTGTGGGCACCCCCTATATAGTAGGAGGAGATCTGAATTGTCACTTTGAACCCCTTTTGGGCCTAACGGATGGCCTGTCCCAGGAGGAAGACAACATCTGGTCCATACCACCGTCCCACCTTCCAACACCAAAAGTGTGGTCCCCCCTGGCGGTACAAACCACTTCTCTCACTCTCAAGCATGGGCTGAGGGCCTGCAATGGAAGGCTACCATCAGACATTCCCTCAAACTGCACATATCATAGAGAGGGTAAAACATCGAGACTGGACTACATTCTGGTCCCATTAGCCCTTTGGTCGCAAATAAGTGACTTTCGGGTACTCCAAAGAGCTGATAGTGATCATAATGCTTTGCAGCTCGAGTTACATTATTCTGGCCTAGAACCAAGGGAGAATAACTGGGATTCACCTGACCCGGGATTACTCCTTTCTACCAACAGACGCAGAATAAAATGGGAGAATCTAGTAGCCAAAGAAGGGATGATACCAAATTTATATGCCCTACTCGTTCCGATCCTGGAGAAGGTTCAAACTCTCAATCTGCATCCTAGCACTCCGGGATCATTCAACAACTTCTGGCAGTTACATGTAGATCTTATCACTTCTACATCAGAAATCCTTACTGGCAAACCCAAAAGGGCCCTTCCTACTTCAGTCCCTTCCTGGTATAACCCAGCCTGCAGGAAGGCTAAGAGTGACCTTCTGTCCACAATTAAGTCAGGTCAGGACTGGACAGAAATCAGGGAGAAAAGAACAGCCTACAAATTATTAACTAAGAACGCAAAACTGGAATGGGAACAAAATAAATGGGAGAAATTATCGAAATTTCTGGCAGAAGGAGACTCCAGGAATTTTTGGCGATGTGTAAACACTGGTTCAGAAGAATTGGTCTCTGCGATTGAACCCAACATCTCAGCTGAGTCCTGGCGAGACCACTTCCAGTCTTTATACACCTCCCCCGCGGGGACAGGGGCCGATACCGTCCCGACGGAAGTCACCACTACGTCGGGCTTTTTCTTTTCCCTAAAAGAAGTTAGAGTAGCTATCATGGCCCTTGCTACAGGAAAGGCGCCAGGTTTGGATGGACTGCCCGGCGACCTTTTCAAGCAAGAACCTGAAGTTTGGGCACCTTACTTCACGTTTTTATTTAATTCCATCCTGAAGGGTATGGAACTACCAGATACTTGGCTGGGCGCAGAGATTGTCCCAATTTTTAAAAAGGGCTCTCCTCTGCTCCCAGCCAACTATAGACCGATTAGTCTCATTGATGTTTCCCAGAAACTCTTTGGCAGACTCATCCTTAACCACTTGCAGGACTGGATTGAGGACTCTAACATCATGAGCACATACCAGGCTGGTTTTAGAAAGAAAGTTTCGACCATTGACCAGATTTTTCGTTTAAATCTTATTCACTGGAAGACCGTATTATTAGAGGGCGGCACTCTATACACGGTCTTTGTCGATTTACGCGCCGCATTCGACTTAGTGCCTAGAGAAAAATTGTGGGTTGTTCTTGACGATCTGGGCATCCCAACTGACATCCTAGCCATCTTGAGAAGACTACACTTGGGGAACTATGCAAGGGTGAGGTGTGGGAGAGGGGGCGCCCTAACGGACCGCTTCCCCGTTGACAGGGGGGGGGGTCAGACAGGGTTGTGTGCTCGCACCGACTCTTTTCTGCCTCTTTGTCAACGGGGTGATTAGCCACTTGAATGCGTTGAAAGACACGGACGCTCCGAGGCTTGGAGGCTCGAGGGTACCCGCTATTCTCTTTGCGGATGATACCCTATTGCTCTCCAAGTCTCCCATGGGCATCCAGCGGATTCTTGATGGGTTCACACTCTTCTGTGCATCTCGGGGGTTGGAGATCAATGCGTCAAAAACTAAGTACATGATCTTCAACCCCCCATCAAACACTCGCCCCAATCCCACTCTCGGGCCCTCTAGGCTAGAGAGGGTCTTCACATTCGAGTACCTGGGGATAACATTAAATCAATCTCTGTCCTGGGATACGCACCGCACTAGGGCGAACCTGAAATTATCTCAAATGATAGGAGGACTGGCAAGGATGTCCCGGGGTTTGACTTACCAACCATTTTCCCCTCGCCTACAAATATACAAATCACAGGCAAAAGGGGCAGTGACCTATGGTGCTGAAATATGGGGACACACTGTCACTCAGACCATCCAGGTGACTGAGAATAACTTCCTCAGACAACTAACAGCTCTTCCCCCCAGCACCCCCCTCCTACCTTTGAGACTCGACCTAGGCCTCAGACCAATTTCGGAAGAACTGTGCCTTAAACCCTTACTGTATTGGCGAAGGCTATGGTCTACACCAGAATTATCCGACTATAGATCTGAGCTTCAGGAAATCCTGACGCTCTGTAATCCTGCACGACTTCCCTGGCTCAGGCATATTAAACAAACCTGCGAGGCACTAGGAAGACAGAACTTATGGTCTCACCCGGAAATCACATGTCCCAGAGTCTCAAGGAAATCTCTAGCCAAAGACTATTATGAACACCATTTATGTCTCCAAATTAAAAATACACAGGAGAGGTCCCTCATGGGCAAATTCTTGGAGTCCAAAGACCTATACTGCCAAGAGCTGGTGTATGATAATATAGGCCCCCCGCTTACCAGGAAGCTCTTCATGCAATGGAGGTACAGCACCCTTCCTCTCAAAGCGCACACTGCTTGCTGGACAAACTGAGACTTCATCACAATGCCCAGCTTGTGCGCATCTGAGGGAGTGTGACCTGCACATAATATTTTTTTGCCCGGCATATAGAAGAGCAAGACAGTACTGGCTGGTCCCACTCCTCAAAAACTTGGGCTTCAGGACCTACCTTCCGGCATACAGGATTTTAAAAAGAGATCTCTCGGCCCCAACTGTGTTTGCAGTTTCAAAATTTTTAACGGCAATGTGGCACAGTCGTACTAAATGTATTAAGCTTTTATTAACCAAATGATTGTTTTATACTCTGGTCAACCACCTGGAAACTATTACTGTATCCTTCGTTCTTTTAAAATGTTGTATAATGTATTCTTTTATGGTCCAGGCGACCGAAATAAAGATCAAGAATGAATGAATTATATAATTCAGACTTGATAATCATGTAAATCCATGTGTGCACCTCAATAGGACCTCACGTTCCGAACTTTACTTTAATATCGTTCAAGCATCCAATGATATTCCCAGCAAAACAGACCACTGCGATCATACACCAATCTTTAAGATCATATCACAACTTTAACTACTTAGTCAAATGTGCTTACATTAAGTCCATTTCCTGCACCCACAAAACACAAAAAAAGTGATGTAAAGACTGACCGTGTATCATTGTACTAGATTGCAATATTGTTTGATATGACAATTGTATTGTGAGACCAAGATATACTTTACGTTAATGATATTTGCGTGAACTGTTCTGTGAATTGGAATTGCACACTAAGCATGGGGTGAGCAAATGTGTGACTACATTGTCAAATGATAATTCACTATTAAAAAAAAATGACATTGCCACAATCCTAGCACTTTACACTAAATAGGAGTCCTTCTCACCTAATGTGATCAGAGGTATTAGAACAAATCTGGTTTCATAAACAATGAAAAGACTTGAATGAGAAACCCCACAGAGCATCATGAAGAGATTTTAAAGTTTCAAAAGGCTTCCTATGCGGTTTAGGAGACAGCAGGTCCCCAAAAAACAAATAGTGCACATTTTGTTGCATGCGACGTCCATGAGAAATAAACACAAAAAGAAGATTATGGATGTACCAGACAACAAAATAGCCCAGGCCTAGTTTGGACTATGCAAGGAAAACAGTTCTGTAAATCACAGCACTATTGTTTCAATTGAAAAATGCTCATGTTAATGGGAAGTTCTAATTCTAATTTAACATTGGATATAACCGCTTGCTCATAAGAAACCTGTGAAATATTTTCCAATAAATATGCAGATAAGTGTTTGATGCAAGGGTAGTTTCATGTAAAAACTTTACCCCCAGTGTGTCTACATTTTAAGATTGAGAACCCGCTGGCACGTACTTTTAACATTACTCTGATTAGATGGGCAAACTATGCGGCACCAGCTAACTTTGTTGTACCAGCTGTTCCACTTCCGACGTATTTAGCTTAGTTGCCGTGCTTGGCAAGTTTATACAAGGAATCACATGTTAACTTAGCGTCTTGATTTTTGCATTTCTTGCATCTTTTCTGAGAGTCACTGACACCCTTCTCATGAGAGCGCTGCACACCTGCAGTTTGTCACTTGAGTTCTGATGCTTGTGCAGCGGCGGCTCCTCTGCTATGCCAGAGGAGCACCGCCCCCACCTGCCAGCCGCCAAGAAAATTAAAACGACAATAAACCCTTGTTTATTATAGTCTTATTTTTGCTCTTTGAGGCAAGGCTTAGGGGTGGGGCTAGGGTGATGACAGGCTGCACTGCTATTCAGTACGCAGGACGTAGGCGGATCAGTCATGTGCACTGAATCGCTCTCAGACCCAGAGCCACGTAGCGGGTGGAGAGCAGGCACAGGCTCAGAGTCTAACCTCAGCGTTCCGGCCGATCTGGACCCTGCTTTCAGCAGCATGAACGTAGTGTCAGGATTGGCTGCAGTTGACTCTGGGAGCTTGTGCCTGCAGTGGAGAGGAGCAAATGTGGCAGGTAAGTGTTTTTTTTGGTCTAGTCGTCCATCCATCCATCCGCCACCCCTCTCCCACCTTCCTTGCCATTCTATTGACACACTGGCCGCTAATGTGCTTGTGTGCAAAGGTCTATAAAAACCCCATGTATTGTGGAACAGTTCAGCATTAAATGTTCAATGCGGTCATAGGAGGAACCAGTTGCGGCCGGCGCTGATAGTGGCCGAGGGAGGGGGTGGGCAGACTATGAAGAGACAACAACAAAAAATTCCTGCGGCATGAACATGAAGGTAATGCAACACATTGTGGGGGAAGAGATGGGTAAAAACAATCATGTAAAGAGTTAGAAGGGCTGAGGCAGAGTGAAATGAGAGGTTGAATCCAGGTGTATTCATGAGAGAAAGAAGAGTGAATGAAACCACACCATGAAACAACCCTTGTCACTCATACATGTCGACAATAAAAGAAATTAGGAAAGTTTTCAAAATTCATTAAGACTATTGTGCTCTAATGAAGCAACTGTGCTGCAATTAGAAAACTTAAAAATGAGCAAAGTAATTAGCAATACGAGCAAACTGTATGCTAGAATCCTCCTCTAGGTTTTCTAAAGGGCAAGTCTTGGTTTATATGATTAGAAGTGGTGTGTTGGAAAACAGCAGCTGTGCCCCTTTGTTTTCTCTAAAGGTTAGAATATGTTGCGGACAGAAAAAAAAAAAACAGCACCATGTTGTTCAACCTTGTACGCAATGTTCAAACTGAACCACAAAAACGAAGAACTGAATAATAAAAACAAGTGCAGTGTATTTCAAAATAATATCATGGCACGAATTAAATTGTGTTGCGTTCAAAGCAAAGCGGCCAACAGCATAAAGTTAGGCTAAAATAAAGGAGAATTACAGTGAGAACTTACTACAGTGTCAGATGAAAGGGCTGGTTGCCTTTTCCAACTTCTATTTAGGTAGAATGGGTACATCTAAAGCCTCTTGGAAGGTGGTGGCTGAGAAGGTGGTGGTTTTATCAATATCCTTCCAGTTTTAGGCTAAATTTGGATCCGTTTTTGTTTAGAGTCCAGTCTTTCTTGAAGTTTGTGGAGAATGGGCTCCACAGCCCTCTCCACGATCTTTTTTGGCACCGGCTTTGATGAGGCTCCGAGCTGATTTTTTGTTTCGGCACCAAAGTTATCAGCACAGACTATCAAGCAGACCCAGGAGAAGTGGAAGCTGTAGAGGTTGTCGGCACCAAAGCTTTCGGATTAGAGTGGTGTTTCGGAACCAACCCGGGGGACAGTGCATCCAAAATGGATTCTCGTGCCAGCCATGGCCTACAGGCAGGCAGAGGTAGTCAGAGGGCCTCCCAATTTGTAGGTTGAAGTCTTTTAGGAGGTTCAATTTGAGGCTGAGGGACAGGGGGTAGTGTACTCAATCTAACAATGGAGTCAATGCCCATGCACTGTATTGCTTAGGAATAGTCATTCTACTTCGTGAATCGAAAGACTCTACGATCAAAAACAACCTGCACACATCCAGACATAACACTAAAGGGCAAGAATATGCACAGCATGTGTATCTACTACACACATGCCTCAAGCACGTGCTGCCACACGGGTGCCACACAGGTGATTGCTGTAATTTTTCAGCTGCCTTGTTGCCTTTGAGTTCATCATTACTCTGATCCCCCAAAAACACGCCTCATCTAAAAATGCCTTGGCTTCTCTCCATTGGCTCCCCGTTGAGGAAAGGATAACATTTAAAACATTAAGTCTTAGGCTCAACTCCAAAGGACCCTTCCTGATTAGGGCACTCTTGACACCATACATCCCAAGTAGGTCTTTAAGATCTTCGACCACCCAACTCTTGAAGGTACCTCATTCACAGAACTAGATGGAGCAGAAAATCCTTCTCACATCTTATTCCTAAACTTTGGAACTCACTGCCTGTAGAATTACGAAACCTAGACAATGAGACCGTTTAGAAAACTGCTAAAAGCCTGGCTCAACCCCCTACTAAGACCGCTCATATGGACCCCTATTGGCGAATGTGCAATGATATGGATCATCCAGCAATGGGAAGCCTTTGGAAGCCATGTGCATTGGAAGTCTGCATACAATAGAATAGAAAGCGCAGCAGAGTGCTGTACAAGAGTACAAGCCTGCCGAAGTGAAGCTTTAACCTATGGCTTAAGATTCGGCTCTGAACAACGAGGTTAATTCCAGTCTGCACTCCCTAAAGAATCCAACCGGATTGTGGATTATCCGGATCCTTTCCTTGTGGTACCCAGCACCACTACCACTGGCTGTCCTTTCCTCGCCCTGAAGTCCTGCTGCGACTGGTGCATTCACACACAATCCTGGGTCGAAACATCGGCGTATCCTGACAATCCACACCCTACGTTTTCCTCCTCACTTAAAATAACAGAATGTATACGAGATTAATTGGAGATTCATGTGTTTAGGGATGGATGTCTATTGATTTCAACATTTTACATACCGTTATGTACAGCACTGAACATCGTATCTTTACTTAAAAACACCTCGTCATTTCTAGATCACGTATCCACTTATAAGTTACCACTTTTTTTTTAACGTGTAAATATTTTCTCGTGACTGCCAAAAATTTGAAAACTGAAAATTAAAAGCTAAATACCACAATAAATTAACCTGGATTAGCTTCATCAATGCTGTGAGAAGTTGGCCTGGTATATGCTGGTCCTAACTATAACTACCTACTGGCGACCGCCAGTAGGTAATATATATATAGTTAGGACCCTGTTTCCATAGGAAATCCGCAACATTCTATTTGGAATAACTTTGGCGCCGGTCGACGAATGCTCGCGAAATTTTCAAAACTAATGGGGCGCTACGCTCCGCTCCTACCCTGAAAGTCTCGGGGGGGATTCGTCAAGCGGGGGCTGAGATAAAAGGGGGGTCCCAAAACGAGTTTTCCCCATGCATTTTTCCATAGGACCTTTAGACACAGCTACAGCCCGAACGGCTGAACGGAATTACTTGAAATTTGGCAGAGAGGTAGTCCTCAGGTCAAGGAAGTGCCTTTTGTAGGTCTGGTGTAAATCTGTTCAGTATTTCCTGAGAAAATAGCATTTAAATCAATATATATGTCTGTGGGCGTGCTCCGTGCGCTTACCCTAAGCTTACCGTACGCGCACAGTGCTGTGCGCGGGCGCGATTCTGATTGGTTGTTAGATCTTAGTAAACATTCGAATCGGTCGAAATCAGGAAGTGTCGGCCGCCATTTTGTCTCTCGCAGTCTGAGGGGGTGTAAAACAAAGGTGGATAACGTGAAAAGGGGGCAGGCTGGACAGTTCCTGACCCCCTAGCTTTTGTCAGGGGGGTCTTAGAAGGACCCCCAAGGGGAAAAAATTAATTTAATTTTTTCTTTTTTTAAATCGCCGAATGCGCGCAGCGTACGCGCATGGCGTAAACTGAGAAATTCCGTGAAATTCGCGTAATTACGCGTACCGTGCGTGCACGGTAAAAAAAAAATTTCAAAAAGGAAAGCTTAAAAAAAAAAAAAATTGAGAGGTAAGGTTGGCTCTTAAAAGAGCCGTTGGGTTCATAGAGGGATGGAGGAAAGAAAGAATGGGAATATTATGAGCGCCTACAAACGTGCTGGTCTATCTTATTGTTAATAAGGGGAACACTGGTCTCCCCAAAAACAATAAGACCACAACACGTTATACACCTCATTACAACCCTCCCAAATCGAGGGTTAACGTCCAGAGGAGCAGAAGAAGGTGATGCTCCCACCTCAGAGGAAGGGCTCAGCTGAGCTGCCGATGATGTACTCGGCTGAGCTTCTGAGGCTGGGCTCTGGTGACTTACTGAAGAGTTTTCTCCAGTATGTCGATCAAAGGTCCTGGGATGTTTATCCCTAAGGTGTCTCAGAGTGATTTCCAAAGGAATACTTTTTCCTAGGATTTCCTCTTGATAAAACACGGTCACAAAGTGTGCAAGTGACCAGTGGAGCATTGACCTTTTTCTCCCCCTCTGGAAAAGTAAAATACTCCCATACAAAAGAAGTCTTCTGTTTCCTCCTTCTCTGGATGATGGTGGTGCTGCTAGCCTCACTCTCAGAAGAGGTCTGCTGTTCTGCCATTGTATCCCAAAGACAATTCAGCTCCTGCTCCTAGAGAATCACAAGCAGTAATGAGGGGAATGGGTGTGGTGTGGGAAGTTTCTGGAACTGAAAGTAGTTTCAACCAATGAAAAGTGTTCTTTCAAGCAGTAATGAGGGGAATGGGTGTGGTGTGGGAAGTTTCTGGAACTGAAAGTAATTTCAACCAATGAAGTGTTCTTTGTGGATCACATGACCTACTGTGCGCGCTCCGTAAGCTTACGGTACGCGCTCGTAAACAAGTACGCATGCACGAACGGGACGCTTACGGAGCGCGTACGTAAGATGCACTCGCGCATGCGCATTACACGCCCCTGCGTAACCGCGACGTTGCTTCCGGGTGTACACGTACGTCATGCACGTATCGCGTAAGCGCGCTGTACTTATGATGTGCGGAGCGCGTAGCGTCAGCTTACCGTACGCGTATCCTATTACGTACGCGCACCGTACTTATGACGTACGGAGCGCGTACCGTCAGCTTACCGTACGCGCACGGAAAAATGCATTAAAAAAAACCTTTCCATAATGCAGGATATAGTACATATATTTTATACATAGGTTTACAATAAATCTCAAAAAAAAATTGCATTTAAAAAACCGTACAAATTCACTGAAAAAACCATGGGTTTCACACACGTTATAGTTAGGAATTAGCATTTAAAAAACCTTGCAAATTCAGTGAAAAAACCATAGGTTTCACACATGTTATAGTTAGCTGTACATTTCACTCGTAAAAAACCAATGAAATTCCCGCGTTATAGTTAGTGCAGGCAACTATAACTCACGCGACCGCAATCCTCTGTTGATGCAAATACTGTATCTTTAGGTATACATATATTACAAATATTTATTTTTTATAAACACACATATGTCATCAGTGATGTAATATCTGACATCATCAGCAGAGGATTGCGGTCGCGTGAGTTATAGTTTCCTGCACTAACTATAACGCGGGAATTTCATTGGTTTTTTACAAGTGAAATGTACAGCCAACTATAACATGTGTGAAACCTATGGTTTTTTCACTGAATATATATATATATATATATATATATATATATATATATATATATACCTAAACACACCCTACTAGTCTCTTTATGAGGCTAGAGGTAAAAGCACAAGTTGCACTTCAAAATGTTACAGTAAAGTAGCACAATACACGTTAGGCCCTAGGGGTGGACCAAACCATATCCTAAAATAGTGGTATAAGAACCACGACTTAACTAGACACAAGGCCTATAGCATCGCTGGGACCCCAAGGAAACACCCAAGGTAGTGACACAGGGGACCCACTGGGGCAGTGTCGTGTGTGAGAACACAGCCGTGAGCTCCAGTTAGCTTTTATGGGGAAAGTCGCTGTTCGATTTTTAGAGTTAAAGGACACTTCGGAATGGAGTAGGACCAGACCCTTTTGGACTTGGACAGTTCTAGGTTCAACACCCACGGGAGCACCAGAGTACTCTAGTTACCTCACCCAGGGAAGCCAAAAGCATAGGTGTCAAATGGTGTCAGGTCACAACGTCGTTTTCAATGGCTGCTGGCGAAGAAGTGCTGCTGCCAGGAAGATGCGCAGTGTTCTAAGAGATCCAAGATTGGATCAGAGATGGGAAGAACCTGGATGCAGAGGGGACAGAGTCTGGGTCACTTGCCAGTGACCAGGTGCACGATAGACTATTGCCAACCGATGTCAGGTGTTTCAGGTGAAGCTTGACCCTTCAGCCACGAGGACCAGGAGGCGTCGATGACCAGGAGCTGGATTCGAGCTGTCCCACAAAGGATGTCAAGTGCTGCAGCATTGGTGCCTGGATTGGATACAAGCCATGCAGAAAGGAGAAAGATGCTTCGGTGTGCGCCAGCAAGGTCCGAGGGACTCCCCCAGCGAGGAGTGAGGGCACGTCTGGAGCAACCAGGGAAGCCCAAGGAAAGTCAGAGTTAACTTCACAGGAACCCACCAGTTGACGGACCAGGGATCGTGAAGGGACGTCGACGGGAATGCAAAGAGCGTGTTCCCGGAACACTCGTGGAGTGTAGGCCCACAATCTTCAGTGCAAAAGGTGCTCGGGGTCTGGGCTACAAGTAACCCAATACACAGCCTCGAGAGTCATCGGGAAGCTGATGCACTTGCAAATGTGCACGGTGTCCAGGGGTTCTGGTTCCATGGTACCCACAAGGGCTACGGGTCTCAGCTTTGCTGGGGACTCAGTTTGGCTTCTGGGAAGTCTGGAAATCCACCTCTGGTGTTGCAAAGTCTTCGGCATCCGGCAGGAGCTTCGGAGATGCAGACCGGACAGATGAGTCTTTGGTGCCTGCCAAGCAGGGGACTAACTCCTTTACTCCAAGGGAGATCCTTCAGTCATCTGGCGTTGAACAGATTGTCGAAGGTCCAGGATTCAATTTCATAGTTTTGTCCAGGGATATCTAAAGTTCTGGTTACAGAGGTTCCTTCTTTATACCCAAGGAAGGGGTTGGACTAACTCAGGGGACCCACCTATGTGAGGGTTTGGAAAGAGGGATGGCTACACCCATTTCCTTTGTCCAGTTTCGTGCCAGAGCAGGGGCTGCTAGCCCCTGCAACCAGTTTGAGCTGGACTATGCACAGGGACACCACATGTGCCCCCAGTGCAGGACTTCAAAGCACTCCTGGAGTGCTCCCACCCAGCCCTAATCCACTAAGGCCTGTCTGGGAGGTGGTAACACCTCCCTGTGACAGGAAACCTATTGTCCAGGCCTCCCCTGCCGGAATTTGGGTCAGCAGCAGGAGGCCAGACTCGTGTCTGTGGCTACATCAACCATTTTGTGATGCCAGGGCTCTTTTAAGCTGGTACCGGTGCTGTCATGTCTCTCCCTCTAGAGGGGGGGGGGGGGGTCATACTCCCACACCAGTTACTGGTGTGGGGGTATGATTCCAAGGTGATTGACACCAAACACAACATGTTTCCGTGCAGCCAATCCAAAGTTAGCATTTACCGTTGGGTTATAATGCACTTAAGAGTACATGGTCAGGCTGCATCACAAACAACCCTGGAGAAGCGATTCCGAAGGCTGCAGAGGGACTCTGCTAATGCATGGGCACTAGGCCTGGGCGGTAAATTCCGTTCCGCTCGCGGAATTTGCGTAATTTGCGTAATTTCGCGTTCCGCGGAGAACGCGAAATTGCTAAAAAGTCTGCTTTCCGCGATTTCGCGAAATTTTTGCTTGTTCGCGATCTCAAAATGCGTGTTCGCGAGATATTTCTCCCCGAGCACGCAAACAGCAATTGTGAACAGGAAAAAAGCATCGCGAACAAGCAATTCCGCGTGTTCGCGGAATTTCTGCGTGTTCGCGGAGATTTTTTACCGTTTCGCGGAGATTTGCGTAACGCAATTCCGCAAATTCCGCCCACCCCTAATGGGCACCCTCACACAAAACTAAGCACCCTGCCTTCAGGATTGATAAGACCTGCCATAGGGGTGACTGATAGGTTTATATGTGCAGTGATAGGCGAGATCTAGTGAACCTATATCTCTTTAAGGGGTGCATGCACCACCATACCCAGGCTGGAGTAGCAGGCCTGTGGTGTCATTTTGGAGGGCTTCCCAGGGGTGGCATAATACATGCTTCAGCCCCTGGTAGGCCTCTGGAGTACCTCTGCCCGGAGTACATAGTATACCATATACTAAGGACTTATAAGGGCACCTCAGAATACAATCTGTTGTGTACCTAAGGTACATGGAATCATTTTACAAAAGAAAGCAGATAGTTTGGCTGGGAACCTGCTATTCAGGTCCCCAGCCTAAGTCAGAAACCATTAAAACACCAGGAAAAAGTGGGGGTAACTATGTAGTCAGATTCCACCTTTCAACAAATGTATTTCCTTCTTTCTGCAATCTATTGTTTGAACTGTAAAGAAATTGTTTACCCGACAGAACCAGTTGTATTATACTTATACAAGAGTTAGAGGTACACTCAGCAGAATAGGCTAACACTTGTTTCGGGACCATTCTAAATTAAATTCATGGTGCTTTCTCAGTGCCAAGGGCATTAAGAACCATTGCACTAATTGGAATGTGTAGATTCAGTATTGATAAATTATCTCCTCACCGTTTTGAATCCTGTAATTACGTTTGAGCTGGGGACATTTAGTGTTACTGGATTTAGTTTTTCAATATTCCGTCAATCTTGTTACTCAATGGAAGGAAACTTCTTGGCACAGGCAAGACTAAAAATGTACTCTTAATTCAGCAACTCCATGTTTTCTTTAAAAAAAAAAAAAACACCTTACTCATCCTAGCTCTTAAAATCTGTTGAAGGGTCCTTTGCAAGCAATTTCCCGTCTCACACAAATCTTTCTTGTATATACATTCTCCATCGCCCTTAATGAGCAATAATACTCTCACTATCACTTGTGTACCATATTCATTTCCAATGCAGCCATATCTATATAAAGTACAACTCATGAAAGAAGTGTCTGAACATGGCTTGTGGGAGCGAATACTTTCAACACCCAACCAACTCCCAAGCACTTGGGTTTTTAACCCAAACTTACAAATCAGGTTCTGGAATTCATCCATTCGTCATACAAACTTGGACAAAAGTCAACTCTGAATTTACTCCATAACAGGTATCATCTGTTTCGAGGCAGACTGACCAGTGAAAAATCAAACACATGAAAATTTCTTTGTAATTAGTAGACGGACGACCAAGTCAAGCAGGATTTGTCAGTTCCGTCCAGTCATGCGGCCTGGACTATGAATATATTTCCCTCCATGAACAGCCACAGGGTATAATGTTTAGTTTGCATACGCCATTAACACAAGAAAGCCACATGTTTATTATTGTCACTTCCCTGCAGACGGCAGAAATACATGTCTTCAGATTTTTTTTAGAGTGTATATATATATATATATATGTATATATATATATATATATATATATATATATATATATTCCATATGCAACTGCTCCCAGTTGAAGACACCACACACAACGTTTTGCTTTCACCTTTTATTGTCTGGGAGGCAGCAGCAGGCTAAGACACATCCATCACAGCATCGAGTAACACCATGTCTGCCATACGCGTTTCGGATATGTTCCTTGTTCACTGGCTGGCGTATACGGGGGAAAGGAGCAGCTTTGCTGATTTTAAACAGATGGTTTCAAGTGGTGTTCCCGCCCCACTGGGCGTGTGCTTGCTAGGCACTCTGGGTGACGTAGTCCTTTGCATAGTGCGGTCCATAGTGGTTGTTGCTTTACCTTCACCTCCCCAAATACAATCCCGTTGGGTCGTTGTGCGGAAGAATCCCGCTCGCTGCTTTAGTGACGCCTACTCCAAACAGGTACGTTGTTCCGTTGTCTGTGCTGTTGAGCACACGGACCTGCTTTGCACACAGTGGGGTGTCCTCGTGGTCAGAGCGGACCACAAATATTCCATATGCAACTGCTCCCAGTTGAAGACACACCACACAACGTTTTGCTTTCACCTTTTATTGTCTGGGAGGCAGCAGCAGGCTAAGACACATCCATCACAGCATCGAGTAACACCATGTCTGCCATACGCGTTTCGGATATGTTCCTTGTTCACTGGCTGGCGTATACGGGGGAAAGGAGCAGCTTTGCTGATTTTAAACAGATGGTTTCAAGTGGTGTTCCCGCCCCACTGGGCGTGTGCTTGCTAGGCACTCTGGGTGACGTAGTCCTTTGCATAGTGCTGTCCATAGTGGTTGTTGAAACGCGTATGGCAGACATGGTGTTACTCGATGCTGTGATGGATGTGTCTTAGCCTGCTGCTGCCTCCCAGACAATAAAAGGTGAAAGCAAAACGTTGTGTGTGGTGTCTTCAACTGGGAGCAGTTGCATATGGAATATATATATATATATATATATATATATATATATATATATATATATATATATATATATATATATATATATATATAATGCCCCTCCAGTCAAGAAAAGGAGGAGGCCACACAGGGAGTAGATTCAGAAACGTTAATTCCACACAGTTTAAGGCATGATGCATTTCGGCTAATAAAGCCTTCCTCGGATGCCACTGTAGTAATCAGGTTGCTGCCCCACCTGCGCTTTCAAATAGTCCTGCGCTCTCCTATTGGTGAGAGCACCAGCCAACCCCTGTCAAATGGACATGATGAATTCTGTCCAGCTGAAAGAAAATGCTGGGCAGGACTGGCGCAGAGTGTCCGAAATGAAATAATCCTGGATAACAGTGTCCCAAAACGCTTCCTTATCTCCCCGTATACGTCCCAGCCTCGTGAAATAAGGATCAAACAGGTCGTGAGCAGGAAAACAATGTGACCTGTTCTACGTGAAATCACGAACTGTAGTACACAGCAGCCTTGAAGATTCTCACCCATAAGGCGGGCTGAAGTAATCCGAATCCTCGGGAAACTAAACAAACTGCAACAGCAGACTCCAGCAATACTCCAGCCACTTAGCAGGACGGAGCGTCCTAACACGCCACTGGACAGCGTGGAAACATGTACAAAGCCCCTCCAGTCAAGAAAAGGAGGAGGCCACACAGGGAGAAGATTCAGAAACGTTTATTCCACACAGCTTAAGGCCTGATGCATTTCGGCTAATAAAGCCTTCCTCGGATGCCACTGTAGTAATCAGGTTGCTGCCCCACCTGCGCTTTCAAATAGTCCTGCGCTCTCCTATTGGTGAGAGCACCAGCCAACCCCTGTCAAATGACCGCACATCAGAAGCAGTGTAGTATACACTGCAACTCCCAGAAACCACCTCACCGGGATAGATGCTGCGCGGGGATGGACATGATGAATTCTGTCGAGCTGAATTATATATATATGTATGCATACATACACTGAAAAAAAACCATAGGTTTAAGGCACGTTATAGTTAGGAATTAGCATTTAAAAAACCTTAGAAATTCACTGAAAAAAACATAGGTTTCAGGGGTGTTATAGTTAGCTTGACTTTTCACTTGTACAAAACCATTGAAATTCCCCCGTTATAGTTAGTTCAGCCAACTATAACTTGCGCGCCCGCAATGCACTGCTGATGACGTCACATATTACATCACTCATGACATGGTCAGTGACATCACTCATGACATCACGGATTACATCTCAAATGACATCACTGATGACATCATCCTTGTGATAGAGTGGCAGACCTCCTCTCACCCTAATATAACCTTTGATACACACATTTAAAAATAGAGACTAAAATGTTCAAAACAATGGACATACCAATACCAGTTACAACAACCTCTTCAGTAATTCTAAGATTCACATACACATCCACTCATTCACCAACAGTCCTATACAGTCACTCATACATGTACTCACTCATCATATGTACTCATACACCTATACATCCTGTTACACAATGCCACTCATCTATAGAGTTACTCACACACATAGTCACTCATGCTAATAAAGAATCAAACATACATTTACTTGCATATACAGTTATACACACACCACCACACTTACTTCTACAGAAACTTACACATATTTAGTCTTTTAAACAATCACTTATAGAAACACATACTTATTCATACAGGAACTCTTTCAATCTCTCACTCACATATACTCACTTATATACACCAATAGTCACATATACTAGTTTAAAACATATGTAGTTACTCATAAAGACACTATTGAGACAGTCATTCACTCACTAACACACCCATACACACATCCACCCATACAGTCCTGCACACATACAGTGAGTCACTCATTCATGCACCTATGCACTACGTAATACCCCCCACCAACCATGCAGACTCAGACTGATACTCAAAAAACCAACTAATAACCTATATAGACACTCCTGTAGCTACTCACCAACCCATGCAGCCACTTATACACAAAGTGAGAGACTGATACAGATATTTACATATTTAAACATTACTCACTAAGCCATGTATTCACTATGATACACTTAATCAGTCAGTCAATTTTTCAAAAACAAATCATCCATTTAGACACTTATATACCCATTTATTCGTCCATCATTGTTTAGATATACATATATAAAACCTATTTAATTTTCTGAAAAACAGACATTCACTGGATGATGTCATCAGTGATGTCATCAGTGATGTCACAGACCATGTCATGAGTGATGTAATATGTGACGTCATCAGCAGTGCATTGCGGGTGCGCAAGTTATAGTTAGTTCAGCTAACTATAACGGGGGAATTTCAATGGTTTTGTACAAGTGAAAAGTCCAGCTAACTATAACACCCCTGAAACCTATGGTTTTTTCAGTGAATTTCTAAGGTTTTTTAAATGCTAATTCCTAACTATAACGTGCCTGAAACCTATGGTTTTTTCAGTGACTTTCAAAGGTTTTTTAAATGCTAATTTCTAAACTATGCCTACAGAGATAGGACATGTGAAGAAAGAAGAAAAAGTGCACAGAAAGAAAAAAAAAAAAAAGAAGTGCAGAAAGAAGCAACAGAAGTCCTCAAAGACGAAGAAAAGTGCAGGAAGAAGGATAACGTGCAGAAAAAACAAAAAGAGCAGAAAGAATCCTTGTTGCAAAATCATCCTGTATCCTCAACTTTTTCAGACGGATACTGGTGGTAACTGAGTCCGACTAACCAGTCCTAGAGCCAGTGCTATGTTAAAAGACACTTAGAATACAGTGAAAACACCTACATACACTAGGGAACATTATGCGTTGGGGTTCCCCCTGTGATTAGCATGACCTCCTCTGTAAGCCCCTAGTATATAATAGGGCAGGGGGAATAAAACTACCTCTTAAAACAGGCCACAGGGCGTTTTTGCACACGTTAACTCAGGCCCCGTCCCCTCCCTTCACCACTGTGTAAACACGCCCTGTGTCCGTTTTTAGTTGGGAGATTAAGTTAATTTGAATCCTGAGGGTCCCTAGGGTCCAACTAGCCCACTAGGTACCTCCAGTAAGTGCCACAGAGCTGCGTTGCAGAGAGGTGTAAAAAGTGGCACGGCCTGGACCACCTGTCTGCAATGCAGCTCAGTGGCGCTTACTGGAAGCACTTGGTGGGCTAGTTAGCCCCCAGGGGCCCTCAGTGTTGAAGGGAAATTATATCTCCAATTTAAAACGTGCCATAGTGCGTGTTTGCACACGTCACCTCAGGCCCCGTCCCCTCCCTTCACCACTGTGTAAACGCGCCCTGTGGCTGTTCTAAGTTGAGAGATTAAGTCCCCTTGAATCCTAAGGGTCCCTAGGGTCAAACTAGACCACTAGGTACCTCCAGTAAGCGCCACAGAGCTGCGTTGCAGAGAGGTGTAAAAAGGGGCTTGCCCTCAAAACACCTCTCTGCAGCGCATCTCCCTGGCGCATACTGGAGATGCTTGTTGGGCTAGTTGGCCCTCAGGGACCCTCAGTATTGAAGAGGAATTAATTCCCCAACTTACAACTCGCCAGGGGGCGCGTTTGCAGAGTGCTGCAAGGAGGGGGCGTGGCCTCCGGCACGATGCCAGTCTTTTATTTATTTTAATTTTTTAAGAAGTGGGGCTGTGTGGTTCCCCTTCTTATTCTAATTTATTGGCCCTGATGACCCCATCCCCCAGGGCCTGTCTCCTAATTATATTTTTTTGACCCCAATCCCCAGGGCCGGCCACTGTTTATTATTTTTTAAAAAATATATATTTATAGACACACCTAGGACATGCTGGACAAACCGTACGTACCCATCACCATGCCGATTTGCGTGATATTCATTAAAAGGCGACTATGCATACAATGAATCCACGTGGAATGTATTTACACCACTAATGAAGCTCTGACATGTCTGAAGCCCTACTGTGCCTAATCCCGGTGGACACCCTTGTCGTTTATTTATACAAACATGGGTAGCTATTGACGGGCATATTTAATACACATGCACACCAAGCCATTCAAAGGGGATTCGACAAAAATTCGACCAAAACTATGCAAGAAACCCCCCTCACGGTTAATAAAACACACATCCACTGCCGGATGTGTAATACTTTTTATTTTACTCTCTGGAAAGGGGACGAACATCACTTGAGAGTCACAGCGTGCTCCTGGCAGAGCCCAATGCTGTGTTACACCCACCATTGCCTGCCGAGTGCCACACACCTCTGTGTTGTATTCCACCAGCTAGTGCATATGCTATGACACTCTCTAGCCCATGTGCACTGTAACACCACCCCGTGAATATGTCATGCCAGACTGGTCTTCGCACGAGTTATATTGCTCCATCTAACGTGCCTTCCTCGATGCCTATGTTATAACGCACAGTGTTTTGCCATACATATTACAATCTGGGATCCATATCTTTGTCACAGTGCATATGCAACGTTACACTCCCCAGCACATATTTTATATTACAACTTTAGAGACTAGTTAGGTTACACAACACTGCCCTGTGCATATTACACTCCAAGGCGCATATCGCATAGCACGCGCTAGTGCCTGTGCTATCTCGCGCTCTCCAATGAATCGGTCATTGCGCACAATGCATTGCATATTATATTTCACGCCCGGTTCATCTTATATCACACTATTTGGTGCATAGTTTATACCATACACTAGATCTAGTTTTAATTTTCAATCGTGCTCTCAGGACTATGTTCTATATAACACTGTGTTCACCTACCCTTTTCACGGGCATTACATTTTGCGATAGGGGGTGGAGGGTCAGGGGGTGTTTCTGCCAAGTGAGCCCGGAGTCAGTCACAAACGCCCTCTTCTTCCTGAATAAAAGTGAGATTATGCTGCATACTTGTTCATATTTTAAGTAGTTCGCACAGACACATGTTTTAAAAACAATAAAGTTCCTAATACCCGCCTTCTCTGAACAGTTACCTTGCTGCTCCATCCCCCTCCTCCCTATCCTCTGTTGTGTGAATCCATGGACTAGCCTCCTCCCTCCTGCCATGCATGGTCTGATGTGCTGCCACTGCCCTCAATTTAGTATGATGTACCAGTCCACTCCTCCTGCCCTCCATTGCCCAATTCTATGCCCCATCATTGACCTCCTGCTTAAACTCTGTGCTTAGCTTGCTGCCCCTATTCTCCTTCCCCCTGCCCTCTGATGTCTTTGTGCATGCCCCTGCTCCATCCTTTTTGCCCACCATGTTCCATGGACCTGCCACTCCTATCTACTCTGAGTGGTCTGTTGAGCTGCCACTCCCCTCCCACCTGCCTAGCATTGTCAGATGACTGTAACCTGTCCCTGCCACCTCCACCCTGCCTGTCCACATGTCATGCCCCTATCCTCTTCCTCCTGTCCTACATGGTCCATTGTACTGTCACACCCTTCTGTCCTCCCTGGTCTGTTGTGCTGCAACTGCTACTCCTGCCTGCCCCTTGCGGTCTGTTGAGGCCCCTTCCCCTGAACTTTGTCTGTGCACAGGTCCTGACCCTCCCTTCTATCCTCCATCGTCCTTTGTGCATGCCCCTGCACCCTCCTTCTTGCCCATCATAGCCATTGTGCTGCCACTAACCCTCCCACTTGCCATGCATGGTCTTCTGTGCTGCCATGGCCCCTCCCACCTTCCCTGTGTGGTCAGTTAGCTGCCCCTGACCCCCTCCCACCTTCCCTCCATGGTGTGTGTGTATGCCATCACAGTCTCACTGTTGCTCTTCATGGTGTGTCTTGCTTCTAGTGCCCATCCTGCCTGACCTCCATGGCTATCTTGCTGCTCCTGCCCTGCCCCTTTGCCCCCAGCCCTCTGTTTACATGTGAAGACCCCTACTCCCTCCCTCCTGGCTTGTCTGTTCCTTTGTAATGCCCCCGATCCGACCCTCCTGCCCTTTATGGTCTGTTATGCTGCAGCTTTCTCTCCTGTCTGTCCATTATGGTCAGCTAGCTACCATTGTCTCTTGCCCCTCTGTTCTCTGTTGTCCATGTGCATGGTCCTGTCCCCTCCCTCTTGCTTTCTATGAATTGTTGTGCTGCACTCCCGTCCCGCATGCCCTGTGTGGTGTATTGTGCTGCTGCAAACCCTGATGCCTGTCCTGCAGGGTCAGTTTGGTGCACCTCTCCATGTCCCTCCTGTCCTCTGTTATCCAAGTCCATGTCCCTACCCCATTTCCTTCCATGATCCAATGTACCATACTTGCGAACATTTTGAGCTTGGTAAGAGGGAGATTTTGAAAAAAAACTGGGGTATTGATTTTCCCCTTTGAGTTGCATTGAAAAAGAGGAGATTGTAGACAGGAGACAGATCAAATAAAGCCCATTTGAGCTTAAAAACATTGGACGTTTCCTGGCTGAATCGGGTCTGTTGGCATGTATGGTTGTACTATCATTGCCTCTTCCTTTGCCCACAATGGTCTATTACATTGCCACAGCCTCTCTTGCAAGTCCTGTATTGTTGGTTTGTTGCCCCTGCCCCCCTTTCCACTGCCCTCCATAGTCTGTTGTGCCGCCACGGCCCTTCCTGCCTGCTCAGTGTGGTTAAATTGTTGCCTTTGCACCCTCCTACCTGCCTTCAATTTTCAGAGTCCGTGGCCCTGGCCTCTGCCTCTCAACAGTATCCTAATGAACAACTAGATTGCTAACATTCTATATTTATTACAAAAGTGTGGAACGCCTGACGTCATCTTGATGTAATCAAAACTAATACCTAGAGCATTTCCTTTAGAAATTACATATATGAGAGGGTCTTATTGGCATCAAAATTATGGTTAGTGCTCTAAAAGACTAAAATAAGGACATATTTTCTGAGTTTTCAAATAGCGACAAAGCACTTTTAAATTATTTGTTATTTGTTTTTTTATTCAGTTGACCACTTGATTAAATGTTGCACTTAGGGGAGAGGATGTGGTGTTACTTCCAGAACTGCAGACTTTACAACTGGGGAACCAGGTTGGAGTTTCTGCTTCAGCTCGACATTCTGTGATTCTGGTCAAATCACTTAGTCTCCCCATGTCTACAACCAAAATGAATTTGTTCTTGCGTGATGTAAAGCACTCCAATACCTGACAAGTCTGCACTATATAACACTGCAAAAACAAAATAAGTGTTTTGCACACTTCTGTCATTGGGCTATTTTTGGGCTACATCTGGGTGATTTTGGGCTACATTTGGGCTCTTTTGTCTCCGGTGGCCATCTTGGGAGAATTATTTGTTATGAAGTTTCCTAATTTCCTCATGTACTGCAGTCTCCTCAGTAGGAAATGCTTTCAGTTTTTTACTTTGATTCCATCATGAAGGTATTCAGATATGTCACACATTTGCCATAAATTCTGAAAGTTAGCACTCTAGTTGCTCATTAGATCACTGTAGTAAAACTACTGTTCACCATGGAAGTCTGCTCCTGGTATTAAAAGTGCATGCTTCAGTCTGCATGTCAGAATTTTTTAATGAAATAGAAGAGGATTTGAGAAGTCACTCAAAATGTGCCCCAATTTCTTTCTGCAGCACTAATCATACTTATGGAAAAATGAACCCCCTCATTTTGTTCCTTTTTAAATTAAATGTTTTAAGAGTTACCACTTTAATCCAAGCAAGATGGCTTCAGGTGTGCCAAACGTTTATCATAAGTAGGACTGTTAGCGCTCTAGTTCTTTGGAACACTCTGGGAAGCTGCAGTAGAACACAAAGGAATCAACTGACAGTCTCTGCCCTTGTTGGATGTACATGTTTTACTGAGAATGTCAGACTTCATTCTCACATGACTGAGAAAGATAATGTGAATTTACAGAAAATAAGCTCTCAGTTTAGCTTATAGATTACCTTCCAAACCTCTCTGGGAAAAGCATGAGAAAATATTTTTCTCTCAATCATGATATCCCAGCAGAAGGCTTTTTCACATGGTGAAATCACCTTAGAACATACCACAATTCCTAAAATGAGTATGGTACCAACAAATGATTTATAATGTAACTAAAGTCTTAAAACCTTCTATTAACTGCAATGCTTTTTAATGAGGTGCTATCATGTATATTGGTCCCAAGATGGCTGCCAACACTTCTTGGATGAAGTGCTGACAGCTAATCAGATCTCAGGATGAGATGTGTGGTTAGGCTCCGCCCACATATATATATGATTTTACTTTTGATTTTCTCAGGAACTACTGAACAGATTGACACCAGACCTGCAAAAGGTACATCCCTGACCCGAGGACTACCTCTTTGCCAAATTTAAAGTAATTCTGTTCAGCCGTTCGGGCTGTACCTTGGACTAAAGGTCCCTATGGAAAATTGCATGGGGAAAACGCGTTTTGGGACCCCCCTTTTTTCTCAGCCCCCGCTTGACGAATCCCCCCCGAGACTTTCAGGGTAGGAGCGGAGCGCCCCACCTATTTTGAAAATTTCGCGAGGATTCGTCAACCGGCGCCAAAGTTATTCCAAATAGAATGTTGCGGATTTCCTATGGAAACACGGTCCTAACTAGAACTATCTACTGGCGACCGCCAGTAGATTTATATATATATATATATACACACACACACACACACACACAAACATACCCCCATCCCGTCGATTGGATTATACTTATAGGAGACTTTAATGCTAAAATATCCATTGATTACCTGGAAGTATATCAAGGCGACTATGCATACAATGAATCCACGTGGAATGTATTTACACCACTAATGAAGCTCTGACATGTCTGAAGCCCTACTGTGCCTAATCCCGGTGGACACCCTTGTCGTTTATTTATACAAACATGGGTAGCTATTGACGGGCATATTTAATACACATGCACACCAAGCCATTCAAAGGGGATTCGACAAAAATTCGACCAAAACTATGCAAGAAACCCCCCTCACGGTTAATAAAACACACATCCACTGCCGGATGTGTAATACTTTTTATTTTACTCTCTGGAAAGGGGACGAACATACAGACCCACTCTTGTAAATTATGTTTTACCTACCTTTTTTTTCTTTAGATCTTCTAGAAAATGCCACCACCATTGATCAAAAGTTTTGAACAATGTCTTGTAACAATAGATTTCGAACAAGTTGGGTAGAAAATAAAAATCATGAGTCTTGTTCTTTCCATGGAACTTAACGATTTGATTCTGACTCAATTAACAAAAAAAATAAAAAGCTCCAAAACAAACCTAGTACTAGACTAAATTGAAAATAAGGAGCTCTAATGGCATGATTTAGCAATTGCAAGAGACAAATTCCCGAACCCTTTAGCGAGATCATTGAAAAATAATGTTCAGGATAACTAACTCTGCTGGCATACTGCCAAGAGAATAGTTAGTTTACATTTCCAGTTTATACACAACTCACTCCCATCAGGTCCCAGACATTTCATCTGTCGGAGAAGCTTTTAATCCTTCATTAAAGAATTATGAAACCAATAACGAAATAATCAAAGTTAAAACAAAACAGGAGGGGGCGTGGCTTGCGCGTAGTAAAGATGGCCGCATATCTGAGCTCCTGCGCTTCTGTGACGCTGTTCGGACTTCGGAGCACGGAGTTCTCGTGAGCCGGCTCCTTTTTCGGATATCGGTGGCGGAATGCATTAAGGACACGGAGGAGGCGTTGCGGCACTCAGAGTGCCTTTTTCATCATTTTTGGGCCGTATTCGTGATTTCCTCAGACGCGTCGCTTAAGATGGCGGCGGCACGAGGAACACGGGTGCGTTGAGCTGGACATTCTGTCCTCGCAAGTACAGGCTGTGAAGGCGGATAGGGCCTTTTGCCTAACAGTGTCTGGAGCATTTTTCTTCCTGGTCATGGCGCCTCATATAAGAAAGGTAATACTTTCAAGCTGATGGTTGTCTTTCTGAATGAACACTGGGTTTTGATTGAGCAGTGGGTTTGAAGAGTGTGCAAAATGCTGCTCTTCCTGAGGAGATTTTCAAGTGACTCCAGGCTGTGTTTTCCTGCGAACTGCCTAACATATGGAACGATGTTCTTCTTCATCTGGCATTTTATTTTTTCTGACGAGAAGTGCATTCAGTATGATATCTCCTTGAATAGACGCGTTGATTAAACTGCTTTGAACGTGTGAAGCGCTGCTCAGTAGAAGAATCATCAAAGCCCCTTTGTATGGTATGTGCGCGACGCGGCGTGGTGCAGGATCTTCAAGACGGATGGTCCCTGATATTTTGTCTCCGCTATTCTTGTGCTGTTGGTGCTGTTGACCTTTGTGTTGCTCTTATTAACGACTCACTGTTTCCCTGAGGTACTTTCTAAGCGCTCCAGACTTCAACGCTGTCCATCGTTGTGCTGTGCTGGGGCTTATCACTTTCTTGCGCCATACTTAATCTTATTTTTGTGGCTTCTCCATTATTGCTGTGCTGCCTGCTGTTGTCGTCTGCCATCTTCTGTCATCATCTGCTGCGACACCCTCAACATGGATACTGCGCATTCAAGTAAATCTCATGTAGGTTCCTCAGGGGGTCGTAAAGATTCTAATTCCTCATCTGTCAAGCGGACCAAGAAAGACCCACCTTCCCCCAAATAAGTCTCCGCTACCTCTTACTCTCGAGGACATCATGGAGGAATTGCGCCTTATCCGTCCTTTTATGACGGACACGGTTACTACTCTTCAGAGGCTGGATGACAAATGGTCTAGTCTAGATACGAGACTTTCTGATGTAGAGCAGAGTATTAGTGATGCTCAGGAAGCGGTCGCAAGAGTTGACACTCACTAAGGAAATCAGCCAGCTCAAGAGGGTCACAGAAGATTTAGAAAATCGCAATAGGCGCAATAATCACCGCATTTATGGTATTCCGGAGGGTTCTGAAGGGGCGGACATGATCCATTTTTTGAAAACTCAAGTTCTTCAAATTGTTGGCCTCCCGAAATCTTCAGACTTCAACATACAACGCGCCCATCGGGGCCAAGGAATACCTCTTCTACTTCTAAACCTCGGAAAATCATCGCCAATTTCCTTCTTTACTCAGACCTCATGACTATTCTCCAAGCTGCCAAGCAACATAAGCAAATGATTTGGTCTGGCCATAAAGTTTCACTCAGGATGTCTCCAAACCTACTGCTTCTCGTCGGAAGGAATTTTAGGACCTTCGACCTGCGCTCAGATCCATGAATGCACGTTATTGTCTGATCCATCCCTGTTTTTTCAAGGTGACTTATAAAGATAGAACCTACAGTTTTGAAGACCCTACAGACCTGAAGTTCATTCATACACACAAAGGAGAACTCATGGAATTGAGCAACCCCTAACTATTTTGTAAATGTCTGAAGTACTGCACCTTGTTTTATCCTACTTTAAAATGTATAGTTTAGTTCTTGTATTTCTTTTGTTCATTCCTTTTTTGTCTTGCAGGTCTTCCCCTTTCGGTGTTGTCAAGATCACCATTCGTGTTGCCCTGTTTATAATGTGCGTTTTACCCTGCTGCTGTTCCCTTCTCCCTAGCTCTTTGGTAAGTCCCTTCATTTGTTCTATCATGTTGCGTTTTGTTATGTATTTCACTTCATAGTCTGTCTTCTTTTTTGCTTATGATAGCCTGCTCTTTATTGCGGTCTCCTCCTAGTTCGGCTGTCTTGCTCTTCGTTACCCCTCTCCCACATTAATGTTTGTTTGGTTGTGCTTTATGGCTAAAGCCCCTTGGCTTTTTGCCATCTTTTGGAGGACTAGATTCCCCCTGATTCTCCTTTCTATTTACTCCCTTTCCCTCTCCCTTTCTTTTCCTTTTTCTCACCTTTTGTCCCCCCTTCCTTCCCTACTTTTTTGGCAACATGAATATTACTTATTCTATTCCATATTTTCTTCTTTATTGCGGTTTATGGTACTCCATTGTTCTCTTCCTTTATTTCTGTCACCATTTTCGTGGTGGGCACATGGTTTTAGCTTCCTCGCTTTTGATTCTTCTCTGTCATTCATATCTTCCCAACATTTTTTCTCCCTTTTTTTCTCTTTTTTCACTCGGTTTTAAATTCTCTACCTTCCTCTGCTTATATTTATTTTACATCCAGAAATGAATGGTCTTCGTGTTATTTCTTGGAATGTTAAAGGTATTCGTAATCCTGTTAAAAAGCAGCGTGTTTTATCTCACTTAGCAAGACTGAAATGTCATGTTGCGTTGTTACATGAAACTCATCTTAACTCACAGGATTTGTCTTCCTTACGTAAGGAATGGGTTGGGGAGGCCTTTTGCTCTCCGGCAGTAAATAACAAAAATGGTGTAATTATTCTATTTCATAAATCGTTGTCTGTTCAGTTACTGAATGAGTTTCATGATAACTGTGGTAGATGGTTGTTTATAGATGTTACTGTTAATAATACAAAAATGTTGTAATGTTTATGGCCCTAATGGTGTAGATTTAACCTTTTGGAATTATTTTTCCATGCTTTTCTTCTCATGCGACTGATGATTTAGTTGTGGGAGGTGATTGTAACCAACTTATGGACCCTTTTCTGGATCGCAAATCGCTCACCAGATATGTACCCAACAAGATGCACGTCTTTTTTTAGGGCCATTTCATCCAGAGGTCTTATAGATTCATGGAGACTTTCCCACCCTGACACTTTAGAATTTTCCCTTTTCTCTCCAGTTCATGCTTCATGTTCCCGTATTGATTATATATTTCTTACTCAACACACCCTTCAATTCATGACTAATTCAGAAATAGGTTCCATTCTAATATCCAACCATGCCCCTGTCATAGTTGACATGGATTTTCCTTTGCCTACTCATACCTCTAGGCGCAGGCGCTTCAACAACTCGCTCCTCCTTGACTCACAGTTTACTGAACAATTTAAGCTCTTTGCAGCGGATTTCTTCACAAATAATCTTCACTCTACTTCTCAATTTCATTTTATCTGGGACGCTTTTAAGGCTACTTCTAGAGGATTCATTATTGACTTTGTATCCCGAAAAAAGGAAAAAAGCTCTATCTACATCTGCTCAACTTCTTAAACAAATTAAAGACCTGGAGCATCTTTATATTACCACAAATTCTTCGGAAGCACTTTCTCTTATTAAAGCTAAAATGCAATGTAACAAACATTCCTGGGACTCTGCGTGTAATAACCTCCTTAATTTCCATGCCAAGATGTATGGGGGCCGCAATAAAGCTGGCAAATCTCTTGCTAATTATCTTAAAATCAAAAAACAAAAATCCAAAATAATAACCATTGTTCACTCAAACAGGAATCATCACTACACCGATGATAAAATCCTTGACCGTTTTGTCCAATATTACTCTTCACTTTACACTCCAGAATCCGTCCCCTCTCAGGATCAAATTGATGCTTTTTTTCAGTCTCTTCCCAGGCCCTCAGATAGCTTTCCTGATCTTTCTTCTCTCTATGTCCCCCTCTCGGAAAAAGAGGTACTCAACGCTATTACTATTCTCCCTAAAGGTAAAACACCAGGCCCTGATGGGTTTACGGTCCGTTTTTATTTGTATTTTAAGGATATCCTTTTACCGCATCTACTTTCTTTGTTAACCTATTTTCTTGCCCAAGGGGAATCCAAAGGCTCCTTTACACAGGCAATGTGTCTGATCCCTAAAAAAAGATAAAGATCCTTCCCTTTGTAAAACTATCGACCCATTTCTTTAATTAATACAGACTAAAATTTATGCTAAAGTTCTAGCCTCTCGTATTAACTTAATCATTCCTAACTTTACCAACATTTATCAATCTGGCTTTGTCAAGGGCAGATCCATTACTGATAATTCAAGAACCTTCCTCAATATCATTCACCTTGCCTCAAAGATGGACTCTCCAGTCGCTGCTATTACACTGGACGCTGAGAAAGCATTTGATAGAGTTTGCTGGGACTTAATGTTTGGTGCATTGAGGTGGCACGGCTTTAACCCTATTATTCGATACATTCCATTATTATACTCTGCCCCCTCTACTTCTCAATTGGGTTAACGGTTCTCAATCTCATTATTTCTCTCTGCATAGAGGCACCAGACAGGGTTGTCCTCTTTCCCCTCTTTCCATTCTTGCGTTAGAACCCTTTTTAGAAAACAATTTGACGCTCACCATCATATACTGGCTTCACATTTCAGAACATTGATATTAAGTTTACTGCTTACGCTGACTATATTTTACTTTATATCTCTAATCCAACCACCTCTACCTTCACTCTTTTCACTGTTGCATGAGTACTCTCTGGTTTCTGGCTATAAACTTAACATAGACAAGTCTGAGGTTCTACCCCTCAACAAATTTTGCCTTCCCTACATGTTTCAGGGCTCTGGTTTTGAGTGGAACTCTGGTAGTATTAAATTCCTTGGTATTCTCTACGCTAACACTATTAGAGAAACCATTCAGCTTAATCAGAAAGATAGTTAAAAAGCTTTCCTCCCTTATAGACAACTGGTCTCCGCTTTTCTTGTCATGGTGGGGAAGGCTAGCCACTATCAAAATGATGCTCCTTCCCATTGTACATTTTTATCTTTCTATGCTTCCGATTTCCCTATCACTACTTTTTTAAAACAATAAATCGCATCTTTACCTCATTCTTATGGAATAAATCGCATGGCCAGGATCTCCATTTCCCGTCTTCAACAACCCAAGGACTCAGGTGGAGTCAACTTTCCCAATCTCACTCGCTTTCACTCAGCCTTTAATTTAAAACAAATTTGGCCCTTTTTATCCGACTCATCTGATCCTCCTTTGACAGCCTGGAGCTCTATAGAGCTTGCGCAACTCTCGCCTTTCTCTTTCAATACGGCTACTCGCTTATCTCAGCCTCCGCAGCGTTTTCTTACCCTTATCTTTAGGCATTCTAGAGCACTTGCTCCCTCAGTATTCCGCTCCTTTCTTTCGCAGTCAGAGTTTTTCCTCAACTCCAATCTGGTATAACAAATCCTTAAAGATCAATATCAGAGCACTTTTTTGAAAGAAATGGATTGACAAAGGTATTATTACCTTTAATCATCTTCTTGTCAATAACTCCTTACAAGATTACGCGGATATTCGTATCTACTTTCATCTTTCCAACGCACACTCTTCTCAATACATCTTGCTTAAAAACTCTTTAAACCTCATTATCTCTCAAGTTGCCTCTCTTCCTCTTACCGACACAAGCCCTTCCCCGTCACTACCAGATTTCTGTATTCCTCTTAGAGCTGCCGCTATTTATAAACTACTTTCCTACCCCTTGTTGAAAGAACCAAATCTAAACTTGAACTTTCCTGGGAAAAAGATCTAGCTCAAGAGTTTCCCCTTCAGGTTTGGAATTCCTTATGGTCTAAGATTCACACTATCTCCCGTTCTGCTAGTACTACACAGACTTTGTACTTTTTTTACAATAGACTTTTTTTCACTCCATCAGACTTACATAATTTCAAACTGTCTGATTCCAAAAAATGTTGGTCCTGCCCTCATACCAATAGTGATTTTTTTTCACATGTTCTTTCACTGCCCGTTAGTTAAATCTCTTTGGTCGCGTATTTGGTTAAAATTGAATGAAATATTAATTACTGACCACTCCTTTGAGATTGTTCATATCTTTCTGGGTGGTGCTTCACCTATATGGAATGTTCATTGTAATGCAAGCAAATTTATAGATTTGTATATAGCCATTTCTTTACAGATAATTACTACGAACTGGAAAGACACTTAAAAGATTTCATACAATGCCTGGTGGAATTTATTGTGTCATCACCATAGACTTGATCGTGCTTTTGCTACCACTGTACCTCTCTTTTGATCAAAAAAGATTTGTTATGGTTGCCTTTAACTAATTTTCTCTCTCGAATTGCCCCTTGTTTATCTTGTTTTTGTATCTTTTTTTTAAATTTAGTTGCTATTTAGCTTTTTATATTTTCTCATATATATAGAACTATTTCCTTAGGTTATTTACAAGATATTTTACCCTATATATTGAATATTTTTCCCCTCCCTTCCTTTCTCTCTCCTCCCTTGCTTTCCTTTTTGCCTCCCCTTGCATATTAAACATTATACCTTTCAAAAAAGCTTTTTCCCTTAGTATATCCCCTGTTTCCGTTAGGCATTTCTTAAACCTTTGTTAGAATTTAATTGCTTTTATTGTTTTGTCTCATTGCCGAATGATGCTATTTTGTACTGATGTTTTACTTGGTTTATTATATTCAATAAAGCTTTCTAAACTTAAAAAAGAACAAAAACAGGAGGTAAGGAAATGGGTTGGAGAACTTGATACATGAAGCAATCACACATTGCAAAATAGGTGCAGCACTGGGTACATAGCACGCGGCAGCCCATCAAATATATTGCAGACGGGGGGTTTAGTAGGGACAAATGCACGATTCTGAAATAGCGCCTATGATGATCAGCACAGCGAGGTAGGTAGCCTGTGAGAGGACACGGCACATGAGAAAGGGGGGAGGGGGAAGAGGGAGGGGGGAATCTACAAGCCCGGGGGAGGAAGGGTGGTAGAGGGGGAAAGATAGGCAGGACATCGAGAAAAGAAGTCGGAGACAGAGGGGAAGTTACATGGGGAGAATGAAAAAGGGAGGGAGAAGTTAAGGGGGGGGGGGGCAATCAGGGGAGAGTGAGCAAGGACCAGGGTAGGGTGACATGGTCCGGAGAAGCTGACATTGCAGTGCCAGATCCCTCCCATAGGAAATCAAAAATGACCATACCTACTGTACAGTATCCACCGTCCTGAAGTTAAGTTGGCCAGATGAGGAAGAAAGTCAGTTTGGGCCTGCAGATTAGAGATAACCCGCTTATATGAGGCCGTCTAGTACATGGCAGAGAGTCACTAGTCATGAAGAGTGAACCTTGGGGGGGGGGGGGGCGGGGGGGGGGTGGACTCCAGTGGCGGAGGATGCAGGTTTTTGCTATGAAGTGCCGTTTGTAACAGGCAGCACTAAGGGCGTTAGATGTCTGGGGAGTCCAAGTCATGCAACAGGATAGAAGAACCGGGGGATGGGTGCCGTGACTGCCAGGATCTCGCTCAGGGTGTGCCAACTGCCTCCCAGAAGGGTCCGACTGTAGGACACAGATATAGACAGGTGGCATCAGTCATTATCACAGCGCCACCAGATTGTGCGTGGGAGCACGCCCGCCACCTGCAGTTTCACTGGGGTCCATTTCAAGTCACATAGGGAAGCAGAACTTCAACCGCACCTCCCCGGTACAACTATGATTATTTTCACCTGGATATCTCTTCCCTACTGCCACACACATTTACTCCATCCGCATTTCAAAAGAATATGGTTTGATAGGACCAGATATCTAGATAAGTTTCATGACCGACTGTATACTCTGGAGCAATGTGCTGGCTGCAATTATTTTTTCCTTTCAGAGTTTTATATAGCGCGAACTTGACCCGAATCGGGTATAAGAGCACTTTACATAGCACCAGTTGCATTACATAAGGACACATTAATTTTTTTGTTATGCACGGGGAGATAAAGTGATTTGCCCAGAATCACAGGATGTTCAGCTGTCATTGCAGAGACTCGAACCCAGTTCCCCAGATTCAAGGGCGACCGCTCTAGCCGTTAGGCTAACTCCTCTCCCCTCTTTCTTGTTGCAAAACTGGAACAATTGAAAAATCCAGGACTGAAAGTATAATCCTCCTGCTCCATAAAGGAAGGACTTGCAAATCTAGACAGATTGCCCTATCAGACTGTGGGGAAGATCTTGAAAATTTACAAGGTTAGTTCTCGAAGAAAACCTCATCCCATACAAACAATCAAGCTTTAAATTTTCACTATTGAAATATTGAGGAAAAGTTTGAATGAAAAAAAGTTATAAAAAGCACAAATAAGTTAGCTTCAAGTAAAGTAATACTTAAGTCTGAATTTGTACAACAACTTTAAATCTCCATACATTATCTTCCTTATACAGGTATACCCTTTCTATGTAGTTATGTATCACTATACTTAATTTAGTCAAACTGTAGAATCAAAGAAAAAAAAACCATTTGACTCCAATGCACTACTTGTTCTCACCCTATACCTTTCTCGATATATCCTCTACCTCCACTCTGGTTCATCGAGGACCTCATTCTAATATCTCCAAAATAAACCTTTCTAGACTACCATTGATGGAGCGGGTAGTGCAAAATTTTGCATACCTCCTCTATTGGTTATGAAAATACTAATTTAATAATCTGTTAACTACAATATTATTAAATGAGTTTGCATGTTTATTAACTAACATTATCGAAATTACACATGGATGCATGGCTAAAATAACCTATATAACAAAGATTTGTACACATTAACAGTAGTATGTGGTAAATAGAATACTGCATGATATATGTTGCTCTTGTAATGTTGCCCAAGAGGAGGACCGAAAGGGTGAATATAATGGCTTTAAATGTTGCTATACGCTAGATAAATTCAAGCAAATACAAGCACAGAGGAATTAGTAAGGGGTTATTAACATTAGATTCAATAATTTTATGTATTAATTACATTTGTGTTTGTTTCGATTAAATTAGCATTTGGGCCTAAATCCAAAATGGCCGCTGACACCGCATGACGAAGTGGCCACTGTCCCACGAGGCACGGAGTGAGCTGCACATGCTCAAGAAATCTCCCAAACCTCATCACGACCTCTATACACCATGTAACCGAATAAGGACAGAGTGGGACAACAGCCAAACATCTAGAGAACAATCGACCTTACAATAAACCGGAACAAGCTGACTTTGGGACTGTCTCATGACATCACCCCTCGAACTGAAAACTTTAACTGACATCGGACGTTCTCAACCAGCCAATCATGACTGTCCAAATTCTTAAATTGTATCATCTTTACTTTTTGTATTAGAAAAAGGGGGTAGTAGAATAGAAAAAATCCATTGTTACCACGACACGACGTTGTCGCATCGCCTTTTGCTTCCTATTTTCCGTGTTTTCCTGAATCCTTAAAGGTCTGCATGCTGCCCGATCTGATGACTGCGAACTTTTCCTAAATCTACAGGCAATGATAGATGCTTGCACGTCTCTGGTCCTTTGCCGATATTTGGGACTGTAGCGTGCTCAGCAGAGAGCTTTGGCTTGCTTTCGGACGATTCATGACAAATTTATGCAGCGCCAATGAATTAGAGGACTCAAAATAGCCAGATTAGGTAAATATGATGTTCTGCGACTTACTAAAACTGATATAAAACTTTTTATAACTTTGACGAGACAAGTGCGAATTGATAACATTATGAAAATTTAGATAAACAATTGATTAACAATAATTCAGGTGTTGGGAGTTTCATTCAAGAAATAGATTCTGAGGTCCTAAAAATGTGTTTTAGCTGGTTCTAAATCACCATCAACCAATCCAACTAATTTGGTCCATTAGACCGAAGTGGGAGGAGTGCCTTGATGTTTTAGGATTAAGGATCTGTAGGCGAAAGGGCGTTCATGTATATTTTGTAAATGATTTTTTCTTCCCTATAGGTTATAAGGTATTTCCCACATGTCCGGCGCTTGAATCATTCATCCCTCCTGTGTGTGCAGACTGGTGTAAGTAACGTGTGAGTGTTGGTGTTATGGGCCCCCACCAATGACTGCATGTGTAAATGAGTTAGTGTGATGTCGGGTCTGTGACGCAGGGAGGATATTGGTGCAGGTAGTTTCCCCCGTTACTAGGGTTTCTGCGCTGGATCACCATCATCTACCCTTCTTGGCTCACCGAAAACTTTTCAATGATCTCCCAAGCAACCCTTTTTAAATTCTCCTGTCATGTATCCCTCCTTTGACAATTCCAAAATCCTCCTTTTACTATGATTCCCAATCCTTTTCTAGACTCTTCCCTCCTCCATCTCTCCTTTTACTTCCTGTACTAATGTTACAGTATTTCCAAGCAGTGCAACTTCAATTTATGGTAGAGTGGGGGCGAGGGGCATTAGGGAAGCACTGCCGCTTTAGACCAGGAGGTAGCAGGGATGTTTATCTGGAAAAGTCCTCCAGTTGCCCTGAAGACACAGGGCATAAGGTCTGTACTCTTCTACTGTACTCACTCGAGGGAACTTGTTTGCTCCTCAGAAGTGCCAGTACTCTCCCCTTACATACAATTGCAGTAGTGCTGAGAGGCGCAGGTACTCTCCCTTTCACCTACTGGAATCGTGATAGCTGTACCACTTTGAAGTTGTGTGGAGGGTATAAAATAAGTAGCGGGCATACATGGACAGGTACAATGAGGTAGTATTGTAAAACCTAAGTGGGACAGTGGTTTGTGGTTCTGGAGTTGGTTTCTGTGAAAGTGTTGCAAAGCAGAACACCATAGTGTGGGGGTGAAGATTTTTTTAAAGTGACAGGTGGCTGTCAATCCCCACTCTCCCAGCTTCATGGCATGTGCCTGCGTTTACCATATATAATGCAGAAGGATTTTGCTACAATCAAGACGGACTACAAATTTAGGATCCTATTTTTGGAAGAGAGGCTACGATCTGGAGCAATCTGTAAAAAATATGCATAATTTGATTGTTTGCACATGGGGAAACCCTGATGTTTCTCCTTCATCAACCCCCACAGAGCTGTGGTGGTAGATGTATTCCCAACACCAAGACATTCGGTGTGACTTCTTGGGGTGGCGGTCCTAGAGCACTGCTGGTGCTTTAAAGACCAGTTATGGTGTGTTATGGGAGAACTGATTTGGGAGTCCTGCGCTCTTTGCTGACCACTGCTGAGGACGCACAACATGCATCCTGTGCTAAAAGGAAGGAATAGGTTAGTGTATGTGTTTAAATCCATATGTCAGTTCACAAAACAATACACCAGCTTTAGCTAATTCAAATTTCAAATTGCTGTAACACGCACATGAACATTTTCTCAAAAGCCCAGGAGATTAAATTAAGGAGGCACTTGAGGGTGCAGTTATTGCAAACACTCTACACCCGCCATTTGCACACTAGTTTAGTTGATGGTGAGAACCTGCACCTGACAAAACCTTTGTTTATTTTTTGTCACATACGATATGTAAAAGTTGCATCTTAGAACTAATGACACAATTAGACTGATAAAATTAAACTCCGAACACCTTTGTGCATGTCCAAGTATTGTCCTTTCCCCCAATTCAACACAGACTGGAATATTTCACATGTCCCTTTTCAAGGCAATACTAATTTTAGCCAGTTTATTCCAAAATTGTGCTTTAAATAGACTTTCAGAATGTTTGTGGGCGGGGGGCAGGGGGGCTAGGGCAACCTCCTATCAAAACCTTACTTGAAGGCTCCCTTGTTGAAATTCAGATTGGGTATTACATCTGGCTGTCAGCAGTGCCAGTGGAGGAAGCGAGTGGTGGAGCTGGAGGAAGCGAGTGGTGGAGCTGGAGGAAGCGAGTGGTGGAGCTGGAGGAAGCGAGTGGTGGAGCTGGAGGAAGCGAGTGGTGGAGCTGGAGGAAGCGAGTGGTGGAGCTGGAGGAAGCGAGTGGTGGAGCTGGAGGAAGCGAGTGGTGGAGCTGGAGGAAGCGAGTGGTGGAGCTGGAGGAAGCGAGTGGTGGAGCCTCCTACAAAAATGTGAGCACTGTACTTAATATTTTACAAAATCAAGCACTGTGTGAGGGAGAGGGAGAACATGCGAGAGTGAACCCATATTTCCCATATTTCAAACGCAATAGTCTTTGCAGCTTTTTTCTGTACTTAGTAAGGCAATCATATGAGCAATAAACACCGTTCCCAGTTAAACCAAGTGCCTATGTTTAAATCTAGATGTGATCCTGGGACTACACCCCTATGAACAAACTGTGGTATTGAAATATATAACGAATGCATTATAGTAGATGTATGGTACCTAGTCTATGGTCAACACCCAATAAGGATTCCAACAGTAGGGAAGAGTGGAGGATCCCTTGAAATTAAGTGCACAGCAGTCCATAAGTTCATGGTTGTCTCTTTGCTTTAACATTCTAGACATAGGCATCATGAGGTCATTCCCATCAAACTTCACTCTAGTGAAATTAAACTATAAACTTATTTCCTTGAAAGACCATTCATCTGCATTATGAATGCAGTAGTTTAATCTTTAAGGGTCGTCGCCGCTAGCTTGTCGCCATTTTTGGAAGAAGAAACGCTGACACGATGAAGATCTGTATAGATATTAATTGAGGTAAGGTGCAACGACCCATAAGGAGACCCGGCACCTCTAGCAACCACCTGTCCTCTGCCCCTGTGGTTACACAACCTAGAACCCAGTGGAGCTGAAGATTGGAATGCCTATGAGGTTGCTCGGAGTCCAATGCAACACAGAATCTCCATTTCAAAACAAAGTAGAATTTTGGACCTGAAGCAAGCTGTAGCCCCAGAAATGTGCAAGTACTCACCAGCCACTGTAATTGAGCTTAGGTCCACGGAGTAGTTCACAAGACTCCTCAAGGCTTGCAATATCTGCATGGTATCCACATGAGTGCGAGTGTTTATGTAAAGGTCTCCTTTGATGGACAGGTCGCCACGGAGGTTTCTAGGAATAAAACTAGCGTTAATCAAGTCTTTTTTATTTTTTAAAACAGTGTTCCATAGCCCACCACAGTCCAATCCAATATAGCATAAAGAGGCGGAAAAGATACATTTATTAAAGTTAAATCCAACAGGACTGGAAACAATTTTGTGAAAATTAATTTGAACATGACAGTCTGAGAAAAGTAGTCCCTCTGCTTCAAGACAACTTTCGCCCGATAGCTTAAAAGAGGAGCTTCTCACCCTTCATGTCCTAGAGTTGAAACACAAATTAAATATTTTGTGCATTTCTTTGTGCATCATTAAACATATTCAGGATGTATGTTTATACATCTACACACTATTATAGTACTACTGTTTTTCAAGCAACTTCTCTTGGATGTTTAAAAGTGTGTTTTCCTGACACTTGCCTCAATGTGGGCCAAGGCCAGTGCTTAATTTGTAAAATAGGAGCCAGGGCCCTGACCAGCATAAACCCCCTTTCCTAGGTCAAGACCATTTCATGAGTGATGTAATATAGGAGGTCATAAGCAGTGCATCGTGGGGGTGCAAGTTAGTTAGCTCAGGTAACTAAAACTGCAGAATTTCAACTGCTTTGTAGGAGTGAAATCAGTATGTTCCTGTAACTTTTTTTCCCCACTAAATAAAGGAGCAGCACAACATGCACAGAATATTTTTAGTGAAGTGTTGCACATAGTACAGTGGGACAGGACCCTTTTGAGATGGAATTACAGAAGTTGAGTTAAGGGACGAGGATTGGCACATGTATTTAAGGAAATACTAGGTAATGGCCATAAAAAAACTAAAGGAGTAATTCTGAACAGAATTCACTTCAATGCTTACATCAGGACCTTGAAATAACATAGCACAGCAAAAATTAGTTTCAATAAAGGAGACAAAGCAATTCTTGGCGTCGTTTCTCAAAGACAACCCTACTGGGTGTTACGGAAATGCTGAGACATCACTTAGATATGGGGGACACAGCAGCCCTCATTACTGAAGCGCCGCTTTTGACACGGTCACACAGTGTCAAAATCTCTCCAATCCCTCGGTATTTCATGCTCAGCACTGCACTGGTTGACAACTTTTCTTACCAAACGCACATTTCAAATTTTTTCTTCTACTGCAAACTCCAAATCTCACCTTTTTACTCCCTACGGGGTGCCTCAGGGCTCTATTCTCAGCCTGCTACTTTTCAATATCTATGTCAAACCACTGGCAACCATTAGAGGAGGCCGGGTTGTCCCTTTTCTCATAGGCGGATGAAACCCAGATTATCTTCTCGCTTTCTACTGAGAAAGGTGTCTGGTTCATCAGTTCTTCAGGACAGCCCAAGAAACATTTCAGCATGGATGCAAATTAACATGCTCAAACTGAATGGCGGTAAGACTGAGGTCCTCATTTTGGGGGAAAATAAAGATCTATGGGGTCCCCAGCATTGGCCTACCGAAATGGGAGCCCCCACTCCTGCCCACCCAACAAGTCGGTAATTTGGGCTTTAATATGGATGATCAGATGTCTATGAGACAGCAAGCAGTAAAGGTTGTGGACACCCGCTTTACTGTAATAAAAGGTCTGAAAAAAATTGTCTGGATGCTTCCTTGCACCACTCAAAGAACCGTGGTCCAGGGGCTTGTGACCTCAAGAATAGACAACGGTAATATCCTCCATTTAGGGGCTAACAAAGATGTATTACGGAGGCTACAGATGATTCAGAATGCTGCAGCCAGACTACTATATTGAATTTCCAAAGCTACTTCCATCTCTAGCTATCTAAGCGATCTTCACTGGCTTTGAAAGTGGAAAGCCGTGTCAAGTTCAAAGCCTTGAGCTTTCTATTTAAGATCAAGTTCGGCACTGCTCCCCATTATCTGCAAGCCTTAGCACAGCCTTACCAACCATCATGCCTGTTGTGCTCCACAACCCAAGAAAAATTTCTGGTTCCAGGGTTACACTTTCAAGGATGGGCGGCCGCTCGTTTGCCTTCTTGGCCCTACCTTGTGAGACACTCTTCCCGCACCCCTTCGTCACGAAACAAGCTTTGCAAACTTTTGCAAAGGTTTAAAGACATGGTTGATCAACCAATAATACCATCACTTTCTTTTCCAATCGTCAGGCTGGCGCTGGTTAACATTTTGGGTATTAGTGTGCCTTATAAAAATAATTTAACATAACAAAGCTCATGTCATTCGATATTGACCACTTTTTTGTATTCCACCCAGAAATACAAGTCCACAAACTACGTGTCTAAACTATACCACATTAAATGTTCAATGGTTCTAGAGAACAAGCTGCCTTTTGCCAAAGTTCTATTCATGGACCGCCAAACTCTCACACACTCGCAAAACAAGTCCATCAGCTAAGCAGATAGGAAGCTTGTTTGATCCCCCCCAAACTCTTGCCCTCACATCAAGATTACTACCTGTCCGTTCTTTGACATGTAAAAGTTTCACGAAATAGACACCTTAAATTATGGTGCAGAAAACATTACCAACTTCAGGCAGAACCTCACCGCATGCCCAAAAGCATCTGCGCATTGAAAATGCATAAACACATGCTTGCCCACTTCAAAGGGTGGTTGGAGTAGTTGATCCAGGCATTAAGCATTCTAACTTTTGGCATAAATACCTGAAACCAGGTGAGAATGGTGTTTGAGGCACTGAACTCCGTGCCGAAAGCTTCTTTTTGAACAGAACAGTCGGCATAAGACTATCCAAGGAAATTTAGAGAGACATAAGCAAATGTCCTGGCCCACACAAATTGTGACATCGTCCTTGAGATTTAAACATTCTACGCGTGTGCTCTAAATTAACAGTGAAACCGGTGCTATGGGAAGGTGAGGTTGCCAACACAAAGTCAAACCACCGACCTCTAAATCATTGCTGGGAAATTTAACCACATGTCAACTCCAGGTGAATTAAAAAGTGATACCTACAGAATGGCTACACTAATAACTCCAGTCACCATAACACCCTTATTTGGGCCAATGCTGGACTTACTTGATATGCTTCAGAGGCACGCTCCATAACACTTAGATTGCCTTTAACAATTAAAGCAAGGGCCTGAGGCCTCAGGTGCTAGATATAACAGACACCAGTCTTTAGTTGAAGGACATTATCAGTGAATCAACTATCTAAGACGTAGGATTGAGGAGGTTACGAGAGAAGCAATTAAGTAGACAAGAACAGTAAAATGCTACTTAGACAGAAGTCACATTTCCACAGCAACAGACGCAGAAGGAAATATATTGCAATATATTCACAAGCAGATCAAGCATTGATAAAGAAATTAACGTTTAAACAAATATCCACTGCTTACACAGATATAAATCTTACCTGACTTTCACTAGTAGAAACTGCTTCAATGAAATGATTGGTCTCAGAATCCGTAACACCTGCAGATGGGGAAAACGAAAATAATCTCATCTGCCAAAGCACGCTCTTCAATTCTCAAGTCCTCTTCCTTGGGTGTCAACATGTTCCAGCAAAAGGGCAGGCTATCAATTTTGACAGAGCATTTCACATTAGTATGCCTTGCAACTAATGTTATGTTTTATGGCAAATAGGTGCCCAAAAAAGATTTCTATATGAGAATCAGGAGGACAAGAAATTCAAGGATGGCGCTCTTCGTCCCCATGCTAAACATAAGTACTTCCAAATGTGATTAGCCTGCAAAGATGGGTGCAATTTTTCGTAGCACCAAGTGCTATCCATACCTTCGACAAGATAGGTGGTGATGGGAGTGAAGGGAGCAGGAAATATTTACACAGATTTCTAGTAGAGTGCTTCTAGGCTTAGTGCACCCTATGTTGCTTTGGAGACGGAAGTGTGGACATCAGTTCATCAAAATGTGTAGAGTGAAGTTACACTATGGTCAATGACAGACATTTTATCTCTGATGCCTACTCATTAGCATATTTGATGGTGAAGGGATAGTGGACCTGTATAAAACGAACATAAAGTAACAAGGCTGTTAAAGTCTTATCTACTTTCTGTTCCCATTGCTATTCTCTTGGCCCTAGATGCAAGGGGTAGCAGGGACAGTGCCAAGGTTAATCTAGGTTGTATCACTTGCACGATTCCCAATTCATAGGGATGGCAGTCACAACCACCCTCCAGTCCTTACCTACCCAGAGGAATATGAGGTTTATGGCATGGTGTATGGTGTACATGCACTTCCTAGGAAACATTCACTACAGTTTATAAATCCCCAAGACCTACACTGAGGACACCAACATGCTGCTTCATGTTTATGCTACAGACTGCCCCTGGACAGTCAAAGAATACAACATTTGAGGATGTTGTAGATATACATAGTCCCATAAGACAAATGTGCCTACAGACATGTTACAACAAGCAACGTTGTTCAGGAAGCTGTTGGGCCCTCAATCTGAACAAAAACATGAGCTAAAGGCAAACATGTTGTATTGATCTCAAACAATCATATTGCTATATTGCTCTCTGGCACTGAAGAAAACTTTGTGTTGATATGCTCTTAAGAAAGAGCAGCTAGCCATAACTCATAGTAAAGTCTGCCAGTTGCTAAAGTGACCTGACATTGCCCCCTTGATATATGCAGGAATTAGTGGAAGAAAAAATACGAATGATCAGACTAATGGACCAAGCCTGCCTGAAAACCCCTGTAGGAAAAACCTTAGGTCTTGGCTAACGCAGACTTTAAATGGCCAATCGGTCTGCGTTCGCTAAGAAAGAAGGTAATAAGTAAACAACGAAGGAAGAAAACAAAGGACAAAACAAATAAGGCCAGAAAGTAGTAAGGAAAGAAGGAAAAGTAAAAGGAAAGAGCAATAAGGAAAGGGAAACAAGATAAAGAAAGGAGGAAAGATTAAAGGATGGTTTAAAAAAAGAAGCAAGGAGAAGTGAAAAGGGAAAGTAAAGAAAGGGAAAAGAAAAAGGAAATAAAGGAAATAAGGACAGAAAGAAGGAATGTCAGACAGGGTTGCAAAGACAGAGCACCCTCTAGAGCTTATATACGGAGTACGTGTGAGCTGCTGATATGGGGTGAAAAAACATGAATCAGATAAACTAAGGAATTCACAAAAGCATTGGCAGGAGACAGGAACTGATAACGCTGGAATGTGCCCTGGTGGGAAGCCTCCTGTTTTCACATCAAGCTCTACAAAGGCAGCACTAAAGTAACAAGTAAAAACAAAAATACTGCTGCCGAAGGGAACTACCTCCTGTGTAGATGTCCTCCTTGTGAAAGGGATAAGTACAGTCTTTTCAGTAGTTACTTTAGAAACCAGTCATAAAATATTCACAACATTCTTCTATAAAAAAATTGTACAATATAAAATCATACATGCATCATAATTATGAAAAAATAAACATAGTATCAAACATACTTTTCAAATGAGTCAAGTCAAAAAGGCTTTTATTCGGTTAGTATAAATACAACCACATAAGCTGAACACACAATGATACATATTAAAAATGTAAGACACATATTTGACTTAATTACAACTAATGATAAATCACTGAGCCGGGACCAGTATCTTGCACGGACTGAAAAAGAACCATACATAAATACACATCAATAAAAATCCGACAAATGTCATTTTTTAAAAATTGTTACATGTTGCACAGTGGACTAGGAATCGAACAAATTATAAACTCCACTTACAGATAGTGATATGTGCATAGTACAAAGTTTAGGTATGGAAAATTGTTATTCAAGAAGCAAAAATTCACTAATCTAAGAAACATTCCATACCAAGAATAAAGTGACATGTGCCTAGGTGTGAAATCCATGACATGATAAAAGGCACCCCCATGCCATAATAAAACTAATGCACAAGTTCAAGTGTATCAGAATAACCTTGCACTAGTTTATTACAAATATATGTAAATTATCATGGGTGGACATGAGTATCTATGGCACCACAAAATAGTCATAATAACTTATACACGTATACATGATAGCCATTGTAGAACACGTTGCACAATTCATAAAACTATGGATTTCCTGGCAGCTCTACACTTCAGAATAAAAGATGCAACATAGAAGCAGACGTCTGGGCTTTGGAGGGAACATAATAAGTTCATTGCGTCAGCTGTAGAACGAATATTGTATTTTAAAAGGATAGGTTTCAAATAAAACTTCCTTAAAAAGACATAAAATTTACAAAATAGCAGGAAATGGCAGCAACTTTGTTTAGAAACGTTGTCACATGGGCAGTTTGAATTGGAACCTGCCCCTATAACAGGGAAGGAAACAAGATGGTGTACAATGCCTAGTCTTAAACGTACTAAAACAAAACGGTGCGATTTAATAGTCACATCCACCAAATACGACTGTAGCCCACTCTTAAGGCTAAGCTGCCTATAAAAGACAGAGGTTTTTTGAGACCGAAATAGCTGACTTCTTTCTTCCATCTTATACAGTATGAACGTGTCTTTAATTTCCTTCTTCGAAAGGGGTATTATATACTCTGAATGAATGTTAATTCCAAACAGAGTATTAAACCAAGAAGTAATGTAATTTAGCCACGGAATACGATGACATAAATCTAGCTTAAGGCAGTCTTTAATTACAGACTGTGTGAATGCAGTTTCCTTCTTGTGCCATATTGCACGCCATAATAGTAGAGGGCGTACTGCAGCCAGGTCAGAAATATAATTGAGGCCAGTTTCCTGGTGAATCAAATCTGTGGAGGCTGCAGCCGGGACACATAACAGGCGTTTGAGGAAGCTGTTTTCATTTATCTGGAGTTGGGCAGTGGAGGAGTAACCCCATAATCCAGCTCCATATAGAGCTGAAGAAACGCATCTCGCATTATATATGGTGACCATGTCCTTTATTCTATAGTCCCCTATTTTCGTTGCAAAACGAAAAATACCATTAGAATTCCTATTTACTTTATGTCCAATATTTACTTGCTCATTAGTCCATTTACCGTTGCCATCAAAATTAATACCTAAATAACAGAATGTTTTAACAGCTTGGATCTTTGAGCCTTCTAGGAAAAAGGAGCATGGTGACTTTGATTTTTTACCACAAGTCATTGTAAAAGTCTTGGATTTATTAATCAATAATTTCCTGCCATTTATAAAATGAGTAAAAGCGTCAATAAGACGTTGTAAGCCCAAAGGGGTGCGGGAAATTAGGACCGCGTCGTCCGCGTATAACAATACTGAGACGACCATATTGTCAATTTTGGGAGCATCAGCTGAAATATTGTTTAAAAATGAAGCAATTTGATTAATAAAGAGAGAGAATAAAAAAGGTGCCATAACACATCCTTGCCTTATACCTCTACGCACGGTGAACAAGGGAGTTCGCTCGCCAGTGGGCCCATAGCGTACACTGCAAGAGAGTTTGTCATAAAGTCTTGCTAGAAAGAATACTATCTCCTCCGGTGCACCAAGGTCAAGCAATACTGGCCAAAGGAGCGAGTGGTCCACCAAATCAAATGCACTGCTCAAATCAGCGAAACATAAAAACAAGTTACCTCCTTTCACTGTGGTATATTTATTAATAAGCAAATCCAGATTAAGACATTGCTCGATAGTCCCAATGCCTTTCCTGAACCCATATTGAACTGGGGTTAGAATGTCTGAATCTGCAGCCCAGTCTTCCAATCTTTTTAATAGTACCCTACTTAGTACTTTAATTGAAGAATCTAACAATGAAATAGGGCGGTAATTACATGCTTCGGATTGAGAACCCTTCTTGTATAGAGGGACAATCAATGATTCTGCCCAAGATTTTGGAAAATCCCCCTCAGATGCAGCATTAAAAATTCTTGTCAGGATTGGTGCCCATAGATCTATTTCGGCTTTATATAAGTCGATCGGGACACCGTCCGGGCCTGGTGCCTTGCCCCCTTTACTATTTGCCATCCCTTCCCGCACCTCATCGACGCCAATCATCAGTGGCACAAATGGCCAAATAGAATTATTTAATAAAAACTGATCTAAAAAAACCTTATCTGGATTAAAAATATTAGAAAAATGTTCTATCCATTCCGTGCAATTAACATGGGACGTCAGCTCAGGGATATGATCATCCTTTAAAAAGGGACTATTTATAATTTCCCAAAATAATTTTATATTTCCGGTTTCACTTGCGAAGCCTAGCTTATCCCAGGCATCTGATCTCATCGCCTTTTTATGGACAAGGACAGCTTGTTTATAAGCATATCGTAATTTACGGACTAAAGTTTTGTCACGGGGTTTGGACTTTAAAGCTAACTTTAAGTTAGTTAATATCTCCGTGCATTCAGAATTGAACCACTTCTTACCATCATGTTTTGGGCCTTTGGATTTCCGGGTTAAAACATCGCTTATCACCTTATTAATATTAGTGAATTCCATACAAAGTTTACCAGAGGTAACCTCATCCCTTAGACAGTAATTAATGCTGTCCCTACAACTATTTACCACAACCGATTGGATCTTATGTGGGTCTACACCATCCCATTTGATTCTCATTCCATTCGGTCTGATGGGTAGAATATCAGTAATTGTGGAATCAGTATTAGTCAATTTGTTACCCCATGCCAACAGGACTATGGAAATACTATTGTGGTCACTAACCACCTGTTCAGTTATCCAAAGGTCCACATAGGGACTATTCCTAGTTAATAAGATGTGATCAATATTACTGTTTGCATCTCGGCCAGTGAATGATGGACATTTAATATGGCCCTTTCTCTCTGTGCAATCCAGTAGCTCAAGGTCAAGTTTGGCCATTAGAGCATTAAGGGTCATGCCATAGTCACAATGAAGGAAATGTATCATATCGTCCTTAGTCCCTACAGTGGATGAATAAGAGTTCATATAACCACATGAGTTAATAAATGTGGTGGGACAAGCTTGGATATTAAAATCACCCACCCACACAACAACAGTCAACTTAGGTGAGATATTTAATACATTATCCAATTCTTTTTCCAGTGAAACTAAGCAAGCTCCCCTATCCCTGCGAAAGTTATTATAAAAATTAATTAGAACCAGATCCTTTCCAACAGGGAATGTTAGGCGCAAAACTTGACTAAAACTGTCAATTCTAGAGTAAGAGATAACTTTACATCCAATCAGTTTAGTTGAGATAAGCAACAATAGTCCTCCCTTAGCTCTTCCCATTGGAGAAGGTATCGCATCAACACAATATGAGGTGTATCCTTCCACAGTGACACAATCTGTACACCATGTTTCTTGGAAACAAATTATGTCACTTCCACGGTTAATAAAATCCAGCCAAAATGTAGTACCTAATTTGCTTCCAAGACCTGCGATGTTCCAGGTGGTTAATGAATACCCTTCTGGGATCTTGGCGATCTTATCATTGTACCCGTTTGTTGGTACTTCCAAATTCACGATGGGCTCGCTAAGTATGCTAGCTGTTAAAATATCAGGCGCACTAGAGTCATTTATAACCAGTGACCCATTCGTTATAATAGGTTCCTGACAATTGGTAATGACTTCACTTTGCCTCATAAATATGTTGGGGTTCGCCATATTCCCCTTATCTGAATTTCCCACTATGTTATCTAGTGAAGTTCCGTGTCAATCGTTATCCTCCAATTGTGACAGACATTGAAACCTATTATAGAGTGGTAAAGGGGAGAACACAGAACTACCCACAGGTCCCATAGGCAGCCACTTGTTCCTAACGTGAGGTGCCCTATGGCCAAAAACTGAATTGTTAAAGACAGGGAATTTATAAAAATAGGCAAGTGGCAAGAGGGTAGTATTATATTCCCAACTAGAAGGCGGAGGGGCTCTAGATAAAACTTTATGAACCCAAAAAGGTGATCCAAAATTAATAATGACGCAGTCCCCTTCAAAACCTTTAGATGTAGGGCCTATCCAACCCACTCTTTGAGTAAGCAAGATCTGGTCAGCATCTAGGATTGAGAACCCACAATTCTTGCTTAACCAATAAAGGGTTTTGTTTTTAAGAGAAGCATTTGTTTCCAATTGCCCTTTCCGTAATCTGGGGATGTTACACAAAACTGCGACATATGCTCCGCACTCGGGTGGCAGGTTCATAACAGGAGGGACATTATTACTTTTAAAATCATCAAATTGACGAGTGCCCCTTAACTGATCTGTTGCTGAGCCTCCATGTTTCTCGGTGCCTTCCATAAAGGTGACAGCTTTTTCCTGCGGAGCTATACCATTTTCTTCATGATTCCCCTGAGCAGTCAAATTACAACTGTTGTTGTTAGTGCTATGGGGTAAAGTACTAGGGGCTGAATGTTGGATGACTGGGCCACTTGGTTTGTCCTTAACACCCACAGTCATACGTGGAACAGCTTCAGATGCAGGTTTATTTATAGTAGGTTCCATTTGCGGGGTAACCAGTAACGATTGGGTAGACTTAAATAAGTGGGGGATTTGTGTTAAGTGTTGTTCGATGGAATCCATCCGTACTTCTAAATCACATATTGTCTAAAATGGGCCCTATGCGTGTCGAAAATAAAGATTCCATCTTCTCCCAAAAACCCTCCTTGCCAACCATATGTACGATATCATCACACTGGACAACAGGAGCATTTGGCTGAGTTACAGGTAACGCCCCCTTACGGCCAAATAGGTTACCTGCCTTTTTAGAATAATTCCTGCAGGTTTTGCCCCTTTGTTAATGTGCGGGCTGAATTTTCTCTATGTGCTTTAACTTGCTTTTGGCCTTTTGCCCTCTAGTTCTAACCGGTGAAGTAGCAACATTAGTTGTTGCTGAGTCTGAAACATTAGGTGACAAATGGGTAATACTACCATCTAGATCAATGTCATTAGGTGGTTGAAAATCTGTACTTAAGTCCTGTCCCTGAAGATCCGGGGTAGTCGAAAGTCTGCTTACCCTGGGTGACAAATCAGGTTGTACAATATGAGCCACTGTAGAAGATTCAGTACTTTTACGAGGGCCTGGTAATCCAATATAGGAGGTCAACAGCATAGAATCGCAGGAATTAGCCACGGTAGTAGATGAATCAACCGGCAATACAGGAGGGGCACATCCAATAGGGAGTGAGAGGCGTCTTTCAGTGGTCTCTATTGCTGATACAACAACCCCGATGGTTTTCTGTAACATGCGGTCTATGGCTGTTAGACTTGGGAGAGGGGTATTAATAGATGTATTCTGTCTGGTATTAGGCCGGATGGGTCCATTAGTGGGCACCGTTTTCCCCATCCTCATAAGCAAACCAGAACTCTCAAGTGCAAACGCGAGTAGATGTTTTCCACCCAATCTTACCTACACAGCAAGTCCATCTAATTGGAAGATCAAAGGGGTTGGCCCAGTCCGGCCTCCGTCAGCCCCTTGACGGCCACAGACGGCCCGCCCTTTGCCCGGGCTTAGCCAGGCGCTGCCCGCACGCGGACCCGCGAGGCGGGGGCTCACGTTGCTTTTAAGCGCCTCCAGGCGCGAGAATACAGGAGGCGGGTTCAGGTTCCGCTTCCTGTCCGCTGCAAAGGATCCTGGGAAGGGTAGTCCCCCTCCGCACAGCGGCCGCGTTGAGGATGGCGGCGGCGGGAGGGAGACAACGAAGGTCGCGAAACTGCACCCAGGGAATCTGGCAGGTGAGACAGAGCGTGTTGGCCTCGAATGCAGGTTAAAATGTCGCCCGCTTTGTCAGGGGCTCACGTTGCTTTTAAGCGCCTCCAGGCGCGAGAATACAGGAGGCGGGTTCAGGTTCCGCTTCCTGTCCGCTGCAAAGGATCCTGGGAAGGGTAGTCCCCCTCCGCACAGCGGCCGCGTTGAGGATGGCGGCGGCGGGAGGGAGACAACGAAGGTCGCGAAACTGCACCCAGGGAATCTGGCAGGTGAGACAGAGCGTGTTGGCCTCGAATGCAGGTTAAAATGTCCTATAAAAGCAAACTCATTTAGTGATAGGGGCAAATTGGATTATGAACCCATGACCTAATCCATCAACTTTTATTCAGTTCAATTTATAGTATCTATAACATTCCATAAAGATCACTTATGTTACCAACCTACACAATAGTGGACAAGATCTTAGATTCTAAAACGCCAGGCACAAAGCAAGTATGGTCTAAAATGTAAACAAGCATTTGCAATGCAAATAGGTCTCGCATTTGTGAGTTAGAGCTATTGACATTGTAAATGGCAATGTTTTTTACCTACACGCTTTATTTTTGGAGTGAATGTATGTAGTGTGCAAAATCCCTTGGAAAGGTCCTGCTCTTCGTAATAAATATATTGAAAGACGCAAAGTGTGGATTGTGTCCATTGCTTGGCACATACCTCATGGGTGAAGTGTCGCCACACATGCACACCGTGGTGCTTTACTAATGCGAAACTGATTAATAAAAGTAGTGCTTATAGACTAACCAACGCGATCGGAGCATGTGAATCTGAATCCCGGCTTCTTTCATCTTCTAGACTATTTGACGCTCTCCTGCGTCTTGGTTATCCCCCAAACACTGGAAGGCAATGAAGTTTGCCAAAGGGGCGGGGAGCAGGGGGGTACATGAAAAGGTATTCATTGCCTAGTTGTCAAAGGTCGCCCGGTGCCATTAGCTAAAAGAGTGCAGATTTCATTAAGATATTAAGAGTACTTTACTCGCATCTATGGGAAAATCTACATTAACTGAACAAAATGCCAGAATGCATGTCAGTTTTAACAGTATTTTAGACCGTACTGGTAGCTTAGTTTCATTGCATGTATTTACTTTTTTTACACAGCATCCAAAGTAGGTTACCTAACCCCAAAGCCCCGAGTTGTTAAATGACCCATAGAAGGGAGTGTTTTACAGCTGAGCAAATGTGTCCAAAGGTAATTTTGGTAGTGCCACGGCATGATCGGCCAATGAGGTATACGATGAGCAGGTATTCAACTACACGTTCAAAACGGTAGTGGCTGTTTGTACACAACCACCTCTCTAAATGTGTTTATTAACACAGAGCTTCATCTACCAGACAGTGCTCACAGAGGGGCAACTAAAGCACAGAACAAAATGTATTAATTTATCCAGAGTGTGAAGGCATTCAGAAGGCTTAGATGCCTGCCCGGAGAGGCTATGGATCCCAGCGCTTCTACAGACTGCCGTGCTTCTCTGCACCAGCAGGGCACAGCTCAGAATTTGCCGCTTGTGCTAAGAATAGGTGAGGGGGTGAGGTTGGGGCATGAGGGAGTTGCCGGCAGATTCCCAGTTTAAATTTGAAAGTGATGATTCTGACGTGAGGCAATGGAGACTGACTTGGTCTGTACCAGTCTAGGTCTCTACCATCTACCTGTACTCACTATCTATCATGTATCCATTCATCTTTATTAGAGGTGCGCGAGCCAATATATTAACAGGTAGAGCCAGCTGGAGACGAGCCAAGCGTATACGAGCCAGTGGGCGAGCCGTGAAAATTATCAGCATGTTAATCATACAGTAAACATGTAAATGTGTGATAAGGTCTCCTCAGAATTCAAAAAAGTGCATTTCTTTGGCGCGTCACCTCAGTACACAAGATTATAGCACTGAATTGAGAGAAAGTTATTAAAAGTGCTTGCTTTAAGCATGAATTAACAATGCCGCTACTCCCGCCAGACAATGCCATTTGTGAACTAAGAGAAGTCAGTTGCCATGCATACCCAGAGTGTTGCCTAGACACATCATATTTAGTGTAACATTAACATCTAGATAAACACGAGAAGTTTTTGTACAGCACGCATCTTTAACTCGCATATTTCAAGGTGGCAATAATAAAGATGAAAACGGAAGTGCCAGCAGACAAAAATACACAAACTGGAGTGGTGGGGGAGGGTGAGAAGTCAGACTGAGGGAGGGTGGGGTGGGGAGACAGGGAAGAATAGTGTTAGGAGTAAAGGGGCAATAGCCGTGGAAGGCCACAAATGATGAATGATGAGGGACTAACAAGCCTCAAACCAATCGAAAGGCAGCATTTAATACAAAAGCCAATGGGCAGAGAGTGGGCAGAGCTTCCACGAAGCTTCCACACAACAGTATATACTGCATGTGTCAAAAAGCGATGGCAGCGCATTAACGCTGCAACGCTAGGTGACACCTAAAAGAAAATATTTTCAGGAGTAAAGGGTCCAATAGCCGTGGAAGGATACAAATGATTATTGTGGGACTAACAAGCCTCAAACCAATTGGAAGGCAGCATTTAAGACAAGCCAATGGGCAGAGCTTCCACAAAGCTTCCACTCTACAGTATATACTGCATGCCTCGCAAAGCGATGGCAGCACATTTGTGCTGCAACGCTAGGCGAGACCTAAAGACTAGCTATTTCGTGGTCACATCTGAACAGTCGCAGAGCTTCTGCTGGCTGCGTGAATGATGCATGTAGACATGCAGTCATTATCCACCTTTTTCTAATCTGTGCATAAAGCGGGCAAAATAGTTTTGGAAAAGACAAAGGTTCATACAAGGCCAATCGGTCCCAAGAGACTCCTTAAAAACAAGATTATTAAGAATGGTGGGAATACACTATTCAGTAAATGTTCAAAGTGACAAACTCTACAAAGGGATTCTTTTTGGAGAAAACAGTTACATTTATTCAACAATATTGGTTATTTAGATTTGAAGATCCAGTGCTCAGACATGAAAAAGGGCGTGAAGTGGTGAGAGAAGAAAAATAAAATACTTCGCATTGAGATCGGAAAAAACTTCTTGCTCCAAATTAAGAATAAATGAAGTTTTTTGTTGTAAGGAGGTCGACGGCGTAGCTATCTCAAGAAATTGAGATCTTCATCAGGACATGAGATGTGAGCAATAGGTATTTCAAAGGAGCCCGCTGGAGAGCAGTGTCAGTCACGGGCTGGTCATAATAATCAGTCTAGTCAAAGAGATAGCCGCGTGGTAAGTTGTGGCAGACTAAAAACATCGGGGATTGAACCCAATGAGTAGTACATAATGAAGAACAAAGCAGTACCTTCTCTATTGTACTGCTATTTCCGTTCTTTATGGCAGCAATTAATGCTGTTTTAGCCTATGTGCAGTTCCCATGATACAAAAGCTGATCTTTCCGCCTAAGGGAGACTGTTTGACAGACTACAATCAATCAAAGCCATTTATAAAGCGCACTACTCACCCGGAGGGTCTCAAGGCGCTGGGGGGGGGGGGGGGGGTGCCGCTACTGCTCGAACAGCCAGGTCTTGAGCTTCTTCCTGAAGGAGAGGTGGTCTTGGGTCAGGCGCAGGTCGGTCAGGAGGGAGTTCCAGGTCTTGGCGGCCAGGTAGGAGAAGGACCTTCCTCCTGTTGTCGCTCTTCGGATGCGGGGGACGGCGGCGAGGGCGTGGCTGGTTGATCGGAGATGGCGTTTGGGAGCGTAGAAGTTGAGGCGGTTGTTGAGGTAGCTCGGGCCTTGGTCGTGTAGGGCTTTGTGTGCGTGGGTGAGGAGACGGAAGGGGATTCTCTTGTTGACGGGGAGCCAGTGCAGGTCTCTCAGATGTCCGGAGATGTGGCTGCTTCGGGGGATGTCGAGGATGAGTCTGGCTGAGGCGTTCTGTATCCGCTGGAGTCTCTTCTGGAGCTTGGCGGTGGTTCCGGCGTAGAGGGCGTTGCCGTAGTCCAGTCGGCTGGTGACAAGGGCCTGGGTGACCGTCTTCCTGGTCTCGGTGGGGATCCACTGGAAGATCTTCCGTAGCATGCGCAGGATGTTGCAACAGGACGAGGAGACGGCGTTGACTTGTCTGGTCATGGAGAGGGAGGAGTCCAGGATGAAGCCCAGGTTTCGTGCGTGGTCTGTCGGTTTGGGTGCGGTGCCCAGGGCGGGGGGCCACCATAAGTCGTCCCAGGCCGAGGGCAAGGAGCCCAGGATGAGGACTTCCGTCTTGTCTGAGTTCAGTTTCAGGCAGCTGGTCATCATCCACTCGGCTACGTCTTTCATCCCTTCGTGGAGGTTGGCTCTGGCGGCGGCGGGGTCGTTGGTCAGGGAGAGGATCAGCTGGGTGTCGTCGGCGTAGGAGATGATGTTGAGGTTGTGTTGGCGTGCGATGGCCACAAGGGGGCTCATGTAGACGTTGAAGAGGGTGGGGCTGAGTGAGGATCCTTGAGGGACGCCGCAGATGACTTCGGTGGCCTCTGACTTGTACGGTGGTAGGCGGACTCTGTGTACTTCCGTCGAGGAAGGAGATGATCCATTCCAGTGCCTTCTCCTGGATTCCGACGTTGCTGAGGCGCTGCACTAGGGTGCGGTGGCAGACAGTGTCGAATGCCGCGGAGAGGTCTAGGAGGATGAGGTCCGCTGTTTCTCCGTTGTCCAGCAGGGCTCGGATGTCATCGGTGGCAGCGATGAGGGCGGTCTCGGTGCTGTGGTTGGCTCGGAAGCCAGACTGAGGGGTCGAGGGATCCATTCGTCTCGAGGAAGGCGGCCAGCTGCTTGTTGACGGTCCTCGATGACTTTTGCTGGAAACGGGAGGAGCGAGATGGGGCGGTAATTCTTGAGTTCGGTGGGGTCCGCTGTTGGTTTCTTTAGTAGAGCGCTGAGTTCGGCGTGCTTCCAGCTCTCAGGGAAGGTGGCGGTGTCGAAGGAGGTGTTGATGATGTCCCGCAGGTGGGGTGCGATGACAGCGTTGGCCTTGTTGAATACGTGGTGAGGGCAGGGGGTCGGTCGGAGATCCGGAGTGGATAGAGTTAATCGTGCGGATGGTGTCTTCTGTGTTGATCGGGGTCCAGGCGCGCAGGGTGGTGGTGGGGGGCGTTGGTGCGGTCGTGGGGGGCGTTTTGTGGGATGAAGCTGTTGTGTATGTCAGCGATCTTGTTGTGGAAGTAGGAGGTGAGGGAGTTGCAGAGGTCTTGCGATGGGGTGATGTTTCCGGCGTTGGGGTTGGAGAGCTCTTTCACGATGTTGGAGTTCCTTGCAGTTGTGTGCGTTGTTGTCCAGCTGGTCCTTGAATGCAGTTTTCTTGGTGGCGTGGATTAGTTGATGGTGCTTCCGGGTGGCGAGCTTGAGGGTGGTCATGTTGTCCGGTGTTGGCTCCCTTCTCCAGGCTTTCTCGAGGGCTCGGCAGTTCTTCTTGGAGCTCTTGAGTTCGTCGGTGAACCATGGGGCCTTCTTGCTGCCGGGTCTGCTGGGCGGGGTCCTCAGTGGGGCGAGTTCGTCCACGCAGGTGCTGATCCACTTCGTGAGGTTGTCGGCGGCCTGGCTAGGGTTCGCTGAGCTGGCTGGAGGGTGCTGGCTCAGGGAAGCGGCGAGCTGGTCGGCTGTGATCTTGTTCCAGCTTCTTCGAGCATCCTGTTGCTGGTGGTGGTGGATCGTGGTTCTTCTGAAGGTGAAGTGGACGCAGCTGTGGTCCGTCCAGTGGAGTCCAGTGGCGTGGCTGAAGGCGATGTCTTTGCTGGATGAGAAGACGGCGTCGAGTGAGTGTCCGGCGAGGTGGGTGGGGGTGGACACCAGCTGCTTGAGTCCGAGGTTGGCGAGGTGGTCAAGCAGGGTGGTGGTGTTGCGGTCGTTGTTGTTCTCCAGGTGGAAGTTGATGTCCCCCAGGAGGATGTACTCAGCGGAGGGGAGGGCGTGCGGGCTGATGAAGTCGGCGATGTCTTCGCTGAATGGTGTGCGTGGTCCCGGGGGGTCGGTAGATCAGGGTGCCTCCGAGGGTGGTCTTAGGGTCGGTGTGGATCTGGAAGTGTAGGTGTTCGGCGGTAGTCAGGGTGTCGTCGGTGTTGGTCGTGATGCGGATGGTGTTCTAGTGGACGATGGCGATGCCTCCTCCAGTCTGGTTGTCGCGATCTTGTATCCCTCTGGGATGGCGATGTCGGGCGCTGAGGAGTCGTTCATCCAGGTTTCCGTGAGGAAGGCAACGTCTGGAGATGTGGTGTCGAGGAGGTTCCAGAGTTCGATGGCGTGTCTGTGGACGGAGCGGGTGTTGAGCAGGATGCACTTGAGGTGGTTGCTGCTGGTGTTCGGCTTGGCGGGTGCTGGTGCGGGGCAGGTCCGGATGCAGGTGAACTTGCAGGCGTGGCAGCTGAAGGGTCCGTGGGTGCGTCTCGGGGTGGCTTGGTAGCATCCCGGGGTTCGGCCGGTGTTGAGTGCGTTGAGGGTGGTGGCGTCGTACGTCTGGCGGGTGGGCTGGGGTCCTCGGGGGCCAGGGGTTCGGGCGCGGGCCAGACACGGACGGGCGCAGACGGGCTTACCTTTGGCGCACCTTCGGCGCACAATCGGCGCGCCCGCTGCGCGTTGGCCACTACCATATGAGGAGAGTGGGGGGGCGGGGAGAGGGAGGGGCAGCTGGGAGGGGGAGCGGGGTGGCGAATGGGGAGGGCGAGCGAGGGAAGGGGCGGGGCCGCAGGGGGGCAGCGGCAGGGAGGTGGTGGGAAACGCGGCCCGGGCTGGGCGAGGGAGGGGGGGGAGCACAGGGGGCTGGGGCAAGACGGCAGGAAAAAACGAAAAGGCGGCGAAGCAAGCTGGTGGCAGGGGGCACAGGAGATCCGCAGACCAAGCGGATCCGGCGGTCGGGGCACAGCAGAGGGCACAGGGCACAGCAGAGGGCAGAGGTGGCACCAGGGGACGGGCTCACTCACGGGGAGTGTGCTCGGGGGGTGACCTGTCCGGAGGGACAGAGGTCACTGCACCTCACTGGCAGCAACGGGCTTTAAGTAGTACAGAAATAGCTCTTGATGGCTAAAGATGTGAGAAACTAAACTTTTTTGTTTAATCATTACTAGCAGAATCCACCCAAAGTGAGGATAGTTTGAGCAACCTTGTATAAATACCGGCTAAGGACTTCTCATCTGTAACTACATAAGGACATTTAATCAGCCTATTGTCATTTTTGGTAACTATGGACAGAGCCAAAGTACCAATATGGTGTCAAATAAGGAAAGTCAACTAACTTTGGAGAGGGGGATGTAGACTTACAACTAGAGCGGTCGACTTTGAAGCTGGAGAACTGTTCGAGTTTCGGCAACAACGCTCAACATCCTGTGATTGAGCAAATCACTTAACCCCTTCGCTGCTGCGGACATTCCGCTGCAGCGCTGGGGGAGGGGCAGGGGGGCAGCGCGGTGGGCCTGTGCTCATGACGGAGCCGCTCCGTCATGAGCCACAGTTGAGCTGTGCTCATGACGGAACGGTTCCGTCATGACTCCGCCCATTTGCATTGTCCCCCCGCACAGGCGGGGAAACAGCGCCGCGCAGGCGGAGCGGCCGCCAACGGGCGTGTCATGACGGAACCGTTCCGTCATGAGCACAGCTCAACCGTGGCTCATGACGGAACGGTTCCGTCATGAGCGGGGAAGGGGTTCATCTCCCCGTGGCCAACAAAAATGAATGTTGATCTGTCATTAAAATGGTGCTCATGTAAAGCGCTCCGATACCAGATTTCTCGGGTCTAGTTCGTGCTATATAAAAATAAAAAAGTAAAAATAACCAATGCATTGCGATCACTATCATGTCTGTCTATAACAGCCATATCATAGATTTTGGGCCACAGATCAAGATAGACCATTATGTTATCTACCTTACTTTGTACATTCACTCTTAAAAGGTGAAGGTTGCATCGATATCAGAAAGCTATAGGCACAGACACCTTGAGTGAGTGTAAGAGACAGTACTTGTTGACCAACCTTTGTGCATTGAGTAAGAGGAGGTATCTACAAATTTTTCTACCTCAAGCAAGCTCTTCCTCTTGGAAAAGATTCTATAGGTAATCTATTGGTTCATAGGTTACGTTATGATCTCCTGCGATAAGGTAGTGCCCTCTCTGAATTCTCAAGAAAGTGAGTCAGTCAATATTGCGGCAGACTCCTGGTTCCAATTACTAAAGCAGTTCTATATGTTGATTAACCTTACTGCAAACGTCCCCTTTATGGACATTAGGTCAAGACCTAATTGGTCAGATGATTCAATGTTCAGCCTGGCAATTTTGCAGGCTAAGTTTGCCTTGACCCAAATAAGTAGCCTTCCAGTGGAACTACCTGTAGTCGATGGTCTAGCATGGACACTATAATCAGTGTATCCCACCTTGTGGATTAGTTCAGTTACCCAGGTTCCCTGGAACAGGCATATATGACTGCCAAGAGTATGCAGAAATCAAATGGTTCTGAGGAAAGGATTATGTCAGCCTAAAGGTAAACGGTTACTGTCAGCCAATGCATTGCATGATTACGAATTATGGTATGATTAATAACAGTCTAGGGCTGCAATGTGGCAGAAATGTCTCAAAAGCAATGAAATGCCAATGAAAAGTAAAAAGAAAAAAAACACTTAATTTAGTTAGCATGAGTACCACTAGTTATAATAGATTAGCTAATTTAGAAAGCTTCAAATATTTAAAGGAATAATAATTTTTCAATATATTTGGAGGAAATTGAAAGAACATTATCTTTGACGTATTAAGAGGAAATAGGGAGCCTCCGAGGAAACTGCCTCTAATCCAGACACCCTGAGACTGAACATCCAACTGATACTTGGTAGCAAACCCGAATATTACCAAGCCTGAGAAATGGTCTTTTGCATTTTATCACTAGTGAGGACAGATGCACCCAAGTCCTAGGAGTTCATATCATTCTCCCTTCAATGTGGCAAAAATCTTAATTTAGGCAACCATCTTACTACCAGTGCAGCGTATTAGAACTATATTCCCATTGCATGGCACCTTTCTAGATTTTTAAAACATTATGTACATAATTAACTATTGCTCCACCGTCCTAGTCAAATCAGAAATGATTTAATCCCAAATTAGTTTCACAAATCTCTCATGCCCAGAACTTAGTCACTTCATTTCCATGGTGTCTACTTGACTCCCCCCCCCCCCCCCCCCCGATGCTAGTCAGAGAAACTCACCCAGCTCACTAACGGGAGACCGATTAAAAGAGTTCCATAAAAATAGACCATGAACTCCTCTCCAACCCAGTCACTAAACCTACACACCATAGAATAACTCTGTAGATACCATCTCCTTATTAGCCCGTATTACTCCCCAACAGTGCACGACATAGGAACTCTACATCAACCACAATTGACTAGTAACCTGCTTCATACCCTTCTCGATCAGTCACTTACCTACCACCATTCCCATCTCAAATCCCCCTGCCACAAATCTTCAGTACCCCTCCAGATTACCCACTGTAATTCCCCATCGCTGTTGCTCACTTCCTTGCAACCTGTATATTCACCACAATTATTTTACTTCAAACATTAGACCCATTAAAGGGGTCAATTAGCGTTTTGCGGTTCTGACAACTGTCAAAAATTGTCAGATGCTCTGGCTGCCATACTTAAGGCATATACTCAATACACATTGAATACATGGGATACACACCAAATAGAGCAGAGGGGGCAGCTGCCAAATTCTAAATGACCCCTATTATTATCTTATGTGCAAAGTTTAATTGATAATTGTATTCAGTTGCATTCTTTTATGGTCCATAGTGACCGAAATAAAGATTTGGAATGAAATGACCCCTAAGAGGTCACCTGTGGGATTATAGTATTTTAATTTTAGCTACTTGCTAGTAAGGTCTTAAAAAAAAAAAAACTTACCCAGAAGTGCAACCTCCTCTACTTTGTGGGGCGGAGCACATGGGAAGCTTGAACATGAACGTCATAAATGAAGCCACTTAACCCCTCATCTAGAACATCCTCTTCAGATAAATTACCTCAGTTTGGAGAATTTCAAGGGGGCTGCCAGAATTATTCAGGGATGCAGCAAAACCCATTCCCAAAGCCAGGAATGAAATGGACACCTGTTCTGGTTCCAGATTCTTTGGTGAGAGACCTACAAAAATAAAAGTGCATTAACAAGATCATATGGGGGGGAGGGGGGGGGGGGAGGAGGACACAATATAGCATGAAAACATCACACCCCCAAAAACGTCCCACATTATAAACCATCTTTGGAGCATCAAATTGCTATTTATTTGGGTCACCACCTATCAGAGAAAATCCTCATTCATGCTTTGACTTCATGTACATTTTCAATTGAACCATTCCAATAAGCCGCAAACATCAAAGTCATCATTCATCAGTATTTCACATTGATGAAGTCAAAAACCCTAGACAAAGTGAAACTCATCCTCTAAAATGTGGAGGCCAGATCATACCATGTGAATTATTTTGTATATGGTCTATCAGTAGATGACCACTGAAAAACATGAAAGTTAATCTGCACCAGATTTCTGGGAGTCCAACAAGAGGCGCAAGACAAAACTACATGGCGCATAAACTCTCCAAAGAATACGTTTTTGCTCTAAGGGAAATCGTGCAAACCTCCAGATCAGGAGATTATATTTTTTGTTACTCTGTGTGGCTCTAATAGGTTTGCTACATTCTGCAGCAATGAGCAGACTATATATTGAATATGAACTTTTGTTCCAGCGAATGTGTTCACTGAATAACCAATCCGATGGACTGGTACTTTATTCCTTACCATAGAACTTCCCCCAGGAGTCGCTCTGGATCTGGAGATTTTCTATTCAGTAGTACCCCTGCCTATCATTCGGTGGAATCTGTCGACTCCACGTCCCTTGTCTGCATCGTGGGCGCCCGGGAGGACATTGCTGGACCTACATATACACCCCCGATGAAGGCTGAAGTCATTTTTATTTTTCTGCGCTAGCCTAAGATCAGTTCCAGAGAGGCTACCCCTTAGCTATTTTTTTGCGTAGTCTTTTTTGACTAGTCAGCTTCTTTATTAGAGTCTTCCTTCGACATACCAGGAGTTGGACGTCACAACTTCAAGCCTTGCGGTTCCCATCATCCAGCGATGTCAGACGGATCTGCGCCCCGTGTGCCTTCAGTGTCTGGAGCGCAACCATGATCTAAAGTTGTGCTCGGAGTGCTGAGCCATGAACCTGAAGGCTATGGGGGAGCAGTCCTGAAAGCTGCTGGAGGGCCGGCGCTCAGCTCCGTGTCACTCCTGTTCGAGGGAAAGGTCTCAAGAACTGTCATTGAGAAACCGGACTGGCAAATGGACCTGGGTGATGCCAGTGGTCTGGGTCCATCCCCAGACACTGGTTTGCTTTCTCCCCCTACAGTGGATATGGAGGAGGGAGCTTTTTATGCTGTGGTGGTGTGGAGGGCATGCTGAGGTCCTCGTCCTCCAGCTCCCTAAGGTTGCAGTCAAGACGAACCTGCTGACCCACGTGCCTCAGCCTGCGGCTTCCGCTTTTGAACCCCTTTTGCCATTCAATGAAGTCATCACAGGCGTCCTTCTGGGCACTTGGTCCAAAACCAGCTCAGGGGCTCCTGTGGATAGGACTATAGCCCACTGCCACCTGCCCAGGCGACCCACTGTTCCTGACCAAACACTCCCCTAAGAGCTTGGTAGTCCAAGCCTCATCAACAAAAGGTGCATTTCCTTCTGCTCCCATGGATAGGGAATCCCAGAAGCTGGATGTTCTCTTCCTCCAGCTTGGCATTGCGTTGGTGCCGCAAGCCTCTTGGGCTGATACTCCCATACTATCTGGGAAACATTCGCACAGGTGCTGCCTCAGTGCCCAGAGGTGGCCCAGGCCATTCTCTCTCAAGCCGTTACAGATGGGAGAGATGCAGCCAAATTCAGCATAAGATGAGGACTGGGTACCACGGACTCACTGGGCAGAACGACTGCCACATCATTAGCGGTTAGACACTACATCGGATTGAGGACTTCTGGCTTTTTGGGGATGTCCAGCCTTCTATGATGGCCATGCCCCTTGATGGCACTTGCCTTTTCAGCGACAAGTCAGACTCAGCGCTTGCACGCTTCAAGGATCCTCGAGCTACGGAGGATCCTTGGGTCTCGTGGATACTCATCCACCTTAGCCTGCCTTTCGTCTCTTGTGGCTACAGAAGGGGCACCCAACCATGTCCTGTCAAGCCCAGTCAGACTGATGCAAACTGTCCATCCTTTGCCTGGCCTGGGACCCAGCGGCCTTGTTCTATGAGCCAGTCCACCCCCCCCCCCCCCCGTGTCACTGCCTCCAAACTTTCATAGTCCGAAATTTTAGGCCCATCACCAGTCAGTCTGAGGCAGGATCCACCAGGACCTCCACTAGATATTCCATCATGTCAGACAGGTGGCTTCTGCAACTAGTCCAAAGGGGCTACTCCCTCTCCTTCGAGACTACCCATCCCTCCTTGCCACCTTTACACGATTGCATGTCGGAGGATCATTAGGCACTTCTCTGCCAGAAAGCAGCTCACTTGAACAAGGGAGCTATAGAGGGGGTCCCGTGCCAGAAGTAGCTTGTGGTTTTTATTTACGCTACTTTCTGGTAACCAAGAAGTACAAACCCTGCATCCTATACTAGACCTCCGAGCCCTCAACTTCTGCCTCCAGAAGAAAAAGTTCAAAATGCTCAAACGACCAAGTTCAGTCTGCACTCAACCCAAGAGACTGGATGGTGGTGTGAAAATAAGCATCCTGCAATTCCAACATCACCATCCTGCCAGCCCACAGATGTCCCCTTCAGTTTATGGTGGGCCATAAGCATTTTCAGTTCACTGTGCTCCTTTTGCCTTACCAGTGCCCCTTGGGTGTTCAAAAAGGTGGTGGTGGGGGTCACAGATCAGGGGGTACCAGTCTTCCCCTCACCCCCCCCCCCCCCGCACCCCGCCAACTGGCTGTTGAAAAGAGACACGGCCCAGGCTGTTGTCCCAGACTACAGCAGACCTTCTGCATTCACGAAGGTTCACTATCAACGTGCTAAAGTCACACCAGACTCCCTCTTAGATGCTCCCCTTCATTGGGGCGGGTTTGGACATAGTGCGGTTTCAGGCCTTTACTCCCGAGCAGCAATTCCAGGTTATTTGGGCTAGGATGTTTCAGCCTCTATCCTGGATTTCGGCGAGAATGACTGAAGCTGCTGGGCCTCATGGCCTTATGCATCCTGCTGGTGGATTATGCCAGATTGCATATACGGGCTCTGAAGTGGGACCTGAAGTTCCAGTGGGCACAGCATCAGGGGACTCTTTCCGACTATGTCCAGATCTCAGAGGGAACTGCACTCCCACTGCAATGACTGCTAATGAGCCAAGATTGGGTCAGAGGCAGATCCCTCTCCCTTCCCCAACCATTTCAAACGGTGGTGACTGATGCGCCACTTCTGGCATGGGGCAGCTATCTGGGAGAGGTGAAGATCAGAGGTGTCTAGTCTGTCAGAGTACGGTTTCCATATCAACCTTTGGGAGCTCTGGGTGATCAGACTTTTACTGAAAGCATTTTTTCCTGCTCAAGGAGAAAGTGGTGCAGGTGTTCACTGACAACACCATTGCCATGTGGTACTGCAACAAAGAGGGAGGGGGGGGGGGGGGGGGGGGGAGGTGTGGACCCTTTGTCAAGAGCGTCTCTGGAACATCAGGACATAACCCTGGCGGTTCAACACCGGTCTGGTTCTCTGAACGCCAGGATGGATGTACTCCGCTGTCTGTGCCGAATAGGCCTCTTTTTCCCCCACACCGCATATCACAACCGCGTTGTAACAACGCATACCATTACCCAGCAAGTCGCAACAACTTGCGGAGGGGGGTGCTGGATGTTGGAATAGTATAATTTACTATTCCAACTACAGTCTGTGCAGACACTAGGGAAGGTGTTAGATATTAAATCCAACACCTTCTCCCCTCTCCGCAATTCGTTGGAACGACTGGGGTGGTAATGGTATGCGTTGTTACAACACGGTCGTAACGACTGCGTTGTAACATGCGGGGTGAGGGATGCGTTGTAAGGGGTGTTTACAGTCTGTGCCTAGTTGATCACACAATGGCATCTCCAACCCAGAGGTGGCGCAAGGTCTCTTTCAGCGGTGGGGAGAATCTGGTTCGATCAGTTTGCCTCTGAAGAGAACAAGCAATGTCAGCAATATTGGGCGTTGGAGTTTCCCCAAGCGGCCCTCGCTCAGCGATGCTTTTTGCCGCGAGTGGAGCATCAGCATCCAGTATGCCTTTCGGACTGTACCACTTCTGCCCAGAGTGCTCTAGAAGATCAAGCACGATTGGGCTCAAGCCACTCGTGTAGCTCTGGATTGGGCAAAGAGTTTCATACCACGACCTTCCGAGTATGGCCATCGATCCTCCGATCAGACTGCCCTTTCGGGAGAATCTTCTGTCACTGCAACATGGGAGAGATCTTTACCAGAACCTGTCCAGTCTCCACCTCCTTGCATGGAGATTGAGGATCGGCAGTTGACCGCTTTCAAACTACCACCCAAAGTCGGATGTTATCTTGGCAGCCAGACGTCCCTCCACTAAAACAGTATACAACTGCAGATGGAAAACATTTGTAGCATGGTGCACAGCATAGACTGTTGATCCCCTTTCTGCTCCTGTTTCTCAAGTCCTTTTGTACATTCTTCAGTCCAGCAGGGAACGGCTTTGGGCAATCTTAAAGGATATCTTGCAGCCATCTCTGGTTTTCCTCATCTGCCAGATAAGACTTCTTTATTCAAATCTCCTATCGTTAGATTCTTTAAAGGCCTTACTCATCTGTTCCCTCCATCTCCTTTCGTAATGCACTAATGGGACTTGGATCTAATTCTCATTTTTCTTATGTGTGCTTCCTTCAAGCCTCTTCATAACTGTTCCCTCAGTTTGCTGAGTGTTAAAACAGTCCTCCTTGGTCGCATCACCTCTGCTCGCAGGGTAAGAGCTGCAGGCTTTATCTTCTAATCCCCCTGTTCTATCTGTCTATCTGAATAAAGTAGTTCTTTGGACAAAGCCTTCATTCCTTCCTAAGGTCATCACGCCTTTTAATGTGGGACAATACCTCACTCTGCTCACCTTTTACCCACCCCTGCATCCCTCCAAGGATGAGGAGAGACTCCACCGCCTTGACCCAAAACGTGCATGGTCTTTATCTTGATCGTACAAAAGACTTCGAGGTGGATGATCAACTCTTCGTTGGCTATGTTGGTGCCAAGAAAGGACAGGCAGTTCAAAAATGGACCATTTCCCTCTGCATCAAAATATGCGATGCTTTGGCAAACGTCCCTCCAGTGGGGTTACGTGCTCATTCCACCAGATCGACAAATCACAGCTTTAGCATGTGGAGCTCCACCCCTTGACATCTGTCAGGCAGTAACGCGAGCATCCTTGCACACCTTTACCAGACACTACTGCCTAGACAAAGTCCGTAAGGACAGGTACTTTTCCCATTCAGTCCTCCAGGACTTTGAGAAGATCTTGGTTCACAGACCCTCCTCCTGCAATGGTATTGCTGGTGTATCTATTCCAAGGTAAGGCATCTACAAATAACAGTATCAGATGAACAAGTTAGTTACCTTCAGTAACGAAGTATCTGGTAGAGACATAGGTTAGTAACTTGTTCTTTTAGATTAAAACATGCATGAACTGCTTGGGCAAAGTAGTAGTATTTCATTTGAAGGTTTCTTTATAATAAGTAGAAGTGGTCGTTTATACAAGACTGTCTTCGTTTGTCACATACTTTGTTATTTGCTTTGACACAAGTTATGATTGTTTATAGGTTAGTGTGCTATTCTGTCCTCATTGCCTTGGTTTATGAATTGTTCTATGAGATGTAAATAAATATACATTTTTATAAAGATTGTTCAACTATTCATGAAAGGGAACTGAAATGAGTAGGTTTCTACTTACCTAAATCAATGTCTGAACCTCAAATGGTTTAACACCTATACATAACTAACATAACTCTATACAAGAGAATTCTCCTGAAGAATATCTTGTTACCTTTCTTTATACTGGAGCAAGATAGTCAGATAGCCTTTGAAAGGTATTGCATTATCTGATCCATCCTGGGACAAATATCTCGACAGCTCAATTCTCAGAGGCAGTGGAGGAATGTTTTGGGGTCGAACATGTGCAACGTCGTAGTGGTCAAGCGGAGCCAAGTAAGCATGTTCATGGCCTCTATGTCTGCTGCATCTGCAATCCAAGTCTAGAAATACTTTACTACACTGAAAAACTGGCACCTTTTCTCAATGAAAATTACCAGCCATTTGTTCAGGTTTAGAACACCTGCAAAGCAAGCAGCTAGTATAATAGAATGGGGTTAAAATTCTGTATTTTTCAGCATTGCCTTTCCGCACCGGTTGGCTGTAATAATGCAATAGGTACAGTCTAGGTTCCGATATAAGACTTCTGATCTTGTATTTACAGCTTTAAATGCACTGTTCAAAGGATTAAAATACCAAACTTTAATAATTCTCTTTTTTGTTTTAACCAGACGAGGCACATAAAAATATCAGGCATGTCAGTAAAATAGTGACCAAGAAATAACTAGCTAAGAAAAGTGTATTGCTTCTTGTGGTCGAGATGCTGTGTTGCATTTCTCGCCACCATTCAAAGTGCTTTATGGCTTCCTCCGGTGCCAGTAAGCCATAGCACTGGTAGGGGCTTTTTTCTTTTTTTCCAACTTTAGCAAGGTCCAAGGTAACCAATATCAAACTCTAGGTTTTCAGCTAGAGGTCAATTGCATAAAAGTGTTGGCTTGATGAACTTTAAGCTGTGCTCTAATGGGGATGCAGAGTACTGCTGAGACCACCAAAAGTTTAAATTAGGCCCAGAGCTCCCCTTTAGCAGTGAGCATCCATCCTAGGACTAAAGTCAGATTCGGATTCCTTTGAAATATCAGGCAATACTTATGTGCCTGCAGGTCTATGGCACTATATAAATATGATGCTCTGACGAAAACCTAAGGGCTTGCTCAGCAGTTGCTTATGAACATTTTATTTAACCAGTCTGTCATCTACTTTTGAGGTCATGCCTTTGCATATGTCAATTAAAATATACATCTTGCACAGATGTATCACTCATGTTTGGCATGGTACACCCCGTGTATTGCCATCTATTTTACATTATTTGAGGACTCGCCGTCCAGGGATGCTCTAGTCGTAACTGAATGTTTAAATGTTGAAAAACTGCAATAAATTTTTTTTTAAAACAAGTCCGTAATCTACAATTGGTTATCAATTGTAGGTTATCAATTGTCCACACTTGGGATGCAGGTTGTGTTTTTACACCTTTAGGGAGGGCAGATCACTCTTGTGGTGCATTTTCGCAACAATCCCACAATCTCAAAATTGGGAACTCAAATACTACAATTTCCCCAAGGAATTGTGTGCCATCAGTACTTGCTGACTTTGTGCCATTACAGCAGTGGCTGGATATGTAAAACTGCTCCCCTTTTCCACATGCCACCTGGCAGGGTCCAGGAGCAGCGCTACACCGGTCTACCACAATCCACGGTCGCTGATCCTCCAGCTGGGCGAAGCTCTGCCAGATGCATTCGGACTCAGACTTTACAATCTCCTGTCCCCAAGACGTACTGCAGGACCTGGTGACCCGTCATGACTGTCCCTGCCCCTTGCTCTCCAACATGTATGCTCCTCCAACATGTATGCTCCTCCAACATGTATGCTCCTCCAACATGTATGCTCCTCCAACATGTATGCTCCTCCAACATGTATGCTTCTCCCTTCAGTTCAGACACTTCATGGAAGAGTCTCATCCACCCCCGCCCCCCCACCCACCCCCCCCCATTTCTACTTCCTCTGACAATCGTTAAAGAGTCCTGCTCCATCGGATTCTTAAAATCAGCCTAGCCTTAACCACCTAAAGCTTCCCAAGACGATACTCCTTTGCTCTTTAAGGCTTTGCCACCTTTTGGGAACATACGCTACCAGGTTTTGCGCATGAAAGTTTATTCCCATTGCTAAAATCTAAAACCACTCTGGGTCTACCATAAGGTGATAGAGCTTACATCCTACGCCCTCCCTCACCCAAATAAAATTCATCAGCTGGTGTCCATATCTCAAACCATTGCCAATTCTTCTTCGTGTTAGAGATATCAGCCACTAAGGGAACTTCGTATTTTCCTCTTGCTCAGCAAGTTACTCCTTGAGAGGAGATGCAGTGAAATGGTTAGGTTGATGCATGGTTTCAGGTGACCTGGGTTCGAATGCTGGCTCCGACACTTAGTCACATTGTGGGATCCTGGCCAAAAGATGCACCCTTTTCCACATCCGAGTTATCCAGGCTGCCAAAACTGGCCACACGGAGGGCTAAAATGCTAACATACAAGTACAATGAACGATGAACACCCATACATACGATACATAAATTGCCCAAAGGCAATTAATAGAATACGAACCGCATGGCGTTGGAAATCGATGCAGTTATATGCTCTACTGCAGTATACATTTCTAATGTTTATACTCCGGTGCTTCAGGGCGGACACAAATTACATTGCCTAGTGCTATCTGCTAGCACTAAGATACACACAAGTGGTATAGGTGGGCATTAGTGCTTCACTCACACTCATTCTTGAGCAGAGGCCTATTATATCATAAATATCCAGAAGCGCGGGAAACAGCCAATCAGCAGCTAGGGAATCTTTTCAGAGATCCAGTCATGGTAGGAAGGCTCCTGCATTCACCATTATGTCACATTTGGGGCCATGAAAAAATGTCAGACAAGTAAAATATGCAGGTAGGGCAACTTAGAAAATGAAACAAGTATCGTATTTAATATGCATCTGCACTGGCTTAACCGATGGCAGACATTCAGACCTAAAAAGAAAAAACCTCGAGGGACAATGAGGTCAGAACTTTAGATGAAGTAGAAAGACTTTGATTTAACATGGAGCAATGACGCATGGTGCATTTGTAGAGCTGGCGGTCACTAGATTGAACCAGATCCAAATGACGTACATATTCATTTCTAGTACAACTACTTTATTTGGTATTTTAAGGACTCAATGTTGATTGAATAAGGAATTAGTCTTTGTTTGAAAATGGCAGTTTTACAGATTGCGCCTTAATCAAGATGTTTATACTGAATCAAATGATCAAGAGAAGCCCAGTTTATATTAATGCTTATCATTTTAAAAACGCCGATTTTCATCAGTAACGTATTGTGAGCTCATTTTTTGGAGGGTGGGGGAGGGGGGGGGGGGAGGGGGAGTTTCCTAATTATGGTATATATTGAATTCTTTAACCTGTGAGAATGACATGCAAACAGTCTGTTGAATCTACTACTTATCCTTTTAACTATGGGGAGAGACAGGAGTCTTCGATGTATTAGAAAGACTGTTCAGTGGAAAGCATGCATACAGATTGAAAAGAAAAAAAAAGGATTGAAGTAAAGTATCATTCTGCCAGCTATGGCACTGCACTTTTTAAAGTGGATATATGCATGCAGTAACGAAAATGGTCACTGCTTACAGTGCAAAGGCTACATTGGGCTGACCGGTTGTCTCATGGTGTTATGCTGTGGCGAGCGGAGCCAAGATCTGAAGGAGTTGATCAGTCCAATTGATGGCGAGATCACCAAAAGCCTAGAAACGCTTATTCTGGATTCATAAATCTGATTACACAAGATGAGCGAAAATGCTAAAATGGTCTTTGGTCAGACTTAAAAAGGCAGTAAATGAGCACTTTGCAGAATTCATGCTTAATTTCTATTCGCTAGAATACCAGCTCTAAAAGGCAACTAGACAAGAGTGATATTTTTTCAACTGAGGACTGTTAGAAGCCATGGTTAGAAAAGGATTTAGGCAAAGGAGCTTATATCATTAACATTAACAGAACGAGTAACGAATGCATCGAAGGAAAAGAAACTGATCACCAGTAAATAGGCTTCCACTGGCACAAGGGAGCCCGGGCACCTAGGAGGAACATTGCAGGAGATGCAGCCTGCAAGCATTCATAGACCACTTGTGCACCCCTAAAAGCTATAAGGACGGCTTACCATTGACTTCCACACTCAGTGGCACAATCTTCCAATCGTAGGGGTGATCGGTCATCCTGAAAGCCTCGGTGACCACAGTGCGCACCACATCTGAACTGGAGGGGGTAGGAACATTGTCCCGAAAGAGAACGTCGAGCTGTGCAATCACTGAACCATTCCTGGAGAGGGGGGGGGGGGGGGGGGAGAAGAGCAGAATCAATGCCAGGTAATGTGGATGTAGGGTTGCCCCCCCCCCCCCCCTGGTCCAACAGCGCTTGCTTAGTGAAAAGCTGCACGGCTCCAACACTACCAAGAGTGCAAATGCCAGGAATCTTCCAGCAGCCATGAGAAAGACGATGTGGAAAAACAGGATTCAGAGAGGACAGTACAACTCTGCTTCCCAAGCTCTCTCATCCAACAAGGTGGAGCCCAACAATGGAAACAGTCGCCAACACCCATTGAAAGTAATGAAACTGCAGGTCACTTGTTGAACCACAGAGAAGGGATCAGAGCTGGGTGCTACAATCTCATTTTCAGCCTGCCATAGTTTGAATGGCTCACAGAGCCTTAATATTGTAACCCCACCAGTCCACCCCTGAAAAACAGTATCGATATCCTTGTTACACCATCAAGCATCCATCCCCAATAAAGTATTAATACTCTTTGTACACCATCAGAGATTCATCCCCGACAAACTATTATTAACTCTAGTTACACCACCAGCAGTCCATTGCATAAAAAATGCTCTTTAAAAACAGTACTTACACTTTTGCCGCACCATCAGCATACCATCGCTGTGAAGACAGTATTAATACTAGTGTAACCATAAACCCAGTGTAGCCGGGACTAGGGGTGCGGTAGCCGCTGCAGCACCCCATAAAACTTGATCGTTTTGTTCGGAATGAACAACCAAGGGGCCCCTCAAATGTATTATGGTAGAATTTGTTGTGTTTTCAATACATATTAACACTATTAACACCCTCAGCACACAGTCCAACCCGAAAACAGTATTAGCACTCACGCCATTAGTAGTCAATCCCATAATAAAACACAGTATTTACACTCTTATAGCACCATCACCAGTCCATCACAGTGAAAAACTATTACTAATCTTGTAACACCATCCCTCATCTGACAGTGAAGAAATCATTAAGGCCCATAGCAAAATGTGCTCAGTTCAAAGGAAGACAGACTAAGTGTACACCACTCATAGCACCCTCAGTGAAATGCAAGCGAGGTGGCAACTTGTGCAATATACCTGTACAAACAAGGAAACATAGGGTGGAGTGCACAACATACTACGCAGATCCCCATTTTAACTACAGTGCATGCAAAACTTAAGTGAGGGGAAATAATCTTACGGTACTTACAGAAATTCTTTTATTCTCGTCCCCAAAAAGTTACCACCATACTTAGCAGAAAATATATTGTTCATCTGAAAAATAAAATGCAGTGGCAGAGTAAGCATTCATTCTTTGAATGCCTAACAGGCACTATTGGGCGAGCCCTAAAGCGTGGGTTGGGTAAATGGTGGTCACGGAAGAGGACTTCTGTGCAAGAGGATTCTGATGAGCAGAGATGCAACAGGAGCTCGAGCGGCACAGTTGGCCCCATTCTCACTGCATGCCAAGAACAGAAGAATCAAAATGGTGGAGAAGTGTGGCTTAATGGTTCGGGCGGCAGACCCTGATGCAGAGGTCTGGCCCTGGACCAGGGTTCAATTCCCCGCCTCGGCGGGTCTTGAGCTCAAAAAAATTCCACGGACCTGACAATTCTCGCCTCGGTGCCTATTCCAATCATGGAGTCCCACTCTGCAACTCTGGGCAATAGCTTGCTTAATCTCCACAACGGCCCCCACAACGCTAAGGATGCCTGGCCTCCACCTTGGGGGTGCCCAGGAGTGGACACCTCACAGGGAAAGCCAGGATGGGTTCCACAGCGGTATACAAGTATCAATTTACATTTACAAAATGAGGGCAGTTAAGGATTCTTGACATCTAGTCTCATGGGGACCTGATCAATGGCAGTCTTTTCTAGATTAACCACAAACTATGTAGGATTATCCTAATTTGGATTAATTTTTTGGTAAATGTACCTCTTGTGCATACAGTAAAAAAATCGTATTGACTGAGCCCTTGTGGATCAATGTTGGACACTTACAGTAAACAGTGCCATCTGAAGAACAATGAATATGCTTGAATCTATTCTCATCTTGAAGAACGGCCCCATAGAGCTCCATGGGGGAAGAGGATTTCTTGCCACCATTTGAGAAGTGGCAGAGTTAACGAAGACTGCTGGCCTCGACAGACTGGTACTGGTCAATTGAATGTACAGGAGTTACCACATAGACTGGCGAGACTGGCCAGTAGGGCTGGTACAGAATTGATTATGGTGCACCAGACATAGCAAGGGTACACTGGGCCTAATGCAGGCAATGGAAATAGGGAACCCATCCTATTTCATAGAATATAGGAGCTATAATTGGGTTGCGGTGGGAACATAAGACCACTGTCCCTGTTGCACCTTTGATAGCTATGCCACTGCCCGACAAACAACCTAATGTGCCACCTTCCCAGCCCAGTCCTACCAAGACTTCACTGGACTGCAGACCAGTCTCTAATGGGTAGCAAGTAACCCAATTCGCCCTCTATATCTCCGGTGCAATTATTTTCATCTCAAGCTACGGATCCTTGATGCAGCCTAGCCACAATGAATTGCACCACAGCAATCAACATACAATATCAACACATTGTACTGGTCTTCTGCAACTCAGACCCCCTCCACCAAATTTGAAGCAGTACTCAAGCCTGCTTCATGAAACCTACTCCTTCGGGGCTTGTACAATCATGTGCCTCATCTATGCCACACAATCATCATCATTGCCCCTTGCCATGCGGTGGAGCTGGAATAGTCTGGTTACTGAAGTGAGTGGCCATTTGCCCACTCTTATCCCAACGCTCCTTTCGATTCTAGATTTCCCTAGTTTCTGGGGGGTTTGTGTGTGCAAGAAAGAGGTTTGGAAACTAATATTCAAGGATGGGAGTGATTTACTGTGAAGGCCTCAAACTTAAATATTAAATAACTGACAGAGAAATGAAGCAACTTCTACATGTGGCTGCAGGCGGTGTTCACAGGCACTCCCTCTGGGGATCCATTTCTCATCACCAGAATGTCAAGTATAGGAAAAGAGAAAAAAGGTAGAAAAGCAAAACAGGATGAATAAGGTCAAGATAGAAAAACAATGACAAAAGGGATAAAGTAGATATCTTTAAAAACCTGCAAGAGAGCCAGGGAGTCCAGGAAGGTGTTGGAAATGGGCACAATGTAGAGTCATAGTAGGAAGCCTTGGTATTCGGCCATCAAGGCTTCCTAGCTTATTTTTTATATTTAGATTTTAACAAATTAAGCACAGAGCAAGACCCACCTGTTACTTGATATAGTTTCTCCAGGTTCCAACAGATCCTACTCCGAGTAAGACGAATATTTTGCTTGTGGGAGATGTAGTGTTGGTTTGGACAAGAGAGGTTTCTGTGCAGATTAAAAAAATATCCCCTAAACCGTAAACTACAAAGGAGGCGATTTTACGGTTCAAAGGCAACCACAGAAAAGTGGACGCCCATCACCATAATAAACGAACCTTCATGCAGACTACGAGTCATACATAGGTTTTCTGACTGGTGAGCCAATATAAGGATCAGTGGTTGTTTGAAAACCCTACAGGCTAGGAACCATAGAGCAAATGTGTAAAGTGCGGTTACACCGAGATGATGGAGCTGTGCGGTAGGAGTCAGGAGTGGCCATCAAGGAATGCTCAAGGACAAAAGCACCATTTCTAGACTAACACTGATATGGATTTCTTTGTTTGAATTCTTAGCTTGATAATCCGCTAGGCAGTATTAATTGGACTGCTCTTAGTGTGAACTTCAATGACAATGGTATACAAAGTGCAACAAGCTGGGTATGGCATAAATTCATTTTCATTCACTTCCATTTAGAATATGAGGGTTCAACTCGCGGGCCTCCTTGGCAGCACACTCGTGCCAGAGGAAAAAAAAAAAAGTGTATATTCACAACTAGGAGAGTTCTATAAAAGCCCATCCCCTGGTACATGCCCGATTAATTAATTCCTCGGTGCAATGTGCAACCCAACAAGAAAGCAAAACAAGATCAGGCAGGAGGGAGCCCCTCAGAGAACCAACCTCATGCTCCACCAGAAGAGAAGCGTGCGGATCCTGCAAGAAAACGTTTCCCCGCACCGGTGGCATATAGGAACTTATTTCATCGAAGTGCCGTTCTACAGATTTAAAGCAGTGGTCACAAAACGAATCTTGCCTATTACTGAAGCTGTCCAAGTGACACCGCATGGCGTCATCCTAGTAACCAGAAAGGAGCTTTATGCCAATAGCTTACACAGGAGTGGTCTGTTCAATCTTTCAAAAACTATAATGGAGACTATTCCAGGAGCCCCTTTGGGCATAAATGTCTTAGGCAAAATTCCACTCGCATTTTACATTCGGAGATGTGGTTAAAATATCCCCTGGAGTTGGGATGGAATTCACAGCTGTGTGCATAAATACTTCTACTGACCTCTTGAAAGGGTCACAGCCTTCTAGTTTTCACTGGAAATGGGGCTGGACATTAACTACTATGGACAAAGTTGGCAACTGCAGGGTTCATACACCAACCTATGTCCCCATGACATACTTCAACGAGAGGTGAACGATCCTCAGACGTCCGATTGGTCCTGTAAGTAGCCAAGCAATACCTTTGCAGGCTTCATCACTTGATAGAGACCACAAGGACTATCAATACATGTGCTCCCTTCACTAGTTCTGGGCATCTGCTGAAGCTCAGCCTTGTTCCTGGATGTACGTTGCGTTTTGCACCATGCTCTGGACTAACAAAGTTTTGCTCTGCCTAAACCACATCAGGCCCCACAAAACTCGAATAGAAGTAATGGTCTTCATAGTACAAAGCCAAGCTGGTGCCATTCCATTTTCAGCCCTTCGCCTCCGTCCTGAATTGAAGGTAAAGAACATTATGCCCAATGAACTTGGATAAGACGCAATACAATCACTCCGTTTGAATTGCTCCCGTTTCTGTTCACCACACATACAAACCGCTCTAGAAGACAACATTGTAACAATTGCAAACATTAAACCACAACCAGTTACACCAAATATGAACTATTAACAGATACACATCCGATCTCTACATAATCTATTAGAGCTATGTTCTGAGATAGTCCCACTAAATCAGTCCCTTACAGCTACACACTTGAGAAGCCCAATTACTTGTTCTTAAATCGATATTACTCTCCGCTACGGGGATGGTTTCATCGCCCTCTGCCCCAGACTGCCTCTCCGATGCAAAGTCAGGAGATCCTTCAGTTGTCCTCCTCCCTTGACCTTGAACAGTTTCAGGTACTTCCGCATCCCCCAAAAGGCACACTGTCGAATTCTTCTTGTTCAAATTGTAAAGAAATGCAATTCATGTCCCTGGCTTGAACAGACCATTACTTAATCCTGTCAATTTTGCATCTTCGTAACTAATTCAGGACTCTTCCAAAAAAGCTTTCCTTGTTCAGGCATTAAGAGTCCCAGGAGTCACTTAGCCCTGAATGCCAACTACCCACACATTAACCTAGACACTCATGACATTAGATAGGTGGCTGCCCTGAACACGTCCATTTGCAGTTGGATTAATAGAGCTTCAGCTGCTCGATAGCCAAAGAAGATGCACATCCCTCGATGTACTAAACCATCTGAAACCTGGTCTGCTGATTAACTACGTGAGGGAGGCTGACTTAGTATATGGTGCACACTTATTTAGGTGAAGCCCCCAGCACCACTCCAGACAACCCTTTTGGTGATTTTAATAGTTTTAGACAACCCTAGAAAGCTCTCATGGTAGCTGTGGAGAGCAGGCTTCGTCCAGAAGGTGTGTAAAGCAGCTTGTTTTTACTAATCATGCAGTGTAGGTTAAACGAAAAAGAACCACACAGTGCAGTTCTAAAGATAGTTCTTTATTATAAACACTCGTTAACACGTTGGTATATCTCCTTCCCAGAGGTATAATTACAATACACACAATACTTCAACAGTAGAACAGTTAAGTTGCACAAGTACACAGTGGTCGCCAGGGGCAGACCAAATCACACTAATAAAGTGGGATATGAACTGCGACCAAAGTTGAGACTGGACCCAAAAGACTTGGAGGAGCTGTGGACTCAAGGAACCATCCAGGTAAGTACCCAGTAACTTCACGGAGGCCATGTGCAGAGTAGAAACACAGTCGCTTACTCAGTGCAAGTCAGTGGGGAAGTTGCGGTTGCAGTTTTGCAGAAGGACCCTTCCCAGAGGACCCTGAAGAAAGCCCATGGAAGATGTAAGGTTGGACAATCACCCCACCAGTGGATACCCCAGGAACCAGGAGACCTACACCAGGGAAGCTGGTGCATAGGACCCCGAGAATGGAGTGATGCACTGATGGAGCGGGTTAAACAAAATTTTGTATACCCCCCCATTCTGCACGTTTACACTAATGAGAATAATCCATTAATTATAATAAGTAGTAATGTGTTTGTTTGCTATCTAATCAACCCTACTAATGTATGAGTTACACATGGAATGTGCATTTGCATGGCTAAAATATTTTGGAAACCAATATACGTATGCATGCTAACACTAGAAAAATAGAATATTACATGGTATATGTTGCTTTTGTGATGTAATTGTAAGTTGCACCAGATGACATCATTGGGCGAGTATAAACGCTTTAAATGTCGCCAATATGCTAGATAATTACACACATAGGGGAATTAGTGAGGGTTAAACATTTTATTAGTTATTTCCATGTTTTAATTACTGTGTTTGTTTTGCTTAAGTTGACCAATTTGGCCTATGTTAACATGGCCGACTCATGGACGCGACGGAACAGCTACCATTCCACGAGGTTTCCGACTAAGTGCGCATGCTCCAGGCTCAAGAACAAGTGGCCTCAAGATGACCCACGCAGCCTGTACCCTGACAAGGTCACAACTGGACTACTGCCAAGTGCTTTAACAATGGACAATTTCAACAAAACCGGATGGATCATGTCTGACAGTGCGACATCATAGACTTTGGGAAACCGAAACGGACGATCTTAACCATCCAATCAAATTGCCTAAAACGGACTTTTGCTACATTTGGTCATTAATTTCATTATAAAACAAGGTAGAATAGTGAGATGTGTAGCTCCTTTTTTTGGACGATTTTTCTTTTTCCTGACGTTATGCTGACGGAGAGGACGGTGATACTGCAGGACAGCCGTTTCCCTGAAACTTTGACATCCTAAATTGCTGCCCATTTTCCTGATGAACTGAGGACTCTTATACTGATGGGCATTGATCGATGCGGACACGTTTATGGTCCAGACCAATCTTTGGGACTGTAGCGTGACGCATGACGAATTGATTGACTTAAGGGGATGACTAATAGCCAGATTAGGTAACTATGATGTTTTATGGATTGATTAAAAATCTTACTAAAATTTTGCATTACATAAAAATATTGATTAACAAGCAAATGTGTCGGGTTATTTATTATCATCTGAATATAAATGAAAAGGATTAGAATCACTTTTCCAAATTCAACTAAATTGATCCATCGACTAAGTGGAAGGAATATCTTGAGATTTAGGATCAAGGTGTGTTGGATTAAGGATATTCAGTGTATGTTTATGTAAATAGAATTTCATTAGATTATAAGATATTCTTTTCACACCAGCGTTTGGAACATCTATCTCTCCTGTAAGAGCAGAACAAATGAGTGTGTGAGTGTTGGTGTTATTGGCCCCACCAATGAATGTATTGAGTGAAAGCGTTAGTATGTTATCTGGTTTGTGACGAAGGGAGGATAGGAAATTCCATGCTGGAGCAGATGCACCACCGCTTTGTGTAAGAAAGTTCTTGTTCAATAAATCTTATAGTCTTTGTTGAGTTATTTTTCAACAGTCTTATTTCAAAGAAAGTCCATGTTAAGGGAAATTTGTCCGCCAACCCGTTTCATTCCCAACAATGAACTTCTTCAGGGCTGTGAATTGCAATATAAAAATACATAAGTGCATGCATGGCACAGAACTTAAGTGACAGATGTGAGTATGGAAACGGGAAAACAGTGAGGGTAAGGTGATGGGACTGGTAGAGCCTCTATGGCACAAGTAAGAAATTCAGGGGGGAGGACCAAGGATGCGGTGAGGGGTGAACAGAACGGAGCAAGTTGTGGGGAGGAAAAGATAAGTAGTGGTTTATATTAAAGTGAACATACGATTCGTTAGTATGTACGGTTCATTATCACTGCAATGGAAGGTGCCAATAGTGCAAGGTCCTAGTTGGAGGTATAAGGTCACAGAGCATTGTTCTTAGTACGGCACCTAAGTAGCATGAAAGTGCCACCCCAACAAATGCAGGCCCACACCTATTTGATACCAAACACTCATGGCATTTTTTAGTCAAACAAAGGAGATTAGTCTGAGGTTAGCTAAGGAGTTGGGTCCCCGATAAGGAAAAAACAGTAAGAGACGTACATACCATGGAGTTAAGTTGCGTCAAAATATCAGTATGCTTGTACAGTATGGCTGCGTGGGCCTCCGTTATAAGGGCTAGCAAGCAGTAGATCTGGCGGGAGAAAATACCATATGTCAGTACTGGTATACCGCTGAGAATGGACAGGGCGGGGAGAAAGCACCATACGTCAGTACAATTGTACTGCTGAGAATGAGCAGGGTAGCTGCGCAGCGTATACTCGTAGTGTGATGTTATTGAAGGTAGTAGTCGAGTACATAGATGTGTCGGCGGAGGTAAGTGCTGGTGGTGGCCGGATAGTGAGAGGGCGTCCATGTGTGACCAACATCATTCCATAAGACTCGAGTGATTCCCCGCTGGTTCTAGTGGAGAATCTAAGGGTAGGGCAGGAAGAACGTCCTGTAGCGAAAGGGGGCAGAAAGCAAACATTGTGCGCGGTCTGCGGTCTAAACGTGCGCCTCTAGCTGAAAGCTGGCATTTGATCCTCCATTGAATAAAAACTAAACTAGTGCCAAATCTCCTTGTTACCTGTTTCAATTAAGATTCAGAACAAGCAAGTAAAGACCCATTTCTTTCCTTTCACATTTAATCAAGAACTCCTCTCAATGGGGATTCAGACCCACTGCATAATACTAAGTCCACGCTCGTTGCAATGGTGGATGAACTACACTGGGCCCTCGATCAAGGTGGCAATGCAACCTTGACTCTTCTAGCTCCATCCACCGCCTTAGACTCCATGTCCCATGAGGTTCTCCTAGAGCTAGAGGTGGATGGCCACACAACGTGTGTTACATTTCATGCTGCCTTTCAGTGGTAGACCATGCAGGGTTTGAGACTAGAGGAATGACGAGTCTTGGTCCTACCAAAAATCAAGCAGGAGGCCCAAGTATTGCTTGCAGGGGTTGAGTGGCAGCGAAGAGAAGAATTTGAAAGGTCAGAGCAATTCACTACCTTTACGCAATACGATAAAGCATCTCTGCTCTTTGGGGGATGTCATTTTAGGATAAACTGTACTCAAGTGATCAATGTAGTTGAAAGGTGATGTAACATTTCTGAAGTCCGAGATCACCACAACTGAGGACAAATTCAGAGTGATGCATGATCAGGAAAGTGAGCAGAAGAGCTCAGTCTGTTCACTGTAGTCCATCTCTAATACTAGGGTACCGTAGAAACCCGGAAACGGAGCATTATGCATGTTTTTTTTTAAAGTGAGATGCACATCATAACAAGACAATGCTCGCTATGGAGGTTTTAATTATGACAAACTTAGTGACACAAAGCCCGCCATCCAGTTTTATCTAGGGCCATTCCTCCCAGTTTTAGGATTACACAACTGGACAGAAATGTGGGCAGAGGCGAGCCATTGGGTGGGGAGGATGTTTTAGTTTTATTCAGCTATGTCCACTGAGTCCCTCATAGCTACACACTTTTGATGCAGCCCAACTACTTGGACTTGGATCTATGCTATCCCCTTCCCTCTCCGTTACAGGGATTGATTCATCACCCTCTGCCTCAGACTGCTTCTACCATGTAAAGCCAGGTGGTTTCTGCACCCCCACCCGCCTCCGTCGGAGTTTTATATAGCACGAACTTGACCCCAAGGTATCAAAATCAGAGCGCTTTACATGAGCACCAGTTGTGTTACACAAGGACACATTCATTTTTGTTAGGCACGGGGACTTGAGTGTTTTCCCAGAAACACAGGCTGTTGAGCATCATTGCCTAGACTCGAGTCTGGTTCCTCAGGTTTCAGATCGACCGCCCTAACTGTTCTTCAGTTGCGTTCTTCTCTTGACCTTGAACAGTTTCTACAGGTACTTCTGCAAAACCCGAATGTCACACTCTTGGTTTTAGGTTTTCCTCTTGTCCTAATATTAAAGACAGCAAATGCTTTCCCAAGTCTTGGACGGGCCAGTACTTAATCCTGGTTACAGGAATCACTTATCAGCCCTGAATGCAGCCTACCCAAACACTAACCTAGACACTCAGGAAAATAATGCGGTGGTTGCGCTGAACAAGTCAAACTTCAATTAATATGGCTTTGGCTGCTGTGTACCCAAATACAAGGCACATACCTCGATGTACTAAGCCATCTGAACCCTGGTTTGAGGATGACCCACGTGATAAATAAAAGTGTTGGCATAAAGCTAGACAGTATGCAGTGTAAGAAGCACAGCCAGATAGTGTCCTACTGACCAAAACTCATTTTAAAACGATGACTTTATAAGCTAAAGTAGCCCATTATACTTTTGCAATTCAACCATTCATAAGTGCCTCTAAAGAACCTGTAAAAATGAATTCATTCATCCATCTGAACTCTTGCATACGATCTACACAACCCTAAAGGATCTGCATTGACCTAGCTATGAATTTCCATGACAAAGTGTACAATCTGTGCCACTTTTAGAATAAAGATTTGTTAAACTCCGCGAAGCGATCAGTGCCAACTCCATAAAACCATCTGCTTAGTCAATGTAGTTTGATATTTCTTCAGATCGCCTTCAAGATCTATCAGAATCAGAACCACCGTGCGAACCATGTCCCACTCAATTATGGCTATTGACTCTTGCACCGGTCTTCACACTACTTTGCACATCTAGTCTATATTCGGCAGCCGTGGTTCCTCCACCGGGAAGCATGCAGTAGATTCTTGAAGCAAAAAATAAAAACACTATTGGCAATATCTCCCTGCTATCTGTACAAATTAAGATTAGGAACAAGCCCGTCAACCGTTCGAAATCTTTTTTCAAATTATTCAATCCTGCACTCATCTCAGTCGGGATTCAAGCCCTCCGCACTTGTTGCAATGGTTGAGGACCACACAGGGCTCTCGATCAATGTATCCGACTCTTCAGGTTCTATCCACCACTTAAGACATTTCCCACGAGGTTCTCCTACAGCAACTGACCGTTGTAAAAGGAATAGTTGTGGAATGATTATCCACAGCACAACTGCACTCAAGTGATCAAAAACACACTTCTCACTCAAGTACCCCCCTCCCACTCTGTTACTCACGGGATCCCTCGGGCGCCTAGCTGAGCCCCGCACTTTACATTTTCATGACTGCACTGGCACAACCTATTTGATCCTTCAGGTAATTTCTCTACTTGGATTTCAGCATGGACCATAAAATTACAGATATTAAGTAATGCCCAACTGCTCCTGTTAATTGGATGGTCTATAATGTCTGAAAAATAAACTGACAGGACCAAAATGTTAGTCTCAGGGCATAGAGCACTAATTCGATCTGGGTGGACCGCCCATGGCCCTTTAATTTGGGGTCCCTCCACTTCCACAAATGTGATAAAAATCTAGGTTTCCACCTTTATGACCAGCATTTATTTCCCCTCGGATTAATATAGCTATTTCTACTGTTCAGTTTCAAAGTTTTGAAAATATCTTCTGCCTCTTGACAAACTGCTTGCTCAAGCCTTTATCTTTTCAAGGCTTGATTATTGCAATTGTGCTTCGATGGTGGATGAACTACACTGGTCCTCTTAATTTATCATCACGTACAATGACTTCAGAATTTATCTATGCATCTGATATTTGGTCTTGACAAGAGTAGACACTGCTCCCTTTATAGGTGTGCTGCCCACTGGCTCCCGGTTAAGAGGAGGATTTCTTTTAAATCCCAGGGGTTTAGTTCACTGAACTGCAAATCTGGGCCAGGTTGATTTAAAATGGTACATTTAACATGTATCCCCCGGGGCGTGGCTTCGGAGCCGTTGGTGATGGCCGCTGCTTTCGGGAGCTCCGCGGCAACGTAGACAGCGGAGAGTTTCCAGGCTTCTTTTCCTCTGTATTGGACCGCAGAAATCGGCATGTCCTTCGTCGGAATACCTCAGCTATCGATGTGAGGATTTGCGGAGAGTTTCCATGCCGTTGAGGTGATTTTATATCGGAAAATGCTGTCAGTCAGAACAGCGGCCGCCATTTTGTTTTCTGTGACGATATTTTCCTGATGCATTCGTTGCCTTTTTATCAGTGCCATTCACTACAGGATTTCTACTATAACATATGAACAAAGGTTTTTCTTCATTTGCGTTGTAACTTCCTTGTCTTCTTTGTGACAATTATTGGAGTACCTCCTGCAGAAGCTTTTTTCTTCATTTTTCTTTTTCTTTTCATCATCGCTTTGTTGCGGATTTCCTCTAACTTTGACAAGTATTGCTATCCGAATCATCTCTCCTTGTGACCGTCTCTTCCATCACCAAAAGAGACTTTGTCTTCCTTCTCTTCATGGCAATGCCGCGTGGTGCTCGTAGTGATGCTCGTACTGGGGCTCACCAAGCTATCTCCCCGCCACTGGCTGATAACCCTTTTAATGTCCTACGAGATAATATGGATGAAGCTCCCCCGGAATCCTCTGACCCTAAAACCTCCTCCTCGGCGGATACTCGCCCCAAACAACTCTCCAAACTACCAGCAGCTTCGCCCTCTGGCAAGCGGGTAAAAATTAACCCTCCTTCTCCTACTAATCCACCCTCTTCAGTCTCTATGGAGCTTCTCCTTGATGAAATTCGTGCTCTGAAGCCTTATATGGAGGAAACTAATTTGCGCTTACAAAGCCTTGAAGACAATTGGTCTCACACCATCCAGAGAGTTGTGGCCCTTGAACAAAGAGTTGACGCGTCTGAGGATACCATGCATCAAGTCCCCATTTTACATACAGAAATTGATAGTCTTAAACAGCAAATCGAACAATTGGAAAACCGCAACAGGCGCAACAACCTGCGTATTTATGGTTTGGTTGAAGGCCTTGAAGGTTCTAATCCAATTTCATTTGTCATTCTTACCTTCTCTTCTTGGTCTTCCTGAATCTCCTCCTTTGAACATTCAACGCGCTCATCGCTTGGGCCGGATGTCTGCTTCTTCCTCCTCTTCAGCGAGACCTAGAGGTACTATCTTATATTTTCTGGAGTATACTGACCTGCTCAAGGTACTCCAAGCTGCCAAACAAAAAGGAAAGATTTCTTGGCATGGCTCCAACCTATTTTTTACTCAGGACTATGCCAAAGTGACTGCAGACCGTCGGAAAAGGTTCTTGGAAATGAGACCTGCTCTTCGAAGTCTTAATGCTAGATATGGCCTTTTTCATCCATGCCTTTTTAAAGTGACATATAACAACAAGACTATCTTATGAAGATCCGGCTGCTCTCCAACAATTTTTGAATACTTGTCGTCATGAGTCTATGGATGTTTCCAGATTGTAACTTTTGTTTTCTTCATGTAGATTGTTTGCTGTTTTACTGTATCTGGTTCGAATGTTCCGCATTGTTAACATTTGCATTTTGTCTTTTTCCCTTTAGTTTTGGATATTTGGGCCCCTCTATGTTATCCTCTTCAATTTTCCTGGATGACGTCCTCCCTGTCGTTGTTGCCCTGTGGTTTCCCGTTCGGCGTTCCATTTCCCTGATGTGGTTCCAACACCCTCATTCTTTCTTGTTTTCCTGTGGTATGTCTTTTGCCATTGTGTTCTTACGTATATGGAATTGGTTGATTTTGCTTTGTTGTTCTCTTCTCTTTATTCTATTCTCTTCTTTTGCTCCTTTCTTCTTTCACCACCGTTGTTTCATTCTTTTTCTATTTACTCTTACCTCTTGCTCTTTTCTTTCTCTATCTTTCTTTTTATCCATTTACTTCAATCTGTTTTTTACCTCTTTTTTTCACCTGTTGATTCCCATTTTCTTCCTGTGTTTCATTCTCGTTTTCTTTGTACTCTTGGATTTTCTTCCCTTTTCAATGCAATGTGTTTATGGCGGTTCCTTGGTTGTATTTATTAAATTATGTATCTGCTTTTCTTTCTTCTCCTTGCAATGTTTTGTTGCTCCTTCTCTTACTAATGTAAGGATTACTATCCCGTTTTTCTCTACTTATGCTTTTCTGTTTTTCTTTTATTTACATTTTCTTCCTTATCTGTGAAGGTCTTTGAATATTTTATCCTGGAATGTTAAAGGTCTTGGGTCACCTATTAAACGCCAAAGAGTTTTGTCTCATGTAGCAAATTTAAAAGGGGATATTGTTTTATTACAAGAAATTCATGTTAAAGATACGGAAATTCCTAAGTTACGTCGTAATTGGGTTGGTCATGTTTTTGCCTCTCCTGGGTCTGGGAAGCGCAATGGTGTCGCCATTTTATGCCATAAGAGGTTAGATGTTCAGCTTGTCAATCAAGATAATGATGCAGATGGTAGGTGGGTAGCAGTTTCTCTGTTGATTAATAAAATTCCTCTGACTATTATTAATATTTATGCTCCCACTGTTCCAGATAAAGTCTTTTGGCCCCATATTCTTTCCCGGCTCATGCAAGTCACTGATGATTATCTGATTTTGGGTGGTGACTAATATGGTTATAGACCCCTTTTTGGACAGAAGATCTGATTCTAGGTTCTCCCCCTCCCACATGCATTCTTTGTTTACCTCCACTATTTCCCAAAGAGCCCTTGTTGATTCGTGGAGGCTTTGCCACCCTACCCTTAGAGAATACACTTTTTACTCACCTCCTCATTCCTCCCAGTCCCGATTAGATTATATTTTCATTTCCAAAGCCCTTACTCAACTTATTACTCACTCAGACATAGGTTCGATCTTAATTTCTGATCACGCTCCAGTCTCTTTAAGTCTGGAATTACTCCCCCCCCCCCCCCCCGTGAAAGGCATTAGGAGATGGAGGTTTAATTACTCTTTTATTGGACCCACAGTTTACACCAGCCTTTATGGATTTTGCCTCTTCATTTTTTGTGGACAATGACTCGCCTCAGTTAACCCCTTCCCTTATTTGGGATACATTTAAAGCCGCTTCTAGAGACTTCATTATTACATTTGTTGCCCGTAAGCGTCGTAAAGCCTCTCAATCTACTCATTTGCTTAACGCACAAATTAAACAACTAGAACACTCCTTTTACCTCTATAAGAACCAATCTGACCTGGATAATCTTATCAAGGCTAAGCTCTCCTTTAATAAAATTTCTACTGATTCTGCCAATTTATTTTTACTTAAGTCTAGTGCTAAATATTACACTGCCCAAAATAAAGCCGGTAATCTTTTAGCTAGATACCAAAGTCAAGAAGGAGCGTACTAAAATTGAATCCATTGTTACCTCCTCTAATGTTGTGGTTCATAAAGACGAGGATATTTTGGCTGAATTTACGGATTTTTACCAACGTTTATATACTCCGGAATCCTCTCCGGTCTTATCCGAAATTACTCGATACTTATCCTCCATTGCTCCACCTTCCTCTTCAGAGGTTGATTTCTCCCCTTTAGAAGCCGACATCACGCACAAAGATATTCTGGAGGCTATTCAAGTTCTAAAGAGGGGTAAGGCTCCTGGCCCCGATGGGTTTACTATAGAATTTTATTCCCATTTCTCCTCCTTACTTCTTCCAAGAATTCACCATCTATTCTCATCCTTTATAACATCTCAAAAAACTGACGGTACCTTTCAGGAAGCCCTTATTTGTCTTCTCCCCAAAGATGGTAAAGATCACACCTTCTGTAAGAACTATAGGCCCATTTCTTTAATTAATTTAGATTACAAAATTTTTGCTAAGATCCTTGCACTTCGTTTAGAAAAAATTCTTCCACAACTAATCGCCAAAGAACAGTGTGGATTTATCAAAGGACGTCACTTGTCTGACAATACCCGTCTTTTCTTTAATGTCTTAAGTAAATCTCATTCTCATAAGACGTCATTGGCAGCTATTGCATTGGACGCTGAGAAAGCTTTTGATAGAGTCAACTGGCAATTTATTTTTTCTTCCCTTTCTTGGTTTGGTTTCGGCCCTAAGTTTCTTTCTTATGTCTCAATGCTCTATTCTTCACCTAGGTCCTTTATTTTGGCCAATGGCCTTGTCTCTTCCTCCTTTCCTCTTCTTCGTGGTGTTCGGCAGGGTTGTCCGCTTTCTCCGCTCCTATTTATATTAGCATTAGAACCTTTTTTAACTAAAATTCGTATGAACGCTGATATTTCTGGTTTCCCTTATGGTTCTACACAGTTAAAGATCTCTGCATATGCAGATGATATTTTGTTATTTCTCTCGAATCCTCATACGTCTCTCCCAGCATTTTTATCAGAAGTTTCGAACTATGCATCAGTGTCTGGCTATAAGCTTAATGTAGACAAGTGCGAAATCCTTCCTCTTAATAAATTCGGTTTTCATGCCGATTTCTTAACTTCTTCCTTCAACTGGAGCCCAAACAAAATCAAATATCTTGGTCTTTGGTTTACACCTTCTATTAAAGACACTGTGGCTTTGAATTTTAAAAATTTACTAGCAGCTCTTACTGCTTCTACGAAACAATGGCATCCTTTGTTCTTATCTTGGTGGGGTAGATTAGATTCTATCAAGATGATGCTGGTACCATTAGTCTTATTTCTCTTGTCGAATCTTCCGAATCACATTCCTAAGTTTTATTACAAGAATATCTATTCCGTATTATCTAAATTTTTATGGCAAAACAAAACTGCCAGAATGTCTTTTTCTAGACTTAAGTCTCCTAAGCATTTAGGTGGTGTCAATTTTCCTGACTTTTCCTCAAATCATACTTCCTTTTTTCTAACTCATTCTGCTTCTTTCATTTCTGATCATACTCCAGACCCCTCTTCTTGTCCTTTGTGGGTAGAGGTTGAAACTTCCTTTTTTCAGCCCTTTGCGTTTGAGTTTCATTGTCACAAGTTCCAAAGAAATTTTCTCTTCCTATTCAACATGTTTGCAAGACCTTTCAACCTATTATTTTGCATAACCTGGATGACCGTGCCCGTTTTTTACAATCTCCTATTTGGTATAACTCTTATCAAGATTAAAAATAGATCTATTTTATGGAATGATTGGCTATCTCTAGGTCTTAAATGGACTCATCAACTCTTTCATGATGGTTCTTTTATCCCCTTTTCTGTTCAAAATCATTTCTCTCTCCCCCTCTCCTCTTATCCCAAATATATTCTATTAAGAACGGCGGCTCAAGCTGCTTTTGATGCTCTTACGGGTACATCCATTCAATATAACTCTTCTCTCATTTCCTTACCATTTTTACATTCTTCTCCATATGCGTCTCAAATTTACAAACAATTACGAGATTCGTCTGCCCATCGAGTGAAATCTGCTGTGGAATGTGCTTGGGAATCAGATTTAGATGACTGTTTTCCGTTTACTACCTGGGATAACATTTGGATCAAAGTAAGGAAATCTAGAGCGGCAAATACAACTCAAACTATTTTTTATATACAATAGACTTTTAATCACCCCCACATAAATTACACCACATTGATCCTTCTATCTCATCCATCTGTTGGTCCTGTTGGGCTTTAGTGGCTGATCTTAAACATATGTTGTTTACTTGCCCTGCTGTTCACCTTTTTTGGGGCAAAGTTTGGCAACAAATCAATTCCATTTTTTCCACCAATTTCCCCTTTTCTCTTTCTCATATTTTTCTCGGGAGTCTCTCACAAGTGTGGTCCTCCTCCAACACTGATACCTCTATTGTTGATCTCCTTCTTGCTGTGGCATTTCAACAAATCACGAAAGCTTGGAAGGATACCTCCCTTATTTCCTATCAAGCATGGTGGTATGGGGTTTGTTATAACCATAGACTAGATAGAGCTTATGTCCACCCTATTTCCCTTGCGATTAAAAGGGACTTATTATGGTTACCCATTACCTCTTTTTTGAATTTGTCTGCCCAACCCATTCCCTTACATAATCCTTGCAGGGAGGAAGTACCTAAACCTCCTTGATGTTCTTGTTATTATTAATAATTCTGATAGCATTAATGTATGAAATTTGCCAATTTGTTCTCTTGTTGAATATTAATTCCTGTATTATGAAATCATATTTTTTCTTTATACTGCCAATTATTTAATATATTGTTGTAATATGTTTGATGATATCCCTTTTTCTTTCCTTCTTTTCTTCTCTTTCTCTTTACTTCTTTTTATTGTTCTGAAATGTTTTACATTGTATTTTTTTTACCTCAAATGTATATTATTGTATTGCAACTTTTTCGTTCTTCAATAAAATCCTCTTTAAACTGTAACCTGTATCCCCCACCGCGCTCACTTCGCTCTGCGTCTGAAAAAACATAAAATGTCTAGGATTTCTTGTTGCGAGGCCGTGCATTCTGCTGGCTTGCCGCCAACCTATGGAATGATCTTCCTCACACACAATCATTGATCATCACCAGGCCTTCTGGAAATTTTGTAAAACCGTCCTCCATGATTAACTTTGCAAGCCCCCTATGAGGGCGGTCTTGTATTGGCTCTCAGTGCAAGGATCTCTAAATAAATCAGTCTGGGCTCTAAATAACACTAACATAACATGTACGAGCAGTCCCTTCACTCTAGTTGCACTTCCTTTCAGAATACATCTTAATGAAATGAGCTTCCTGCAGAACATTACTTTATCATGGCCAGGCAACCACTGTTGAAAGAGAAACAAAGAAATGCTCCAATGGAGTCCATCTCTGGTCTCCAAATATGGTGCTGCTGCTACTGGAGGAGGTGAAGCATGAATGCAGCAGCATTGTCTGGTAGGCTATGTGTGGTGAGATGGGGAGAAGCCCTTTACTCTATGCAGTCTTTTCCAGAAGTATACGAAACCAATATTGTAGAAAGAAGATTTCTAACAGAGTATGATGAAGCTCTTATTCTTTCTTAAACCAGGGATAGTCTCTCCAGAGCGTAAAGAGTATCGACTAACCGGACTCGATGGACATCTGGAACAAACTCCTCCTCAGCATTAAACGAAGCCCGACACTGCACCTAGTCAGTATCGACCTCAAAACCTGGCTCTTCGGATGACCACAGAACTGTCTGCATCCCATGTGCCCCCGCTCAGCGCCTTGGTGAGTAGTGCGCTTTATAAATCCCTGATTGACATTACAAATATTTACAAAACTATTAGCAAGTATACCAAAAGGAAGGTTGTAAACACTGATCCACAAACAGCTGACAGAATTCATTAGAGAGAAATTAGTAGAATAATTTGAAAAATGTTAAGCAAATGCTACAGTGTTGGAAACTGTTCCAATCCAATAGCAACTATAAACACAGAAGTTGAAAAAGCCTAGGATCACAACATGGGAGGCATTGTGGCTCACCCTTCAATGCATGAATTTTGAAGAAACTGTTAGGGAAGCATTGCAGGCTTTATAGAATAAAGTTATAGTAGGAGTTGATGAAGTTCTGTATTTCTGGCCAATTGTCAAAAGGAAGTGGAACAAGGTTGCCCTCTTACCACTACTAAATATAGCATTTAAACCTCGGGGTAGTTGCAACATAAGAGGATTTCATGAGTCAAATGTGCACATTTGAATCTAGATTTAAAACCAACTTTAGGTTATGAAAGAAAATTGTAGTTGGGGCGGCCGCGAGTTCCTAACGCTCCGTCCGACATCGCTTCGTTATCCGACAAAATTATCCTTTCATCGTGCCATTCATGCTGGAAAAGTGCAGAACCAGAAGGGCGAAGAGCTGAAGACTCCATAAAGCACTAACAAAAGACTTATAAATAAAAGAAAACGGAGCCGGCACCGAGGTGAGGAATGCGACCTACATAACATTCGACCGCGCGGAGGCAGGGCGCCGCAGACTGAGGCCCCCCCCAAACTGGAGCAGACGCCTCTGACTGGGGAAAGCAACACGCCAGAAGGCAAGAGCAATAATAATCCTGCTAGACCCCCGGATAAGGTCACACAAATGGCGCACTTGGAGGCAGAAGCATGCCCACATAGCTACCACGGAGCAGCCCCCACTGGAGCTGGGGCTTCACCGTGGACGCTGCGAGCCGTTTCAAGCACGGAGAAGTGAACCGCGCGGAGGCCTACTACAGCATGCGCTCCTCAAGCCAGAGCCCAAGCTGGTGAGTGGACGGCAGAGCGGATCCCAGCTGCGGCCCTGCTGGCAGGGAGAGATAGGCAGTCACCGGGGAGGAGACCGTGGCCCACGCGGGAAACTCAAAGGCCGCGCATAGAGAAACTCAAGCTGCCACGGGGTAGCCAGCAAGACCGGCAGTAGTAAACCGAAGAGACGCTGGGGTGCCCAGCTTTGAGAGCCCCCCCCCCAAGGGCAGCGCAAGGACGGAAGAGAACCACAGAGGCCCCACCTGCACGGCGACAGATCCACGAGTCACAGCCAAGGGGGAGAACGCGGACTTACCCCAACTGCTGGTGTGTGCCACAGTAGATGGAAGCCGTAGCCGCGGACAACGGCAGAATCTGCTCTGCCCAAGACCCCACAACCACGCTGCAGGAGTGGACGCAGTGAGATGAAGGCCCGTTTCACCGGGAATGGTCACATGTAGTCGGGCTCAAATACAGCAGCCCTCGCCAGAGATGGAGCTCCCCTGCTGACGATATGCGCCGATCCAAGCCCGGAGGAGTAGATTGCACGGAGGCCAACCACAGCGTGCGATCCTAGAGACGAAGCGCAACCTGGTGAGTGCGGCGAAACTGACCCCTGCTGCGGCCATGCAAGCGAAGAGGGATAGGTAATCCCCGGGGAAGAGGCAAAGACCTGTGCGAGAACTACCACCAAGGCCGCGCATAGACTATCTGGAACCGCCACGAGGTGGCGGGCAAAACCTGCAGAAGTAAACTGAGGTGGGACACTGGGGGTGGCCTGCTTCAGAAGATCCCCCATCGGCAGCACGAGGGCAGCAGAACCTCAGAGACCCCCACTTGCACAGCGCTGAGACCCACGAGTTGCAGCCCAGGGGGAGGATACAGACTGACAACTGCTGGTGTGTGCCACAGGGGGTTGCAGCCGTAGCGGCAGATATCTGCAGAAACCGCTTGACCTACGACCCCACAATCACGCTACAGGGCACAGAGACCTGAAGGCCTGTTAAGTCAGGAATATGCACATGTAGTCTGGCTCAGGCGCAGCTGCCAGTCAAGTGCGGCAATATTACAGAGGTGGAGGACAACACATGCGGCAAGCACCCGCAGACACAAGCGCTGGCAAAGACACGAGCTGTCCAGCTCTGCAGAGAAACGTAAGCAAAAGGAGCATCAGCCTGCTGCTGGGATGCATTGCGGCCCAGCACCCATGCCGGAACCCACATAGTCCACGCAACAGGAGGCGTTACAGACCGGAGACTGCCAGACGCCTGGGTAGCCGACCTGAGGCACGGCTGAGGAAGTTGAAGAGCCGCTGTGAAAAAGACCACACTCCTCTTGACGCGACATCATACGAGACTGTGCAGAATCCAGCGGACTGGTCAACACGTACGGCTCTGGTGGCGAACACTGGACTGGCTCTGGGTCCTATGCCATTGCCAGACACCTGCCACGAACACCAACGCTCCAAGCCGGGTTGTGTAACTCTTGGAAATCAAGGGAAACAGACGTCTGCTGGGCGTGAATGCCTACTGCGCAGCAACTAGTGATCGGTCGCATATGTGCCAACATGCAGCAAGGTGCGTTGCGTACAGGTAGCTCAGAACCTCTGCACACAGGAGGAGACAGCGGAACCGCCAACTGCAGCACTAGCAGCCAAAATAGATTCAGTACTTGCGGCAGTGGAACGGATTGGCACCGAACTGGAGCAAACCAGAACCGCTCTGGAGTCACGGATCGACAAGTTCACTTCTGACTTCACCCTACTACACGGGGACCACCGTAAACTGGCTGAGAAAGTCACCCTACACAGCCAGACATGCAAGGAGCTTCAACCACTTACCCAAAGTCACACCGCTGCCCTACAAGACATTGATCGTATGCATACGCTGGAAGATAAAGTTTAAGACGCGGAAGAGCGTTCCCCCTTAACATTCGCGTAGTGGGCCTCCCAGAGGGAAAAGAGGGATGGAACCCAGAACTCTACGTGGACTACGGGACACACTACCCCAGGGAATACTGTCACCACAGTTTGCAGTTGAGGGCGCACCAAGTGCCAACGCAGAAAACTCCGCCAGGAGCCCGACCGCACCAGTTTCGCTTTAAACTCATGAACTATAGAGACATAAATGCAGTGCTGTGTTAAACTCGAAAACTAGCCAACCTCAAAGTGAGTGGAAGCCAGGTTATGATGTTCCCAGACTATACAGCGCAAGTGCAGAGGTGCAGAAGCACCTACACGGCTGTGAAGCGCTAGCTTTGAGAACTGGAATTGCCCTACTCCCTACTATTCCCCACCAAGCGGAGTAGTGAAAAGGAGAGGTTCGCTTCTTTGACACCCAGCAGAGACATGGGACTGGCTGGAGGAGTCAGGACTGTGGACGGAAACGCGTCCCTCAGGCACAGATACCGTCAAGGCGGCTGGCAAAAGAGTCCGAAGGCAGGGGAGGAGCGAGGCGCAGAGAAACACAAAACTGGGGACGACTGCACCGAGCCCAGAGAGGATCAGGATAGAGCGGCAAGACGCCTGGAAACGGTCACGACACTCTGACCCACAAAGTATCGGGAGCGCCAGGAAGCGTGCTCCACTGACTCCGCAGCAGCCAGTGGCTCGTCGTCCCCTGGGCCAGAGGACTCTGAAGAAATGAGGTTCCCAGTGGTAACTCCGCAGACTGATGACATATGAAGAAACATTGTCGCTCTGACCTCTGCCAGAGATAGCTCACGCAAGTAGAGACTGTCCACGAAGTTTATGTATATTAATGGGTACTGCGGGCGTGGGACAACACTGATACGTCAGTAAACACAAGGTACTTCACATGATAGCCACACACCCACTTGTGATAAGGACTGGACATAATGCGCGCATTGCTACAGAGAATAGGCACATGAGCAGTGACACTGACAAGCTGCATTACAAAGTGTCCACTCCTAAAACCTAAGGTTACTATCATCCCAAGGGACATGCGAGGTCTTTAACCAGGCAGCTAGGCGTAGCCATATCACATCCTAGTCAATTGGTGGAGTCGGAAGGTGATGCCCCTTCAATAAGTCAGGGGTCAGTGACATATTCCTAAGCCGGAGGAGATGCTGTCTTGCCTGCCAGGGCGCACAAGCCATACTGCTGGAGCACTACCTAGACACATACACCACGGCTGAGGGCACATCACACAGTGCTGCGACCCATTACACATCCTCTGAATTCACTTGCACCCACGCACTGACCTAGACTATTACCGGATGGCACATCTATTTACCATGAAGGGAAAGGAAGTTTCACAGTAGAGCGCAAGTTATGCACACAACCCCACCAGGCACTATACTGGGATAGTTTACCATAGTTTGATACGAAGTTTGGACAGACATCTTCGCAAAGTTTGCCCCAGTTATTATGACGTTCAAAGTTGAATCAATGTTTGTTACAACAGACCAGACCACAGCTACTTGCGCATAGCGCACACTCACTAACAATGTCTACTCCTGCTCCCCTTGACTGTTATACATGCTCGCAATGGCACGAGTTAACGTACTAACATGGAATATACGCAGCACGCATACACCCACGTGACAATACTCAATATTCGCCTACCTCCAGAGGCATTCGGTAGGCATTGCCCTGCTACAGGAAACATGTCACAAGTAGAACTGGAAAGACTGCGAAGGGGTTGGAGAGGGCAGGTATTTGGTACTGTTGACTCAGCGCACACGAGAGGCTTGCTAATTTGGGTGAGGACGGGCACCTCGTTTGTGAGGATGCGGTAATAGATGAGGGCAGATACACCTTCGTGCAAGGACGGCTTAATGGTCAAACTGTGTTGCTGGTATCTATATACGCCTCAAACTTAGACCGACCCTACTTTCTGGTGCGCTTGTCGCAAACACTGACCCCCTTATGCTGACTCCCCTGGAAGTTGGGAGGGGACTTCAATTAGGTGCTCAACGTCGACCTAGATAGGTTGTTTCCCCCTCGTAATTCCTCTGCTGTGTAATGCTCAGGCACTCACGTACTGGCTCACACTCTGGCTACACACACTGGGCATTGTTGGACGCGTTGCGTGTCCTAAACCCTACTGAACACATTTATACTCCTATTACTCAGCAGTGCATGACCTACATGTACGCCTTGACAGGCTGGTGGGTTCCCAATCGCTGCTCCCACTAGTCACGAAAATAGAATACTATGGTCAGACACATTCCGATCATAACCCCCTGTGGATGCAACTTGCTGGGAGGCAGACGGTACTCCCATACCCCCATGGCATCTCCAAACAACTGCGCTAGAAGATCCAGAGTTCCGCTCGTCACTAGGGACGGCCATCCTCACATATTTTGAACTAAATGAGGGTACAGCGAGCAATGCACTCGTAGAGTGGGACGCCTTTATAATAGCGATCAGAGGGCACTGTTTGGGGGCCATGTGGAACATACATAGGCAACTGTCCACCTCACTTGCGAAGTTAGAAACCCAGCTGCTGGGATGCAAACTACCCGCTGCCTCAGGACACCAAGCGGTACGCTCACATTCAAGAAGATCAGAGATGTGATCGGGTCTATGGCATCCGGGAAAACTCAGGGGCCGGATGGCCTACCAGCCAAGTATTACAAGGCATACCGCTAGTCCCTTGTGAAAAGGCCCCACACGCTATATACTACAGCTCTAGAAGAGCGAGAACTGCCTCCCTCGATGCGTGAGGCATATCTCGTGTCCCTATTAAAACCGGATAGGGATCCCAGGACTCAGAGTTCGTATAGACACTTAGCCTTACTTAATACCAACTATAACATACTTGCTAAAGTGTTAGCGGACAGACTGGCGCAAGTGGTCCCCACGCTGATCCACGCCGATCAGAACATCTTTGTGCCCGCACAGAGTACCTTCCAGAACCGGAGGCATTTTTTCAGGGTGGCGACAGATACAATCCAGGAATGGCCCAGGGCGGGCTGTCTCATATTGGACCTGGAAATGCATTTGATTGCTTAGAATGGGGCTACCTATCTGCAGCATTATTAAAGTTCTATCTGGGCCTGGGGTTCCTCCAAATGGTCAACTTGCTATTCACAAACCCTACGATCCGTGCGAGTCTGGGACTGTACATATCAGATGCTATACTGGTGCACAGGGGCACCCGGCAGGGGTGCCCTCTATCCTCCCCTCCTGTTCGCACTCGCAATAGAGCCCCTAGCGGAGGCCATGCGTACAACAATGGGAGATGGTATACCCCTGCGCAATGCAATACACCAAGTATCTCTATATGCGGACGACCTAGTCTATGCAGGAATTCGCCACAATCTCTGGGCTGCGTGTGAACGTTGACAAGTCCTGCATATATGAGTTGCGTGAAGGAGGTCGAGACCCGGGATACACTCTTAATGGTAAAAGGGTGTAGTGGAGAGAGTGCACCTTCCGCTACCTGGGGATCCAGATATATCGCCAACCGAGAGACTTGTATGCCGGGAACCTGGGGAAGGCCTCAACAGCAATCTGGTCGCAAATGCGATTCTGGAGCACACTTTCAATAGCGGTCACCGGCAGAGTGGCACTAGCCAAGATGGTAATCCTTCCCAGACTCCTATACTACTTTGCCAATGTGCCTGTATATATTCCAGCACCCTTTTTTGTCACGCTCCCTAAACTAGTTAGGGACTTCCTGTGGGGGAACGCAAGACAGAATGGCGCTAGCGAAACTATACTTGCCTACAGACCAGGGAGGCCTTGCTTTGAACACTACTATTTGGCTGCCCAACTGCAGTGGATAGCCCGCTAGCTCGCGGATAGGAACCGTCCGGACACGGCAACCACTCAACCGCCCCACTCGCTAGAGCAAATACTCAGACTTTTTCACCCCACCACTAAGGCTAAAACACCAACGCCATTGCTACTAGCGGTGGCATACAAATGCTACCGCAGATTTCTCTCACCAGAAGCATTATCCCCTATGGGCCAGCAATACCACTGGAGGGGTCTCCTAGCGGGTCCACAGTGCTTGCGTCCCATTCACTCATGGAATGGCTGGAGGTAGATTTACAGACATTAGGGGACCTATACCGTGATGGGGCACTCCTATCGTATATGTCCCTAGTAGATGACGAAGAGCTCCCACTGGAAGAATTCCTTACACATCGCTCACCAATAGCCACACTAACAGCCAGATTGGGGGGTGGAGGAGGTGGGGTGTGGGGGGGGGGGGGGGGGGGAGGGAACAGGACTACCGAGCCCCCCCCTCAGCATACAGTACCTATGTCATGGGACTTGGAAGACACCTTATACGCTGGTTCGCAGCATCCCTCCGGACCCATGCGGCACTCAGCTTAGATCCGCTCTGCCGTAAACGGGAGCTATACCTGGGGCAACAGCTAGCTGATAAAGAATGGACACTGATACTAAAGAGCCTGGTACGCATACCTAGAAATATGAGGTTCAGGCAAATACAGCTTTACATTATTCACAGGGCCTACCTCACACCAGCCACGATCAATCGGTATTTTCACCGCATTGATGAGAACTGTCCGGGATGTGCTGAACCAGGGGCTAAACTGATTCACATGCTTGGAGATGGCCTAGAATAAACACATTGGCACACAGTAGGTAGGCTACTACACACATTCACAGGTCCAGACTTACCCTTTGAATGGACAATATACCTACTACACCACTTCAAGAGGACCCCTGCCACCAGGGTAATATCCAGGTTCCTGGTTCTGGGGATAGTGGTTTCTAAGCGACTTTCAACTAAGCGGTGGCAGGTGAAGGACCCACCGCATGCACGTGCGTGGCGTCACTCGCTGCTAGCATGGGCCAAAGCAGAAAGCATTGCCATTAAGCGCGAAGAAACATTGGGACTGCGTAAAGAACCTATAGCAGCCCAATGGGATATCCTCCAACACGCACGGCACCAAGCTGAGGGAGGGGGATATGAGGGGCGACCTGATCGAGAGGAGTGCGAACCAGTAGCGGGAGCCATACACATACACACACACACACACACCACTAGTGGGGGCGCTGTGATACCCCAGGAGCACATAGGAGACAACTAAGTGCCTTCGCAGATGTGGACACCACAGATGGGAGAGGACAAATGTTAAATCAATTAGAAATTGTGATGTAGACACACGCAAAGGGGACAGAGGGAGGATATGTACATATGGACAGGTCACTGTTCTCATTCTTTGTTATATCTGTTCAAAAGCCCAAGGTGGATGTACTGGAAGGAATTTAGCGGAACATCATAACAGTCCCAAACACACGCCATTGTGTTTAGCTGTAATTCTACATAATGTGTCACGACGATCGGAGAGCAGATGCTGTTCTTGCTTTCCTAAAGAAGGACTTGTAGGAAATCAGCTGTGCACCTGACAAAAAAAAAAAAAAAAATTGCATGTCATACTGATTAACGGTTAGACATGTATCGTAACCTAACCTTTACTGTAAAACAAACCTCTTTCCAAGCAACTGTTGCTTTTCATAAGAATGTAAAAAATAAAAACAGATTTAAACAAACAAAATGAAAGAAAATTGTAGTAAATCTTTCATTACTCCTTTGATAAGTTCTGTATTTAAGAATACATATGATGATTAAAATCTGCCAAGTTTGGATGGAGGTAAGCATGAGCTATCAATGAACGCAGGCAATCAAATATATATGGGTCAAAACATGGTAAACATGTGTAACTAAAGGAACGCCTCCAGAAAGCATTCACCTCACTAAAATGGCAAATGAGGCAGATCCTGTTCTCTCCTCTTTCTAGTTCAGCAACCAATATCCAGCAGCATACTGGATTTGCAGTCTACAAATATATATTCTTACAAAGGGCGGAGAGTGCATAGCAGGACTTCACAGCGCGTCTAGGTCTCGACTTGCATTCAGAATGAGGGACTGCATCCCGATGAAGCTTGCCATCATTTCAACCGCAAGAATTGAGGGATTCTTCACATCGTATGGATGGATTTTTTGGACTTCTGATTTCGCTCTCTTCAATGTAGAAAGAGGACAGCTTATAGTGAGGACCACGAAAAATAAATTCAGTAGACAGGAGTTTGATTTTCAAAGGATGTAAAATATGCTAGAACTTTAAAAATGTTAGTGTTTTGCTTTAAGGGAATGTTCATTGTTCAATTTCATATAGGGACAAAAATGTAAAAAAGTGAAGCCTTTCCTTTCAATATCTGAATTCGGACCAACACAAGCCTGGTTCTCTGACCTGGATGAAGCAATGCTCTGCCTGCCTTAGACCACATTAGCACCCCTAAAGAACATCCTACATGCTGCAGCAAATGCCATCAAGGGCTTGAAGATGTTAGACCTGATCATCAAAAGTCAAAAACTATACTAGCACTTCCTGCAGGATCGGTCCCTTTAAGACCAACAATAGCTATGAGGCAATCGCAGTTCTGCATACCTCGATAAAAAATAGTTTACCCCAGGCATTTATCACACCAGGAGCCACACACCAGTGCCTTGAGACTCACGGGTGAATAGACGCGCTATGCAAGCCCTAGATTGACAGCTTTGCCAGTCAAGGAAAACACCAGAAGGGAAATATTTCTCCATCTACATACCCAGGATCTGGATCACGACCATCATCAAAAAACTGTTCCCAAACTCATGAAATCATGACGAAATGTAATCAAAGTCTCTCCAAAAAGCACTACCACTACACAGAACCTACCTGCTTTATGTAAATTATCCTGAACCACACTCCTAGGCTACCATCCTATGTCCAGCACTCAATGGCTTCAGAGAAGAAGGTTCAATATACTCAACAAGTGTTACATACTTCAATTCAGGACTAATTCACCCACTTTCTTAGGCCCATGAAGAATGACCAAGGAACCTGGGAACTTGGAAGAGGAAGGGCATTAGAGCACTGCAGACAGAAGCAGGAGGTGCGCTAATGCCAATGGATTCTCGAGGTGCAGGCACAGAAACGCTTTTGTCAACTAAGTCGTTTCCAGAGGAGAAAGAAATAACTTACCATTTGGTGGGAGATTGTTCCTGATTGACAGGTCTCAAATGGATGTTGGTGCACAAGAAGCTATGCTTGGCGCCTCTTGCACGTCACGGTCCGTCACACTGAAAGACATCCAACCCAAACAGGAAATATTTGAATAAGAAACCTGACCAAAAAGCCATAGAAAGGGAAAAATAGGGGAAAAACACTGGGCATAACATCTCCTGGTTAGAGATGGCCATGAGAAGCTGTGTAGCAACCCAAGTTCAGACAGCAGGAGAGCAAAAAGACATCACGGACAATGATGGATGGTCAGTATGTAGAAAGAATTCAGAGGTGTTTTAGGTAAATTTGCGGCAGAGATACCGGAACAAAGCTTCCAAAAGAACTAGGGCAGAAAAAGATTTAACTGCTTCCAAAAAGTAGAGAACAGAAATAATGTGTTGAGGCAGTAGACACTACTGCAATCGCACTGCCAATAGCAATGGTTAAAGCGAGCATTAAAAAAAATAGCCTGCCAAGTTTTCCACTTGAAGATATTGATCAGGGCATGCATTCTCTTGGCAAAATACTCAATTATGATAATTGGAAAAAGAGGGGCTCCGGCTAACTCACTGACACAATGGACAAAGAAAATCAAGTGACAGATCAAAACGTGGCATGTGAATTCTGAAAAACAATTTCACACGGAGAATAGGTGTATTAGAGACCTATGAGAAAGAGCAAAAGTGCAGATATAGAACAAGCATTGGCATTGAGACGCGTGAGCGCGCAAAACAAGATGGCCTCCGTCTAGAGAGCTCCGGCGCTTTTTGGCCCGTTTTTCGCTATTAAACGACGAATCCTGTCAGTTTTGCGGCACAAATGAGGTTGCTTGACTTCTTAACATCCTACCTGTAGATTGCTGTGCTTTTCTTGGGATTTGGACGGTGTTTGAGGCGTTTTTCGGTGTCCAGCCTCTGCTTCCAGCTCTGCCTTCAGGTATTCCCAGCTTTGTCTGTCAGGGGGCGGAGAAAGCCTTCAGGAAAGGGTCTGGCTTGGGCCTAGCCACTCCCATAGCCTGTTATAGCTGCTGCACCAGCTTTAATAAGGATTTTCTCACTGCAGTATTTTTTCCTTCATTTTCTTGCTTTGTTGCTGTTATTTTCGCAATTTTGTTATTTTATTTTTATTATTCTACTTTCGATACTAAATAAACTTGGATAATAAAAATATTCATCCTAAAAGGAAGCAGCAGGTTTCACCTCCGCCAATTAAATCAATGGCGGTAGAGTCAGCAGAACCTTCATTATCCTTAATTTTAGAGGAAATTCAAGCGCTTCGTGTCAACACAGATTCTATTGCCTCAGATTAAAAATGTTCGAAAGGAAATGGCAAGTCTGTGAATGAAAATCTGATAATGCAATTAAAATACACGATAATAAGGCTAAGCTTGAGACTTTCACTCCACTTGTAGCTAAAATAGCTCCTTTGTCTACCCGACTTCTAGAGATGGAAAATCGTAACAGACCATACAATTTACGCATTTTTAATTTACCAGAGGATGTGGAGGGTGGCAACTGTGGATTGTATTTGGAAAATTTGATTCCTGGGCTTCTACAAATTAAATTTCCAGAAAAATTTGAGATTGACAAGGCCCATAGAATTCCTTCACATCGCAATCCTCAACATACCAAACCTCGTCAAATGATTTTCAAAGTCCAGGCATCATCATTTGGTTTTGATTCGAAAGGCAGCACGAGAGATTCCTTCCTTGATGGTCAATGTGAATAAAATTTTTATTCATCAAGACTTTGCCAAGGAAACAGTCTCAAACCGCAAGGAATTTTCTGCTCTTCGGCCTCAACTGCGAAGTCTTGGGTTCAAATATGGTCTTTTTGACCCTTCAACAATGCGTATCTGGAAAGACAATCTTTCAAAATCTTTTCAGCGTCCTGATGACTTGCGTCAGTTTTTGGATCAACGTTCACAGCATTCCATGGATATGCATGACTAATACTTGATTATAGCTAATTTACGTATTTTCTGACAGGTTAATGGGTCATTACTACATTGGGCTCCAACGGCTTGGTCATGCTTGTTAAGCGTATGTGCGTCTCATCTTTGATATTTTTGTACCCTGTCGTTCTCTCCTTTTAATTTTTTCATCTCCTTTTACTTGTCCTGGAGCTACTATTTTCTCTTATTGTTCTCCTTTTCTCCTCTTCTTGATTTTTTTTTTATTCTTTCCCTCTTCATTATGGCTGATATCCACAATATTAAAGTTGTTTCACTAAATGTTAAAGGTTTACGTCATCCAGTTAAGCGTACAAAAATTTTAGATTTAGGTAGTTGTAAGGCAGACATTTGTTTTCTTCAAGAGACTCATATAGATGACAAAATCTTAAATTATATGAAGAAATGGGTAGACACTATTGTTTCATCACCTGCTATTGGTAAAAAAAATGGGGTGGCTATTTTTTTTGCAAAAAAATTGCATTGCCAAGTCTTAAGCAAAATTTCGGATGCAGATGGAAGGTATATTATAGCTAAAATTAAAATTCATGATTGTCATATTTTTACTCAATGTTTATGGTCCTACTGCGGATAACCCTCTTTTTTGGTCTAATACCACCACTGAGGTTCTAAAGTTGGGTAAAGTTCCTTAAATTGTTGGAGGTGACTTTAATGTTATTGCTGACCCATTATTGGATAGAATATCTAGTACTAAATTTCGCCCTCCTAAGGTTTTTCATGCTTTTAAATAATTTATTCACATCACCAAGTGAGTTGACATTTGGCGTTTGCACTTTCCTACAGAAAAATGTTTTACATTTTTCTCTAATCCACATAATTTGCATTCTAGAATTGATTATTTTTTAATCTCCACACAACTAGTCCAATCTGTTAAGACTCCTAAGATTGGTAATATTGACATCTCAGATCATGCCTTTATTTCTTTTGTTCTGAACTTAACTTCAACTTTTGCAAACCAAACTAGATGGCGTATGAATACTGGAATTGTTCTTAATGAACATAAGCCTAAAATCTTAAATGCCATTCAAGACTATTTTTTACTCAATCCTGAAGGATCCACTTCTATGGTCAATAGATGGGACGCCTTTAAAGCTTACTTTAGGTGTGTAACTATTTCAATTATGGTCTATGAAAATAAAACGTTCAACGCACGTATCAGATGTTTGGAAAAAAAATTGCGAAATTTGAAAGGCTTTTTATTTCATCAAATGATCCTCAATTTAAAGTCCAGCTACAAAAACTTCGATATGAATTTAACTCAATCCTTAGTACAAGAGCTGGCATCCAAATTTCTAATTCTAAGGCTAAATTCCGTTTTAATGCCAACAGATCTGGGAAACTTTTCGCTAATTACTTACGTATAAAAAAAGATAGAACGCAAATTACCTCAATTCATGGCCCTAATGGTAAAATTGCAATATCTCATAACGATATAGTTAAGACATTTTTGGATTTTTACTCTACTTTATATAATAAGCCTGATCCTCATGATCCCTCCATACTGGACTCTTTTTTAAATACATGTGATTTGCCCAAAATTTCACTCTGACAGGCTTGGGCTAGATTTACCCATTACTACAGATGAAATTTTAGCTGCTATTAAATCCATTAAAAAAATAAATCCCCTGGCCCAGATGGTATCCCAGTTGAGTTTTATAAAGAGTTCCAGTCCCAACTTTTGCCTTATTTATTTCAACTTTTTACTTTTTTTGGTTCTTCAGGAACGATCTCAGGTTCTTTTACTGATGCTTTAATTATTGTACTTCCTAAGCCAGATAAAGACATGGGGTGGGCGGAATTTGCGTAATCGCGTTACGCAAATCTCCACGAAACGGTAAAAAATCTCCGCAAACACGCAGAAATTCCGCGAACACGCGGAATTGCTTGTTCGCGATGCTTTTTTCCTGTTCACAATTGCCGTTTGCGTGCTCGGTGAGAAATCTCGCGAACACGCATTTTGAGAACGCAAACAAGCAAAAATTTCGCGAAGTTGCGGAACGCAGAATTTTGGGCAATTTCGCGTTCGCTGCGGAACACGAAATTACCCAAATTCCGCAAATTTCGCGAGTGGAACGGAATTTACCGCCCAGGCCTAATAAAGACCCCACTCTTGTTTCAAATTACCGCCCCATTTCTTTAATTAATCAAGATTGTAAATTGTATGCTAAAATTCTTGCTTCTAGACTGGCCCCTATATTGGAATCCATTATACATCTTGATCAATCCGGTTTTATGAAGAATAGATATTCTACAAATAACACAAGAACCTTATTACACGTTATTGAACAGAGTTCCACTTTAAGTTCCCCCGCAGGAATTTTGGCTTTGGATGCAGAGAAAGCTTTCGAAAAAATCCATTGGCAATTTTTATTTCAAACCTTATTATCATTTAATTTTGGTACTTCGTTTATACGCATGATTTCTGCTCTGTATTATGCCCCTACTGCTCGTTTATTTATCAATGGCCAAGTATCTAGTCAGTTTTCTCTTTTTAGAGGCACAAGACAAGGTTGTCCCCTCTCTCCACTTTTATTTCTCATTGGAATGGAACCTTTCCTTACTCATAAGAAAATGTGTTAATATTAAAGGTATTAACATTAAGGAGATGAATATCAAAACCTTAGCCTATGCTGATGTGCTGTTATGTATTAGTGAACCTATATCCTCAATGCCTGCCTTATTAGAAATGATTGCAAAATATTCCATGGTTTCTGGCTATAAACTTAATAAAACTGAATTCTTCCCTTTAAACATTTTTTGTACTCCTGATATATTACCCATGGCTGATAGTGTGTCAAAAAGATAAATTAAAATATCTTGGGATTCTATTTGCGTCCTCCATAAAAGCAACATTAACATTAAATAGTAACTTTATTCTGAAGTATATCAAAGATAAAACGTCTAAATGGTCTTCACTTCACCTCTCTTGGTGGGGTAGAATGGACTCCATTAAAATGACTATTGCTCCTAAAATTGTTTATACACTTGGTATGATTCCTATTCAATTACAATTCTATAAAGACATTGATAGACTTCTCTCCAAATTTCTCTGGAACAATAAATCAACTCGTATTGGTTATAAAAAATTAAAAATACCCAAATGCAATGCTGGATTTGGCTTGCCTGACTTTTCTATATCACAAGGAATTTATACTGAAACAAAGTTCCATATGGTTTCCTCCTTCCTCTTTAAATAATCAACCTACATGGCTTCATATTGAGCAGTCTCTTGTGGATCCTTTTCCATTGACCACCTTGCTAACAATGTCTAATAGGTCAACATATGTGCATAAATCGGTTATTATTAAATCCACTAAACTCATTTTTAATGACCTGGATTCAATTTTTTTGACCCCTATGATTCATACTGAAGATATGTCATTGTGGCATAGTAATGTGATTAAATTGAATAGAAAGGTTAATTTTTGGAATGCTTGGATTAAAGCTGGTATCTTTTATCTTAAAGATATCTATTTCGACAATGTTTTTATTTCTTTTGAAGCTTTACAAATGAAATTTAGTTTACCTCAATCTGATTTTATTAAATAGGAGTCTTTATGTAATTCAATTTTAGACTCCTTCCCGCATGGTATTCCGTTTAATGTTAAAGCAGATTTAGCACTATATATTCGAACTCTCTCTACGTCATCACATACGGTCTATTTTATATAAAAAAATTATCTAATTCTATAGGAAACAATTTAAATATTTCAACATTTTGGAATGCTGAGCTTTCACTTTCTTTGTCCAACGATACTTGGACGACTGTTTGGCTTAATAGTATTTCAGGCTGGCTGCCGGTTTCACTTTACCAAACCAATTCTTATATTTTATTTAATTGTTTATGGACCCCAGTACGTTTATTTCGTGCTAAACTGATGCAAGACGATATTTGTTGGCATTGTAAATTACTTCCTGGATCATTACAACATATGCTTTTTGAATGTCCATTCATTTTTAAATTTTGGTCTGATGTTTGGGATATTATTCAACAAATATTTCATATTCATGGTGTTATTTCTTACAAAATATTAATATGTAAATCTGTTGGTCTTTTGCATAACTTAACTGAATTAGAAGGTAAACTGTTTAATTTCCTACTGTCAGCTGCTTTAAAGTCCATTACATTTTGCTGGAAGGATATTTCGTCTATCGGTTCATGCTTGGTGGTCATGGGTCATTTTTACAAGAAATGCTCAATTATCCCTGAAAGGGATCAATCATAACTCTAATTTGTTTCACTCTTTTTGGTTACCTATAGATGTATACTTATCTTTATAATTGTATATTTATACTTGATCCACCGTTTTACAGTCATTCTACTTAAAGCCTTATATGATGAACGTAGCTCTTTTTTATAATAAGTTGACATTGCAATTTTTCATGGCTCCCTCCCTTCCCTTCTTTTTAGTTTATCTTCCCTCCTTTAATTGATTATGTATACTTCTTTACCTAATGTAATTTAGAGTTGCTTTTGGAAATCTTATTTTATATAGGTATTTTCGCTTATGATAATTTCTGTATTGTCTGTATTTGTTCATTGTGAAAAATTTAATAAAACATTTTGAACTCAAAACAAACAAGCATTGGCATAGCCAATAGGTCTCGCCTTTGGGACCTTAATAGTGTTTAGCCATGCAACGGTTGATGTTGCACCAAGGATATTGTGCTGCATAACTAAACACTTATAAGGTCCCAAAGGCGAGACCTATTGGCTATGCCAATGCTCGTTTATATAGTGTATGCTTTGGAAGTAAACTATTCCTGGTTTTAAAGTCGGACCAGTTGTGCGAGTCTCATGCAAATCGAGGGCTGTCAGATAATTAACAGGACATTGCATGCTTAGTCCTGGAGCCCTGTGTAACACATCAGCACATTCTGACAGATGTAGCTCTCAAACAATATTAAAAGTTGAAATAAACACCTGCTATAATGATGTGTAAAAAGAAAACCGAGGACTGTAACAGAGCTTTTATTTTTAGGTCTAACAGCGCAGCTGTCAGCAAGAGCTGCTGTGACCAATTCTTTAAAATGTATACAGGGTGGCACAAGAGAAGTATTTTTTCTTTCTTCATGCTATTGGCGGCTCAATGTATCATTCCGCCTCAAATTGAGTGCTTGCCTTGCAATGCAATGAAGGCGACTATTTTACATCCCAAATGTGCAGTTAATCATAATTCCAGACCTCGGGAATTAATCTATGCAGAAAGCATTCATTTTTGCTTTGCCTTTTCAGTCAAGAAGGTTTTTTTAAATCTATTATTCTGAACTCAAAATGCAAGGCACAACTATTGAGCTAGCCAATGCTTAATTATCCAATTATGCTGGAGGACAGCTTTATGAATACTGGGCAGATGCTGCCACTCAAGATGAGTGTTTGTGGGATCAATGAGCTATGTCAAGTCTTATCCAGCCTCCATGTCACCAAGGACTCACAGTTCCACTTCTAAGCTTTAGTTTGAAAAAATTAGATGCGTTCTGGAAGCATATGGCAGACTGTCATAGGCTCCGGGTGCAGACCAAATAAGTGCTGGTGCCGAGCACCGGAACCCACCGGCTCAAATTAAGCACAGATTTATGTATCTGTGCAGCCAGGGCTGTAAGTGGGCCGGGTCTCACACCGGCAGTTTTTTAAAGGGGGGCTCGAAACGGGTCTCTATCGGGCACTGTTTTGTGCCCTAGCACAGACGGTCAGTCTTTTTTCTCGGAATACAGTGACAGCAGCCTGCTTTCACCGCAGTCCGGAAAAAAGTGCCAGGGCACAAAACAAAGCCCGGTAGAGACCCGTTTCGAGACAGCAGGCACATGTGCGCTGCTGACACTGCTCACTAGTGTAGAAGTTACGGAATTAAGTCATGCCAGGGAGCGTTGTAGGGGGACGGGGAATCCTTTAACGAATCATTCTCTGGATTTCTCTTCTCTTGCGGAGATTCAGAAGTAGCAACATTGTCGTGGTGTCACCAAGGCTTTCTCAATATTACATACAAGCCACAGATGCTGCTTATTTATCTTTTGCAACTAACAACCTTTGACAAAGCCAATAGTCCTGACTTGTAGATATGATGTTACTTGTTGTATCATATCTGGATGCAATGACAGAACCAGCAGTCGGGCGGCACACTATGCTAAGCACAGATTTTTGGCTTACGTGTTTAAAGCCACGTCCCTAACTACATTGGCCACGACCCTTTGAGACCCCCTATTTTTTTTTATCCCACTTAAAGCCCTGTGTGCATCCTGCTCACTTAGGCGAAAGACAGTGCCGATGAGAGCGCAAATACAAAGCCGGAGAGCCAGTAAAGACTAGAATGCTGCACCGTTTCGGAAAAGGGCACCCGGGGGATCGTTAAACAAATGCATTATGTCTTTAGGTCTCTGTGTACATGTATCGTGACAAATCGTGTGTGCGCAGCGCCTATAAATATTTAATCTCAGTAAGCCTATTGCATTTCACGAACAAACCCACAATATCAGTGCTAGTGGGAATACAGTGCCGTAAAAGCCACAAAATCTAATACTTGCTGCTTTTGAATTCATCATCCCTAACAATTTAACAGCATGAGTATCGTTTTACTTTCTACCTCTGTTTCCAGATTACATTCGTAATAGACCAGGAGCGCGACCAGCACGGTGGGGCTCTGAGGGGCAGACTCCGAGAAGGGCCCTGCCTCCAGTGGGGACCAAGAGCAACAGGGCGAGGAGCAGCAGCAGGGGGGGGGGGGGGGGCTCCGGGGACTATGGCGCTGGAACAGAGAGAAGCTGGCATGTGTGAGGTGGCCGAGACTTCAGTGTGGGGAGGAGCCATCCGTGTGCAGTAAATAAACTGAGACCCCCACTCCATCCCAGACGGAGCACTGGTGAGAGGGAGGAAGGCAGGCCTTACTATACAAGCGCGGCCCGTCATGGGACCGACAGAAGATGTGCCCGCGGGTACTGGAAAAAAAGTCCCCAGTGTATCACGCCGCCAGTAAAGAATCCAATCCCCGCATGCACATCTGCTGTCTCAGGGCCGGCTTTAGGGTGGTGCGACCGGTGCCACCGCACCCGGTGCTGGCTTCCTGGGGGCGCCGTGTTTGAAAGTTTATTATGCTTTTGAAGCACCTGCTGCAGCGTTTCTTTCCCGGCAATTACCAGGCCTCACATAAATGTCAAGAGAACTCGTGTGATTAATTATCTTCCTGGAGAGAGATCAGCATTTTGTATAGTTGTGCTTTTGACATAGGTGAAGTTAGTGCAGAGGGTTAATATGCCTCCTGCAAAGAACGTGTACCAAGTAGATTACAGAGTGTGTATGATGTAAACAGATCAGCAGGTTACTGCTTTCAAAAGAGACATCCTTTTGTTACTTGCAATTTAGAACTTAAAGTCCTAATATAGAATAGTGAGCTATTAACTTTCATCCTAGAACTGCATACACACTGCAAAGTATACATTAGAACATTGATTAATGTAGCAAAAAGGTTTAATTTGGCTAGAAATAGATTAAAGAAAACTTGCAACTATGCGGTTTCTTTTTTCGATTGAGTTTGTGCTTCTCCACACCAAGCACTCTTAAACTATACTGCCTACCAGTATGGAGGACATGTGACTCCTACACTTTTAGTCCTTTGGCTTATGTACCATTTCCTATTCACTGATTTACACAAGTCTGATTTATTGTCTGTGTAATGTGCGTGTGATGCAAAGTGCTTGGACACCCTACACTGGTATGAGTTGCAGCAGTGCTATAAAACTAATTAAACATATCTGAGAGAGAGAGTGGTTATGGAGACTTGGTCACTGTTAAAGGGTGCTAGTGAGAGAATCCGTGGTGGAGGTGGTCATTGGGGTGACGCCAACAAACATTGTCGCACAGGGCGCCGCCAGCACTAAAGCCGGCCCTGTTCTGTCTCGTTTGTCTCCCCACGTGCATGCTGGAATCGAATTGATTCCAACAGGCCTCTGCATGGCAGTGCAGCGCATGCGCTGCTTTCGCAAGGCCAAGACCTAAAAACGTTAATTACGGAAGTCATCTTGGTGATCAGAGGCCCAAGATGAAACTCGTCTAAGCCCACAGGGAAGGTTCAGAACGAATAAGTCTACATCTAAACCTAAAGGACCTGCTACTTAAATTTCATAACTACTAAGCAAAGGACAGTCTAATTTAAATGATAAACCGGAATGCTCTATCGTGCCTTCCCAACGTCTGTTCGACCTCTACAGTGCCAAACTAGTTGACCACAGAAAATCAAAACCAGCAACAAATAAGATTGTTCCCATTTGTATTCACGTTTAACCAGCATGCCACAGTCAAAGTGAATGCTGAAGGTGTGGACGGATATTGACCCCAATGAATAGTAGGATGACCAGAACAGTAAAAGCATATAGATGGACAGAGGTGGTGAGAGAAGCACTGTAGCAGGAAGAAACAAAATTACATAATATGAGAACATAATACAATGTAGTGAAAGAAAATCAATGTTCAATGGCAGAACAATAATTGCTGCACTGTAAGGGGAAACAAAGATGTGATCTTTGCTAGGGATATATCCTTCATGTGGTCTCTGGTTGACTTGCTTGAAAACGTTGGTAGAATGACATACAAAAAGAAAAGGCCTGTTAGTACCAAAAGAATTAAGGGTGGGTCTTTAGTACTCTGAGGATCTAATATACCTTTTTATGTTTCTGCGAGAAAGCAGTGGGGCGACGTTCCTCCGCCCTAATGGAGGAGCCACCCCTGAAAGTGAGGCTGGAAGATTCTTCCAGGACAAGGAATGCAGCTTTCATATGGTTACATTTTATGAAAGCAACATCCATCCTGGTTTAATGCTTGGTGGGGACGCAACAAAAATGAATACACCAGTGATACAGCATACATTGACAAACGGCTGTGCTCCAATGCCCTCTACATACAAGGGTTCCACAGGCTACATGACAAGGTTAGAGAGCAGGGCGCATGTTCAGACACTCCAAACATCAGTAGCAAAGCAAGGTAACAGAAGATCAGTGTGTGAAATGAGGCAACTGTCTCTCCCAGACTAACAGACCAAACAGTAAACGTGATTGAGTCAGCCATATCGAAGGCTTTGGAAAGATTTAGTTAACCAAAAGGCACAAGGTGCCATCAATGGAGCACAAGCAATCGTCTAGCTGCTGCAGAATCTGTGTGTCTCTTGCTTTCGCGCTGCCAGTGCACCGGGTATACCCAGACATGGGTCCCTTGCTCACTGTCACTGTATTCAAGCTAGCCTACTACCAGGAGGCTTGTTTCCGGTTAAGGAAGTACCTCATTTATTTATTTATAAAGTTTTGTATAGCGTGTACAAGACCCAAAAGGGTATCAGAGCGCTTCACAGGAGTTAGGTAGGATAACAAAGTGTGCCAATAGCAAGCATTACAAATAGGTTCAGAATAAATGTTACCAATAGGTTAAAGACGAGAGTGTGACAAACAAAAAGGTTCAGAGCATTTGAGAACAAGACCGGACAGTTCCAATAGAGAGGAAAGGCAATGTCCAGAGTACCAGTGGTAGCCTGCCAATCCTATTAAACACCGGATTACACAAAAGTAAAGACGAGCGATCAAGGAATGGGAGAGAGACATTCCATTCCATAAATAGCATACAGAGTTGTGGAGTGGCCTGTTCACACTGTTAAACCCAGAAGTGTAGCTGAACTAGACAGTCAAATCAGAGAGGAGAGCAGTAACGAGGCAGCTGAATCAGGACTTTATGGCGGAATTTCAGCATTAGGATTTTTTTCACTTCTTTTTTGAAGTAAGTGGTGGATGGGATTTGACGAACTTCCAGTGGAAGGGAATTCCAAATCTTCGGGCCATGCCCAAGAATGCTCTGTTACTAGTGTTCTTTTTGTGGAAGATGAGGTTTCAGGAGAAGTGAGTTTGCACTTCGAGATGGACAGCCATCCCCTGATGATTCAAGTTTGTGAGCCAGATAGATGGGGGTCTTGAAGTGCTTTGCGAGTCAGGCAAGAGATCTTTAGTTGTATTCTAGCTTCGTAAGGTAACCAATTTGGGGATTTAAAGGCTGGGGAAATGTGTTAATTTCTTTTTGTACCAGTAATCAATCTGGCTGCGGCATTAATGGAAGCCATAAGTGGAACTGAGCTTTGGGGAGACCGCAAAGAGTGGAGCTGCCGTAATCAAGCCTTGGTAATACTAAAGCTTGAACCGCCCATTTGAAGTCTTCCTGGGGGAGGAATGGTTTCAGATTCCTTAGTAGCCTCATCTGGTGTTTAGCACCCTTGGCTGCATTGCTAATATAGGTCTCTACATGTTCAGGTGCCTGTCTAGGGTGATACCAAGAGATTTAGCAGAATCGATAATGTGGGGGGGCGGGGGGGAGCAGTTGAAGGCTGAGAGGTGATGCATCCAGATGTCAATCGTGGGGGCATGGTTAGGGGGAGCAATGAGGAGAAATTCTGTTTTGGAGTTGTTGAGCATGAGGTAGGTTTCAGTGATCCTTGCTTGGCAGTTCTGGCTGGGCTGTTCCCATGAGGAACAGGGTCAAGACAGTTGCATATGGCTGGGTCTAAACTGGGGTGGCATAGCGAGCAAAAGAACAATTGATTTAGCTCAGATCTCGACGTGGGTGGGGTGGGGGGGGGGGGGTTGGGGGGTGGTGAATGTTTGACTTGCTCTGCCTTCCGTCCATCATCGGTGTCTTTTGAATCATTGTTTTCATGCTGCATCACTGCTTGAATGCAGACTGGAAATTCCTCAGCTGGTTTCAGAAATCAATGTGCTTTATTGTGACCAGTTTACAAGAGCTTGCAAATGAATTAATGTATATTAATTGATCTTGTGGGGTTAAAATAAATTACTCACCTATTTTTGGCTTATTCAATAGGAGTGTATTCAGGATATAAAATTTAAGGTGACAGAGGGCAGTTTTTAATCTGTTTTACCAGAGTTTCCTCTGAGGTAAGAGAACGGTTTTAAGTTTGTTCAGCATAATGAAAGGAAGTAAGGCACTGATATTTGGAGGGATACTGCCAAAATGCCATTTATTAAGACACTTGTTGATACTATTGATGAAGCTCATAAGCTTACTTCAATAATTAAAGCCATTTTTTGGACTTTCTTAATCTGCAGCAATAAAGTCCCAGCTCAGGCGGATATAGATTTATATATATATATGAGATTATCAATTCAGCTACAAAAAAGGTAAAAAGCTAAACTACAAATAGATAGTCAAATAAATTATTACTTGAAACAAAGGAAGCTTTGTTGGCAGTCTGTCCATGTAGGCAGATGTGTGAATATCTGACAAAGGTATTTCAAAACAAAGGAAGGTTCAAAAGTTCACCTTGATTTAACGCTGCACTTGCTGGTCCAAACTGAAGGATGCTGGAGGGCCGGGGTGTCCTGAATCTACACTTTTGCAGCTTGAGTTACACTGAGCAGTGTGTAGCATTGTGAGCAGTCTAGTAGCTGGGTGGGCGGAGCCTCGGGGTGAGGGGAAGAGGAGGAGCGAGGGAAAGAAGCGGGCAGTTAGAGTAGGGACGAGATCGGAGTAAGAAGTTATCATTAAAGCTCATGAAGACATACGTCGTGTCTGTCGTTATTGGGGTTGCGACACGACAGCTGGCGACGAGGATGGGAGGAGCAGTCTGCTCTCCCTGGACCCCGAAGGAAACGTGGTTCGTCCCTGGGCATCACGCAGCGGTAGTCGCGACACGCGAGCCCCTAATGAAATCGCCGTCTGCCCCGAAGACCAGCGATCACTAGTAGCGCTCCGCGATGATTCGATTGCGTAGAGCCCTGTAGTAAGAGCGCGGTCGAGCGCCAAAGAAAGAATTCAAAAAGAGAACCGTTCGCCCCAAAACAGCCAAAGGGCCCGAGTGACCTGAGGGCCGTGCGAAGCGGAGAGACCAAGAGAGAGCAAGACCCCGGTCCTACCGTGCTGATCGAGTGTCAGCGACAGTGAGAACAAGAGGAGACTGCGAGCGCGCTATTGACGAGGAGCGCTGGCTCGCTGCGAGTGAATCTTTCCCCTCCAGTGTGAGGATTAGAGCCTGTGCCTGCCAGAAGTGAGGGCTGGGCTGCGCGCATACCTGGACGGTGGTTCCCAGAGGAGCGCGAGTGGAATGCTGAAACCTGTGTAAAGCTGGTGAGTGAAGCCTCGCTGCAGCCCTGAGTGTGTGGAGAAAGACGTGAGAGCAACCAAGCCTCGTGGGATACAGTCCGGCGGCCATCTTAGAATCAGGCAGTCACAGGAGGACATCCCTATAAAATGAATGGGCGGCCATCTTAGAGTCAGGCACCAGAAAAGTACATGCTATAATCAGCAAAGCATTGGCAAGTGAATGAGGACTGTCAAACAAGCACGAGCAAGGGCAAGAACAAAATAAAATGGGGGTGAAGCAGAGTCAGCAAGCACAAGCAACACACAACAAGGAGAACAGCACTTTGATAAACAAGCACAAGCAAGTGCAAGAAGACAACATAAAAGCACATCGGAGAGCGAAAGGAACATGTCAAATCACGGATCGCCTGTGCGGAATGAGGCCAAACCCATTGTGATGGGCGTATCACATCTGCCCCCCCCCCAGAACCCCTGGCGTTGGTGGTTGGCGGGAGCATGGGAAGAATGGATTGAGGATTTTGAAGATTATATTAAGGGGTCCAAAGTAACAGAAAATGAAGATCAACTGATTGCGCTACGCAATCTCATAGGAAAAGACATCAGCAAAATCATTAAAGAGCTCCCGGCTGCAGACTCGGGGACATATGCCAGAGTACGAGAAGCTTTAGACAAGAAGTTTCTGCACAAGAAGAACGTGGATTACGAGAGATATATGTTCCAACTAGCTCGTCAGGGGAAAGAAGAAATGATGAGTGCATACATAACACGGCTACGCAGTTTGGCACGCCACTGCAACTTAGACGCATTTTCAACGGAGGATGCCATCCGGTTGCGCATCATTGATGGTTGCCAGTCTGAGACACTCCGGAGGAAGCTGCTGAAGAAGTCACAATCTTGATGAAATTGAAGAGATGACGAGGGTGCACGATCAGGTGGAGGAACAGGCCAAGGAGATGGAGGCAGGACATGGTGAGCGAAGAGAGCAGGTTTGCCAGGTGCAAGCCAGCCGCCCTCGCCAATGGTCCAGAGAGAGTGCGGCATTCCCGACCGTCTTCGCGCCACCGGCACTCCGGACGTAGTCGGCCTGAGCCAGGAAGGAGAGACAAAAAACAGGAGCATGTGAGGAAGTGTTACAGGTGTGGATATGATTTCCCACATACAGGTGCGTGTCCAGCCATGGGAAGTTCTCAACCACACTGAGACACAAAACAACGCCGGTACCCGCTGTCATCCACGTCATCGAAGGTCCAGAGGCTGACTGTCTTCTTAGTCTGCCGACAGCCGAGCGACTGCGACTGGTGGAAATTCTCTTTCGCGTCAGCAATGTTACGGACATCATCCACAAGTTGAGACTGTTCATGGGACTGGGTAAAATGAACAGGTGTCAAATTCGCTTACACATCAATGGCAAGGTTCAGCCTGTGGCGCAACATCCTCGGCGAGTGCCATTCCATCTCCAGCAAGCCGTGGAGGAGGAGCTTCAGGATCTGTTGGCGTCTGACATTATTGAAAGAACTGAAGGTCCCACGCCATGGGTGTCACCAGTGGTCATTGTTCCAAAGAAGGGGACTCCTGGAAAGGTCCGGTTGTGTGTCGGCATGCGGGTACCTAACACAGCCATCGAAAGGGAACGACACCCAGGACCCCATCTGAGTGACATGATCTCCGCGTTGAATGGTGCCAGAGTGTTCTCAAAGCTGGACCTCAATAAAGGGTATCACCAGCTGGAGCTCCACGAGAGCTCTCGGTACATCACAACCTTTGCAACGCACCTGGGGTTGTATCGATACTAAAGACTGAGCTTCGGTATTTCCTCGGCTGCCGAAATCTTTCAGGAGGCCATACGCCAGACCATTCACCACATCCCCAACACGCTGAACTACAGCGACGACATCCTTGTGTACGGGGCAAATGTCCAGGAACACGACGCTGCCCTCGACCAAGTGTGCCATGCTCTCCTGGAAGCCAACATAACGCTTAACCAGGACCAATGTGAATTCCATCAGACTACGTTAAAAAATTTTGGGCACGTCTTCTCGGGAGCTGGGATGAAGCCTGACCCCGATAAAGTGAGTACTCTAAGTGACACTAAGAGCCCCCGAGATGTCAGTGATGTGCGGTCCTTTTTGGGAATGGCAAGCTACTGCGAGGTATATCAAAGATTATGCCACCCTCAGTCATCCGCTCAGAACCCTGACCAAGCAGGGACAACCTTTTCACTGGACCCCCGAGTGTGAGCAGGCTTTTCAGGAGATCAAGCACGCTTTGGAGATGGCTGGCAGTCTTGCTTATTTCAGCCCTGACCGCAAGACAGAAATAACGGTGGATGCTAGCCCAGTAGGCTTAGGGGCCATTCTGGCTCAATATGACAACACCGATCAAAGACATATAGTGGCATATGCTAGCCGAAGTCTGACACGGAAAAGGCCTATTCCCAACCTGAAAAGGAGAGTCTTGCAGTGGTGTGGGCCTGTGAACATTTTCATGTGTTCATATACGGCAAACACTTCACCATGGTGACAGATCATCAGGCACTTGTCACCATTGATGGAAATACACGCTCCAAAATGCCACCTCGTATAGAGCGTTGGGGTCTGCGCCTGCAAGAGTACACCTATACTATTGTGCACAAGCCAGGGAAATCAGCCAACCCAGCGGATTACATGTCGCGGCACCCCAGGGCATCTCACACATCTGAACCGTCTGTCGCGGAGGAATACATCCATTTTGTGGTGCATCAAGCTCGACCACCCGCTGTTCCTCTGGAGGCCATTCAACAGGCCACCCTGCATGATGTGATGCTGCAGAGGGTGATACGCCGAGTGCAGACTAACAGATGGAGACGGGAAGAGCCCAATGAGGAGAGTGACCCGCTAATGCGCCAAGAACTGCAGGCTTTCAAAAACGCGAGTGAGGAGCTGTCTGTCACCGCAGAGGGTCTGCTGCTAAGAGATCAACGGATCGTCATTCAAAGTCAATTAAGACAAGGTGTCATCAACCTTGCCCATGAAGGTCATCGTGGAGTGGTCGCGACGAAAAGGGCTCTCAGGGAGTGTGTCTGGTTCCCACTTCTTGACCGGATGGTGGAACTCACCTTGAAGGACTGTCCGCAGTGTCAATTAGTAGGTCACGGTGATCCTCCAGCCCCGCTACCGCAGGGAGTGTGGCATGAACTAGCCATGGACTTTTATGGCCCACTGCAATCGGGCAAATATGTTCTCGTGATAGTGGACGAATACTCACGGTTTCCCATTGCCCAGTTCGTGCCGTCCACCAGTGCTACCGCCGCCATCGTGGTTTTGGATGAAGTCTTTGCGGCTTGGGGTATTCCCAAGGAACTGAAAACAGATAATGGTCCCCCATTCAATGGACGCGAGTTTAGTGACTTTGCGAAGTTGATGAACGTTCAGCATCGTAAAATAACTCTTGTGGCCCCAAGCCAATGGCACCGTTGAGAGATTTATGGCCACACTCAAAAAGACTTTCCAGCAAGCCACTCTGGATAAAAGAGACTTGCAAACAGCTCTTAACGAAGTGCTCCGCGCGTATAGAACAACGCCCCATGCTACAACAGGTCAGTGTCCGGCTACACTCCTGCTGGGACGCCCCATCTGGAGGCGGATACCTACGTGGGAAGGTGCCTTACGACCGGTGTCACCAGGTTGTGTTCATCGAGAAGTAGTGGTTGCTGATCGCGCTAGAAAGGCGAGCATGAAAGCTTATGCGGACCATAGAAGAAGAGCCAGGTCCCTCTCTTTTCATGAAGGGGACTGTGTTGTGGTCAAACAAGAACAAAACAAGAAAACGGATTGTCGGTTCAGAGCAGAGCCACTCACAATCACTCGACAAAAGGGCACCATGCTGACGGCTAAGTCGGAGAACAGACGCATCACTCGGAATGTATCTCACTTTCAAAAATGCAGTCCCGCCATGAGAGAGACACTCACGCCGGGGTTTGCAACGTCTGTACCTGAACACTGCGAAGGACCTGATCGGATCCCCAGAGATCGGGAACGGGACACTGAGGGAACCAATGGGACTGTGTCTGAAGGTATGTCCCTCCGGCCGAGAAGAGACATTCAACGGCCTCGACGGTTGATTGAAGAGATGTAAACAGTTGTCACAAGTTTTATTAATAAAGGGGATGTAGCATTGTGAGCAGTCTAGTAGCTGGGTGGGCGGAGCCTCGAGTGAGGAGAAGAGGAGGAGCGAGGGGAAGAAGCGGGCAGTTAGAGTAGGGACGAGATCGGAGTAAGAAGTTATCATTAAAGCTCATGAAGACATATACGTCGTGTCTGTCGTTATTGGGGTTGCGACACGACAGTGTATGTAATAAAAACTTTGACCGGAAACATTAGTCTCCAAACAGGCTATAAATACAGCTACAAGAGATAATGGCGCTAGCAGGTGAGAGAACTAATGAAACAAAGGAGTCAAAGGAAAGAATGGAGGAAAGGATGATGGGGAGAAGGCTGGATGAATGGCAAAATGGACTAATGGAAAAACAGATGGGTGTGCAGGTGGACAGATGACATGCAAGTTCATCCTCAAGTGATGGAAGACTGAATCGATGGGTGAGTGGATATGTTGATTGGTATGACGCGCTATCACCCAAGAGGATATCCAAGTGCTGAGTAGGTACGAATTCTGCCTTGCCTCGGGCAGTAGGGGACTATTCAAAGAGCCAGGTCTTCAGCTTCCTGTGGAACTCAAGCAAAGAGGCCTGAATGTGTAATGGGTTGGGTGTGATTTTAGCCACAATGTTCTGGATGGTATGCAGTCTTCTGGCAAATGGTTTGTTGATCCTGCAACCCAGCTTGCTTGTGATGAGGGCACCAGTAATGGTTTTTTGGGTACTGATAGGGAACCATTTGAACATTTTGCTTAATCTTCTGGGTCTGGAAGCATGAGGCAGTGACTGCATAGTCTTAGATGGTCCTGTAAAGTTTGCGGAAGATTCCAATTTCCGTGGCATGGGTGGCGGTGGTGGGTGTGGCTTTCAGTTCTGCTGGTCACCAGGTGGAGTCCCACAGGGAGGTGTACTTCTCGAAGTTAATAACTTTGGTCTTGTTGGTATGAAGTTAAGCAGGTTGTCTTCATCCAATTGGCAATATTGGTCATGAAGGCTGAGAACTTGTGCTGGGCACTGGAAGACATGGCCGAGAGAAATAAAAAGTTGAGTCATCAGCATAGGAAAGGAGTTTGATGTCATGAGTGGATGGTGTGTGTAAGAGGGATTATGTATGCATTGAAGAGGGTCGGGTTCAGAGAGGATCCCTGCAGAACTCCACAGATTAAGCTGCAGGTTTCCAAGGAAAAGGTAGTAAAGCTAACTGTATAGGTCCGGTCAGTCAGAAAGGAGCAGATCCAGTGGAGTGTGAGTCCTTGGATTCTGATGTTAAGCAGGAGTTGGATGTGGATGTAAGGGGAAAACTATGTCAAATGCTGCAGAGAAGTCCAGGACGATGATGGCTGCCATGTCGCCTCAGTCTAGGATCATGTGGATGTCATCTGTGGTGAGGAGGAATGTTTTAGTACTGTGGTTGTCTCTGAATTTATACTGTGCAGGAGAGTTGGTGACAATTGGTAAGGCATCTGGTAATTTTCACTAAAAACTTGGCTGGGTAGGGTAACAGGGAGATAGGTCTGTAGTTGGCAAGTGTAGATGTGTCCGCAGAAGGTTTTCAGTAAGGTGAAGGACTGTGGCATGTTTCCCAAGTGTCTGGGAAGGTTGCACATGTGATGAGATTTGAAGTATGTGTGTAAGCGAGGCGCTGCTGGGTTGAAGTCCTCTAGCGTAGGTGGGATGGTGACCTGGGTCTGATGGCACCCTTCAGTGGATGGACTTGGTTGTGATAGCGGGCCTTGTAGTCAGCGTTGGTTCTATGGATGAGATAGGGAGCCGTGTAGTGGAGACAGTCAGGTATGGTTACGGGTTGAAGTTGCTGTATATTGTGGAACAGGATAGGATGAATAAGGGTGAGGAAGGATGGGTAAATGGGTAGAGAAGACATGGATGTAGGATTTCACGAATGGATGGATGCTTGGAGTGAATGAAGAAAAGGTGGAGAAAAGGCTGCCTGGATCAAACAGAGTAATGAAAAGCCATTTGCCCCACTGTTTTCAGATTTACCATGCGAAATCACTCAAGTGCTGGGCTTGAGAACCTCATTTGATCACTCACTGTCATTCAAGAGAGAGCTCAAATTGGGAGCTACGTTATTATTCGGTCTTCTTTGATTGAGGCAGAGACTACATTGAATCGTTTATGGAAAAATCAACCTGTAGGGTAATAAAGATAACTGCCTCAGTCTGAAATCAGCCCCCGAATACGAGATCTGGTACTTGATTGGCCTGGCGACAACTTTGGTTATTGTATGACATGTTTTGGACAAAAAATAAACAAGATGTTGAACTATCAATACCACAATCATTAAACATGTCTCTACTATGGGTAGGAGAGGAACTCATTTTTAACAAGCATTTGCAATGCGATCGGTCTCGCATTATAAAAGTGTGAGCAGTTGGCATTGCTAATAATAATGCAACACTAGCTATTGCTTTGTAAATGATAATGGTATTTATGTGTTTGCTTTATAAAATAGATTAAAAAAGGCATTGTCATGAACAATGCCAATAGCTTAAACTTTTGCAAATGCGAGACCTGTTGCATTGCAAATGCTTGTGTGCACCATGCTATCACTTCTTTTTGAGCACTCCCGGGTCATTGATGAATAATTTCTATACCATTACAATCTAATAATTACATTTAAAAATTAAATGTTTTTGGCCATGGCTGCAACAATGTGGTACAGGAGGTTTGCCCCCACAGTCGTCCCGTACACGAATGGGAGCGGTGGTGGGGGAAGCAGAGGGCACAGGGGGTGTGGGGGTTTGGAGCAGGAGCGCATGGTGGTTCCGCGTGGTAGGGAGGTGGAGGACTTGGGGGGCAGGATTGCGCCTTACGCCTGGAGGTGGACGACACGGTCCTTGGGTGGGCTCCGATATGGGTGCCTGCGGGGGCTGACAGCGAGGATTCCGCTCCCGTTGTTTGAGCCGCAGGTTGGGACAACTCTCTCCCCTCCTTACCCGGATGCTGGCGGTTGCTGCTTCGGGTTTCTGGCAGTCCTGAGAGGATCCAGGGCGGGGCTCCGATGCAGCACCCCCCCCCCCCGCATTGTGGTGAGTGCAGGGACGGGCTCAGCACTGGGCAGATGCAGGTGGACGCAGCTTGGGGTTTCTGGCGGTCCTGGGGTGCTCCCCGTGTTGGGGCAGGGGGCGCATGTCTACTTTTGACTGCGGGTCTGGGCGCGAGGTGGCCGGGCAGCACTTTGGTAGGGGTTATGGTGGCCAATCGGCAGTCGCGCACGGTGGGGTCGATTGGCGAGGCTGTGCATGCTGTGATCTTGGACAGATCAGGGGTTTGGGCTGGATAGAGGTCCGCACACAGGCTGAGTTTGGCAGAGAGCCGCAGCCTGAGAACGGTCCGGACCGCCTTGCACGTCTGGCTGAAGGGCAGGCCCAGTTGGAGGTGGGCAGGTTCTCTGGAGGTGCGGCAGAGAGGGGTTGGTGGTGGGGGAGACAAAAACAGGGGGCAGCCTGGAAGGCACTTCGGCGTTGGGGGGAGGCAGCACCACGTAAGGCAATGGGCGGCGACCCAGGCAGAGCGTCTTCTCTCGGGCGTCTTATTGATTGTATGCCTTTTAATGCAGGAGAAAGTGAGCCATGCGCGTGCCGTGTTCACGTGGGGACAGATCAGCAGTGAAAGGGGGAGGGAGCGCGAGAAGAGACGATGCGGGTGCACATGGGATGTCCGGGGGACAGGAGATGTGCACACCACGTGGCTGTATGTGCACGTACACCAACTCAAATCCACCAAAGCCTGCGCGTGCCCATCTCCTGTCCCACTTCCGAGGCAAGTCAGCAACAATAGATCTCGCTGGCGACAGCAGCGCTTTGCGCTGCATTCGCCAGGCGAGACCTAAAAAGGTGAAGATTGTGGATATAAAAAGAAAATGTCCGACCCTCTAATGGCCATATGCTATTTTATCCTTTTGACACAAGATGTGTTCAAATGGATTTTAGAAAATTGTGATAAAAATGATGTCCGATCTGCCCTAACTTTAGCTCCACAGTACTAATCATGCTTAGTATCTTCTCACCATGATTTGAAAGATTCCACCGCAGATCGAGTATAGGGTGTTAGAAAATGTTAAGTATTGCGCAGTGTTAGGGTAGGCTTTTGTTTTGACTTAGATTTTTTTAGAATTATATTTACTGGATGTCACCAAGATGCTTCTGTGCAAACAGCTTTATTTGACTTGGGAAACTGCTCAGCAGGTGTGTGATGGATGAATTAATGAAGTGTTGGGTGGAACTGTGGCCTTCTGTTATGTTGGCTTATCTGGTTGAGTGTCTGCAGGCGAGAGATGACAGTATGGCTGAATAGTTGTGTTGCCATGCAAGTATCCTGAAAATCCACTTTATCTCCATTTTTAACATGACTAACTAGATGCAGCATTCAGATATGGTTTGATTGCATGGCCTCACCGGCCAAGAATATTCTGGAAAATAGCGAAACAGTAACTGCAGGAATTTTTGAAGTAGAAAATTGTGCCTCCTGAAAACAGGGATTCAAACTAAACATGGCCTTGGAGGAGGGATGACTGCATTTTGTTACAAGCTTTTAGAAGATAAACTGTCCATTGAGTTATAGTGGTGGACACACTGGAGGAGTCTCCTAGATGAGGTTTGTATTATTGGACACCTATTGATCTCTACCCAGTTTCATGCTTCTATCAGAATAAAATATGGTGGCTCCCATTTCTGAATCCAATGAACCTGAGCAGAATCAATGTTGCTTGTGGACTGTGGCAATTCTAAAACTACGTAATTACAGCCCTTGTGTTTTATCAATCTGCAGCGGGCACCATCTTGCTAGTGAGGCAAAGTCTGGAACAGTTTTTACTCCCACAGAATAAGTGGAAGCGCAAGAATAGTGATCAATATCCACTTTTTGGTCAAATGCTCTAGAGTCACCAGAAGACCCCTTTCAGACTTGCATCTTGCTGATATTCTATGCACCAACTCTTCTTGCTTTGTGCATCATCTAGTGACATTCTGCTGCATCCCACTCTGCATTCTCTTGCAGAAAGAAGTACTGATAAGGCATGGCGTAAATTGCTATTCTAATAACTGCTTTTGACATCAGTTTTAAACTTAGTAGCTACTTCTTAATGACGTTAAGAATCACCAAGTTTGTGAGCGTGACTCACCCGCAGTTATTAAAAATAATTCTTCTCAAAAACAAGCATTTACAATGCCAATAGCTCAAACTTTTGCAAATGCGAGACTTATTGCATTGCAAATGACAAACCTTTTATATGTGTTGGTTTTGAAAACAGATAAATAAATGGCGCTCTCATTTACAATGGCAATAGCTTACTCTCGCAAATGCGAGACCTATTGCATTTGCAATGCAATAGGTCTCGTATTTAAGCGAGATTAAACTATTGGCATTGTAAATTACAATTTAGGTTTCAAAAATCAAAACATAAATAAAAGGCATGGTCATTTACAATGCAATTTGCTCAAAGTTTCGTAAATGCAAGATTACATTGAAGTACCTGTCAGGCAGAAGAATAGGGCGAAAAGGCATCGCGTTTCCTGGAGACTGAGGCTGGAGCAGAGAAGTCTGTTGTGCTTTTAAGAGCTCGCAGACTTTCCATTTGCTTGCCCCCGTCCCCACTGGATATGACCTCAGAAAGTGAAAGTAGTAATGAGTTTGTTGACATCTGTGAGGGGGTACACTGAAACTACACTCAGTGTCAAGACACTTGCCTGATGCAAATTTGTATATAGATGTAGGTCAACAAAATATGTTTAGCAACGTCTGTATTGCTAGGAAAATGGTCTTGTGATATTGTTTTTATAACAAAACAACTGAAAATAAACTGGGCATGATAGTAGCTACAGAAGCATTTTTAAACATTACAAAAGCTTGCATTCAGTATACAAACTCAACTTTAAGAGGCCCATAATGCTATAAAGTCCTTCTGAACTACATTTAAGGTTGAATTTAAAGAGCTGGTGTTTATCTGAATTCAGTTTACCACGATGTCAACCGAGGGATGGAAATAACCACAGAGCAGCAGCCCTCTGGTTTATAGTATACTATACCTAAAATGGAGTGGATCAACCTCCTCTTCTCCGGTGGTAGGAGGTGACAGGGGTGAAATTGTAGTAAGGTTGAGTTTTGTAAAACCGCTGCAGGGTTCTACATTTAAACGACCCTAGTTTCTCATTTTACTAATTTAAAACAAAAAATCATATTTCTATTAAACCAACAGCAGGGCGCCATTGTGCGCACAAAATAAAATAAATAAAAAATAATAATCTAAAGATCTGATTTTCCCTTCGAGAAAATGATAGTTTCCAGGGAGGGGCTGGAAGAGCATACATTAGAACTAGGGGATGAGCTTCCACTAGTGTAGAATGAAGACAGAAAGAGGTCCGCACAAGAGGAATGTCAGGCTATGCGGCTTGGTTTACCAGCAGTGGACAAATCTTGCCTTCTCCCTCCCCTCCCATTTTTCAAGGACTCTTTATCTGCCGCTGCCAACCCGCAAGTGTATGCGATAACCTAGTTAACACCTGTTAAACACAAGTGAATAAAAAGTATACATAACATTAATAATCACTTCAAGAGAGCACACTGCATTGATCTGAGGGCGGGCACTTCTGTTTAAACATTCATCCAAATATTGGAGGGGGAAAAAAAAAAATCATTCTGCCTCTTTCTACTTTACTCATTCGTCTCCAAACACGGGTTTTTTACTTTCAAAATCAGTGCAGAGCTTTTAAAAGAGCGAAAGGTTCAGACAACATATTTTTGGTAAAGCGCTTCCCACATTCCTTTTTGTCGAGTTGCACTTTGAATACAAGTCTCCGAAAAAAATGTATTTTAAAATGAAAGCATGATGGATAAATCGTGGCTAGCGTACACTGGATATTTTGCTAAACTTATGAAAGGAAATACAGGAAAGATAGGTGGTCTGTGCAGGAGCAGTACAATGAAGGGAAAGCGAAAGCAGTGAGATTGCACACTTATCTCGTTCGTCCAATCAAGAAAGCAATGAGAGAGTGCTATACAATGTATAGATGTTCTGCTCTTAAGGTATTCCCTAGAGGAGCTTTTGTGGCGTACAATCTAGATCTGTAACTGGTAGCATATATGGTCAAGTACATATAAATATATAGCACACAGACATGACCAGACTCAGCCATCTAACTCCTGCAGCCAGAGTATACCCACTGTTGGAACTTCACCTGGTAAAGCTCTCCGAACACAGACTGCTGATTTCACTGTAGTTTCAGCAAAGAGTTCTGCAGATCGGGCCGATTATTCCTCTGAAGCGTTATTACTTGTAAAATCACACAAGGCAAGCAGCCCGAATAACTTAAACTGCCTGAACAGTGCCAGCAATAATGCTGCCGGAGTAGGGAGCCGCCGAGAAAAGGCAGAGTGTAGATAACAAGCCTTCCACTGAAAAGGAAAGCAAGTTGTATTTCTTTAAAGAGCCTCGTATTGAAAAGAAAAGTAGAATTGCAGAAGCTGCTTCAGCACGCCTACCTAAAACTAGGTCTGGCTGAAATGCACCGCCACCACAGACATTTAATGACCCCCAGCCCCCACCTACCTGTACCGTATGTGCTTCACGTAGTCGCCAGCTCTAAGTCCGATCCCCGAGGCATTGTGGAAGAGTATCTCGCCGCACAGGCAGAGCAGGGGAAGCCGCTGGTCTCGCGCTGCCCAGGAGCTGCGGAAGTGCCGCAGGGCAGCGGCATGAGGTCTTCTCGGGTGTAGTGGGAGCAGCATCAGCACAAGCAATGCTCCCCAGGTGGCAATCAGGGAGGGACAGGATTCCCAGCAGAGACCATCATGGGACAAAAAAAGGAAGTAGTCCCTACACGAATAGATAATGCCGAGCAGCAGAACAAAACTGTAGATGGTCGGTGCTGCTTTCGGCCCACCGGAAGCAAAATGGAAGTGCCGCATTGGACCGCAAGCCAACCATAAGCCCGCTAACAAAATAAATGCCAGTGTTAAATAGCAAGCGGCAGGAGAAACTACCGGCAATAGGTGGAGTTTCACCCAATTATATAGATTGGATGCCTCGTAGAGGCAGCGCATGCGCCGCCTATGTGAGACCTAACCATGAAACTCTTGAAAATGATGCTAATCCCTGAAGGCATTTAATTAGTTCACCTTTTGTTCTTCGAAATATGATGAGTCTTCATATAGGAAATAACACATTGTCTTTCAGGGCTTAATCAAGTTTCACAATGTGAAAGGGTTGAGGAATAGAGGGAATAAAAAAAAATAATGTAGTGTGTACCTATTTTACATTAGACCACATAAAAAAAGTACATTGAATACTCAATGTATGTCCTATCTTGATTTGTTTATAGATTAGATATAGGCAGGTTCTTTGATAATGGCAGACAATATTTGTTCATTCCCCTTCTTATCTTCTAGGATTCTTTTATATTCCAACAGTAGATCAAATAAACTGAAAAACGTTATATTATATATTCACATTTTGTCCTTTGTGTAGGTATCTCCCTTCCTTTCCCTCCGCTTCCCCCTTCATTCCCATCATTGACTTTTATGGCTCTAAAGCAGTTGGACGAAGCTGAATTGTTAATGCTTTAATAGACGATAATGGTACGTAATGTTGTGAATAAACCTTTTTAACATATTTGGAGAGCATCTTAATTATAACATTGGTGAGAAGTATATCTGCTGTTATGGGGCTAGCGTCAACAACATCACCCCTGAGGAGCCCATCTTCTACTTGCTCTAGTGATTCATCTACTATGTACATGTAAGGCCTGGTTCAGAGCTATATGCCAAGATTTTTTAAGCTTCTCCGTGTGGGATACTGTGTGATAGAATAGTACATTTCGCAGAGAACACAGAGGGGAAAAGGACAAAACAATTTCCCAGGTAAATGATAGGGAGGATAATCTAACGTTACCCAGAAGTGAAATGAAGGTGGACGAACACAATATAACTATTCAGCCTCATGGGTACCATTTACCTAAATAGACAACGTCTTCCATTCTAAGTTTGATAGAAGATGCATCTTGCAAAAAATTTACAACAAAGCTTTCAAAACTTTAGAAGGTATGGTGAAAACTGGAAAAAATAAGTCCTTTAAAAGATGGCAACACTGTCGGAAAAGTGTATTTTTTCCAAATGTGGTTCCAACCGTTTATGTTGGAGTCCCTAAAGAGAACTTGGGATAAGATTAGACCCCAGCAAAGAGTCTTTGTTATATGCTGATATATCAATATGTGTGAGGAATATGTGAGGAGTTTCCTGAAGTTTCTTTGACTAGCTCTGGCTTTAAGAGAAATCCACCATAAATATTTGTGTTTTTAAATGCTATAACTATGGCAAGTTCAAATAAACTCCTCACATGATGAAGGAACCTTCGATAAAAGAATTAGAAAAATTAACTGAACAAGGGGTAATCAAATCAATAGAAAATAATGAATGGCGGTGGCCATTGTGATTTTGTCTAAAGCTGTGTCCCAAAGCATGGACTTGTGCATAGGTTTCAAAGATCTTAAAGCCAATACAGGGGTCGACGGCCACCCATTACCAAAAATCTGCACGATGGGGAGCATGATTGGTGAGCTATCAGGTAGAACTATACAAGGCTAGGATCACCATTTCGGGTATATCAGTACCACAGAATGCAATGCATCAATACCGCAGAATGCAATGCATCAGTACCGCAGAATGCAATGCATCAGTACCGCAGAATGCAATTTGGGCTTGCCGCAGTAGCAGTTCATCAAATGAAGATGCAGTATATTTTGAAGGGTATAAAAAGGGTTTCCCAAATGACCTAATTTTTCGCAGAATAGTCGAAAAGCACGAGTGTTTTTGTGAACAAATTGGAGTGGGCTCAGTTACTTTGGTTAGGTGCCAGCTAAGGACTGAAAACCAAAACATGACCCGGTTGAACCTATAAAGAAACTCCTTCCTCAGATTATCAAGATTAAGTAAAGTCCTTCCTCAGAGTTTCGGAATACTATTCCAAACTTGCAATAATGAAAGAAATGAAAATTCAGTCCTTATAGAATCTCAGGAGATAAAGAATTAAACAACATTTATATGGAGAGACAGGCCAAAAAGTTTTTATTCACAAAAAGTAAATTGCTAATGTACCCGTACGAGGCAGTTATGACATCAAAAACATACCATACTTATATTGGATGCTAGTACCACCATTAGATACCTGGAGTGAAAAAAGAATATTTGGTATCAACATTAAGTGAAGGAGAGGTAAACACAAATAACCTATTGTCTAGCGAGAGCCACTTGCATGCTACTGGGCAATAAAACATTGTTTTTTCCTTGGTTGATTACCATTTGCCTTCAGGAGTGACGATAAGCTTTTGGTCATTGCTTTCCCTGTAAAATGAGTGGAGAAATCTACCCCTAGAATTGCCTGATGGTTCCTAGATTTAAAAGGTTTCAATTTTTAGTATGAACTTCATTGCAGATTGTCTTTCCAGAATACCGATATCACAAGAAAATGAACAACCCAGTAAGGAATACTTAGTTTCTAGTATTTTGGAAGGCTTAAAACAAGAAAAATGGAAAGAATGACTTGGTGTTGATCTTGTGTTAACCAAGGTAAAAGAGATGGTACTCCAAAGATAGCCCAAGAGGTGTTTGGGTCAATAAGAGTCCATTAAAGATTACTGAGCGGTCTGATGAAATCTATTTTTTGGAAGGGAATATGTTCACAAGAGAAAAATTGGCTTGGCCAATGAATGTCATTTAGGATGCAGTCTCACTCAAAATAAAGTAGGATTCCATTACTGGTGGCCCTGCATGGACTCCATGATTGAGCTGAGAAAAATATGCCTAGTGACAAGACTAAGCAAGTCTCACATCGCTCCTGTAGTGGGTTCCATCTAAACCCTGGAGTAAACTTGCCTACAATATCATGTCCACATTTAGATGGGAAGTTCTTCCCGTGTTAAATTGCTTAGAGGTGAAAACAGTTGGAGACCAACACTATAGTTCTTCGTGAGGCATTCTTAAATGAAGGCCTTTCATTAATAATGGGGTAGGCTGAAGTTTACCCCGGTGAGATGGTATGCTCTTGTCTCACCACACCACAGTGTCACTGGTGTTTAATGGATCTTGTATATGGGAGCCAAGGTTATGTGGCAGTATCTCAGAGGAAGTAAACAGATGGTATCATGAGCAAGATATGATACAAGTAGTATGTGGAAAGGTACAGTAGAAAATTAGGCGATCTATTTACCCCCCGGAAAACTGGAGATAGTGCTTTAGTCAAACTACCAAGACACAAACATGCTGGAAGCACCACGTTTTCCCAACCTAAGAAAAGGTAACGGAGGTATAGAGGAATGTGGTAATGTTAGGCAATGGTCAGACTAGGAATACCCAGAGACTACTTGGATGCAACAGTGACGTAGGTCCTGGAACTATACTGAACCAAGTTTAGAACTCAGTGAGCATAAAAACCACCACAAAGCATAGACAATGAAGAAAACTTGTTTAGCAACAATACTTTGCTTTGGGAGAATAAACCTCTACCCCCTCCCACCCCCCAATTCTTTTGTTCCTATACGGAGAAAAATGTGTTATACTCTAACCGCATATCAGATAAACTGAAAAAAGATTCTTCATATTACCTAGTTTTTTTGTGTTGGTATCTCACTCCCTCCCCTTTCTCTTCCAGCCTAACCATGGAATGTTGTGACTCTAAGATTCTATACCAGGCAGGTGGCAGACGCTGGCTGAATTGATGCCGTGCAAGAAGCGGTTAGCTTTTGTTTTTTTAATAAATATTTTTCACATCTTATTTGGAGAGTGCCTCAACAACAACTGTTCCATCCTCCTAACTTCTAATAGAGGTTAGAAGCCCTGGTGGATGGGGTGCGAAAACTCAGCAGTTGGCATCCCTGCAGCTAAGGATCAAGTATTCTCGACTCCGACCTATGCTCATCTTACTAGATTCAGCTAAAGCATTTGACACTTAACCAAGTGAGTGGTCCACAATCGGTAGCCATTACCAGATTCCCAGCAAACTGCTGGCTGTAGTTTTTAACTTTCCCTAGTAAGCAGAAATGGCATGTTATTGATGTGGCCATATGTTTCAGGACTCAGAAAAGAGAGGGGTGCCATACAATATTCTGACACTTAGAGGTAACCCGCTCACATTCTGCGGCCTTAAAGACCTTTCTTATGTAGAATACAGATTTCTGACCAACAGGGGTGCACAGAAGGGTTTTGTTGCGGTCACCAACTAGTGGTTTATCATGCGAGTGTATTTAAACAGTTGCCAAATGTGTCAAAAAGTGAGGTATCTATCTCAGTTCTTGCCACATGCCAAATCAACTGCAGCGCCTTATAGGTCGAACAATACCCCTTCCATTTCGGCAATAATTTGCCAACAGTGAATATGTGGCAGTACTCTAGGTACGCGGTTTGGTACAGTGGCGTTTCACGAATGTTTTAATATCTACACCGGTAAAACCAAAAATGGAGGACATTAGCCTTGAACAGTTGAGTCGGATTCAACCAGCGGTACATACATAGGCAATCCACCTGTTGTAAATGGTCTAAAATACCACTTCATCTTCGTCCCACCTCCTCAAGCTAATCAATGAGAGATAGAACGCTTATAAAGAAATAAGTGATGTGTGGAACCAATGTAAGACAAATATGCAAAGACAGAGTACTGTAGGACAGGGGACAATAGAGTGATGACTGAAGATCAGGGATAATGGAATTTGGTTGAATGCACATGAAGAATTAAGACCTTTCACAATATCTAGTTGAAGCAGGAAAGGAACGCTCATGAACTTTAGATGTAACTTGGAGGTCACAAAGTCAAATCCAATCAGGTCCAAGCCAATACTCTGTCCTTTAGAGGTTGATGTGGAGTACGCATTAGCTGAATTTTAACTACAAGAAGCTGGAGATAATCATTAGCAAGCCATACGTGCACACAAATTATTAGAAGTGTATTGGAGCAACCGATGGTTAAACTGTTCTTGGTGGGTTGGAAGCAAAATTGATTTGCCTTTAAAAAAAAAAAAAAAAAAAAAAAAAACACTTGGAGATCGGCTCCAAGGGATTCTTTCAGTGCATCGAACAGTAAGTGTATAATTTGGTTGAGATTGACCAGATAATTTGTTAGAGGTATTCCAAACATCTGCAAAGAACGTTCCAATTTTTTAGTATGTCATTTAAAAAAAAAAAAAAAAAAAACGGAGACTCACTTGATTTGAAAAAAAAATAAGGACGACAGAAGCAAGGGTACAGGGAAAGGTATGTACAAAGGAAGGCAATTATGTTGGCCCGGAAAAAGTCAGAGTCCTTGTCAGCAAGACTTGATCTGAGTGACAAGACAATTGAAATCAGATCATTTAGCAAATCGACCACAAATGCTAAGCACCAGACTGACAACTCAGTTGCTTGGCTTAGTAGGACCCGGAGGGCAGACCTTCTGCAATAAATGTGGGAATGTGTTATAAGTTTTGTGACATTGATTTTTCTGGGCCAGTGGTTCTGCAGTGAGTGATGCTGCAGTAGACACCGCATTTTGAATCCAAAACAGAAATCACAATCGCCTCTTGAGTCCACCATGGAGTGATCCTTCAAGAACTGACCTTATTTAACGAGGAAGTGGCAACACAATCGGACAGCATTCATAAGCACTCAAAGCAAGCTCACATGACAAATCCCTTCTGAACAAAAGGGAAAATGAAGGAGACAGTTACACTAGGAGGAAAATCAATAATGGGATAAGGTTAATGTGCATTATTCATAAATATGCAATAAGGTAGACATATCTCCCTGTGGTGGAGAATGTACAGTACAACATTTCACATATACTACATTTTGCAAGCCAATGTCCATATGATTACTAAATTAGCTAATGAAAAATGCTAAGAATATTTTAAAAGCTACTTACGGTGAGCTGCACCTCCATGGCCAGTGCCATGTAGATCGGGGAGGACTGGTTCTGAAGATCTAGGGTGTACAGGATCCCCGTGAGGCGACACTTCAGCAGGGTAACGGTGGACAGCACTAGAGGGGCAGGAGTGCTTGGAGGCAGCGTTAATTCAGTATTTGGCCTTGGCAGTGAATCGCTGGTATTGGTCAGTTGCATAATGTTATAAGTAAGATGTGCATCATTGGGAGGAGTGTTCATTTTAGTAGGCCATTTTGCTACATTGGTAAACATCTGGCTCACAGGTACTTGTGGTGCAAGTGAAGCTTCAGTGACTAAAGATCTCGGCAAGAATGTTGTAGAGAGGACCTGTGAACTTGCAGACTCTGGGTGGATTGAGGTCTTCTCTAGACTGAAATTCAAGGGTTCTTTACGAGGACTTAACTTCGAACGTGTTGACCTTTTGCGACGGGTAGGTATTGAAGGGCTCAGATTTGCATCAATTTGCCTGTGGGTGCTTGTTGTTGGTATTAGTAATGAGGCTTTAACACCACTTTGAGTTGACTGAAGCAACAGAGTGGACTCTGTAGAGTCATAAGGAGTTGTCTGCTCGAAACCAGTGGAAATATTCTCAGTAGGTGTGTTGTAGAGTAAAGTCACATTGGTAACCAAGGGAGGATTTCGCTGATGGAAGTTAGTGGAATCGTTGGTTTTATAAGTGCTGTAAAGAAAAGTCCAAATTGTGTTATCCGGATCAGTGGTCTTCTGGAAAGCAAAGGAATTATTTCTCATAACTGTGCTGTGAGGGGAAGTCTCAATACTACGGCTTGTTTTCTGGATGGACATCTCCTTTGTAGAGCTGTAAGAGGTTGTCCACTGATCGCCTGCAATGCCGATAGGCGAGCTAGTGGCCCCTTTAGCGGTAGTCCTACCAACAGATACCAAGGCAATCCTTGAATTAGGCAACTGGGATCCAGTGGGAGCATGAGTGTTCAGAGCTGTTCCAGAAGCAGTATTCGAAGTGTGCCACTCATCAGGTAACTGATGATCACCATGAGTTTTAATTTTGTGCACATTTGCTGTATTCAGACTCTCGTTAAAACTTAATATGCCAGAAGGTGACATTCCTAGAGTGGAAACAGCAGCATTTGAGGAGGTAGAAAAAACAAGTTTTGTGGCTCGAGTGGTGAAAGTGGAATTAGTTACTGGACTATGGGACCCAAAGGCTTTAATTTCACTAGGTTTTGCAGAAAGACTTGGGTCACTTGCTAGTGATGAACTTACTTGAATCGAAGATGTGTAGTAGCTTGAACTTGCAGGCTTAGTGGCAGCCTCATTAGTGAGGTTCAGGGAGGAATGGTTTTGTATGCTATCAGGCAGAGAGACTGCAGAAATGCTATTTCTAGACCGTTCAATATCAGAGTTATAGGTGAATCCGCTACCAGAAGGAAACCTACCAATAAAACTGTAGAATGGTGAAGTAAAACCATGTGTTAAGGGCACTGTTGAAAGACTAGACTTCCATTTAGTGGGTTTGGCAAACAATTTAACACTTACTGCTTTGGTTGATTGGATGCTAGTTAGATAGTTCGGTGCAGTGGATATTTTGGACTCTTTTACAAATGAAGCCTGGGTCTGTGCTTCAGAAAATGGAGAGATTAATGCACCTGTAGGAGTGGTTGAAAGGCTGTATGCAGTCAGCACCTCATGTGTTGTAGCACGCGAGAACTTTACAGCAGCCCTCTTGGAATTAAATACATTGTTCATTGTGAGATAAGTACGTGTGTCCCTTGTTGACATGCCAGCTCTGGTATCATCAGGTGTTACAGAGGAGCTAAGGGGAGGGCCGACAGAAGAAGCTCTAGCAGGCAAAAGGCCATTAGTTGAGGCAACTACCTTCGTTAGTTGTCTTCTAACAAAACTAGCATCATGAGTGGTCACCCATTTAGGGGAGCTTAAATTTGAATAATGTTTAGTGTATGCAATAGAGCTTTCATGAGAATTGCCTGTGTCTAAGAAAGCAGACACAGGCCTTGGTGAATTAGAAAAAATACAACTTTGGCACTTAGGTGTGGATGCCCTTTTGCTACTGAAATAAGACTCTGAAGAAAGTAAGCTTAAATGTTGTGTAGGCAATGTCCTTTTGATTCGATTGTTTTTTGCGGTAGCTCGAACAGGACGTAGATTTGCAAAAAATTGAATCACTGAGGGAGTATAAAACTGGGTCCTCCCAGTTGGCAGAATAGAGGGAGTGTTCACTCCTTTGTGCTGATGAACTGTATCAGAGGTTTTAATTGTGGAATTACCAATCAAAATAGACGTGAACATCCTTACGTTAGTAGCTGGCGTTGCTACAGATTCATGTGGCAGTGGATAACGTGCAGGCTTCACTCGGTCATGAATGGGATTCAAAGAGATTCTAGTTTCACTCGTTGCCTCATGTATGGTATTTGACAACTCTGGTAAAGAGGGTGAAGTGCCTTCAGAAGCAAGATCAGTATTGTGCTTTGGAGTGAGATAGGAATCATACGCGTGTGCAGTCACGGCCTCAGAGAAGTGAAAAGAGCCTGTGGTAAGTGGCACAGTCAATCCTGCTGTGACACTATGGACCTGTTTAATTGGGGCCAATGGAGTTATAGCTATATTAAACCTTTGCTGTGAGTTGTGAGGCACATTTAATTGGGGTGAGTAAAACATGGGTGTGGCAGAATGATCCCCAAATTCATTTATGGCTGACACACTAGAGTCTAGCCCAGGGTGAGGTGTTTTCAAAATTACTATCAGGCTTCTAAGTGTGGTTCTACCAGGGCTGAAGTTCACAGCACCAGCACTGGGGCCACTAGTTACCAAGTGAAATGGATAACGTTTTCGATCAATTGCCCCATCTATATGTTCCTTCCCAGATGATTCACTAACGGAAGAACTAGTAAAAGAGGGTATTCTGCTTTCTGCGGTTTCAGTTTTTACAACAGTGGGGTGATCAATGGGATGTTTTATGCCTGCTGCTCTAGTTGAAGCCTCAAATGAGTTTGGTAGATTAGATGAACCTAAATGTCTCCCATTCTTGTTAGGGATGTGTAAAATACCAGGTAGACTGCTGAAGCTTATCAAGTTAAAAAGGTTATTTGTAGTAGGCACAGTTCCCTTCCTGATAGAAGATTTGCTTTTCACTATGATGGGTCTAATGAGAGTGGAGCCAAACAATGGGCCAGGCTGGTTATATTTAAAGCCATAGCCAGAGGTGCTATGTGACTCAGTAGGATAATCTGATTGGCTATCTTTGGTCATGACACCTACTACTAGTTTAGAGGGTTGCGTTGTGACATTTCCTGAGCTTCCCACATTTGCATTAATTTGTGCAACAGTGGTTACAGACATGGAAGCTGAGGTTGGGCTAATGGCTGGGCTATAAATAGATACCCAGAGTTGGTCAATGGAATTAGCCTTACTCACCAGTAAATTTGCGGCTGGTGTGTGATCATTGTTTAAAGGACCTCCTATGAGTAGCATTCCGTCTAGCATGGAAGCATGCTCAAAAGGAGCTACGGTGGATGCTTTAGTGCCTGACGATTTTGCATCTCTAGTCACTGCTTTTATGTTCTCCCCGCCAGCCTCCGCGAGGGTCAGAGGTTCATCCAACACAGGAAGCACTCGAATTCCAGCTTCTGGTCCAGAGGCAGAACCCTCTAATCTGCCCTTTGCGGGTGTTCCACTCCCAAAAGTTCGGTCTAGATGAACTGGTGGGTTTAATTTTAGCGAGGACTCCGTATTCCTGACTGAAGATCTAAGCAAATTCTGAAAACTCTCCTCCCAGTCATCAAAGTTGAAACTATTTGAAGTATCAAGCCTTTCTGAAACACCAGGGATCTTTTTCTCATCAGCTGAAGATTGTGCAGGTAGACTTTCTCCAACCCCAAAAAGATGACTTACCCAGTCATTTATAGCCCTGTTCCTCACAGCCTTGTTTTGAGAAAGGGATGCCTCTAGCGGAGCTGATCTTTTTGATCGTAATTTCTTGCAGCGACCAGGTTGCTTACCCAGAGCTTTGGAGGTTTCCTTCATTTTCTGGCCGGACTGGTCCAAGGAGGCCAGAAGTGCTGAATGGTCAGTCAAAGGGGACATTACAGCGTGAGATTTTTCACAATTTACACACAAGACTCGCCAGGGCTTCTTAAAGTCTATGTTGCTCAAATTCAATTTTGGGGATCTTTTTTGAAGCAAAAGTGCAGAATGCTCAAGGGTTTCCAATTTTGTTTTAAGGGGAGAATTTCGACACAAGAGTGGTACTGACTGCAAACACAGTGGAGAGGTTAAAGGCACACCACCTAAGATAGTCCTCCAAGAATGGTAGGTTGGTGTGGGAGGTTCTTTAACATTAAGCGCAAATGAGCTGCTGAGGCAGCAGACAAAGACCAGCAGAACATTGAGTTGGGGATTCCAATTAGAGCACACTGAGTAAGCACCAAAGTCTGAATGAAGCCGCTTCATGATGGGAGCTGGAGACCCTCTCTCCATGGTACCAGCAGGGATTCTTTCGGGATTTCCAAATTGGCATGTCGCAGCAGAATCCATTTTTCCGATCAGCTGGAAAGAATGCAAAAATACAGAATTAACAGACTGAATACATAAAATGACCTTCATGGGAAGCAGTAACGACTAAACTAGCAGTTACTTCTTGAGGGAACTCTTGCATAGATAGTACTCCTTATACACTTGCAAAAGTTTCATGGGATACCTTATTTGCAGGTCAGAGAACCAGGCAACCTCTTGTCCAGCAAACACTTAAAACGGACTGGAAAAGTGCTCTATGCAAACAAGTTCCTTCATCTTTCCTTTCAGATCAAGCCCGCTACCTCAGTCATGTTTCTCCATCTACACTTGGGATGGAAGAGTGGGGTCTAGGTTCATCTCAGGAACTAAAGACTATAGATAAGAGGCACTACAGGGAGTAACTTGTACTTACTGGGTAGAGTCAGCTCAAATCTGCAGAGAACCATCAACGTCTGCTAAACTCTTTTCCCATTTCTCTGTGATAAAGGTCAAATCTACAGAAACTACGAAAAATCATATTTGCATAGTCTAATGTTCGAACTAATGAGCAAAATGCATCAAACGTCAATCTCGGAGCTTAATTTTCAATGCTTCAAAAATCAGTAGAACACAAGCAAATTTAAGGTAGGGTTTCTACCGCCCTCAAACAGTTCCCTTCAGCCAGCCTTTATGAATTTCGATATGAAGCTTCCATCTAACGTCCCCTAGCAACAAGGTGTCTTCATGTTGGCGAATTTACATCATCCTACCCCTTTCCTATGCCTTTTTGCATGAGGTTTCTACATTCAATTACAGGAAAAAGTAATCACTGGATGACAGCAGTACTTGGGATGGGCAGCCTTGCAGCTAAGACCCTCTGTGCAGCTGCCCCCTCCTGCCCAGCCTAGCTTGCAAATTATTTGAACTGTTAAAACAAGCACTGGTTGAGTCAATGATTCTGACCCATGTGAGAGCTAATGGCTTTGCCAATATCTTAGCCGAGTTAAACAGGGAGGCTGCTGTTTAGCATGGCTAAAAGTGAGTGACGCAGAGTAGGGGCTTTTAGTGGTGTATAATGGCATTGAGAGGAGTGGTGTAGAGGAGTACAGTTGTTGGTCTAACCAAAGTGTTGAAAGACAAAAAAAGGTAGGGTGAAAGCAGCATAAATAAGTAGTGTAGGAGAGTAGGATCTGCTTCACATGGGTACCCCCACTTTTTGCTGGTGTTTCACTGTTTTGCGACCTTAGTCTGGCTGTAGCGCTGCTAATCAGGACCACAGCCTAACTGCTTCCTCTCTAAAATGGTTTGCATGTGCATTGGCTACCGGTTGAATCAAGAATTCACTTTAAAGTTTTATGTTTGGCCTTTAAGATCTTGAAGGGTTCAGCCCCCCGGATTCTTTCGAATCTTTTGTCTTTTTACGTACCAACCCGCTCTTTGAGATCATTGGGCCAAGCGCTTGCGGTGGTCCCGAGGTTTAAGCTCAGCCGTGTTGGGGGCCGGTCCTTCCGGGTAAAAGCAGCAGTGCTGTGGAACTCTTCCGATCGAGATTCGCTTGATGGAAGACCACCTTTTGTTCCGTAAAGCTATAAAAACTTTTATTTTAATGTTCTCCTTTATTTGCTGCGTTCTCTTTGTCTTTCTCTGTCTCTATGTTGAGTGTTGCTATGTTTACCTTGTCATGCGCCAGGACGCCCCTTAGCTGGGGCAGCTGTGCGCACTACAAATGCTCATAACATCATAACATAACATTAGGTACATAACTAATTGGATTCTGGAGTGCCTTACAAGCCCCCAGTATATGGTATACTATGTACCTAGGGCATTGGTACCTCAGGCCTACCAGGGGCTGCAGCATGTATTATGCCACCCCTGGGAAGCACTCCAAAATGGCACCACAGGTCTGCTACTGCAGCCTGGTTAAGGGTGTGCTTGCACCCCTTACTGTGGTATAGGCTACCTATATCACTACCCTATGCAGACACACATGAACCTATAAGCCACTCTTATGGCAGGCCTTGACAATCCTGAAGGCAGAGTGCTTGGTTTTATTGTGAGAGGGTGCCCAAGCATGAGCTGAGCCCCTCTGCAGCCTTTGGAAATACTTCCTTATGGCTGTTCTGTCATACAGCCATACCATATACTCTTAAGTACATTATAACCTCGCAGTAAATGCTAACTATGGAATGGCTGCATCAAAACATGTGTTTGGTGTCAAACGCTTTGGAATACTACCCTCCCCCCCACCAATTCTGGTGGCGGGGTAGCATTCCACCCTTCTAGAGGGAGACATGTTCACACTGGCTAAACCAGGTAGAACTTTCCTGAGCCCTGGCATCACAAAATAGATGCCTCTGCCACAGGTCTGGCCTCCTGCTGCTGACCGAAACTCCGGCAGGGAAGGCCTGGACAATAGGTTTCCTGTCGAGGGGAGGTGCAACCACCTCCCCAGACAGGCGGATGTGTATTGGGGCTGGGCGGGAGCACTCTCTGGTGCTTTGAAGTCCTGCACTGGGGAGCACACTTGGTGTCCCTGTGCATAATCCAGTTCAAACCGGTTGCAGGGGCTACCTGCCCCTGCTCTGGCATGAAACTGGACAAAGGAAATGGGTGTAACCACCCCTCTTTCCAAGCCCACCCATAGGTGGGGCCTTAGAGTTAGTCCATCCCCTAAACTTCCTATAAGTTTAGGAATCCAGTCCCTAGGACTTTAGATTACCCTGGACGAAACTCTGCAACATATATCCTGGACCTTCGACATTCTACTTTAACTAGAAGACTGAGGAAAACTCCCTTGGGGTCAAGGAGTGACTCCCCTGCTTGGCAGGCACCAAAGAAGCAACTGACCCGTCGGCATCGCTGAACCTCCCGCCGGACGCCAAAGTCTTTGCATCACCAGAGGTGGATTTCCACACTTCTGAGGCTACCCTGAGTCCACAGCAAAGCTGAGGCCCGTGGCTATCGTGGGTGACGTGGAACTGTGACCCCTGGACACCGTGAACTTTTGCAGCAACACTACCTTCCTGGTCCTCCTCGAAGTTGTGCTTTGGGCTCAGAGCAGCCCCAGCCTTGAGCACCTCCTGCACGGAAGATTGTTGGCCTCCCCTCCACGAGTGACCCTTGGGCCAAAGTGCGACCGCTCGAGGCTCCTTCGCGATCACTAGCCCGTTGGCTAGCAGGTCCCCACGAAGGCAACTCCTTTTCTGCTTGGGCTTTCCTGGTTGCTCCAGACGTGCCCTTACTTACCCTCGCTGGGTGAGTCCCTCAGAACTTGCTGGTTTGCACCGCATTCCTTTCTCTAAATTCCAGTGACTTGCCGTTGCCAAGGCTTGTTGGGTCCTTTCTGGTCGCAGACACCGTAGCACTCGACAGACTTTGTGGGACAGCTCGAATCCGGCTCGTGGACTTCGCCAACGCCTCATGACCTCGTGGCAGAAGTCAATACACCCATCAACTCCCCTGAAGCACCTGACATCTGTGGGCATTTGTCCATCCTGCCCTTGGTTACTGGCTAGTGACCCAGACTCTGTCCCCTCTGCTTTCAGGTTCCTTACATCCTAGATCCAGGCTTGGATCTCTTCGGACACCTCTCCTCTTCATGGCAGCAGCAGTTCTTTGCAGGCTTCCATTGAAATAGACGGCTCGACCAGACACCAAAAGGCACCTATGCACCCGGCTTCCCTGGGTGAGTTAACTAGAGTACTCTGGTACTCTCGTGGGTGCTAGCCCTAGAACTTCCTAAGTTCAAAGGGGTTAGGTCCTTACTCAATTAGAAGTGTCCTTAATCTTTAAATTTCCAACTGCGACATTGCCCGTAGAAGATAACGGGAACCTGCGGTTGTGTTCCCTCACTGCATACAGTCCCCGTGGATCCCCTGCATCACTACCTTGGGTAGTTCCTTGGGGTCCCAGCGATTCTGCAAGTTATAGGTCTAGTGTCTATTCCAGTCGTGGTTCTTATACCACTTTTTTGGTATATGGTTTGGTACGCCCTGTAGGAAGGTGGATATCGGACTATGGTTACCCCCAACTTTTCGCCTAGTGTCTAGCTGGTTTTTCGACTTAGTTGGCCTGAGATCCTGCCATTCAGGGTCTCAGGCTGTCTGCTCTCTTTAAAATGGACTCCATGTACCCTAGGTACATACACAGTTGGTAAGGACCACCTTATTGGACCCTGTACAGTGTACCCTAGGTACCCAGGGCATAGGTGTACCCTAGGCCTCCCAGGGGCTGCAGCATGTATTATGCCACCCCTGGTCTGGCCTTCCAGACACAACTGGCTGATCACTCAGCTGGGGCAAGGTCGTGTAATCACCCCTTGCTTAGATATAGTATACCTATATCTACCCTTAAAATAAACACATGTGTACCCATCAGCCACTCCTATGGCAGGCCTTAACAATCCTGGAGGCAGAGTGCTTGGTAACATGTGAGATGGTGCTCTAGCATGAGCTGAGCCCGTCAGCAGCTTTCGGAACCATGTCCTTATAGCTGTTCTATGATATAGCCTACCATATACTCTTAAAGTGCCTTATAATCTTAAACGGTTACGGTAACTATGGTTTGGCTTTATCAAAACATGTCATATAAGGTGTCTAACACTTTGGAATAATACCCCCATACCATTTCTGGTGAGGAGGATATTATTCCCCCCTTCTAGAGGGAGAGATGCTAAAATCCTACTATGCTGTTTAACTCTATCCAAAGCCTCAGCATCACAAAATGGATGCTGCTGCCACAGACGAGTCTGACCTCCTGCTGCTGGGAGTGATCCCGGCAAGGGAGGCTTGGACAATAGGTTTCCTGCTTGGGGAGGTGCTAGCACCTCCCCAGACAGACTTTAGTGTATTGGGGCAGGGAGGGCTGAAAGGAATGAGACATGCCTGGGGCACACAAGGTGTCCCATGCATAGTCCAGTTCAAACCGGTGCTGGGGCACTCCAGCCCCAGTCCTGGCACGAAACTGGACAAAGGGAACGGGGTGTAACCACCCCCCTCCCAGGTCCCACCCATAAGGCGTGACCTAGCAGGCAACCCAGCCCCCCAGATTAGTACAAGTGTGGTAGCTGGGCCCCAGGAGATTACATTATCCTGAACCTGCAACTTGAACAGAAACTCTGGACCTTCGACATTCGACGAAAGAAGAAGACTGAAGAATCTCCCTTGGGGCCAAGGAGTGGCCACCCTGTGCAAACAGGCACCATCAAGAGACTTACCCTTTGCTTTGCTGAATTTCTACGAGGGACCGACTGCAGAGCCTGACCAGAGCCTTGACTTCCAGACTTCTCAGACCCTGATCCACATCCACAGCCGAGCTGAGATCCGTGGAGGCGACGAGAGACGTGGGACTGGCTACCTAGGAAAAGTGGTGAGTATCTTCCAGCGCAGCTTCAGAGGCACCCTCGAAGTTGTGCACCGGGGATTGAGAAGCCCCAACCATCATCTGCACCGAAGATCAGCCCCCCCACACTCCACGAGTCCTGCGTGGGGCCCTTCTGCATTTTCCTGCTTGCCGCGTCTGTCCGGTTGCTTGCCCGTTGGCTAGCGGCCTTTGCGGCGACACCTTTGAACTTCCACTGCTGGTTTGGCTCCTCCAGACTGGCTCCCGCTTCCTTGCAAAAGAGAAGCACCCCAGACCTTCCTGGTCTGCACCAGAAGCAAGTCCTCCGTTCTTCGTGGGTTCCGCTTGCCAAGGCTTGGTGAGTCCTAGTCCAACTTAGACGCCGCCGACAACAAGAGCCTTCGTGGGACAGCTCGCCTCCTGGTCCTGGTCGTCCTAGACGTCTCCTGGTACCCGTGGCTGCTGCAACAAGCTTCACCTCTTCACCTGCATCTTCACGACATCACCTGGTTCCACATGGTCACTGGCTAGTGACCCCGACTCGGTCCCTTCTGCTTGCAGGTATCCTTCCTTCTTGATCCCGGCCTCGGGATCCACCGGACACTCTTCACTGACTGCCTGTCAGCAACTTTCCTTCAGGCATCCATAGAAGTCCACGACGAAACCAGACGCAAGTTCACACCTATGCACCCGCAGCCCATGGGCTAGGTAACTTGGGTACTCCGGTGCTCACAAGGGTATTGACTATCCTAGGGTCTAGTTTCCGAGTCTCGACTTTCTAGCTATACCAGAAGTGTCCTAAAACTGCTTATTTCAGGACTGTACCATTTCTATCGATTATACGCATTACGCGCAAGTGTTTCCACTCTGCACCTGAATCCTGTGGGCCTCCCACTTCCTAACTGTTGGTAGTGTAGTGTGCCCCAGCGATTCCCTAGGCCTATTCTATTTCCGTGACAGTGGTCCTTATACCACTTTAGTATATGGTTTGCGTGGCCCCTAGGGCCTAACTGTATTACTTACCTGTGTGACTTAATGTATGCTTAAATAAGACTGTTGTACTTACCTCGAATCTCATAGAGAGTGCTGAGGGTTTGACTAGAATAAATACACTTTATTTTATATATATATCTGTTGTGGTGTCCTTTCATTTGGTATTCAAGGGATTATATATGGTATAACAGCTGGCTTCACATGCCATTCAGAGTTTAGCCAAAGACTGCTCTTGTCCATGCTACCACTAGGATAGCTGGTCTGTAAGGTTGACTTTACAACCAATCACCATAAGGGTTGTTTGGACTGATATAAGGTGTACACTAGAACTAGTGACATCATACATTAGGCCAACTTCTCACACGCCCCCAGGGCCCACACGTGTATTTGTGCTATTGCTGACTTGTAAACTAAGTACTTCGAACTCCAGTCTCAAAGAGACTAGAGGGGTGGGATTTATCTTAAAAACATATTTTGAATATATACATGGTGCGGTTGTCTTTTCATTTGATCATTCAAGAGATTATAGACTGGTAAAACAAGCTGCTTTACGTTCCTTCAAGACTTTTAGCCTGAAGGCTGCTCTCCATAGCTACCACTAGGATAGCTTTCAATTAAGGTTGTCTTTAACCTATCACCATAAGGGGTTATTTGGACTGATGCAAGGTGCCCACTAGAATTAGTGGACAGCATATATCAGGCCAACTTCTCACAAGTAGTGCTTACCAACCCCCCCCTAAAAATCTGTTGCATAAAAAAAAAACGACTAATAACATACTCCAGGGAGGAGCTAGCATAAGAAAGGAAGTGAAGCCTACAGGAGGCAAGTAATTTACAGATTGTAAATGAGTGACAAGCCACCCAGAATTGATATTGTAAGTCCACTGGAAAGCAAACTGTACGTCTCGTGGCACAATGCATGGACTGTGCAGATGGAAACTAAAAATAATTGAGTCCATAAATGTATGGAAAGGTTGGGTTAATAAATGACACCATATGTCTGCCTTATAAGTCCCAGTAATTTCTCCTTCCTGTCTGGTTTACATTCAAGAGAAATTCGTTGAGCAGTTTTCAAACTGAAAAATAAGCAAAATATTCAAAATTCAGGCAACTACAATCTGCATGGATCTCAGAAATGTGAATTTTCCACAGGTTTGGGCTATCTTTGCTAATTGACACGATTAAAATCATGACCAGGTCAATAGGTGATACAAAGAGAATGGACTGAGTGCTGAAACTTTTCATACACCCCCCCCCCCCCCCCTCCAGTCACAGGTCTGGGTTGAATCCATCATCGTTCTTTAGCTCACTTCGCCACCCCCAGATCAGACCCAGCTATATGCAAATCAGTCTTGACCCGGTGACTCATGGGAACAGTCCAGTCCGAACTGCCAAGCCAGGTCATCCTGGAACCAGTTTCGAGGTAACACCCCTCAGCCAGGCAAGCTTGAATCCATTGGCAAAGTGAGTTCAAGAGGGGAGCATAATTATAACTAGACTAGTCAAACTGTTTTTAAAATAGTCTGGTCAAATGGATAATCCACCCTAGAGTTCATTCATATTGTTCTGTTGGCAGAGCGCAATGTCTCTACATTTCAGATAACTTCCATGGGAACATGAAGCTAAAAGGCAATGCCCACTACCTTGCCGTACTCCATTAGTATGGATAGGTAGCAGAGGAGGGAAACAAAAATACTGTATAAGCTTTGAAAGAAAAAAAAATAAAAACAAAATTGCCCAAGTATGCGACAGGGTCCAGAAAACAAAAAAGTTCATAATGAAAGTCCCTTTACATGCAGGAAACTAACAAGGTGAACTTGCTGTACCGTGTAGCAATTTTATACTGGGAAACGTCCAATGGTAGAAGATGAGTGCTGAGGAAATCTGTCCAGTTGTGGGAAGACCCAGGTTGGTACACTATTAGTGACAGCCTTGAAAACAATCTAAGGCGGCACAAATAAGGAGCGACTGCCTCTACTCGTTCATATTAAATATAGGCTCTGAGGATTCCTTGGGTGAAATGAATAAGGTAAATCTAGCGCAGGTCAGTCATGGTCATAGTCAACTCCCTTGAAAGCACCTGCACAATCACTTCAAGGCACTAGCTATGTGGTGTCAAACAGAGTTTGATGGTTACAGTGTAATTTTCTTTTATGGGAAGGTGTGGTGAACCATGGACACACCCAATCACCTCAGTCAGTCATAAATCTTTATTCGGCTAAGTAAGCCATAAAAGAAGAGAAACCTTATTTAACAAACCTAAACATAAGATTTTAACCGGCCTAATCAATACCCAGGAATTCATTTTCCAACTATTACGGAGCCGAACTGCAGAGGAGATATACTTTGACCATAAGACAAGTGAATTCATCATTTAAAAAAAGGATTAGACGACATAATGCAGGTTGACACTTTAATGTTTAAAAATCTTAATAATGTTTTTTTTTTAAAAGTGAGTCTTTGCTCAAAGTGCTCTGTGCAGAAATTTAATTACTTGGACACAAGTCTAATTTAGCATCACAATATACATCATGTGGGTACGAAACCAGCAAATGAGCAATACCCATCCTGAACCTGATCAAATAAAACATTTTGGCTTGGTTAAAATAAAAGGAAAGATAGGATTCAATTTGTGGGGAGCCAATTAACAAGGAGTGCTCTACAACACTTTTTTTGACCCTCTCTTGACTATCTCTTACATGTTTCAAATATGAGAGGTAGTCACTTTTGAGCTTGGCTTTTGGAATTGCAGATGTTTTACAGGTCTATTAAAGTAGTCCTGCAATCCCAGCTTCAATTGATCTTGCAGATAAGAGCCAGGGGATGGTTTTTACACAATCCAATGTAAGACAATCTAAAATGTTATCACGATTCAGGGCTGGTTCCTCTTTTACCCAGATGCTACGCCAACGCATCAAAGGTGCTAATTGCATGCGAAAGGATAAAGGTATTACACCCAATTCATTGTGGCACATACTGGCAGGGGTGCTTTTGGGTAATCTCACACGTTTTAACATCATATTCTCCGCTCCCTGGAGGCCCGTCGTATTAGTATAACCCCAGACTCCGGCGCCATATAAAGTAACAGCGCATGTTCGTGCTTTATAAACTTCTATAATTGCTTTTATGGGGCGAGAGCCTAATTTTTTTGTGAATCTAAAAAAGGGCCTCTACGTTTTTGTTGAAGCCCCCAATCCTTGCGTGAACCAAGTGGGACCAAGAATTTCTCATTAAAAAGAATACCTAAATAAGAAAATATTGGCACCGAACACAATGTTTCATTCTTTATATAGAATGTTTGTTTTAGATGGTGGTTTGGTTTTGCAACATTTGTTTTTAACCTAAGATCACTCAAATTCATTAACTGGTTAAAAAAAAATCCTTTGTAGTCCTTCCCCAGTTCTCTACATTAGGACGCAGTCAGGGGGGTGTGGCCAGGCGCCAAAGATGACAGACGCGTTTTGATCGCGCTCTGTGCCGGATCCCCGGTTTATCCTGCTATATCCTGCTGGCGCGGGGCTCCATCCGACCACGGTGTCTGCCTGCTCTGCTTGCTTCGAGGAGCGGCGTCCGCAGGAGGTTCCTGGGGCTCTGTGCTCGTCCCGTGGTGCTCCTGTGAGCTGCGGCCTGCTGAACTACGGAGGCCTGGGCCGGCCGGCTGACGGCACGGCTCGCTCGGGCCGTCCCGGCCGCATCGGAGTGTGTGGCGAGCCTGCGGCGCTCTCCTGCCTGCCTGGGGCTGCCGTGGCGCCATTGTGAGGGGCGTGAGGCACTCGGTGGCTCCCCCGCATTGGACATCGCTGCCCGGTGACCGGCAGCGCAGGGATCCCCGTCCTAGAGGCCTGTGCTGTGCCTGAGGAGATCGCTGGCCTGGTGCTGCGGCTGGTCGTCGAGGCCTTTGGCCCAGGTAGGCCTGTGTGAAGTCCGGCGGAGTGCTTGCTGGCGGTGGGGGGGAGGGGGGGGCCACGGGTGTCGTTCGGGCCTAGGGCCCCCTGCCGGACTGGAGTGTGGAGGCAGGCTGGAGCCTGGGGCCCTACTGAGGCGGACCGGTGCAGTCCTCTGGCTGGGGCGGGCCTGCGAAGGGCGCGGCTGAGTACTACCTGGAGGCGGTTGGGAGCCACGGGGGCCGGTCGGGCCTGGGGCTCCCTGCTGGGCTGAGATGCGGAGATCGGTGGGGCCTGGGGGCCCGGTGCAGATTACTGACTGGGAGTGAGTGGCGGACCCTGCGAATATCCTTGCGGAGCGACGCCCGTGCGGGTAGGGACCCACGGGGGTCAGCCGGGCCAAGGGGGCCCTCGCCTGCACGGGGGGCTAAGACTGCTACACAGTGCTCGATGTGGACCTGGTGACGTGGTCACGTTTGCTCCTACAGTGCCTGGTGTTGCCCTTTGCCGCCTGACCTCACCATCCCTCCTGGAGCGCTCACAGCCTGTGGCGCAGTCGGCGAAGATCCCTGCTGCGCTCCTGCGGCGTGGGTCTGTGTTACCTGGACGTACCCCGCGTGGCCCCGGATGAGACGTGGGGAGTGGAGGGCCGCTCCGCACTGGCGTCTGGGCGTGTACGCCAGGTCCCACGCTAGAGATGCACCTTGCTGTTACGCTGTCCTAATAGTTGACCGCCCGCGAATGCCCACGGCGCAGCAGCTCGTGATGGGGTGCATGAAAGCTAAGTTGCAGCAGGGGCCCTCACGTGGAAACGACTTGGGCCCCTAGTCACTGGTGGCTCGTCGGAATCTACGCCCACGGCCCTAGCAGCCAAGATGGACTCAGTCCTCGCGGCAATGGAGCGGATAGGCGCTGCGGTGGACCACACCAGAATGGATAAGATCGCCTCGGATTTTACCCTCTTACACACGGATCATAAGTTAGCCGACAAGGTTGCTATACAGGGCCAAACACTCACGGAACTCCAAACTATTACGCAAAATCATACTGCGGCGCTGCAGGACCTACTGGACCGGGTTCACGAGCTGGAGGACAAGGCGGACGATGCAGAAGGCCGTTCCCGGCGCAGCAATGTCCGCGTGGTGGGCCTGCCGGAATCGGAAGAGGGAGGTCACCCAGAACAGTTTATGGAGCGGTGGATTCGCAATTCGTCATTGAGAGAGCCCACCGACTCCCAGCTCGGAGACCTCCGCCGGGGGCCAGGCCACGGCCATTTCTCTTTAAACTGCTCAACTATAGGGACCGTGACGAGGTTCTCCGGGAAACGCGCAAGTTGGATGCTCTTAAGTTGGGCGGCAGCCCGGTCATGTTCTTGCCTGACTATACGGCTCGGGTGCAAAAACACAGGAGCAACTATCTCGCAGTGAAATAACAACTTCGTGCCCTTGCCATACCATACTCATTGCTATTCCCGGCCCGCCTGCGCGTCACGGCCAAAGAGAAGACACTTTTTTGATTCCCCAGAGGAGGCATGGGACTGGCTCGAGGAGTCGGGGCTGTGGTCGGGTGCGCGACCGGCAACCGCAGACACTGGTGCAGCGATGGTTGGGGGGGGCCGTCGTCGCCGCGGAGCCGGGAGGCCCCTCCAGCCTGGGATCATTGCCCCGACCCCGGAGAACATGCGCAGGGAGAGACTGGAGGCACTTGAGGCGGTCACCACCCACGGCTCCCCGCGTGCCCAGGATTACTTTGAGCGCCAACTGCAGGTCACGCTGGTGCGGAGCGGCTCATCCTCGCCCTCCACTACTGCCTCAGATGACATTATCCTACCGGCGGTGACTCCGCAAACAGCTGACGATCTTATCTGAATAAGCCTTTCTGCTGTTTTTTCACCATTGTGGACACCGCACGCAAGTAGCCCACTGACAGTCCTTGCTGAACCCTGAACGTGGCTGGGGGCGGGGGTGGTTCTATCGTGCCTCTGATATTGTCTGACCCTGCTGCTGTTGGAGTGGTGGTGCCTTACCTGTTGGCCGTGATGCGGGGGGCCCACTCGGGGGGCTGGGAGGGACCCGGGGCGCCGGGGGTCGGCTGGCCCCACATGCTGACGTCAGGGTTTCCACAAGCTGACATGCACACGTAGGATTGGGGGGGGGGGGGGGGAAGGTTATGGCAAGTCTCAGCTGGCTCACACACCCTCGCAGGTACCCTTCTGCACTGGTTTACACTATTCCATTGTTATGGTAGTTTGGACGGACGCTACGCAATGTCTGCCCCTATGGTTGCGTTGTTCCTGGTTTCTTGGTTATGTTTCTTGTTGCAGCACTTCCGACATGCTATCACCGGGCCTTGTCCCTTGCCCCACCTGCGCCCGGCCTGGCTCTGGCGCCCCTATCCTGCTGGTCTTCTCACGATGGCGCGCACTGACAATCACGTGGAACATCCGTGGCATGAACATGCCCTCATTCTATCTTTGCGTATCTTCAGCGGCACTCGGCAGCTATTGCCCTTCTGCAAGAGACGCATACGACGCAGCAGGAACTGGACAGGTTACGCAGGCGCTGGAGAGGCCAGCTATATGGCACAACTTATTCGGCGCGTGCTCGGGGTACGCTGAACTGGGTGCGGGCGGGAACCCCCTTTGTATGCGAGGGCATGGTAATGGACCCCGCAGGCAGGTACACCCTGGCTTGTGGAACGCTCAACGGCCAGCAAATACTGGTAGGCTCCATTTATGCTCCGAACATCGACCAGGCATTCCGTGGTTACTGGGTGGGGATTTTAATTCGGTGCTGGATACGCACCTGGACAGGTCTTTTCCACCCCTCCGTACTGCGCAGGCTGGCTCGAATGCCCGGGCTCTCGCCGGATGGCTTTCGGATTGGGCGTTGCTGGATGTGTGGCGTTGCCTGCACCCGTACACTCGTACATACTCCTATTCTGTGGTACACGATCTGCACGTCTCTTTAGACAGGGTGGTGGGCTCCCAATCGCTATACTCGCTGATTGAGGTCGCCGAGTAGTTGGGGCGCACCCACTCAGACCACAACCCCCTAAAGCTGCGACTGAACTGGGATCCGGGTCGTCCCCCAGTGCCCACATGGCGTCTTCAACCCGCCGCGTTGGAGCATCCAGAATTCCGCGCCTCTGGGTACGGCTATCCTAGAATATTTTGAATTAAACGAAGGGACGGAGAGTAATGCGCTGGTGGAGTGGGATGCCCATAAAACGGCTATTAGGGGCCACTGCCTCGGCGCCACGTGGAATATACGCAAACGATTGGCGTCATCGCTCACCTGCATTGAAACGCAGTTACTCAAGTATGAGCGGGACGGTGAAGGGGGACATCGCCACTCGGCACAATTGGCACACCTCCGGGCGCAGCATGCTGACCTTCTGGAGTGTCTGCGCTGTCACAATTACACGGCCCATACTGCGCGTACTCATGCCAAGGCTGACAGGACAGGTCGTTTGCTGGCTTGGCTGCTCAAGCAGGAAACCGCCCATGCCCCGATAGGGGCCATACGTACGCCTGAAGGTCCCCTGGTCTACACAGCGCGAAATACACCAAGTGATGACTGATCACTATGCACAGCTGTATCGCTCCCTGGGGCGCTGTTCCGGGCTCGTACTCTACCGCTTCTTGGAAGCCGCCCACCTGCCCACGGTCCCCGTAGACCACCTGGAGTCGCTTGAAGGGCCCCTTGCATTGGAGGAGATTGATGGGGCGATCAGCTCCATGGCTACTGGGAAGGCGCCAGGCCCGGATGGCCTCCCGGTGGAATACTACAAGGCCTATAGGTAATCCTTGGTACCGAAGCTGCACGCCCTTTATTCCGCAGCCCTAGAGGAGCACATTTTGCCCCCCTCAACGCGCGAGGCCTACCTGGTGTCCCTGCTTAAACCGAATAGGGATCCTGTGAGTTTAGGTTCATATAGACCCCTGGCTCTACTTAATGTATACTATAAAATTTTAGCCAAGGTACTGGCGGAACGCCTGGCACCGGTGGTGCCCCTATTGGTACACAGCGACCAGAACGGATTTGTACCCAAGCGGAGTACCTCACTGAACCGGAGGCTTTTTTTCCGGGTGGCCTCAGAGTGTGGGCGGAGGTGGCCTGCTGTGGGTTGTCTCACCCCAGATTTGGAGAAAGCTTTTGACTGTCTGGAGTGGGGCTATCTTGCGTCAGTGCTGACGAGATATGAACTGGGCCTGGAGTTCCTCCAGATGGTGGCACTCCTATACAGGAGCCCAACAGTGAAGGTAAAAACGGGGCCCTACATCTCAGCTGCGATACCAATCTACAGGGGCACCAGGCAGGGGTGCCCGCTCTCGCCCCTCCTGTTTGCACTGGCAATGGAGCCCCTGGCATCGGCACTGCGCTCGTCACTAGGTGACGGTATTCCTCTAGGGGACGCGATGCATCAGGTGTCACTATATGCGGACGACCTTCTGATATTCGTCCGGGACGTCAGAAATATTCCTGTCGCTCTAGAGCGCATATTCAAGACTTCGCCGCCATCTCGGGGCTTAAGGTGAATGCCGCGAAGTCCTGTTTGTATGCGTTTGGAGGGAACACCCCGGACCCAGGATACGTCCTGGATGGTGTGCGCGTGCAGTGGAAGGCAGACACTTTCCGTTATCTGGGAGTCCAGATATATCGCCAGCCGGCAGACCTCATTGAGGGCAATCTGGGCAGGGCGGTGTCGGCAATCAGGTCCCAGATGCGTTTCTGGAGCACGCTCCCACTCACGGTCACCGGCAGGGTGGCCCTGGCCAAGATGGTGATACTTCCCCGTCTACTGTATTACTTTGCCAATCTGCCAATATACGTCCCAGCAGCCTTCTTTACCACACTCATAAGGTCACTCCGGGATTTTATTTGGGGCAGCTCGCGCCATAGGTTGGCTTTGCCCAAGCTCTACCTGCCTTCCGATCAGGGAGGCCTGGCTGCGCCGTGCTTTGAACATTATTACTTGGCAGCGCAGCTCCAGTGGGTAGCTCGTTGGTTGGCGGGTAGGGGTTTAGATGACACTGCAACAACAGCGTCTCTATAGCGGACGTTACTAGGCTCTTCCATCCGGCCGCAAAAGCTCACGTGCCGTCACCGCTCCTTATGGTAGTGGCCTACAAATGCTACCGCCGCAGCTTGTATCTCACTAGAGCCCTGGTTCCATATGCCCCGGCCATTCCACTGGAGGGCTCCCCGAGCGGGCGGGGGGTACTCACTGCCACGGAACTAACCAAGTGGCATACAGCCGACATACAGACCTTGGGTGATCTCTACCGGGAGGGTGCTCTCTTGGGCTACGAATCCCTGGTCGACGAGACGGGCCTGCCACCAGGGCAATTCCTCACGCATCGTTCCCTGATCGCGACATTGGCGGCTAAGTGGGGGGACATGTCGGTGGAACCATGCCAACACCTCACACTACAGTATCTGCATGTGTTGGTGCGGGGCAGCCACTTGATTCGGTGGTTTGCGTCCTCCTAACGCACGCACGCGGCAATCAGCCTGGAACCACTTCGTCGTAAATGGGAAGCAGACCTGGGGAGGCCGCTGGACGATCGGGAGTGGGGCAGGACACTGCAGAGCCCAACACTAGTACCGCCCAACACTAGTACTGCGCAACATGCGATTCCACCAGATACAGCTGTTCATACTTCACAGGGCGTACCTCACACCCGAAATGATTAATAGATATTTCCACTGCATAGATGCAGCTTGCCCCCGCTGTGCGGAGCCGGGAGTGGGGCTGGTGCACACGCTGTGGAGCTGTCACGCGCTGCGTTCATACTGGGAGTCAGTTCACGAAAGGCTGCACATGTGTACGGGACCCACCATACCTTTTGAGTGGCCCGTCTACCTACTGCACCTATTCCGCAGAACACCGGCCGTGAAGGCCACCTCCCGTTTCCTTGACTTGGGACTGGTGGTGGCTAAACGGCTGCTCACAAAACACTGGAAGGCATCAAATCCGCTGCACGTGCGGGCGTGATGGCTCTCACTTCAGGCATGGGCTAAGGCGGAGGGCATAGCTCTCCTGAGGGTGGAAACACTGAGACTTAGGAGGACACCTATCACAGCACAATGGGACGGTTTCCTACAGGCCTTGGCACGGATCGAAGGGGACTCTACAGAGAGTATCACGGCCCAAGAGGGAGGGGTGTCCCCGGACACGGTTGAGCGTGTACATGAGGTCAGTTAATCTGCCAATTAGTCAGGAGTGTAATGTCTGATGCTCAGGGTAGTCTGTGTCATTTCTCCAATGTGGGACTACTCGTTTGGGGGGTGCTGGGGAGGGGGGGGGCTGGGGAGGCCACTGTAAAGTATCGTGGAATGTATCTTTGTAGGTTGGACTCTGCTGCTGTTTCTTGGTTGCTGGGGGATCTTTGGACGTTCCGCCTCCTGTTAATGTTATATTTCATTATCTGTGCCTGCAAGTATCCTGATGGATTTGTGTAGACTATGTGCATTATGCCGCTGGTCCTATCATACCAAAGCATGACACGGTGTATCACACTGGGATTTGCATCATCATTGCCTGGCTGTTAAATCCTTTGACTGCGGAGCGAGTGCTCCTCCTGTCCCATGATTCAACTCCTTTGGTTAATCTATTACTTCATGATTTGGTCACTGTTAAGCGCATCCTAGTGCTTGTCTATAACCTGTAAAACTTGCAAAATAATAAACATTTATCAACAAAAAAAAATTAGGACGCAGTCGTCAGCATATAACAAGGCTGGTAAAGACCTGCGGCATATTGTGGGTGCATCTACATTTCCTATTCTGATGTGGCTCTAAGTTGTTTATGTATAAACTGAATAGGAAAGGGGCAAGTACACATCCCTGATGGACCCCACAATCCATCTTTATAGGTGGGGTAAGCTCACCAGCTGCCCCGCATCGTACTCTTCCTGTGACTCCCTGATGCATTGAAGTTAAAAAATGGACAATAGATGAATCAATGCCCATAAGCGGCATTTTCTCCCACAATTTCCCCCTCTGCACTTAGTCAAAGGCAGACGCCAGGTCCATAAACCCAAGGTATAAGGACCCTGACTTAGCCATGGTATATTTGCCAATGACCAGATGCAGATTAAGGCACTGTTCTACAGTGCCCAGGCCTTTCCTGAAGCCGTATTGGACAGCAGAGAACTTTCCGTTTTCTGTTATCCAAGTCTCCAATCTCTTCAGTATTACTCCTCCCATGATCTTACAGGAACTGTCAATTAGAGAGACTGGTCGATAACATTTAGGATCTGATCGATCTCTGCCTTATTGTATTAGAACTGATCTTCAGGACTCCGGAGGGCCCTGGGCAGCATAACATCTTAATAGGTTAGCAACGGTAGCCATTGGGGGATATTTGCTAAAAATAAATCTGCAGGTATACCATCCGGCCCAGGGGCCCTGTTCTTTACAGTCTGGAAAAGCACCCCATTTACCTCATCTAAAGTTGGGGGTTCCAAGGGAGACACCACATATTGAGAGTAGGCACCACATTGTGTCTCAGTGCTATTACTGTAGAGACCAGCAAAGTATTTCACCCACATTTCAGGCATAATTATTGCATCAGTATTGCCATTTTTGCGTCACTAAAGTACTCTTCATTGACAGTTTAAGAAAAGTTTAATTCTTTACGCTGGGATGCCAATTGTATTTGTCCCCATGCTTCTTGCCTAATCTCCATCTTCCGTTTCTCCAGCGCGCGCTTATAATCTATGCGCATCTGTCTCACTTCCACCTTGTCTCAAGATTTGATTTTTAGGGTCTTTATTATGTAATTGAGAACATTCCCTGTTGAACCACCTTTTATTTTTCTGTATTCTGTTAGGCTGGTTCTTGGTTAGGAGTACCTTTATTGTCTCAGCCATGAAAAAAATCGTATAAGGCAATAACTGAGGCATTTAGGTTTCCCCAGACAATCCATTAATTGCCCAAGGTTGCTCTTTATAATCTCCAAAACAAGGTCTGGATTAACAGTCGACCACTTCAGAGTTAACCCCTTATTTTTAGTATAAGACAAGGGGACTACTTTGACTGGTATAGTAAAAGGATCTGATGGGACCACTAATTTTAGTGTTAAGGGGTAATGATCACTAAAATGTATTTTAGGTATATTAAAAATCAGTTTGAGAGTTAAAATTATCAGACAGAATAATAAAATCAATCAACGTCCCTTGACCTCTTCCTACATGTTACCACATCAGAATTTAAGAGCTCAATAAAATCTAAGTTTAAGAAGAGTGAAAATTTCAACAATAAGGAGTTCAAAATGTTCCCACAAGGATGTTCAAAGTGGTAACCACCCGCCGTATCCCTTGCTAGACAGTGACATGCCTCACGTTTAGACAGAGCACAGTTTACAAATAAACTCCCCTCCCCCCCTTAAAGTATTACATAGTCCGTTTTTATCTCCTCAATATGGTTCATTAGTGCAGTTTCTAATTCCTGGGCAATGGTAATGTTTGCACTATTAAAATTAGGGGGTGGAATTTCTTTTGAACAAAATATTATCTGGAAATGCAGGGATTCCAACTGCATTTTCATAACTCTGCCATTTAATGTTGAAATCAGAGTTAATAAGCCACCTTTATTGTGACCACCTACAGACAATCTAGCTGGTGTGTGAACAGAATAAAAGCCATTTATGTGAGCTATATCGCACATCCAAGTTTCCTGTAAGCAAACTATACTAAATTTACTAACTAACTCTATCCAGTCTTTAATACCCAATTTGACAGACCCGCTATATTCCAGAAAAGACTGGCGTGTGTAATTGCACTAGTGTGAGCGGTGTCCTCGCTCTCTACACAGCCAGTATCTATGACATCCCCTTCTACTGTCAACATATTTGTTGATACATTGGGGTTCAGAGCACTAGCTAGTAGTGCATCAGGGCATGCTAACAAAAGATCTGCTATACCATCATTGAGTGAGTTAACAGGGTTGGACCCTATAGAATATGTAGGATCTAATAAACAATCCTGGTTGGGATGACCAGAAGCTTTTGAAATTGTAGTGTGGAAAAATAACGGAAGTCACCAATATGTGAGATGTCTGGCACAGTGAGTAAGGGCAGACACTTGTCCTATTGAGCATATATAATGTGGCAATGATGTGGCATGGTTGGGGTGGATGTCTAAGACTAGAAAATGGGTAGTAGTACATAATGATCTGTATAAAAAAAAAAGCAAAGAGAAGATCAGGGCACTAAGAAGCCTGCACCAGTCAAACTAGTATTGTGATATGAAATAGCAAAACAATGTGGTGCAAAGAGCCAGGGACGTGAGCTTCATGCGTCCCTAATATTTGGTGTAACCCAAAAGATACAAAGAAAAATAGTAGCTCAGCACACAACTCAAGTACAGTTATTGTAGACAAAAAGTATGTCAAGATCAGTGAACATACAAGTATGTAATATATCCCAAAAGATTCACGATAAACTTCAGTATCTTGATGATGAATTTTTCTTTATTTTGTTGTTCAAGTGTCTGATTTAAAAGTACAGCATACAATTCATAGCCTAGATCTGTATTGAATTATGCCATGTCTCAGCAATACAGGTGCCCTTTCAGGAGCAGAATGCAACCAAATGGTTAAGTGACTCCCCAATGAGGTGCTCACGTTCCCATTCAAAGCAGCTCTAGAAACAAATGCTACATGAACACTCAAGAGACAATTAGAGGCTATACAGGGAATACTCTTGAGGCGGTCGACTTCGAAGCTGGGTGGAACCCCATGAGATGTGCGAGAGCTGGAGGTGAACACCGGCTAAAACCATGGAGTAAAATGACGAGGATTCGAGAAGACTCAATACATCTCCAAGTCTTCCATTGCAATCAACAGAAAAAAAAAACTTCATATTTATCACTCCAACATGTAAACCAAATAAAAAGACCTCAAAACACTTTAGATAAACTGTTCCCCTTCACACATCTTTGGGTGTCCTTATTCCTTACGAAGTCAGCAGCTAACCGAGGCCTATAGGATTTGAGGTGGGCGTACTCGTGTGCACACTGCCAACATCCCACGCTCAAGTGCTTCAAGTTCCTCATACACCATACTTTTGCCTTTAAATTTACAGCAAAGCTTCACTCATGTATTCTCTTATCTAATCACCCTATCAACCAGCTAATTTTAATCTCCAACTCTGAAATCCTGGGAACCTCTGTAGCCAAGTCCATGAAGGAAACTTTGCAACGTCAAAAATACTCCGTACCAGGCATGTCCCAATACAAGCAAACAACCTCGTCAGCTGCTCAACTAATGGGCAACACTGCATACATACAAAGGAAACCGCTACCATCTGCTCATCCATGTAAACCCTCTTCCACATAACTCTGCTTCTGGGCTGGACCAACCACAAAGCCATCTAATTCAACCTCCTGCCCTCAGACCCTTCCATTGGAGAGAATTCCATGCCTGCAAAGACTCAACACATTCGAAGAGAGCTCACACAATTGTCATACAATAAGCCACTCACAATTGTGCGCTTTGAGTAACTATCACCCAAGCGCTACTGAAGCACTATGGCTCAAAATAATCCAGACCTAGTCCTATGGCACACCCAACAGCTCACAGACATCAGCTACATCACACAATACATGAAAATACACAGCTGTACGAAGGCCTACCCACCCAGAACATCCATTAATATATAACAAAAAACAATTAAACAAAACACTAAACTAAGTCAAGGATGCTTTCTATGCCAGCATCATCAATGCAGAGTGTCAAAAGTAGGGCTTTCCTTAACACCATTAAAACTGTTTGCTGTGAATTGGCTCTGCCATTCAGGGCCGGCATTAGGGTGGTGCGACCGGTGCCACCGCACCCGGTGCTGGATTACTGGGGACGCCGTGTTTGAAAGTTTATTATGCTTTTGAAGCACCTGCTGCAGAGTTTCTTTCCCCGGCAATTACCAGGCCTCACATAAATGTAAAGAAAACTCGTGTGATTAATTATCTTCCTGGAGAGAGATGAACATTTTGTATAGTTGTGCTTTTGACTTAGGTGAAGTTAGTGCAGAGGGTTAATATGCCTGCTGCAAAGAACGTGTACCAAGTAGATTACAGTGTGTGTATGATGTAAACAGATCAGCAGGTTACTGCTTTCAAAAGAGACCTCCTTTTGTTACTTGCAATTTAGAACTTAAAGTCCTAATATAGAATAGTGAGCTATTAACTTTCATCCTAGAACTGCATACCCACTGCAAAGTATACATTAGAACATTGATTAATGTTGCAAAAGGGGTTAATTTGGCTAGAAATCGATTATTAAAGAAAACTCCCCAACTATGCGGTTTCTTTTTCGATTAAGAGTTTGTGCTTCTCCACACCAAGCACTCTTAAACTATACTGCCTACCAGTATGGATGACATGCGACTCCTACACTTTGTCCTTTGGCTTATGTAACATTTCCCATACACTGATTTACACACGTCTGATTTATTGTCTGTGTAATGTGCGTGTGATGCAAAGTGCTCGCACTCCCTACACTGGTACGAGTGGCAGCAATGCTATAAAACTAATTAAACGTATCTGAGAGAGAGTGGTTATGGAGACTTGGTCACTGTTAAAGGGTGCTAGTGAGAATCCGTGGTGGAGGAGGTCATTGGGGTGACGCCAACAAACATTGTCGCACAGGGCGCCACCAGCACTAAAGCCGGCCCTGCTGCCATTCTTCACTCCACAGATAAATACACTAACCAGGACAAAATGTAATTTGGAAGCACAGACCCAGATAGCCGCTGACAGCACACATATTGTAACATGCCCAAACAGATACATTTCAACACCATAAACAAGACCCCTCAAGACTGAAACCACTGAAAGCCACATCCTTTAATGAAGTCATTCTACTTATTTCAGAGTGAAATTCATCATCTACTCAATATAGTGAAATAATTCGCCTCTCAATATTTTTGAAATCCTCATTTAAGACAACCTTCTTTGGCCCAGACGATCAGGTACCATCCAGTTACTCGATTTTAATTCCTATCTAAAAAATGATTTCCATTTTACAGACAGTAAACTGGAATCGTACATTCCTATATTAAAAATAAACATATAAAAATCAAATAATTACGTTTTGAAAGTTCAGGAAAAAGGAGAACACTGGACCTTGTCCTCATGGAGCAGAGTGATGCCTGCCTGTGTCTGCCATCTATGGCACTGTGCCAAGTGCATCTGCGGGTCTTGTGGTCAGGGGGAGCCAAGTACACCAAGTTATTGGTGTGGCTTAGTTAACAGGAACCAGTTTTGAATAGAACTGGTGAAACATCGCTGGTGGGAAGGGCCTGTGGCAGGCTCTTCGATTTTTCCTGTACGTAAAATGTGATCTATTCAGATTGAACTTGCATTTAATTTAAAATGTGTGGTGGCGGCACATGGTCATTTAAAGGCAGCACATTTTATCGAAATGGCCCCTCTGTGCATGCAATTGTACTGGTAAAACTACAGTGCAGAAAGAACCATGTGTGGAAATTGGGTTGCGGCTCATATTTCTCCTTCGAGCATCACAGTGAAATGTATTGATTATTTTGAGCATACTAAAATCAGTTTTTCCCTCACACTTCAGGATTACAATGTGCTTCATTTGTACATTCCCAACTGCTGATATACATGTTGGAACATTTGTACAGTAAATCTACAGGGGATCCATTCATACTCTGTACCCCAGCAAGATTGTCACATTTCAGTTTACAAACTCCTCAATTTGCAGTCAGAGACAGAAATGAAATCCAACCCGTTACTAAATAAGCAACAGTTAGAATACATGGTGACATTTGACCTCTATCTTTGGACAAAGGAAATGATGGAAGATAAAAACGCATCTTTATTGCTCTTTCACCTTCTGAACCCCAGCATGACTATTTTGGGGTGCTGCAGCACCCCTACCTCCAGTGCCTGTGGCTCCATGTCTCATTAGCTGGCTGGCATGCCTCACGAGAATACAAATATCCAAACTCATTCACAAAAATGAGCTACAAATCCATAGGCTCAATTGCCATAATTAGTGTTAGAGCCTAATCAGTCGCTCGTTCAATAACCTTAATGAAAGTTAAACGAGTATCTGGTATATTTGGTTATCAATGACTGCACATTAAAAAGATTGGTTGTAGACTCCAGCACTAAGATGCACATTGGGTATAGTGTTTTATTTTAAGGGCTGTACTGAAAGACCCAGTTTATCTGCACAGTAATGGGATCCTCAGTTTTAGAGGCCAAACATTTGCCTCTCTCTAACAAAGCACAAGGGCGCCTGGATCTTAAAAGGGGGGTGGGTGACTTAATTACAACATGAAGAGTCCAGAATGAGAAGGGCATCTATAGTTTGAATAATTTAAAGTTTTGCCAGTATCCATTTCCATATTCCACCTTCAAGATATGGTTGCCATTATAACTGAATGCTTACACCCGAGTCAGATTAGAGGAAGGATCTTACGCAGAACGTTTAACGAGAAACAGCAATTGGAAGTGTATTTATTAATTTGGGGTTTGAAGGATAAAATTGCATCAAATTTGAAGTCCATTTATACTCAAAAGACAGTTGATGCTGGTCCTCTGTCTGCAGCCTCTAAAAACTGGACGAGGCGTAGTACGAGGTAACGGGATTAGCAGAGCTTTTAAACTTTACAGTGTTTTACTATAAGTAGCACTTGGAAACCGCAAATGATGATCTGGTTGTCCAGACATTACAGGAGCCAAGTGTCATCGCCAAAAGTGTAGGTTAGAATCCAGGTGCTCTGGTTGGCACAGGTAGGTACTTGTGACAAGCAGGGAACCTTTCCTCTAGTCAGGATAAGGGGGTACACTCCTAAATAACCCCTGCTCACCCTCTAGGTAGCTTGGCGCGAGCAGACAAGGCTTCTCAGAGCGTTATAGGTTAAGCATTTGTGAACACATACAGTAACCAAGTGACAACACTACAGATGGACACCACACAGGTTTTTATATTAAAAATAAGGATTCTTTATATATAGAGTTACCACAAGACTATTAAACGCCAAAATACACAATACTGTTACTTAAGATAGTAGAATTTTGCTTAGTTCTCTTAAGTTCTTAAATGCAACACTTTAAGTCAATGTACCTTTTAGATGCGACACGCAGGGCAACGAAAGTGTTGCAACGATGTTGATGCGATGAAGTTTTTGGTGCAAAGAAATAAAGACGTGAAGATCTTCCAGATGCGTTACGCTTCTCCGAGATTACTCGACGCATCCACTACAGCGGCGTCACGCTTCACGCGATGCGACGACAGAGGCCTTGGCAGCGGCACTCTTCTCCGACATTTGCGAGACGCTTCCGCTCGATGCGATGTTGCAGCGGTGACACCCCTTTACGTGATGCGACGACAGCAGCTCCGACGGCGGCACGCTTCACCGTGGATGCGAGGCGCTTTTCTTGATGCGGTGCGATGCGTCAGCTACGATGGCGACACGCTTCTTCGGCGTTGCAAGACTCTTCTTGGATGATGCGAGATGCTTCCGCTCGATGTGATGCTGCAGCAGCGACACTTTATGAGATGCGACGACAGCAGCTCCGACGGCGGCACGCTTCTCCTCCTTCAGTCGCGCTTCCAGCTCCTTGCGATACGCAGTCCCTCAGAAGGCCCAACAACAGCAGCAGGCACTTCCAAAGAACTCTGGGGAGCTGAGGGGTGAAGTCTGTTCCTGAGACTTCAGCAGGAGACAAGCTCTATTCCAAGCCCTTGGAGATCTTTAAGCACAAGTTGAAATAAAGTCTTTTGTAGTCTTTCTCCTCTCCTTCAGCAGCAAGGCAACCACTGCAGGTCAATCCCCCAGATCAGGGACAGTACTCCTTACAGCTTTCCCAGTTCCTTCTCCTCAGGCAGAGGTTCTTCTTGTCAAGTAGGATCTAATTTCTTGGGAGCAGGGTCCCAATACTTATACCCCCAATTCCTTTGTTCCTCTGGGGTAGAGGGGCCTTTGCCCAGTCCAAACCAGTTCCTGAGCACTTTGACATGACTGACTTTCTATTCAGGGTGCAGGGCAGAGACATCAGCCGCTCCACAGGAGGTGGAGCCAGCATTGTGGTGGCAGAGCACATCCCTATTCAGAGTCCAGGTGCACTCCTCCCACCCATCTGGATGTCACTCTCTATTCACCACCAGGCTACATAGCCCTGCCCCTCTGGGTTTCCCCAGCCCTGTCACTCACACAAACCAGACAGGCAGATACACATCATAGCAGAGGTGGACTGAAATGGTTAGGCAAGCAAATATCAACTTTCTAAAAGTGGCATTTGCAAAAACAGAATATTAAAATAAACTTTACTAAAAGATGTATTTTATCATTCTGAGTTCAGGCATACTAAACTCGAATTTCTACCAAGTTCCCTGGGTCTGTTAGGATCATAGGATGTAACAATTCTGACAGCCCATTCTGGCCTATGGGAACAGGTAGCCTTGCAATAGTGAAAAACGAAAATGGCTGTAATTCACTATGACATGCCACACACATCAGGGCTTGTCCTACCTTGTGCTTACACCCTGCCCTTGGGCCTACCATAGGGGTGACTAATATGAAGTTAAGGGAAAGTTTAGTGACTGGGAAGTGGGTGCACTTGCCCAGTCAGCATGACAGTACCAGACTGCACGCAGGTTCTGCAATGGCAGACCTTAGACACATTTTACTAGGCCACTTCTGTGGGTGGCACAACCAGTGCTGCAAGCCCACCAGCAGCATTTGTATTTACTGGCCCTGGGCACTCCTGGTGCACTCTACTGGGGTCTGACAGTAAACCAAATAAGTAAATCATGGAATCCAACCAACATATACTTTTTAAATAGAGAGCACTTGCACTGTGGCACTGAGCAGCTAACACCAGCAAAACACATGAGGCACAGTGAAAAAAAAGTGGAAGGGAGACTCACGCCACGGTGCCAGGTCTAACAGTGTAGACGAAATATTAAGAGTCGAATGAGCAATGCTAGTGTGGGCTATTGTAGCAACATAATAAACAAATATTGAACGAAAAGAGAAACCCTGCAGTAGAACACAGGCAGGAATGCTCAAAGTAAAAACAAATGGCTTAATAGACTGCAGGAAGGTTTGTGAGAAATTTTAGGTCTTTATTCTTAACTTCTGCATCAGACACATTATGCAAAAGGATGTCAGGGAGACCATTACAAAGGCAGGTAAGAGGTGTAGGAGTATGAGCAGTAGTCTGCAGCACTCATTCACGATCACGTAGAGATCTAATGCCACTACCAAGCAGGGTCAATTTCCATGGGCTACACTAAGCACAGCCTGTGAAGGATCCGCACAGGAAGACAAGCATTTGAAAGCGGAATACAGACAACGTTCTATGATGTTTGGTTTGAAGTACAATTAGTAATATCTACAATAGGCTTTAAAAAAAATAATTAAAGGAGCCACCACAAGAAGTAGTTTTCCTTCTGCAGGAAAGGACAAGGAGGCAAGTAAATGGTCGTAGATCACCTGCAGAAGAGAAATCATAATTTTTACTTCATGTAGGAGAAATACAACAGAACATGCAAGTCAAAGGGCAAGCCCGACCTAATAGACATAGGTGTATTTAAACAAATCTGGGTTAGAGAAGCAGCTGAGTGGCTAGGGGCAAGAATAACGTGTGCACAAATGTAAGAGCTGATGGAATTTAAGGCAAAGATATCTTAAATTTAGATGGGAAAAAAATAGCAGATATGAGTCTTGTGCACGGGATTTGGAACTTGTGAAAAGTCTGAAAACCAGTGTTCGTCAAGTGTTTAAGTTGAGCATCAGCGTGCCTGCAAGTCCTGCTGTAATCACTAGTACAGAGTGTAATCCTGCCTGCTGCTTGCCATTGGTTAATAACTGCGTTGCTCTTCTTTCCCATTTCCCTATTGGTTGGTGCTGCGGATACAACATTTCCAGTTTATGCCGAGGTGCACCGGCCAACTACAATTTACTTACGCTACGAGAGGGTATCAGTTTCTTCAAGGACCATTTGTTTTATTTCCTGCTAGTAATTACTCGTACAGCGTGCATAACGTTTAGACACGGATGTCGTGCTTCATGGTATAGCATGGCGCCCGCTTTTACTTTTTTTATAAATCACCTTGGTGCCTGCTTTATTGGCTGCCAGGCACTTACATTTTGATATACAAGGGCGCCGCGCTTTGTTTTAGCTCGGTACCCGCTTCCATGTTTAAAACACGGGGCCCATGCTTTAGGTTTCAGCGCAGCACCGGGTTTACCATCAACACCATTTTGCATTGCAAAACACGCAGGTATCGTGCAGCACGGTGCCAACTGACATGTAAAAGTGGCACAGCCCCCCTGGCTGATTATACTCACTAATTCGCAATATGTATGCAACCACGACCTGCAATAACGTGGAAGGATATTATGAAAACTGTAGGCCATGGGGCCTTCTGTTTATGTGCAGGAATACAGTAATGTGCGGATAACAAAACGTTAGGTCAGTTTCTTATCTAAAACCGGCATCGGCCTCACAAAGAAAACACAGCAGATATGCAAACCGCTGAGCATCTGTGCGCTTTCTAATGCCCAGCCAATGCACAAAGTAAACGCCGGGTGTGAAGTTCACACTATTGTACAATTGTTTTGCGGAGCTTAGATTAAGGGAGTCATGCGTTTGTAGTATTTACCAAACAAAAAAAAAACAGCAGAACCGAGCTTTCGGATAACTGTTCTACCCGTTTTAATGGATTCCCTACAACTGGAGGCATTTACAGGCCTCCGTTCCCCTCTCGTCTGCTCGTCCCCTTTACCACCCCCCAGCATCCTCTCCTCCGGAAAGGTAGGTCTGCTTGCTTCACTTAGCTCCTGTAAGAGTTTGAGGCGCCAGGACAGATCGAGCGTGCTCTGAAAACGCAGACCGTGTTACCGAGCCAATCCCAAGAAACACTCGAAGACATTCCTCCCAATAATTAGTCGTGTTCTAGAGGACGACATTTATCCCACCGGTTAATTTGTTTTAACAACATTTTTCCCATTAATCAATCGTGTTCTAGGCAATTCTGTTTTTTTGCATGGCCGTGGCTCGGGTTTCCAGTTCTTCAAATGAAGTTCTTACAAATTAATTTTTTTTCTGCCGAACTTTCCTTAAAGTAATTTTAACTAACCGTGTTCACACGAATCTGGTGGAGAAGTGTGGCTCAATGATTAGAGCGGCAGACCCTGATGCTGAGGTCTAGCCCGGGACCAGGGTTCAATTCCCCGTCTCGGCGGGTCTTGGGCTCAAAAATTCCACGGACATGATAATTCTTGCCTCGGTGCCATTCCAATCATGGAGTCCCACTCTGCAACTCTGGGCAAAAGCTTGCTTAATCTCCACAACGCTAAGGATGCCTGGCCTCCACCTTGGGGGTGCCCAGGAGTGGACGCCTCACAGGGAAAGCCAGGATGGGTTCCACAGCGGTATTCGTTCAAGCGCCTTGAGACCCTTACGGGTGAGTAGTGCGCTATACAAGTATCAATTTACATTACATTTATAATTCTGATGCACTTAAGTTTACCACTTAAAAATATGACTGAGAATTCGAATGACGCTAAAGGTTACAATTTGCGCAGAATTAGTACAACACTGGGACTAGAGGCAAGTAAAGTAGGTGAGCTGAATCTTCTCAGAATAGTAAAATAATTTAATTCTTAAGGCAGATGATTTCTCTATAAAAGGCTTGTTTCAGGTGAGAGGCATTAGTTTGCAAGGTGATCATGAACGATTTCAAATCTCAGATTTTAAAAAATAATCTGAAATTAACATGGCAAATGCTAAAACAGAGCAACATACATTTGCCAATCAGAAATGAGAAACCATTGAAGCATTTGGAAGTCAAATCTACTCGTTATATTTAGCAATGAGGGACATTCCTGTTCTCTCTAAACAAGCTTGTTTCAAACGTAAACTTATTTTTTCAGCAAGATCAACGAATAATACTTTGCATTGTCCATCCAGAAATGGTTTACCTCCAGCGCAATGTCCATGACTAGATGGGCTCCGAAAAGCCGTAATATGTTGTGGCAGCTGTAGCTTATATACATTTATATTTAAATCTACACATCTCTGTATGTGGGGTGTAGATTCAGGTTTTGGATGGGTAGCAAGTTACACCGTGAAGCAGTATGAGGCTGGGATAGTGTGTTATTTCTTTTGCTGCTGTATGCGAAATGTTTTGTTATGTAGGAGTGACCTGCAAAATGCTAGTCTTAGGGTACAGTTCATAGTAATATGATAGTTATGGGCACTATATTTATGCCATACTGCAATATTTTCCTCTTAATTAAAAAGTTGAGACATCATTCCTCCCCCCAGTGCACCGTTTACAAATTTCTATAAAATACTTTCTAGTTATAATGCATCAAAAATTACTAAAAGCCCTGCCACGTGTCTAGCCCTGCACTGGTATGCCCTTTGCAATCTAGCAGGTCATCTTCCAATTGCTGAATGCTGTAGTTAAGTGGTAAACTGATGAGGACGTTAAACTTTAGTCCCAATAGTGTTAAAGTTGACAATAGTGAAGCCGTATGGGACACAATGTGCTGTACTGGCACCAGACAAAACGTCCAATCTCACGCCACCAGGAACACCAATGCCTTCCATTCTCAGGGGTCCACCTCAGCCCTACGCTCTTCAACATCTACATGGCTCCACTCTCCCCCATTGTCAGAACCTACGGACTCAACATCGTGTCATACGCAGACACCCAACTCATCCTCTCCCTATCCAACGAACCCGGCACCGCTAGACAACTTTCGAGAAGGCATGGAAGCAGTCGTCAAATGGATGAAAAACAGCTGCCTACAACTAAAAACCAACAAGACAGAAGTACTCATCATGGGCCCAAACCCTGATGCCTGGAATGATACCTGGTGGCCACCCGCCTTTGGAAACCCGCCCACCCCCACTGACCACGCACGCAAACTGGGAATCATCCTGGACTCAGCTCAAAATGCACCGCCAAATCAACTCTGTCTAGTCCTCCTGCTTCCACACCCTCTGTTCCTATGCAAGACCTTCAAATGGATCCACATCAAACACAGAAAGACCATCACTCACGTCCAAGTCACCAGTAGACTAGACTATGGCAACACTACGCCGGGATAAACAAATTCCTCACCCGCAAGCTACAGAACACCGCCACAAGACTGGTCCTAGACCTCCCAAGACACTGCCACATCTCAGAGCACCTGCACACACTCCACTGGCTCCCCATCGAGCCCAGAGTCACCTTCAAGATGCTCACCCACGCACACAAGGCCCTTCATGACACTGGACCAGCATACCTGAACAGCAGATTTATTTTCCACGCACCCCAAAGGACCCTATGATTAGCCCAGCTCTCCTACGCCGTGGTGCCAAGCACCAGAAAGACCAGATCAGGAGGCCGCTCCTTCCTCTCGGCCAGAGCCTGGAACTCTCTTCCGCTCCACCTCTGACAGACAACATCACTTCCCATCTTCGCAAGAAACCTCAAAACCTGGCTCTTCGACCTACCCCCTCATTGATGGACTGGAACCTGCACCTTCCCTAACCCCAGCGCCTTGAGACCCTTACGGGTGAGTGGTCACGCTTAAACGCCCAAATGGAATCTTCCAGAATCAATTAATGTCCATCTTAGCACTGCACTTCCTTAATTTGCAGTGTAACTGCTTCTTTACAGGCATTTCATTGTTAATGTACAGTGCATTATTTGTAAGCATGTCATAAGTGTGCCATTCAATGTGCAGTACTAGTACTTTTTAATTTGAAACACCAATAGCTCAAACTTTCACTAATGCAAGACCTACTGTATTGAAAATACTTGTTTGTATAAGTGTTACTTGCTGAATATATGCAGCTATGAGAAACAGATTTTACCACGGATGGCTTTGATAGGATTTTTTGATGAGCACTACATGCCTGAGAGGGGAAAAACTTCAATTTGAGAACAAAGGGTTAGGGCTAAAGGCACGTTCGGCATTTTTGAGGATCTCATTGAATAGATCAGCTGTGCACAATGGTTTTCTGGGCTTTGAGTAATTAGGCTGGTTCTGAAATAGAATTACAATATTAAAGGCAGTACGACTGCAGGTGTTGAAGTGTCTGGTCTGGAAAGGCAATCAAAGCAATACGGCACCAATGAGCACTTGTAAACTAGGACTGCTGCACCTTAATCCAACATTGTGACTAGTAGGGACAACATGCTTATGTTTTGACTAGGTACAACCTTCTTATGTTTTGACTAGCCTGTAAATAAACCTGAAAAGGTAAAGCAAAGTGATAAATCCAGGAAGGGTGGGGTGTGGGGGGGTGGGAGGGAGAGAAATCGATAAGAGTAGGATGTCTGCTTGAGAGGGCAACCATTTGTATTGCATCTTAACATTGAAAAAGCTCTTACAATGCCTATGCGGGGAAATTAAGTATTTGCCTACACGGGTAGCAAGCTATACCATGTAGGATGTGTAGTATGATGGTTGCCTTTGTTACGATCCTATGTGGAACTGTTTTAATTTCATGCGTAAAGACCACTTGGGTGCATTTATCGAGTAATGAGAGGTGGCATTTAGCAATGGGATGGTTGAATTGAGAGCTAGGTGCATAGTTCATTGATTCTACTAAGCTAGAAGCGTTGATTAGCTCTGCAGGTTCGTTCATGGTATTACTAATCAGGAGGTCTATTCTGAGAATTAGGTTTATAGACTGGAGAACCGACAGGATTGACTTTATTGCAATCTGCCCTTACACGATTGTCACTGTGGTCATAGTATATAGTTAAGTGGGGCCAGCAGTGGCAGATTAAATTGAAGCTCCCCAGTGGTGCACAGTATGGATCAGATCTCTTCAGTCATTACATGCGTGTGGTTTACTGCTGTGAACTAGTACAGTACTGGGTGATTGACATGACAATTAGCCGTTCCGTCTTAAGTGGGTGTAAGAGGCTGAAGCAATATAAAGGAATTTAGTAGCTTTTTTGAGCCACAATCTGCACACAGCTGCTTAGTACTGTGGTTTGGGTATTTGTGAGGGCCAGGAGAATTATGTATGAATTTACAATCCTATATATTACCCGGCCTAGACACAGGTCAGTCCTTCATAACTCACCTAGATATAACATGACGTGCACTGGTCAAGCTACTTCTCATCTGTGGACTGCCGATTGTACTTGAGGGAGCAATTTTTTTTCTGGGTTCTATCACAGGATAATCTGGTTAAGGGTGGGATCAAAAATATGGGCAGGTCAATCAGTTGGATTACACTGAATGAGGAAAAGGATCCACCCACATGTTAAAGTTACTAAAGATTAGAAGTGTGGATACTTGGAGCACAAGAATCCAAAAATGTGCAAATGTGTTAAGCCAATGGAGAATTTACTTTGAGCTAACACTATTAAGGCATCCAATACTGTCCATCATTATGGAGAGGGCTGTCGCCACACAGTGGTATGAGAAAAATCTAAATTTGTAGGTCTGAAGCTCTAGATTTGGCCAGCTGACCACTGGTTCATTAGTTACCAATGACATTTTGCTGTTTTACTTTAACTGTCGAAGGGGCCCGGTCTTCAGGAGAATGTTTAAAATGACTACTGCTCCTGAAGGAGACCCCAAACTATCACTATCTTTTTTAGTTTCAAGGGCCATCTCTTGACACCTATATTGGTGGCAGTTTTACAGTTTTTGAAATATCCTACTAAATATGTGGAATTTTAAATAAAATATGTTCCTTTGCAGAATACACAGAGTGCAAAGTTTGTCGTCAGTATAAATTGAGCTTCCTGAATTGACCTATATTGGGAATCTCACTGTGCTCTTGCGAGTACTGTTCTGGAGTGACACCTCACTAATCCACATGTACTAGCCCACTGCACCAATGTTATTCCATGTTTTTATTGTCTAGGGTTTGGCCCCAATGGATGTGTGGTCTTTCAGAAGCGTTCAAGAGCCCATATTTTTAACAAGGCCTTTTTGTCTTGCAGAAAAAGTCTTTAAGACTGGAACAGGATATAGATACAACGGTTTTGAAGTCAACCCAGTGCAGGAGCACTGGTGCCTTTGAAATAGTGTATCAACATTAATCACTTGCATCATAATTCACACACTGTACGGACAAAGGATATTGCAATTGAAACTAGTAGGCTGAGGTTTCAAATTGTGCTTTTCTGGATTGGGCAAACATGACCTCAACACCATCTTCTTTTAAATAGATGCTGAATCATGATGTTCATTTTGTGGTTAAATTACTCGCCTGACTACGTGCAGAAATATGTGGATCGTTCTCAGGGCTTGCTAGACAAAGCCTTTTGTTACAAACTTTGAAGGTCTCTCCACTTGCACTCTGTATTGGGTTCAGACACAATGATTTCGGTTTAAGTAACTAGTGTGCTAATACCTCCGGATATTAGGTAAGAAGGGGCAAATCAATATGCATATAGTGCGCTAGTGTTATGATGGGTCTATGTGACGTTTTTAAGAATGTAATAGGATTTGTAAGTACAATAACCATACCATGACAACTTTGCAGTGTTTGTGCTTTCATATGCAAGTGTATATAAACACCAGAGTTTGGAGTGAGTCATAACTGTTTTGGATACCTTTCCTGAGCTCCTAGAGTTGCTGCCAGAGTTCTTATTGGTTTTGCTACACACTTGAGATAGACTATTTTTCACGATTTTCCACTTAATATTTTCTGTATAAAGAGCCTTTATGTCAATTGACTTTTACTACATCTGAAATGTACTGATTGGTACTGGAACATCAGGGGGATATCAGAGCATTTACCTCTAGAAGTGAGTGCTCTTTAACATATCAGCCAAACTTCAAACCAAAAGACCAGAAGGGGGAGAGGGATGCACAGAACCAAACCAGATTATACACTTATCTAAACAGTTAACCAAGGAAGAGCGTACCCTTCTTTAGAAAGGAACTGCATTTGTATCTCTGTACCACTTGAACGAATGAGAAACTGAGATGGAAAATTTCAAATTCATGCATAAACTAGGATTTCATAGTTTGAGAATGTAGTAGAGCTGAAAGGAATCGAAGGAAACCACATGAATAAAGTCCAAAATCCATACATGGCACCAAGGAGTCACACGATTGACACATTTACAACTATCAACCATAACTTGAAGAAATTATCTAGAGAGAAAAACACAGTAACTAACCTAACAAATTAAGACCATAATTTGAGGAGGTTGACCAGAGATGCCACAATCAGTTTCAAGAAAGCGAGGGGAGAAGCATTAGTTATGATGGATGAGGAATTTTACAAACTAAGTTTAGATCTACAGGTTAATAAGTGCCTCACCTACAAGAGGATAGGCTAAGATTCCACTAAAACATTTGACATTTTAAACCCATTGCTCCCAACAGCTCTTATGGGTGTTACTATAACAGAAACAAGGGAAAATATTTGATCCAGGATTTTCCAAAGATTACTACACTATACAGGTTACCAAAGGTACACAAGGATGACAAAAACCCTTCAAATCTCATCTACTATTTCTATATAAGAACACATTGAAAAATTACACCATTTACACTCATATGTACTGTTGGGTCAATCCTATCTTAGAGACACCACCGATCTTCTAAACAAACTACAAATACTTGCTGAACTAGACATGACAAACTACTGGTTATGTAAGATTAATGTGAAATCACTTTATACTTCCATACACCATGAAGTGGGTCTTTAAGCAGCGAAACTCACCTGGAGTTCAGCAGTCATACCAGAGGATCTTAAAATCTTCATTCTTGAGCTTGTGCATTTTACTTTATATCAGTTATTGCAAGTGGGATGGTAATCATTTTTTACCATTAACTGGATCAATGGGAATCTGTGGCGCTCCCAGCTATGCTAATCTTTACATGCAAATGTTTGAGGAAGAAAACATTACAACATCCTGATTGGAAATAAATTTATCACCTAACTAAGATAGACATTTTTTTATTTTTATATGGAAGGAACAGAAACACCATTGACATCAGGGATCTCAAAATTGAACAAATAGGTTTCACACATGAGATCAGTAATATCGCCATCTTGTATTTGGCTGTGAAGCACACTTTGGAAAACTGTCGCATTCAGACAAACATCTATAATCAAACCCCCAAACAAATAATTTTTTACATTGCCTAAAGTTTATGCCAACCCACATTGAAAGAACATTTGCCATATTCTCAATTGCTGCAAATAAGCATGATCTCCAAAACTAACGATTTTGAAAAAGTGATACCCATGTGAGAAGTTCAAACAAAGTTCAAACAAAGAGGCCACCCAGATACTCATCTAAAGAGCTGTGCCATGATCAGATGAGTAGAAAGAGCAGTGGTTTACTGAAACACGCCAACTTTAAATATGACATAAGGACGTTGCTTCTTTACAAGTATTCCACAAAAACTGCTAAAATAAAGCAAATACTGTTACATTTGGTAATCCTACTAATTTCAGAGGAATATTTGTCAATCCACCTCTATTTACTTAAAGATCATGCAAATTTAAAACAATTACTTGATCAAAAACAGCTGATTACCATCTGGGAATTCAACTGCACTAAACAGTCCTAATTGTGCTAATTACAACATACCAAGAACGAAGATTACCCATCCGTTAAGGTATTAAAATAAAACGTATGCTACCTGCGATTCTCAGAACTTGGTGTAAATTTTGAAATGCAAGTGTCATGAAATACGTGGGTAAGACGGATTGAAAAATCAAGGTCAGGTTTACCGAACATAAGAGTAGCATCCAAACAAAATCTGATAAATCATGGGCGTCTACACTTCAACGAACCCAGACATAACATCTACCAATTGATTCATAGCAATAGAGATAGTTAAATGAAGACAGGGCAAACACGTGTTAATTCTACACTGTGAATTCTTTTGGATAAAGAATCTTGATTTCTTAACCCCAAAAGGTTTAAATGACGGATTGGAATTTGCTTATTTTTTATGATTTGTTTTATTGACAGGCATACAATTTATCTGTATACATGGTAACATAGTTGAACCTTCCTTGTATGTATTATGGAAGGAATTGCTTGGATATGTACAGAGTATTTCTTTCATGCTTATGGTAATGATTCCATTTGTTTATTGCATTTCCACTTATCCTTTGCAAAAGTTTGCGAGTGTAATTGCCTTAATAAGCATTTGAAGAATATTCATGCTTAGTTCCACTTTTTTTTTTTTAACCTGTTCACAGTAGGACTACAGTCTACTGTTACGGTTCAAATCAATTTTTAACACTTTCTTTATAACACTTATGTATGGGTTTATCATCATAATGCACAACTAGGTTGCAGGACTTCATCCACAAGTTTAGCATAGCGGAAAAAAAACCTTCAAGAAACAGTCCAATCCACGCTAAGACAGCCAATTTATACAAACACAGGTAAACAGTCTAACAGCACGCTCACGAAGTGTAAAATCCTGACGCAGTAGGTGTATATGGAAGTGGGTAAGAACTATACCATGGTTGACCCACAATTCATTTTTTACTAATGTCTCTTCTTAAAACCAGCTGGAGGTCTATACATTAGGTTCCTTGAATGCAGGATTATTGGTAATGCTAGTGAAGCCGAGCGACCCTTCTTGCAGTCACTGCATCTCTTTAATACGTGTTTACAACAGGATAAACATTAGAGAAATCACTATCGGTGAAAACCGGTGCTTAATACGCCTCAGTCATACACATTAAGAGGTTCTCGTGTATGGTTCACCTTACGTGTTCCTATCACATGCTTATTAAATCCTGTAACTAACAAGTACATTTTAGTTTATTTTTTCACCTCAGTTTGGAGATTAATTGTTCTATCACTTATTTAAAGGAATACCTTGTTTTCTACCTGAGAGGATGTGTATACTTTCTATACACATAATGCAAGTGTTTAGTTTTGTTATTTGCATCATCCTTTGTTGTTCCATAGAGGGACAAATTGGCCCAAAATGCACAGAGGACAGTTTTTGCATGCATCACTCCCCCAGATTGATATCTAAAATTCAAATTGAGTAAAAGGAAAGCTTCATGAAGTATGTTGAAGTCAAGTGATTTTTGTGAATAACCATGACTACCTATTGTAAAACAGTATATGATCAGGAGGCCATCAGGCAGCCAAACAGCAGTGATATTGGAGTGAATACAATCCCAGAGAGGGAAGGTGCTGCAATACTAAGTGTTTCAATACCCAGAATCAAGCAGTATACCTCAACAAAACACTGGAAGACGTTACTAAAAATTGGACTGCTCCTGTAATCATAAGAAGTTTAGAAATTAACTGATTTGTATAGTTTCAAGATGCTTAACATCTTCATGGTTTTTCTACATTTCAATCAATGATTTATTAAGCATGGCAAATTACCCGCGAGGGTCTCGAGGCGCTGGAGTAGCTACCTGCTAGGTGGTGATCGGCTCATTCAAACAACCAGCTCTTGAGTACTTTGCTGTAGTGATGATGCGGTCCTGATGTTCAGGGGTAAGTCGTTCAAGTTTTGGCCACTAGGTGTGAGAAGAAACGTCCTCCGCAGTTGCTGACCAGGGGGGGGCAGGGATATGCAAGGGAGAAGGTGGCTGATCTGGTCAGTTGATGGAAGGTTAGGACGTTGTTGGTCTTCGTTGTGCAGGATTTGTACAAGTGGGCCAATATCTAGAACTGGCATCTCTTAATGGATCGGGAGCCAGTGTAGCTTCTTGAGGTGGGGTGTGATGTGGGTACGTGTCGGACGGTCGGGGAGGAGTCTCAGCTCGGAGTTTTGTATTGTCTGTAGTCCCTACAGATGGCGTGCAGTGATCCCTACATAGAGTGGTCCCACAGTTCAGCCTATGCTTATGAGGGCCTGCATGATAGTCCTTCTGGTGTTGACTGGGAGCCACCTGAAGATCTTGGAGCATGCGTAGGGTGTAGAAGCAGGCAGATGAGACGGTTTACTTGATTTTGTAGATAGCTTGCAGTAAAGGAACAGAGGTTGTGGGCATGGTCTGTCAGGGTGGTCTGAGGCCAGCAGACCACTGTGCATCGTTCCATGGCGAGCGGTTCCCAAAGAGGAGGACTTCCATCAGGTCCATGTTGAGCGAGACAGTTGTCCTTCAAGTCGGTAATGCTCATCATACATTGTTAGAAGAGGATGAGCTGGGTGTCAGTGGTCTGTAATCCGATGGTGTTGGCCAGGGGGTACACATACATGTGGAAGAGGGTGGGGCTGAGTGATAACACAGTTGTCTATCTGCACAGGAATGATATACCTGTTGACTGTCAGGCATTCTTCAATTTACATAAGTTACTTCGTGGGAGGTTCTGCAGTTATTTGGTTGCTCCTGTTGCTATCCGCAGTGCACTCACCTGCGCCTTGCATACTGAAACAGGTGCCAGCAAACAGCCTGGAGCAATCACTTTCCCAGTCTCTTGCCTTAAGTTCCGCCTAATGTGTAACTAGTAGTGTTTTGCTCTCTCAGCTGTAAAGTACCACTTGACCCTGAAGCGTGCATTATTAAATCTCTACGCTATCTTCATTATTCTCGATTTGAAGCCATGCTCTGCTGACATATTTTCTGCTTCTCTCACCCGTTACATACAAGGGCACCCCCGATCTTGCTTCCCATCTCCCTTTATAGTGATTGTACAGCCTGAGCTCCTAGACCTTGTCCAGTGTTGCATTGACTTCTGAACCCAGTCTTTCTTCCCGTCTAACCCTTGAGATACTGAGCTCCCTGCCTCTTCGCTTCTCCCTCTCTGGTGCATGTGCTGCAGAGCTCAACTCTTTTGCTATTCTCAGGGAGCAGGCGCGAAAAGCCCTATCCAGTGTTTGGAAATACAAGCGGTGGGAAAAGGGCTCCCGGGAGGGAGTGGAGCGAGACCACAGGTGTGAATGGAATTCAAACAGTCTGAAATTTAGTTTGACTTGTGACATGGAGCTAGGAATTAAATGTTTGGCTCGCCTCGTGCAGCCAGGCAGATGAGATGTGCGTTCACTGCCATGTGCCTGTAGTTGGTCTGGGATTATAGCTTGGACGCCTGCTCTGAATTCAGCAGGGCGCTGTAGGATCATAAACATGGGCAGTGCATCCGAAGCGGTTCATGGGCTCGCTTGTAGTACAGTGCTGTCTTTCTAATGTATTTTCATCCTCTGCTTCACCCCGTGCTGACTGGGATAAAGAGAGGATCTTTACAGATGCTTTATTTTGTTATATGCCTAGTTATTGGCAGGCAATGATGAGGTGTTTTTCTAGGTCAAGCGTGTTAAAGCCTGCTGTGATGCTATTTTAATTCAGATGCATCTGCAAAGTTTGCAAATTTAAAATAAAGCATGTGTAGTATCCTGGTCTGGTATGGTTTAAGATGTGCCAGTGGAATGCTGAAAGTATGATGCTGGATGGAATGTTGGGAGTGGGAATGGACAGTTGGAGAAGGGCTGAGCACCTGGAAGGCTGCTCCTGGTGGGGCTTATTACTGGCTGTATTTCTGATCTTGTAACCAACCTCAATAAATCTGCTTGAAACTACTTCCTGGATCCTGGCTTCATTACTACAATTTTATGGCGACGAGGATGGGATATTTTATGGCGACGATTTGAACTAAAGAACCTGCGTGTGCTACCTCTGTAACCTTCAATTTCAAGTCTACTTCAAGTCTGGAGTACCTACTATCAAGCTAAAGCAACTCAAGCAACTACAATTATTCAACTAACTGGCACACCATAGCCCCACCAGTGACCTCTACAACGGTCTCCCTCTACGCTACGGTGCCAGTTCCTGTCTTAACTACAGCTTAAGTCTGTTTGCTGTCAAGAGAGGGTAAGCCTCTGCTGTGCCCTCAAGAGAGGGTAAGCCCAACGCCTTTGTCAAGTGCTGTGCCCTCAAGAAGGGGTAAGCCTGTGCTGTGCCCTCAGGAGAGGGTAAGCTGGACACTTTACTACGTCTTGTTCCTGTGCTGTGCCCTCAGGAGAGGGTAAGCCTGTTCTGTGCCCTCAAGAGAGAGTACGCCTATGCTGTGCCCTCAGGAGAGGGTAAGCCTGACTTTCTATAACGTTTTTTTTATGATCTGTGCTTTCAAGAGACCACAAAATAAGGATTTTGTGCAAGAAGTATAAGGCACTGCATCTGTTATTTTTATATGACCCAGCGTCATGTTTTGTGGTTTTGTAACAGTCTATGGCATTTTTAAAGATTCAAGAACTGTTCCTGTTGCCTTTACAACAAGTGACAAGTGCCTAGTGACAGTTTCTAATTAACCTATGGTTTTCAAATGTGCATTCCTGAAAAAGAAGCTGTCCTTCATACAAGCTTCCCCTCGCTACTGCCTTCCCACACGTGATTTTTATGTACATTTCAAAGGGGTTGGAAGTAAAGGAGAAATGAGGCATCGCTTGGAATAAGACATGGGGAGTCCTTTCTATCTCTAATCAGCATGCATCCGCAGGTAATGCTGCCTTCCGTTTGGGACAAGTCTTCTTCTGCCACTAGTTCAACACACCTTGATGTCGCTGTGCAGAGTGTACAACTTTAACTATATGCCTGTCAACTTCGTCACATCTAATCTTCATTACTATGATGGTGCCCAGTCAAAATCACACCGACTCCCTCATTTAATCTGTGGCAGTGGTTGAAAGAATGAGGTCAGGTCACAAAACATGTCTCAGCTGGAAATGGAGAGGTGAGATATTAATGGCATATGTTTATTTTGCCTTTGTTTTCATTGTTTTTTAAACATTGCGTGTGGGGCATTTTTCAACAAAAATTGTTGGTCGCTTCAGAGACAGCAACAGTTTAACAGCCTCGTGCCATTTTTAAATGCTTGTGCGAGCATTTTTCAGCGTGCGCACTTACCTAACTAATGCTGCCTTCCACGGAGCCCTTGTGACGTGTTGTCTTCCTGGAGAGATGTTTGGGAGCACCTGCATGCCGGGAGCCACCGGAACAGCGTGAGAAAACGTGCCGCCATTTTGGGGTTTGGAGTCATCTATATGATTTACTCTTACACGGAGTCAATTTGCCAACCACGTTTTAAATAAAGTTAATTGAAGCTTTGACCGGTCAGGAACGCCGTCGTGGGATTGAGCTCGTTTTTACTTTGGACTTATAGGTACTTTTCTTTTCCGTTGTCTCATTATAGACACTCTGCAGCATTTGAAATCTCGCTCGTATTTACAAATACTCGTTTGGATGAGATAATTTTTCAAAGTTGCTCATGTGCATAAAATATAGGCAGGGACTCATTTTTTTGAGGTGGCATTCTTTACTCGAGTGCAGCGTTGTATTGTTAAACATTGTGAAATCTTGTATTCATACATTGTTTTTCACTGTTGTGTGTTACGCTGCCATCTAGTGACATTTTTTCACATTATGAGTTTGAGGCTCCATGGGCAATATTTTACCATTCAGTTTTTGTATGCAATTTTGAAGGTCCAGTCTACAGTTTACAGTTATTCACTTCATACAAAGTAGTTTCTTTTTTTTTTTTTTTTTTTTTTACACAAGATGTGTTGTAGTTATGTTTTCTAAAACTGCTCAGTGACCTTTTAATTGTGTGACGAGTCAATCTCCAGAACCAGTTAGGTTGCTTTTTCGTTACATGTGAGCAGTGGTCACACAGTGCACATTTGGTGTGCCAGTAGGTTTTTAACTTACCACACAGTGCACAATCTATGTACCTCTCCGCGAGGTGTGTTTTGGGGTTGTGTCCCACTTTTATGTGCACATCAGTTGACCTCTAGCCGAGGTGCGTCGCACGGACGTGTGTCCCGTTATTTCTAGACACAGTTTCTTGACCTCTCCGGAGGGGTGTTGTGGGGTTTTTCCCCCATTATCCTGTGCATTTTTACCTCTAGTCGAGGTGCGTCCGCAGGTGGACATCATATCATTTGTTTATTGCCTTCACTGTAGTGCACGGGTTACCTTTAAGGTGTTTAGTGTTGGCAATTGTTCTGCTTTCAACAGTGCACATGTACCTCCACTCGAGGTTGCCCATGCAGAAGCGAATGTTGTTACCCTTGGTGGGTGTGTGGTTTAAGTCACCACAGAGCATGGGTCATGTTACTCTGGGCGTTTCAATTGTTTTAGTTTTGTTTTGCACGCTGTAGCCCAGTTGTATTCTATTTATTGTAATTTCTTTTTCTTGCTGTCGTCAGGGAAGAGTGAGCATTCGGTTTCCACTTTTTCTCTGTCGTCTTGTTTTCTCCTGAGGTGAGCTGCTTTCTTGTATTTCTACCTGGCCAGTGGTTATGCAGAGGACAGCCATTAATGGATTTTTTCTTCTTCTATTTCTTTCTATCTTTGGATGGGAAGATGGGTTGGGTTTATGATATTCTCTCTCATCTTCTTTCATTATGTTTTACCCCACTCTCCTTGGTGTTTTTGTTAGGCTACTATCTTTGGAAGGGAAGATGGGTTTGGTTTTTGTTATTCTCTCTCTCATCTCCTTTAGTTAGGTTTTGCCTCTACTCTTTTACGTGTTTTCCGGGTTTCTCCTTCCTGTACCCTGTGTCTAGCTTCTGTTCTTTTTCTCTCCTGTCATTCTAGATTTTGGCGTTTTTTTGTGTTTTTGTTGGAACAAAGGAGGATATGTAGTATCCTGGTCTAGTATGGTTTAAGATGTGCCAGTGGAATGCTGACAGTATGATGCTGGATGGAATGTTGGGAGTGGGAATGGACAGTTGGAGAAGGGCTGAGCACCTGGAAGGCTGCTCCTGGTGGGGCTTATTACTGGCTGTATTTCTGATCTTGTAACCAACCTCAATAAATCTGCTTGAAACTACTTCCTGGATCCTGGCTTCATTACTACAGCATGCTTTTCTAAATATTGGAAAATCGCGGGGAAACAATGCCAGTCTACAAGGAGCTTCAGCATGTCCACAGAACAGGAGATATGTCTATCTCGTTTCCTCTGTCACGTGACTCCTGTAGGATTATGAATGCACTTAACATGCATACACTCTTGCTCCATCGTTGGCTAAATACAGGAATAGTGGAATGCAAAGCAGTTTTATCCAGCAATGCCCCCAGACTATGTAGAAGGACATCTGAGAGGGCACATCTGTATTTGAGGTATATGGCTGAACTCAATGTAAACTGCGCCTGCCCATAGAATGAATAAGAATCTTAAATGTCATGCTTGTCTGGATCAAATATATATGTAAATATACATGTTATACGACATCCCTCTATCAATGTAATAACTGCACTCACAATTGCTTTATTAACCTTCTTGCTTCTCAAATTTGCTTGAAAATGCACCATTTACCCACTTTTTTCAAAATGTTATTGGGGTGAGAACCCCTGCCCCGCCCCCCCCCCCCCCCCACCCCTTCAGATGTTAGGGCTCGCTTGCTGCGGTGCACTCAGACAAAGTTTACGTCTCACCACTTTCAAATGTCATCAGCCACCACAGCTCTTAACTGATGTTAACACTGTCCCTTATCCACCCAATATTTGGATGTGCTACCGAAAGACTTTCCAAAAGGCCCTGCATACTCACTTGCTAGTCAACAAAGTAGAGGACACGTCAAACAAACATTCAGCAGCACTGCCATGGTTGTACACTCCCTTGCATATGTATGCCGGTTAAACATTTGCCTTCATACCATATAAAGGTCAATTCTTTTTTTTTTTTTTAGAACAAAGTTTGTCAACAGATTTGAGGTAGTTCCTCCGTTCCAAAGAGGAAACACGTTGACCTTTGTTCACAATCTCTCATATTTGCACAGAGTATCTTGAAAGAATATTCAATTAGTCTAAATGAGATACAGAATTTCGATTTGATTGGTATATTGTTTTAATCGAATTTGGAGCAAGGAGTTTGTATTTGTTTACTTAGAATATGAGGTTACAAATCAAGACCTTTCACTTTAGTCCTACAAGTTTTAACTTTTGGTAACAATATTTAACAGATACATTTGTATAGAAGGGATTAGCAAACGGAAAAAAAAAAACACATTCTCCTCATCAGATTTTTAGGCCTCGTCAGAGCCAGCGCATGCATGGCTCTGCGAGACATTTAGTTAGTGGATTTTCAAAGTGCTACCAGAGGCTTTTCCTGGCCTCAAGCTTGCGTTCACGAGTGCAGCCGCCATCTGTCTTTCCTCCATCACGAGTGATCACTTGACTTTCGCGCATGCTGTCCGAGGGGATAGCAATGATGGCCGCTTTTATATCCAGCCCGACCAAGCACTGCCTGTTTAAAGCAGCGCTTTAGCGTGGTGTCCACCCACCCCTTTGGATTTTAGATATTAATTTTTTTACGCAGCCCAGCATCCGCGCTTCAGCATTGGTGGCTGCTAGGTTATATACAGCACCGGGGACGCTGCGCTTGTTTTTATTTTCAGGGTGCCATGCACACATTCACAGTGGCGGGAATGCACCTTTCTTTCTGGGTGGCTCGCTTTTTTCTGGTCCAGCCACAAGGAGCAGAGGCAGCGTCGGCACCTTCATATGCGAGGAGGTAGGCGGGGCGTAACGCAGCTATTTTCGCTCCCTCAAATGCAATGCAAAAGGTTTTGTTTCCAAGATAGCATCTTCGCAGCTCATCAGCACTGTTGCATATGGCTTTCCTCGAGGTATCCAATTGTCCTGGTAAGTGTGGGAATCTCCCGTCTGCTCGAGTGAATGGTGTCACTGCCTTCTGTCAAACTGGGTGCGCGATCCAGGTCACCTCGATGTTCACTCTTTTAGGCCGTTCACTTGTCACGTTCAGACAGTCTCCTCATTGCCTCTTACCCAATATATTTACTTGTGTGTACCGAGCTTCTGCCGGTCCGAATGTTTGTCGATCATTTTATATTGAGTTTGCAAAAAGTCATCATAAAATCAAACAAAAAAATAAATGACGTGGGTTTATGCCGGCCACGTACCCGGGGAGGGTAACACTGATTACATTCATGCTTTACAACTTCCCCCAAGGGCGCTATATAAAACCTTCAACAGACTACAAATATATTTCGCATTCCTGCTCACAGGATGCTCCTCGTAGCCCAGGTATAAAGCACTAGCAAACGCCCCTGATAATTAACCCCTACCTCTCCAAACAAATTAAACAAGCATTGGCATAGTCAATAGGTCTCGCCTTTGGGACCTTGTAAGTAAAAAAAAAAAAAAAAAAAAAAACACACTGAAGCGTAAGACTTCACGTTTACATTTACTGCATCCTAAATACGAAGTAAATGTAAACGTGAAGTCTTATACTTAAAAAGGTCCCAAAACCGAGACCCATTGGCTATGCCAATGCTGGTTTCCCCTTCTGTTCCTTCTGTATTTTCTTCACATAGGCGGATTTTTGTTCAGAACCTGCCTAATTGGTTTGCTATGAAATGACAAGATGGCAAGACTGAAGGCCAGTTTTTTTCCCTCCAAGTGTTAGTGTAATGGAACGCTGGGATGGACTATTAATTTAAAATTACAAGAAAAACGTGATTGAAGAACAAAAGTTAAAAGAAGCTTGTGTCTTAGCAAGGGATACATGCCAATGTACCTGCGGCACGGATAGGTACGTTCCCGAGCTGCACATAGGCTTGCTCTGCCTCTTCCTACTTCCTGTGATTAGCTTACATGGTGCTGGGCCTCCTGGTGAAAGGTTGGCAGAGATGCTCTTTTGCAAATCGTCATGTTGGAAAAGGATCCACTGGTTTAACAAAATAAGTACTCCTAAGTTATCCAAATCCACATTCTTTCCTAAGCAGTACACGCTTTTGGGCTGACTATTGCAGTTGAAGAACCATTATAAATAATTATTATTTGGCATCCTGGGTTTAAAGTTAGAAAATGGGTACTAAAACTCAAAGTTGCTCTGAACAGAGGCCTAAAAATCCTCCTCTTGGCACTGCTTCAGCTAGAATACACGAAGAAAGCCCTCACCACCCCCTTTCCTTGCGATTTCTTGGGATGTCACACTGTTGCCCCAGCTCCTTTAGTCCACCTCCGCTACTTCTTGCTCCAGAACATGCGCATAGTTCATAAACCTCCAACAGGAGGGGAAGGAGAGGTGCGGGGGAAAGTACAGTGAATACTGCAGGAGAAAGAGGTCCTAGCGGGGTTCGAGTGAAACAGCTCTTTACTACCTTATCAATTCAATCTGCAAGGGGGGCTTTCAAGGGAGTAGCCAGAAAATTATAACCCCCCCCCCACAAACACTTTGAACCAAACTTCTAATCACACTGAGCAAGGCCTGTATGCCCAACTCTTCCTAGAATATTTTCATTGACCCTCACATCCACCCATCTAGCGATTCATCCCATTTCACCTTTCCCCATCAGTATTTCCGTCCATACCACCATCCGTTCTTTCACGATTCCATCCATCCACTGACCATATATTTGTTCCTACATTCATCCATCCATCCATCCATCCATCCACTCACCCACCCACCCACCCACATTTCCATCCTGCCACCTATCCATTCATCCTACCATCAACTTGTGTTTGCTTTGTTTTGCCAGACGTGAGTCCCTTGCTCACTTTCCCACGGGATTCAAGCTAGCCTGGCTGATGAGTGTTACCCCCGAAAACAGTCCCAGGATGCTGGTTTCCGGGTCAGGGAAGGCTTGGCAGTTAGGGCTGGACTGTTCCCATGAGGCACAGGGTCGAGACTGATTTGCATATAGCTGGGTCTGAACTGGGGTGGCAAAATGAGCTAAAAAACACACAATGGTGGATTCAACCCAGATCTGTGACTGGGGGTTGTGTCTGAAAAGTTTCAGCACTCTGTCCATCATCTCCTTGTGTTTGCTTTGCCCGCATGGTATCTACTACCCTGCTACTATGGGGCGTATCATGAATCAAAAGGTTTATGATTTCCGAATTACAATGAAACCGATGAAGTGTCGAAAGAGCAGAGTGATGTTTATTCCAAATATGGTCCATAATTCCATAAGTAGAAAAAACTCTGTGCAGCAAAAGGCAGCCTCACATTTGTTTTGTCACAACAGCGACTTTTTCAAGGCCAAAAGATAATTCAAGCTTCAATATTTTCGCACTATTTTATTATGGAGTGAATTGTGGACCATATGTGGAATAAACATCACTCATCTTTCAACACTGTTCAACTGGTGGACTTTTGTTCACTTGACTTTATGGAGGGGGCTTTGGTATCAAACCATTCCATTCTTTGACTCACCCATTCTTTGACTCACCCATCCATCCTTCAACCCAGCTATCCATCCATTCGTTCATCTACCCAGGTCTTTACATCCTTCGTTTCAACTTTCCTTCCATGTTTCTATCATTCTTTTCAGTTTTTTCCTTTCTCAGTTTTCTCCCACTCGTCTTTTTTACTCGTCTGTCTTTTTTTCTCTTTAACCATTTCTTTCTCCTCTTTACTGAATTGGATTTACATTGCAGTCTCTGACCTTCGCCCATTAGGCCTGCCTTTGGATTCCCTTAGAACATTGTTATTAGCTTTTTGCCAGCGGAAAGAATAGACTAACAGATAAACGTTTTAGTAGGATTCAGATCAGGTCCTCCCTTCAATTGGACACCCCACTGTAGCGGATAAAGCGGGGGATTCTCGTCGCCACTGGGTGCTTACACTGCTACTGCCAGGGTCCTGTCTGTAGTGTTTGTGAGAGATGCCTGAACTTGCACTGTAGCACCTTCTCCATTTGTAAGAGGCTTGTAACGGTGGGGTCTGGCCTGTTCTTTGTGCTCAAAGTTTGCAGTGGCACTCGCTTTGTAGAGCTTGGAACAATCTTTCAATACAAAAGACAAAACTATTGACTTTGCTGTAGCTCCCTTGGCATATTTAGATTTTAGTAGTATAACGAAGCTGAAAAGGACAGTGAAAGAAGAGTTAATGTTTGCGCTTCAGTCCTCTCCATGTAGGAAGAGGCTGACTAGCGCTGCTTTGCCGCCATCTAGTGACTAATATTCAGTACACCATCCATGTGGAATACCGAAGTAGAATGCTCATTTTAAAGGTAGGGAGACTAACCCATGATTAGCGGATTCGGCTCTAGTTTTATTCCAGTCTTGATTTGTTATGTTAAGGAGTCTTGATATAGCGTACGTTAACCACTGGTTACTTTGCACTAGTATGTAAATCTTGTATCAGAATGGGGAAAAAGGACCAGAGGTATGGTTCAACAAATAAGACAAGCCTTTTCAAACATGCTGTTGTCCTGCTGGACACGTTCTAGTGTTCCACCCTGTATCAAACCCACATTAACACCCACCCATCACAGGCGTCACCGGTTAGGTGACCTTGCTAATAAAAGGGGCCTGTAGCACGTGCCCTGGGCCAGTTACAGTACCCCACCACTCTGAGTAGTGAATCCAGCATGTGGGCCTAGTGGACCAAACCACCACAATGGCGACGAGGCGGGTCTGACCCAGTGTGCTTGTCGAAAGCTACTTCGCTGTTCCTCGTAGGTAGACGAGGTGCCTAAGCATGCGGCACCCCCATACCTACTACTCCATGGAGAGCCCTGTGCACCAGAATCGGGCCTGGAGAAGATAGGCAACTGACTTTGCGCACCACAGTCCTTCTGGCTCACACCCCTGAATGACTGCTGCCAAAAGTCAGTGAGAGATCGCCGCCAGCAATTTTCAGAGTGAGGGCCAAAGCAGAGCCGCTGTGAATGCCCTGCCCCATTCCCGCTCACTTTACCAAAAGGAGACGTCCACTGGCTTGGAGAGTACGGCAGTGCGGTGAAGAACATCCCGCCGTATGATCCTGCACCAGCAGGTCCATGTTTGTCTCTGCAGTGCCCATGTGGTCTACGACTGCATGCCATATGGCAGGCCAAGAGTCCGCAAGGGAGTGGAGCGTGGGTCAGCCATGACACCCGGTGCTGTGAGAAGCTGCCTGACCCTGTCGCAGTGGGAGTAGAGGGAGACCTCCACCCCCGTGGCCTTCCAGTTGTCACCGCTGACCGCGTGGGGGAGACCGGTCAGCATTGACTCGCAGTGGGGGCCCGACCGGGGTCAACATGAAGCAATTGGCCACAACGGAGGACGCACTACCCTGCAAAAGAGGAGGACTGAGACGGTGCCTGGTCAAAGCAGCGCACTGGGATCTCCAGTCCCTGCATAGGGCCGCACCCTCAACGGCGCCGCACAACACATAATCAAAACACCGGCAGGTAAAGGCCCCATCAGCAGTTCACGCAACAGAGGCCTCACTACGGCGGTGCAAGCCCCTCACCGCACAGGCATTCCCATGCATAATGGACGTGGATCGTCACTAGCGTGAGAGCGCACACTCAATACGAGCCCCCCCCTGAAGCACTCTTGACAGTGCACTGCAGCACCACAAGCTGCACCTGACCAATACCAGTAGTGCCCTCATGGGCAGAATGACTCAATTCCTATACGGTCGTGGTACCTTGCAGGCAGTGCACCGCGTGGTGCATGCGGAAAACAGGCAGCATGGGCGACGTGACCCTCCAGCATGAAGAGTCTTGGGGCCTCCCATAAGGCCAGCAGAGCCTGAGAGAACCACTGAGAGCCACCTATGCCCCCATAACCTCACCTTCTCTGTTGAAGCACAGGTGCCAAGGGTGGGGTCAACTAATGCACCTGCTCCTGACCGGAGCAACTGGGGACCTGGACCGCATCCTGTCCCCCATGCAGACTCTTGTGGGACAGAACCCCAGCACCAGCTTTTGCAGTAAAGGTCGAGGCCCACAGTCGAAGAGACAGCTCGAGCCGATGAAGTGCTACAGTGCCACCTAGTGGCCATTTGGTGGCATCGCACCAGTAATAAAGAAACTGAAGCAGTGGTGTGCTTCGTGAAACCCTAGCTGTCCTTGGCCCAGAAAGAGTACACCGGCGAAACAGCCCTCCAGGACGGCCTGCATATGAGGCTGCTAGACGGAGGAGCAAGCACCTGAAGGAACGAGCCTGCAGTGCCCTGTGCTCCAAAGACCTGCAATACGAGCTACCAGGAATACAGCAAATGCTAAGACCGCAAATCTCAAGCAGCCACCACCCAAAAGACTGACTGAAGAGAGTGCAGCACCCCCACCTCTATGGACTGCCTAGTGGGCTGAAGTGAAGAGACTGCAAACCCACAGCAAAGAGCCCCAAGAAGCCAAACGCCGCAGAGCATAGATGAAGGCAGTGCCTAGCAACAGGGAAGAGGAATAAAGCAGCATGAGCAACTGAATTGCACGTTACAGTGCCTGTGAGGAGCACAACCACTTTTTACGTTAGCAATGCTGTCCCTTGTCCCCCAGAGGAAGGGACTAACATTCAACACAGACAGCTATAGCCAGCAAGCACTGCTGTCACAGCCGTAAGCTGGAGATCTGTGTTCCCCAGCAAAGGTTCACCAAGTGTCACCTGAGAGAAGAGGAAAAGTCCAAGGAGCTAAGTGGGCACCGAGCGAACCCCAGTGGGTGTCTGACGCCACCACAATAGGAAATTGGTCAACACGCCCCCCCCAGTGGTGAACAGACACCATGGCAAACTAGGAATCAACCATGTCAACCACCAGAAGAAGCTGCCGTGAAGGACTAAGCACGCCAGATCCGAGGTGCGCCAATGCATGCACCCAGAACTTTGACTGCATGGGCAGACACCCTGGAGAGAGAGACCGCTCCACAGAAAGGCAGCAAGGCGGTAGGCAACACTGGGAACCTCCACTTCTCTGCCGCAATAGCAAAGGCCGCCTGTGGGCCAACAGACAGCACAGTGTCTTCCCTCACACTGCCTCAAGACGGAGTCGCATGTGACCCAAGGCAGGCAAGACTAGTCACACAACCCATGTGGCATGGTGCCAGTTTTACCGCAAGCATGGTCCATGTCACTCGAAGTGACCAAACTCCGCCAAGCATGCCCGAAGGGAGGCAGGATCAAGTGCCACAACGGTGCAGCCTCGAGGCACAAGCACGATGCCCTCGAGAGAAGAGGAGCACCGGGAAATCCCCCGAGGAGGGGATGGCACCCGTGAAAGGTCCCGAAGAGGAAGAAGAAAGTCCTACTGACAGGACAGACCTGCGACAGGTCCGCAGCTAAAAGTGAAACCCATCCCAAGAACCGGACGCGGCCAGCGAGATGTCCATGTGGCGCAAACATGAGACCATGTGGCAGGACGACACATCCAAGTGAGGACCTGGTCAGAAGGGAGGGGGGGGGGGGGGGAAGGGAGTGGCAGGACGCCACCCAGCAAAGGAAGAAAAACAGTGGCACAATGCCACAGGGAAGACAACCACCACAGGTACGCAAGGAGGAACGGAGAAGAGCAACAGGACAGAGGACTCATGCCAGCACTGGGGGAAGGTTCCGAGTGCCCCCGTCAACCTGAAGCCTGCCGAAGTAGAGCATACCGGACCATTGGAGTATCCACCAAAGGAGTTACACGAGGCTTAGCCGTGGCCCTGTTGGGAGTTCTGCAGTGACCCCTCAGTGCGGCCTACGAATGGCCCGCACAGCCCACACGGGGCAAGGGCCTCAGTTTTTGTGAGAGGGTAATCCGAATAGGAGAGATGCATCGGCAGCAGCTCCACGACAGGCACGGGAAGCATAAAGGTCACAGATGGCGGGTCATCCAAAGATAATCTGAGGATGGCATAGAACTGTAGACCTCACGGCAAGAACACCCGACTGAGAGACCACCCTCTACGACTACATGAGCGATTTGGCTGTGGTCCTGTTGGCAGTTCCTCAGCAATGCCTTCGCGTGGCTGACACTAAGCCCACAGTCCCATGGCAGTCCGGCAGCAAGGCCATCCAGGAGACTCCAGTGAGAGAGGAGTCCAGGCAAGTCTGAAGTTGCTCTGCTGTCACAAGCTGGAAAGGCCATCAAGCACGTCGCCTCCAAAGAAAGGCCTCATACGCCAATATCATCCCCAACAGCTGTAGGTTGGTCATCCACCGGAACCAGAGCGCCTGCAAGATCTCCAGAGAGGACTCCACCACCGCTCCAGATGCACCAATACTTTAACTTTATAAATAGAGTACAACACTGCGAGACCAGGTCGGTCTGACACACATCGCCAAGGCGGACTAAAGCATCCTGACCATGCGGTCCAAAGGTCCAGCGCTACCTAGCAGATGGCCTGAAGACTCTCACGGTGCTGTGTATTGTTTATTTGGTTCCCTTCAGGTTAGACTTTTGTTAGTTTCTTTTTTCATAAAAGTTTGGGAGAGATGTGTCCTGCTGGACACGTTCTAGTGTACAACCCTGTTTCACACCCACCCACCCACCCATCCACCCATCCATCCATCACAGGCGTCACCAGTCAGGTGACCCTGCTAATAAAAGGGGATGGGCGCACGTTCCCTGGGCCAGTTACAGTACCCCATCACTGTGTGTAGTCAATAATGCAGCATGTGGGCCTTGTGGCCCTAGACACCACACATGCCTCGAAGTTCTTTCTAAAAGACTTGAAATCAGATCCTCCTGTGCTTTCTTGAACATACCTAATGTATTACTAAGTACATCAAATTGTAAATCTTGCCTGTATCATATCCAAATGTCCCTACGCAACATAGAGTTACCAATCATCTACATACCCCACAATGTATCAACATGAATGCCATTTTATATTCGTTCATGGCTTGCTATAACATTTGACATGCTTGCACATTTTTGTGGCTGTAGGAGACCCAGAAGCCATAGGTCTCCTGGTTGTACCTCACATTTCGTAACAGCTTAGCCTTGTCTCTTTTTAGCCTGGCATGTAAAAGAGGAATTCTGCACTTCCTGAGGAGAAGGGGGCGGATGTAGGAGGTGGAAGCGGATAGTACGGGGAGATCATGCCTGCTGCACAGTAGATCTATTTTCGTTGGGTAACCTAGTTTTCATGTGGTTAAGCTTAAATTGAGAGAAAACATACTATGAGGTTTTTCTATGAATTTTATTTTAGTTCTGGAGAGCCCTGAACAATTGAAATGACAATTGTCTTTGGTATTTGCTATGCTACCTGCGAATTTGCTTCAAACGATAGCCGGACTTTAGGCTTCAAGGCCTTTTTTTAACAGATGGTGCATGTGATGGCGGGAATTGCAGTGGTGGCAGACACTGTTCAGGGGTGGCAGGCCAGGAGGCGGGGGTTGGGTGGGGAGAAGGGGGGAAATTGGTTTTTAAACGTACCTCCTGTCCGCGTCCCAGGTTGTCCTCATAGTGTCTCTCCACACCAGAAATGCCAGAAGCGAAGGACACTGGAAACACCCAGGCTCACCTGAGCCAATCACAATGCAGCATTGTGATTGGTCTGAGCAACGTGGTTCGGCACTCAGACAGGGAATGAGGGCCTGGGCAGGTTTTCCACCCAGGCTATAATGCAGCCTGGGTGGAGAGCATGCTATGTGCGCATGAATGTTTGGCTGCCCGGAACGGCCAGCCAAACATTCATGAGCACGTAGGGAGTGAAAATTACTACTTCCTGCCGCTGCTCCTTCTCCAGAACAGCCCCGCCCACCTTCCCAAAGTTGCTGCACCAAACAAGTAAAAATAAAATAATAACATGGAGTTATTTTATTTTTTCTTACACTGCTGAATGGCAGTGGGGCGATGTTCCTCTACCTTTGCGGAGGAGCCACCATTGGGGAGGAGCACTGGACTGAGCTCCACAGTACACAAGGTCTTGGGAAACTGGGAGGGACAACGGACAAATGGTAGACCTGGCAATTAGCTAAACCAAGAGCACTAACCAAATATATTTACCTAAAGTGTAACAGCTTTTACCATTTGTCTGTTGCTTGCTTGCATGCATGCATGCATGTCATTATTTATGGCCAATATATTGTCATAAAGGGTGTGCACAGTTATCGTCTGGGTAGGAAATGGGGAGAATAAAAAGAAAAATGGTTAGCTATGCAGAACTGAGAGGAGTCCAGAAAAAATAAACAATGTAAAAAGAGTAAGAGTGTGAAGCCAGGAGATAGAGTGAGCGGGATCTCCAAGTAGTGCAGAAGCAGGGATAAGTAGAAGCACCAGGACCTAAAGCACAGACCCTTGAATGATGAATGTGCAAGGAAAGAGACACTTTTATTTATCTGGCTCCTTGACCCTTCATGAACCTCTGGAAGCTGACGGAAGGTTTGTTGAACGCAGGGAGATCTGCACACAATACCTTCTCTTCGCCCTCCACGAGATTAGTTCGAAGAAAATTAGAACTAAAGGAAAACGCAATCCCACTTTCCTCTACTACCTGGATCTACCAGACAACGTGGTCCAGCATTTACAAGTGATACAGAACATAACAGTCCGTCTAATCTACAAGTTACCCAAACACTTCAGCATCTCACGTCCGAGAGAAGCCACATTGGGGACCAGTTCACAAGCTCAATGTTTAAAACCCTGACACTGGCCCACCTAGCCCTCCACAACAAGGGCCCCGCATTTGAATGAGAGGATCAAGGTGCAGTAGCAGCTGCTCTGAATGTGAATTGGTGGGGCAGCTGACGCGGGAGGATTACAAACAAAAAATAGATAATACAACTTACCTGACCTGCTTCGGCCGCCGCCTTGCTCCTCTCCCAATCCTCAACTCCCACGGGCGGGTGCACACTACGCAAGCTCTCAGATACTATTACCCAGCAAGAGAAGTAATGAGACTGGTCTGAGCAGCCTAGTTTACGGCTTAGAGAGGGCCTTGGAGCCTATATGTTCTCCACCAGGCTGAGCGGCACAGTTCGGTTTGAGAAATGCTTAGTGCGCATGTTGGTTTGGCCGTCCTAAGACAGCCGGTCAAGTCAACATAAACACGTACAGTGCCCACCACTCCTCCCCCTGCTGCAGCTGCTGTCAACGCTTGACCCCACCCTCGGATTTGGCTTGCTCGCAGCCTGCAGGGGAGATGGAAAATAAAATGATGATTAAACTATTTTAATTTTCATGTGTTTGAATCTGCTGGCACTCGGCAGTGGGGTGACGCTCCACTGCCAGAACGGAGAATCTGCCCGTCAGGAAGAACAGACGGGGAATTTTACAGTCGGAAATTTTAAGCCATGGAGGGAGGTGAGGGGGGGGGGGGGGACGGAAGGGGAAGGTCAGCAAGAATGTTGAACCAGATGCCAGTCCATTTGAGATCCCTCACATAGGAAACTACCTTAAAAACTAAAAATAAATAAAAAGAAATCACTGAAATCTTTTGGGATACTGGATACCTGAAGGAATCTGCCTCTCGGCAACTGTTTCCGATACCTAGCACCGGGACACTCCTCTAGTAACCATGGACTATACAAAAGCCGCTCACTCATGCCTCCCTCAATGTAATGTGCAATAGGCACAACAGCAGACCCTTTCCCTTCTTCCCTTGTGTGAATGGATTATCAGGAACCACAAAAGGGTCCGGAACCTTAAATGTAGCAAGCCCCTACCAAAAAGGACTCTTGCCCATACTAAGAGCCAACATCACATGCAAACACTTGAGAGCAGGTGGGACACACTAATGAGGGAGACATTAAGTCCCTTCCAGAGACTGGTACCCATAGCTTCTTTTATCCCAAAATTGCATTAATTAAAATGAATTAAATTAATGTATTACAGTTACTAGATTAAGATTTGAATGAAAAACGTTTGGATCAATATAGCAAGAATATGAGGACTCATTGTAATATCCTGCCTAAACTAAATTCCAAAAAAGTATCAAAATATGGTATAGTTCTGGCAAATGCAATCAATATCATGGGATTGAGTGTATTAAATGGCAGAATGCCAAATGACCAGTCTGTGGATTATACTCCAACCTCACTGCTGAGTGGCAAAATTGAATTATATGTGGATATCCACCGCCAACTTTAACACAGGAGGTTTAAACATGGCCCCTAATTTGTCAAGCGACCATGCAATACTGGAACATGTTCTGCACACTCACACAAATTTGTTACCCTGAAGAATACAATTGGGTAAGCAAGATGAGCTGGAACCAATTAAAAGGATCAGAGGGAACGCTCCTAATTTGGCAGTAAACTCCATCTTAATTGGATCAACATTTGGGTGACCAAGTGCCGAAAGGGTGGATGTAGTTCAGTTTGGCCGCTGCTACTGTCCTTGCTTCTTGAGATTTTGGGGACCGAAGATCAGTCCCTTTCAAATAATCAAGGGGCAAAATCCAAACGCCCATTGGGAAAGGAGATGTAATGCCTGAAAACTCAACATGATAGGATTCCGAGAGCACTGTGCTGAAATGAGGGTTACCAAGCTATTAAAGGAGTAAAAACTAAAAGAAAGCCATTTAAAAATAAATTGTGGAGTTTAAGAAGCCAGATGAAAAAAAGAATTGGATTATGCTGCATGAAGTAATGTGATCAAGGAAAATGTGGTCAATAATCACTCCGCTACTGTCAAAGAAATATCAAATGAGCACATTCACATTGCCCCCTCCCCCCCCCCCAAATTAGATAAGACATATCAAAAGGTGTTTCGCAGAAATCAATACATCATGAAAAGTACACAAACCAATGGTGCATCAGATTTGACATGGGGATGAGATTGCCGCTCTTAACTATGCAACAAGTCAAACATTTTATTAGAGGGTCCAGGCCAGTGATTCTCCTGGTCTTCACGGATTCCCAGCAGCTATTTTCAGACGAGGACAATCGAAACGGGCAGCTATTTTGTTTCCCCTCTTTGAAAACGGTCTGGTCTCAAATTTCATCCTCAAGAGCTAGAGAGGATGTGTTAGTGCAGATTCACACAAAAAAGGTGCCTTTAATGCACCAGATCACTTTAGATTAATTGTGCTCCCGGATGTCGCGGGTAAGTGCTTTGTCCAGATAATAAATCTGGAGCTTGAAAAATGGGCAACGGAAAAGCAATGAATGCCATATTTTCAAACCGGGTTCCAGAAAGGCGACGGCAGTTTGAATAATACACCAAGTTTAACCAACCTGGTGGAGCAAACAATAGCAAACAAGGGAAACTGTTATATGCTGCATTCATAGACTTCCACCACATTTGACTATGTTGGCAGAGGTGATTAATGGGCCAAATTAAACCATTGGGTAATCCTGTCCCCCTATTGAATGCTATAATCAATCTATCAATAAACTCAGATTTGTAGAGCGTGGCTAATTACAAGCAAGAATATCCAGAAGTTAGGTTCTTGCTACAATCCATCGAAAAAGCCAGGTATGGAGTCCCTTTCTGAATTCTGGGAGATTCAGATGCTGTTCAGAGGTGGAGGGGAAGGTTGTTCCAGGACTTGGCAGTGAGGTAGGAGAAGCAACTTAGTTGAAGTGGCTGCTGTGGCTGCTTGTGTTCCGGTTCAAGGAGGACCTGGTCAGGCAGTTTGTGCTGGACGGTTACTGTTGGAGAAGGGTCGAGGGTCAAGACTTATTAGCATAAGGCTGGGTCGACACTGAGGTGGCATGTTGAGCCAAAGAATGATGGGTTGGAATACTAACCGAGCGATTGCCAGTGGTTAGACTTATTGCAAACATTTCCTCAACACCCTTTGTGTTTGATGTAGAAAAAACCAGTGGGTTCAAAAAAATGAAGTGAGGTAGCCGTTTTTCATAATTTCAGACAAAATGCATTTTTAAATGGTGTGAAAATAGAGAAATGTCTGCATAAGTGCATTTCTGTTTTTTATGCCTACTCATTTTCTTGCTCGTTTAACAGCTCTCCAATTTAAAACACTGAGGCCCTGTACAGAGCCTTCTGCATGCATCAAACTACCACTTCACACAATTTTTAGACATGCGTATGGCACGTTTCACAGAGGGCCTAACCTGTGACCAGGTTCTACAAATCCATTCAAAAGCAGTCACCCTGCCATATGCTCAGACTTTGGACATACTGTGGAGATGCCTGCAATCCCAGGTGCAAACCTTGGCGACTCACCCACCCCTACATCCAACATACAATAAAGGCTGAGTGGCGGGCTCGCCCTATGTCCTGACCTCTGCACCCAACCCCACGCATGTGGTGAAACCCTGCTGCACATGGCCTTTGGCACAGTCGGTGGCCAGACCCTGTACCACCTCTCCATGACCCAACACCCTTCTTGTTCAGCCTTCAGCCCTTTCCAGCAAAGGTTCTTTTGTTCAATGATGTTAAGCCATAAGCTCTACCCTAGTGACTTACCTTCTCTACACCCATCACTTGGGAGAATACAAGCAAAAAGAATTACATACATAAAAAAAAGCTTCCCACCTGAAATATCCAATCTCCACTCTTATCTTATGAAGGCTTACAGACATGCCTAGAGTACAAAAGTGGACTGTGGTGTGTTGCATTACTCCACCTTCACAAAGCCTACAGCTCTCTTAGAACTGGTTCACTTCATTAGTTATTTCAGCAATGTTATTTAAGTCTAATCAGTGAGGTCCTCAATGATGGCATTGAACATGTCATGAGTAATGCAATATGTCATACGCAGAGCATGGCGGGGCCGTAAGTTAGTTAGCTCAGTACATTGTAAATGGCGAACTTCAGGGTATTTTGGTTTAAAACGCTGGTTTTTATTTTATGTCAACACCCAGCTGGAAATTTTACTTTAACCTTTACTTCACTGAACATCTGAGCTTTTTAGCACAAGCTAAGCTCTTATTACCACATTCAATTAGAATGTAATTTGACCTTTGCAATATATAGATTTATCTCTAGCTATATCGCTCTAGCGGGAAACAGCCATTACAATGCAGCTGTTTCCCTGCATATTATATCGCATGCGTTACAACGCACGCGATGTCACAACAAGTAGCCATTACTATGCGTCACTTACATTTCATACTTTTACCATGAGTATACCTTTAACACGCATGCCTTTGCGTTGTAATAGTATGCATGGTAATGGCATCTGCGTGGTAAAAGTATGCGATGTAATGGCATGTCGTAATAACAATGTGTAGTAATTCCCACGTTGTAATGAGTTATATATTTCTCTCGCTATCCCTCTCTAGCTACATCTCTGTATATACTAGTGGGAATACTACTTTACTCCTAAAATGCAGAGTAAAGTTCCCACGGAGTAAGACAGCAATATGCCGATGAAATGTACTACAAAGTGAAAAACATTCTGTGAATTGACATTCGTGACTATGCAGTCGCCCAGACTGTTCCATGCAATAGAGTGAACAATGAATGCGACGAAGAGGAAGTGAATGGTGGTGTATTGTGTGGAACAAAGTAAGGAAAATCCACTCCGACTACAACAGCTTTTCTGCCATCCCTTACCGTGGCATATACGCTCATTTACTGGTTATGCCCAGAAGGGCATTCGTTGCGAAACATCCGATTCCGATGAGTTTTTTTTCTACGGGAAGGGGGAAACGGATTTCCCACTCAGTTGTAGTAGAGGAAGGTGCCTGTGGAAAACAGGGATTATAAGATTAGGAAGATTTGTACTGTATTCACAGCGATATATGGCAAAAAAGATAAGCAATTAACCTAATCTCAGCATAAAGAATTTTACATATACCACATCCTGTACCTGTAATCGATTCCTTTGGCAATAAGCACAGATCACAAAGTACTCTAGGGAGGCCGTAAACCAATGGCTAGGGAAATCATGGGAGTCCCTGAATGATCAGGTCAAGTCCGTGCATGTACCTCTAGAGCGGTTTGCATCAGTTTTATTTTCTGGTTTTATCAGCGAGTCACTCAATCTTCCAAAATTATCATAACTTTCACTGAAGCGCTGACGACATCGGTTTTTACCTCCACCACTGAAAAGTACGGAGACAGTTTGAGCGAATAGAGACAATGTCCCATTACAGAGTTAATAGTCCCTGTGCGCGAACCATCACCACCCAGGATCTCGATTTAAATTGGAGGAGCCAGAATTAAAATAATCTAAGGTCTTTGGTTTGAAAAACGTGTTCACCGAAAGAATCCCATATTTCATGTGCCTCAGCAGAGTCCTTGGTCAGAAGTCCGCAGATGGACATCTTTCCATGGAGTTGGTACTGTTTAAATCCTACAGCTAGAAGCCCACCCATTAAACACTGCATCACCTTCGCAGATGAACCATCATTTGGTAAACTACAGTAGTCCAGGCAGGAGCGTACAGCTGACCCAAGAGTCAACAACTGTCTGCCGCTGGACAGGGACTGTAGCTCGTATATGGCACATCGGTAATATGTCCAGCTCTTATTGGACATGCATACGTGTCTTGGTCATGAAGAACTGGATTGTTCAATTTTGCCTGAGCAGCTACATACAAAGGGAGGGTTCTTATCTGTAGTTCATGAACGTGCTTCATTTACACCCTAAATGTGCAGTGCTCGCTGTCTTTCGGGCACCCATTTTCTCAGACCAGAGTACTGAATAATTGTGAGAGTTGTGTGCGGGCGAGGGGAGCTCTTTATTGGGTCCATGGTCAAAATAGCTGAAAAAACACACCAATATCAGGAGAGGTAGGGAAACTGCTGTGGAAAACAGCGGACTTGGATGGGGTCATGTTGTAAGGTGACCACAGACCTTACTCTAATGCATACTTGTGCACGTTACGTTTAGTTGGCGCAACATGCATTCCTAGATCTTCCAAAGGTAACCCCTACTAGATATGGCCACATTACTCCAAGGATACCTGTAGGTTACTCATCCACTGTTCTCTTATCACTCGAGGTCCCAAATCATCTGCTGTAAAAAGTCTTGTATCCAACAGCAGCACTGCAGGACATGTGTAAGTTGGTATGTCTGGTGTTGAGGACAACTCATTGAATGTTTGTTCACATTTATTTTGCTAGTTTCTCAAAAGCAAGACATGCACATACTGTAGTTTCAATGTTGCGACTGATTTCCGTAATAAACACTTAAATCACAGAGCTCACAATCGATGAGCCAGCTATTGTAACAGAAGATGGGCCACATGGAACAATCCCCATCTCTTAGACACTATGGTTTAGGTTATCCTTAAGGAAGTATCGAATTCGAATTGGCAACTTGACACGCCACGCAGGTCTTATTACAGTATTTGAGGTATTAAAAACAGTAATAAACAAGATACAAGAAACTGCTGTTATAAAAAACGTTATTGCAATTCTAAATGTACACATCATGGCTTTTACAGGGCATGCACAGTGAAATCATAATTACAGAGAACCAAGAACCTCTACCAAATGCAAGCACATTACATTTCATAGTTTAGTGGATCCTAAAACAAATTATCTTGAATAGTCCAGTTTAAATGGACATGGCTACTCAATTAACTATCACCGGGTTTCTTCCGGGTTTTTTCAATGGTGATGCATCCACGGTGGAGATTGCTATGTAGCGCAATCTTGGCAAACAAAGTGAAAGATCAGAGGGTACATCCAAGACATTGTGTGCCACAGATAAAGTCTTGAACATCTTAACATTTATTTTATACATTTGTTTTTGTCTCTTTTCTATTCAAATGAGATGGTTTCAGAACAGGCATCTTTCTCCCATTTGAAATGGATTGGATGCTTACTAAGGACCATGATCAACTTCTAAACCTTTCTTATACAAGTATGACTCACTACAGTAAAGTTAGATTGCACCAAATCAGGATTTAGTTGAATTCCAAAACAGAAAATAAAACTCACAATTCGTGAATCAGTCTATTTATGTTTTCAGATAGAAAACCAAATTGGTGTTCTACATATTGCTATAAGAACATTTACAGATAGTATTTTTTGTTGTTAATGGTTAAGTATTAGAAACCTTCTCTGCAGGAGATACTGTACTCAAAATGTGTTCACACTTACTGAAGAAACAAACTTGCTCTGTACTGTGTCATTTGCCACCTGTATGTACAGTCTTTTAAGATTCTCTAGTAACACATTTAAATAAATATTTTCTGGGGCTTTGTAGCTACACTGTTTTAGAAGAATGAGTGTACAATCACTATAGGGCAGATTACGATACGGTCCGGAAAGGCTCCAGCCGATGGTCGGAGCCTTTCAGTGCCGCATCTCAGTTTACTTTCCGACCACTGCATTACAATGCTGGCAGTTGGAAACTAAACTGGCCGGTCATTCCGGCTGGCTTTCAGCGGGCTCAAGGAGCCAGTCGGAGTGCGGGCTGCAATCCCAAAGAGCAGTCTTTCCACCCTTGGGATTACGATGCATGGTTTCTGGCAGGGTTTACATGCTTGCCTTTCTGACATGGAACTCATGTCAGAAAGAAGTTTGGAGATCGAGTAGGGCTCCCTTGTGTACATGGCCCCTGGTTGGGGGCCGAGGGGGCACCATAGTGGCCCCCTGTTCATCCCTTCACCCTGTAGCATGCACCTTGAAGTGCCTGCCACAGGGTGCAGGGATTTACATCACCTCCCATTTCCAATGGGAGCATTTACTATGGCCAGTTTACAGCAGTAATACATGCTCCCGTAGGGCAATGTCCAAATGTTGCCGAACAGTGTTCAGTCTCATCCTAATCAGATCGGGACCGCCGACTGGAGGTTGGTAGGTCCCAGTTTCAAGACTGTGTCCGCCCGACATTGTAAAAGGCTAATATGCGTGTGTTACAAACTAGCCATAATTCGGTCAAATATTTTTAGTAACTAAAAACTCTGTAGACAACGATAGCGATGTGACTTCATGGGAACTTATTCTATTAGTAGGTGTGGAGGCACTTCAACTTGTCATTTGGTGAAGTGGGAGCGTTTGCCAGATTAATCTTTATAACACCGTGATAGTGACTGGTTCAGTTGCTTCCATTTTTTTTAGGGCGGCTCTCAGAGGTGAAATACTTGATTATTTCTGCATACTTCAGCCGCGAACATTGAAGTAATGCACGTCCACCATCTCGAACTTGTGGAGAAGTGTGGCTCAATGATTAGAGCGGCAGACCCTGATGCAGAGGTCTAGCCCGGGACCAGGGTTCAATTCCCTGCCTCGGCGGGTCTTGGGCTCAAAGATTCCACGGACCTGATAATTCTCGCCTCAGTGCCATTCCAATCATGGAGTCCCACTCTGCAACTCTGGGCAATAGCTTGCTTAATCTCCCCAACGGCCCCCACAACGCTAAGGATGCCTGGCCTCCACCTTGGGGGTGCCCAGGAGTGGACGCCTCACAGGGAAAGCCAGGATGGGTTCCACAGCGGTATTCGTACAAGCGCCTTGAGACCCTTGCGGGTGAGTAGTGCGCTATACAAGTATCAATTTACAATTTACATTTTACCATGCCAAACATATCCAAATGGATCCCACTTTGCTTTCTAATTAATTCTGTGAGTCAAACGCGAGGATGATCACCACTAGGCATCCACAATAGCATTTTCAGTGTTTGCATTTATTACCCATTTGCTTACTTTGCTACGATATTGACGTTCATGTTTCCTTTGAGTGAAAATTAAACTTGATATTTTCCATTTATCTTGCGACATTTGCTGTGCTTCAAAGACAGAAGTCAAACATCAGGTCGTCTCATCTGACAAACTGCTGCTTATCCTTTTAACATGGGGATTGGTGCTTACGTTTCTTTATTGTTAAGTGAGAGGAGCTTTTTTTTAGCTATGTAATTTTTCTGGGGTGCAAGGAGGGTGAAATGAAAGGCTGTCTGGTGTCATTTTTTCTAACAAAACAAAATCTAAATACCTGTAAATTAACTGTTCACATATTTCAGAATATATCAGCAGTTAGGAAGGAACGAATGAAGCACATTTTAATTGTGAAGTGTAATGGAAACAAAGATAATAAGATGAAAATGAATATTCCCTGAAAGCAGATTTCCACATCTGCATTTGTATGCAATATAGTTGATCAGTAAAACGTGCGTCTATGCAAATGTAGGTCATTTTAATGAAAAATGTGCTGTCTGTAAAAGGCAGTGCGCTGCAGCACAGTGCTTTAGTAATAGAATTGTGACAGTGTGCTCCAAAACGCCCCAACAGCAGACAGAATACACCCTTTACCATTCTGCTGCTGAATATATTTGCCGCACTTTGTCAAGATGGGATCTATTAACAATCCCTATGACTTCAGTGATGCACCATTGATGCCAGCACATTCACTCTCAAATTTGTTCCAGTACTACTGGTGCAAAGTGCTGAATTATGTCCCAAAATCCAGTTTTAGAACTAACCACTGCAAGTATTACCAAGCAAAACTCCGGGTCAACCCTCCAGTGTGATGCTGTGTTTTTACTTCACAAAGCCACTGCCACAAAGAAAGTGCTCACTATATGGGATCATATCCAATCATTCCACTGGTGTACGACTAAAATTGCGAAATGTGGGCGTGGCCGAATGGCTAGAACTGCCGACTTTGAATCTGGGGAACTAGGTTCAAGTCGCAGCGTTGTCTGGGGGGTGGGGGTGAAATCACTAAACCTACCATGCTTACAATAAACTGAATCTGAGGCAGTGTTTGCGCTGTGTAGAAATATGTATGTATAGAGTCCAAAATGCACCACAGGGCCTCATTTTAAACACAAATTGAGACGAGACCTTACCCTATACTCTGCTGTAGAAGGGGATTTTCAAATTTACTAGTAGAGACATCATGATTTTTCAGAAGCCTTTTTTGCAAACAGGTGCTACAGGCGAGCACCCCACTGTGAAAAGTGTTCTAAACATAGTGTAGTTCACAGTCTGCGACTTTTATAGGCAGATCAATATCTTGGCCGCAGTCCAACATAGACCTATCGAAGGGCATGGTTGCGCTATTTAGAGGCAATTGCTGTTTGAGAAGAAAAAAAAAAAAGTGTATGTTTACTTAGCAATTCACAGCATTCTGAAGACCTGTGTACTGGTAAATTAAAATAGCCCCCGCCTCATGTCCGTAAAAGCTAGGAGGGTTGCGAAAAGTTGGTTGTTCTAAATATTGGGTCGTGGATTGCAAAAGTTTGGGAAGCACTGCCATAAACGCAGCCGCGGCCCGTGGAGGAAGTTCCGTGGGGCGGTAAGGCGGAGCGAGGGAGGGGCAGGTTCTAAAAACCGGAATATGGATAATTACAGGTAAGTAAACAATTAAATAAATAAAACGAATTTACCTTTAACTGCAATTTTCTCAGGAACTACTGAACAGATTGACACCATATATGCAAAAGGCACATGCCTGACCCGAGGACTACCTCTTTGCCAAATTTCAAGTAATTCTGTTCAGCCGTTCGGGCTGTACCTTCGACTAAAGGTCCTATGGGAAAATGCATGGGGAAAATGCGTTTTGGGACCCCTTTTTTCTCAGCCCCCGCTTGACGAATCACCCCGAGACTTTCAGGATAGGAGCTGAGCGGAGCGCCCCATTAGTTTTGAAAATTTCGTGAGGATTCGTCAACCGGCGCCAAAGTTATTCAAAATAGAATTTTCAAATTTCCTATGGAAACTCGGTCCTAACTATAACTATCTACTGGCGACTGCCAGTAGATATATATATATATAAATAAATATATACATATGTATATGTATCACTCACACATACATATATACACACACACACACACACACCTCCATAGAGGACAACGCTAAAGTAAAGCTTTGGTTGGGGGGAGGGGGGTCACTACCCTCCATTACTCCTAACCAACAAATAGACCTGGAACAGGCTATCACAGAAGAGGAGGTGAGGAAGGTCATAGAGGGGAAAGAGGTAAAGCGGCTGGGCCAGACGGGCTACCAGGGGAGTTCTATCGATCCCTACAAGAGATAATTCCAGTACTTACCCAACTGTATAATAAGATACTATTGGAGGGTGTAAATCCCCCTCGTTTGGGGAACGATGTGACAGTGGTATTGATCTTGAAACCCGCCCAAAATCCAAATAGTTGCGGGTCATATAGACCAATATCACTGTTAAACACTGATTATAAACTCTTTTCTTCAATTTTGCCAAATAGGTTGGGGGTGGTGGCTAATAGTATTCTCCATCCAGACCAAAAAGGGTTTGTGAAAGGACGCCAACTAGCAGACATCACATACGATCTGGTCGGCGCAATTGATATTACCTCCACCTTTTCTCTCCCTCTGGCAGTCCTAACCCTAGATGCAACCAAGGCTTTTGATAGGGTGAATTGGGGCGGTCGGAAGTTATGGCAAAGTTTAATTTGGGGGACAAATTTTGTCTTACCATCCAGCTTCTATACCAGGCCCCGACAGCTAGATTACTGGAATATTGACTGATGCATTTAAGATCACCAGGGGAACACGACAGGGCTGCCCTCTCTCTCTCCCTTCCTCTTCAATATGTATATATAACCTTTTGCACAGAGACTTAGGAAAGATCCTAACATCTCTTAAATATGGAGTGGGAGAAGAGGGTGTCCCTGTATGCAGATGACATCTTGATACTGACGGCAGATCTGGATACAGCTTTTCCGACAGTTATAAAATTGGCAGAGGATTTCAGACAAGTTTCAGGATATGAAATCAACGCCAGTAAGACCGAAATAATGGCATGGAATATCAGACGCATACAATTCCAGGTCGGTTTCACCATGCGGTATGTGGAGTTAGAGTGGTACAGGATGTAGGGAAAATAGCAGAATTCAATCTAGAGCGAGTCTTCAGAGAATGTCAGAAACAGATGGATAATGGGAGGTAAGCCCACAATTTCATCTTGGGGAGGGTTAATTTGGTCAAAATTACAATTTTACCTAAGCTCACATTTCTTTTTAATACAATCCCTCTGTCTTTTGATAAAGCTCTGATAGACAAATTTCAACAAGAGGTAAACTCCTTTATTTGGAGGTATAGATCGACTAGGTTAGCCTGGAAGAAGCTCAGACGAAAGAGAAAGGGGGACTGGCGCTTCCTGATCTGCAATATTATGCCTGGGCCTACCAGCTTTCACATTCACGAATGTTGTTGAAAATGCCTGCGAGTATAGGGGGAGGAGATAAGTTTCGGGCCAGGTTAAGGGGTGCTGATTTACCAGAAGGATTTAGGTTTAAGTTTGGTGAACAAAAATTATTTTAAAAAAAAGGTCAAACTTAAGGTCCTCTAGTCGACACCAAAAAACTGGGTTAGAATTAGAAAAGGTGGGGCTTAATTACTTCTCAAATCTAGCGCCACTCTGGGATTCTCCAGGCTTGCCAGAGTGCCTCCAGGACAGTTAGACGACACCATTGAGAGATGCTGGGATTACAGTGTGGGGAGATCTGATTAAGGAAGATACTTTCGTCTCCTGGTAATTTCGTCTCCTGGGAAGATCTAAGAGAGAAAGTAGGAATAAGTCTCTCTAGATTTAAATATATCCAGCTAAAAAGCTGGGTACAAGCTCAGCTCAGTCGGAACATATCATTTGGCAAGGGCAGCTACCTGGAAAAACAGTTAGTTGTGAGGCCTGTGGGGAAAAGAGGTCTCAGTGTGGTATTGGGCAATTGAAGAGGCAGTGGATGGGGTATTTAAGCTTGCAGATGAGCTATGGGGGGGAGCAGATTGATATACAGTGTGATCTTTTATGGCAGGACTCACTTAAAACCCTTTTTAGATTAGTTAAACCTGCCTGGCTGAAGCGGAACAATCTGTTCACTGCTCAGAGCGTATCTATCCCCTCTCAAACTATCAACATTTTTTAAAGGAAAAGTTTGTAATAAATGTGGGATGGCAGAAGCATCAGACGTACATATGTTAAGGACTGCCCCTCCATTTCTTCCTTTTGGGAAAATGTGCGAAAGACTCTTGAGAGCATCTTGAAAATACCAATCCATATAGACCTGCCCCCGATAATCTTCAGCCTCAATAGTAACATCGTAGGCCCTGCTCGATCTGTTATTTTAGGCAATTTTAATGGCTAGGAGGCAAATCTGCAAGCTTTGGATAGATCCGGTTCCACCTAACAACTCAGATTGGCTAATCTCATATGAAGTATCCAAGATGAACATGACAAGATTCAATTACTGTTACTAAATTGTAAGCAAACCTCGGTTCTTCAAACATGCGGTCTATAATGCAATAAATAAAAAAAATTAAAAAGTGGCGCAATCGCACCCACACTGATTAACAAAGTATGGAGGACAATCAGTTTAATCAGTTCGATTGGAGCATCTCCTTTAAGTACTGTACATCACAGTGGGGGATGGCAAAACTAACATTTTAGAAAGGTCCTGTCCAGGAGGGGGTGAGGATCCCTACCCCACCCTGGAAGAGACCAAGATGATACTAGAATACTGCATGCCCACCCCTGTGCCCACCCTGGTAGATCCTGTTCTCCCTCCTGTGATGGCTCCTACCCCCCTGCCCGTGATGGCTCCTGTCCCCCCCTGTGGTGGATCCCGTCTCCGCCCTGGGTGGCTTCTGTCCCAGTCCTGGAATGGCTCCTGCAGCGAGGGTGAAGTTCTTGATGGGCCTCTTCTCAAAAAAACTCAGCTCAAAATTAATATGAAAAGTTGGGCGAGTGAGTAAGTGAAGGTATGGCTGGATGAATTCGTGAAAGGGTGAATGGACAAATGAAAGATTGAATAGCTGGATAATGAGAGAGGATGGATTGATGAGTGAGTGGAAGGATGGATGAGAGAAAAGGTAAATAGCTGAATGTATGGGTGGAAGGGTAGCTGGATGGGTAAAAGTGTGGATGGAGGAGTGAAAGGATGGATGGATGAATTGATAAGTGCAAGGGTGAATGGATGGACGGAGGAGTGAAAGGGTGGATGTAAGGATGGATGAGTGAGTGAAAGGGAGGGTAGATGGACAAAAGGATGGCTAGATGAGTGAATGAGTGAAAGGATAGATGGATGGGAGAAAGGATGAATGAGTGATAGGGTCAATGGATGGATTCATGAGTGGATGAGTAGATGGATGGGTGGAAGGAAGGATGGCTAAGTGAAAGGGTCGATAGAGAGAAAGTGAGGATGGATGGATGACTGAAAGGGTGGAAGGATGAGTGGATGGATGAGTAAGTGAAAGGATGGCTGAAAGGGTATATGGCTGGATGGATGAGTGAGTGGACGGATGGGTAGAAGAGTGGATGGATGAGTGTACCGATGGATAGGGTGAAAGGGTGGATGGATCGATAATGGATTGATGAGTGAAAGAATGGATGAAGGGATGGATGAGTGAAATGATAGATGGAAGGATACATGATGAATAGGTTTGCAAATGGTTGAATATGTTTGGATATGGCTGGGCTAACTTATATACTATTGCGCGCCCTCCTCGGATGTGTCTGTAAAACTTACCTATTGTCCTGAATTTTGACCTCCTGTCCTGAATTTTGACCCTTTGTCCTGAATTTGCACCAATGCCAGTTGGACCAAAACAAATACAGCGCCTTTTCTGCCCATGTAGGCAGCTCTTCGGCGCACCACAAGGGGGCAGTAAACGCTATACAAATGTTGCGATACAATACAAAATTACTTGGAACCAGAAGAAATTGATACATTATTTGTATTAGTTTACATTACTCATTCAAATGATCATTTTATTTTTTAGACTACATTTCAGACACGCCACTCTTTCCTGTTTAGGGATGAGGCGAGCACTTTCAAACGACATTGCCACAGGGACAGTGCTTTAAAGGGGCCGATACCGTTTGTATTTTGAGAGGGAGAAGGGAAATGCTATATTTTTAATTGGAGAACACCTGCACTTCTCAGAAACAAGCAGGTACTCTGGCCATTCAAGCACTGCACAGGGATGAGGTTGTGAGAGGTCTCCATGCTACCGGGGACACAGTTGTCCGGTCCTTGGTTTTCCGTTACCATCATTATGGAAGTTGTAGGTTTGCTTCCTTTCTACTTCAACTGGACTCGCGCTCGAGAACAGATTTGTAAAAGAGTTAGAAAGCCCGGGACTGGCGCACGCGTCCCTGATGACATGGCGTCCTGCAGGAACCTTAGATACGGCTCCCCTTCGGTTTGCCATTCTCCATTTTTCATGCTAACGGTCGAAAACGTGCGAGTAGAATTCATCTAAATGATGAACGCAAAAAAAGCGGTACTTTAAAGACTAAAATAACGGGAGGCGGTTGGTAGACCTGCGCACCTGGAAGTAGGGACACACTACCCCCACAAACGTGTAGGGCGGTAGGCATGCCATCCTTCTATGTAAAACTATAAACAAAAACATCCCCAGGATTACACTTCGCACTCCTCGCACATTCATTTTTCCAAGTTACATCTCACTGCTGCTGAAAATAAATCGAAGACAACTAACCGACACTTTCAGCACGATTCACCGCCCCAAGCGTGGGAGCCAAAAGGCTGCTCATATCCAGCAGGTGCCTTTGAGCGGTCAGACGTTCAAAACTACAAACGTGCACTGTGGACGTCCGTCGACCCCTACCTCTTTGTATGGCCGGCTAACAAGTAGAGTTCAAGGCCGGCATCCCCTTTATCGCCTTGGCAGCCAGGGATGACTTGAGCAGTCTGTGGGACGAACGGTGCATTCTGGGACCTCGGCCAGTCCAACCTCAAGTTCTTTCAGCTGCGAGCCAATCAACTAAGAGTTAACGAAGGCGGACGCTCCTGCAGGCGAGAGACATCAGGCTGTCTCGTGTCAGATGTACGTGGTTTACCCAGGTGTGGGTTTCTTTGCATTCTGGGACTTGTAGTCTATCCATTACATTTAAAATACGTAATACGAAGGAAAGAAATGTGAGACCTTAGTTTTCCGCTCCCACTTGTTACTGGCCCGAGTGTTTTAGTCCCACACTCGCATGCCCCTGGGGGCAGCGCACCACATTCCCTTACACAGATGGTCAGCATTTAGGAATGGATGAAGTCACACAGCTGGCCCTGGCTCATCTCGAAGTATTCTTGGACCACTGAGCCCAACGCGAGTCGAGCTTTCATGTGGCTCCTGCCAGCCAGCCACCCTCTAACATCATGTGTCAAGAACTAACAAGCATTGGCATAGCCAATAGGTCTCGCCATTGGGACCTTAAAAGTGTTTAGCCATGCAACACTTGATGTTGTTGCACCAAGGATATTGTGCTGGATAACTAAACACTTATAAGGTCCCAAAGGCGAGACCTATTGGCTATGCCAATGCTTGTTTCTTTTGCGAGTACATGGCAGTGCCTTAGCCTCGCTGATAGCATGTAGTGTACTGCATCCGACAGAGGCACTGCTACCAGCACCCATCTTTATATGGATTTACAAACGTTCCTAGATCACTGTCTGTGCATGCCTGTGGAAGTACAGGGGTGAGGAGGTGTCATAGGTGTTTTTCTGTATAACAAAAAACATTCAAAGATGGCCACACATATATGTAAGTGTTTGTGCACGCACAAGCATATAATTGCTTTTGTTCTACTTTATCATAAGTTTAATGTTCCAAGATGGGTAACACGTGACTTTCTTGGAACAGTAAACAAATTATCAGAAAACAATACTTGGCAAAGCCAACGTCTCTTTAGCCAAAGCCAGACCTATTGGCTTTGTCAATGCCTGTTGCTTTTTGAAAGAAATTCACTTGCAGCAACCACCCCTGTTTGACAACTACTTTGTCTTTGAACGGAAACATAATGTTAGTACGGCATTATTTCTTTTACTGTTTGTGGCCATAGATGGGTTAAATAAAAAAGGCAAAACTCTAACCAAAAATGTGGAATCAAATATTTGTATGCAACAACTTTGCACCATTTTTGATTTGCTGCGGAACAGATGCAACATTGATGACGTGCAGGTATTCGCTCAAAATAAAGGCACGTGCTAAATAAGCAATAAGAAAGTAATAAAGTGAGAAAACAGGCTTTGGCTAATGTGTTGATGGAGGGTTCGTCCTCGTGAAGAACATACATCAATATGAAACCCCAGCTGCACACTGCAATCTCTTACCTAGTTTAAATCACACTCGCTTGTCGTTTTGCTGTCTCTGCGTTTAATCAAACAATCATTGGTCGCGGGGAATGCAAAGATGGGGGCTGCAGCGGGAGAGAGTGGCGGCGGGAGTTGTGTGCGCGCACGCGCCGGCAAACACGCGAGTGGTGCGCGCACTGCAGCGCCCAAAGTGAAAGTAATCAGAAAGCTGGCAGCTGTGCACGGTCACGCTCGCGTGAACGCAAGCATTAGACCAGCAAAAGCCGGTGGGAAGCACTTTTAAAACCCACTAACTAAAAATCGAGCAACAGCACATGCGCTGCTGTAGGCTCGACCTAAAAACGAAGCATTAACCAGTGCTTAATTTGAGCTGGTGGATGTTGGTGCAGGCCCAAGTACTCGTTTTTGGGGAACGGCACTTATTTTCACCTTAACAGGTTGCTTTGATCCAGAGAAGGAGAGAGAAAAACACAAAAAGGGGAAAGAAAAAGACAGAGTAACAGTGACACAGCAGAAAGCATAGATCTAAATGAAGCTTTAAGAGTGAGACAAAAAACAGGGAATATCTGGTGGAGAAATATTGCGGGAAAGAATGGTCGCACACCCGGGTACTAAAGTGTTCGACTTTTATTTGATCTCTTTAGTAAGGGAGGTTTGGGCACTAGCAGGGTTGGTCGTCTGGGCACAAGTATGGGCTGTAAGCGAGGTAAAACAGAGGAGTAAAGTGGGGGGTTAGGCAGAAATCTCCCTGGTTTTTATTACTGCATGTGATTTCTCTTGTTCAGTCAGATCTTTATGGTCTCCAAATAGCCTGAATGCGAACTCCCTAAATAATAGGCGGAAGCGCACAGCAATTTTTGAATGGCTAAAAATAAATCACAATTCTCCATTGGAACTTCTCCGAGAAACCCACTTAGTTCGCAGAAACAAAGCTTGTTGTTACAACTTTTCATCACCGTCTGCTGCCATCCGTAGGGCGGCCATTTTTATTAATTAAAAGACACCAAATTGACAGTTTTGAGGGAATTTTTTGAATGGGCACCCAGAGTCGGTAACTAATAGTGCCCCTAAAATGGGCCAGCAACAAACACATGTAGTATCTTATTATGGGTCTCTAGTAGATGACTCTGTAGCTCTCTGGGAGCTAGGTTGGCAATTAGCCGAGCTACCTGGCTGAGATTTTAAAGGAGAATACTTGAATTTCCTTTCCGATATTGAACTTGATTCATCTAATACTGGACATCTTCGTTCTACAGTATACAAAAAGTGATCGGTTGAATACTTTAACTAATCTCAGCCATTGGTAATTACTCAGACGTCGTCCCAGTCTATTGTTGTTATTTTGCACACAAAGGAACCTCAGTTTAGACCCAACCATATGGAAATCAGTGTTGACCCTGCTCTAATGGGATTATTGCCGCCAAAATTGCCAGCCTACGTCTTCCTCAACCGGAACAGGTCTTGACTTGTTTGCTTTTGAGTTCAAAGAGAATCTGGTTGGCAGCCTGGGCTGGTCTGTTCTTATTGGGGTATTCAGATAAAACAGGTAAATTCAACAGGAAGAGACCTGAACGACTCTGATTGGCCTAAAATTATGAACTTTACTTACATTGCATCAGGCAGCTCTAATTCATATCAAATGTCATTTTTCAGGTCGAGCTTAATACACAGAGCATGTCTGTTGTGAGACATATTGTGGGGTTACCCAGAACATACATGGGCTTGGAGCCATCTATTGCTTACCATTGGTTGGTTTTACTGACGCACTTATTTTCCTGCTTTTATTTGACGACTTTTAAGTCAATGTTTTGTTTATTTTTTACATTGAGCATTGTGTTTGAATGCCTGGTTCTCATTCTCTCTTTCAGGGAACTACTTTTTTCTTTTTGTGTAAGCATTCCATGAGAGTGCATGTGTTTTCCATCTCTCTCCCTTGTGCACTCCTCCTTCCCTAAATTGCACTCACCTGTTGTTTCTTCTCCCTACCCTTGCCCTCCTTGTTGCTTCCTTCCACCAACATCCTCCTCTATGCCACCCCTAAATAAACGCTTTTGCTTGCTCGCCCCAGATCTTCTCCCCATGCCACTCTACATTGCTCTTGCACCCAGTGCTTCCCTCCCTACCACCGCTCTCTGTGTTGCTTCCCCTTACTCGTGCACATTTCTCTTACCTGTTGCTTCTACTCCCCTGTACCTTCCTCTCTCACCCAATGCTTCACCTCCCGCCCTGTATACCCCATAGCTTTGTTGCCTGTGTGCTTCTCCGCTGGGCACACTACATTCCTCTCTCACCAGTTGCTTCTCCCCTGTATTCCCACCCTCCATGTTGCTTCCCCCTTGCATCCTCTTCTCTCGACCGTTGCTTCTCCTCCCCATACCCGAAGTTTCTTCGCACCAGCCCCTCCACCCCTGCCATGTTGCTTCCCGCAGACTACCATGTTTCTTACCCCTATCCAGTTTCTTCCCTCACAAACCGGCCCTCAGTGTTGCTCACCTGCACCACGTTGCAACAAAAACAAGCATTGGCATAGCCAATAGGTCTCGCTTTTGGGACCTTATAAGTATTTAGTTATGCAGCAGAATATCCTTGGTGCAACAACACCAACTGTTGCATGGCTAAACACTTATAAGGTCCCAAATGCGAGACCTATTGGCTATGCCAATGCTTGTTTAATTTCACTTTCAGCCATGCTGCAGAACAGGCGTGCTTCTATACAACATGGTTAAAGAAAATAACATTGACAATGTCCATAGATCCCAGCTAGGCGAGACCTATTGGTTTGCCAGTGCTTATTCATATTCCTGCTGTCTGTGTTGATCTAAAATAAATAAAAGGAAAAAAGGTATTGAATTCTAAATTTCAGCTGTTTGCTACCATCGACCCTCAACCTTTAGCTACTTTATTCTGAGTACCATTAAGATCCTCAGCAAAGAAGTCACTCAGATGGAACTAATTCTTACCTTTATATGTTGGACTAAGTGTGACTAACACTAACTCCCAATTCCCTTCAAATCACATGCTTAATTGTAAATTGTATTTGTTATTGTTGTTTTGGATGTTTGTCGTGGTTGATTGCACAATTCTTTGATAGAAAGTACTTGACCTGTGGTGCACCAATGGAACAGTACTTTTAGTTTATTCATAGGAAATTATTAACAAAGCACTTTTTGCGAGTAAGTGTCCAGCTCATAACATAGATGTAACTTGATATTAAATTTCCATCAGGAAGCTCTGCATACTCCAAGACGGCAAAAGTGAAATCAGGGGTGTGCGCTCGCCGGCAAACACGCGAGTGGTGCGCGCGCAGCACCGCCAAAAGTGAAAGTAATCACCCTCCAGATGGCGCCTCGGGTGCTGAAAGCTGGCAGCTGTGCACGTTCACTCTCGCGTGAACTCAAATTTTAGGCCAGCAAAAGCCGGTGGGTAGCACTTTAAAAACCCACTTACTAAATGTCTCGCCTGAGATAGCGCATGCGCTGGCTCAGGCAAGACCTAAAAGTGGTTTTCTTCATTTTGTAGGCACACTTGTTGCATGCGCCTACAAAATGAAATTACCACCACATTATAGCCACTTAAAAAAAATAATAATAATTCCTGTAGCCATACTGTATAACATTGTAGTTGCGGTACATCATGGCTAATAATCATTGGCAAAGCCAACAACTCCCAATGGTGAGCCCTACTGGTTTTGTTAATGCATGTTAATAAATGGATGTTCTATTACACCCCTCAAAAACGTAACATATTTTCTTCTCGGATTTCTCCAGCTTGTAGATGTGCAAAAATAATTCTGTAGGGGACTGCAAGCATATGTTCTTTGAATGCCCCCATTTAACTAAATTATGGGACAACATTTTACCATTCTCAAGTGTAAAACTTGGAGTCCAACTTGCACTTTTTCCATAAGCGATTTTTCAGGGTTTTGCCAAAAAAGAAAACTGGCCACAAAACACGGGCAAATTATGCTTTTTTTGAAAGTGTTGCTCGCTTGCTCCTTAAGAACCACCTGTTGGAAACCCCTTGTTTCGCCCTCCTTGGGCGAATGGAATATGCTTTGTTTCAACGTATATGCAAAACATAATTACACAACAATATATGGGGCATTTTCTATTAGGTTATTATGTTTTTGTTAATGTTTTCTGAAAGTACAACAATAGCTTCTCCTTTCGATTAGATTTGTTATTTAAATGTTTTCTTCCCTTCAGGCTGTCTGTTATTTCTTGACTTTTAGATGTATTGTTCATAAAAGTAACAATAAAAAACGGCTTCACACACAACCCCCTTTTAATCAGTACTACAGTTTCCACGTACACCCCATTTTTGTCTCCTGCCTTGGAGCATTGTTGCAAGCATGACCTGATTTCTCTCGAAAATGTTATCTTACTCCTATGCCCAACATCGCCCCTACCCCCCTAGGAGTCTTTTATTATGAACTCTAACTTTTAAAGTACTATTTCTGATTTCAAAATACTTATTTTGCTATGTTTTTCCTCATGGCATGCAGTGGTGGAGCGGGTGTGATTGGGGGTGGACTAGAGGAGCCTTTCAGGAGAAGCATGATCTTGAGCCCTAACCTTCAGGGCAAGCTGAGTCCTCCAGAGACTACCCTGCATTCCTCCACATCAAAGCAAAGGTGTCACCTTGAGTACCAAGCATAGCCCCTACAGTTAAACACACCTCTGGACCTAGAGGCTGGAATGGGATCCAAAACAGTCTGTGATATTTATTGCACTGCATAACTGCATTATATAATTGCATGCATAGATGTTTGAATGTCACTATGTTGTATTCTGACATAGTCATAGAACGAGCTGTGAAGGTTCTATGAGAGTCAGTTGCTGCTGTAATGAGCTGTGAAGTAGCTGGTGGTTTCTGCCTTCTCCTTGTCCTCAAATAAACACCTCCTACCTGAATCCTGGAGTCTGTGATTTAACTTAAGAGAAGAGTTAACAGTAGGGACGAGGCGCCTCACTGCTCAGGAAAACACTGGCTGTTCCCATCTTTACTCATCTTAAACAATTGACCACCAAACTGGAATCGGAAACTCACACTGCAGTTTTATACTAAGGTTGTCCGATTGAAATCGACCTAATCGGAATCAAGGTGAGACCCACTACATTGAAGGAAAAAAAATTCTATTTAAGGTTTTTGTCACTTCGCTTGTGTACATATTCCTCCTAGCGCCCACTTTTCATGAGCTCCTCGGGACAGGGCCCATTCCATCTACACGCACTTCCAAATGTCACTTGTCAAATGCACAGTGTACTCATACACTTACGGTGCCATTTGTGACTGACATCGTTACAAAATCTATTATGGTATGACATAATTTAAGAAGGAGAATTTTTCTCTTTATGTTCTACATGCTAGACAGTTGTTGGTTGGCATGCACTACATTTGGACGACCATTTTGTTTAGGGACATCTTCCGTGAGCTTAACAGGCAAAGCTTCAGTACATACACTGGAATACGCATGTTTATGACTTTCAAAGGTCGCAGATGGATAATGTTATCTTTCCTTGCATTTGCCACTCATACTGCACGATATAACGGATCATATTGGAAAATTTATCAAACTAAAGGTACTGTGACTTTGATTGGGAACAATATTTAAAAAACTGTATCCTTATCTTCCTGACGGTGAACTTGTACCCGCGTCCACATTGACATTGTCTGTCAATAAGGCAGTTCTGTGCTGTGAAATACTTGTCCCAATTATGCACTAACTACCTTTAGTATGTCTGGGAAAAGCATATCACGTTCCCCACAATTTCTGTCTGAAAAAGGAGTTCCTGTAGTGACATGGAACAGGGAACAGTGGTAGAAACATTTGATTCTTATATCCTTACCACTTGGGGAGAAACCTTTTCTAGCCATCAAGTAGAACGCTGTCTTGCTTCACAGTTTAGGTGTTGAAGGTAGAAATGTATCTGAGAGTTTAGATGAAATGCCGGTTGGGAACCAGCTCACTTATATAAAATGTCAGTGATGATGTTGGAGAAACATTTCACTGAACAAATCAATGTGGTCCTGGAGAGGCACAGGTTTTACAAAGGGTACAAGGCAAAACAAAGAAGATAGAAAGTTATGTTGCTTCTTTAACAGCACTGACGTGCATGTGTGAATTTGAAGCCCTCACTGATTATTTGATGAGAGATCAGCTTGTTAGGTGCACTAATAATCAGAGGGTGCAAGATGAGTTACTCGCCAAAAATCCTAACTTGAAGTAGGTAGTGCCTATAATAGTGGGAATGAAGAATACCACAGTTTGGGTGCGTGAAATGAGAGATGAGAAAAATAATGATGTATCCAAAATGAGAGATGCAACTGAGATTCAGAGTGGAATGCATGCTAGGCTAAAATTTGGTGAGGTTAGTGAGATGAGTGAGGTGAGTGTACTACAAATGCATTCTGATAATAAAGCTATGAGTAAGGAAAACAAGGATGTTAGAGAGTTTTGAGGAAAATGTTTTAGGTGTGGTAGTGAAGGCTATTTTTCCAACAGTACAGGATGTTTCGCCAGGTTTGGAAACTGTAAACATGTGGATAAAAGGATCATTACACCAGAGTTTGCAGGAGTGGTAAAGTACAAAATTTGTCACCTGCAGAAACAGAAAAGACAATGAATTTAAATGTTAAAGCAAATAGTACCATCGACGGTGATCCACTTATCATGCCTGAATGTGAAGCTATTATTGGGGGAAAACCAATAAATCTTCTGGCTGATTCAGAATCTCCGTACACCATGGTTGGGGATAAAATCTGTAATGATCCAGTTTAGATAGAGAGAGACAGTGGAGAAACTTTACATTGCAAAAAGTGGAGCTAATGAGCTGGGCTGGCATCACCAAGGTGATATAGGCATTACACTGAACCTTAATTCTCCACGAAAAAATCCTTTTACTGTCCGAACTTGATGAGAATACTGACAAATATCAAGAATTCTGTCAGGTATTTGCAGATGATCTAGGCGTACTGAAAGGTTTCGAACATAAAATGATTCAAAAGAAAATGCTGTTCCATCAGTGCTTAAAGTCAGGAAGGTTCCTAACTTAATGCTGGGCCCTTTGAAGAAGAAACTGGAGAAACTCCTTGAGGGTATTATTATAGAAGAGATAGAGTTATCAGAATTGTTTGCTCCAGTAGTATTAGCCCCAAAGGATAGTGGAAAAAAATAAGGATGTGTGTAGACCAACATTAGCTGAATGGGTATATATGGGTGGATAGACACCGTGTTGTGGTCAGGTCTCCTCGCACCACTGTTTTTACATTGCAGGCTCAATGACCACATCCCGGATTCCTGGAAAGGCGCTATCATTCATCCTATTTACGAAAGTGGTAAAAGAAATGACCCAAAAAATTATAGAATGAAAGCCGTTCTTGATATCGAATCCAAATACTACGCCAGCATTTTACGAGAAGAACTGTCAACCTGGGTCAAATCATCACAGTGTCTCCCCTTCAACCAGACCGTCTTCGTAGCTAATTCAGGCACAACCAGCAACCTATTGACATTAACTGTTCTGATGGAAAAGGCAAGAGGTTAGTCTTATACAACTATACTGCTGCTTCGACCACTTCAAGGCAGCTTTTGACCGGGTGCCACGCGGCCGCCTATGGCAAAAATTAGAGCACTGGGGTATACCCCCGCCCTCTTACAAGCCATAATCCAACTCCACACACAGACCTGGATAAGAATAAAGCTGGGCGACGGGTCCCATGTTTCAAAAAAGACCGAAACAGGAAGCGATGTTAAACAAGGCTGCGTCTTGGCGCCCCTTCTTTTTAACCTGTTCATCTCGGACCTCTCTCCCATACTTGATAAGGTTAACTCCCATCCGCCTCAACTGGACGGAACCCGCATCAGCAACTTGTTATATGCTGACGACCTTGTGTTACTGAGCCACACAAAGGTAGGCCTGCAGAGGCTTTTCGACGAACTCCTTCCCTACACACTTGACAATGCTCTCGGATTGAATCTGTCAAAAACAAAAATAATTCATTTCAGAAAACAGAAGCGGCGGAACAACGGGGGTTTTTTCAACAATAAAAGCATCAATACAATGCCACACTATAAATATTTAGGAATTTTCCTTGACTCCAGAGGTTCCCTCACCAAACCAAAAGATGCCGTCAAGGCTAAAGCACTGTCGTTTGAGGTTGCGTCTGCAAAACTCTCAAAACATCTACTAGGCCTTGACCTTCAAGGTGATGAAGGTCAAGATCACCAATTCCCTATCATACGGACATGAGATTATGTTGGGCTCAACAAACTTCTTATTAAATAAATCAACCACCAGAACCTTTAAGCGAGCATGGAGCCTGCCGAGGTCGTCATCTCCGGCACAAGTCAGATTAGAACTCGGCCTGCTAGATCACAATGGCGTCGAGGCCGGTTCTTTTATCAAGTTCTGCAATAGACTGCACGACTTTCGGGATGGCAGTCTTGTGACCAAACTCTGGGATGAAATAACAACCAGCGCATTCAGCCAAAAATATCGGCACCACTTGGCCCACTCCCTACATTTACTCGGAGTCACGGAATATTGGGGAACAAATCCATCACAACAGGCATAGAAGACTGTAATTAAGCGAAGTGTTCGGCTCTGGTCTTTCCACTCCGACAGGGCAAAATTATCCAGAAGGAAACATGCCTGGGCTGTTGTATCTGATTACAAACCGGGGGTTGAGTCATCCTACCTATCAAGCACATACTCACTCTTTTGGAAGGTTAAGTTCATTGGCCTAAGTCTAGGCGAGTGGCCCTTTCTAAAATATTTGCCACAATGGCGACGCTCCAGTCTCAATATCGAATGCAGGGAATGCGGCTATCACTCCGAAAGCATGGAGCACATAGCCTGCACATGCCCAGCTCTGCTTAACGACAGAAGGACTTTACTGCGAGAGGAGTAGAACAAACTAGGTGCGCGCTCATGTCGTCAGGATATAATAGCGGCTATGAACCAAGAAAACATAAAGCTGAACATTCGGTTCACCAAATTTGTCATCAGAGCTGCTAAAATGTTGGGGAAAGAGAAGGCAGCAAATCTTCCGCCGGTTGGCCTTGCCACTTCTTTGTAATAAAAACTCTAGCGGCCACCGGCCCCCTTCAGCGAGGCCTACCTGGACATAGTCTTCAGTATTTTAAAACTAGCTGTCATATTTATTTGTCCCTTCTTTTAGACTTTCTTAAAACCATTCCGTGACTGTTATATTATCCAATGAGCTTGATCCGTAAAAGACAAATGAATATTCGGACAATTTTTTTCAACCCTTTTTTATCGCAAGATTACTGCACTGTTTTTGCACCAACCGGGGCCCTATTCTGCTCCTTTAAAAAAAAAAATTGTATACGTATCCATGGGTCACACGGTTTTAACATTTTGTTATGGTTTTTAGTAATCAAACAATAAATTTGAATTTGACACCGCTTCCATATATTCCCGGAAATTTAGCGACATTAGGGGTAGATAGATTGTTTCATGTGATAGATAATTCCACTACATTTCACCAGATGTATCTACATAAAGATTCAAGACATCTTACCTCATTTGTCGCCCCTCTGGAAGCAATCCGAATGCTATTTGGGCTGGCTTCAGCAGTGGCATGTTTCCAGAGGGTGATAATGAATGTTCTGAAAGGAATAACCATTGTTTTTACCTTCCAACATGACATTTTGGTGTCTGGGGCTGACCGGGCTGAACATGATCACATTCTGAGGTTCGTGTTCATAGGGATGCGGGAGTATGCTTGCATGTTAAAAAAAAAAAAGAGAGAAATATAAACTTGGAATGACATCTGTCACCTATCTAGGGTACACCCTTTCTTGTGAAGGGATGAGGCCAAAGTTGTAGTTAGAAACATTGTTGATTCACCCTCACCAGTTAACAAGGATCAGGTGAGATCAGTTTTGGGTTTAGCTGAGTTATGTTCCAAGTTTATTCCTAACATTGCTGATGTGTAAATTGAATGCCCATGATTAAGAGGTGGATGAAGATCTATTTGATTTCAATTTTCTTGTGAAGTATGTACATGGTGCAAGTAACAAGGCTGCAGACTGTTTAGCCAGGTGTACTCATGCCCACTGAAGCAGAATAAAATCCCCATTCTTTGGTTTGTTGGGTAAAATAAAATGCACTGACTGAGGATGAATGGGGCCAAGACAGTAACAATAACAACGTTTTTAAATATGTTGCCCAGTATGTGATCGAAGGTTGGCCAGATTATAAGCATTTGTCTCATTCACTTGAAGGTTTTTGGAATGTGCATAAGGAGCTGAGTCTTGATGGAGAAAACATTTTAGAGGTTCTAGAGCTATATCACCACTAAGACCAAGGGAGAAGGTAATGAATTTGGCTCATGAAGGACATCTTGGTAAGAGTTTAACCAAATACATATATTTATTTATTTATAACATTTTGTATAGCGCGAACAAGATCCAGGTGTCAGGTTCTAGCAGGTAAGCAACTTCTCACCTGTGTTTCTGCAGAGACGCCCCGGAACTGTCGACAAGATCCGCCAAGTCCCCTGATTACCACTTGCACATATCAGACTCTATGTAACAAGGGCAACCCGGGGAAGAGGGGAAACAAAACAAGGAAAGGAAGAGACAAAAAAAAGGGGAAGGAAGTCCTCAGGTCGTCACTGCTTCCAGAGTATGTTCCTCAACGTAAATGCAATAAAGAGGAGGTTTTAGAACACAGAATATACCCCTGGCTCTTCCTTTACCTCTTCGAACCCTTTAAACTCATACCTTAATAACTCCCTCTTCCCATCTGGGATCCCTGACTACTCTCAGGTAAGGTAAGGCAATAGCGAGGCTGCATAAACAAGGAAAACAGAAACAGAATCAACACACAGAGTAATGTTTCATATAGCTATATGTGTCTCCTTCATATACTTCGCTCACCACATTATATGTTCGCTGTCTTAGTGAAGAGAGTCTAGACTTCTCAAGTAGGTCACCCAGGTGAGTTAGGCAAAGGCCCACCGTGTCATAGGGCATGGATATGCACTAGGTGTCGACTAATACAGGTAGTCTTTAAAGCAAACATAAGGTATGTACAATAATGAAGAACATAAGATAATGAAGCAGCGGAACTTCCGCTGTTACCGGTGTACTGCTTTTGTGTGCTTCATATACGGAAGTCCATGTAGATTACACCGGAGAGGCTGAGTAGGTATCGCAGTGTCCACAATCCTCCTACTAATCCAGCAGGGGGGAGCGATGTTGCCTCTATTAACAAGGGGATAGGAATTGGGACTCCGGAGTCTGGCGCAGGAAAGTAAAGAGCAGAAGATGGGACCCCGGGACAGAGCGTCCAACACCGAGTCCGGTGATAAGCCTCTACTCCGGCCAATGAGCGGGGCACTAATCCGGCTCGTGGGCGGGCTCGACAACCTCCAACACAACTTCGGGGCTGAACCGCTCTTACCGGAACCCTCCTCCCTAGCTCCCTTCCACACTACCAGCGGACCAAATATAGGACTCGCAAGAGTAAATCAGGGGGAGAATATGAACTGGCACTGCACAGGCAGTGTGTCACGGACGGAGACGGGACTCCGATCAAAGACGCAGGCAAAGGATTGGAATCTTCCAAGCGAAGGGCTTCAGGAAGCGGAGAGTTCAGGATCCGGAACGCAAAGCGTGTGTTCCGCGGGAAGTCAGGCTTTTAAGGTTGCCTGACTTGTCTGCGCATGCGCAGGCCTCCGATGTATTCCTGTTCCGGAGCAACGGCAATCCTGACACAGGAGGGTATCAGAGCGCTTCACAGTTGAGGTAGGTAGAATACCAAGGTGTGACAAGAGCAAAACATTACAAATAGGTTCAATATAAACATTACCACTAGGTTCTAGACGAGAGCACGACAACAAAATGATTCAGAACATTTGCAAACCAGATAGGATAGTTCCAACAATAGAAAGGCATAGGCAATGTCCACAGTAACAGTAGTAGCATGCCAATCCTATTAAACCCCAGATTACATAAAAGTAACAGATAGCGATCAAACAATGGGAGAGAGACATTCCATAAATAGCATACTGAGGTGTGGAATGGCCTGTTCCTACTGTTAAACCCAGAAGTGTAACTTTGAACTGGAAAGTCATATAATCAGAGAAGAGAGCAGTATTGAGGCAACTGACCCTGGACTTTATAGCAGGAATTTCAGCATTAGACTTTTTTTCACTTTGTTTTTGAAGGAAGCGGTGGATGGGATTCGGCGAACTTCCGGTGGAAGGGAATTCCAAATCTTTGGGGCCATGCCCGAGAATGCTCTGTTACTCGTTTTCTTTTTGTGGAAGATTTGAGGTTTCAGGAGAAGTGAGTTTGCACTTTGAGACGGACGGCCACCCCCTGATAATTCAAGTTTGTGAGCCAGATAGATGGGGGTCTGGCAGTGCAGTGCTTTGTGAGTCAGGCAAGAGATCTTTAGTTATATTCTAGCTTCGTAAGGTAACCAATTTAGGGATTTTAATGCTGGGGATATGTGCTCATTTCTTTTTGTCCCAGTAATCAATCTGGCTGTGGCATTAATGGAAGTCGTAGGTGGAAGCAAGCTTTGTTTGTGGAGACCGCAAAGATTGGAGCTGCCGTAATCAAGCCTTGGTAATACTAAAGCGTGAACCGCCCATTTGAAGTCTTCCTGTGGGAGGAATGGTTTCTCTGTCTGGGGTGATTCCTAGAGATTTAGCAGAGTCGATAATGTGGGGGGAGCAGTTGAAGGCTGACAGGTGATGGATCCAGAGGTCAATCTTGGGGGCATGGGTAGGGGGACCAATGAGGAGGAATTCTGTTTTGGAGGTGTTGAGCATGAGGTCGTTTTCAGTGAGCCAGTTTTGGGTGTTCATCAAGATGGAGTTGAGTGAAATGAAGACTTCCGGGGAGGAGACGTTCAAATAAAATTGGGTGTCATCTGCGCACATGTGAAAGAGAATGTTCACTGAGTTCAGGGCATTAGCTATAGGTTCCAAGAAAAGATTGAAGAGTATGGGAGAAAGGGCGGACACTTGTGGAACCCCCAAAAGGACTGTAGATGGCTGAGATAGGGATTGATTAATTTTGACTCTTTGGGATCTGTTGTGGAGAAAGGAATAGAACCATTGCAAGACCACACCTGATAGACCCATCCGGTGTTCTAGAGTGGAGAGTAGATTGCTGTGGTTAACAGTGTCGAAGGCAGAAGATAGGTCAAGGAGAATGAGGAGGCAGGATTAATTTTGGTCAAGCAACTTTAAAATGTCGTCCAAGATGTGAGAGAGTGCCAATTCTGTACTGTGGCCACTCCAAAGCCTGATTGGTGTTGATCCAGCAGTTGGAATTTCTCAATGTGAGCACAGAGTTGAGATTGCACACACTTTTCTTAGATTTTCGCCAGTGTGGGGATGTTGGAGATAGGAACGTAAGTTATTCAGATCACAACTGTCTGCGTTTGATTTTTTTTTAGAATGGGGGATACTTGTGCAGCTTCTAGACAGTCGGGAATCATGCCTTGCAATAGTGAAGCGTTAACAATCTTAGCCCAAATGGGAAGGACGGCAGCTTTAATTTCTTTGAATATGAGAGGAGGTAGAGGGTCATTGAAGTGGTTGGAGGAATTGATCGCAAGAAGAGTGTTGTAGATGTTGTTTTCACTAAGGGGTGTAAAGGCATGCCAGGAGGTATTGTTCTTGGGACTAGTACTAAGGAAGACGGGTAGTTCCTGGTGGTAAGGTGGGGCCGTGCGTCCTGAATTTCGGAAAGGAGCCCTTTTTTATGAAGGACTATGTTGAAGCTTGACGTTTGTTCGACAAAGAAGATGGTGAAATCTTCGCAAGTAGGAGTGCCTTCACCAAGGTTAGTGCTGACGGATGCCTTGATCGATTGTTTATTAACAATTTCGAATAGTTTCTTGGGGCGATTTATGGCTCGATTAAGTTGAGATCTGAAGAAGTCGGCTTTAGCACTCTTGATTTTCTTGTTGTATGAACTCCTGATCCCTCTAAGGAGGGTTTGGTGTTCGGTCAATGGTGTAGATCTCCGAGATCTTTCAGCTGACCTTAGATTATGGCGTTCTAAGTTAAGATTGTCATTGAACCATGGTTTGGAGATTTTAGAAGAGGCATTTTTTTGTTGTAGCGGGGCTATATCGTCCATGGTACCGGAGATAGAGGCGTTATAGAAATCTGTGAGGACATGAACATCATTCATTTCTGAGTGAGGAGACTAGGCTTTTGAACAGCAAATTGCTAGCTCTTCAGTGTTAATATTTCTAAGGTTCCTTGTCCATTGATTTGCTTTCTTGGGTTGAGCGCCCTTCGCTCATACATATGGAGCCAATGGTATTGGTGGCCTAAGGAATTATTAATCTCAGAGAGGAAGTTCTTGAGCGTGTCAAGGAATCTATTTCTTTGGGGATCCATTTGTCAGACTTAGAATCCAGGGCCCCTCAGCTTTCTAAGAGCTCTTTGATGATTGACCATTGGGCTTTTGGTATTCAATTCTTCCAAAGATAGAAACCTACAAGGCTCAAGCCAGGAGCTCTGATTTATTATGGAGCAGAGCTATGGAGACACTGCTCGGCTGCGTCCTTAGTGATTAGTGAGAATAATTTCCATGTGAGTATGGAAGGAGGTACTCCACTAGCCACTCTTATGTAAGATCTCGCTCATAACCCTACTTTAGAGCTTGTCATATTAAGGCTTATATTGTATTGGCTCCAAATATGGTCTATTGACGAATTACATTCAAATTACTGACATCCTCATTCAGCACAGTATCCAGAAGATCTGGCGGCTGGCTTATGTTAAAGAATCTCAGTTTGAACTGGGGATAAGTACTTACTGGTCTGATCTCTTGTCTTTTTCATCTTCCATAGCCGCAGCAGCTAAATCAAGGTTTTGAGCTAACTTTGCCTGCCACAGTGAGCTAGCTGGTGCTTCGGGTACTCGCATCAGGTCTTTTTTTGTTCAGAAACGTACCTAGGACAGACATTTTTAGATTTTAGTTATCCCCCACATGCAAGATCTCTTTTTTTGCAATTTAGAGATGGCATATTAGCAACTGACACCTTTACCTTAACTTGGACGATGTCCCTGGATATATCTGTCCAGTGTCCAGTAGGTGGTCTTGCTAAAGGGGAATTTACAAACTATGTAACTACTTCGGAGTCTGTCACTATACCCAGGAGCTCTGTTTCACAATATCAGCAAATCATTCATTTGCCTAGTAGAAAATCAGCTGATAAAATATTAGGTATATAGCAGGCAAATGCATTTGTATTACAGAGGAAGTAGTTTCCATCTCTTTCCCCCTAGGAATAATGGTTTCTTATAATTCGCCTACGTATATTAGCCCACACTGAAAGTCCAGTGCCAAGAGAATTAGGGCCATATGTAGGAAGCCAAATACCGGTCGGTAACGGCCGATTTTTGGTAAATATCCCGTTACCGACCGGTATTTAGGCTTTTCCTATGTAGGGGGCATATTTCAGGATTCGGTAATTACCGAATCGGTAAAATTACCGAATCCTGAAATGATATGTAGGGGGAGTGTCTCGTCGGTGTGTGGATTCGTTATTTACCACCAACTAAAAGTTGATGGTAAATGACGAATATCTGTAAAAAAGCATTATTGTGCTATTTGAAATGTGCAATGTGGCAGACATACATGCCCTTAGGGCATGTATGTGCGCCACATGTGCACACATGCACGAATCAGGGGTGCAACAGGGTGTCAATGTGACACCCTGCCACCCATGATAATGCCTCCCCTATTACCGATTCGGTATTTACCGAATCGGTAATAGCAACTGGCTTCCCATTCATTCCTATGGGCCTCCAGGTCCATAGGAATGAATGGGAAGCCAGTTGCCATTACCGATTCGGTAAATACCGATTCTTAAATACCGATATTTACCGAATCGGTAATAATTTACCTACATTACATTTACCGATTCATAAATACCGAATCGGTAAAATTCGGTATTTAAGAATCGGTAAATGTAATTTACCTACATATAGCCCTTAGAGAGCTATCACAATGCTACTCTTCTTATCTTACACCATGTGCTAGCATCAAAGAATTGAAACGTCTGCAGAGTCCTTGTAATTCACATCTACCGTCACTTGCATTGGACATGGTTATCTCATTAAACAGACATCCATAAAACAAATCTAACTCACCAGTGGCAGCTGCTGAACTTTAAAAGTGAGGTGTGCCTTAAAAGCCCTTCTTAAGTTTCACAGAGAAAACAACCCTGACTTCATACACAAGGTTCCTAAGGGAGGGGTGTTTGCAAGCTTTTCCAGAAGAACACATTAAAACAAGTCCAAGTGGTACATTTTATAACTTGGCAAAATTCAAAGGTTCCTAAGGGACACTCATAGCATTTTTACATATTCTGTCCTGTAAGACTGACCTTTCCCAGAGAGGTTGTAGAAAGTTTTCTAAAAAGGTGATGAACTGTACATTTTCAACACAATTTTCCTAAGTATTTCTGGCAGTATCTGCCTTCACTTCTGCCTTTCATTATCCATAATGTGCTTCAAAATAGATTCCCAGACGTATGCTATGCCCCAGAATCTACCTGGCAGGGACAGAGGGCGCATTTAAAAGATACACAGAGCTATCTCAAACCATCAGCAGACCAAAACAGATCTGACAGGCACAAACAGCAGACTGACCACTCAGGTTACAGAGATTTAGAAATTTCAGACCACAGACTTGTGAGACCAGTCTTACAGACTCAGGATTCAGGCAGAAGTATGGAAAATGTCATAAAATGTTTATCAGTAGAGATGGTGAAATGGCTCAGCGTGAGCCATGAATACTGCCATACCAGCAAGTGCCCTCTAACACAGACGAAACACAATCAGTAATAATTCCCAAACTCAGCATGAATGATTACTCGAATATCAGCTATTAATATATTTTGACATTCAGTTGTTTTGGATCGAACATTAGTAGTTTGGCATTTTCTAAAAAAAACCATGCATTTTGCTATCAAACACAAGTTTTTCTTTTTCTATACAAAACACAATTTCCCTAACAAAAAATGACATTTCCATGTTTCTGTTACCTAATCATTAGCACTTATGTTAACTAATTATTAATTAGTTATTTTGCTAAAGTGCTCGCATGTTCTACTGCATACCATAGACATAATCTGCCTTTCTCAGCAATGTATCACCAAATCACCATGACACACCAAACACTTACATCCTTTGATCACACCTTTTCTCTTATGTCACACATTGGGTGCTATCAGTGCTTTACTGGACCCATTTCAATATGTGATAAACTAAGCACAATATAGAAAAAGAGGAAGGGAGCATTAAGGAGACGAGGGCACACAAGGTGGAGCTGCTACACATTCAGAAAAAAGGGGTGGGAGCAACTCAGGAGTACGAGGAAACTAGTAGGCCTGAAAATGTCTCGATTACTGCAGGTGATATGGTGTGCGTCTTTGCTTGCCCGTGCCATCGCATATTTATACATGCTTTTATGTCTGCATCAGTGGTGGCTGGTGACATTTGAAAGTGGTGGGGCGTAAAAAAAGGGTCTAAATGTGTTTTGTGTCATAGCGAGACTGATTGACTAAAGGGGAACTGCAGGACCCTCACGCCAAGGAAATTTTGAAGAACAAAAAAAAAAGGCCCAAAGGATGCAGGTTAAACCACATTTCAGAAAGCAAGAATATTTATAAAAGTAGGTAGGATATGTAGACTTGAAATAATTAAACACATTTAAAACTGTCCCATATCGTGCTTCATTCCTGCTTGCACCCGTGCCATCCATTAAGCCTGACTGCATTATTTTAAAAGAATAGGGAACATTGGCGTTAGCCGCCTGACCTTATTGCCAAAGAAAGATGAACTATATGTCACCTCAGGTCTCCATTAGGGCCAAAGATTGGGTGGCGAAAACAGTGACCAAGTCTCCATAACCACACTCTCTCAGATGCATTGAATTAGTCATATAGCGCCACTCATACCAGTGCAGGGTGTCTGAGCACTTTGCATCACACGCATATTACACACAGACATTCAATCATACATGTGTAAATCACTGTGTAGGAAATGTTACGTAAGCCAAAGGACTAAAAGTGTAGGAGTCACATGTCATCCATACTGGTAGGCAGCATAGTTTAAGAGTGCTTGGTGTGGAGAAGCACAAACTCGGAGTCGAAAAAGAAACAGCATAGTTGGGAGTTTTCTTTAATAATAAGAATCGATTTCTAGCCAAATTAACCCTTTTTGCAACATTGATCAATGTTCTGTACTTTGCAGCGTGTATGCAGTTCTAGGATGAAAGTTAATACCTCACTATTCTATATTAGGACTAAGGACTTTAAATTATACATTGCAAGTAACCTGCTGATCTGTTTACATCTGTAATCTACATGGTACACGTTCTCTGCAGCAGGCATATTAACCCTCTGCACTAACTTCACCTAAGTCAAAACCACAACTATACAAAACACTGATCTCTCTCCAGGAAGATAATTAATCACACGAGTTATCTTGACATTTATGTGAGGCCTGGTAATTGCGGGGTGAAAGAAACGCTGCAGCAGGTGCTTCAAAGGCATAATAAACTTTCAAACACGGCGCCCCCAGGAAGCCAGCACCCGCGCGGTGGCAACGATCGCATCGCCCTAAAGCCGGCCCTGACTGGCATTGATAGGGCACCGGAGGGTCTAAAATAGTAATGAATGTACATAACTATTTTAGGCCTAAGGAGGGCCTAAAATAGTTTTGTACATTCATAACTTCACAGTAACGGCCGGCATGATGGGGGTGGGGGTCGTCACGGGGGGTGGAGGCGGGTGGGTAAATGAAAGAATATTATAAAACTTACCATCCTCGTCCTGCAACATCTTCTGGATGCGTTCCAACTCCCGCTCCGTCCTGCACACCGCAGCTTCTGGATGCGTCCAAACTGCCGCTCCCGCCGTCCTGAAGCTCTCGTCGTCATGTCGTCATGAATGAGAGGCAGCCTCCCTCCCTCCGCTCTGCCAATCACAACGCTGAGGCGCAGTAGAGAGCGCCCCAGCCGGGACCATTTTCGCTATGTAGAGTGGGCGCCGTGGGCGGTGCTGCTCGAGGGCATGGGGGGAGTGGCTTGCCCAGTGTTGTGCATACGGACTGTTTGATCGGCCCCAGGGCCGGCCAAACAGTCCCTATGCACAACACTGGGCAAGCCACTCCCCCCTGCCCTCAAGCAGGACCGCCCACCCCCGATCAGGCACTTCTGCTTTCTCGCTGTGCGAGAAGGCAGAAACATAAATGGTAGTTATTACCATTTATGTTTCTGCCTTCTCGCACTGCGAGAAAGCAGGGGGGCGGCGCCCAAACGCCCGTATGGAGGAGCCGCCACTGGTCTGCATCTGTGTGTGCGTCTGAGAAAGTGTGAGCATGCCTGATATCTCCACTGCGATGTCCTTCCCTAATGGCCACACACCTGTCCCGTAGCATCTCAGGCATTGATGGACTTCCTAGACCTGTGAAAAGGCACTGAGATACAGAAAGGGCTATGATGCTATGGCATTGGTCGCTGGTGCTTTGTATCTGGGAGTAACAAACAACACACATACTAGCCCCGGCATGTAAGACCCTTTCACCACTGGTATAATAGTAGCCTTAGGAAACTGGTGGTACTTTTTGGTATATTGTGGGCATTCCTGGCACTGCTATGCTCACCACTGATGTAATTCGTGCCCTAACATAGTAGTTAACTCTTGGGGAATTGCAGTTATTGTCAGCAATATGGTGACCACTCCTAACATAATTCTTTGACTAGTTTAATGGTGGTAAGTCTTGTCAGATTCCGTGCATTCCTGGCACTATGGTGCCCATGCATAATACTGCCCAAGACTTACAATTGTAAAATTTTCACATATTATGAGTAGTCCTGCTATGTTTTGGGCCTTTCCTGGCACGTGGGGATGACATGGGCAGTAGTACATTTGGGGTCTTCAGGAAAACAACAAGCTGATGTTTGATAACTAAATTTTATTATCATTGGTATTAATTAATTTTTATTAAAATAATCGTAAACACACAGATACATGCATAACATACCATGAAACCATTTAAAAAGCTAATAAAAAAATGACAGATGAATATCATCTATTCAGTTTACATGTGAAACCTATCCTTGAATAGTCGATCTTAACTTGACTGCTGCAAATAAGAAACATCTGACCACAAAATGGACAGAAAGGGGAGGCACACATAGAAAAGCCACTCTGCCGCTCTTAACATTTTCTTTTTTAGGTCGAGCTTCGAGACCTGTTGTGTATAGTTTGTGGGCTTGCAGCCCACCCACTGTTTTTTATTTGTTTGCTTCAGTGTCCTTTAAAAATCCTTGCTTGCTAGTGGCCAATCCTTCCTCTTTTTCCCTCTTTTTTGTCTTTCATTTCCTCTTGTGGAGCAGAGACCAAGTACTGTATCTTTATGCTTTGGTTGTTTATCTGTTCATTTGGGGACTATTTTTTTCCTTTGCTTCCTGCTCGTGTTCCAGTGTGTGCATGTTCAGCTTAGGCACCCTAAGCTGCTGCATTTTATGGCAGCATTCATCCCTTCCACCTCCTTCCATGTCACTGACATTCTTTTGCATTCATCACACCATTTTTTCCCGTCTCCCTGCGGCTCCACAAACTGCTGCTTCCTGATTAAACCCTAACAAAAGGCAGCTCCCAGGCTTGGTGTGGAATTGAAAGCAAATTGCATTTGTTTATTTGGCTTTAACTCTGCCTACTTTAATTTCCTCATGAGTACAATACAGCATACTGTCCTATTATCACCAGTCTGCGCACAATTAGTTACACAGCAGAAGTTGTGAATATATCTGGATGAGCCCGTAGAACATCCGTTAGGGGTGTCCAGTAATCTTTAGGCTTTGACTTTAGTGGGAGTTCCTCTTCGTATGTTTTCAGAGTGTGTCCACAATACACCATATCTTTTATCCATTGTTTACTGTTAGGAAATTGTTTACTGTCCCAGTTCATTGATACCCTTCTCTTTGCCAATAGTAACGCTATAGTACAGAACTTTCTCTTTACAGAGCGTAGATGTTTCACGAGATCCAACAGAATATACTTGTATTGAATATTCTATTTTGGATTCTAACATCCGGCCTAGTATTACAATTACTTTCTCCCATTATTCCTTGATTTTAGAGCATCGCCATGCTAAATGTATAAAGTCGGCATTTTATTTCCCACATCTTCGACAGCGAGCATCTGACCGAAGCCCAAAGTTCTGCAATTTTAGTGGAGTGTGATAAGTTTGGTGTAAGTATTTATAATGTATTCTGCGCAGGTTTCCGTTTGGGGTGAGCATTTCGGTCAGTGCATAGCAGTTCTTCCAGTCCTCCTCAGTTAGAGGAGCCTCAAGGTAAGTTTTCCATCTCTCCCTTGATTTGCTGGTGTCCCCCGCTATATCTTCTTGTAATACCTTGTATAGTTTTGACACTAGGTGTGCATTGTTTGAATAAGTGATGATCATTTGCAATGCCGTGTTGGTGGTTCGGTGGGAAAGGTGGGATAGAGGTTCTTTATCGCTCCTCGTAATCTGTGATATGTAAATTTAAATAGTAGTGTTTGGTTACTGATGTAGCTGATGCCTTTATGATCCATGAATTTGCCTTCGTTATAGAGGTCCCCCATCGTATCTATACCGACTTGTTGTAGCATTTTCAGTCCGTCCCCATCCTGTGTCACAGATATAGAAGGGTTAATCAAGGATAATGGCCTATATGATACGCAGATTTCCGGGTCCTTGTTGGGTAGGGCTATTATCAATGCTTCCCGTAGTGTAAGTGGAAGGGTTAGTTTATCGTGGGCATCTCCATACATTTCCACTAGGTAGGGGCTTAGTACTTCTGCATATTCTTTATAAAATTCCCCAGTGAACCCAGCTGGTCCGGGGGGTTTTCCACTGGGTAGTGTTTTTATGGCGTCTTTAACATCTTCCATAATGATTGGCTGCGCTAAATATTCTCTTTGATTATCGGAGAGCCATGATAATGCTATGTCTTCTGAGTACGCTAGTACTTCCGGTGCCTTAGCTGTGTTTCACGACACAAATAGATCTCCATAAGTGGCCATGAAGGTCTCTAATATGCCTTTGGTGTCATAATGTGGGGTTCCGTGTGCATCCTTAACTTTAATTACTGTGTGCATTTTGCGTTCACTACATATTCGTTGTGCGAATACACAACTTGACCTACCTCCCTCTCCATATGTTCTAGCTCCTTGCCTTCTCGTTATGTATTTAATCTCACTTTCTTCAAATTCTTGGTATTGAGACAGCACTTCTGTAATGGTACTTAGCGTAGGGTTATTCAGGCCCTGTACTTTCCAGGCTAATAACGGGATCAGTGATGACCCCTTTCTACTTTCCATGCCAGATAGTATAGCATATTCGTAAAGAATGTAACATACTTCCTCGTTTGTCTGCGGTTTGCTGCTTGTGTCTATTTCTGTTGCGTCCATAGAAGGCCTGTCTCTCCATTAAATACAGTATTGTACAACGATTACATGTGCCTGCTTAAACAAACTTCCCCCGAAACCCCCCACCCACTTTAGCATCCCAAACATGCTAAAGACATGCCAAGTCTAACAGAGTAAACAAAATTTCAACTGTTTTGGGGAGTACCCTCTGGGGGCCGCTAGGTTCCCGCATGTTTATCCTCAATGCGGATGTGGCCGGAATACTCACAAATTAGATGACGTATATGCTGTATAAAAACTTGGAGCACCTTGATACAGTCGTGATGTATTGCCATCAGGTCCTCTTTGGCAGTCTTTACTAATACCGGTACTGATTTCGCCATATATAATACTCAGCTCATCCTTTTTGCTATGGCGTCTGTGAACATTGGTGCATTAGTATTCTAGACCCTCTGCTGCCCCTCATGATGTCAGTCTCCAATCAAAATAAAAATCCTGTACTGCTTTTGGTGTGGTTAGGATTTTCGTTTGACCCTCAAAAGTGATCCGCAGCCTTGCAGGATACAGCATGGCATACTCTATGCCCATGTCTCGCAGATGCAAAGTCCTTGCGTGCCGTTTGTACTGCTAGTGTAATGTCTGAATAAAATGAAATGATGTTTCCTTGATATTTGATTTGTTGTTTCTCTCGCACTAACCGCAGTATCGTGTCTCTATCCCTGTAGTTTAGGGTGCAGGATATAATTGGCCGCGGTGGGGCTCCAGATGGTGGTTTTGGCACCAGTGACCTATGAGCCCGTTCAATGATGAGCACTGGGGAAAATTGTCTGCTCTGAACACATCTCGCAACGTGTCTTCAACGAAGGTTTCTAGGCGCCCAGTGTTTGCGCTTTCCGGAACACCAATTCTTATGTTATTCCGGCGAGATCTCGCTTCTAAATCTTTGTTTCTGTTTTTAATTACATCGAGCAGTTTCTCCATATCATTTCATTTTTTGGCCGTGGCACTCAATTCATCTTCGACCGCAGAGGTATGCAGTTCCGCGGCGTCTAAGCATTCACCTTGCTTATCTAATTTGGTGGCCATGTTGTCAACACGGAGAGTGAGGGTATCAATTTTGTCATCTATGGCTTGTAGACTTTGCTGGATAGCATGTAGGGCAGTTTCCATATTTGAGTCTTTGGCAGGCTCTGTATCCAGTTCGGTATCAGAGTGTGCTAATGTCGTCCTAGGTGTTCGGCGGACATCAAACGATAATTTCGGCTGTTGTTTGTCTGTTTTGCCCATTATCGTATAGATGTGTTTCAGTATAGGCGGCAAAATATGAGACTTGTGACGTTGTACCACAGCTTATGCGCTTTCCCTCAAGGTTTGGCAGTGACAGTCTTAGCAGGGTGGCAGCGTGGTTGGTCTGCTTTTTACCCTAATCGATATATCCAGTTCAGTTATGTAGAGTAGCGGCTTGCGATGCACTGAGGGATATAATGGCCTTATTGCAGTAGTGTGAATGTAGTGACCAGCAGCCCTGAATCCGTTAAGATTTTTATATTGCGACCGGACCTGCGCCTCCATTTGTGCTTGGCGGTTCTATCTGAGCTGTTGTTCGCAATGCGGCCGCTATTGCGGTATCTGTCTTCATAATGAATCTCTTGTAAGGAGTAAGTGCGCGATAGGCGATAATGACATAGAATTCCTATTAGAGTGTGTCCTTCTGTCGGATGCACTCATTAAGCCTCCTCCCGGTTAACTTAAAGACGCAGCATGCCGCTCACTGCCATTCTCCATATCGATCCCATGTGCATCACTTGGCTCTACACCATCGGTTTCTTCCAGATGTATGGCCCTTCATGTACACTCGCTGGCGGCTCTCTTCTACGCAGCGTACAGCCAAGCTTGAGATAGTCTTGGAGTCACTGTGCAGGCCGTGCTGCTTTGGGAGTCCTGTCTCCGCACTATGCAGCCATTTGCAGTCGCTGTCGTTGGCTCAGTTCGTTGTGGTGTGTATACGATATGGCGATATGAATATAGTCATTTGTTACCACTGTCTAGCAGGATATAACCTGCCTTGCATATAGCCAGATCTAAACTGGGGTGGCATGGTGAGCAAAAGAATAATGGATTTAACCCAGATCTCTTGACTGGGGATGAATGTTTTGATTTGTTCTGCATTCCGTCCATCAATTGTGTGTCTTTTGCTTTCTCGCCCTAAGTGCACCAGGTATGCTCAAACGTGAGTCCTGGGCTCACTGTGCCACTGGAATCAAGCTATCCTAGCTGAAGAGGGGTGAAACCCCGAAACCGGTCCTAGGATGCTTATTTCCGGTCCAGGGAGGAGCTGGCTTGGCAATTCGGGCTGGACTGTTCCCATGAGGCAAAGGGTCAAGACTGATTTGCATATAGCAGCCAGATCTAAACAGGGGTGGCATGGTGAGCAAAAGAATGATGGATTTAACCCAGATCTCTTGACTGGAGGTGAATGTTTTGATTTGTTCTTCATTCCGTCCATCAATTGTGTGTCTTTTGCTTTCTCACCCTAAGTGCGCCAGGTATGCTCAGATGTGAGTCCTGGGCTCACTGTGCCACTGGAATCAAGCTATCCTGGCTGAAGAGGGGTGAAACCCCGAAACCGGTCCTAGGATGCTTATTTCCGGTCCTGGGAGGAGCTGGCTTGGCAGTTCGGGCTTGACTGTTCCCATGAAGCACAGGGTCAAGACTGATTTGCATATAGCCAGATCTAAACTGGGCTGGCATGGTGAGCAAAAGAATGATGGATTTAACCCAGATCTCTTGACTGTGGGTGAATGTTTTGATTTGTTCTGCTTTCCATCCATCAATTGTGTGTCTTTTGCTTTCTCGCCCTAAGTGTGCCAGGTATGCTCAGACATGAGTCCTGGGCTCACTGTGCCACTCGAATCAAGCTATCCTGGCTGAAGAGGGTTGAAACCCTGAAACCGGTCCTAGGATGCTTATTTCCGGTCCAGGGAGGAGCGGGCTTGGCAGTTCGGGCTGGACTGTTCCCATGAGGCACAGGGTCAAGACTGATTTGCATATAGCCAGATCTAAACTGGGGTGGCATGGTGAGCAAAAGAATGATGGAGTTACCCCAGATCTCTTGACTGGGTGTGAATGTTTTGATTTGTTCTGCATTCCGTCCATCAATTGTGTGTCTTTTGCTTTCTCGCACTAAGTGCCCCAGGTATGCTCAGACATGAGTCCTGGGCTCACTGTGCCACTGGAATCAAGCTATCCTGGCTGAAGAGGGGTGAAACCCCGAAACTGGTCCTAGGATGCTTATTTCCGGTCCAGGGAGGAGCGGTCTTGGCAGTTCGGGCTGGACTGTTCCCATGAGGCACAGGGTCAAGACTGATTTGCATATAGCCAGATCTAAACTGGGGTGGCATGGTGAGCAAAAGAATGATGGATTTACCCCAGATCTCTTGACTGGGGGTGAATGTTTTGATTTGTTCTGCATTCCGTCCATCAATTGTGTGCCTTTTGCTTTCTCGCCCTAAGTGCGCCAGGAATGCTCAGACGTGAGTCCTGGGCTCACTGTGTCACTGGAATCAAGCTATCCTGGCTGAAGAGGGGTGAAACCCCGAAACCGGTCCTAGGATGCTTATTTCCGGTCCAGGGAGGAGCTGGCTTGGCAGTTCGGGCTGGACTGTTCCCATGAGGCACAGGGTCAAGACTGATTTGCATATCGCCAGATCTAAATTGAGGTGGCATGGTGAGCAAAAGAATGATGGATTTAACCCAGATCTCTTGACTGGGGGTGAATGTTTTGATTTGTTCTGCATTCTGTCCATCAATTGTGTATCTTTTGCTTTCTCGCCCTAAGTGCGCCAGGTATGCTCAGACGTGAGTCCTGGGCTCACTGTGCCACTGGAATCAAGCTATCCTGGCTGAAGAGAGGTGAAACCCTGAAACCGGTCCTAGGATGCTTATTTCCGGTCCAGGGAGGAGCGGGCTTGGCAGTTCGGGCTGGACTGTTCCCATGAGGCACAGGGTCAAGACTGATTTGCATATAGCCAGATCTAAACTGGGGTGGCATGGTGAGCAAAAGAATGATGGAGTTACCCCAGATCTCTTGACTGGGTGTGAATGTTTTGATTTGTTCTGCATTCCGTCCATCAATTGTGTGTCTTTTGCTTTCTCGCACTAAGTGCCCCAGGTATGCTCAGACATGAGTCCTGGGCTCACTGTGCCACTGGAATCAAGCTATCCTGGCTGAAGAGGGGTGAAACCCCGAAACTGGTCCTAGGATGCTTATTTCCGGTCCAGGGAGGAGCGGTCTTGGCAGTTCGGGCTGGACTGTTCCCATGAGGCACAGGGTCAAGACTGATTTGCATATAGCCAGATCTAAACTGGGGTGGCATGGTGAGCAAAAGAATGATGGATTTACCCCAGATCTCTTGACTGGGGGTGAATGTTTTGATTTGTTCTGCATTCCGTCCATCAATTGTGTGCCTTTTGCTTTCTCGCCCTAAGTGCGCCAGGAATGCTCAGACGTGAGTCCTGGGCTCACTGTGTCACTGGAATTAAGCTATCCTGGCTGAAGAGGGGTGAAACCCCGAAACCGGTCCTAGGATGCTTATCACCGGTCCAGGGAGGAGCTGGCTTGGCAGTTCGGGCTGGACTGTTCCCATGAGGCACAGGGTCAAGACTGATTTGCATATAGCAGCCAGATCTAAACAGGGGTGGCATGGTGAGCAAAAGAATGATGGATTTAACCCAGATCTCTTGACTAGAGGTGAATGTTTTGATTTGTTCTGCATTCCGTCCATCAATTGTGTGTCTTTTGCTTTCTCGCCCTAAGTGCGCCAGGTATGCTCAGACGTGAGTCCTGGGCTCACTGTGCCACTGGACTCAAGCTATCCTGGCTGAAGAGGGGTGAAACCACGAAACCGGTCCTAGGATGCTTATTTCCGGTCCAGGGAGGAGCTGGCTTGGCAGTTCGGGCTGGACTGTTCCCATGAGGCACAGGGTCAAGACTGATTTGCATATAGCCAGATCTAAACTGGGGTGGCATGGTGAGCAAAAGAATGATGGATTTAACCCAGATCTCTTGACTGGGGGTGAATGTTTTGATTTGTACTGCATTCCGTCCATCAATTGTGTGTCTTTTGCTACCATTCTCAGCAGCGGAGCGTGCATCTGATATTGCTGTGTGCAGATGCGAGTTCTAAAAACAATTGCGCCGCCACAGTTCAATTGCTGTACCGTGCCGCCATTTTGTCTCGGCCTTCGATCCTGGATCGCGTTTCTTTCAAGTTTTATTTATGGCAGCGGTTCCCATCTGTTGTGCTTTCCGACCGTAATTACTGCTAGCGCTGATATTCCAATGCCTAATTCTGTGCTTTTATTGTGTCCATGTTCGCCGCTTACGCTGTTATTTGTCGGATATTTGTTCCAGCCAGCAGAGCAGCACTATCGTGCAGCCATCTCGCAGTGCACCCTCTAGCACCCCCCCCCATGCTTTCCAGTTTGTCGAGATCGGCCTCCACTTGAGCTCTCAGATGAAATGGTATCTGTCTGTGTCTGAGTGCAGTTGCTTGTAATGTTTTGTGAAAGTGGAGCTGCTTGACAGAGCCCCTTTCCAACACCTCTGCAGCTTAAGCAGATTTGAAAAACGATCCAGAATTCGGTCCTCATGCAAGTCATGGATCTACTTGGTGAAGAATACCAGTCCTAAATCTTCCTCCTTGCTGCATCCCAGCAATGTGCCTTCACCCTCTTTGGCCATATGAAACATGGTTATGACTTTCCTGACACCATGCTGTACAGCAGCATCCATGGCAACAACCAGCGGGATGGGATCTGTGCCTCCAAATGCATAAATTCTAGTGCGGGATGGCCTAATCGGCAGTCGGGGACAGAGATGCAGGTATTGCGTCTGGTTCATTACATTGACCGATACTCCGGTGTCAGAGCATGCACAACCGTGCCCATGATGGTGACATCGCAGACGGGTTTGGGGACACCTCCCTCGGAATTCTGGTGCCACAAAGGAAATCCTCCCAGACATCCCCAGTGTTTGGGAGGTGCTCAAACAGTTTATCCATTTTGTCTCCAACATAGGGCAGGAGCAGGGACCTCTCCACCTTATTGTCCCATTCTCTGGTGGACTGGTAGTAGTTTTCCAGGCGGTCCATCCAGGTCTTCATCTGGGGAGAGTGGTGGCTGGGTCTGCCAGCTTGCTGCAAGGTGCCATGGCTAAGTCGTACTCTCACCACCTCCGACGGAAGCCACATGTGGGCCAGAGCCCACCCCTTGGGCTCCTGCATCACAGGTGTCATTCTCCATCCATCCAGCCAGCCCCTACTCAATGACCATGGGGGTTACTGTGTACAGGGAGTGCTACTTGGTGTCCATGCACCATCAGCCTTGTCTGCCCCAGGCGCACACTGTATGTGCCACCTGCACAGTACCACTGCTTCCAGTGTGAGCGCCTCAGTCCCTGGCAGCATAGCTCATGCCATCTCTATGCAGATAGCCTCCTTAACAGCTTCAGCCTTCCCGTATGGGGCAGGGTGATGCCTCCGGCCAGTCACTCCATTCTGCTACTAAACCCCCTGAGGCGATGAGTGTTCACCTGGCTGCGTCAACACTGTCTCTCTTCGTTGTGGTGCTGCACTGGCTCCAGTCTTAACTCAAGCTTGGACAGCTTCATAGTATTATTGGCATTAAAATTTCACTCCGTGTCATGGTAGGTGCTCCCATGTGGTATGGCGTACCTCCATCCGGGCAATCGCCACACCTGCCACACTGTCTCGTCCGTCGCATGAGGGATCCAATACGCAGTCCATGTGGCACCATGGAGCCTCTGTGACTACGACACTCACAGTGGGTGCTGCCTGACCTGTGGGATGACATTGGCTAGTCTGCCCTCATCGCCAGTGTGCTGGGCCGGGTGAGGGACCCCCAAAGCCCAGGCCTCACACACTGGCATCACCAGATTATCCCCTAGAAGGCCCCTTATGCAAAAAGACATGCACACAAGGTTACTGCTCTGGGTCTGATCCCGAGTGATCTGACCCACCTTCGTTTAATGTCTTCGCTGCACCTGGCGGAGATGATGCATGGTAACGTATGGACGTAACTACAATGCCTCAGTACGATTGGTATTCTAGTTTGCATTGAAATCCAATATTTTGCCATTTTTCAAAAATTGCCCTTGGTTGAACCTCCTCACCAACCATAAAGTGGCACTGAAACATGGCACTTCGGCCCAATTTAAGCTGTTAAATATTCTTTGTACACCCAACAACAGTAGTTAAAACCCTGCATCTGACGGGAACGATAATTGTGGCTATCGCACTATAGATCAGTAAGCTTTCCTATAATGGGACAAGGGACTAGGATCCCAATGTATAATAATTGGCTCAGAGAGGATGCTGACCTGACCTAAAGATGAATGATGTTTTAGTGTTTAGTGAGGGACATTTATCTTTAAGATGAGACATTTAGCTCCATTGAAAATAAAGGGGTGTGGCAATTATTCAATCCCTCACACATGAAAGAGCCTGCTTGATATCCCATTGACATGGGTTTGCAATTAAAGACATCTTAGATCCCACGTAAAAAGTTGAATTTTATGTAGCGGGCAGATGCTGGCCCTAACAATAAGAGCCTAATCTCCTTCATATGTGCTGTGCATTATACTAGCTTTAAGCAGGAGAGAAGTTGTCTCTCTCTTGACTTCACAAAGCTCCGCATCTTGAACTCGCTGGAAAGTTGGAGCAGCATCAGAGCACTGTAACTTAATAATAAAACATGCATAACTCACCAATACTTTTAATTTACTGTTATTGTTATAATAGTGCCTCCTCTCTGTCCCTTGCTATGGTTAATTATCAGAGACATCCTTATAATCCCACCCAAAAGACATAAACAAAAAGCCCTCTCCTGCACCTTCTCAGGCAACGCCCCCAAAATCTGGAACTCTCTCCCAGTTCATATCAGAACCAACCCCTCCTTGTAGAGTTTCAAGAGACAGCTAAAAGAATCTCTCCTCAACCGTCATCTCTATGCCTCTGGACAATAACCATCCGACGTTTCCCTCTTAATCCCCTACGAATAGATTGCCACCTCTGCTGCAGAGCCTCTCAATGAACCGATCCTCAACTCCTCTACCGAGCTCCCTTACCCTCCCGGAAATTAACTTTTTCCTTCCCCATAATTATTGAACTGTGAAAATTCCAGAATCTAGGTGTTTCATCGTACTATGACTGTTTACGCTTCTATGCATGTACATTGTTGTGAAGCGCTCTGATACCCCTCGGGTCATGTAAGTGCTATATAAAACTCATAAAATAAAATGTACAAAAAACAAAGCTTCAAGCATAATACTCAGCACTGTACATAGCAGTTTTCTAAAAGACTATTGTTTGCGCCATGGTTTGTGTGTAAATCATTCTATTTTAGGAATGAAACATTACTAATCTCTGCAAAGGTCAATAAGAAAAAAATATGACATCTAATAAGGCCTTCTTTCAGACACGCCCTTAGATCCAATCAGGTTTCTGCAACTGTTGGACATTGGATGCACCTGCCAACATCTCAGAGATTACTAAATGATGGTTTTCAGCTCTGAGGAAATGATGGTTCTATGCCGTCAGCAACCAGCCCCTAATAGAGTTAACTGAAGGACCAGTGTCACTTCAGCTGGCAGCTTAGTTAAATCACATAACTCTAGCTTACACTTTTCATCTATGCTATTGCAAATTTCTTGATCAGTCCATCGGTAAGTAACTTGTTTCCCCAGTTATTGAGCTTTCTGTAATTACATAATATAGATCTCTTTGGTATACCCCAAAAACATCTGCTGGCTGAGAATACGGAGGAAGAAGTTGGGCCACTCTGTAGATATTCCGAACACACGTCTATTTTCTAAGTCTACCTAGGACGGAATGATCTATGTTACAATAGGCTGCAAGCAAATTGAGGAGAATTGGCAATGCTTGCTTATTTTCATCTAATTTGAGAAAGAGATCTTCTATAATGGTCCTAGATAAAGTCTGTATTAATTCTAGATTGCATAGGATGTTGTTTTACTCTTAGGGTACTTGCAGTTGACTTGTCTTCTTTCTTCCAAGATTATGCTGGGAGAGGGTTAGTTAGAAATTACTAGACATTACCTCGGGACATCATCGTGGTGTTCTTGGATTTCACTGGGACTGGTGTTTAAGGGCTTCTGGTTTAATATTTCCTGGTAGATTCTAAAGTTCTTTATTTGATATGATGTCTCATTGATTGTTGTTTGAATCTATGGTATCCTGTGTGTCTGTTCTGAGTGTTCAAGGGTATTGCAAAGTCTACAAGTCTTCTCGGGCTATAAAACTAAGTAACTCATCAACCTCATAGTGATCTCCTGTGAGAGAAACTCCTTCTTCCCTTGACCTCTTCTGATTGAAAATCCCCAAAAATCAGCACCTCTTTATTTGATATATTTATTTTGTTTCATTATAGAGTGCCAAACCTGCTACACTATAACAGCAGCGTTGTTATATACAAAAAAGGTTATTCCCTCCTAAATGGTAATTCTTTATGAATGTGTGCTTTCTTCAGAAACCCTTAATAATCAGTCAAAAGGAACATCCAAAGAATTTCAGCAGCTAGGACATAAGGTTTCATATTCCGCTTATCCATGGGTCACAATTCACTACCATTGCTAGTATCAATCAGGGAGACGGGTAGGCCCCATATTACAAATTGCAACTCGGCTAAAAAGAGGGTGACTCGTGATTGGAGAGCTAAGACATTCGCAAAGTCGGTCACCAAACAAGACAGCCTTCCTTCTCTCTCTGTCTCTCTCTCTCTACTGAAAACTTCTCCTCCCCTTTTAGAATACCCATGTGCCTGGGGAGTGCAAGAAGTGGGCACAAAAAGCTGGCCACCTACTATATTACAACTATTGATGCTCGGAAGCAATTCTCCTTCTCAGAGTAGAAAGGTAATTGACATAAACTGACATAGAAACTATTGTACTAAATAAGGAAGCTGGAAATATATTTTATTTGTAAAAACCCGTGTAAAATATCAATAAAATATTCTTCACTTCCTGTGGATCCATAAACCACTCTGCTGATTGAGGACTTCAGTAATTGATTGTATTCTGCACCATGAAGCAAGGATTTTATTTTTAACTTTTCCATGTTTTATACCCTCTTTGCTGTAGCACTAGTTTTCCACAGAGGATCTAATTTCTGCCACTTTTGACAACTATCAAACCATTTTAAGAGGAGGATATTTTAAAACTGGTTAACATTAGAAACTGCTGAGGTTCATCCCTAGACAGACCTCCCGCATTCTTTATAGGGTTGTTTAACCTTCCTTTGCATCGTTTTAACACCTCACTATGTTAACAGGCCCCTGGTACTGCAGTTCTTTTAACAGGTCCCTGGTAATGCAGTTCTTGTAGAAACCTACAAAGGATGAATCAGGTGCTACAATTTTTAGGCCAATTTCAATATGCTTTGTTTAGTTATAGGCATTGCTCAAGTCCTAAAAAAAGGAGTGGGGGGACTTCCCAAGTTAGGCAGAATGGGGTTGACATCATGGTGCATAACATCAGAAGAAGTGACAACACCACATTGACATCACAGGAAGTGACATCACGGCACATGGCATCACAGGAAGTGGCATCACAACCCATGACCTCACCGGAAGTGACATCAGATCTTAAGACCACACATATATTTAGCAGGTCTATCATGAGTACATTTGAGCACATTACAATATTTAACAAATTAGATTTTGCATTGATGCAAAATCTGGACCTTAACTTCTACATTTATTTTTAACCCTTCCACAAAGAAATTGGCAGCAAGGAGAAGTGGAGCTGTAAATCTGTTCTGAATAATTGGTTGCAGTGTTTGTATTTTAAAATATCTTATGGGGTTAAGGCAACTGCTGAAGAGATCTTTGTGTGCCCGGGAAGTCTCAGGGACTGATAATAATGGTAAGATAACTGGAGGATAACGTATTTGCTGGAGAGATCTGTGCTTTGCCTAGTCCTAGTTTTGAATGATAGTAGCATAGAGGGTTAATATCTTTCCTGCAAAGCACATTTTGGAACACAGAGATGACAGATTTGTATTTTTTGTAGATGGGTAAGAGGGTTACGGACAGAGATATTTTTGTTACTTGCAGAAGTTGCAGGTCATACAACGTAATCATTGTAATATAACATAGTGAGGTTTGAAGAACAATTGGCTTCCCCACCTCTTAACCCTCACTGTCTTATTTAGCACATGCTTTACATTGATGCACAGACATATGATTTATTGTCAATGTATTATCTGAATGTGTGATGGAAAGCGCTCTGACACCCTGCACTGGGATGAGTAGTGGCACAATCCACCCCCCCTCCCCCCCATTCAGGGTGTCAGAGCGCCTTACATCACGTACACAAATAATAAATACCACTATTTTGTTTTATTTCTTTTATACTACTACTGTGGAAATGTGGATTTTCCTGATCAGTTATGTCCCCTATCTTGGACCCCAACGGTTCTATATGCATGTTACAAGTACATGTATGTTCCCTCCAGTTCCAGTTTCTAAGACGCAAACATATGTGTGTCTACCGTCAACATGTTCTCTGTCAGATCCGCCATCACAGGGCTGGATATTCGATTCCTAAGTATGACAGGCCACCGACTTTATATGGCTAAGTTACTCCATTTTTACAGTTCAGGCGAGTAGGCCCGATTCTGTCCTCAAAGCCTTTCCCTGCTCTCTGTCTCTGACAGCTTCAGCTTGAGCTCGCATCTGTATCCATGAACTTTGTCCTACTCCCTGTGCAGCTAACGGTGCCTGCCTCGGCCAGTTTTCGCCTGTCTGCCAAGAAGTTGTATTTCACCTTCGAATTATCTATTTTGCTCTCCAGCCGATGCATTCCTGTCCAGTGATTTAGGTAAACATTTCCTTTAGCTCACAAGCAAAGGACTCAGCCTTTCCGTCCTCCTGCAAGTGATTCATAGCCCTGTTGCCATGGAAAGTTTTCTGCCCCTCGCATCTCATATAGACACTTAGACGCTTGTACACGTACACAGTCAGTATAGAATAGATTCTGTCCGAGAGTCTTTTCCTTGTGGATAACATAGTTCTTTAAACATAGGATGTTAGATATGATTTGGGATTAGGATGACTTGACCCCAGACTTCTCGTCTCCACATGTAGAGCTAAATGTCAAGTCCCCTTCACCCCCTAGTTGCACGTCAATTACACGTCATGCTGCCGCGCGCGCATCTATGCCAAGTATTATCTTATAGATCCACCTATGTCTGATAATTCTAACCAATCATGTTTCTTTTATTCCTTATTACGCCTAGTTTCGATTATGTCACTGTTTTGTCACTTTTCTTATCAAATGTTACGCCTTCTACATTCGTTTCATTGTAATGCACTTATTATAAAAATACATGTCTGTTAATGAATTATTGTACTTCACTTCCTGAACCTTCGTGGTGACGGAACCTGAGGGCCGCGACTCGAGTCGGCCATTTTGAATGGAATAAAGCCCATTAGAAAACCTCTTATACCACGGATTCTGCCTCTTGTTATTTTGAGCTATTTATTTTAAGATTCCGTATGAAATTCAGTCCGGTAATATTTATTTTATTTACCACATAATGGCGCCCGAATAGGGACACTTTCTCATCTCACGCGCCGGCGGTGCGTTGCAGGCCCGGTCTCCTGCCACAGCTGGACGGACCATAAACGCGTACCAGCAGGATTTCCTGTAAGCTCCCTCCGGTCAAGCGGGGGCGACTGAGGCTGCGATCAACCCAGACGAGGCGGTGAGAAGTGCGAAGTATCCCGACCAGAGCCTAGCTGAGAGAGCAAGATCCGAGGTATACAGAGGCCCACCAGGTTTTCCGAAATCCCGACGTCCAGAGGGTCCGATGTCCGCAGTTATCGAGTCCTGTCCATTCTCTGAGGCCTTCCGTTTCAAGGAGCTACTCGGTGAGTACCATCGCCGGGGAGGCGTGTTGACGCGCACATGGGTTGTGCCGGTCAAGACGGATTTGGGTACACAAATCCGGTCTGCACTGTTTAGCAGTGTATATGTACTGTTTAGCAGTATATCAAGTATTCCGAAGTATTCAGTTATTGTCAAGAATTCAGCGTGGTGATTAGTTAGGCAGACTGTCATCATTGTCGATCATTGTTATAATGTTTAATGTTTAATGTTTAAAGTATTCAGAAATGTCTCGCATATTGTGGTATGAATGACTGTTCATTGTTCACTGTTCATTTATGGTGTTTTTCGTATTAAGAAAATTCAAGAGTAAGTATCAGATCAGTTGTCAATATGCCGCTCTTCTCGAAGTTAAGACAGATTACTACCAGAAAAGGGGTGCTTGAAGAAGCAGTTCCTATTCCTCCTAGAGACACTCCAGGACATTTCATGTACCATAAACATGGCTTAGATGCCATATTGTTTCTTGATCTATGGGTAGATTATACCAGAGGATTACCGGAAAGTCAAAGGTGGCCCATAGCGGGAACCTGGGATGCAGAGTGCATCATGAAAGTGGAGGAAGAGTTATGGAAAAGAAAGGTCAGACAGTCACAGAAAGACGCTGTTGAGTTATGGCGTAAAGAATCTCATAGACGAACAGAAAAAGCACGTAGACAAGAAGAGAGGAGTAAAGAAAGTTCAAATAAAGTTCAAGAAAATCTATTAATTGAGGAAGGTATTCGAGTGAAATCAGAACAAGTGAATAGACAAAGAAATGCTCTTATGAATGGTATGTATCCCCTTCTAGCCGAAGGACTACCTAAGGCTGTTACAGAGATGCCAAAAGACTTGCCACCCCCATTATTTCCAATTAAGGTACATCCAAAGGGGCATCCCAGAACCGCAGAAGATGTTTTTCTTTCCTCATATCTAGACGATGCAGCCCCCGAGTATGCTAACGCCACACCACATAGACCGTCTGGCGGAGGGGTTCAACGTCAGGATCAGGTATCTGTCCCCGTGCAACAGCAAGTTCCGACACAAGCGTCGGCAAGCACATCTGTTTCCGCATCTGTCTCCGCAGTCGACTCTACAGGGGTATCGACACCCATAGTTGCTGTGTCACGTTCAACGAATCCTTTCACACCCGACGCCCCAGATGGGGCCACGGGAGGTGTTAGCAGTACTTTTACACCACCCAGAATAAATAAACTTGTTTTTCAAGAGTCAGCGCATTCACGTACACCTAAATTCGTAAGTGAACGTACGCTTAAGGAACTCCTTGTAAATTGTAGATATGACCCAGTGGTTGGTAAAGAGGACGAAATGGTCCTGGCATCATTACGTATCAGGCGAGCCGCAGAGTATTTAGCAAGGTTACCAGGGATGACTACGCATCTAGATAACATATATCATTTTGTTCAAACAGGACGAGATTCAGGATGTATTAACAGAGCTATGGAATTCCAGAAAGTAGAGATACAAGGGGAACTGTTACGTTTCCTCATAAACTGTGTAATCAGAAATCAAGATCGTCCGGGGGTAGACCCGAATGCAATGCTTATTCTTACAAGATGGAGTCAGAATATATCAGAAGGGAGACACGATAAGCAAAATTGTATAATAGCCATGTGCCGAAAAATCCGTAAAGAAATAGAGCGTATTCATGAAGAAAGATTGGGAACAGACGAGTTTGAGCAAGATGAAGTGTCCGAATCAGGGAATTCCGCAAGACAGTCAGAGACCATAGCCTATGTAGGCAGAGGAAGATCTTGTGAAAATACTAGATGTTTTTCTGATCCCATACACTCTGTATGTCCAAATAATAGCAGAACGTATCCGACGCCTGTAATAAATCTAAAATCTCCTGAACATTTGTTTCAAGCCGCAGATAAAATACTACGAGAACGAAGAGGTTACCACCTCCTCGATTCCATGGATGAGCAAGAATTAGCCAGATCAGCCGTTCACTGGATTGTTAGTCCTGAAAAATACGGTGATGAGACCGTAGCACACACGTTTTTTAACCTCAGTACAGATGAACAACGTTTAGCTGGAATATATATGATTCAGCAACTCCTCATATTATATAAAAGCCAACATACTGACCCTGGTCCTTTACCTGATATATTAACGGAACTACTCACGAACAGATGGAGAGGTTCTAGTAACAAGCTAATTAAAGAGATATTAGTGTCACGTAAGCAGTATGTCCTTTTTGTAAGTCCGGATTCTCTCTCGCTGCCCCACAGAGAGAGAGCGCCGTACTATATGGATAGACAAAATCCCCTACGAGAAGTGCACCCAATAAAAGGCGAAGACAATGAGTTTCACCGTGTATTTGTTTACACACCCATATCAAAAATGGAATTATTAGAAATGAAAAAAGTAGTACCTAGTCATGACAAAGACCCAGCGGGTTTCCACCGAGAAATTAAAGACATGTTACTGATGGGAGAGTACACCTTTCCTGATATTATGACGATATTAAAGGTGCTTTTGCCTGCTGGCATATATGAAAAACTGAAAGAAAAAGAGTGGGAAGTGGGAGACCAAAAGATAGACTGGACAGCATTAGCAGAGGAAGAAAGGGGCCGAGCTGCAGGTTCAGGGCTCGGGGATAAAGTTAAACTATTACCAGGTTTACTAGTACAGGTACTGCCACGTTTATTAACTACAAAAAAGGAAGATTGGGGTGCAATCACAGCCTGTAAACAAAAGCAAGATGAAGACACAAGCGATTATTATGCTCGATTTGAAAAATGTTTTGGTATAAATAGTGGTATAAAAGCAAGTAGTGATTCATATCCACATCTATTTGTGACAAAATTAGTGGAAAATGCATTACCTCCAGTAAAGAATAGAATATTGAAATTCGAGAGTACCTGGCAAAGTAACACTCCGTCGCAAATGCTACAAATGTTACAGTATCATCACAATAGAATTAGGGATGAACAAGAACACGAGCATAGACGCATGAAGGATACAAAAATGAAAATGCTAGTTTCTCAGACAGTACCAGCAGATGGTCACAAAAAGGGTGTGACACATTCTGGTGATTCTGCAGTTCCTGTAAAAGGAACCTGCAATTACTGTAAACAACTAGGCCATTATGTACACGATTGTCCAGTCCTGAAACGTAATATAGCTACAGGTATTGCAAAGGAGAGACCACGATTAGTTAGACAAGATCAGAATGAACAAGGAGCTATGCAGCATGGACAGTCCATGCCAGTTCAGCAACAGTCCATGCCAGCCTCACAGCTACCCATACAGTTTGTGCCAGCTGCACCACCGTTGCCTGCTACTGCCACACAAACCACAACACGACAAATGTATCAGACTGCACAGTATGAATACCCTGAGTATCAGCGTTACGCATGAACCAGCCTAGAGAGGGAAGTTGACTTACCGCTTATCGAGATTCCGGTAGATCAAGAAGGACCTTATGTACATAGTGAATTATTAGGTCAAGATAGAAAATTCTTACTCGATACAGGGGCAAGTCGAACAACCATAAAACGTAGTGAAGTTCCAGGGGCACCCCTCTCAGGCTCTCAAAATGTTTCCCTTGGTTTTTCAGGAAAACCTATTGTTAATGAAGTATCACAGCCTCTACCACTTACGATAGGACCTTTGACACGAACTACAGATTTATTGCTTACTAAATCATGCCCAGAAAATCTGTTAGGAATTAAGACTCTGAAAGCACTAGGAGCCATAATATGTTGTTCTCCGGAAGGAGTAAGGTTGTTTTTGCGTGATTTTAAAGGTCACTATGTGTCTAGAGACATGGATCCCCGACTACAGACTTTACCAGTACATCTATGGGCACAAGGCCCTACGGATGTTGGCTGCATGAACATTACACCCTATCGAGTTACATTGAAAGCAGGAGTGGTACTACCACGAATGCGACAATACAAGTTACCGCATGATGCTGTAGTGGCTTTGTTGAAAATCATTGATGAGCTAATTGCCCAGGGAGTAGTTGTAGAAACAGACTCCAATGTATGTAATTCACCGATAATTCCGATTCTTAAACGAACTGATCCTACTGCTCCACCAGTGTACCGATTGGTTATTGATTTGCGTGAACTAAACAAGTGTATTGTACCACAATTCCCTGTGGTCCCTGATATATCATCATTGTTGACAGCAATTGATTCCGAAGCAACATTCTTTACTGTAATTGATCTTAAGAATGCCTTTTTCAGCGTCCCAATAGATCCGGAAAGCCAATACTTGTTCGGATTCAGTTTAAATGGGCGCAGCTTTAAATTCTCACGCGCTCCTCAAGGATTTACAGAAAGCCCCAGCATCTACAGCCAAGCATTGAAACGAGAACTTGACAGTATCCACATGCCAGTCAATACTGCACTGCTTCAATATGTCGATGATCTGCTGATCACCGCGAGAAGCGAGCCAGAATGTGAAAAAGCTTCTCTGACAGTTTTACATTTCCTAGCCGACAAGGGGCACAAGGTGTCCCCTTCTAAGCTGCAATTCTGTGTTCAGCGAGTTATTTATCTTGGTCACTCGCTGTCCAAGGAGGGAAGGCAGCTTACACCAGATCGCATCCAGTTAATTGCTAATATGTCAATACCCCAGACACAAAAGGAGGTGCGGGCTTTCATAGGCCTCACTTCATATTGTAGGCAGTGGATCCCTCAGTACGCATTTCTAGCAAAACCACTCATTCAGTTAACCACACAGGAGGCAGCCACATCGACTGTTCTCCCTTGGACTCAGGAACATACACAAGCTTTTGACAGCCTAAAAGAAGCTTTATGTCAAGCACCTGTTTTAGCAACACCATGTTATAGCAAACCTTTTACACTCTTTGTTACAGAACGCGAAGGTACTGCCTTGTCAGTACTCACTCAGGATCAAGCAGGATCATGCAAGCCATGTGCTTATTTTTCCAGTACATTAGATCCCGTAGCTCAGGCTTTGCCTGCGTGCCTGAAATCAGTGGCAGCGACAGCTTTAGCAATCAGACAAAGCGATGCCATAGTATTAGGACACCCATTGACAGTTCAAGTACCACATGCAGTAGAGGTTCTTGTGAACCGAACACAAACGCAACACTTGACCATAGCAAGACTTACCGGTTATGAACTGACATTGTTTCAACCACACATAGAGATCCGACGGTGTAATACATTGAATCCTGCTACACTATTACCTGTAATTGGAACAGACCCACTAGCTCATGATTGTGTTGAAATCATTGAAATAAAGACGAAACCTAGACAAGACTTGACAGACGTTCCATTGTTAGATCCAGACCTGACGTTGTATGTAGACGGATCATGCATGAGAGCAAGTACAGGAGATTTAGTGGCCGCGTATGCAGTCACAACAGACACTGAAGTTATTGAGACACATTGTATAGATACTCTGTCAGCCCAAGCAGCAGAACTTATTGCTCTAACGCAAGCCTGTATTCAAGCCACAAATAAGAAAGTTAATGTATACACTGACTCACGTTATGCATTCGGAGTTGTACACGACTTCGGCGTGCTGTGGCGAGAGAGAGGTTATCTAACGTCCCATGGTGCCCACATTCAGCACGGACCCCTCATTCATGCTTTGTTAGACGCAATACATCTACCCACTGCTATATCGATTATGAAATGTAAAGCACACACGAAGGTTACTGATACCATTTCTCAAGGCAATGATTTAGCTGACAGAACAGCTAAACAGACTGCTCAGAATCGCACATTAGACATGACAAAGCCAATAGTTCAGACACCAACACAGTGTATGACAATTAAGGATCCCGCACTTGACGTAATTGACATACAGACACATGCCACAGCAGAAGAAATAAAGAAGTGGACTGAACTAGGAGGGATCCAGACAGATCAAGGATGGATGACAAAGGAGAAATCTGTATGGTTTCTCCCTGATTCCATGGTTCAAGCCATTATAGCTACAGTTCACAGTCCAGCACATTTAGGAGAGAAGGCTATGCTAGACAGCATTCAGCACATTTGGTTCAACAAACATTTACGAGCAGCAGCTAAACAAAAAGTTCGTACCTGTATGATATGTTGTCAGTTTAATCCAGGAAAGAGTGTTCCCGTAGAGCAGGGTGGATTTCAGCCTCCTGACCATCCTTTTGAAGTCCTCCAGATGGATTATATTCAGATGGAACGTTGTCGAGGATTCAAATATGTCCTTGTAGTTGTCTGCGCTCTCTCCCGTTGGACAGAGGCGTATCCCGTATCAGATTACACTGCCCCGACTACTGCCAAGCAGCTAGTTCGAGAATTCTTCCCACGGTACGGTTTACCACGTGTTGTATATTCAGATAATGGTCAGCCTTTCTCATCCGAATTAATGAAACATGTCTCACTCTTGTTGGGATATCAGTGGAAATTCCACTGTGTCCGACATCCCGAGGCAGCAGGTCTCGTAGAAAGACATAACCAGACACTGAAAATCAGACTGTCCAAAATATGTAGAGAGAAAGGTGTCGACTGGATAGTAGCATTACCAGTTGCACTCTTTTACATGAGAATGGTAGCACACTCTAGAACAGGGCTATCCCCGTATGAGGTGATCTTCGGTAGACCACCGAATATGTGGGGGACGCCTATACCACGTAAAATAACTGATGTCGACTGTAATATGCTGACAGATTACTTGGCTTCCTTGATGTCTGCACTACAATCTTCTCGTTCACAGGTAGCTGCAGCCTTTCCCGACAACACTGAGGCGAAACCCCATGACGTTGTTCCGGGTAATCTTGTCTTTGTGAGAAACTTCGACAGGAAAAGTCAATTGGAGCCCAGGTGGAAAGCACCCAAGTTGGTCCTGTTGACCACAAGAACAGCCGTGAAGATCGAGGGACGAAAAGGGTGGATTCATTCAAGTCACGTCAAAAAATTTCATGGACTTCCTCCTGACACAGACAGTACTGCCCGTGTGTCTTCCCCCATTGACTCAAAGCTACCTTTGGCTGAGGCCAGTAGCACCGAACTCTATAAACAGAAACTCAGGTCCAGATCTAAACTGTCGGACGATTTGATTGTTTAAGTCCTCTCCAAGGTGAAGCGGTTGAATCTGTCCCGACATGTACCCCTTAGGTCTGAATCATGTAGAGTCCAGAATCATAATGAAACGACATGCGTATTGTAAATTACTGCGTAACCACTGTATTGTGACTTTATTAATTTTGTCTTCCTTGAGTTTTTTAATAGTTACTGCAAGTATATTGTTGCATATGTATTATCCTGTTTCTAAACGTGTTTTCAATATAACTGATGAACATTCTTTTAGTGACCTACCGCCACATGAATTATCCTATAGACTTGCGCTGCGCAATAACACCTTCATTAGTATGTTACATCATTCCCATCAGACTAGTAATGCGACCAATTGTTGGGTGTGTGGCCGACTTCCTCCCTATCAGAATAACAAAGGAGTTCTGCCTTTCTTTCCACATCCATTCACACACAATGGCTCTTGTGGAGCATGGTTTAGTTTATTAAATTCCATAGACCCAGACACAGCAGTTTATCAACAACATTGGATATGGGGAAATCTGAATCTAGTTTTATTCAAAGTCTGTCACCCTAATAAGGAGGGTCACCCCAGTAGAACAGGAACTGATTTAGAAAATGAAGTGTATAAATTAGGTAATTTTACGCCTAATCTTATGATTCTGAATGTCAAATCCGAAGTTGAACTAATTCTGCCCACTATGTCAGTATTTCCAGTTAAGGGTGAATTATGTGTAAGAAAAGTTGGTTCCATACATATGGGCCATAGCCAATGCGTTACTACAGTAGAATATAGTGATCAAGGTAAATCTTCATTTAGAGCTTCTCGCCATTCTTACTTCATATGTGGTCAGACGGCATATATGCGTCTGCCTCTAGATTGGGATGGTACTTGTTACATAGCATTCCTTTTGCCACCTGTTTTCCTAGCTCCCCCTGATTATTATCGAAATGTTCATTTAGTACACAATAGAGAGCAAAGAGATCTCCCAGTTGTCGATTATACTGAAACAGCATGGGACAAGTATGTAGATTTCAATAAAGGTATCTTTCCCTATATAGGTACAATATCAAATAGTAAGCTGATACGCAGACTCACCAAGACTCTTGAAGCTGTAGTAAACGAGACTATAGCCGCCCTAGGCAATCTGACAGAGGAACAATCAGTGATGAGAATTGTTGTTCTCCAGAATCGTCTTGTCCTTGACGTCATCCTGGCCGATAGGGGCGGAGCTTGCAGGGTCATCGGATCCAGCTGCTGCATATTCATACCAGAAAATTCGCCATCTGTATATAAAGCTATAACACGCCTTCATAAGATTGTAAGCCAGATACACGAGAATCCAGGCACTTGGACGTGGTCCGGGTGGTTTTGGAGTGTGATATCAGCCTGGGGATGGAGAGTTCTATCCTTCCTAGGTATTGGCCTTCTTATGCTCTTCAGTTGTTGTTTATGCCTGCAGTGTGGACCAGCGATTTGTGGTCTGTGTGCCACATCATGCATTCCATATCACAGTTCTCGTTCAAAATACCGGAAGAAGAAGGAAGAAGAAATGATGCTCCATGAGCAAATCAATGGAATGATGAAGATTGATGTCTCGTGAAGGGCAAGAAGGGGACAAGGAGGGAATGTGGAAATGTGGATTTTCCTGATCAGTTATGTCCCCTATCTTGGACCCCAACGGTTCTATATGCATGTTACAAGTACATGTATGTTCCCTCCAGTTCCAGTTTCTAAGACGCAAACATATGTGTGTCTACCGTCAACATGTTCTCTGTCAGATCCGCCATCACAGGGCTGGATATTCGATTCCTAAGTATGACAGGCCACCGACTTTATATGGCTAAGTTACTCCATTTTTACAGTTCAGGCGAGTAGGCCCGATTCTGTCCTCAAAGCCTTTCCCTGCTCTCTGTCTCTGACAGCTTCAGCTTGAGCTCGCATCTGTATCCATGAACTTTGTCCTACTCCCTGTGCAGCTAACGGTGCCTGCCTCGGCCAGTTTTCGCCTGTCTGCCAAGAAGTTGTATTTCACCTTCGAATTATCTATTTTGCTCTCCAGCCGATGCATTCCTGTCCAGTGATTTAGGTAAACATTTCCTTTAGCTCACAAGCAAAGGACTCAGCCTTTCCGTCCTCCTGCAAGTGATTCATAGCCCTGTTGCCATGGAAAGTTTTCTGCCCCTCGCATCTCATATAGACACTTAGACGCTTGTACACGTACACAGTCAGTATAGAATAGATTCTGTCCGAGAGTCTTTTCCTTGTGGATAACATAGTTCTTTAAACATAGGATGTTAGATATGATTTGGGATTAGGATGACTTGACCCCAGACTTCTCGTCTCCACATGTAGAGCTAAATGTCAAGTCCCCTTCACCCCCTAGTTGCACGTCAATTACACGTCATGCTGCCGCGCGCGCATCTATGCCAAGTATTATCTTATAGATCCACCTATGTCTGATAATTCTAACCAATCATGTTTCTTTTATTCCTTATTACGCCTAGTTTCGATTATGTCACTGTTTTGTCACTTTTCTTATCAAATGTTACGCCTTCTACATTCGTTTCATTGTAATGCACTTATTATAAAAATACATGTCTGTTAATGAATTATTGTACTTCACTTCCTGAACCTTCGTGGTGACGGAACCTGAGGGCCGCGACTCGAGTCGGCCATTTTGAATGGAATAAAGCCCATTAGAAAACCTCTTATACCACGGATTCTGCCTCTTGTTATTTTGAGCTATTTATTTTAAGATTCCGTATGAAATTCAGTCCGGTAATATTTATTTTATTTACCACACTACTATAGTGCTAAAGTGCTATAAAATTAATAAAACTAAATAGTGGTATTTAAATTGTTATTTATGTAAACTCTGCGTTGACCAACATATCTGACAGTCTTACAGTGCATGCATATTTAAGTCTTATATACAGGGGTTGGACAAAGTCAAAAGCATTTGTCTCTTAGGTACCTGCATAATTTTGTCTTAGTTCCCCCTTCATTGTATCTAGGTGTGAGGCTCCCGATAGCTCCCCGCCAGGATACTCTTACAGAAAGAGGGCCAATGGCCCCTTAACTACGGCCTTTAATATGAGCGCAGCTGGAATCTGATGAGCCCCTGCTCGAAAGCGGACAGGGGCAGGCGCTGCTGAAAGGGTCCCGGTGTCAGGAAATGACGCCGGGACGAGTTCGGCATATTTATGTGAATCCGGGAGAACGTGACGCCCCGCTGAGGGCGTCCAGCTTTGTAACAGAACTGAAAGTAGTGGGTAAACGGCGTCTACCCGCGTCTACCGTCAACTCGAGCCCTGATTATAGGGTACGGAGGAACATTTGCCTGGTATTTAGGTCCCTCAACCTCATTTACGCTTCTGATGTAGAGTAAACTAAAGGTAAATTAAACTTGAGGTGCTATATAGAGCATTGTGTTAAATATATAATTATCCACACAACATAAAGTCCAAGTTCTGGTTATTTATTCTTCATAATCAGGACTGTCCCATCGTTTTATTTTTGAATTTGTCTTTGACACATTTTTCACAGAGATTTGCCTGTCCTATTGCTGTCTTGCCAAGCAGCCGACATGAGTTCTTGAGTTACCGCGCTTTCTCGAGGCTTATCATGTATTAAATAACTGCTACACACAGTCCAAAATGGTGTTCCACAGACCACAAGAGAAAGATATAAGTAAGAAATGAATGTTGTTATCTAGTGACAAAGAGAGGCACCTCCCACAGCACTTTGGAGAGTAACTGTTGGAGAACTTTACTAAGAGAACTTTATTTATGACGTTTAAAAGCTAAAAGACCCACAGCTATCTGATACTTTGTGAGTAAGGCAAACAGTGATTGATTTTGTATTATATTTGCAATTTAAGTTTAGAAAAAACATGTCCCATAAACCCAACCTTGACTGTCTCAACCAAGCCACCCAGGACAGCAAAGGAGGCTTTGGTGGACATTTCCAGCCCCTGTCCAAGCTCCTGGTCTCATGGAAGGTAGGGAAACTCATGCTTCTCATGTTAGGTTCTGCACAGTGGTTTCCAGAAACTTCTACACCCTGAGAGTTGCTCTGGGACAGATTGGCAAAGCAGGCAATCGGGCATTGGGCGAAAAGCCGGTATCTCAGTGTCCTCTGAGGGTCGTTTATTTTCTTTCCCAGCCTACAGAGGGCCCTGAACAGAAAGAATGAAACACCCTCGCTGGGGGCTATGTGATGTGGCCGTTAGGCCATCCGCAGTGGTGGTATCTCCTAGACTCATCCCGCTAGGCTACCACCCTAAGGCAATGGTGGCTTGAGGTGTGTGTTGCTGATAGTGAGATTCGGCCTCCCTAGGAGCCAGGTGTTGCTCTGGCCACTGACCCATTCTTATCTCAGCCGCCCTGGGGCTGACGCAGTTCCGAAACAACATCCTACCCTGACACCTTCCCCGCGGGCCATCACATGCAGGCCATGGTGGATGGTGGAGGGTGGATTTATGCTGGGGCCTCGCTGTGATGTTGTGGCAAGTGATGTTGTGACCTTAGCGTACGCAGATGGCCAAGCAACTGTGTCTTCTTCTTAATCCCCTGACAGGCCATTGCCCGGAGGCAAAGGAGGGCTGGGGAGGGCACAAGTAAATAGAAGGGCCCAGGCTGGAGGCTAGGTGTTGCACAGGTTGTGGGCCATTGTCCCCTTGGCCCCGGTGTCTAGACTTGATGGAGGGTGTGTGTGCATAGAAAGCAACGCGAAGGTCAGAGTTGCCAAGATGGGGAAAAAGATTCGAGTCCCTGTGTCTGCCCAACATCCTGTGATTCTGAGCAAATAATTTAATCTCCCAGGCCCTTAAATAAAAAATCTGATCTTGTGTGCTGTAACTGGTGCTCATGCATATCTCTCCAATAGCCTTCCTTGGGCGGAGTTCACAGTACATAAAACTGTCAAAAGGAAGTATAACAATAAAAAAAGAATCATCTGTACATGCTCTATGATTCTGCAAAGGGTGTATGATAATTAAAGATTACGCTATATATATAAACACTTCTTTGCTTTTAACACAGCTTTACTCCCTTGTTAGGTCAAGCCTAGTGCAGCGCGCATCCGCTGCTCTATGGGGAGGATTCTTGTGATCACTCTAAACTTCTTCTTGTGGGCCTGACTCCTCCCACATATTGGATTGGCCTTTGCGTGTGGCTTTCAATAATGAAAGCACGCAAATGACCAAAGGTGGGCGCATGTCCCACCTCTTTGTTTACTGGTCACTCCCACGGCGTTTTGCTGTCGGGAGCGAGCAGGGGAGAGGAGGGTGTCAGCTGCATTCTTGGCATCCCACGGCGTTTTGCCTGTGGCAGCGAGCAGTGCCTCCTTGTTTATCTTTCCATGCCTGCCTCGCACCTTCCTTCTTCCTTCCCCGCCTCCCTTCCCACCCTCCTCTTTGCTCCACACACTTCCAGGAGCCCATCTTGCGTGTTTTGCAGTGCCTGCTTGAGGTGCCTCCCCTCACTCCTCCTTGGTCACATCTCGGTGTGTGTACTGAGAGGATCTTTTTACAGCGCGCAGCCCTGCGCTTCGCAGTGGTGCTAGATGTGTAACAAGGGCGCGTTGGGTCAGCTTTCTGACATCTGAGCCCTCCGATCACGGAGCAACTCAGCGCCCTGATTAGGCACATCTGTTTTAGAGCAAGTTACTGCTGACAGGTTGTGGGACCCAACTCACTGGAAGGCGTAATAAACGGTCTTCTGGCAAGTGCACCATATAAAGCATTTATCCTCGGATGTTTACATGTCTGGAAACGTAAAACTCTCACATCACAACTCACAATTTTCTTCACGTCTGCACAATAAATATAAATATTTGTAATTCCAAAATCTGTCCTGCCGCCCGCGGGGAGGGTGTGGGTTGCAATCGCAAGCTGACAGAGGTGCTGTCACGACTGTGAATAATGCGGGGCAAACATGAGAGTGTACGTCCAAAGTGTGCTCCCTCTGTTGTCTGTAGAACACAAGCCGCGCCAGAACTGGCAAACAAGTTAGAAGGGGGAATCCAGTTACGCTGCAAGAACCAGTTTTAACCCTTCACTTCCACATTGCACTACAGGTGGGCTGCTCGGGGGGTTGGGCTGGGGGATTGCTCTTTAAACGGGCCCGAGACTGGAACCCCTAGCTTCGAGGTCGATTGCTCTAGCCGTTACATCACATCCTCTGATGAATGTATGTGGCTGGGTGTGGCAATCGCAGGCTGACAGAGGTGCTGTCATGACTGTGAATAATGCTGGTAAACACGAGAGTGTACGTACAAAGTGTGCTCCTTCTCTTGTCTGTAGAGCACAAGCAGCACCAGAACTGGCAAACAAGTTAGAAGGGGGATCCGGTTATGCTGCAAGAACCAGTTTTAACCCTTCTACGAGCGAGCTCCAGGACAGCACAGCAGCTAAATCGTACCCTGACCATTTCACCATCCCACGTGAGCCACTCGGCCTCAGACTGGACCCCGTGCCAGTGCAGACAGACACTACATGTGTGCATGTGTATACAGGTAACACGTAGCTTCACGATCCTACGTGAGCCGACCGGCCTCAGACTGGACACAGTGCCAGTGCAGACAGACACTACATGTGTGCATGCATAAACAGGTAAGACGCAGCTTCATGATCCCACGCGAGCCACCCGGCCTTAGACTAGACACGGTGCCGGTGCAGACAGACATAGTGTGTATGCATGTGTATACGGGTCAGACACAGCTTCTTAGAGCGAACTCTGGGACAGCACAGCAGCTAAGCCGTGCCCTGACCATTTCTCCATCCCATACGGCCTTAGACTGGACACAGTGCCAGTGCAGACAGACCCAGTGTGTGTGCATGTGTATACAGGTAACACACAGCTTCTAAGAGCAGACTCTGTGACAGCACAGCAGCTAAGCCATGTCCTGACCATTTCTCCATCCCATGCGAGCCTTAAACTGGACCTCGTGCCAGATAGATAGATAGCAGATATAGATAGAAAGTAGATAGTGCTCCCAACACGGTTCCACAGCTTCGTGCTCGACCGCTCCAGCCGTTAGGCCACATCCTCTCCCCATACTGATTGATAGTGAATTTTCTACTTCTGCATAGCTTTTTACTTTAAAAGCATGGTGAGGTTGCCTGCGCATTTGGAATGGTGTGTGGATGAGACACCGGGGGCATATTGTGAAGGTCTGCACTCGCCCAGCGCACAGCCTGTACCGTTTCAAACGTCTCTTTCTGACTCTCTTGTGTCTCTCCGCACTCTGTTTAATTTCATTCCATCTGCCCTCCCTGTTCATTTCTTTCTGACTCATTCTCTTATATATTTGTCGTCCCGCCTTTCCTATTCCTTCCTCTTTTTATCTCCTTTCTCCCGTGCCTGCCCGTTACCCCATTCCTTTATCTCAATCAATGGCTTTCCTCTTTCTTTCCCTCACTTCAATGTCCTCCCACTCTCTCGCCTCACTCGTCCGATCTCTGACCCTAGCTTTCCTCCCCTCTCCCTCCCCAACAGTCTCTCCATCCTTTTATATTTATCACCCTACTCGCTTCTTCTCGCCAACTGCTTTTTCTTTGTCTCACACTCTCTCATCCCTTTGCTTCTCCCTCCCTCCCCCCAGCTCATCTGCTGCCCTCTTCTTCCCCCATCACACTTTCCTGGTTTCCTTTTTCATATTCCTTTATGTTAAATTGCATCTCTTACCAAACTTCCAAACACCTCTGGCAAAACACTTATAAGGTCCCAGAGGCGAGACCTATTGGCTATGCCAATGCTTGTTTTAGTTTCACTATCAGTCACAGATCATTTAGGCAGCTTCAGAACACAGATCAAAGTGTTTCCCTTATGTTTAGTGTTCGTTCAAAGCATATACTGACAAAATCCCGGGTTTGGGTGATTATGTTCATGTTGTACTGGCCAAGACATGAAAATTCCAGCTATACCAGTAACAAACCGCCCAGGTAGCAAACCTAGCCAGATCATGTGTCGTGACCATTTCACATCGCCCGCTTGACCAAAATGTAATTGATGTACCATTTTTCAGAGAGGGACAAATTAAGTGTTCCAGTGAACACTGATGCAATATTTCCCTTTAATTTCCTTTAGTGCCTCACTGTCTGGGTTTTCTGTATTGAGGAGGCTGCACACTGACATACAAGTCATTCTGTGTCCCATGTTGGAGACACCATTCTACTTTTATGTTCTTTTTGCTATTCTGGGAGAATCTAGGCTTGCACTAGGAGAACAACATTTTGCTGTCTTCATATTTTCAAGTGAATCCCACCTCACCTGCAATGGGGGATCTTGTTGGGTGATGTGTGTGGCTTTCCTTTCCCTTCCCAGCACAAAGGGACATTTACATTTCCTGCCTCACCTCCATATGGCCACACCCCTCACTCACTGTCTGCAAGAGTGGGAAATTAGCAGGACTATGGGTTTCTGCCTTGCTCCTCTGACCACACCCCCTTTCTCAGTCAGTCAGTAAGACACACTTTCTGGATTAATGTGGGGGTGAAGGTTGATAGATTTCCTTCCCGCCTCCTGATTACCACGCTCACTTTAGCCAGCTGTGGGATAAAAGAGGCTGGCCAGCAGCATTCATCAGACAACATCAAGTTGGACTCTACAGCACTCACCACCAGGAGGATCTTATCCAGAAGTCGCTGCAGGAGGTTAAAGCGAAGACCTTCCAGCCCATTCCTCAGGCACACACAAGACCTGCTTCAACAGGCTGTGGCTTCATCCTACTTCTCTCTTTAGGCCCAAAATGTTCCCTGCCCTTCCCAGGAGGAAGGCATCTATGCTTAGGTATTCAGTGGCCCAGTTCAACACCTGAGGCTTAGGCAGAAGGGAGTTCCAACGCTCCCATACAGAACTACAGAGTTTTCACCTAGCCTTTACTTTTCAGTTACTCTCCTAAGCCAGATGCACCACAGGGCCACGCTCCAACTCAAGATGGCCATCTAATCCCCTTTGCACCCCACTCTCCACAAGGCTGACCAAAGCAGCCTGAGTAATGCAGTACTTCAAACCACATCTAGTGCTTTTCAATCAGGACCCCACCTCATCCAGAAAATCCTGCACTAATCTCAGTGCAGTAGGTTACCACATCGATCACCTACTGATGTAGGAAGCTGGCTTTCTATGTAGGGTACCAAAATGAGGTACACTATGCAAAAAGTCCAGACTACCCTTTTTGGTTTACAGGGCTTAAAAGAATATTTGTGGTAGTGTGGGCAAGCATCTTAGGCCAAGGTGAAACCTGGACTTGCCTCAAGGCCAGCACTCCCCCCCTGCAGCCGCGCCGCTCAGCCGGTCCGCCCGCTCCGCTTTGATTGTTGTTTTTCTTTACTGTTGTGCCCTGATTGTTGTTTTTCCTTACTGTTGTGCCCGTGTTCACTTTCCCGCTGCTGCTGCCCCTGCGGCCCCGCCTTCGACACCGTCTGCCACCACACCCTGCGCACACGCCTCCACAACGCAGAGATCCAAGACAAAGCCCTGGACTGGATCATCTCCTTCCTCACCGGCAGAGCCCAGAGAGTCCGCCTCTCCCCTTCCACTCCAAAGCCACCACGATCACCTGAGGTGTGCCCCAAGACTCTTCCCTCAGCCCAACCCTCTTCAACATCTACATGACATCACTCGCCAACATTGTCCGAGCACACCATCTCAACATCATCTTGTACGCCGACGACACCCAGCTGATCATCTCCCTCACCAAGGACCCAGCCACCGCCAAATCAAACCTCCACGAAGGAATGAAGGCTGTCGCCGACTGGATGAAGACGAGTCGGCTGAAACTAAACTCAGACAAGATGGAGGTCCTCATCCTCGGCTCCACCCCCTCCGCATGGGACGACTCCTGGTGGCCGACAGCACTGGGAGCTGCCCCGACACCAACCAACCATGCACACAACCTGGGTTTCATCCTGGACTCAACACTCTCCATGACCCAGCAAGTGAACACCGTCTCCTCCTCCTGCTTCAACACCCTCTGCATGCTCCGCCAGATCTACAGATGGATCCCCACTGACACCAGAAAGACGGTCACCCAAGCACCCGTCAGCAGCAGACTGGACTACGACAATGCCCTCTACGCAGGAACCACGGCCAAACTCCAATAAAGACTCCAACGCATCCAGAACGCCTCCGCACGCCTCATCCTCGGACTTCCCCGCCACAGCCACATCACCACCCACCTGAGAGACCTGCACAGGGTCCCGGTCAACAAGAGGATCACCTTCAAGCTCCTCACCCTCGCTCACAAAGCACTCCACAACGCCGGACCAGCATACCTCAACGAACGACTGTCCTTCTACACCCCGAACTATAAGCTCCACTCCGCCAACCTCACCCTCGCCACCGTCCCACGCATCAGCCGATCGACCACCGGCGGCAGATCATTCTCCCACCTCGCCGCCAAGACAAGGAACACCCTCCCCACCCACCTGAGATGGACCCAGGACCTGTTGACCTTCAGAAGACTCCTCAAGGCATGGCTGTTCGACCAGTAGCTGCTTCCCCCCTCCCCCCAGCGCCTTGAGACCCTCACGGGTGAGTTGTGCGCTTTACAAATGATTGATTGATTGATTGATTGATTAGGCTTATCAGAGGGTAGTGTTGAGCACTTGTTGTACACACAGAGTCAATAAATGAGACACACATTCAAGAAGAAATTAGAGATCAAGTTAGAAAAATAACCATTTTTTATATAATTGTAGACACCAAAGTAAGATAAGTACTTTAGATGTTATAGATTTTTACAAGTAAAACAGTAGAACATCACAGCTGTCAGATTTGAGGCATTAGCCTCGAACATAGCAATGAAGCCTTTATGCTCATGTCAGTTAAATGGAATGTGCTTTCTCCGTTGAAAAAGGATGACATTATAGACTTAGTTGCAAAAACAAGCACATTGATGCAGGAACTCTTGTTTGAGTAATACTCAGTCTCCCAAATGCCCAGACTTAAAGGCAGAAACAGATGTGAACAAAACTTTGTTTTTCTATATATGGACTTCAACTGCTGGCTGTGGAAAACATTTAGTACTACATTGTATGGATACATTTTTTCAGCATTCTTTATACCCCAGACTGCTGTTTCCCCTTTTGTGAATTCAAAAGAAGAATTACAAGAATAATTGATACGTGAAGCCACAAGGATTTCAAACCTGCTCTTTTTAGCAAGCATCACTCAATCTCCTGGAGAAAAACCTTGAGAAGAGTTTGGGCAGAAGCTTCATATCTTGTAGCTAATAGACCACATATACTATGAGTATCAAATTTTATATATGTCCTGTTTTGCACAATCTTGTATTATTATTTCTTTTTTTCTGTTGGTACAAGTTATATTTTCTAGTGCCTCTGTAATGAATTTAAACAGTAAAATTATCCACACGAAGGTCGACGATAATAATGAGATTCACTCTAGTCCTGTGCAGATAGCCTAGTGAGTACTTTGGGCAACAGATACATGCATTCAGGTAAAATATAACAAAGTATGCTGGATTGAGTTAACATTTTTGTTTTTTTGGAATATCATTTGGTAGGTCCTAATCAAGTGATATATTCTTTCTACAGGTTAATTTCTCTATTAACCCACTCCTCTAGCCCATAGATAAAATCATCAGGGATCTACATACATGGTTCTTTACATATGTTACACCCATTTGGTTCACTTTACTTCCACAGGAGGCATGGCATGGTCATTACATACCTTTGGGTTCTTTGCTTTCACAACTGCCAATGTGTGTTATAAGCACATGCCTAGCTGATCCACACTGTGCATTAACATTCTGACTACAGCGACATGTCAATAAGCATGCCCTACCCTTAGACCAGGGGTCTCCAACCTTTTCTGTAGTGAGAGCTACTTCTGCTCAAAGAAAGTCTTCCTGAGCTACTACCCAATTTTATAACTGTAAAACAGTGACTGCACTATGACCACCCTAAGCAGGATTATCAGTAGTTATCACCCAAGTACTCCAGGTGCGGTTACCATCAGAACTGCCAGGAAAACGTTCCATCAATATAAAATGCCTCCACCTGACTTATGAAGCAACATTCAAATCTCCTGACTTCTGAAGTAACATTCAAATCTTGACATGCCCTACGGCACAAAGGACATAAGTACAACAGTAGGTCTCCCCAGCTTAACTTGAATTATCATTCATCCGTTTAGTTTCTAAAAATGTAAATTTTTCTATCAAATACCACTTTCCACTTTGGGCAAACAAACTAAATTTTCCAGAAGAAAAACCAGAAACCATATATCAGTCATGACCATTAATATTCCAGGAATAGGTAAATGTAGGCCAGTCATGATCCAAGTATGTAAATGATGGCTGCCAGTATACCACAACTTGACCAAAAATACCCAAAATAGTAAAGGATGACCATTATTATGCCATTGGCACTATTATGCCAGGAACGGACACAATTATATCAGAGATAACACCCTTATAATGGTGGCTAGCTTACACATTTGCTGGGGCTTGACACCAGGCATAGCTTTCAGGAAACAATAGTGTTTATTATGAACGCACATAAATGCTGATGAGTCTCTTGATTTTCTCTGGTCTGGATCATGCCCTGTTCTCCTCAGGTCTTGAGCTGATCATGCACCCAACTGCCACATTTTCACTCTGACTCCTGCAGTCCCACACTTTGGTGGGTCAGCACTGATTACTGCGCATGCTACTGCTGCCTACTTCTTTCATGGTCGACTGTTCACACACATGTTGTGATTGATAAAGCAGGGACTAGTACATGGTCAATCTCCTGGTGGCTTAGTTATATTGAGATTGGATACAGAGTGTCAAGTGGCAGGCCCTATACGCCGATACAGTGTGTGTTTGAGTGTAAGTATGAGTTACTGCCACAGGTTTTGGTGACTGTCACTCTAAGGGTCTTGAGATGAGCAGTGCTGCCTTCTTTAATAGAAACCTACTCTCTGAATTTTATACTGGGCTTGACTTCACCTCTGAGAGCTACTTTGAAGGTACTGGCGGGCTACCAGTAGCTCCCGAGCTACTCATTGGAGACCCATGCCTTAGACTAATGTCTTTCCAGTCTTTTGGATGTATACATCTGATTAATTTAAGTCTGTAAAATGCAGCATAATTGCTACACTATTGTTTGTATGATTTAAGTCAACTGTTTACATTGTGTTCATATTGTGGTGTAAAACTGCCAAGCAACCATAATCCCCCTTGTCCTTCTTAATAGGACTCAGATGCCACCTCGAGCTTTACGCCAAGGTAAAGGTGTTTTTTGATTACCTGAGATTACGGGTATGCCACAAATGTACATAATCACTACACTACTTGATTATCACTGCGCTGAATGATTGGTTCATTAACAATTTTGTTGTGAGCACCAACTTTTGGTTTGGGAGCCTGAGTGTAGATCCACTTCAACCACTGGTTCTCTATATTCACTATTTACCTTATGGTTTATTTTAATCCTTTGAATTTTTGTGGGTGAATATCCCCCCCCCTTTTTCACTTCAGTCCTGAAGAAAGCCTGCACACCTCTACTGTGGGTATGAGGCTGAAACATGTCAACCCCCCCACCGTCCTATGACAGGTTGAATACCCCCGTCATAGTCTTGTTTTTTAATTCTAAATTTTGGATGCCCCAATAAAGTTATTGGTGTACCTTACAGTTAGTTTTAGCTCACATACACCCTTTCTTTTCTATCCTTCACCACACTCTACTCATCTGCACGTTTTATGATACCTCTTTACTTTCAACTAAAACATCCCTGAGATGCTCCCTCGCAGAGAGGGGGTTGTAGCCCGCATTGCGACCAGGTTTACAATGCGAGGAGGTTACCCAATGATGAAGCATGCCACCTTCGGGTGGGTGAAGGAAACTGCCCTACAAAGGGACACTCCAGCACTCTTCTTTCTGTACTGGGACCTAGGGGCCCATTTTGTGTTTTCTAGTTGTGGTGGAAGGGTTTTGTCCCCTGCTGTTCTTTAAACCTCCTCAGGCCCTTTTTGTGTGCTATTTAGATACTTTTTAAGCTCCAGTCTTGGAGATGTTCCAGAGATTACTTTGGTCAAAATATACATAAATTCGGTCAGGGCCAGACTTGTGAGGGCACGAGATTTTATTCGTTTTAGGGAGCTTTAGATTCTGCTTTCCATAGGTGACTTATACATGTTTTTTTTCTCTCTGAATCTCAGAGGCCCAACCAAGTGTGTCATAGAATAGCTAGCACAGTCATGTCTTGGAGCAAAAATTACTTACGTTTAGGGAAAGGTGCAAAATTTGTGAGGGAGCTAGATTACATTTCTTTTGAGTGTTTTGCAAAATGTTTTTATAGCTGATATGCAAAATGTATTTCTTTACTCTTTGTCATTGGAAGTTCTATTCCCCAAAAAAGAGTTTCAAAGCTGCTCTTTCTCTTATTTTTGTTATTACAGGTACTATTCCCAGAAATTCCAGTCTGACCCTTTCCCCTTGACTTTGTAGTAGATTTCTGCTTCATGTGATGATCACAGTCAAAGACATGGTTTGTTGGGAACGGGTATCTAACCACACCGTGCAGGGTGCTAAGACTACAAGTAAGTATTTAATTTTCAGAACTGCATTGCTCCTAGTCTAGTCTTCACCAATTGTATTGGCTGTTAAGCTTTGAAATGTTTAATTTACCAAACATTTCTCTAAAAATGAGACCTCTGAGAGTAACCAAATGGTGTTTCATGAAAGGGCATGCTCCCCGAATAAGGGCCACTCTTTTTGGCAGTGCCCAGGCAAAATTGTGATCCCAATCTGACCCTGGTGAGCTGCGTATTCACCAGCTTCTTCTTAACTGAGAGTAGTCTGTCTTTTTGGCCTTTCCGATGTTCAGAATCATGAGTTTTTGGAGTAGGACGCAGCAGAAAATCAGATTACAACCCTCAACTTAAGTCCTCTTGTTATCTGGACATTGGGATGTTTGCAGGGAGGTATGTGCATGTTTCTCCAGATCTTTAATACTTCAATGTATAGGAGGTTGGCTGCAACTACACTCTGCTCTGTGATCAGGAATTAATGGTGCTTGTTCAGGAATTCCTTTTTGAATTTATAGCATCATTTAACAAGAGTTTACTTTGCTAGATTATTTCCCAGCTCTTTCACCCCTTCTGAGGGAAAATAGCAGTAAGGTGCTTACTTTGCAGGCTACCATCACTCTGTGAACTGAGTTTTATGCTCTGTATTTCCTTTTAAAATAATTTAGTCTGTTGCTACTCGAACTGTGTTGGGTGGTCAAAGGGCCTTGTTAGAACTGCGGGTTTCTAGTTGACAGAGGTAGGTACCTTTGACCAAATAGGGACCCTTGCTTTTAAGTCAGGGAAAGGGGATTACACAACTGGATAACCCCTGCTCACCCTCTTGGTAGCTTGGCACGAGCAGACAGGCTTATCTCAGAGGCAGTGTGTTAAGCATTTGTGAGCACATACAGTAATACAGTGAAAACACTACAGATGGACACCACACAGGTTTTATAAAAATAAGTATTCTTTATATAGACTTAACAGAAGACCACAAACAACAAAAATCCACAATACTGTACTTAAAATTGACTTAAAGATGGTAGAATTAACTTAGTTCAAGTTGATAGTAAATGCGACACAGTTCTCTCGAAAGTACCCAGATGCGTAACGCAAAATAAACAAAAGGCTCCCAGCGTTGGAGATGCGTCGGTTCCTTGCTTCAGGGGAGATGATGCATCGCGCCTCAATGCTTGCACAGAGTAGGGGATGCATCTTGATCCTTCCGGAGAGGAGGTGATGCATAGATTCTCGTACTGCAGCCCGGTTGCGATGCGGCAAGATGGCGCCGCGATGCAACAATCTGGTGCGATGCAATAAGATGGCGCCCTTGATGCGACGATGTTGAGATGATGCCTTGCGGTGACTCTGTACTTTGTAGCCACGACAGGCCCTGCGACACGCTTCTCCGGTAATGCAACGGCGACACTCAGGGTGGCGTCACGCTTCTTGGGAGATGCGGCAGCGGCACGCTTCTCCGGCGATGCAACAACTACAGCTGCGGCGGCGACACGCTTCTTCTTGTTGCATCGCGCTTCCAGTTCCCAGTGACACGCAGGCTTCTGCAGATAGAATTCCCAGCAAGGAAATTCAGAGGGGAGCTGGTGATGAAGTCTTTTGTCCCTGAGACTTCAGCATGAGGCAAGCACAAGTTCAAGCCCTTGGAGTAATATTCTGCAAGATGATGAAAGTCCTTTGAAAGTTCCTTCTCCTCTCATTGGAACTGAAGACACCACTGTAGGCCAACCCAGCAACACAGCACACTGGCAGGGGGGCAGTACAACTCCTACAGCTTCCTTTGGTTCTTCTCCTTGGCAGAGGTTCGTCTTGTTGTTCCAGAAGTGATCTAAAGTCTTGGGGTCTGGGTCCCCATATTTATACCACTTTTCTCTTTGTTCTCTGAAGGCAGAGAGTCCTTTGCCTAGTCCAAACCAGTTCTGGTCAGTCCTGGAGCACTTTGTTGACAAGACTTCTTTCCTTTAACAGTGGAGGCCAGGGACATCAGACGCACCACAGGAGGTGGAGCCAGCATTGTGGAGGGAAGACACAGCCCTATTCAGGTCCCAGGTGCAACTCCTCCCACCCATCTACATGCAGATCTTTCTATTCAGCCCTGTGCTGACTCACCCTGTCTCCTGGAATCCCCCAGCCCCTGTCACTCACAAAACCAGACACACAATACACAACCTAGCAGAGGCAGGCTTGGACAGTTAAGCAAGAAAATACCTACTTTCTAAAAGTGGTATTTTCAAACTCAGAATGTTAAAACCAACTTCACTAAAAGATGTATTTTATCATTCTGAGTTCAGGCATCCTAACTCGAATTCCTACCTAGTTCCCTGAGTCAGTTAGGATTATAAAATGTGATAATCAAACTGCCCATTCTGGCCTATGGGGAACAGGTAGCCTTGCAATAGTGAAAAACGAAAATGGTGGTAATTCACTATTAGGACATGCCACACACACCAGGGTATGTCCTACCTTATACTTACAATGCACCCTGGCTTTGGGCCTACCATTGGGGCGTCTGATATGATGAAAAGGAAAGGTCTAGGGACTGGCAAGTGGGTGCACTTGCCCAATCAGCATGGCAGGACCAGACTGCTCACAGGCCCTGCAATGGCAGACCTGAGACACACTTTTACAGGCTACTTCTGTGGGTGGCACAACCAGTGCTGCAAGCCCACCAGCAGCATTTGACTTACAAGCCCTGGGCACACATGGTGAACTGTACTAGGGTCTGACAGGTAAATCAAATAACCCAATCATGGAGTCACTAATCAATACACCAATTTAACATAGGGAAGCACTTGCACTGTGGCACTTAATGGCAGTAGCACAGTGCCCAAAGCATCTAAACCAGCAAAACATATAAAAAACAGAGGAGGCAAAATGGAAGGGAGACTCACGCCAATGGTACCAGGACTAACAGGCCTGTTAAAGCCCATGTTCGGTGATTGTGCTTTGGGGAGTGACGGCGGCGGCGGCCATTTTTAACCCTCCCACCAAGCTCCTTTGCTTGTTAAGGGTAGCGTTCTAGATTTTGTCACTCCCTTACGCTGAAAGTGTATTCCAGCAGGATTTAAGCGCGCTTATGTGCGAGGCCAGGCTGACGGGAGATATCGATAAGGTGCTTACTTTGTAGGCCACCACGCTCTATGAACTGAGTTTTATGCTTTTTTATTCTTTTCAAAATAGCTTAGTCTGCTGTTACACCAGAACTGTGTAGGGGGAGGTCAAAGGGCCTGTTAGCGTCTGTGTTCAATGATTGTTCTTTGGGGAGTGGCAGCAGCGTCCATTTTAACTCTGCCACCACGTTCCTTTGCTTGTTAAGGGTAGCTTTCTAGTTTTTGATGCTCTCCTAAGCTGAATGTGTATTCCAGCAGGATTTAAGCGCACTGATGCATGGATGCACCGCTGGTGCACCTAAGGCACGCCAAAGGCAAGCCGATCTGCACCCGTCCATGCCCAAACGGAACCAGGGACCAAGGATGCTGTTGGTTTGGGTGCAGGAGAGCTTTGCCGATTCTATTCTAGGCAGGCTCTCATGAACTTAAAGCCGAAGGTGAGATGTGAGGAAGTAACAGTGTTGGACTATAGATGGGAAGGACAGTAGTGGTGTACTTCCTGCAACTGGGCATTTGATAGCCCTAAGGCGGAAGATCTTGATGGGGAGATTTTAGAGACCAAGGAAGCCCTCCATTGTGCTCTGGTGAATGCCCGCTCCCTGATTAAACATAGCCTGAAGATTAGTGAGTTGTTTGAGACAAAGCGTTTGGATTGTCGTTTTTAGAACAGAGACCAGGGCTAAGGAGGATTCTGGTCTGAATTTTGTGATCGCTACACCACCAGGGTATGGAGTGGTGGGACTGGATAGAACTCTCTGGAGGGGGAGAGGCCATTATTTTCAGGAGATCATCTGAGTTGCATGCTAGAAGCTATTAAAACTACCATTGAAGGTTGTGCAGTAGGCTACTTTAAAATCAAGAACTTTGTGTGGCTGGCGAGTTTGCTGATCTATCATCCGCCTGGTCCAAAAAAACGATTTATTTCTAATTGGCACCAAGTACTGGAGCCCTTTATAACAAGCTTACTATCCTGTGAGATTTTAGTCTTCATTTGGAGGAAGAGCAGGATCGAGATACCACGGCTTTCCTGGACTTTATGTCTAGCTTAGGTGTCACCCAACAAGTCAAGTTCTATACCCATAAAGCATGATATATTTTAAATGGGATTTATCCAAACAATAAAGTTTGATTTTTAAGGAGTGCTCACAGCTAGACTAGATAGATCATAGTGCCATTTTTGGTCCAGGAAGGACGCACAGTGAATCATACATGGAGCACTGCTAAGAATATCAGAAACTGGGGTAAAATTGCTGTGGAGGAATTTGTTAGCGCTCTAAAGAAATTTAAAGACAAGGACCTTCAGGGTCAGGGTTCTTTGGCAGAAAATATTATCAGTCTGGCAACATTGGCAGTAGAGGAGTTGGTACTCCTTAGGAAATTCAGCCCAAAGGGGAGTAAGACACCCTTGGCCCCTTGGTTTTCAGAAGAGCTCAAGGAGCTCAAAAGGCAGGGTAGAAGGCAGGAGTGAAAATGGAAACTTGCCTTGGAGCCAGAGGAAAAAACTAATTGTAGGGAGTCTACCCTTGAATATGAAAGGGTGATTAAAGAAACGAAAACTGCATACTATTCCCAGAGGATAAGGTCAGCCATTACCAATTCAGAGAACTGTGTTATGCAGTGCGCTCCATGATGGCACCCCCGATATCTCAGGGGTTGGAGAACTGCCAAACATTTTGTAAAAACGTGGCAGAGTTTTGTAAAGAGAAGATTTTTAAGATCTATGTATATTTCCCTGCTTCCTCAATGGGCCCGAATGTTTCTGGAACTCAGTCACTTTCTGGTGAGTTTTCGACACCAACAGAATATTCTATTCCCAGTAACTAAGCCAAATTCTCTCTGCTGCAGGTGTTTAAGATCAAGGCCTTGTTAGCACACATGACTTCAGGTTCGCCTGATGATCCGTATCCACCCAGGATCCTACAGTTAGTACCGAACCTCATGGTGGAGGTGATGGAGATAATTTACTCTGAGATCCTGGAGACTGGGACAGACTGGGACATAACCCTCATTTATGGAAGGAGGCAGTTGTTATCCCTGTAAAGAAGACGCTGAATGGTGACCCCACCGGCTTGAAAAATCTGCGTCTGATTTCTCTGATGTCTTCTGCGGCGAAAATATTGGAAAAACATATAAACCAAGAACTTACCAAATACCTCCTGGAGCATGAACTCCTATACTCTTCGCAGAATGGGTTCAGGAAGAATTATAGTACTGAATTGGCACTTATTGCTGAGACAGATTCTATACGCAGACAAGTTGATCAAGGAGGAGCAGCCATCCTGGTTTTACTTGACCTGTTAGCAGCCTTTGACACCATATCTCTAACTTTGTTGGTGCAAAGGCTGCGGCAGGTCAGGCTGAAGGATGTGGGCGTTGGACTGCTGGAGTCTTTCCTGTGCTATAGAACTATAACTGTCAGTTGTGACAATTTTAGAGCAGCCCCTTTTAAACTTCCATGTGGTCATCATCAAGGGTCGTCTCTAACCCTTACACTGTTTAATCTGTGTGTTGCCTCTCTGGTGCAATTGATATAAATAGCAGAGTAGGATCTGCTTCTTATAGTTACCCCCACTTTTTGCTGATGTTTCACTGTTTTTCGACTTTAGTCCAGCTGGGGCCCTGCTAACCAGGACCCCAGCCTAGCTGCTTCCTCTCTAAAATGATTCCCAGTACTTTAGATACACTTCAGATTGGATTCTGGGGTACCCTTATAAGCCCCTAGTAAATGGTTTACTATGTACCCAGGGCAGAGGTACCCCAGAGGCCTACCAGGGGCTGCAGCATGTATTATGCCACCCCAGGGAAGCCTGGGTAAGGTGGTGCATGCACCCCTTACTGAGATACAGGTTCACTATATCTCTCAATATCACTGCACACATAAATCTATCAGTCCCGCCTATGGCAGGCCTTACTAATCCTGAAGGCAGGGTTCTGGGTTTTATGTGAGTCGGTGCCCATGCATGAGCAGAGCCCCTCTGCAGCCTTCAGAACCTTTATTCCGGGGTTGTTTGTGATGAAGCCAAACCATATACTCTTAAGTGCATTATAACAAAACGGTAAATGCTAACTTTGGGATGGCTGCACGGAAACATGTCATGTTTGGTGTCAAACACCTGGGAATCATACCCACATACCAGTAACTGGAGTGGGAGTATAATCCCACCCTTCTAGAGGGAGAGACATGACAGAACCGGTATACCCGATACCAGCTAACAGAGCCCTGGCATCACAAAATGGATGCTGCCAGCCACAGACACGAGTCTGCCCTCCTGCTGCTGGATAAAACTCTGGCAGTGGAGGCCTGGACAATAGGTTTCCTGTCACAGGGAGGTGTCACCACCTCCTGGACGGGCTTTAGTGTATTGGGGCTGGGTGGGTGCACTCCAAGAAGTTCAGCACTGGGGGCACATTTGGTGTCCCTGTGCATAGTCCAGTTCAAACCGGTTGCAGGGGCTAACAGCCCCTGCTCTGGCGCAAAACTGGACAAAGGAAATGGGTGTAGCCACCCCTCTTTCCTGACCCTCCCATAGGTGGGTCCCTAGAGTTTGTCCAATCCCTTCCTTGGGTATAAGAAAGGAACCCCTGGCTACAGGATTTGAGATTACACTTGGACGAATCTCTGATACTGAATCCTGGAACTTCGACGATCTACACTGAACTAGATGACTGAAGAATCTCCCTTGGAGTAAAGGAGATACTCCCCTGCTTGGCAGGCACCAAAGACGCATCTGTCCGGTTTGCATCTCCGAAGCTCCCCCCGGACTCCAAAGAATTTTGCAACACAGGAGGTGGGTTTCCGTGGTCTCTGAGGTTGATCTGTGCACTCAGCAATTCTGAGGCCTGTATCCCTCGTGGAAGACCGTGCAACCCGAACCCCTGGACACCGCAACCATTTGCAGAAGCATCAGCTTTCCAACGACTCCTACAGCTGAGCTTTAGATTACTTGTAGCCCTGACCCCGAGCAGCATTTGCTCTAAAGATTGCCCCCTTGCACTCCATGAGTGTTCCGTGAGCTGGCCCTTTGTGTTTTCTCTTGAGGTCCCTTCGCGATACCTGGTCCGTCGACTGGTGGGTCCCTGTGAAGGTAACTTTAATTTTAATTGGGCTTTCCTGGTTGCTCCAGATGTGCCCTGACTCTCCATTGCTTGGGGAGTCCCGTGGACCTTGATGGTCCGCACCAAAGCATCTTTTCTCTTCATGCGTGGGTTGCTGTTGCCAAGGCTTGTTGGGTCCAATCCGGGCATGGATACCGCAGCACTCGACATCCTTTGTGGGACAGCTCGAATCCAGCTCCTGGTCATTATCGACTCCTCCTGGTCCTCGTGGCTGCAGAGTCAAGTTTCACCTCTTCGCACAAGAAACACCCGACATCGGTGGGCATTCGTCTATTATGCCCCTGGTCACTGGCAAGTGACCCAGACTCTGTCCCCTCGGCTTTTCAGGTTTTTCTGATCTTCAATCCAGGCTTGGATCACACCGGACACTTCTCTCATTCCCGGCAGAAGCACTTTGCAGCAGATCGCCATTGAAATCAACGATGATCCCGACACCATTTGACACCTATGCACCTGACTTCCCTGGGTGAGGTAACTCGAGTACTACGGTGCTCCCGTGGGTGCTGGCCTTAGAACCCCCTAAGTCTAAAGGGATTTGCTCAAAGGGCTCTCCTAAGTGTCCTTAACTTCTAAAATTCCAACCAAGACTTTCCCATAGATTAGTACGGGGCTCGCGGCTGTGTTCTCACACTGCACACATCCCCCGTGGGTCTCCTGTGTCACTACCTTGGGTGCTTCCTTGGGGTCCCAGCGATTCTACATCCTCTAGGCACTGTGTCTAGTCAAGTCGTGGTTCTTATACTACTTTCTTAATATATGGTTTGGGCCGCCCCAGGGCCCATTGTATATTGTGCTATTTTCTGTTGTTTTAGAACTGTGTTATTGTGTATCTTGGACTCTAATCTCATAAAGAGATTAGTAGTGAGTGTTTAGAAATAAATACATATATTTTATATATACCTTGTGTGGTTCTCCTTTCATTTAGTGATTCAAGAGGTCATAATCTGGTAAACCAAGCTGCTTTACACTCCTTCAAGACTTAGCCTGAAGGCTGCTCTCCATAGCTAACACTAGGATAGCTTTCAATAAAGGTTGTCTTTAAACCTATCGTCAATAAGGGTTGTTTGGACTGGTGCAAGGTGCCGACTATAACTAGTGGACAGCATATGCCAGGCCAACTTCTCACAATATAGTCTTTAGGGTACTAAGTTTCCTCCTGGGAGAGTGACACACATTATTTCCATCACGGATGACTGGGAAGAGGTAGTGGACAGGTTTAGGGTAAGTATGCAGGGAACCAGTAGATGTTTAAGGGACAACTGGTTTCAAATCAATGAGGAAAAACCGAGAAAAACCAAGAATATGGTGTTCGGAGCAGAGAGCATCATCTCGATTGATAGTTGGTAGCCCAATAACTGTGGGACCTGTCGCATTCGTGTGACGATGGCCAAACATCTTGGGGTTTGGTTCGATAATACATTGACTTTTGGGTCCCAGGCGAGTAGAACGGTGAGCTCTTCCTTTTAGATGATCAGGATCTTAAAGAAGATCCTACTTTTTCTTCCTAAGAACCTTAGGGGATCAGTGGTCATTGCAATTATCACCTTGCGTTTACATTTCTGTAATGCCCTATACTTACATAATAAATCAAATTTCTTTGAATAAGCTCAAAATCACCCAGAATGCAGCAGCTGGCCTGGTCCTGGAAGTACCAAAACATGCCTCGGTCAGAGGAGGATTGAAATTCCTGCATTGGCTGCCAATAAAGAAAGGAGTGGCATTTAAATCATTGTGCTTAACGCATAAAGCCCTTCATTCTATGGCTTGGAATTATTTGAAGACCACCCTAAATTGGTATGAGCTGAGATCTACGAAACAGTATAAGGTAGCAATCTCACGCTGCAAGAAAGCTAGCTGGGGTGAACGCGCCTTTACTTTAGCGGCTGCTCAGCTGTGGAATTCTCTTCCTAAAGTTATCAGGAGTCAGAGCTCTCATTTGAGCTTTCGGAAGTGAATTAAAACCTGGCTGTTTGCGGAATAGATCGATAGGCACTATGTAGGTGATTCGCCTGTTGTTGTGATGCACTGCTCTGTCTGTCCCTCCTCAATTATAGTGCTTCGATACTGTCTGGTCTAATGCGCTTTAGATATCCCACAAATACAAATATTGCTGGTTCCAGTGAAAGCTCTTCCAACTCCCTTATCCATGGTGTACAGATTTCAGTATATTGATGCACCATCTTGTAAACATAATGCTCTTCTTCTTGTAGCAGAATGGGGTCCCTCTGTTTGATTTGCAGACATGTCACAGCAACGGCATACACCGACACGCACTCGACGCCAGTATTTCCCCCACATTGATTGCCGTTTTTAGGTCGAGCCTAAGCAGCACACATGCACTACATGCAAGACCTGCTGTATTCAGTAACATGACTTTGCTCCTGCCTGCTGCTTACCATAGGTTTATTCCACTGTCGCTCTTATTTGCTGGCTCCTAGCTGGTTTCTGCAGCAGTAACGTTACTTCCGTTCAAGGCTGAGGAGCACCGACCAAGTACAGTTTCATTAAGCTTGCAGTGTTTAACTGTTGTTTGAAGGAATTCTTTTTTTTACGTTTGTTCTCCCTCTTCCATATCACTTCAGAGTTGTTTTCCACTTGGCAATGCAATGATTTGCTACACCATAGAAACGTGCATGTTTGGATCCGTGTTGTGAATACGTGTTTTCCTTTGGACATTGCTGCCATATATACAGCAATAGATGAGCAATGAGACATATTGTTCTCATTGTCATTCTGTGAGCCTACATCACGGAATCTGTTTTGAAGTAAAAGACGATTACTGGGGATAAGTAGGCTAATGCTAGGGAGATCGCGTGGGCATGCTGCATGTTTGTATTTCATGTATTTATTTTCTCATTCCGTGAGCCTACCTTATGGGACCTGTCTAACGTAATATCTTAACCATGTGCAGGTGTACTGTTATTTGAATGGCAATCCACGTTCTAGTCGTTTTTTTTGTGGTGGGGTGTGGCTGGTGAGTATTTTATGGGAGTGTAAGAACATCCCAAAGGGGTTAGTACCTTCAAACTCCTGTGCTTCGAGTTGTAGAGCAGTCATCCTATCCATCAGCACAGTCTGTCTAGATGATAAATTTATAAACCGATCTAGAGCGACTAAACAAGACCTTATTATTAGCATCTGCTTTACTGCCCATGACGTCATGGGGAGTCCATCTTTTTAGCTATGTATTATCCCCATGTATTATGTTGGATGTTTTATGCATGTACCCAGAAGGCCTCCAAGTTGTCGGGTGGTTTTTGGATCTCCACAAAAAAAAAAAAAAAAGACACAGTGGCGCCCGTTAGGTAACCAGTTTCATATTTGTTCTCCGTCATAATCTTCTCTGAGCAAATCCTTCTAAAGCAAAGAACTACTCTTTAAGAGACACTACTTTGAATTTACCTGATGTCCTACTTCTGTTCTTGAAGTTGTCGATGCAGTGGCTCTGAATACCATGGTTTTTGTATTTAACACACGGTCTTGTTCTTCCCGTATATCTTTTGTTTGTAATGTATTATAAACTATGATTGAAAGGCGTCTGAAGCCAGACACACAGATATAAGGTGCGCCACCAGCTTCTGCAGGAGTTGTTGGGGCTCGCTTCGCATAATTAATAAGTACATGGGCAGGGCTGGACTGGTAGTAGCAGGCACCGGGCAATCCCCCGGTGCGCCGCACGGGTGGGGGCCGGTTTTGGGCCCCTGGACTCCGGTTTTGTTACCCGTTTTTGCAGCATAGCTGCAAAATCAGCCCTGTAACAAAATCGGCCGAAAACCGGCCGTGGCAAAGAGCTCCTTGGCACCTCCCTCCGCTGGGGGGTGGGGGCCAGCCGAGCGCTTTGCCAGGGCCGGTTGTGGTTCCCAGTCTGGCTCTGTACATGGGAGTGGGGTAGTGAGCACAACTCCATGGCTGCGTTTATTTTCTAGTCTGAGTCCATACCCCCCACCCCCTCAACATCTGGGACTGTCTGCAAAATGCCAGGGCAGGGCTTTCAGACTAAACATTTCCTGGCCCCGATACAGAAGCACCGCACATCACCATCCTATCCCCCTCGGAGTGCCGCTTCTCTATGGGGGTTAAATCTTGAAAAGATTTAGCCGAATAAACACTGCCCCAGGCACAGTTTTGCCTGTATTTTCTGGCTAACTTCAGCTCAGTGCCATGAACTTTGCTGTGACACACTCTGTCTCCTTTGAGTAATTGAAAACAGAAGGCCGGGTTTGTTCTGCTACTTATGTTTTGTGGGTTGAGCCTAGGCAGCGCGTTTCTTCACAAAAAAGGCAAAGCCATCCACACAGTTACATACCACACGATTGAACTCTGCACATGCCAATCCACACCACATAATTCGATATCAAACCACTAATTCAACACAATTACAGAACACACCAGATACATTCAATCCTCACCACAAAATTCCATATCATGCCACAACATTCAACAACACACCACATAATTACACTCCACTACATACCACTCCACAAAATACCATTTCACAGAATTACAGTCCATAACACATACTCCCATACCACATAATTAAAGTACAATCAATACCACATATTTACTATCGACATAATTCACTGCATACCATGCCACATAATTTCACTACACAAATCCACCTCACCCAACACAATACCACGCTACACAATTCCACAACTAACAATTCTAATCCAACCCACATGATTCCACTACACACCACATGCATGCACTCCAGAACACATGGGTAAAATACACTGTCATTTACAAAACCAATAGTTTTAACTCAAACAAATGCGAGACCTAATGCATTTCCAATGCTTGTTTTTTGTTTTCAACGGGGGTGCCCCACTCCACCTCGCACCCTGCCCAAGGGCATTTCGCCACCTTCAACTGCAGCGCTGTTTAATAAGGCACTGCATTTCAAGCGGCAAAATAAATGCGGCACAATGTCTGCATGGCTGGTTAACAAAAGGCAAAGATGTTCTCCGTGATAGACTGTTTAACTCTCTCTCAGTCCATTTTCTGCTGGAATTATCAAAAATTTGTTTGCAAGCGATTAGTGACAAGTGGATTACATGAAAAATGAGGAATGGCTACATAGTTCATTAAATTATCCCTTTCAGGTGACAAAAAATATCACGAGTACAGGTTTTATATTCATAATGCTTTTTACTTTAAATCTAAATTAAAAAATTTCCTACTTGTTGAGTTATCCAGTAGATGAGGATATGCACCGTCTTTGCTTAGAGATAAATTAACTGAAGTGACTTTTTTCATTTTACTCACATCTATAATTTATGCAGTGCATGATACTTGTTAAATTGTAGCCTTGTTTTGGGTACTTCAATTTAGAAGTGAAGCAAGAAGAAACAAGTTACTTAAAAGCAGTGGTGCTGTTACAGCTAGAGATCTGTTATTAACTTGGATATCCTGCCATCTAGAGGTTGGATCCGAATTTGTAATTTCTTTTTAATGTAAATTGAAACTAGAAACTCAGTATTCCTCCTGTTTAGGTACTATCTTCAGATTATGGAGTCGATTACGATGTCGTCCGGAAGGGCATCCGAGGGGCCTTCCAGAGTCAGATCTTCCGACCGACTCTTACTGGGATCCGGTTTTCCAGAACAACACATTACGATGTCCAAAATCCATTACTTACCGAACGGCTTCGTTACTCCGAATCCGACTGGATTTTCTTAACGAGAAGCCTTCAGAATAGTATAATGGAGTCGTTTGGAGGCACTTCCGAGTCCGAATCCGACCGCCCAAGTACGATGCCTACTTCCTAGGTGCCGAATTGGTTGGCCCAACCAACACGTCAGAGCAGTAGGAAGGGGAGTATTTCAGATCCAAATCACGCCACAACATGATTCCTGCGACTGAGACTCTGCAGCTATGCATCCCATCGCGCGTCATCCCTATACTGTACGTCTATGATGAATACTACAACCCCAACCGACAAGGTCGTTGCAGAAGGTAAGTTAGACCCCCTAACCCTACACAATAACGCAACTACCCAGTGAAAGACAATAAAAGAGAAAGCATGGGTGAAACTACAGCCAAATTTAGGGGGGTAAATACTTCCAGCAAAGTAGTGTCCAATTAAGGGTGGGGGCTAATACTCCCAGCAATGTTGCACCAATTTGAGGATTGGGGAGCAAATACCCCCAGCAATGTTGAGCCAACTTGGGTTTTGGGGGGCAAATACGCCCAGCAATGTTGAGCCAATTTAGAGGTTGGAGGCAAATACCCCCAACATCGTTGAGCCAATTTAGGGGTTGGGGCAAATACTTCCAGCAATGTTGAGCCATTTTGGGGGTTGGGGGCAAATACCACCAGCAATGTTGAGCCAATTAGGGGGTTGGAGGGCAAATAATGTTGAGCCAATTTGGGGGTTGGGGGGCTAATACTCCCAGCAAAGTGTCCTTCAATAATGTAACTGGTGCTTATGCCTATATACCTCTGGGTGTAGTACAAGCTGAAGAAAACAGTGAAAAAACAAAGCCTAAGGTTACCTGGCAGGAAATTCATTCTCACACTGTGGCAGCAAATGTAAGGGGCAACTATAAGAAATGGGCATAGTGGAGATGTGGGTGCTCTAGGGACTGTTGAAAAACCAACAAAGCCACATCAGCTAGTAAATGCTACCTTAAAAACCTGTGAAATATTCAGGTGCTGCTGCGTAAAGACGACAGACCCACAGCAGCTCATGAACTGTTTGTGTGTGTGGGGAAGGTGTCAGCCTGGGCTGACATACACAACGGGGAGGCGGGGCTGAAGAACATTGAGCCCGATGGGCGTTGAGTCCTATCAGAAAGTATTCTGTATAGGCTTTGATTGGGAATACAGGCAATCGGGCATTGGTCGATGTGCCAGTGCACCAGAGTCGCCTGTGGGCTGATCTTTTTGGGGCCAATGAAACCCACCCCACGAGACTGACTTACTTCCCCAGTCCCCACCAGGCCACTGCAATGTGGTGCCCGTATCTTGTCTGTTCCACAGCTGTGCTGTTAATTGAGGCTGGGGGCCAGGCTTTAGGGCACAGTCACCTTGGCGCTCTGCCTCACGTGCCCTGACATAAGCAGTGTTATCTCCCCCACCTGCCCATCACTGTCAGGTCATGGCAGGTGCAGGTGTAGAAGCCGCCTTTATAATGTGATACCTAATATCTACTTTAAAGGCCTGTAGAACGTTGACACAAAATAATTAACTAAAAGTTACTGGAGCTGCTGAAAGTAAAGATGCTTTTGTAACATAATGCTTTCTCAAGAACCACTTTCAGACAGTACTTTATAGGAAAAGAAATGGCAGTGGTTATGAGAAGGGTCAGCACCTCCGTCTCTATCTTATCCCAGTGTAATTATAGTGCATAGTTTATAGGTGTGCTCAATGTAGAACACCATGCCATTTAACAGTGTCCGTCCTATATACAAAAAGGAAATTAACCTTTCTATTTATACTACAAACAAATAAAGATTACAGAGCACAACCACTGATGTATCTCATAGTCTGATTTAGTAGTCAGTGTAGTTTTAATAAACCCAAATATACAAAGCAGTACAACTACAAGCAATAAAGAAACACCAAATGTCAATCACAATTTGAATAGACAAATGGAAGGTCCTTTGGAGTCTTGATGTAGATGACCCAAAGTTCGAATTCGAAGAGCAAAACAGCCGATACGTGTTTCGTCATGTTGATACGACTTTTTAAAGGCTCGCAATTTTTATACAATGGTCACTCAAGATATTCTTCTGGCAGACCCCATGAAGTTAGCTGGGAAACTGGTGCGCTAAGAATAGAAGTTCGGTAGTATTCAGAAAGTCATGAGGTGCGCACTAGGCATAACGTTATAAGGCCACAATTTGTCTGCCACGATTTAAGGCAAGTATCTGGAATGTTGTAGACATAGACGCTCGGGTTTCTCACTATCACACGACGGGACCTTCTTTGGGATTTTCAACTTTAAATCCTTAATTGATACCATAATCAGTACGAAGACATCTATGTCTACAACATTTCAGATGCTTGCCTTGAATTGTGGCGGACAAATTGTGGCCTTATGGCCTTATAATGTTGTGCCTGGTGCGCACCTCATGACTTTCTGAATACTACCGAACTTCTATTCTTAGCGCACCAGATTCCCAGCTAACTTCATGGGGTCTGCCAGAAGAATATCTTGATCGACCATTGTATAACAATTGCGAGCCTTGAAAAAGTTGTATCAACACGACGAAACACGTGTCGGCTGTTTTGCTCTTCAAATTCGAACTTTGAGTCATCTACATCAAGACTCCAAAGGACCTTCCATTTGTCTATTCAAATTGTGATTGGCATTTGGTGTGTCTTTATTGCTTGTACTTGTACTGCTTTGTATATTTGGGTTTATTAAAACTACACTGACTACTAAGTCAGACTTCAAGATACATCAGTGGTTGTGCTCTGTAATCTATATTTACTTTCAGACAGTACATGACGCTAGATTAGCCATAGGCGTATAGACACACATAATGAGGAAGTGGCACAGTCTACGTGCACGGTACAAGAACAGATGTGGCAAATCACTTCTGTAGAAATTACTGTTACTGGTACATTACATTATGTTGGGCAGTCCCAAAATGTCTCGAACAAAGATCACGTGGGTAGCAACAAGTCACAGCACCTCAGACCATGCAGGTACCACGCAGTGTTCGCATCTTCTGATTGGCCTAGTATTCTATACTAGTGTCACTTGCTGAGGCTAGGCTACTGAAGTGTCATAATCCTGTATTTTTACTGAATATATCGCATGAATAGTGACGATTTTCCTTCTATGGTTTTTACCAATAAAAGCTGTCAGAAACGTCACCTCTTCGGACACTCAGCAGCAATGCTGACTGTCTACATGCTGCACGTATTTGTATTATCTTTTCATCTAGAATAACTTTTCTCTATCATATGTGCTGATTGCTATTATTTCATTTAGGCTCCCACATTTGGTGAGAGAATGCAACTCCAGAATGCATGTCTTCGACTGCAGCAGGCTGCTGCCTTCCCCTTCGAGCAGAGGTCTGAGGTCTGACCACATTGCTTCCCTGCCTTTAAGGTCTCTCTCTCTTCTTCCGCTCGGGGCTGGATGCTGCCGCTAGCCGTCAGTAGTTGTCAAATCTCTGGGCTGCTCTTGCTCTCTGTTTTCCCAGGTTCTCTCAGCACATAATGATGGCTTTGTGAGCCAGCTTTGATGGCTGTTGTGCCTATTGTCGTGTGCCTATTGTCGTGTGCTCTTTCTCCTTCTGCCTCACCCTACTCCTCATGGTTGGGTTTTTTGGCATTGTGTGGTCTCTGTTGTTGCCCTGCTGGTGGGAGTCTTGGCCCCTCCCTTTCTTGTGTTTCCAGGTTTGTCGCCACGCTGTCAATGAGGTTGCGTTTCATGTAGGGGCTTTGCAGCGAGGCAAGTTTCATTTGACAATTTTATCCTACCCCCCACCCCCTTGATCAGCAGCAGTGTTCTATTTTGAAACATCCCTTGCCAGGTAAATGCACAGAGGCTACAATGAAAGGGATGTTTACGGAATGTGTGGCAATGACTTTCAGAGTGCCCAGGCATCTTTGGGCTCCCAATTTGACCCTGGTTCCATAGCATGTTGTGTCTGTCACATGAGAGAATGTCATCATGAGGTAGGTACAGTCAGAACCCTAAATACTATGAGAAACACACATCCGGCGTTGGAACAGGAATGCCCATAATCACAGTTATGTATGCATCACAAAGTGAATGCATGAGTCCACCACAACACACAACGTAACTTCGCAGGGCAACAGAACTCCAATATACTCACAAAAGTATGTCCACAGAGACATATTCATTGGCACTATGCCCGCAACTACATGCATCTGTTACACAGGCTAAATCCTAAGATCAGAAACGTATACAAAGACATTTACATCTCATATCAAAGGAAGTCACATTGCAGGAGGTGACATCATTCATCCATTTTACCTTGCCATTTCTCAAACACCCCAGAAGAAGTACATTGTTTACTCTGGATAGCTTCCAAAGAAAATTCAACATGTGAAAAGCACACAGGAAAGTGAAGTCAAAATCAATAGCTGATCTACCAAGTAGCAAGCCAATACATCCACCCAATCAGATGGATAACCTAGGCCTAGCTTATTTACTATCTCACACCTCACTTTAACTGATGCACTAACTGTTGACAGATCAATATATGTCTACAAACATCAAATTGAATACTAAAGTCCAACCTGGACCTCCACTCCCCCATCAGACCAATCACACAGTCCCACATCCTGTGTCATGATGAGTACGCCACTGTCAGAACAGGTAACCATAGGGAGACACAACCAGAATGGGATGTTGGATGTGTCAGGAATAACAACATGGGAAGGACCCAGCACAGATTCAGAGCAGGACTCAGACAGATGAATCCCTTACCTACAATCACTAACATGCACACAGGTCAGATAGCACGCACACCGCACTCAAATATATAAAGGACACAACTAACTTGGGGCACACTATGCTTTGCTAGGCCTGGTTGACATGCCCCTGGTGGACCTGTGCCATTCAACTACCCTTGTTCACTCAGGTCAGCCAGCAGGGCACTGTTGTGTTTTAGCAATGTACAGTGAAGAAATTGTCACATGGATTGTGGGTCTTTCCAATCCCTCAAGGTAGCCCAAGAGAGATACAGTCACCTGTGTTCAAGTACAAGCTCATAGGCATCATCAAGACTGGCCGGGAGGATGTCCATCGCATGAGTGGACAACGTGGCAGGAAGCAGAACCACTCTGAGTATCTCTTGTACCAGCCAACGGGATGTTTATGACTGCATGCGCTGCCAGATGAAGCTCAGGTAGATTCAATCCAGTTAGGAATCAGGAAACGTCTACCATGCGTTCAGAGTAGGGGTGTATGTATTGGCCACACAATACACTGTGAACGATTCATGAATGGTTGCCTGACTATTGTGCATCTGTGGAAGGTGATCCATAATCAGCAACACCTGCTGGGTTGTTTTTAAGCAGAGGAGTCAGGACACAAGTTGCCCTGACGTATCCCACTCTGTGTTCATCACAGCTTGTCATGTTGCAAAGTAAAAGCAACCCAGTTGCTCAATCAGATGGGTGTGGTGTGTTTGAGCATCAGTCAGCATAGCTAACATCACAGCCTGCAACTGAACCGCAGCCTATGGATGACATAGTGATGACTGTCGACAGCAAAGCCCTGAGGAAATTGGCCCCCAGACAACATACACGTTCCCAGACCCCCCCACTCAGTAATGATTTCAGTGATTACCACTAAAACAACCTAGAAGTTGTTGTGTCCCAGTAGTCAGTGAATTATTTTAAGATAAAATTAATCAGGAATGAGAAAAATGCATGGGCCTACAACAATGTAGGATACAGTCACAATGTGTGGACTGGGGGCGCTGCACACAACACCCAATGTGTATGTGTCTAGGGTCATCTTCTGAGAATGTCATTCACACCAATTCAGCATCTACTTCCTGAGGCCGTCGTGTGAGCTGCTTACAAATAATTCTATTCTGAATGTGCAGATTGTGTACTGCAGAGTAGTAGGAGTACTCATGAGTCTCAGGACATAGGTTCCACTGACAGAGTTGGAGTGACCAGTGCACAGCACATTGTGTAAGCTGAGCTGCCACTATTGTTGAGGATGCCAGGGGGGGGGAGGCTTAACCTGTGGCTCTCGGACACAATTGACATAGACATCCTCAATCCAGGGGATATGGGTACACCTCGTGAGGATGAGAGATATGTGCAGAATTAAGCTTGCTTTGTCCACATTTGGTAATGAAACACTACACCCTAATATTTTCAAACATCAAGGAGCCCCTCTACAATGACATATTGCCCTCAGGCTCTGTGACACTTTTCAAGGAGGTAAATGGGACATCATATGGACCCACACAAGGGCTACCCTTACCAAACCAGTTTACAGGTGGAAACATACATTGACAATGCAAACCCTTATGGAACTGGGTGTAATATTCCGATGTCACATGTGTGTTTTGTGACAGTGCTCTCTTTTTCATCAGCACAACCAGATATATCATTACAATGAGCCCATCTCCCTTGGTGTCCCTATACCTCTGATATTCAAGGTCAGAATGCCATTAGTACCCATGTGTGTGTTGTCTCCTGAGAAGTATGGGAATGCGTTTCAGGAGTAGTCTGACCCCAGGTGGCCGAACAACACACATCCTTGACTTTTCACTTGGGGGTGCTACAGCCCTCTAAGCAATGGACTGTCATCCAAAGTTTCAGTAAAATAGACAAATGGTCACAGTAACAACAATTTCCGAAAAATAATTCATGACATTCACAATGTCAATTATGCATAGTCTGCATGTCATGCAATTTATTTTCAAAGCATTAAGCACGTTTTGTTTAGGCAACCATGTTGCTCTAGTATCCAACATCATAAACCATTAAGTAATCAAGGTGCTCTAGTGTAAGGGATGGAAGGGTAGGAGTGTTGGGTTCAAAGTGAATGGGTAAAGGTAAAGGACAAAGGAGAGGTATAGTGACATATATACATCAGATTCACATAACATGAGCTTTCTGGCCTACTACAGGTCAATTGTTCCAGTAAATATACATAGCATTTAAGGACACTGATGATAAATTTCAGTCGTCTGTGCTTGTATGGTGATGGTGGTAGTCAACGTTTCGACCCCTTATGTGTACAAGGTGATTAAATCCTTAGAGTGGGGTCTTCGCCAGGACATTGATAAGAGCACCTAAAAATAATTGGATACTCTGTATTAGGGGGAAGATTTCAACATGACCAGTTGTGAATGTTCATAATGAAGAGGTGAAGTTTACCTAATTTGGGCCACAGCATATTGATTCAGGCTGTGTAGTTGGAGAGAGGGCGCTCAAAGGTGCTCCTAAAGACAGAGAAGTCACACATTCAATATACAAATTGATAGCGTTAAGGTGGAGCAGTGAAACTGTGCAGCAACATAAAGCCATCACTTACTATTGGCGATAGAATGCACGGCCTACAGTGCACGCACAGTCATCCGAGACGTGTGTGCCATGACATCCCTCACAGTAAAGAAATGAATATATTAAAAGGAAGAAAGACAGTGCTAGTATCTGGGTGGTAAATTATAAGGGTCAACCATCATGTTATCAAATATTACTCAAAGGTAATGTGCACGATCGTAGGGAAATTAATCCAGAGAGGAAAGCGTGGTAAATAGTACTTGTAAAAATGATTCGCCTAGGCTTGCACATATCTTAATTGTGGAATACTGTTTGAAAGGGAGTACCACAGACAAAGGTATAATATACATTCTTAATGGATCGCGTTATGCCTCCTAATGGAAAACCAATAAAAATGTCTAAAAGCAAAATTAATCGCACTGTTAATGCAGACTCACTGCATGTCCGCAATACGCTATCAACTGAGCTAACACGGCTCAGATGCGGTAGTAACATTCCTATAGGCAGCGTGCCTGAGAGTGAGGTTGAGCGGACTATATTAAGTAAATGTGATTGCTAAAGCGGCTAAAACAAGGGGTTAATAGAAATAAATCTTGGGTTAACACATACCTTAATGATGCATCTTCCTGCCGCCAGCTCTCGGATCAAAGTGGGACCCGGCTCTAAACACAGGCGTCTAAAAGACGCAGGCAGTAGACGTGCACGCTTAGTGCAGCCGCTCAATGCCTGAATGGTTACCATAGACGGCGGACCGAGGCGGGGGTGTACATTAAAGAGACATTATGGTCGATGGATGTAAAATGTCTCAACTTGGGCTAGAAACCTAAGCTCCACGATGCAATATTAAAAGTATGTGAGATGAGCCTAGAATATAAAGGTCTGCCGTACCTTTAATGTAAAGGGTGCTGCCTGGGGCCTGCACGTTGCATTGCCTCTTCTACATAAAAGTCTAGTGAGTGGGATATTACTGTGGTATCAAATTAATACAGACATGAGCCGATGGCCTATATAGCAGTGTGGGTGCAGACTCACATTCAATATACATATAGTCTCCATTATCAATATAGTGCAGTATGATGTGGCTGCAAAATGGCGTGTATTAGCCATATGGATTACATATTCAGTACGGCGATGAAACGTTTGGAAAATACATAGTTGACATTACAGGCAAGAGCTGAAAGGACATGCATCATGTTAAATGCATACACAGTGATGGTAATCAACCGTGGAACACTTGTAAATACACAAAATCTGCTTGTAAGTGAGAAATGCGCATCCTGTTTACTGGGTACAAAACATCATGCCATGATGAGGGGACAATTTCCTACTATTCCATATTAAGGATGGAAGGTTGTGCATTGGTACCATCAAGATCGTTCAGGCCATTGTTCACTGTGGCTAAAGTGCACATCCACTTGCATTCTCGGATATTCAGGATCGAGTTAATGTTTCCACCCCTTACGCCCAGGGATATTTTCTCCAGAAGCAACCATCTAATTGACTCTGGATTGTGTGCTTTGACAGTAAAATTTTCTACCAGGTTCCATAAGTATAAGGGTATTCCCTTTGGACATACTCGGCCGACATGACACAGCAAGGTAGAATCCCGTGAGGATACCCTTTGGATATATATATACACCATATCTTTGCCAAGGCTGGAAGAGGAGAAAAACTTCCATGCTGACACACTGACACGAGATGCTGAGGTTCCTGCACGCAGACACTCCAGCTCGCAGGGGTCTGACATCCCTCGCGGGGTGTCCATCTCGAGACCAAGACAGGGTCCTGTTGCAGGGATTCTGCTTATGCACAGAACTATGCGCAGGAACCCGGACCCTCAGTGAATTGTGGTGTACCAAAACCTCACCTCAGAACCCAGAACCCCTTATCCGACCAGCATCAGTGTCCCATTCGTTATCCGAGGTTTAGCTCGGCGGTCCCAATGTATAGACAACCCATAACAAGCGACTTAGTGTATATCTCAGGAATGGTGGGAATCAGAAATACCTTTTCGTAATTATTCTCATATCAGTCCACAACAGAATAAACAGAGACACGGTAAAAGTTTAAAGAGTTTATTTTATAAACCTCGTGTCCTAAGATGCAGCAGTTTGGCTAACATAAGCAGACAAACGATTAAAATCAAAATCATCAGCATAGTTACAATACCATAGAAAATGAAAGGAGTAATCATACTAAAATGACAGTGGATCTAAGCCCCCTTCCTTTCGCTAGCAAACTAATAGTATTATTATTAGACTAGTAAAAGGTCTCTAGGCTTGAATGGGGAACTCCATACAGAAAAGATCAGCTCAGTGAGATCACATCACAGGATCAGCTATGCTCTGCTTCTGGGAAAGCTCTTCTTCCGAATGTAATGAAAACATGTAACACTGCAATTTTAAAAGCACCCGACTTTCAGGTACTTGCAGCTGCGTGCGTGTTATGGCTAAATAGTGGGCCGATCAACCTGAACCCAACAACATGCACCGTCTAGCGACCCAGACTGTTTCTTTACACTGTGTACAGACCAAGGTCGCTGCTCACTGTTTGGGATGTGAACAACAGACAGTTCTCATGGGAAGCAAAGTCGAGTAAGCATTTCTCAATTTAATAACATGTGACTACAGTGTCGTGTGCAAAAGCAGCAAAAGCGTCAAGATGGCTTTCTAACATCTAACGCGGTTGTGCTAACTTAGCATTGTACATATATAGATAACGATCTTCACTACACCCCCCCTTGATCGGACCACTAACCAGTAGGGGCGCACTTGCAAGAACGCAGAGTTCAAGTTTGATAGAACGGAACCAAGGGCATGAACTGTAACTCCATACGAAGGTAAGTGAAAAAGTTCGAAGAAAAAAATAAAGGATTTTTTTTTAAAAGGAGTGAAAAAAACCATGTTAAGGATAAAAAAACATCATTGATGGACGTAGGACGAAACAAAAGTGCAAAAGTCAATCCATCAATGTATAAGCACAATAAGTTGCAACAGCTTCCAAGAGGAAATCATTGGAACGTTCCGCAAAATGATCTGCCATCCAGTTCAGGACGGGGAAGGAACATACATGCTCCTCAACCACCGGAGCCTCCAGCACCAGACGAGGACAACTGGCGTATTCTTCAAGATAACTTCTTGCTAAGAAGTCAATCGCAGCCATTCCAATGTCCCAATTCCCAAGGACTCCATGTGCTGCACCACAGGCCATAATCCCGACGCCAGAACAGTCCAACTCATGAGCCACTAAGGGGCTCATCAGCCGATCATAATCTGGGGCAGGAGACACCGAGTTCGACAAACAAATACAGAGCCCATTGGAACAGACAATCTAGGCAATGAAAGACGGGCTGCACACAAGTAAAGTAGGGAAACCGGAAGGACAATCCATAGGCTATACTTAGAGTTGCCAGTGGTAAAGTGCCATAGTATTCAAGAATCCGGTTACGAAGATGGAGCAGCCGGGACATGTTGTTGTGTGACGCAAGTTGTGCATCCATAGCGCAGGGCGCAGATCAACAAAAGTATTCCAGCTATGAGGGCGAGAAGTAAAGGGAGACCTCCGAAGACGCTGGAAAAAATAGAATGAAAAAAGGCCAGGATCACACCAAAAATAGTTTGAAAGGAGGTTACGAGGCCGGAGCCCACAATTTAAAAAAAATTAGCCAGGCCACTTGTTGACGAGGCATTAAAGATAGTCTGAATCAGGGTCCCAAAATGAAGTGGGAGATCAGTATTCAAAAGAGCTTGCACCTCAGTGCGCGTGTTTGCTACGTGAGGGACAAATGTTTCCCGGGATGAAGTCAATGCGACTTCTTTTTGAGACAATAGAGCCCTTATTCTGCTCATCTTGTTGAACTCTGCTTTCAAGGTTGGAATGGAAGGCCAGATGGATACATCGAGCCGGCCATGCGGGGGTGGGAAAAGGACGTTATTACAGCAAACTACCCTCTGTGATACAGTCACTATGTAGGGAATTCCCACTAACATCCCACAGCAAGCTTCATTATTTAATAGCAAATAACTACCGTTAGCAAGCAGTGTAAAAGACGGTGTTATACCTGGCACAGGAATCCCTTTCAGGACGCAAGCTAAATTAGGAGCGTGCACATTACATGCACCATGCAATTGAATGTGCCTACACACTACAGAGTGATCCGGAGTGGAAGTGCACTCTTCACCTTTCAAGTAAACCTCCTTGCCGTCCCTCACACATCTATACGTGAATGGGAGTGACCAAACTTTGTGCAGGAAGGCAGTACCAAGTTGTTCATATCTGCCTATAGCATAATGTTTCATGCACGAACTGAACTTAAACAGAGGGAACGGTAATGTGATTAACCCATGTATAAGCCACACAGCGGAATTCAATTAAGCAACAGAGAAAGGAAAAGGTTCTAACTTTTTAATGTGCAGTAATGAGTATGTAGCATCTTTCATGGACATGAACTGTTGTTTTGCAGTTAAATTAAAAGGAAGGAACAAAGATGAAGTGTTCATGTAATCCCAAGGAACTTTCCCTGCCTTTAACGTTTGCAACGTCCATACAAACTGCATAATAGAACGCAATTGGTTTTGACCATGATACAATACAGACAAATCATCCTGCACAATGTCTACCACAGATGAAACAATATTATCTAAGGTATAAATTCTGGAAGATAGGGTGTTAATACTATTATCTATAACAGCCAACACCTTTTCCATATTGGCTTGATCAATAGCACGTAAGCTGGATGCAGCCTCAATTTGAGACAACTTCCAAACTTCGTTATAAACAGCATACACCCATCTTTTGGACCTGCCACCCACAGGGCCCTTAACAAAATCATTCAAATCTATTTTGTCATTTAATCGTGCTAAATGAAGTTTCACAGATGCTAAGGTGGAATGTTGCAGCCAAGACTGGAATAACTTCCCTACTGAGTAGGTAGTTACAGTGTGAGCAGATTCAAAACGGGGGTCTACACGAACTTGTGTATACCCCTGCGCTAAATCCAGAAACCGATGTTGACAGGAGTCCGAACTCATCTGCCACACCAACCACCCTTCCGGATTCAATTCAGAAATATTGAAGGATGTGTTGGAAACATAGGTCTGCAACGTAGCAAGGGACAGATCCGTATGATTACCCCATTTAGGATAAGCACCCAGACCCGAAATGGAGGGAGAATTTAATTTTTTAGAAGTTGCCAATCCAAAACAGGTGGTCTGAAAAATGGACGAATTTAAAAATAACATGTGATTCGGGATAAGACAGGCACGATGCAAAGCTTCTGTTCCCTGTACTTGCCACTGTTTGGAGCCCCAAACCGATTTAAGATCGATAGTAGCTTTCCATAGATCATACCCTCCAATTGCTAACTCGTCCATAAAGGACTTGGAATACAACAATTTGGTGTGTCAGTCTAACTTTAGAAGCAGACTCCGGCGCAACCTTAAAATAAAAGGAGGCCGGATATTACACACTGAAATCAGAAATAAAAGTGAACTCATCCACTAACGTGGCGGAGCTGCGCAGCCTAGGGGCGGGACAGTGTTCCCATTGAGTATAATTTACAAAATTTCTAAACGTATTTGCTTTGTGTAGGAAATGTGTGCCATAATGTTGATAACAGAATTGCTCATCATAATTAGCAGTATCTAAATACAAATCCTCAGCATCAAACGCAGCATAATATTTCAAATCAGAAAACAGTGCTTCTATGGCTTGAACATCCCAGTCATCTGAGCGGATGTTCTGCTTAACGACATCACCCATAGAAACACGAAATACATTTGGCACATTAAATACTTCAGTGGGGCCGTGAATTTGAAATTTTACAGCATGCCAAGCGATCCCATCACGTACAGGCCAGGCAGTAATGTTCACAAAAGTCTGGTCCCTTTTCATAATATGTGATGAGGAGTGGGGGGCCAAAGTTCCATCAATTAGTCGAATTGTAGATCTCTCTTTCAGGTAGTGTCCATTGATAAGTCTAAAACGCACCACCACAAAGCCAATGGACATAAATAAAAAAATACATATGAGCACCAGCCAAATGTAAATCCAAGGGGGAATTAAAAAATTTCTTTTGAACCAGGCCACAAAAATCGAAACTTTGGACGGGGCAATGGAAGTCAGTGAATTAGAGTCAAAAGAGTCTTGTGAGTGGGCAACTGTGGTGGATTGTAAAACAGGCAATGTAACATCCACAGGATAAGCAAACTCAACGTCTTCAGGCAGACCACCGGGTGTCGGCGGCAATAAAGGACCAGTAACTGTATGCATCTCGATGGCAACATCAGGCACGGTGTTAGAAGCTCGGGCCACAACAGAATTTCTCAGCATCGAAGGGCAAGAAACCGCCGGTGTCATACTAAGAAGAATCGGCCACTCGCTGTAGCTTGACATTGTCAATAGAGATGTACCTGTTATCCTTACGACCAGGAAGTGGAGGTAAAATGACTGTTCTAGTACCCTGTACTCAAAGCACTGGAACCGGTGCACAATAAGAGGGGCCGAACTCCTTCTTGTTCTCCACCTTCTCACGGACCAGATCACCAACTCGAGGTAGCCAGCCGACTACCGGAACCTGAAGCACAGAATCAGATGAGGAGGGTACGTGTTCCTTCGCTAGACTGTCTCTGGCTTCTTGAAGATTCTGCAATACAGCACAGTGTTCATCTACGTCAAAGGGTGCGGCTGACGCCGCCATGTCTAGACCATCAAGGTCTGGGACAAACATTCGTACACCAAAGAGCATCATGTATGAGATCCGCCCACCCAGAGACCTTCTAGGGAGATTATTAAGTGCACGTTGCACGTCATACAAGTGGGCTAGCCAGTTCCGGCCAGTACCTAAAACCCTGGCTGTCAAAGATTGCTTTAAGCCATGGTTCATTCGCTCCACCACACCATTACCCTCAGGACGGTATGGAGACGAAAATTTGACTTGGACCCCCAAATTTCTCATGGCTGCTTTGTACGCCTTAGAGGCGAACGCAGGGCCCTGATCAGAATGAAAGTTACCACACGCAAAACTTCCAACAAACACACGCAAATCCTTTATGACAGTGCGAGAATCAGCACTCCTTTGTGGCCACACCCACAGAAAACGTGTGCACGAATCAACTGCAACCAAGATGTATTTGTACGCAGTATCAGAGGTAAAAGGACCGCAATGATCTAAATAAACACAACCCATTGGTTTATTAGATATGTACAACTGAGTTTGTGGTGGGCGCGCCGCAGTTGAAGGTTTAATCTGCTGGCAAATGTCACAATTAAGAACATAAGCTCTGGCTTGTTTATACAAACCGCACCACCAGTAACGTTTTTGTAGCAGAGATACAGTAGCTGCAACGCCGGCATGAGCGGACGCCATGCCCTCATGAGCCACTAATATCTAGGATGGTCTGCAGTCAGCGTTGGGAATCAATCTGTCACCAACGTCATTAATCCTCACTAACGGGACGTTATCAGGACTTAAGCGATAATGGTAACGAGCAGGGAAACCTCTCGGAAATTTAGTTCCCTGCTCTGTAGCAGCAATAGCTGCCAAGATGTCATCATCGATCTTACTTTTGGATCTTGTAACTGCTGCTACTAAGTATGTTGCCACTGCTGTTTTTGCTGCCTCGTCAGCTAGGCTGTTGCCGACCGCATGGACACCAACTCGTTGGTGACCAAGAGTGTGAATTACATTCACGAGAGGCAGACGATCTTTAAGATCTGCCACTCGAACCCAAAGCAGTTTATGCTTAATCGTGCTACCTTTGGAATCATGGTAGTAATTCTGAGACCAAAAATGTAGATTGTCGTTGTAAGATTGAACACAATAAAAGGAGTCACTCACTATAAGGGCAGTGACTCGGGGATCAGCAAACTCTAGCACTAGCACTAGAGCACGAAGCTCTGCCAACTGCGCGGTCCAATCACCCAATGACTGCGTATGCACGACATTGGACTGGAATTCTCCATTTACGAAAGTACTGACCACAATTGCGCAAGCCGCTGAATAGGCGTGCTGAAGAACCAGAACCTTTTGGGCCTGGCGGCGCAGGGTACGCCCAAGTCTCCGGAGTTCTCCTGCTTAGCTACACAGAGACACGGGACACTCTGTCGGCGTTAGAAGATCAGATTTATTTAGCTGCAGCTGGTACAGTTATCCTAGAAGTACACAAAGTAGGTTCTCAGGAGACTGCCACTTCACTCTGTGGCGCACAGGGTTATATACTATATAATGTTCGTATACATTAACCAAAAGCACTCACAGAACACACAAGAAAGAGCCAATAAGGAAAGCTGGAAAATAGGACAGAACCAATAGGAGAAATTGGAAAACAAAAGTGTCAGATGACTCGAAGAAACCTCTCCTCCAACTATGTTGGTCACCCTTCCCTCAAGCTAATTCATTAACGGATTCGTAACTAACTTGCAGGTGGTGAGATACGTTTGTGTGTGTTGGAGGACAGTTGTGAAACGAGAGAATGCTAGCAGGAGACAGTGAAGGCCAGATGATAAGATAAGGTCAGGAAAGAATAGTGTGAACCAACAGATAGTTGAGACGGGAATTAGGAAAGCCAGACAGGGATTAGTGTACTCGGCTAGTTCTAACACCAGCTTTGTAAATAGAGGCAGAAAGCGTATTTCGACACCAGGCTGCAGAAAAAAGCAGAATAGACTTTGTTCGCCGTGCTGCCTGAGTGATGGCAACACAAAATGGCGGCGGGCCACAAAATGGCGGGTCGAATCGGAGTTCCTCAGACCCTCCTTTTGCCAGAACTCAGGCAAGATAGACTCATGCTAATCTGAGTCAATGTCAATAGTCATGAGGTCATCGAGTTGTTGCTGTAACATCATTTTTATGTTTTCTGGTACTTGTGGTTTGGGTTTTGGGATGCACATAGTAGCACAAAGGTCACAGATAGCGGGACCACAGTGCATACAAAGGCAACAGGAGAAAATAATGGTCAAAATTATTCCTAGAAACGTTAATGCTTTCCAACCCCATTTGGACAGTAGTCCCCAAAACCACTCCGTAAAATACCAATCTCCTTCGTCCTGATGAATAGACTCAGAGATTATGTGCAACTTGGAGATAGCCTGGTATACTGTCGGAGCGTCATTAGGTATGAAAATACAGCAACTTGACCCGATCAATTTGCACACTCCACCACGATCTGCGAGAACAAAGTCTAAGGCAACTCGATTTTGTAAGGTCATAAGACGGTCCGCCTGTAGTTCTGCCGTGATGTTACTTAAGGCTCCTACAGTGATGTCTATTGTAGTCTCTACGACACGAACCAGTTGCCTTATATTTCTGCTGTTGGCCATTGGACCCCAGAAGGGAAGAAATCCTTTGAGGAAATCTCCTCCCTTTTGACCTGCTGTGTCCTTCGAATCAATAATCCCTCTGCCGTATCTGGTTCGATGATGATTTGCGGGAGCGGTGTAAGTAGGGGGAAGAAGAAAAGCTATATAACAAGTACCAGAGAAACCCGTTGGTAACCACGTATAAGCTCTATTATAGCAAATGAAATAGGTGCCTTGAGACGGCACTAGAGGAGGCGAGTTCTGAGAGGAATAAACGTACATATAGTAGCAGTTATTCCTTTGTATAGTGTCAGAAGAGCGATTGTTTATCTGTAAGCGGAAGTTGCCCTGATGTGGTATAGTCCAAATCGGTGAGGATTTTCCTTTTTTAACTTTATCATTAGGACTAGACATATATTGGGTGACATTCCAGTTAGTATATCCTTTTCTTTCGTCAATGGAGATTTTACTGTTTTCCATGATTTTAGCCATAGCTACCATTCCCTTAATCAAAGAACTATGACTAAAGTCCGGATCACTAACATGTGAACTGACGGATCGTCTGAATTTGCTTTGATAAGCATTGGAGAAGATGACGAAGTAAGCCCAAGCAGAACCCTCATAAGAGAACGGGAGAACTAAATATGGCATTCCTTTCTCTGTGGTATGTGGCATAAGACCACACACCCAACAGTCAGTTGTATTGACCACTAACTGGTGCTGATGTAATAGCTGGATAAAGGAATTGTTATAATATTCAGTTCTTCTAATGAGTTCATGTGGAGGAAGAGTATGAAAGAGATGTGGAGAGACAGTAGAAGAGAACGAAGGTGCCTAGTACAGGAGCAGAACACAGAGCAGTACGTAAGTCAGTGAAACTCTTTTGGCACTCATCAGGCCAAGGAAGGGGGTGAGGCGTATCTTTTAAAGTGAGTGCCAACAAAGGTTTGGCTATTAGAGAGAAGTTAGGGATCCACTGTCTACAGTAAGAAGTGATTCCCAGAAAGGCACGTTCTTCCCTTTGTGTGGATGGTACAGACATTCGCGTAATCGCCTGAATTCGTTCTGGTGTTAGTCGCTGTCCCTCCTTTGATAGGAGATGACCCAAGTAGGTAACCTCTCGACAAACATATTGTAGTTTGGAAGGTGAAACCTTGTGATTCAGTTTAAACAAATGGCGTAACAGTGCAATAGTGACATCTTTGCAGATATCTTTTGAATCAGCGGCGACTAACAAGTCATCCATATATTGTATGAGGGAAGCACCAGACGGCAAATGAAAAGTATCAAGATGACATTTTAAAGCTTGGCTCTAAATCGAGGGACTTTCACAATAGCCTTGAGGTGCGCGCTTAAACCGGAAGCTTCGGCCTCCAAGAGAGAAGCCAAAAATGTCCCTACTCTCTTCTGTAATGGGGATACTAAAGAAGGCATTCTTTAGATCGATAACAGAGAACCAAGTCGCTGTGGAAGGTATCATTGTCAACAAAGCAGTGATGTCTGGAACAACAGGAAATTGTGGGATTACAATTTTGTTTACCTCCCGCAAATCAATTACAAAGCGGTACACAGGAGGCTGAGAAGGATCAGTACGTTTGAGAACGGGAAGAATAGGACTATTGCATGTGTTACCTCTTGTTTCTTCAACCACACCCTTCTGAATCAAGTCATGAATGATTCCCAAAAGCGCTTTCTCACCTTCAGCAGAAATTCTATACTGTGGGATGCGCGGTAATTCAACATTAGGCTTGAGGGTGACAACATAAGGTGGAATCTCAAGACAACCCACATCGTTCGGACCCGTGGCTCAAAGCGCTGCTGGAAGAGAAAGTAATTCAGGTGGAAACTGATCTCTGGACAAATACATTGGGGAGACCAATTTCTGTCCTAAAGTAAGATGTACACCAGAAGGAGAACAATATATCGTAGCATGCATTCTTTTCAATAGGTCTAAACCCAACAGATTCTCACCGCAACCATTCCTCAACAGAAGTGGAGCTTCCAAATCATAAGGACCAACTGAAATAGGCAAAGGACAAGAAACTGGATTGCGAACAGGGGCGCCAGAAAATCCTACAGAAACATTTGTTAAGCCAGACAAAGGTGCCCCAGGGAGTTTAGAATGAATGATAGAACTTCTCATTGCCCCAGTATCCAGAAGAAATGGCTCTGAAACACCCATTGTAGTGACGTTAACATAAGGTCCATTTTGATCTACTGGGATTGGCACAACTCCCTTTCTTTGTCCATGGCTGTCCTAGTTAGCATGAAGACTTTCATTCTCGCCTTCAACATAATGGTCTTCATTGTAATACTGAGTTGACCTCACATTTTGCTGATCAAAGTAGTTCATGGAATTGGGAGAAGGAAGGGCACGCTGTTCTTGAGTCAACACACCTCGACCTCTACCTCTGTTTGCTGACTGGAGGCCAGCACGACCTCGTGGAGCAGATAATGCTCCATTGCGCTGTAATAAAACCGGACAACTATTCTTAAAATGACCTTCCTCTTTACAATAGGCACATTGATTAGGACCCAACAAAGGTCGCGGAATGTATGGCTCAGGTTTTTGATACAACCTCTGAAACTGCGGAGGCTGTTGAAATTGAGGCTGAACATAACGTGGAGGAGACGTGCTTGTTGCAATAGAACCTTCGTTTTTAATTCTTTTGTCTTTTTCTCTTGCTTTTCTTTTTCTTCCTTTTCCCTATTCTCATAATATTGCACAGTAGCCAATATCTGGGCAGAAGAAGAAACAGCCCATGAACTTTCTGAATCTTTTAATTTGAGTGACAGCTCGGGAAGCAAATTGAATCCAAATTTGTCCACAAACAATCGCTGTCCACCCTCTGTAGCCATGTCTTGACCACTGTGGTCGATAAATGTCTCCTCGAAGCGAGTAAAGAAATCAGAGACACTTTCATCTTTCTTTTGTTTGCATGCTGCTAATTTATCCCAATTAACTCTCAATGCAGGCATCATAGTTTTCATTAAGGTAATAATCCTACCAGGGAGTTCCGAGATCAAAGCGTCAGGTTTGCGCCACCCACTTGGTCTTTATCTGTAGTAGTTATAACATCCCAAGTAGCACCTAGTTCCTGCACGTGATCTTCTCTACGAATCTTAGCCCATATTGTCTGTGGGACTACATTTCCCATTAGCATATCAATATCTGCTAAGTTCATAATGCAAGCATCAACTATCTGTGATAATTCTTTATAATAACCTGCAGGGTTTTTACGAGGATCCGGTAGAGTCTGCTTAAGGGCCAAAACTTCAGATCTCTTCCAAGGGCCATGTACCCATAGACGTTGGAAATGAGCAGGGATAAGTGGTACGTTGCCTGCTGCTGGAACCTCTTCCTTCCATACTGGAGGAACCTCTCTCATAGGATAATTTTTCAACGTCAGTCTAACCGACGGATCAGAATCAAGGAAAGCCTGAGAAAACAATAAGGATCTATAAGAAATAAGCGTCCTTACAGCTTCCTCAACCTTAGAACCCACAATAAGTCGTTTATCAAAATCAGTCTGAACATTTAACAGATCTTGTGGGATCGGACTCGAACTCACATCTTCCCATTCTTTAATGAGGGTGTCGCACATTGCATTAAAAACATATCTTTGCGTATGCGCATTCCATTGCGAAAAGGTGGGCATAATATCAAGCACACTGTATTGTGGACCCTTCTTGATCCATTTTCGTGCAAGAGAGTCCAACCTCTCTCGTTCTTCAAAATCTGGGGACTGACTACGGGATTGTCTTCGAGCAAAAGCCGGAGACACATTTAAAGCTTCAAAGAAAGGAGATAGAATACCAGTAACTGTGTCTGTGAGACGCTTACACACAGACGGAGAATTAGACATGAGAATTGGAGACAGAGTATTAGGAGAACTGACAGGAGAAGAACTGATAATTGCAGGAGGAGCAGAAGGCAAAGGAGATCTAAGATCAGGAGACGAGGGCAAAGAAGTTGAGGCTAACGGTAAAACCGGCAAGGGCGGTAATACTGGAGGAAGCAAATGCGGAAGAGCCGGAACAGGCGGAAGTACCGCTGGTGGCTGAACAGGCTGTAACGGCTGAGGTGCATTAGCACTTTGTGCATAGGCCGGAGGCAACCTTAATAAGTGGGACATTAGGGGATCTTCTTCTATATCTTTCTCATTATCAGAAGGAGAAACAGGCAACACCGGATAGCATTTATCTATCGCCATACGATGCTGTCTTTCTGAAATTTCAGTCGCATTGTCAATTTCATCATCTTTAAACTGTTGGGCAGCCTGTATAATTGTCATACCCTGTGCTTTCCTATCTCATTTTGCTTGTTTAATTTCTTTCTGTTTGGCTTCCTTACGCCAAAGGCGGAAAGAGTCAAACATTGCCGGCCGGGCTTTTCTTTTGAATAAAACTGCTTCCAAATTGTCTAGCACATCAGGATCAAAACTACCATTCTCTGGCCATTTTAGAACACCATCTTTCTTCGTGTATCGGGTCCATGTCTCGTTAAAGGCAATGGGGCCGATACCATGTTTTGAATAGAGCTCATATGTGGGAGTTCCAACCGAAGGAATCGGACAAGAGTCCTCAAGTCGGGAATCCTTATTACAACCAAGACAACAAATTCTTCAAAACTTAGTCAGACCAGGCATCTCGAGATGTCTCCGGACTGTTCACAAACTTCAAGGGAGTAAAACTCAGTTTACGCAGCACAAATGCACTTACCCTCGGCTTTGTTTATTGCAATAGACAAATCTAAGAACCCAAAGGAATCAATCAAAGAACAAAATTGTGGGCGCGACCCACGAAAATACTTAACTAAGGACGTCTGCTCCCACCAACAGAGGCCCGTCTATCGTCTCGCCTTACCATACATCATCAAAGGAAGGGCCAAAGCAGGGCAGCAGTCAGGGCAGCGGTCGTCAGTAGCCGTCAGGCAGGAGTAACCGCGCTGCAAAAGACCTTCGGACCACTTTCGACATACAGGGGTCGCTTAATGTGGCTCGCGAACCCTCCGGAATTTTCTTGCGGGGTACCTCACGACCTTAGGGCAGAACCGGTACCACTGAAGCCGCCCCACGTTGGGCGCCAGTTGAAGAACCAGAACCTTTTGGGCCTGGAGGCGCAGGGTACGCCCAAGTCTCCGGAGTTCTCCTGCTTAGCTACACAGAGACACGGGACACTCTGTCGGCGTTAAAAGATCAGATTTATTTAGCTGCAGCTAGTACAGTTATCCTAGAAGTACACAAAGTAGGTTCTCAGGAAACTGCCACTTCACTCTGTGGCGCACAGGGTTATATACTATATAATGTTCGTATACATTAACCAAAAGCACTCCCAAAACACACAAGAAAGAGCCAATAAGGAAAGCTAGAAAATAGGACAGAACCAATAGGAGAAATTGGAAAACAAAAGTGTCAGATGACTCGAAGAAACCTCTCCTCCAACTATGTTTGTCACCCTTCCCTCAAGCTAATTCATTAACGGATTCGTAACTAACTTGCAGGTGGCGAGATACGTTTGTGTGTGTTGGAGGACAGTTGTGAAACAAGAGAATGCTAGCAGGAGACAGTGAAGGCCAGAAGATAAGATACGGTCAGGAAAGAATAGTGTGAACCAACAGATAGTTGAGATGGGAATTACGAAAGCCAGACAGGGATTAGTGTACTCGACTAGTTCTAACACCAGCTTTGTAAATAGAGGCAGAAAGTGTATTTCGACACCAAGCTGCAGAAAAAAGCAGAATAGACTTTGTTCGCCGTGCTGCCTGAGTGATGGCAACACAAAATGGCGGCGGGCCACAAAATGGCGCGTCGATTCGATCGTGATCAAAAATCGGAGTTCCTCAGTGCTTTGATCCAGTTGCCGGTTGCGCAGAACCGTCAGTGTAAATGACACAATGGTAATCCTCGAGCGGGCGCAAGGAGAGGAGCCGGATGAACGAATTCATACTGCAAAAACTCCTGAGTCTGAAGTGCCGCGTCAAAGATATATGTGACGTCCGGCGATGTCAAGGAAGTGGCCCATTGTATCCACCTTGGATGCAAAGCCTTAGAATGTGGTACACTTGCTTTTGTCACCGCATCAAGGGCAGGATATGGTGTTACCACCAACATGCGTTTACCTTGCGATAGCGCTCGTTCTTTCAGTATCGCCATCTGGACTGCCGTCAGAACTTTCTCGACAGCGGAAAACCGCAGTTCAGCCGAAGTGTACAAGTGAGATTTGTAAGCAATGGGGACAGTGTCACCCTCATTGAATGTTAAGTATGTGAAACCCACTGCGCCCGGCATAATTCTTATTACCAGGTTAGTGTGGTTATCACGCGTCAGTAAGTATTTAGAAGCAAGAGGATCAGCTTGCAATGACTGCAATATAGCTGAATGCTCTGGCAGCCAACAAGATTTGGAAAAAGTAGGTTGTACCAAGGCATAAAGCGGCTTGATACGCTGGGGATAATCCGGAATGTAAATTCGACCGAAATTCAGGAAACCCAGCAGTGATCGTAATTTCTTCAGTGTCGTGGAAGCACGTAGGCATGCGCATTTGTCTAGGAAGTGCGTAGCCAATCCTCGACCTTCATTGTTGAGTTCGTACCCCAAGAACAACACTGTATATTCTGCAATGTGAGACTTTGCAAAGTTGAATTTGTAACCGAAGTCAGCAAACAAAACAATAATGCGATCAACGCGACGGAGATGCGCTTCCAACTCGTCATCTGTGAGATCAATATCATCCACATACAAGTACGCATCAGGGTCTATGCCCTCTAAGAGAGAGACCACGCGAGCGGCAAAGACTCCAGGGCTGTTCTTATAGCCCATTGGTAATCTTTTGAATTGTTTTTGTTTGCCACCCGAGGTGAACGCCGTCCACTCACTACTAAGAGAGGACAGGTTATGGCTGTAAAAGCCATTGGAAATGTCAAGTGTGGTTTTAAACCTTTTTCTCACGAGACTATCGACGAGAGCCGAACTGTGGGTGTTTTGTACTGCACATGTCCGGCAATGAGAGTTTAGGTGCCGGTAATCCAAAACTAGGCGGTACGACCCGTCAGGTTCGTCACAGTGAACAAAGGATTACTCATAGGTGACACACGTTTCGATTACTCCTTGATATTCCAATTGCTCAAGGATTGACGCGACGTGAGGTCTAGCTTCGCGACGCATGGGGCATTGGGGTTGTGGTTGAGGCGTTATCCGCAACGGAATCTCATGGCCGGGAGACAATTTATCCCAGCCAACCTGATTCCGATATAACGCAGGTGCTAGCACCTGAGCCCATTCCTCTGCATACTTTTTAGCTTGGACCTTCGGCACTGTGTGCGCAAAGGACGGGAGGATTACCTCCTCCCCTCTAGGAGCATCTAAAACGAAAACCGGGGGCCAATCTGCCTCCGCCAACAGAATATCATAGGAAGTGGTCAGATTATCCCAAAAAAACCCTTGGATTGTACGTTGTATGTCACCTTCAATTTGAATGACTATATTATATAGTCTATCAGGGGGAGACACCCGAGTATCAGCAGTTTCAATATTCACAAATATATTAGTTGCTGTCGCCACCAGATATGGACGCAGTGCTTGTCGCACTACTGTAACTTCCGCCGTGCTGTCTAGCAGCGTTAGCACCCATGTCAGGTTCTGAAGCTGCGTCCGTACCATCTGAGGCATACCTCGCCGTCAGTGCAGCAACTTTCTTCTTCTGAAACGGGGGTCGTTGACGCGCAGCCTCGTCCTGCTTGCCTTTGCCATCAGACTGGCGGGGTTGCTCATGACTCTGGGCACCCCTTCCTTTCCCACGGTCTCCGCCACCGGATTGTGAAGCCGATGTTTCCTGTGAAGAACGAGGAGAGCGTTGTTCAGAAACCTGAAATCTATCAGGTGACTTAATATGAGATTGATCGCGCAGATCATATGAGCGTTCGGTAGACGACTGTACCGGTGAGGCAGGACGTGACCCCTGTTTCTGTTGCTGTTTCCCCTGTTTCTTAGCCCTCCAACTTTGTTTAGGAAAGTTGGGGCGTTCGTCTTTCGTAGACGAGCTCACCTTAGTTTGCTGTACTATATCAGGAATGATCACAGTCGGTTTTACACCCAAGGCACTACGACCCACGGTCCTATATGCCTTTGCAATTACTTTAGCGAACTCTTTGGGCTTGTCGGCGTCATCCACGCGGTCCATCATATTTGCAACTTGGAACTGCATGGCATCTCCTTTGAGGTTGCCCATTACCATGGAGCATACCACATCGAAGCTGTCGACAAGCCTCATTCCCAATTCAATAGCAGCCTCCGCACCATGATTCTCCTGAATCTTTTTGATGACGGATGGTAGCACAGACATAGACGGAGTGCCATAGCACTTCGAATAGGTCGCGGCAAAGACCTTACCCCAGTTGTCACAATCGGCCATATCCGGGACCAGGTCTTTAGGCAAAGTAATGGTGAGGATCCTGTGTTTCTCCACAGGAGATGTATTTGGAAAAACCGCTTCCAACTGGTCAAATTTCTCAGCAAGCCAATAAGGAAATTCATCCTTACTTTGGGGGAGCTTGCCGACCACCGAATTAACCATAACAGAACTAATAACCACCGCGTGGTGGTCCGTAGGTTGTCCTGCAACAGCAGGTGCCCCCACCTGCACGTTGCGTGACACGTACTGCACTAAAGCTCTATGGACCGTAATCAGGACTGTGTGTAGTACCCGCAAATCAGCCACCGCCACTGTTAGATAGCGGGGATGAGGCGTAAAGCCAGCTAGCACCGGCCATGTGGCCCCTGCAATAGACAACAAGCCCATTTTCGCCGGTGCAACCGCATGGGGAAAGGCGCCATTAAACCAAATAGTATGCTGCCAGGCAGAGATTGGAATTTCTTGTGTACTATATGGGGTATAGACCGCAGGGAGCTGTGTGGCAGTATAGGTATGAAACGTATCATCATCATCTACCGCCGGAAAAGTCACCCATGAGTAAAACAACTCATACGGGTATGACGCATCAGCGCTTACCACAAAAATTACAGCCATCCCATCATCCGGCACCCCATACGTCGTCAAATGACGGCGCAGAGGTGCACAGCTATGCGCGGCTATGTCAACCGCCATCAGGACACACTAAAGAGTATCAACGATATCAACAGTAGAACTGGGGTTCAGAAAAAATAACCTTTTTAATGATCAAGCTTGAAAGAACCTATTAGTCGAAACACAGGTAGGTTAAACCGTCACTCCCGTTATCCGGAAACCAGAGTGAGGGTGTTGTGGACTAATACAAGCCCTACTAAGGCGTTTCAAATCAATAGACCAAACGTTAGGTGCGCCATGTTGCAGGGATTCTGCTTATGCACAGAACTATGCGCAGGAACCCGGACCCTCAGTGAATTGTGGTGTACCAAAAACTCACCTCAGAACCCAGAACCCCTTATCCGACCAGCATCAGTGTCCCATTCGTTATCTGAGGTTTAGCTCGGCGGTCCCAATGTATAGACAACCCAGAACAAGCGACTTAGTGTATATCTCAGGAATGGTGGGATTCAGAAATACCTTTTCGTAATTATTCTCATATCAGTCCACAACAGAATAAACAGAGACACGGTAAAAGTTTAAAGAGTTTATTTTATAAACCTCGTGTCCTAAGATGCAGCAGTTTGGCTAACATAAGCAGACAAACGATTAAAATCAAAACCATCAGCATAGTTACAATACCATAGAAAATGAAAGGAGTAATCATACTAAAATGACAGTGGATCTAAGCCACCTTCTTTCGCTAGCAAACTAATTGTATTATTATTAGACTAGTAAAAGGTCTCTAGGCTTGAAGGTCTCTAGGCTTGAATGGGGAACCCCATACCATAAAGATCAGCTCAGTGAGATCACATCACAGGATCAGTGTTGAAAGTAGGTCTCATGATGAGAAGAATGAAGTTGAAGCCATTAGAGGGAAATTATTCATTCATTCTTAGTAGTAGGTAAATACAACTCATCCACCCAACTGCCACCAGGTTAATGCTCCTTTCCTCTTACTACATTCTAGATCCAGCTTGGCCCTGATATTCCAGAACACAAGCATCTCAGGGCAAAAGGAAGAAAGCCATTACAACAATCAGCTATGCTCTGCTCCTGGGAAAGCTCTTCTTCCGAATGTAATGAAAACATGTAACACTGCAATATTAAAAGCACCCGACTTTCAGGTATTTGCAGCTGCGTGCGTGTTATGGCTAAATAGTGGGCCGATCAACCTGAACCCAACAACATGCACCGTCTAGCGACCCAGACTGTTTCTTTACAATGTGTACAGACCAAGGTCGCTGCTCACTGTTTGGGATGTGAACAACAGACTGTTCTCATGTGAAGCAAAGTCGAGTAAGCATTTCTCAATTTAATACCATGTGATTACAGTGTCGTGTGCAAAAGCAGCAAAAGCAGCAAAAGCAGCAAAAGCGGCAAGATGGCTTTCTAACATCTAACGCGGTTGTGCTAACTTAGCATTGTACATATATAGATAACGATCTTCACTACCTCTAGTCTCTAACTTCAGGTAATGGGGTTGGTTTCTGCCTTGGGGGATTCTTGGCTCTACACCTACATGCACGCTAGGTACACATAGGTACATCTAGTTAGGGTTGCATCGTAGGAGTACACATTATTATTGTCATGTATTTATATGCTTGCATATGTTCATTGTTTTTAGCAGTCTGGTAGGAATCTACCATCCATTTACCCTATTGGTGCTTATAATCATTTATATCTGTTTCTATCTTATGGTTGCTTCAGCACACCTATTTTACACTAGAATGAGGCTGGTTCAAAATATACTTATTGAAAAAACGTCCCCACCGTTTATTCTGTGTATCTCTCTGAGACAAAGTGATTACGAGCGACTGGGCAAAAAGTACTGTACTGTTTCCACGATCCCTGATGGGACAGAGTTGTCATGATCGATAGTTGCCAAGAACTATTCTCTCCTTGGTCAGAAGCGTTTACAGTGGCACTGTGAGCTAGCTGGTATACAGGCAAACATACACAGTGAGGGTGTCTGAAATCAGTCTGCACACCAATCCCATAGTGTATGTTGTCTAAACGCGCAGATCCTATATAGGTTTATAGAAACTACACGACACATCCACATCTACATTCACAGCACCACTCATCACTATGTACACAACACCTCTCACATACATGACATGTACAAAATGTACTGTACTTATCACCTCAACAGACGTTAAACATAACATGCCATATGAACCAATCTCGTCACCAGTTGCACCCTCAGTAATGTCTTGGACTGCACTCATATCACAATGTGTACCATCACAGCCCACTCTGACATGCACACTTAACACATCACCACATCTCTCAACAAGACACTTACGTTGCTCAATGAATATGTCCTCAGTCATTTGCATATCACCATTCATTCACCCTACTCTGATCAAGTTCTACAGACAGTCATTTAAAAAACAAATGCATCCACAGATTCAAACATAACATACATCAACTGTAAACACCTCACATTTCATCATACAGCACCCTAAATTTCACAACTGGTGTATACCCTTGGCATGCACTTATCCACTTTGTTACAAATGATAGGTCTAACCATGTCTCACTGTGGCCCTGTCACACAACATCTGAGTCCCATGCTCCATACCTCCATTGACTTCTGCACATCAAAAACTAAACATACTCAATTACAATAACCTGTTACAGTCATCACCGTAGTGACAAAAACTACAGCTCTCATCTCCTGCCAGACTCCAACCTTGTCTAGCTGGTTCTAACCCATCACATCTACCTATTCCTACAATACCTTGCACATAATGTAACCAGTCTTACAGGCTCCCACACTCTGACTCACACCCCCACATTTCAAAACAAACACTTTGTAACAATGAGGAAACTTCACGTTTCTTACACAAGAAGTACCTCTGAACTACACTCCTACCTTACACTCTCTGAAAAACTCATTATTTGTCCTGCCTCCATTACGTATGAGTCTCCATTCCATTCAAAAAAAGGGAACACAAGTCTCTCTCACCTCTACCCTTGTTTAAGCTAGCTTAGCACATGCAACATGAACATTGCTAAACACATCAGCAGCTAGGCCTCACATCCCAAAATCCACCTCATCCCCTGTGTAGCAACTAAGAGCATGGATGTGACACTGGCTCCTGCAGCATCTGCACAGCAGACGGGCCCACAACACTTCTGTGAATTCATAGTCCACTCGGCTTACTACATGTAGCACAGGTCAATACAATAGACATAACAGCACTCCTAGTTCTACATCCAGTGTGATCTGGAACAGCATCAAGCATAGCTCAAAAGGACTACATTTTTAGTCATGCACAAATGACAACCTACACACAAATCATATACTCAACTACAAATTATGTGTGTTTGAAACAATAAAATCCAACCTTGGACAGACAAAACACTTGTCAGTTGAAGATTGTTCAATATACCTCACCACAACCATTCACAAATCTCCACAATTGGCACTCACCTCTGTTGAGCAGTGCCCAAAAATCTACTATTACATCATGCATGTCAGACTTTAGTTGTGGGGGCGTAACATAGGATTTACTAAAGTTCATCCAGGCAGGGGCAGGTTGCAGTCACATCCATAGCACTCACAAGTGATGTGGCCACATGCTGTAATGATGACAATGCATTGTGTACGCTGTGTGTGGAGTGACCACAAGTCAAGTGTGGCATGAAACCCAAGGCAGTAATAAAAATACAACATTCCAGTCCATGAGCGAAAGGTGTGTTGGTGCCCAACACATTGACATATCACACATTCCTAAGTGTCCCAGGTGAGGGGTGTTGTGTGTCGATTTTGCATCACCCTGATGCACTATGGATGAAAACACAAGAGAGGGGTCTGTTCACCTGTAGCTCGTAACTGACTGCACACTCGAGGCAGTGCTCTGTTGCTGTGCTCTGTATTCTTTGGCATTTGTGAGGCCCTAGCCAGCTGACCATGGGCAGCGTCAGCCCGGACTGGCACACAGCATCCACCTTGGACTAGCCTATTCTACACTACTTCTGGTACCAACAACTGAGGCTCAGACTGCTTGCATGAACTGAGCTAAGAAGGGCACATGAGGGGGCTAGAAGGGGCTTTGGATTACCAAGCACAGACAAATGTTGTACACACAGAATGTACAAACAGTACCTGCCTATCCTAATAAAGTCACCTGAAAGATTTGTGCCATTACTTTGTGTACATGGGTGTGTGTGCTCAAACTCACTACCATGTGGTCAAACTTCATATCTATCCAGTTGTATTGATGAGACAGTGGTCTTCCTGCACATTACAAACATGTGCAGCATGTTTCTCATGAACTGTTGTACTTTGCCACACTTGCACTATGTTGACATCTGAAAGCATGAACAATGTGGAACTGTATTTTCCTAAAAAAAAGCTCTGTGACTTCATGTCACACTCATTGAAAAACCAATGTTGACATTGACATCTAGCCAAAGTAGCCCTAACAATCTAGGATACATACTGACCAAGTACTTGTACCCCATGGACCATATGCAATCCACACCATACCCATTTCCTTGTATACATACACCACATATTACACATGATTAACAGTTAACCAGAAATCTATTTTGAGGACACAGAAATATGAAAAAATAAATAGAAAATGCTTCATTCAGCAAAACTATATGTGGAACGGTGATGAGAAAAAGGCCAATGGCCAGTCCAATAAAAGTCAATGGCTTTGAGGGCCACAAATGTCTTGGCCTTCTCTGCTTGCCTGCACTTCTACAAAGGGACACCTCCCCTGGGAGGAGCATCTAGGGGGCATGCCAGGCACCAAAGGGCCAAAACTAGGGGGGACTGGATTGGGTTTTGGGAGGGATGGAATCTGGAGGGTGGTGTGGGTCCACTGCAGTAGTATGTCAGATTGAGGGGGTGGTGGCTCCACTGCAGTGATTGGCTCAGATTGACGGGGGCAGCTGTAGTGGGAGGGGTAGATGGAGGGCGGATGTGCTGGGCTTCACTAATTTGGGGATTTTTAAATCTTTGAAAGTGTGGACAGGAATAGGGAGGGGTTTGGTCTTTTGAGGAGTGGGTTTTTTGGGGACAGAGGGACTGGGCTGGGCTGGGGAAGTAAGGGTTACTGGAGTGGATTTTATTTGGGAGACCGGGGGGATTTTCTGATGGGGGTTGATTTGGGGCTTGGTTTCTTCTCATGGGAGGGGTGGGAGCAGATGTTGATGAATAGGCCGTGGGGGTGAATTTACGCTTCTTGGGAGAGGGTGTGTAGGATGCCCCAGCTAGGGGAAAGGTAAAGATACTCTGTGAAAAGTTTGTTCAAAAATTAACAAGAGGAGGGAAAGGAAGCAGGGTCACATTTTACCATATAAATTCCCAACATAACATTCTGCTCTACCCAGGCAGCATGAAGCCCCCTGTGCAGGCCCCACCAGTTAAAACCTGGGAGATGCAGTATCTTGACCATATCATCTTACACAGTCACCAAGTGCCATAGTAGCTCACACCTCCCTTGATACATCTACATATAGAATATACCAAAGAAACTTTCCACAGTTACAAGAATAGCCTATATAACACATAGACAGGACCAGCTGGTACATTCTCGTTCTTTCATAAGTAGTGTTTGCTTTATTCTTATATTATGAAACTTTCCAAGACAACACCTTGGCATGATAACACTTGTTTCAAAGTTCCGCTTTCTTATATATTTTCCAAGAAACTTATGTTGAAAGTGTTCTTTGTTTATAATTTGTGGTCAAACATTGCTGACCAGCCGATCAAACACCTGGTCCACTGTGATGCCACTTCTGTGTTTTCAGGATTTTAGCAACATAACTGTATGCTTGCGGTCAAGCACCTACGTCAATGTGGTTTAATAGCTCAGCATTAAACAGGTATAAAAGACCTGCACCCTAGTTGGTGCCCAGAACTCTTCTGCAGTGCCATGCACGACGTGGGTTCTCGGCCAGCCGTATATCTGCATTGGGCCTTCAAAGCCTACTCTCAGGTGGTAGAGCCCAATCTAGATTAACATTTTTTCCTTTTTAGTCTTTTCTCTTATTCTCAGTTTCTCATCCTCACCCAATTCATTGCATTTAATGTACTTTAAAAATTGTCATTCTTGGATGGTTAGTTTCTCATTTTAGGTTTGCCTTCTAGACACTTGCACATTTATTAATATGTATTTTGTGTTGCTATTTCTGACTGATTGAGATTGTGATCTTAATATTCTTTCTAAACTAATGAATTGATGAATATATATTCTTTTGCTGTGTTAATGACTTAATGAATAAAAGTGTCACTTCAACGCAGGACCTTTGTTTCACACCTGTGTACATTATTTTTAGACAAACAGTGTTTGAGCTGCCATTGACCACCACAGGAGGATCAAATTCACCCTTCAACATAGGGAAGAATTCACTGGGAACAAGGTAGGGAGCCTGGGCTGAGGAGGGAACAAGAGAGGCAAGGTTAGGTGGTGTGGAGAGGCAGAGGGATCTGAGGTCTGTGGAGTGTCTGTGGATGCATGTGTGTTGTCTGGTGGTATGTCTGTAGGGGTGGATGTGTTGTCTGTGTCCTGAGTGTGTGTGTGTGGATTTGTCCTTGTGTCTGTCTGCTGCGTGTGGCTGTTGAGGTGGGTGCATGTGTATGTTTGCATGTGCTTGGTTCAGGGAGGGTGGTTGGGAATGTGGATGGGGAAGAGGCAGTAGTGGGGTGCGACTGCTGGAGCTGGGACACTGCTGCAGTCAGTGTGGAGGTCAGAGCCTGATTGGATCTCTTTAGGGTAGACATGTCAGAGTGAATGTCCTCCAGGAATGAAACCATTTGTGTCAAATGATTGGCATGAACCTGAGGGACATTCAGCTTCATCAGGATGTCAATGGACTCCACACTCAGGGCAGCAGGTTGACATGGGCAGGGGGTGAGGTGCCCGGCATGAAGGAGACAGGTCCCCTTCTAGGGGAGCAGCAACGGACAGTGGGGTGGAGAACAGCTGGGAAGGTGGAGATGTTAGGGATGGTGGTGGACTTCAGATGTGGATATTCAGTTCCTGGGTCATCCACCACCACATGGGAGTCATCACTGGAGCTGGAGCTGGTTGGTGATCCAACTGATGTCACGTCAGAAGTACCCTCTGTGATGCTCCCCTCACCCTCTGTGCCACTGGTTCCCTCCTGCTCTGACTCGGCACTGGAACCAGTCTGGCGAGTTGCTTCCCCTTGGTCCGTGGTGCTGCCTCCTACGCTGGCCGGTGCCTATGCTGTGAAAAAGCATGAAAAAGATTCACAAAAGTCATCCGTATGTACTTGACACATAGGTATCATCACAAATCTTCATAGATCAACCAAAAACATAATTTGGACTTGTGACATAACATTTTAATATAGTTCCATACATGGCACTTGTCAGTAGGCCACTTAACCAATGCTCCCTCTCACATGATATTATCTGCAACATATCAATAACAATTTCCATTGCTTCCAATGTCAGCTACTTCACTATATAGCAGGTGATGTATCGACTTTTGCTCCTTACGGTCTCGTGTCATGACATACCTGTCTCATGTCATTCAAAGGAATTTAGACCTCACAATGGAAATAGGATTAACATAAATGATTTAAGACATGGTATCCATTCGGCAATCCCTAATCATCAAATTGCTAAGCATTGTCTCTGATGTTACAGGTCATACTACTTTATTGTCATACATAAAGCTGGCATAGTCATTGTATTAGTCATATCACACAGATTACAGTGATTGTGATTATTTTGCCTGTAACGTCGGTCCTTTACTGTCAGGTCACACATTTGACTCTTATTGTGAAAACACCAAGGTAGTAGGCATAGCTAGGGTGAGAGGCACGTGGTCCACATCCTTGTGTCATCTATGCACAGTGTTATGAAGATGATTCAGAATGTTGTGCACATTGGAGACAGCTCACCAGTTTCAGATGTGAACAATAGTCAACACACTTCCAAGTCCGATGACTGCATCTCCACAATGCTCCAGGTGGAAAACTATGCCACTGGGTAGTTTGGGTGCATTGTGTGTACAGACTATGCTTAATGAACCTCTAGCCTTTAAGATTCAGTTAACACAGTGTACCAATCCTGTCTAAACTGTAGAAGTACCCATTTGTAGGGGCCAAGTCTGAATGTCCATTACTACTTTTCGACATAATGCACACTTTGAACAGCATACATTGCTCTTGTTTACCATCTCATTTTGTAAACTTACACCAAAATGATCTGACCTGTGATGCATCAAAAACATGGTTTACAAGCCATCAAGTATGAAGAGTCAAGAGCCTTTACACACATGTCAACATTTGTGAATGTGTATCTAACATCATACCTTACAATTGCAGCCCTGTTCCCACCTGTGTTGACACTGAATGACATTTATTGTCACCGTTACAGAGTCAAACACATGGACTCACTCTTTTGAATGGAGAGGATGGAATCTTACACCCAACCATGTGAAAGGCCAGTGTAACAGGTGACCCGATTTAGCATACCTGTAATTGGCTCTGTGGATACATTTGAATTCACTGAGCACCACGGCTGGAACCTAACATTGGCACACTGACCAAGCAAAACTCACCAATGCCTCTACATAGACATCACCTGCTGCCAAGAAGTATAGCATGGGCTTTACACACTTGAGTGCTCCAATAACAACATAGATTTGTTGAAACCATACTTAGAACAGGTCATACATTAGTCAATGTGCTGACACATGTCAAGCAATCATATTACTACTAAAGGTTATCACCATGCACATGTTGTTGTCATGTGTGCTGATCACATGAGCATGGCACTACTGTCACGAGCCTAAACATAACTTCCTCGCATGTCCCTGATCTAAGGGGCATAACTAGGCATCTCCTAATCCTTGTGCATATGCATCTTTGAAAACTGAACAGTGGTTTTGTATGTCTTACAACCTGTAAAAGGGCCAGCAGACTAGGATACTACAACATGCATGTTTTAAAAAAGTGCACATGATCAGCCCCTCCATGCTGATGTGTGGCTTTCAACTTCCCATCCAGGTCAGGGAAGACCACCACCCACCACTAGGATGCGGAGAATGTGGGGGGTCTGTGCTTGTGCCTACCTCTCTTGCCTGGAGCAGACAGGGCCAGTTGGACTTCTGCGATCTTCTTGGTCTAGCCACAAAGGCCCTGCCAGCATTTGCGGCAGTAATGGATGCGCCGAAATTTGACCCCATGGATCGAACCCCCACGGAGCGCACGTTCCGGGCGATGGACATCCACAGCTCGGGCTTCTGTTGGGAGTTGACCTGTAAGGATGACAAGGTGACAGACCCTTAGTTCACATGCAGCATGTTCCTGAGTCAAACACTTGTACACATAGGTCATGGTGAGATTGGCAACAATGTCTAAGGGATAGGCAAGTGGCATTATGTGCATTTGTCCTGTATTCATTGATGACTCCATCCCCTGAGAACAGTGATAAGATTTTTACCCCAGTACACACACTTCTACAGCAGTGTACATGCCCAGAACAGTTATTTACACACTGTTAAATTCATAAAAAACACAGTTTACATGTTTGCCTGTGTGATTCATAATGCTAGTAGTGCACGGTAACTGCACATGTCCAATGAAAATGCAGTGTAATCATCACTCACCTGCTCCTCTAGTTTTCCATAGAGCTGGCTGTACAGTGGCAGGAGGGTGTCCAGCAGAACCTGGTTCTCCTCCTTGGTGAAAGCTGGGGCCCTGCCAACTGTACGTGCCATAGTAGCACCCAGAGGACGTGGACACAGCATCAGAGAGATGGGGAGGTGCATGAATGATGAAGGTAGTACAGGCAAGTGAAGTCTGTAAGGAACAGAAAGACATATCTAATTTGCTGAGACGGTCTTCATTCTATGCGGCAAAAGCAATAGGTTCACGTCGGTCGCAATGCATTACATTGCTTGCAGATGACATGCCTACCGCGACATTCAAAAACTCATCATCGGACCGCGATTGACTTTGATACATTTGTAATAGGAGGTTACCAAGTCGGTTTCCACACGATGAGGACACGATCCGAAACCCACGCCTGTCACCATAACAACCAACAGCCAATGGCTGTGTCCGAATCAGTTAGGATGGGCTACCGCGTCATTTGAATATTTATCCGCGTCTGTCACCATAACTTGCAGCCTATGGCTCTGTCAGAATTGGTTAGGAAGCGGCTACCTGGTCCCTTGAGTATTTACCCTCGTCTGTCACCATAACAACTAGCTCTGTCCGAATCAGTTAGGATACGGGTACCGCGTCCTTTCACTAACCGGTCAGCAGGGCAAACACTTCTGTAATTGATGTATTTTTGTGCATTACAAGTGTGGAGGCAGTTTTTTCATTATGAAATGGACCTTTAAATGAATAGCTCACACTCCCATGAGGAGCTAACCTTGAGGGGCACATGACACACTTATTTTGGAGGCTAATACCAACATGAAACAAAACTTCTCCATTTACTCTCCTAGGCTTGGTCACAGTGCCAATGAGTTTTTTGGGGATGTACAAGTGCATTCTTGACATTTTCACTGCATTTGGGGACTGTGTGACCCAGTGGGAAATCCGTGTGATTCCTGACTGTAATGTTTTGTGTCTAAGTCATGGATAATACATTTACCTTTGAATGAGTAGACCGTGACATTATGCAGCCACATCAGCTTGTGTTTGTAATGTGATTTACTAGTGTGTCTTTGTGTCTCAGACTTAAGTGGATGATGGCGTAATACATGCAACTCCTACATAGTTAATGGTTTGTGTATGTGTATTTGAGACATGAAAACATGACAGTGCTCACCCTGTGACAGTAGTGTGCATAATTTACATTGTGAGACGCTGTGTGTATTTGGTGTCCCACATATCTAGCATTACATGATCCTACTGTGGGTACCTTTTAACCATGTAATTGTTCTCACAAACCTATATCATGCCTTATTTGGTGGGGAGTTGTTGAGTATGTGATGCTTGTTAACATATCTGGGAAGGGTCCTAATGCTGTGATATGTATCTAAGGTCAGCCCTTTTCATTGAAATGTATATTTCCATGGTTCTGTAATTTTAGTTGTGTTCAGATTTCATGTTCTGTTTGTCTCAATACATGTTGCTTTGTACATTGTGAACGAACATCAACTGTGCTTACACTCTACACATAGGTATAGCAGACGACCTCCATTGTACATGCCCTTTCCAGACCTACAGACCATGAAAGAATGGTTTACCATAAGAAAATACAGATTCACAAGGCCAATAATTGAAGAGTTGTCTGAGCAGTTGTCACCTCATTTGCAGCCTGGTCGCATGTATCCACTGCACTGACGCCCAAAGTGAAGGTTATGGTAGCATCAGATTTCTTTGCCACCGGTTCATTCCAGTACACAGTGACTACATCTGGTGGAATGTCCCAAGCAATGTTCAGCCATCTCCTTCGGGATATGTTGGGGGCATTGCTCCATTGCCTGGACAAGTATATAAAGTTCCTGACACCTGGAGAGTTGTCAGACATCAAGGGGGAATTCTATGCTTTGGGACAGATACTCCATGTCATTGGCTCTATTGATGGCACCTACGTTGCATTGATCCCACCACAGGCAAATGAGCAAGTTTATTGGAACAGATAACATTACCACTCCATCAATGTCCAGGTGGTATGTTTGGCGGACATGTCCATCTTCCACGTCTGCGCACATTTCCGTAGATCGGCATTTGATACATATATCCTGAGAAACAGCGTCATCCCCAATTTGATGTCTCAGCTGCAACGTGACCATGCCTGGCTTGTTGGTAGGTGATGTGGCATGTGTATATTGTGGTGGGTGTTGATTGTATGTCAGATATTGCTCTTTTATCAGACAACTGAATCTTTTTTCTGTGTAAAATGTAGGAGACTCTGGATACCTCAACCAGCCTTGGTTACTGACACCACTCTGTAACTGAGACTCTCTTGGACTCTGGGTGCACACGACCACGGGGCAGTTCTTACGAAGATCTCAGGCTTCAAAAAGCACACACACACAGAGTCGCTGGGACACACTTGGAAACGTTTATGTTCCTGAGTTTCCACAACAGAAAGCCAGCTCTCCTCGGGCCCTTGGTAACAAGTTACTTCAGAACACAGCACACAGCAAAGTCCTTTCAAGCAGGGGGACACAGCACACAGCAAAGTCCCTTAGCCTCTCCTTGGTTAAATCAGCAAACTGCAGGCCAGCCCCAGAACACAGAGCAAGGGTCAGTCATTTCCTTCAGTCTATTCAGCTGTTTCTTCCTTGGCAGAGGTTCCACTTGACCACAAAGTAGTTTCAATCCTTTGCAGTCTTGATCAGTCCAAAGTCCAGGGGTTTCAGCTCTCATAGTTATACCCCTAAATGTCTTTGAGGTCTTTGTGTTCATGGAGCACTGACCCCTGTCCAAACCAGTTCTGGGTGTCTCCCTGCCAGTGACACCTTCTTCCTTTGATAGTGGTGGTCTGGATCCTCAATCACTCAGCAGGAGATGGAGCCATTGTTTTATGGCGGCAGCCCAGGCCTCTTCACTTCCAGGGGCTACTCCTTCCCCCTACACTCCAGATGCAGGTCAGCCTGTTGCTGTCTCACCTCCTCCCCTGGGTCAAGACATTTCCCAGATCCTATCACTTTCAAATCCAGACAGTCAATCCACAACCAGACAGAGATACATAGAATTGTTAGAACACAAAAAACAGCCATTTCTAAAAGTGTGGTTTCTAAACACACAATGCAAAAACCACCTTCACAAAAAGATGTGTTATTAAATTGTGAGTTCAGGCACACTAAACTTCACCTCTCCATCTTAAGCCTATGGATGGGAAGATAGCCTGGAAACATATTATACAGCCGTCCCCATTCTGTCCTATGGGCAAGATGGCCTTGCAACAGTAAAAAAAGAAATGGAGAGTATTTCACTGTCAGGACATGGTACACACCTTTCACAGACACTGCACTTTGCCTAGGGGGTACCCTGAACCTACCATAGGGGTGTCTGATGTGCATGGAAATGGAAGGGTAAGGCCTGGCAAGTGGATTCACTTCTCAGGACAACAAGGCAGTTTAACAAACTGCGCGCAGACACTGCAGTGGCAGGCCTGAGTTCTCTCTTTAGGGCTACTTGTGTGGGTGGTACAATTAGTGCTGCAGGGCCACTAGTAGCATTTGCATTACCAGCTCTGACACACATAGTGCACTTTACTAGGGACTTTACAAGTAAGGCAAACATACCAATTATGGACAACCAATTACCATAACACTTTATACAGGGAGCACTTGCACTTTGACACTGATCAGCAGTGGCAAAGTGCCCAAAGCATCTAAGTTGGCAACGCCATGTCAGAAAAAAGGTCTAGGGGGAAGGCAAAAAGTTTGGGGAACTTTAGCCAAAAAGGGCCAAGTCCAACACATAGCCATCTGTCCCTCAAAGATTTGTCCTTGGATGACCCTTTCCATGCTTTGCGTGGGGACCCTCAGCTGCAGGCAACTGGTGTGTTGGGAACTCTTCGCCAGACTCCATCTCCCTCCGTGTGGCTTGTGCAGATGTTGAGGCACTAGATGTGGGCACACAGGGTGGTGTGGTTAACTGGTCTGCAACCGGCGGCGGCTGTTCCCAATGTCCCTCAGCTCCCCAGTTAGATTGTCAATTTTGGCATTGAATGCGTCAAGGCATTGGTTTTGCCCTGCCTGCAGCTGCTCCATGTTGCAGAGGTTCCTAATGACCTGGCCCATCTCTCCCTGGTAAGCCTGGTAGGCGTGGATCACCTGGGAGAGGTTTGGGTGATCTTCATCAGCAGCACCAGCTGCATGATAGCACAGGTCCCCACGGCCCCTCTCCCCACCCCTACCCACCCGAGCAGGACCAGTTGGTGAAGGCAAAGTCAACACTGAGCCTCCTTCCTCGTTGGCATTGGTGTTGTTGTCCGCCAACTACAGAGTGCCCTGTGTTGCTGTGCTATCGGTGGTGGCTCGGGCTGATGTGTCTGTCAGGGTAGGGGTCAGCTTGGTGTAGTCAGCTGAGGCGGGAGTGGTCATAGAGGAACCTGCTGTAGCCGCTGCTGGTGCTGTCTTGTGACCCAAGCCGGAGGGGCCAAGTCATTCCTCGTCATCCAAGGATGGTTGGGAGACATCTACGCTGGAGAGCTCCTGGTCGACCAGAGTCTAGGACTGGCTGTCCTGATTCATTCCAGTGGTGTTTCCTGCTAGCCCTGTGGGTACAGAAATGACACAATGATTGATGTGAATGTCCACTGCCCCTCAGATCATACCTATTACATAGGTTATTGAAACTAATGATGAGGTAATGTACATAGATTAGCCTCCTTCATCCATGATGGTGGCCTATGTTTTTGTAGAACAATGTAATTTGGACAAGATGGGATTGATGAGCATGTCCAGCTATGTGCATAAAGGGGCATGTTGTGTTTACTTCACATTACATGTCCAAAAACATTGACTGATTCCTGACACTCTGTGAATGACACAGGTGGGTTGGTGTTGTCCACATTTGTAGTTTAACTGTGACATACCTACTGTTTAGCTCCCAATGTTGGTATTTTTCAGGCCTGTGTACTGGACTTAGTCCATATGTTTAGCAGTCACATAGGTATGACTGCCTACACACTCACAGTCTGTTTATTTACCCTGAAATTTGTGTTCATAGTGTGAGTGAGATGATTATTGTTCTCATCTCATTACACACAAGTGAATGGCTGTGAGGAACCAAATGTGTTATAATTTATTTTATATATTGACTCCAAAGTCAGATGAGATCATAAATTCCGCTTTCTGTGATTTTGTGGGAAACTAATTTAATGTCCTGATGTTGGAGTGTTTATGGTGTATTAATGAAACTTACACTCCTCCTCCCACCCATCCCAACCAGGCCACCAGGAGGAGTGTTGTCCAGACAATGCTGGGAAGTGTACTTGCAAGATGTTTGTCACTCGTGGCTGGTGTTTTGAACCTATCACAACTACTACATTTGCCTATGTGCTACAGACAGCAGTCCCCAGTTTCAGCCATCTTGCTAGTCCACATCAACTCACTGTCAGGCAGACATAGGCCCTGGTGAAGTGGTTGTGCTGTGTGTGTGGAGGAGTGTTTCTGTTATTCCAACTCCCATCAGGCACGGTCCTACATACACATTCCCACCCAGCACAACCAGCCAACCTGGAAAAAATGCATTACTTACGGTGTGGGGCAATGAACTTGCAAGATGTCTGACAGTGGGGACAGGTGTCTGCCTTGAAACTGCCTCTCATCAAGTTCTTGTGTTCCTCCCACCAGCCCCCAGTGTCAGCCATCTTGCCAGTACATTTACACTCGCTCTGAGGAAAGTGGAGTCCCAGGTGGGCTGTTTAGGATGGGTGGGAAAGTGTGTGTGAGCCCAGGCATGGTGGTAGTTTTATTGATGACAAGTACTCAGCCTCCCACAAAGCACCGCTAACTCATCTGTGACTATGTGTACCTCACAGTGAAGGGGAAGTGTACTAGCAAGTTAGCTGACAGTGCTGCATGGTGTTGAAGGTGAAAGCAACTCCCATCAGGTCCTTGTGCTCCAAACACCATGCATCAGTGTCAGACATCTTGCTGGTACATTCCCACTCACTCTAATGCAAAGTGGATCACAGGGATGCTGTTTGGGATTGGTGAGACAAGTGTGTATATGGCATTGCCTGGTGGGATTTGGAATAATGGCAACTACTACTCCCCCCACATGGCATATCCACTTCATCTGGGCCTATTGCTAACTGACAGTGAGTGGGGAATGGACTAGCAAGATGGCAGACACTTGTCACTGGTCTTTAAAGCACAAAGCCATGACGGTAGTTGTGCTCAATTTAGACACCAGGGATCACTGTGAGCCATCTTGCTAGTATACATCCCCTCACTGTCAGGTAGCCATAGGCCCAGTTGATCTGATTGATTTGAGTGGGATTAGGAGTGTTTGCACTGACTCCATCTCCCATCAGGCCCTGTCCTACATACACCTTCCCACCCAGTGCAAACAGCCCAACAAGACTTAAGCTTACCTTAAAGTGTGTCAGAATGTACCTGCAGGATGCCTGACACTGGGCACTGGTGTTTGACTTTACAACAACTCCACTCATGACCTCGTGCTACAAACACCAGGCCCCAGCCTCAGCCAATTTTTTGGTACATTTCCAGTCACTGTCAGTAAACCATGGTTCATAGTGTGCTTGTAGTGCTGTGTGGGGGGAGGAGTGTTTGCACTAACTACAGCTCCCATCAGGCTCTGTCCTACATATACCCTCGCACCCAGCCCAACCAGGCCACCTGGAAGAGTGGTGTCCTGACAATGAGGGGAAGTGTACTAGCAAGACAGCTGACACTGGTGCCTGGTGTCTGACTAGACCACAACACCCATCAAAGCCTTGTGCTCCTAACACCAGTCACCAGTGTAAGCCATCTTGCACGTACATTTCCACTCACTGCCAGGAAAGCAGAGTTCCAGTGGGGCTCTTTGGGCTGTGTGGGAGGAGGAGTGTTTGCTGTCACTATAACTCCCAACAGGCCTGTGCCCACACCCACCTTCCCAACCATCTCAACCAGCCTACCTGTGACATAGCTTTCCTTAGAGTGAGTGAATATGTCCGGGTAAGATGGCTGATGCTGGTGACTGGAGTTTGAAGCACAAAGCCTTGCTGTGAGTTTGCAAGAAGTATGTACATGGTAATATTTTAATGCATTTTCATTTTCATTGCAGGTATGTTTGTTATCAATATGACATACACATCACATGCTCATTGACTCAAGTTTTTTTTTACATGTTAAAACAGTCATTTGTATAACTGTATCCTTTACAGTGATGTCTACAGAGGTGTAAATGGTAACCTTCTTTGAATGTGAAGTAGGTACTTACTGGTAGTCCATAGACACTCTCCGGCGGAAGGATGGTATGCACCTTCTCCTCCCAGGAAGTGAAGTGCACAGTTGGTGCAGGAGGGCCACCGCCATTCTGCTGGCTTTCGGCGTGTTCTTTTGCCAACAGTTTCTTGAACCTCCTTAGCACATCATAGTACCCATTCCTGATATTATCCACTGAGTGCAGGACAGGTGCTTCAGTGTTCACCTTGTTGACTATCCTGTCCCACATCCTATTTCTCTGGGAAAGAGGGGCAGTTGGACTTGGTTCCCAAATAACTGTGGCTCTACTCTGACTATTTCATCTACAAGCACTTCCAACTCCTTCTCTGTGAACTGTGGCTGCTTCCTCGGGGGAATGGTGAGGGTGAGTGTGAAAATAAAAAAGAGTGTGTGTTTGTGAGTAGTTTAAAGTTAAATCTGCACAACGTGTGTGGTGGGTGAAGTGTGAGTGTGTTGGGCAGAGAGGCAGTAATCAGAGTATGATGAGTGCAATCTGGCAGCAGTTGTGTAGTAACAAAGGATCATGGTCATGCTTTTGGCCCTTTACATAAGTGGATTGGTGGGCGTTTTTTAATTTGACGTTGCCAATGTTTGTTGTGACTGATTCTTTCAGCGTTCACTTGCCATTTGTGACACAAACCGACATGGTTCCGAAACCGCAGCAGATGCATCGTAACCGGATCGTCAGGTAAAACGAGTCGGATCCGTAACCGGAATGCCTATTCCTCAGGCGTTTCAGATTGAGTTGGTCGGATCGGGCTTGTTTCCGGACGATTCGGATGGGCGTACTGCTTTCCAAACGACTAGGTCGGGGTTTTACATGTAATTCATCACAATTGCTCACTCAGACTTCATGAATCCAAGTCTCTCTGAAACATTTCCAAGACCGATTCAGTCAGAATGATTTCCGATCGAAATCGTAATCGGCCCCTATGTCTTAAACCTACTCTTTAAAGGTGTCTGGTAACATAATTGTAATGTATATGTTAAACACACATTGCTGTGGAGGTAGGCTGGGCCACGTTTATTAATAAGTTGTCTTTGTAAAGCATATCGTGCAACTGGTGGAACACAGATTGGTAAACAGAGAGTTTGAGAAGCTATAAGTTATGCTATCTACCATTTGTAAAGCGCACATTCCCAAGTGGTCTCGAAACAACACAACTCAGAGTCAAAGTGCTACCAAAGGAAAAGTAGGCTCCTTTTAACTCTGTAAAGGTTTGTTTAAACAGCCAAATTCTCAGCTGGCTCCAAAACTAAATTAAAGATGTTTCACAGCCTAAACTACGAGGGATGCTCTGTTCCAAGAAGACTATGATGCTTCAAGTGGATGCAGTGAAAAATATTTCAGTAGGACGAAGGCCATGCATCAGAGTAGTGGGTCTGGCCTTTAGCATCTGATTGGACTGTTATACGTGGAGATGGGCGAGTCTTGGCTATAGGATGAGTGGGAGAGGTGGGTTTTATTCTCATGCAGGCTGTTCATACCTTATACCCCTGAAGTTGAGTCAAATGCAGATCACTTTGTTGTATCTTCATGGGTAGGCAGCAAGAAGGCTGTGGTGAGATGACCTCAGGGTCGTGGAAGGGCTTTAGAAATCTCTTGGGGCACAGGCCACGCCACTCCTTGTGGGCTACGCTGTGATCTTGCCTTGACCAACTGGATGCTGGTCCAGTATTCTGAAGACTGGTGGGCCATTTATTTACTTGATATATTTTAAAAAGCTTATGATGCGCTGTGTGCAGCTCGTTTTCACTTTACATTAGCCAGTAGCAAACAACAATTTGAAACCAAGGGGCATATCAACAACAACCGGCGATAATTATCGCAAAGCGCACTTAGCGCTAGGATAATTATCGCCAGCTAGCATGGATTTTTATCGCTGAGATAGCGTGCTATTAGCAACGCTTATCTCAATAGAGATAAAAATCCTCACGCTAACTGGCTAACGTGAGATTATCGCTGGAAACCCAGCGATAATCTCACGTTAGCTTGTTGATAGGGACTCACAAATTTAGCCATGATATCCTCCTTCCATAGGATATCATGGCTAAGTCAGTCCTGAAGCAGGTGTTAGGGAAGTAGCGATAACAGGTGTTATCGCTACTTTTCCTGACGCTATGCTTCGTAGCGTGGGGCTTGATGATAGGAGAAATGTCGCTTAGCGACATTTCTCCTATCATGTCAGGTCAGGAACGCCCACTTTGCATCTCATTAGAGATGCAAAGCTGGGCGTTAGACATCCCCATGCTAAAGCAAGGTTTCACGCGTTGGGTATTCAAAAAGGTATAGTTGGCCCTAACCTTAAGAGTGTACAATTTACCATGGGCTACAAAGAGAAAGGCAGCCATTAAGTAGCAGGCCAGGGAGTGTTGGGCCAAAATATTGTTCAGAAAAAATTGAAACCATATTGGTGTATACAGAGTAGATGACAAAGAACTATGAAACAGCAACAAAAGTAGCAGACACTTGAGACCTAGGCAGTCATTTAGGTCAGGAAGAGGCAGAAGAGATGAGTTTTAGGCATTTTCTGAAGGTAAAAACCTTGGGCTTCTACCTGGCATTAAGAGGTAAGGAGTTTAAGGCACAGGTTGCAGCACTGGCAAAGGACTGCTTCTGCGCAAGAGGGATTGGGAATGTGTTACAGTCTCAGGGAAGTTTGGCTTCTAAGACCTCTCACCCCCCCTGAGATGGTAAGCAATTCTGCTAGATAAGGAGGATTCTTCTGGAAGCTGGCTTTGTAAATCACAAGTTGAATTATACTGTAGCCATGATTGGCAGCCAATGAACCTTATGCAGCAAACTAGTGATGTGATCAAATTTGCCTAATGCAATGATAAGACTGTCTGCTAATTAAAGTGCTGCTTTGAGTTGTGCGAAGGTTGAGTTAGTTTTGCTTTCCCAAAATTCTGTCTGCCAACAATGAAGGTGTGCTCTGTTATTTTCAATTGGATTGTGCAGCTAGCTCCATAAGTATTTTAAGAGCATGAAGACAGAAGTTTGAAGACTTTTCCAGACTGCTGATATGTGGGCAAAGAATGAGAAAGGGATCTAGAGTGAAGCCAAAAGATTTTACCAAGGGCAAAAGTGAGGGGAGAAGCGTTCACGGTTCAGCGGATACAGAAAAGAAAAAGCAAGTAAAGCCAGGACAATACCTTTAATAGTGAGTACCTTAGGTACAGCCAAAGCAAACAAGGAGATGGTAGTTAGGTATAATGACCCACCTATTCGTACTAGGCCTAGTACAGATGTGTGGGTCCTTATAATTCTCTACCAAACCACCTGTTTGCTTTTAGCCGTAGCCCTGTTTGTCTTTAGCTGTACCTAAGGAACCCATTATTAAAGGTTTTGTCCTGAGTTTACATTAAGGAATGTTAAGTCCTTCTTGATCCCTTCTTGTCCAATTTTCTTTTATCAATAACTCCCTCCAAATGAGGTTGAGTCTGCCCTGGTAGTATCATCTTACTAGGGTGGGATGAGGCCGCCATGGATGAAGCTTGCCACAAATAGTGTGTGAGGCTTCCTCATCCAATCTAATTGGTACTCTAAGGTTAAGTAGACCCCTTTTCTGATTGCGAAGATGACTCTCTTTGAAAATAAATATTGTGTCAAGGGCAAAATCCTGCTTTATATTTTTTGCTATCACACTCTTTTGTGTCAGTTGTTAAAAACAAAGCCCACCAGAGGTTATGTAATGAGCCTGTATAGCATGCTTATGCCCTAGAACATTATATTTGAAGTGAAAATTAACAAATTAGGTACCCCTTATCTCTAGTGATGTACATTAAGGGAACTATTTCCTACTGCTCCAGTCACTCTATAATAAAAGCTTGCCCGCCACTCCATGTATAGCGGGTAGCCCTAAGGGGGGTTTGTCTGCCTGGTTTAAAGTGGAAATTGCAGGCATGATTGTTCGAGTGTTCTTGATCCAGTCCAGCTCTTGCGCTCAGCCGACTGTGTGCGAGGAGCAGCAAACCGAGAACGATGCCGCCGAAAACTCTGCCACTCTGGTCCGAGAAAAACACTCCCAAAACGCTGCAAAACACTGCCAAATTGCCAAATTGAGGAGCCCGTTCACGGCTCTTGTTCCCCCCTTTTGCTCCCCCCGCAAGTCTGCCATTCGTAAGTGGCCGCGGGGTTTGAGCGAATTAGAGAGTGCCCCTTAATACTCAGTAAAGAGCGAGTGAAGAGAGACCACGTTTGGAGGGACCTGGCGGTTGGCGGTCAGGGGCTGGCTTGTGCTTGCAGCTTGCTGATAGCCTGCGTTTGCAGCCTGGGTCTTGTGGCTAGCGCTGAGTGGCATTGGAAGTTACCCCCCAATGAAGTAAGGGAAGGTCACTGTGGACGTGAAGGGGAAACGCTTTGACTGAGGAATCCAGCTCCATGTTTTTGCACTGAGAAGGACGCCTCAAGCCTCATAGCTCCTGGTGCGGATATTGGCGATATTTGGCCCCCCAGCTTCCATGAGCGGGCAGCATGGGGGCTGAGCGAGTTGCGGTAAATTGCGGCCGTGAACCTCCTGGTCAGGAGCTGGAGCTGTGGCAGCTGTTGTATCTCCTTCGGCCCCTAGTAATTTGTTCACCGCTGACGGCATCTCCACACACAGATCATTGGAGAGCAGAGAGTATAAGAGCACAGAAGAGAAAGCACTCCGGTCGGGCAGCTCGTGGAGGGCGCTGGAGGGCGCCTGGAGGCTCTGTTGAGTATAAAAATCAAGCAACCAGTGAGTGGCGGTGAGTGGCCAGCAAGCCAATCACCAGTGACCAGTGAGTGACGGTGAGTGGCGAGTCTGGGTGAGTTTGGGCGTTGTTTGCCACCCCCCGTTTCGTCCCCTGGGCTGACACTGTGCTGGTATTGCATGCCCATAACAGTTTAAAGCCCGTTGCCCACAGCCTACAGCACACAGCATACAGCCTACAGCAGACAGCACGCAGTACCGATGGCAGTGGTTTCTGAGGGGGTACAGGTGCGCAGGTGCCGTCAAACCACTGTACAGGGAGTGTGGGGGAGTGTATTGCCCAGTAGAATACGGAGGCCCCGCAAAAAACAGAAGGAGGCTAGTACAACTATACAGGCCACACACCCCTTTTGGAGACTGTGCAAAGAGCAAAGAACCCAAAGAGCATAAACGAGGACAGGCGTTTGGCAGGCTTGGCCGGGTTTGGTTGCCTGAAGTGGCATCAAAAAAATAAAAAGCAGGTAGCTTCAAAGTTGGGTGAAATATTCTGACAAAGAACCTCTCCCTTCAGGGAGGAAAACGACTATTGCAATCGCCCCATACAGCCTAATATTGGGTATAAAGAAGAAAAACAAACGGAAACAAAAGGTAAAAATGAGGTCAGGGAGACCCAGAAAGCAACTGGCACAAAAAACCTCAAAAAAAGGTACCAAAAAATCAAAGGAGATAGACGAATCGCCCCAAAAATCAGCTGAAGAAAAGACAAGCCCATTAATTCCTTTACAGTATTCTATATTTGGAAAATCGACCCCTAAGAGGAAGTTCATGTTTCTAAAAGATCCAACGACAGCTATCTTTTCAGATACAGGACAACTAGAGGGTCTTCCAAACCCATTGACACCACAAAAACCTTTACCAATAAAGTCTAATAGCACGGCGAATAATAGCACACAGAAGGACAGTAAAATTAAAGAAAATGCCACCACTGACGATCAGCCAAATAGCAGCTGGTTAGTGATACAGGCACAAGTCCATGCTTATGACGAAACACACTCAACACCAAAATCAGTATTAAATGTAGGTTCATTTAAACAAATGTCAGAAGAAATACATTTGGAAACATCAGATAACCTGCAATCTCCAAATATCCAGCATAACAACTCATGGCTCCACTCAATATCACTATCAAGCAATACTGACATTCTTCAGGCGTTGGAAGCTAAAACTCTTAACCAATCGGAGAACGGAAAGAGTAACGAAAGAAGTGAAAAAGAAAAAGAACACTCGCAACCCATAATTGAAATATCAAGTACATTGGAACAGCCCATTCAAATTCAGAGCCAAATGAGTCATAATGCGAAGAGAAACTATCAAGATCCGACATCACATTTGCAAACTAGCTCCATTGAAATAAGTCTTTCACAGAACAATATAATAACAGCAGATAAAGCAAAGGAACAAGATAGGAGCGGAGGAGGGCCCGCTCCTGAAACAAAAGAGGGGAACCATCAGACAGCATACACATCGCTCTTAAAAGTGCTAGAAACCACAATAACAGTACTCAATATGCAATCGGATAAGTTAGACACACAGATTGATCTGATGAACATAATAGCCTCATATATCGTAGGAATTAATCCGAAATTTGAAACATTGGGGGACTTGATGATCAAGGAGCGAGAAACAAACACAGTAGCAGGCAAAGAGTGTATATGTGGTCCAATAATCGATAAGCTGAGTAATGTGCCAGCAATCCTAACAAGCATCTTTAAGGAAAGGCAAAAGACTAGCGATTGTCGGACAAAAAGTACAAAACTTACAAGCAAGTCACCAAAGTCAAACCAACAAACTTCCTCTGCCGGTCAATCAAATGCATTGATTACATCAGATTCATTAATGACCTTGAATAGAGGGACAGGTCTCAAAAACAACATCAGTGAGCACGGGAAAGAACTACCAAAGGTACTGCTCACAATAGACCGACCAAAGATCATTAATGAAGGGACAAGGATGGAAGATAAAGACATAGGCCAAGTAAATCCTCCTCCGGCCTTACTAGATGGCCAAGGCAATACAGAAATATGCTTGCAAACCAAGAGACAGAGGAAACGAGCAAGGAAATCTAGAAAGAACAATCAGAATACAACAAAAGACATTAATACCAGTAGGAGATGGTTTCATATCTTTGAAACAAAAAAACTACAAACAAGTCTAGAAACGCAAAGTACGCATACAGAACAGATGATTATAGTTGAGGAAGAGCAAAAGCAAGGACACCTCACCTCGTCGAATTCATTAAGTCACAGTCTACAAACAGACAAATCAATTGAAATGATACAGACAAACCAAGAATCATTGCAAATACAAACAGTATCTATAGACAGCAAACCATTGGAAGCAAAAATAAGAAAGCTTCAGTCGCAACACAAATATGAACCGGGAACAAAACAAAAAACCCGACGCATAAGTCAAGAAGAACATAAAGACAGAATAATGGTAAACCAAGTAACGCAGGAAGTTGTCAGTACAACCAGAGATGACATCAATGCAGAAAAAAAAGGAAGACAGAAGCAAATAAAATGCGCATCGGATCTGACTGTTAAGAAACGACCATTTGGTGTTAGGAATAATACAGTGCAAACAAAGGGCAGCCTTGAGATGGAGCAAAGAAGCCTACCAAAAGAAGATGCACAGAAGGAAAAGTTCACAATAAAAATAAATATCCAAATAGGTGGTAGAGCTGGGATCAATCACAGAGAGGTATTACAACACTCAGCCCCTATAGCAATAACACCGGACAAAAATCAGGAAAACACTTGGAATAAGCAGATCATATTAACACCTCACTACATCTCTCAGGGGCAGCAAGACCTCCTCAATAGAGGAAATATACTGAGACTAATATCTGAAATCCCCACTTTAAAGCATCTGACCACCACAGACCTATTGTCAATTCAATTCATTCCTCAAGAAGAAAACTGTTGGACGGAAAAAAACACTATCGACTTGGATAAATGATGAAATAGTGTCTTTATAAGGAATGCCAGACAAGAGTTCGAAGGATGGGGCATTACAATGGCAAGACCAATGAAGCCACGCTATCCCTCACCTCCACTAAATGTACCCAGGAGACCTAATATAGATGAACACAACATCCCAGTGTACTCAGTATTACAAAATGCAAGGGGAAAAACAAACCACTCTGAAAAAATCAGGGACAGACAAACTCCACAACAAGACACCAATAATTGGAACTGGATGGCCTCAGCTCTAAATGGTCAGAAAATAGACTGACTTGCCTCAAAGGGAAAAAGCACCAACTAGAACAGCGTAAAGCTCCTATCCTGGAATATAGCCGGTGCAAAAAAAGAGCTACAGGACAACACTTCTCCGACATACTGGGAGAATTATGATATTATCGCACTCCAAGAAACATGGCATATGGAGTGCAAGTAAGTGGCCAACTACACACACCATTATGTAATGGCAACTAGAACACACAAATATGGAAGGCCAAAGGGTGGCCTAGCAGTATATATATCAACGGCACTAAATATTAAAACCGAACAGCTACCTAGTACGACATCAGACCTACAAGTAATTAAAATGGACCAAGGGCTGAAAAACCTGACAACAACAGTGTGATGAGGTCGCTGTTTCGGCCGTAGCCGATACACCCAACATGGCCGCCGAGGCGGCCACAACAGGAAGAGATAGCAGCGGTCTAGCGGGGGCAGCGCCAGCCGCCGGAATCGTAAAAACGGAAGAAGAAGAGGGTCGACGCTCTCGAGGAGAACGCCGGTGTACGGAGGAGACGCGGAGCCCGGAGGAAGAGAAGACAGCGACGGAAGCGCCTTTCTTGAGTGAGGACGCCCTGCAGGACGTGCTGGAAGGAGGCCACACAGAGAAAAGAGCCACGGGGACAGGGGACGCACTCCCCTTCAAGGCGAAAGAGACCGGTCCTCCACCAGAAGAGAAGGAGGCGGGTTCTCCCCACACCACGGCCCTGGAGGGTCGTGGAGACAGGCAAGTGGCCTTTACTCCCTCCTTTTCAATTAAGAAGTGGTGGGCAGGTCGGAGGGCCACAACCGACGGAGCACCATAAAGGACCCTCACCCTAGGCACGGCACAGCTAGGGACACTGGTGGTGGTGTGCACAACCCTACCCCCTTTGTATACCAATAGACAAGTGACTAAAAGCCCCTTTTATTTTCTGTCTCTTTTTTTTTCCTTATTTTGTCCCGAGTGGTCTCCCGGAGCCGTTTTACCTCGGTTAACACAGTCCAGGACCAAGAAGTGAAGACAGAGACGACCGACGCTCAAAATCAGAAGGACATTTGTATTTTCCTTAGCCTCCATGCTACTTGTTTGTTCTTTTTCTGTTTTTTTTGTTTCTTCAACCCAAAACTTTATTGGTCGCTGACAATAAAACAAAGAAAAGTAACTCGCCAAACAGTCCTACCGCCCCTATTTTAACCAGCAGGGACAAAAGGGGAGGGAAGGGACCGACCCAGCAGGGCGACATTCTTACAAACAGTTATATTAATTAATCTCTATTTGCACCTTAATGCTAGAAAAAAAGAGTCACAGTGTGAAAAACTGCTGTCGATAATCACTTCAATCAGATTTGAAAACCCAGCTTGGGAGATAATAATAACTAGCGATTTTAATTCATACTTAATTTATACACCAGTTGAAGATGAGCCATTAAGAGCGGCTAATGAGCTGTGGTCAGTTCCCTTACAATCATCCTCGACAACAAAACGACATGATTTGAATGGGCAAAAGCTGGTTTTAGCCTTGGAACATCTCGGCTTGCGAGTTTTAAATGGTAGAACAAAAGATGACACGCCTCCGCGATAGACATATAAGGGTGCACACACCCAGTCAATAGTAGACTATACAATCCTAACGCTTCCATTACTGGCCTGTGTGGGGAAATATACTATCAAGTACTCAACCCGAAGTGACCATTCATATCAGGTACTTGAATTAGAAATAAGCTACCCAAAACATCGGCCAGCTCCCATTGAGACGGGCCAACTGACCACAACCAATTTGAAACGTATTCGATGGTCAGCAGAAACACTACCAGAACTAACATTACTTACAAAAGAAATAATTGAAACAAAGATCAATCATGGCAGCATCTCAGTAGAGAATTTGTCCATTTTCACCAATAAATTATTAATTCAAGCACCTAAAATCAATTATGCACAGAAAACAAGGTATAAGCCCATTATAAATATTTCGAGTGAGGCCTGTTTGCTAAGAAAAGAACTGAGAAAGGCGGTCAGGAAAAACAAGACACCGAAAGTCCCAAATCACGCCTGGGAGAATATAAAAAATATCAGGAAGCGGTATAAACAGCAAATCTGGAAGGACCAGAAAGCACAACAGGAGATAGTCTGGACAAAGTTACTTTCCTGTGCTAAACAAACAATCAACACGCTCTTTTGGGAACTAGTAAATGGTACAAAAAGACCAAAAGAAGTAATAAATAATGCCTCCATAACAGAGACTGGGTGGGCAGTGCATTTTAAGTAAAATATTTGAAGACCTCCCACCATTCCTTAAAAGTGAAACGGACAACAACAATAAATCTCTGGAGCCTAAACTCTCAGGGAAGAACTCAACCGGACCACAAGACCTCGGTACCATCCTAGCTCGACCACCAGCCCCGGCCAGTCAACACTACACAGTAGAAGATATATCCAGAATAATAAAACTGGGACGCAACGATGGGGCTCCTGGCCCAAATGGCATCCCGCAGGCCATCTTTAGGAGTGATACCGATTATTGGGCAACACCGTTGGCAGGCCTTTATAATGAGATCGGTATAACAAATACCCTTCCCCCGAGATGGAAAGGGTCAATCATCAACCCGATCTTCAAGGGAGGTGACAGGTCGGACCCGGCAAACTACAGGCCAATTGCACTAATAGATGTCGAAGCAAAATACTATGCATCATTAATCCTGGAGGATTTGGTAGAATGGTCCAACAGAAAGGGGCTGATTCCATTCAACCTAACAGGGTTTCGCAAAGGATGTGTCACAACAACAAATATCTTAGCCCTTGCCACAATAGCGGACAAGTGCAAACCCCTGCAAAGAAAACTACAACTATGTTTCATAGACTTTAAAGCTACGTTCGACCGTGTGAATCGTGGTCTGTTATGGAGTAAATTACAGAAATGGGTTCTCCCGGAAACAATATTACGACCCATAATAAAATTGTACACATGCACGTGGGTCCGTGTGGAAATCGCAAATGGCACAAAATTGTCCAGGAAGATACAAACAGAGATCGGATTAAAACAAGGCTGTGTATTAGCCCCCCATTTATTCAATCTATTTATGGCAGATCTCTCATTACGATTGGACCAGGCAAATACACATCCTCCGTGCCTGGCTACACTGCCCATAACGCATCTTTCGTTTGCAGATAACATAGTCCTGCTTGGTCTAACCAGAATAGCCCTACAGAGAGCACTTAATGAGCTACTAATGTTTGCCAAGACTAATGCCTTGGAAATTAACATTACAATCATGAATTGTCCACGACATCAATATCAATTCAAGCTGGGAGAAACGAGCCTTGTAATAAGTAGTACATATAAATACCTGGGGGTATATATAGACAATCGATTACATTTCAAATTTCAGAAACAATATCTGGGAAAAAAAAGGAAATGGCCTTATTTATGCATTCTGTGCCCTTGCAAAAAAACTACAGGGTCCTTCCTTTAAGCCGCTAACAGCAGTGATGGCTGCAAAACTACTACCTACAGTAACTTATGCAAGCATAGCGTTAAATGGCAAGGACGCAAAACTCCTAGACTCACTGCCAACAAAGACATATAAGAAAGTCTTTAGTCTACCTCAGAACGCATCCCCGGCTCAGGTCCGACTGGAATTCGGCCTTATACAGCAGGAGATAGGGAGAAAATATGCCACTGTCAAAACTTAGTACAAACTTTGTGGAACCGATCCAATACCTTAAATGATGCCCTGTGGCGTGCCCAGGAAGATGATCCAAGCTCAACTTACGGCAAATTCCTGAAAATGGCACTGAAGGAAACCAACACAACTGAACTTTGGGTGCAGAACCCCTCCTTCCAAGTCTCCTGCAGAATGACAAATAAAGCGGCCAGGCTACAATCATCATTAGAAGATAAACACACTTTAGCCAAAAGATCCCATGCTTGGATGGTTCTCCAATCCTACACATCACTACGACCGGCGGAATACCTCAGTACAACATATTTGCCTCACTTGAAATGAAAGTTAATGGCGATTGGATTTGGGGTATTACCAAGTTTGGCCTATCAACCTGCATGGAAGTATAAAGGCATCAAATCATGTAGCTTATGTGGTGCAGCATGGCAAGATTTCATCCATCTCATTTGTGTCTGCCCCATCTTAAAATCAAACCGAGTATTGCTTCTAAAAAAGGCTTTTAATGGCAGGGGCATTCGAACTTGCAGATCGGCCATCAACTGACCCTCAGTTGACCTGTAAGATGATAAAAAATGTATTACTTTACTTTACGAAAAAAACAAATGGCCGAAGGAATCAGACACTTCCAATCCAGTAATGTCTAGCAACCCTATTGAAAGCAGGAGAAGTGGGAATTAGTATTGGGCTCTTGTCTGGAAGGCAGGACTATCTCCCACCCTACCAGCCGATAAAGTAACTGTCCATATACCTCCTGAGACTTGGGTGACGCATTACGCAGGTCTCTACTCTGCCGACTTTGGTGCAGAGGATGCCCCAATACTGCTGAATTTAACATGCCAAAATCTTGTTTTTAATGAAGGGGAAGTCCGAAAAGCAATTGATAATAGTAAAGGTAACATGGCTCTGGCCGGTCATCTGTTATAGTGCCTGTTTTTAAAAAAGGTAATGTGCATGACCCCAAATGCTACCGACCTATATCTCTTTTGAACTCCTCTGCCAAAGTAATCGGGAGAATCATGTTAGACCGCTTATTGGACTGGATTAATGCTAATCACATTTTGGCCCCCACCCAGTATGGGTTCAGGAAGGGTTTAGGTACAATTGAACAGTGCCTTAATCTTCACCTTATCTTGGCTATATATACATTTGCGAAGGGTACTTCTACTCACTTAGCATTATGGATTTGACCAGCGCGTTTGACTATGTCTCGCGCACCAAGCTGTGGGAAATGTTTGTAAATATGGGAGTCGACGCGGACCTGGTCCCTTTTCTGAGGCTTCTCCATCACGATCTCTCTGCCTCAGTGAGGTATGGTAATGCTGGTGAATGCTCAGAGTATTTTACCATTAAGGGCAGGGTTCGCCAAGGTTTCGTCCTTGCACCAATCTTATTCCTCCTTTATACCAACGATCTGGGGAATACTTTATTTACGATTGGGGCTGACATTCCGCAGGTTGAGAAAAAGGCTGTGCCAGCGCTCCTTTATGCGGACGACGCAGTTCTTTTGGCAAGGACTGCAATTGGCCTAAAAAAACGCATTGCCAGCTATGTTAATTTCATGAAGAACTTGGGGCTGGAGCCAAATTATAAGAAAGCGTTTGTTATGATTTGCTGCCCCAAAAACACTAAGTCTTGCAGTCTGAGTATAGAGGGTAAAAAGCTGGAAAGGGTTAGTTCCTTCCCGTATCTGGGCATGGAATCTCATGAAGGTTGTATGTGGCATACCTGCATAAATAACAGAATAACATGATTCACACGTGCAGTTGGTACTACTTATTCAGTTACAATGTACACAGGTAAAAAGCCCATAGCCCCAATCCTAGAGATTTATAAGTGTAAATGTTTACCGATCTTAACATATGGCATGGGCATTTGGGGATGCAGGGATATATCTGCTATACAGTTGGAGGAAAACAGATTTTGTCGTAGAGTTTTAGGAGTTCCCCCTTCGCCGCATTTTTCCCTCCATCTGGAGTTAAGTCTCGATTATGTCCAAGATATTATAAATGCTGCACCTTTAGCTATCTAGTGTTCTATCTGGACAAATGAAGAAGCTTATTTTAATCAAGCAATTGGTAGAGACTGTTTAGGCTGCACTCGTGGCCTCCCTATCCCCTGGCTCCAATACGTCAAAACTTGCTTTACGAAAATTGGTTGCTCCTCATTGTTTGAGCATCCAGATTCAATCGGTAAAGGGGACCAACAGAGGGTTGTGGAGAGCTTCCGAAAACTCAAAGAATTGTCTAGGGAATTGTCTGAAGTAGCCAAACCCACTGTCAGGGATAATTGCCTTACACAAGTACCTCCCTTTATTGCCCCATATCTTTTATACGTAAATAACGTGCGCAAATGGAATTTGTTCACTAGATTTAGGCTAGGGTCATTTTGCTGGTTGATATGTTTCTCCCTGGGCCAGTATTCTTCTGAATATATTACCATTTGCCCTTGTGATGAACATTCAAGTCAAACTATTTTACACTTTGTATTTTTCTGTCAGTTTTATCTTCTATTTACCAGGACATTTTTAATACCTCTTTTGCGCAGACACAAATTTTCCAAGTGCAAAGCGGCATTGTACTTTCTGCAGCAACTTCATGATCGTGATGTTTGTCTTGCTGTTGGGAGTTTTTTTAAGTGTATTTTAGCAAAGAGAAGGAGCATGCTGTTTTAATATCAATACATTTTTCCAGTTTTTGTATGTATGGTATTTGTATTGGTGCTAAATTGTGTATCTCTGCTGCTAACTCCTTTAAACGACTGATTTTAATAGTTATGTATTATTGGATAATATTTGCTGCTATTCATGGATCCAGTCATTTTGCACTATTGGATAATATTTGCTGCTATTCTTGGATCCAGTTGTTTTGCACTGTTGGATAATATTTGCTGCTATTTATGAACTCAATTGTTTTTGCACTGTCACTTTAGTTACAAGTAAAATTTATTGTTTTTGCTTGCTGTCGTATCCATTTTAAATGGAAAATGAGTTTGTAATTTTTCTGAGATGTGTCTGATTTTAATGATGTTTGTTATTATGTGCATCTTTTATGACCTGTCTTCGGAAAAACGAATAAAGAAAGAATTGAATTGCTATCACATTCTTTTGTGTCAGTTGTTAAAAACAAAGCCCAACAGAGTTTATGTGATGAGCCTGTATAGCATGCTTCTGCCATAGAACGTCCCCTTTCCGGGATATGGGCAGTCACCAGGACAGGTCCCTGTATGTTCTGTCTCTACCTGTTGCCTCGTAAGCCGCCTTTTAGGAGTGATATTTGAAGACAAAATTAACAAATTAGGTACCCCATATCTCTTGTGATGTACATTGAGGGAACTATTTCCTACTGCTCCAGTCACTCTATAATATAATAGAACAGACAAATTATGAAAGGACTGGACCGTGTAGTTATAGCTGGAACCTGTTGTATCAATGACCGACTCATACGTTTAGCCCATCACAAAGAGATACTATTGTTTTAACACGTATTATGTGGTTATAAATGGGTATTCACAATTATCAGTGGGTGGTCACCTATGTAGTAAAAATGAAGTGCCCCACATTTCCCTGAACCCGTGGCACTACACAAAATCCCCTTGTGTAATACTGTAGACAAATATTTAGAAATCAGCTGCCAATTAGTCTAGAAGAACCAGTACACAGGTGCCTCACAGACCCTACCTCACTCTGTAATGGGTTAGGGTAGAGAGGAGGAGAAACCAAGGGCTTGATAGCTAAAGTCTGTGCAATAATTAGTGTATTCACTTTACAGGCTTCATGTTTCAGTTTCCTGTTTCAGTGCCTGAGGAGGAAGTGAGCTATGTGCCTGCCCAATGAACTATGTGTCAGTGGCTAAGGAGGTGAAACAGTCCAGCACAGTCCAGCACATGAAGTTCAGGTAAGTAAAAATGCACCAGTGGCTGAGGAGGCGAAGTGGTACAGCACACGCAGCTAAAGTAGGTAAAAAAAAGACAGAGGGTGTGTTTGTGATCTTGTGTACAAGTGAACATGTGTGAGTGACTGATAGTGACAGAGAGAGTGTGTGAGAATAGTTGAGCGTGAGTGACAGTGAGTGCAACTGTGAATCAGAATGTATTTGAATGAAAATGATTGAGTGAAAGAGAAAGTGCAAGTGTGAGTGACAGTGAGAATGAATGTGTGAGAGTGTAAAGGGGTGAGAGTGAGAATGAAGGTTAGTTAGTGTGTGAATGAGTGATCAGAGAGAACTAGTGAGTGAATGGAAGTACATATGAGTGAGTGAAAGTGTCAGTGTGGGAGTGTTACACATGCAAGTCTGGTGCTTGCTGGGGAATACAGATGGTAATTCTTAGTACATGAGATACGCATGGCAAAATGCTGGTGCTGGCATACTGTAATTCCTGGAATAAAGGATAACCCATATAAAAATGTTGGCAGTAGCACATGAGAGGTAATTCTTGTCATGAGGGGCACCTATGGCTCAATGCTGGCACTGAGCCACTAAAAGTAATTCTATCTACATGAAAGAATGGAAAAGTGGAAAAGTGCAGACCTTGACATAATGGACATAATTCTTGGCATAAAGGGTACCCACGGGCAAATGCTGGTGCTAGCATATTTGAGAAAATTTTGGTATATGGCGTACCCATGGCATAATGCTGGTGCTGGCATATCGGAGGCAATCCGTGTGATAGAGGACACCCTTGGTGGCACTGGCACACTATAGGTAATTCTTGGCATATTAGACATCTATGGCAAAAACTGCAGATGCCATACTGGAGGTAATTCTTGACTGGAAACTACCATTACAACGCAGGCATTACAACAAAATGCCATTACAACTACTCCATTACAATGCAGGTACAATTACAACGCATGCTATTACAATGCAGGTGCCATTACAACGCATGCTTTTACATCACATTTATGGTTAAGGTATGTGTTCAGGTGAGTTTAAATGTATTTATTTGTTTTTTGTTATTTTAATAATTATTGTAAAATTATAAAGTGAGTATATAACTAGTGAATTTTAAAAAAGATTACATTTATGTTCTTGAGAAAAAAGTAACCCTTTGGGTACGGGATGTGAGGGATTCAGGGGATATGGGTGGGAAGTGTATTAATATTCAGGTATTAATTGTAATACCTGAGCATTAATGTATTTAGAGAATTAATTAATATAATGTAATATTTTAAAAAATAGATATAATAAGAAAAGGGGTTGTGATATTACCTTTTAGATACTCGATATGAGGGATTTAGGGGTTATGGGTGAAGAGGGGTATTAATTTTAATACCTGAGTATTACTTTATTTGGAGAATTAATAAATATAATTTAATATCTTTAAAGGCAAGCTGTACAGACAGCAAAAAGGTACAGCAATGGGGACTTCTTTTGCCCCTGCGTAGGCCAACCTGCTGATGGCAGTGTGGGAAACTGAGACTCTGAAAAGACAAAAACATTCAAAAATAAAAACTTGGTGTTGATTCATCGACGAGCTCTTCATTGTATGGGAAGGGGATCGTGTTGACTTACAGAACTTCATTGACTCGATCAATGAGAATGAATACAACCTAGTCTTTACGTCGACCATCAGTGAATCTAACATCATATTTCTAGACGTTGAGGTTTTTATCAGAGAGCATAGGATATGCACCAAAATGCATCGAAAGCCCACCTCATGCAATAGTATATTGCATGCTAACAGCGGGCACCCGCAAAACCTAAAATGGAGCATACCCTAAGGCAAAATGCTTCAAGCAAAGAGGAATTGCTCTGAAACCTCTGATTTGGATTGTGAAATCAATTAAATGAGTCATCGTTTCATCGAGAGGGGTTATCCACTGGAAGTCATAAAGAATGCCAAGCCCAGAGTCAAATCAAAAGTAAGAACTGATCTCCTAACACCGTCAAAAAGAAAACTACAAGAGGAGGAGGATCAGGAAGAAACTACCACATGATTAATTATGGATTTCAACAACCAAAGCGGAGAAATTAAACATATTATCAGCAGGAATTGGGAAATTTTAATGTTGGATGAGACATTAAGAAAAACTTTAACGCCATATCCGAGCATCACTTATCGCAAAACAGCTTCCCTAGCAGATATCTTGACACAGAGCCATCTGGAGACACGAGACCCATAAACAAACTCATGGCTCAATATACCAGGATTTTGGAAATGTCTGAAATGTCGAGCATGTGAGCATGGTTTGAACGCAACGACCTACTAACTTCAGAATGGAAAGACTGAAAGCATCTTGGACCACATTACGTGTGAATCAAAATATGTGGTCTACAGATTGACCTGTCCCTGCAGAAAACACTTTGTAGGTAGCACGATCAACAAATTAAAACTAAGAATCCTTCAGCACCTACGTGCAATAAAGAACAAAGATTTCAGTTATCCCATAGCAAAGCACTTTCATGAGCACCACTCTAGTGACTGTAAACAACTGAAATATTCTGGGATAAAAATTCTGAAACCTACAGAAAGAGGCGGGGACAGAACTCTGAAGTTGCGCAGAATGGAATCCCGGCTCATTTTGGCGATTGGCACAGAACATCCATATGGACATAATCAAGATGCAGAATTACATGTTCATTTGTAAATAGTGAAGAATCCATAGGACTAACTGTTGAGCTGAATCTTAATGTTACTTTTTACCTTATGAACTCCCTGTTATTACAGAGAACTTCTTGCACAACTCTGAGAACTATTTTCATCAAAATCATGATTAACTATTGTACAACATGTATAGACCAGAGACAATTTTAACACCTTAGGGCGTAAATTGGGAGGGTGGATAAATTCTAACTAAGGTCTTTGATTAGTTTTTCTTTCCAAACTTCATTTCCCACTATGATTAACTGGAAGAATCACGAAGATTAGAACTTTGTTGAAGGGTCACTGGAGTGTTATTTCAAATTAATCTTGGTCTTAGGTTCGTACTTTACACCTTGACTTTGATTGATTATATGATATAATTATGAGATCCAGGAGAATGCTGTTTTTAATTTGTACTTCACATTTTACACACTATAGAGAGATGAAATCTCCTAATTTTTAGAATAACTAATATAAATTGCCCCACAGTAGACCCCGTTTAAGTCTATCTGGTCACATCGGATCATAAAATCCAGGATGTACTTTACATAAATAGGGATTCTTGACCAAAGAACCAAAAAACAAGACAAAAAAAGCTAAGGAACAAAAATATAATTGTCCTCCTAGGAGTCCTTTCCCCCATCCTTACCTTCCTCTCCATCCCTGTTTTCCATTTCAAGATCAAATGGAATGATTACTCTGTGTTTTAAAATGTACAACTCGAATAAGATAATCTTATCCTGCATTTGCACTTTTATCTTGTCACAATAATGTACTTTACAAGTAATGTTAAAATTGTGACAAATCTGTTTAATGTTTGTTTAAGTAGGCTAGCAGTCTAGTCATTACGAACAGTAAACACAAATAAGGGGTTAAGGACTGAGCACTTTCTTTAAAAACACGATGGACTCTATGGTCCAGTCGAAGACTAGTGGTAGCCGAAACACGTAGGCCGTCCTTTCTCTGCTCACTGTGCACAATGGTGTGAAATAAATTACACTTTTAAAAACAATACCTTGCTGTGGTGCCGTGACTTTCGCCAAGAGGATTGACACAGAGGCGATGGAACTTCAGAAATATATATACATATGTATATATATATATATATATATATATTTAATAAGCAAAGGGGTTGTTGCATAACCTTTTAGACACGGGATGTGAGGGATTATGGATGGATAAGTGTATTAATACTCAGGAGTTAATTTTAGTACCTGAGTATTAAATGATTTAGAGAATCAATAAATATACCTTAATTTAAATATATATATATATATATATATATATATATATATATATATATATAATAGGGAAAGGGTTTGTAACATAACCCTTTAGGCACTGATGTGAGGGATTTAGGGGTTATGTGTGGGGAAGTGTATTAATACTCCGGTATCAATTATAATACCTCAGCATTAATTTATTTAGAGACTTAATAAATATATTTATTTTAAAAAAATGATAATAAGAAAAGGATTTTTAACTGTGAGAGGGATGGGCGGAAAGTAAAACGAGGAGGTCTTAGGTAAGGCTGAATGATGGCTGTATTTATTTACAAATCCCCCAAAACATTATACAGCAACAGGAGGATCGTAGAGGATGTGGTTTGGACGTCGTCTTCTTCTGTTAGCCTGGTGGTGGGTGCTCTTCTCCTCCTCGCAGGGTGATGTTGGTACAAAACAGAAAGGAGAGAGGACAATCAGTACGGCTGTCTTATTTACTAAGGCTAACGTGAAGCAAGTCACGTTCCACCACCTTACGTTTTAGGTAACCACGGAGGGGTTGAAAGGATATAAAAGAACCCGCGTGCCATTTTAAGGGGGGGGGGGGGAAGAATTGTAAGGAAAGGAAAGAACACAAGATTAGACCATCCCTCTCTTTGTAGTCAGGGCTGTCTTATTGGCAAACTACTCCTTAGTTGTCAGGAACTTGCCGTTGTCTTTAGTGCGAACCCCTAAAGATACGCAGGGCGCAAAAGGTTAACTATCACGAGCAAATTGGTTGCGCCTTAAAAGTAGGTACTGTACAAGGGGTTTCTTCCCTGAACGTGAGTGAGTGCCCCGGAGCAGAGAAAAGGGGGGAAAAAAAACGTGGGGGAAAAGAAGGGGGTGAAGGGTAGGGGAAAATCGTGACCACCACACCTCCCTAAGTGCCCTGAGTCTCTCAGACTCGCCTCCCCTCTCCGGAGCTGTGGCGGCGTTATGGCGTCCTCCGGGGGTGTCCACCACTCTTCGGACCACTCCTCCCGCTCGGCATCGCCTTTTCCTCCATACGGCTGGAATTCCTCATCTGCTTCTGGTCCTAGCTCTGCTTGACCTGTTCCAGTCTTCGCTTCGATTCTCCGCTCTTTTTCTTCCGGTACCCTTCTTCTGCGTGCCTTCTTCTTGGCGTCTTCCGTGTTTTCAACGCAGGGATCCGCCCCTGCAGTCCATGTCGTCTCCTGCCATTGGCCGATGCCTCGAGGAGGGCAGTCTTTGTCCTGTGAGGGAGAGGAGCCGAATGAGGTTAACTCTTTCCAGGCTGGGCTCTGGCTAGCGAGAGGTATGTGCACTATCCTAGGGGTTTTAGCAGGGGTCACGGGCGGGGTGATATCCCAGTCTCCCTCACATCAACATAACCCTTTAGGCACTGGATTTGAGAGATTTAGGGGTTATGGGTTGGGACATGTATTAATGCTCAGGTATTCATTTTAATACCGGAGTATTAATTTATAAAGATCCATTGTTCAATTTGACTCAGAATAACATGTAAAAAATATAAACATAATAAATGAAGCATAACACATAATAGTTTTTTAAAAGTATTAAATATATTTTATTAATAAATAAAAACAAACAGATATAATATATAGTAGTAAATATGAAATACACTTTAAAGAAATTAGTAATGATTTTTTGAAAATAAAGATACTTATGTATTTTTTTAAATGTTTGTATAATTTTGAACTGTGTCAATATTTTACTAAACAGTAATAGCATATTTTCCCCACATCTTTCCGTTATATTCAATGTTAACATTGTCCTTTTTCATTTTTACTCTAAGCATTGACGTATGCGGTTGATCGTCTGTTTCTACAGTCGGTGGAATGTCGTGGTCAAGATCGGATGCAAGGGAGAGCTGCGGTCAACTAAGAACTTGTAAAATATTTTTAATTTAGAGTTGTAGGTGGGCAACAGTTTTGTAAGGAGAGAGGAGGGAGGTAGTAGTAAGGTGGTTAGTGTAAAATTCAAATGGTATGTATTATTTAACAGAACAGAATTTTTCATCCTATGCAGGTAGCTGTTGTAGGCCTAAGTCGGAACGACTGTGGCTATTGCAAGATAAGTTAAAAAAAGTATTTCTTAAAAACAATAGAATACTTTGTAAACTTATTTGTAATATAAGCAATTTTTTCTGGCGGCGTGTTTTTTTTGGGACTGTTTGGAGGTTTTTTTGCAATACACGTCACATGTTTAAAAGAAGGAAAAGGATTCGTGGGTTAGGATGCAGGCCTTTCAAAAGGGCGAAGAAGGCTTTTTTTTGGAACAGATTTATTTATGAATTACTGCGTTTTGGAATTGGGTGGAGGGACGTGTATAATTTTTATTCATTATAGAATGTGGATTGTAATTAGGGATTAGATTTGCCTTTTTTTTTTACTTGAAGTTTTTCGGGATTTTGTTATTTTGTTTTCAGTTTGCATTTTTTAATTAGAACACAGATTTTTAAACCAACTAATATGTTGTTGGTACTGGTGTTTACTCCACTATATGTTTCAAATTTTTGACCAGGAGATTCGGAAATTCGTGGATTTATGTTAAAACCCTATAAATTATTGGAGTACAGAAGACTTTTGGTGACAGGATGAATTGAAACATCACCAAAAGTTGAAGAAAGAAGACATCTGCAGGTAGGATTTGCAACATTTTTAATAATTTAACAAAAATTATTTCAAAAATGCCAATGTAATAGTTTTTTTTTTAAAACAGGCAAGTAAGTTAGAAGAAGGGGTTAGCTTTTATTAGAAATGTAGTATGCTTGCAATATTTTCAAGGTATTCGGAAAGCCACTAACAATGTAAACCGTTGCATTTGTGCCAATAGTCGTTGTGACATTTCTTTACTTTTTTGGGGGATACATGGATGCAGGCTTCCTGTTAAAGATTGCGTTATTCTCATTTCTTGGTAACTTTGCTTTTTCTTCAAGGTTTCCCAAAAATTAAAGAAGTTTGGGTGAGTTTTTCCAATAGATTTGTTAACGGCGTTGTGCCATCCCTCAATGGCGTAATTAGTCTTCGCCAGTGGCATAGCTATCCCTTAGGGGCACCCGTGGCGGTCCCTGTGTTTGCCGCCACGCTGCAGCATTGAAGAGCGGGGGCTTGTCGCCCTGCGACGGCTGCATTTTGGAGCAGGGGTGGTGATTTTTGCCTGAAACAGCAGGTAGGAGTGGGAGGCAGCCGCCACCCTCAAAACTTGTGCTGCCTGGGGCGCCCTGCCCCCTACGCCACTGGTCTTCGCACCACCCTCTAAGCAGGTCATGTAACAGTTCCACCAGTCAATTGGGAACCTTGTCTTCCTCCTGCGATCCGACCTGCTTAGATGGACAATCCATGTGTCATCAAAATAATTTAGTGAAGGGCCAATTTTTTCATTGTTTCGTGTAAAATAGACAGATTCAGTAATTGATAAGTAGTATTCATCTACACTGTTAGGTGACATGAAGCCTAAGGCTGTTAGTTTCTTCAATTGATATTATAGTTCACTGCCTGATATGTAGTCTTCAACCAAGGATGTTTTTTTATATTCACCAATATGCCTGTGAAAAGTGGAAAAAACTATTTTTGTTTCTGGGTATAATTTAGTAATGGTATTAATCATTGACAATTAAAAATTAATAATCACTTTTCTAGGACTTTTATTTAGAGTTTTAGGGGCCTGATTATGATGACGGGAAGACCGCCACCGACAGGCTGTCGGTGACAGTCTCTCTGCCATCGTGACCAAGTTTACCGACCGCCACATTTGTATGGTGGGTGGCTGTGTGGCGGTCCGAAAGACCGGCCGCCATGGATCCTACAGGCTCAAGGTGCATGTCGGTCCACGTCGGTCCATCTGAGGTGGAGTAATGCCTATAATGGTGGCGGTAGGCATTACGACGATCCTTTCCGCCGGCCCTTTCATGGCGGTGAACCCGCCATGAAAAGGCTGGTGGAAAGGAACATTGGGGATCCCCCTTACACCTTGGCCCCCAGACACGGAACCTGTGTGGCACCTATCGTGCCCCCCTACATATCCCTGCACCATGCGGCAGGCACCGCATGGTGCCTGCAACATAGTGCAGGGATATGTGCAGTGTCCCTTTTTTGCATTGCGGCGCGAGCTGCAGCCAGCAGCACCCGCCACAATGCACAATATAGGCATTGCGCCCACCGTGGTGATGGTCACATCAAAATGCTTGCTGCGGGCCGCCGACAGCTTGTCGGGCGGTCACAATCCCCGATAGGGTGGTGGGCAGACGTAAGTCCGCCCACCATTATAATCGGGACCCTAGTTTTTATTACTGACAAAAATTCAGGATAGGTTGAAGCTTGCTTATCAGGTAGTAAACTGTACACTAAAGGACCAGTGGTGTTATTAAAGTTGCCATGAATAGTGTATATTTGGATGAAGGGATAGGGGGACTTAAAGGTACCATTCATCATCTAAATAACACTATTCTCTAGTTTAGCAAGGTTACAGTGAGTGCTACAAATTTGAATTCGTTTTAGAGGGTTTTTGTTGTCATGCAAAAGCAAAGATTTGTTAATAAAAGTTACTGTCAATTCTTCTGGTTTGTTGATATCTGAGTAGGTTTGGGGTTTTACAGATTGAGAGTTACTTGACAGTTTTTGTCTCTGTATAATACAATGCAGATAAGGGATAGTAGGCATTGAACTAGCTACATGCATAGGTATGTTTTGGGAAACTTCCCTCAAAACTGAGCCACAAGGTTCATTGGAGGTGGATGCAAGGGTTTTCATTCGTTCAATATTTTGACAAACTTCAATCTCCATTGTAGAGGCAGAGTGGTTATGCTTGGTTGTTTTTTCAACACTGTCACCAAGAGTAAATGCTCTGCCTATGCAATGGGATGCAGAATACTGCACACTCCTCCAGTGACACCTGGGCTCAGTTAATTTCTCCTTACACTAAGGTGCCGATTACGATCCGGTAAAAACCGGGTACGAACCGTTGGACGGAGCACATTCCCCGTCCGACGCGTACCCGGTCGTCAAAATATACAAACATGGAATTACGATTCGCACGGAAACACCATTCCCGTACGAATCGACCGAACAAAATAAACGTACAAATGCGATCCGGGAAAGCGCCGACGTGACGTCGGGACGCACGCAGCCTGCCATTCACGAACCAGGAATTACGATTCGCACCGACGTCATCCCGCACGGTGAATATTTTCCGGCTGCCAAAAACTGCCGGGAAATCAGGACGACGCGAACAAGGAGGACCCGTATGCGACGGACAGACAGGACGACGCGAACAAGGAGGACCTGTACGCGACGGACAGACATGGACCCGAACCTACGTGTCATCCCGGCCGTCATAGCAGTCGACCTCCTCTACAGGTTACGACGCAGACGCCGCAGAAGGTCAGAACAACTCCCATGGGCAAAGGGGGGGGGGCAGGGGCAGGACACATAACCCCCACCCAAGTCACACAGCACACATGCCCTGGACATACCTGACCCTCAGGCCCTGGTCACTACGAGGGGGTGGGGGCGTGTCCAGCCAAGCCAGCGACCGCCACAACGGAAGTTCTTCACGACGCGAACCGGCAACACAACCATACAGGTACGTCCCGTACCCACGCCTTAAGAGCGTGGGTACGAGTCGTACCACGCCCACACCTACGTCACCCCAACAATTGCGGGACGGCACGTACCCATGTGGCAAAGGCCTGGGGACGGCCCGCACAAGCATTCCACAGCGTGGGTACGGCAATGTACGGACCGTACCCCCACCCGCGTATGCATGGAGCGTACCCCCCACCCCAACAGTGTAAGTACGACACGTACCCCCACCCGCGTACGTACGGAGCGTACCCCCACCCCAACAGTGTAAGTACGACCTGTACCCTCACCCGCGTACGCATGGAGCGTACCCCCCACCCCAACAGTGTAAGCACGACCCGTACCCTCACCCGCGTATGCATGGAGCGAACCCCCCACCCCAACAGTGTAAGTACGACCCGTACCCTCACCCGCGTATGCATGGAGCGTACCCCCCACCCCAACAGTGTAAGTACGACACGTACCCCCACCCGTGTACGTATGGAGTGGACCCCCCACCCCAACAGTGTAAGTACGACACATAACCCCACCCGCGTACGTACGGAGCATACCCCCCACCCCAACAGTGTAAGTACGACACGTACCCCCACCCGCGTACGTACGGAGCGTACCCCCACCCCAACAGTGTCAGTACGACACGTACCCCCACCCGCGTACGTACGGAGCGTACCCCCCACCTCAACAGTGTAAGTACGACACGTACCCCCACCCGCGTACGTACGGAGCGTACCCCCCACCCCAACAGTGTAAGTACGACCTGTACCCTCACCCGCGTACGCATGGAGCGTACCCCCCCACCCCAACAGTGTAAGTACGACCCGTACCCTCACCCGCGTATGCATGGAGCGAACCCCCCCACCCAACAGTGTAAGTACGACACGTACCCTCACCCGCGTATGCATGGAGCGTACCCCCCACCCCAACAGTGTAAGTACGACACGTACCCCCACCCGCGTATGTATGGAGCGGACCCCCCACCCCAACAGTGTAAGTACGACACGTACCCTCACCCGCGTATGCATGGAGCGAACCCCCCACCCCAACAGTGTAAGTACGACCCGTACCCTCACCCGCGTATGCATGGAGCGAACCCACACCCGTGTATGTTCGAAGCGTACATATTGTGAATTAGGAGGGGTGTGTGCAGAGTCCCCCCAGCAGTGCACAGACATATGAGGGGTGGGTGCCTATCACTCCCAGCAGTGCCCAGAGACAGGAGGGGCGTGTGCAGAGTCCTCCCAGCAGTGCCCAGACACAGGAGGGGTGTGTGCAGAGTCCCCCCAGCAGTGCCCAGAGACAGGAGGGGTGGGTGCCTATCACTCCCAGCAGTGCCCAGAGACAGGAGGGGTGTGTGCAGAGTCCTCCCAGCAGTGCCCAGAGACAGGAGGGGTGTGTGCAGAGTACCCCCAGCAGTGCCCAGAGACAGGAGGGGTGGGTGCCTATCACTCCCAGCAGTGCCCAGAGACAGGAGGGGTGTGTGCAGAGTCCTCCCAGCAGTGCCCAGACACAGGAGGGGTGTGTGCAGAGTCCCCCCAGCAGTGCCCAGAGACAGGAGGGGTGGGTGCCTATCACTCTCAGCAGTGCCCAGAGACAGGAGGGGTGGGTGCAGAGTCCTCCCAGCAGTGCCCAGAGACAGGAGGGGTGGGTGCAGAGTCCTCCCAGCAGTGCCCAGAGACAGGAGGGGTGTGTGCAGAGTCCTCCCAGCAGTGCCCAGAGACAGGAGGGGTGTGTGCAGAGTCCCCCCAGCAGTGCCCAGAGACAGGAGGGGTGGGTGCCTATCACTCCCAGCAGTGCCCAGAGACAGGAGGGGTGGGTGCAGAGTCCTCCCAGCAGTGCCCAGGGACAGGAGGGGTGTGTGCAGAGTCCCCCCAGCAGTGCCCAGAGACAGGAGGGGTGGGTGCCTATCACTCCCAGCAGTGCCCAGAGACAGGAGGGGTGGGTGCAGAGTCCTCCCAGCAGTGCCCAGAGACAGGAGGGGTGTGTGCAGAGTCCCCCCAGCAGTGCCCAGAGACAGGAGGGGTGGGTGCCTATCACTCCCAGCAGTGCCCAGAGACAGGAGGGGTGGGTGCAGAGTCCTCCCAGCAGTGCCCAGAGACAGGAGGGGTGTATGCAGAGTCCTCCCAGCAGTGCCCAGAGACAGGAGGGGTGTGTGCAGAGTCCTCCCAGCAGTGCCCAGAGACAGGAGGGGTGTGTGCAGAGTCCCCCCAGCAGTGCCCAGAGACAGGAGGAGTGGGTGCCTAACACTCCCAGCAGTGCCCATGGAACGCAAAGGGTGGAGTAGCCACAGATACCATGCCCACAAATGTCAGTCAGGTGCATAAAGACCCTGCAGTACATGTACCACATGTGTGCGAGGCTGGGAGTATACGCATGCATAGCGCCGAAAAGAAAACATGTCCACATGAAGTCATGTCAATAGTCCACACACACAAGTACTATGACTACCAAGGATGCCACGAATGATGCAGGTGGAGACATCGCTCAGCATGCATGTGCAAAGTTGAAGGAGTCCGTCACACACCCAGCTGATGTAGACACAGCTCAGCACCACATATTGGGAACACCCTGCAGGGAAGATGTCAGGGTACACAGAGGAAGGAATACACCTTGGGACAATTTCACCATGCAGCAACTGCGTACATGGACAGAGAAACCTAGCTAACACCGTGTGATGGCACACAGATACCAGGGTCCCCCCTATGACCAGCACACTACTACATTTCCCACACACCCAACACATGATTACCACCCAAAATCAGGTCGCAGCCCCACCAACAGCAACATCAGAAAAGCAGTAGTGTTCAAAGGAAACAAAAATGGCTTTAATCAGCATGATCTCAAATAGTGTGTCAGTAGAAAGTTCAATATTTACAAAGCCCATAGGGCAGTCCATGAGTCACAGCTGGATGGGGGACACAGTGGGATGCGTGTCCCCTAGCTTGCCTGCACAGTTACATTCCGTCGTCTTCCACAGGGGTGAGGGCATCATGTGGGGGGGAAGGAACAGGCACCGCAGGGACAGGAGGGCGAAGGGTAGGCGACGTGGGTGCAGGGATGGAGGACTCCACCACAGGGGGTGGGGCAGGGCCAAAGGTGGATTCTAGGAGCGTGCTGCACACCTTTGCAAGGTCCTCCAGGGACTCCCCTGCACCCGAAGGAACCACAGGCCCCAAGGAGGGGGGGGGGTGTAGGAGAGTAGGGTCTGCAATCCTATGATCACCCAGATTTTTTGCTTTTGCTTCATTGGTTTACGACTTTCCCTGGCTGTGGGCCTGCCAATCAGACCCACAGCCTAGCTGTTCTCTCTCGAGATTAACACACATGTACATTAGGTGCATCCACCAATTGGAACTGGGCCGCCTTATCAGTCCCTGTATCAGCATACCAGGTATCCAGGGCATCGGTGTACCCAGGGCCTACCAGGGGCTGCAGCATGTATTATGCCACCCCTGGATGGCCACCCAAATCTGACACAACTGGCTGCACGACAGCTGGGGCAAGGTGGTGTAATCACCCGTTGCTGTAGGTGTAGTATTCCTATACCTAACCCTAAAATGGACACATGGATTCCTATCAGTCACTCCTATGGCAGGCCTTATCAATCCTGAAGGCAGAGTGCTGGGAATCATGTGAGATGGTGCTCTGGCGCGAGCTGAGCCCGTCGACGGCTTGCGGAACCAAGTCCTAATAGCTGTTCCATGGTGACGCGTGCCATCTACCTTAAAATGCATTATAATCCTCGCGGTTATTTGCTAACTTTGGCATCGCATCACCCAAACATGTCGAGTAAGGTGTCATACGAATTGGAATACGAACCCCTCGCCAATTCTGGCGACGGGGTTAGCATTCCACCCTTCTAGAGGGACACGACATGGAAGTAACCTTGAACCCCGGTTAAAGTTGACTCAAGCCTCAGCGTCACAAAATGGATGCTGCCACCAGACACAAGTCTGACCTCCTGCTGCTGGGAGACCTTCCAGCGAGGGGAGCTTGGACAAAGGGTTTCCTGTCGAGGGCGGTGTTAGCACCATCCCAGACAGGGTTTGTGTATCCCAGGTAGGCAGGGCTGAAAGGAAGGTGATTGCAAGTGGCACCCCGGTGCTCACTGTGCATAGCCCGGCTCAAACCAGTTTCGGGGGCACCCCAGCCCCTGAGCTGGGGCGAAGCCGGACAAAGGATAGGGGTGTAACCACCCCCCTCCTGGTCCCACCCATAGGTAATACCTAGTCACGGGCCAGCCCCTTTTCCTAGTATAAAGGTAGGAGCGAGTCCCCTTCCCAAATTGGATAATTCTGAATCTTGAACTACTTTCCACGAAAGGAACTCTTGACTTTTTCTGAAGACTCTCCCTTGTGGCTAAGGAGTTGCCACCCTGCACCAGCAGGCACCACCTAAGCGCTTGCGGTTTGCTGTACGTCTCTCCTACGGATCAAGACTGCCCAACTCGACGAGACCCGGATTCCCCGCCATCTCTGACCTCTACCTACATCGTCAGCCCAGCTGAGATTCGTGGGTGTGACGAGACCTGCGGGACCGGCCATCTTCAGAACCTGCACAACGCTTATCTAGCACGACCACCGAGGGACCCTCGAGTGAGTGCACCGAGGGTTTGAGAAGCCCTAACCCTGAGCAGCTCCAGCACCGACGTCTGCCTCCCCAGCATCCACGAGATCTGCGTGGGGGCCCTTCTGCTCCTTGCTGCTCACCGCGTTGTCCGGCCACTCGCCGTCGGCTAGTGGCCCTCTTCACGACGCACCACGACAGTTTTTCATCACTGGTCTGGTTGCTCCAGACTGGCCCTTGCTCCCCTTCAACAGAGGAGTACCCCGGACCCTCCTGGTCCACTCCAGACGCCATCTTGACTCCACCACGTGGGCTTGCCTCTGCCAAGACCTGCTGCCCCACTCCTGGGCCCAGCATCATCGACAGCAGACACCTTCGTGGGACAGCTCGCCCTCCATCCTGGTCGCCGCCGCACCTCCTGGTCCGAGGAACAGCCGAGTCCGACGTCACCCACTCACCTGGTCGAGGTGACTTCATCCGGTACCTTCCTGGTGCCCACACGATCGCTGGCTAGCGGTTGAGAACTGAGTCCCCTCTGCTTTCAGGTTTCCTTCATCACCGATCCAGGCTTGGATCTCGCTGAACATCGACACTGGTCGCCTGCCAGCAACTTCTTCTTTCAGGCTCCCGAGACTACAACGAGGACTCCCGACATCTTGCTGAACCCCACGCAGCCGCAGCCTCTGGGCTAGGTAACTCGAGCATCTCGGTGCTCCATCGTAGGTTCACTCTACAAGTGTCCAGCTCCTTTTCCGTTTAGTCCAACTGATCGGATTCCTCCGGAATCAGTAACTTTAGACTCTCTAACATCTCCCATTCCACTTGCAGTGTATATGGTTTCGTGCCCTTCGGGCATTTGTGTAAATTGTGCAACTAGAAGTATTTTCCCAAGAGTTTTGTATTGTGCTTAGCTCCCTGACTCATAAAGAGCCAGGGTAGTCTTGTTATAAATAAATATCCTTTATTTTCATAACAACTTGTGTGGTGTCCTTTCACCTGGTGTTCAAAGGGTATATGTGATGGTAAACAGCTGGCTTAACACGCCCTCTAGAGTTTAGCCTGAAGACTGCTCTTGTCCACGCTACTAGGATAGCTGGTCTACAAGGTTGACTTACAACCAATCATCAATAAGGGTCGTTTGGAATGATACACAGTGATCACTAGAATAGTGAGCACTACATATCAGGCCAACTTCTCACATTGGTGAGCAGCGGTTGGGATTTGAGCTTGCTGTTGTTTTACCACACACGTATCCTAAGAATATCAAGTTGAAAGATCACATAAGTACCCAGGTACATATAACTTAACTTAGAATACTCGGAGTTCTACTGAACCAGCTGTTATAGTGAAACAGGGACTAGCACACCCTGACTATAACTCTTAGCAAGGGATCAGTAGGGAAACACATAGTGTAGGTAGGTGCATCACTTACACCTCACTAGAAAGCATGTCGGTCCGCGGAGAATCTGCAGAGACTCCCTTAGTGGTCATTGACCCTCCACAGGTCATGTCACGATATGCAGCTCTTAGCTTCACGGAGATGAGACAACTGTGTGCCTCCAGGAAGTTAAAACAGGGTTCTAACCCTACAGTCCCATTCCTGATAGGTCTCTTAGAGACTTATGATGCTAGAAGGGCTCTTAACGTAGGCCCCTCTAACCCAGATGGGAACATGCCCCCCTTAGAGGGAACCCTTGGTGACCCAGACCTCGGCCTCCATACAGAGGAGGAAGAAGAGGAGGAATTATCAGGAGACGAGGCAGACAAAGGTCCAGTAGTAGTCGGCAGGCTCACGAGGACCAACTTAAGCAGGCATGAGAATGGAACTGGGGGAGCCCCGGGCCCACGCTCAAGCAGGCTTAACCTTGGGAACGGACGAGCTAGGTCTCTCTCGAGAGGCCCTAACAGATCTGTTCGAACACATGTCTCTCAGGCATTTTCTCAGAGAGGAATGACGTCCCCTCAGAGAAGGGAGCACGAAGCGAAGATGAGGGAAGTCAATCTGAGGATCGAGCGGGAAGAACTTGCCCTCGCCAAAGAAAGACTTGCCTTGGCCCGAGAGCAGAAATTGAGTGGGTTAGACCCCACTGGTGGCAGCATTCTCATTAGAGAGAAAGACAGGGGTATAGACACTAGACACCTGAGTAAAATAGTGCCCCCCTTTAAACAAGGGGACGACATCCACAAGTGGATAACTGCTTTGGAGAGGGCCTGCACTGTCCAGTGCGTCCCCCCAAGTCAGTGGGCAGCTATACTGTGGCTCTCCTTTGAAGGTAAAGGACGAGACAAGCTCCTCACTACGAGAGCTGAGGATGCTAACAACTACCAAGTCCTGAAAAATACACTGATTGATGGGTTCGGCTTAACCACTGAGCAGTACAGGTTGCTGTTCAGAGACACCCAGAAAATTCAGTCTCAGGATTGGACTGACTTTGTCGATTGTGCCACTAAGGCTTTGGAAGGCTGGTTGCTGGGTAGCAAGGTTACTGATTACACAGGATTGTACAATCTTATCATGAGAGAACAGATTTTAAACAACTGTCAGAACCAATTGTTGCATCAGCACCTTGTCGACTCAGAGCTGACCTCTCCCCAAGAATTGGGAAAGAAGGCAGACAGATGGGTCAGAACAAGGGTCAAGCAGAACCAGACTCAGAACCAGGGTGGTCAGAAGAAAGCAGACCAAAAGGGTAGTAACAAGAACGAACAAAATGACCAGAAGTCTTCGACAGGTCCCCAACAAACCAAAGAGGGTGGGGGTCAGGCTTCACAGAAGAAGAAGACTCAGGAAGGCCAGTCAAAAAGGTGATGCCAATACTGTAAAAGTAAGACTCACTGGTTTAGTGAGTGCACCAAGAAAGGAGGGCAAACTCCTGCCACTGCAGCCCCTAAGGCACCTGCACCCCCAGTACAGTCAGCAGTGGTAGTGCGCCTCCCAAGGCATTAGTTGGGTTAACCTTGGGAACTGAGGGGTGTGACGACTTAGTTGGCACGCTCACTCAGGCCGTCCTGATTCTGTACAGGGGATATGGATATGTCCCCTGATGCCAGTCCCAATACTTTGGGCAAATACAGGCAGACGCCTTTGATCAATGGAAAAGTGGCTCAGGCCTACAGGGACACTTGTGCCAGTGTCACAATGGTGACACCTAACTTTGTGGACCCTGGACAGATCATGCTAGGTACCGATTACCTAGTGACCAATGCCAGCAATGTCACTACCAATCACAGTATGGCAGTTGTTGATTTCTCCTGGGGAGGGGTAAGTGGCCCAAAGAAAGTTGTGGTTAGTTCAGACCTCCCCGTAGAATGTCTGTTGGGCAATGATTTGGAAACGTCACAATGGTCAGAAGTGGAGCAGAGGACTCACATGGAAATGTTAGGCTTGCCAGCACATGTCCTTGCTGTGACCAGGTCACAGGCCAAAAGATGCCCCACTGAACAGGTGCTGGATCCTGGAAGAACGGACCAGACACCATCCAAGAAAAGGAGCAGTAAGGGTAAGGCCTCGCCTTCCCCCTTGCCCCAGGTCGTGGATCAAGTCTCTGAGGAGGCTGACCTTAAAGAACTGAGGGAAACTGAGCCAAAAGAGCTTGAACCTGGTCAGGTTGAGTTTCTGGGCTCAGGGGGACCCTCTAGGGAAGACCTGGGGAAGGCACAGTTAGACTGCCCCTCACTTGAACCCCTCAGACAGCAGGCTGCTGCTGAGGCTGCAGGGAACGCCACAGGTACCCACAAAGTGTACTGGGACGATGGACTCCTGTACTCCGAGGCAAGAGACCCCAAGCCTGGCGCGACCAGGAGGCTGGTCGTCCCCTTGTCTCTGAGAGGTTTCCTCCTTACCTTGGCCCACGAGATTCCCCTTGCAGGTCACTTAGGCCAGAATAAGACTTGGGACAGAATTGTTCCACACTTTCACTGGCCCCACATGTCCGAAGATACGAAGGAGTTTTGTCGCTCCTGTGTCACTTGCCAAGCCAGTGGTAAGTCAGGTGGCACGACAAAGGCCCCCCTCATACCACTGCCGGTGGTGGGGGTACCCTTTGAACGAGTGGGGATCGACATTGTCGGACCAATGGAACCCCAGACAGCATCAGGGCACAAGTTTATACTGGTGGTGGTGGACCACGCCACCAGGTATCCTGAAGCTATTCCCCTTAGGACCACTACAGCACCTGTTGTGGCACGGCCCTAGTTGGAGTGTTCTCCAGAGTGGGCTTCCCTAACGAGGTTGTCTCTGACAGAGGTGCAAACTTCATGTCGGGATATCTGACTGCCATGTGGAAGGAGTGTGGTGTCAACTACAAGTTCACCACACCCTATCACCCACAATGCAATGGGCTTGTTGAGAGATTCAACAGGACCCTGAAAGGGATGATTCATGGACTACCTGAAAAGCTTCGGCGGAGATGGGATGTCCTGATACCCTGCCTCTTGTTCGCCTACAGAGAGGTCCCGCAGAAGGGGGTTGGCTACAGCCCTTTTGAACTTCTGTTCGGACATCCTGTAAGGGGACCCCTTTGTTTGGTAAAGGAAGGATGGGAGAGACCTCTCAAAAAGCCGGCATCAAACATTGTGGACTATGTGCTCGGTCTCCGCTCGCGGATGGCTGAGTACATGGAAAAGGCATCTAAAAACCTTGAGGCGAGCCAAGAATTACAAAAAGCTTGGCACGACCAAAAGGCTGTCCTGACTGTGTATCAGCCTGGACAGAAGGTGTGGGTGCTGGAGCCAGTGGCCCCAGCAGCACTCAAAGACAAATGGTCTGGGCCCCACACGATCATTGAGCAAAAGGGAGAGGTCACCTACTTGGTAGACCTGGGAACTCCCCGGAGCCCCCACAGGGTGCTCCATGTAAACCGGCTCAAGGCATATGTCGACAGGGAGGGCATGGGCTTGCTCATGGCCACAGATGAGGGACAGGAGGAGGAGAGTGACCCTCTCCCAGACCTGCTCTCTCAGAACCCTGACGATGGGTCAGTAGATGGTGTTGTCTTTTGTGGCAGCCTCTCTGGACATCAACAAAAGGATTGTAAACAGGTTCTTCAATCCTTCCGACATATGTTCTCTCTGACACCCAGTCAGACCAATTGGTGTACCCATGAGGTCGACACTGGGGACAGTCGGCCAGTAAAGAGTAAAATCTATCGACAGCCTGATCATGTCAGAGACTGCATCAAGACAGAGGTGCAGAAAATGTTGGAGCTGGGAGTCATTGAGCCCTCGGACAGCCCCTGGGCTAGTCCAGTAGTTCTCGTGCCAAAGCCTCACACCCAGGGCGGTAAGAAAGAAATGAGGTTTTGCGTAGACTACAGAGGCCTCAATGCAGTCACTAAGACTGACGCCCACCCAATACCAAGAGCAGATGAACTTATAGACCGGTTGGCTTCGGCCAACTACTTAAGTACATTTGACCTGACAGCTGGGTATTGGCAAATCAGGTTAGCTGAGGAGGCCAAGCCCAAAACCGCATTTTCTACCCCGGGTGGGCATTATCAGTTCGTGGTAATGCCCTTTGGTTTGAAAAATGCACCTGCCACCTTCCAAAGGCTGGTGAATCAAGTTCTCACTGGGTTGGACGACTTCTGTGCGGCGTATCTGGACGATATCGCTGTCTTTAGCCCCACCTGGGAGGATCACCTGGTCCACCTGAGGAAAGTGTTAGAGGCTCTGCAAAAGGCAGGCCTCACTATCAAGGCCACTAAGTGCCAGATAGGGCAGACACAGGTTGTATACCTGGGCCACCTTGTAGGTGGAGGCCAGGTTCAGCCATTGGAGAGCAAGATACAGGCCATCCAGGACTGGGCTCCTCCAACCACCCAGACTCAGGTTCGAGCTTTCTTGGGCCTGACTGGTTATTACCGGAAATTTGTCAGAAATTATGGATCCATTGTGACCCCGCTAAACGATCTGACAAGTAAAAAGATGCCAAAAAAAGTTCAGTGGACAGCAAGCTGTCAAAAGGCATTCGATGACCTAAAGCAGGCCATGTGCACAGCACCTATCCTAAAGAGTCCAGACTACTCCAAAACATTCATTGTCCAAACAGACGCTTCGGAGTTGGGTGTGGGAGCTGTTCTATCTCAGCTGAATTTTGATGGTCATGACCAGCCCATAGCTTTTATTAGCAGGAGGCTGACCCCCAGAGAGAAGAATTGGTCAGCTATTGAGAGGGAGGCCTTTGCTGTGGTTTGGGCCCTGAAGAAGTTGAGGCCATACTTGTTTGGCACTCACTTCAAGATTCAGACCGACCATAAGCCCCTCTTGTGGCTAAATCAAATGAAGGGTGAAAACCCCAAACTACTTAGGTGGTCCATTTCCCTACAGGGGATGGACTTCACAGTGGAGCATAGACCTGGCACTGATCATGGCAATGCAGATGGGCTCTCCAGGTATTTCCACTTAGAGCAAGAAGACTCACCTGGTCAAGGTTAGCTTATTGTCCCAAAGTTTGGGGGGGGGTCATGTAGGAGAGTAGGGTCTGCAATCCTATGATCACCCAGATTTTTTGCTTTTGCTTCATTGGTTTACGACTTTCCCTGGCTGTGGGCCTGCCAATCAGACCCACAGCCTAGCTGTTCTCTCTCGAGATTAACACACATGTACATTAGGTGCATCCACCAATTGGAACTGGGCCGCCTTATCAGTCCCTGTATCAGCATACCAGGTATCCAGGGCATCGGTGTACCCAGGGCCTACTAGGGGCTGCAGCATGTATTATGCCACCCCTGGATGGCCACCCAAATCTGACACAACTGGCTGCACGACAGCTGGGGCAAGGTGGTGTAATCACCCGTTGCTGTAGGTGTAGTATTCCTATACCTAACCCTAAAATGGACACATGGATTCCTATCAGTCACTCCTATGGCAGGCCTTATCAATCCTGAAGGCAGAGTGCTGGGAATCATGTGAGATGGTGCTCTGGCGCGAGCTGAGCCCGTCGACGGCTTGCGGAACCAAGTCCTAATAGCTGTTCCATGGTGACGCGTGCCATCTACCTTAAAATGCATTATAATCCTCGCGGTTATTTGCTAACTTTGGCATCGCATCACCCAAACATGTCGAGTAAGGTGTCATACGAATTGGAATACGAACCCCTCGCCAATTCTGGCGACGGGGTTAGCATTCCACCCTTTTAGAGGGACACGACATGGAAGTAACCTTGAACCCCGGTTAAAGTTGACTCAAGCCTCAGCGTCACAAAATGGATGTTGCCACCATACACAAGTCTGACCTCCTGCTGCTGGGAGACCTTCCAGCGAGGGGAGCTTGGACAAAGGGTTTCCTGTCGAGGGCGGTGTTAGCACCATCCCAGACAGGGTTTGTGTATCCCAGGTAGGCAGGGCTGAAAGGAAGGTGATTGCAAGTGGCACCCCGGTGCTCACTGTGCATAGCCCGGCTCAAACCAGTTTCGGGGGCACCCCAGCCCCTGAGCTGGGGCGAAGCCGGACAAAGGATAGGGGTGTAACCACCCCCCTCCTGGTCCCACCCATAGGTAGGACCTAGTCACGGGCCAGCCCCTTTTCCTAGTATAAAGGTAGGAGCGAGTCCCCTTCCCAAATTGGATAATTCTGAATCTTGAACTACTTTCCACGAAAGGAACTCTTGACTTTTTCTGAAGACTCTCCCTTGTGGCTAAGGAGTAGCCACCCTGCACCAGCAGGCACCACCTAAGCGCTTGCGGTTTGCTGTACGTCTCTCCTACGGATCAAGACTGCCCAGCTCGACGAGACCCGGATTCCCCGCCATCTCTGACCTCTACCTACATCGTCAGCCCAGCTGAGATTCGTGGGTGTGACGAGACCTGCGGGACCGGCCATCTTCAGAACCTGCACGACGCTAATCTAGCACGACCACCGAGGGACCCTCGAGTGAGTGCACCTAGGGTTTGAGAAGCCCTAACCCTGAGCAGCTCCAGCACCGACGTCTGCCTCCCCAGCATCCACGAGATCTGCGTGGGGGCCCTTCTGCTCATTGCTGCTCACTGCGTTGTCCGGCCACTCACCGCGTGGGCTTGCCTCTGCCAAGACCTGCTGCCCCACTCCTGGGCCCAGCATCATCGACAGCAGACACCTTCGTGGGACAGCTTGCCCTCCATCCTGGTCGCCGCCGCGCCTCCTGGTCCGAGGAAAAGCTGAGTCCGACTTCACCCACTCACCTAGTCGAGGTGACTTCATCCGGTACCTTCCTGGTGCCCACACGATCGCTGGCTAGCGGTTGAGAACTGAGTCCCCTCTGCTTTCAGGTTTCCTTCATCACCGATCCAGGCTTGGATCTCGCTGAACATCGACACTGGTCGCCTGCCAGCAACTTCTTCTTTCAGGCTCCCGAGACTACAACGAGGACTCCCGACATCTTGCTGAACCCCACGCAGCCGCAGCCTCTGGGCTAGGTAACTTGAGCATCTCGGTGCTCCATCGTAGGTTCACTCTACAAGTGTCCAGCTCCTTTTCCGTTTAGTCCAACTGATCGGATTCCTCCGGAATCAGTAACTTTAGACTCTCTAACATCTCCCATTCCACTTGCAGTGTAAATGGTTTCGTGCCCTTCGGGCATTTGTGTAAATTGTGCAACTAGAAGTATTTTCCCAAGAGTTTTGTATTGTGCTTAGCTCCCTGACTCATAAAGAGCCAGGGTAGTCTTGTTATAAATAAATATCCTTTATTTTCATAACAACTTGTGTGGTGTCCTTTCACCTGGTGTTCAAAGGGTATATGTGATGGTAAACAGCTGGCTTAACACGCCCTCTAGAGTTTAGCCTGAAGACTGCTCTTGTCCACGCTACTAGGATAGCTGGTCTACAAGGTTGACTTACAACCAATCATCAATAAGGGTCGTTTGGAATGATACACAGTGATCACTAGAATAGTTAGCACTACATATCAGGCCAACTTCTCACAGGGGGGGTCAGAGGGATGGGTTGCAGCGCCACTGGGGGAGGGTGTGGACAGGGGGGGGGGGGACTCAAGCACCCTGACCGTGGACTTCCTTGACCGCTTGCGGGGTGGTGTCACTGTGGGGCTCAGGGACAGAGCGGCCATGAAGGAGTCTTTGGGGGAGATGTGGCCAGGAGAGCTGTGGGGAGGGGATTTGGAGGGAGTGGATTGGGTGGAATGCGGACTCCCACTCTGGCTGCGTGTCACACGTTTGCCCCCTGACCCAGTGGGTGTGCCTACTACACCCTGTGTGTGCGTGTCAGGAGGTGTGCGGCGGACCTTCCCTGCTGGTGTGGTGCCTGTGTCTGTTGTGGTGGGTGCATGCTGACGTCTGGGTGTATGTGGGACAGACATGGGAGTGGGAAGTGTGGAAGGGGCAGGGGTAGGGGATGGGACGTAGCGCTGCAGGAGACCCACTGCTGCAGTCAGTGTCGAGTCTATGGACCTCAGCAAGTTGCGTTGGTCAGCCTGCGATGAATGAATGCCCTCCAAGTATGCCTCCATGTTGTTGAGGACCTGGCTATGGGCATGGAGGACATTAAGGATCGCAGTCTGACCAACCTGCAACTGCCGCTGGATGTCCACAGACTCGGCATTGGCGGCAGCAGTGGAAACAAGGGCAGGGGGTGCGGTGCCTGGCAGGAAGGAGACATGCGGTGACTGGGCACGCTGGGAAGGGACACGAGCACGTGGGAGGCGGCTGATGCCAATGGAGGGGGTGGTGCGAGATGTAGGGCTGCTGTCAGATGGTGGTGCAGCCACCGCCCACTCGGAGAGATCATCCTCGGACCCGTCAGCTTCATACTCTGTTGTGCCAGTCGACAGGTCCCCGACTTCACTCTCCTCCGCCTCAGTCCCACTCGATGTGCCAGCCACGATGTCACCGCTGGCACTGGTGCTCGGTCCCTCTGCGCCGTCTGTGTCCATGTCTCCCTCCGTGTCCCCCGACGATGCTGTGGGCAGGGTGAAGATACAGAAATTAATCATACACCTGTATACATATGTCACATGAGTCCAATCTACTTAGGTTACAGTGCATAGCCTGAAACAAAAGAAGAGTTACAACTACAAAACAAGGTACATATGTAGGCCCTGCAAGACACAGTTGTTTGACCCACCATGCCACGGAAAAACTATGGAGAGCATGACACAATAGCAAATGAGATGACATGGAATTTTGACTGAGGAGCAAGGCCCTGGGGACAATCCAGCACTGCATCTGCACCACACAGCGTGGCAGGAAATAGGGATGAGCAGGGACCATAGCCAGGAACTAGAGGCACATGCAGCATAGGTAATACTGATAACATGCCCACCCTGATTGGCACACTGCACCTTGAGTGTATGTCCAGACAAACATCACACACTGGCCAGTCCTAGCAAGGAGATTTCAGGTCTTGACATGTAGGCCATGCCCGCACCACCCATCCCCTACATGAGACAATTCTTTGGAGACACAGGAAGCACGTACATCTCTTAGTCTGGGTTAAATACACATGGGATGCAAAAATTCAATATTGCACACAAAATACCCAAGGTGCGCCTGTCCAAATAATCATGTACAAATGGGCATCATCAGATGATTGTAACAAGACACACAGGCAATGGCCACCGTGAGTATGTACTTGGAAAATCAGGTCAGGCTGGACAGTGGACACTTGTACTACATTTCACGTCAATATACATGGTGCCAGGGGACAATGGCACAGAACACAACCTATGCTGTAGACACAGAGATTGTCGACATTTTCGGATTACACACATGATACCTAGGTAAAGATGCCCCTGGGGACAGTAGTGGCCACACAACTCCATGCTCCTGAATGGGAATGACTGCAACACACGCTAACATCCCTGCACTATGCGTACCGCACACTCATGCACATCATGTCACAGGCCACCACATAGGACATGCGTGCTGGAAGGCCTCGCACTTGAGAGATTAACTCCCATGTCTGGACTCAGCATTAGTGCCAACTGACATGGAACCCACAAGTCCAGAACTGGACAGGGCACAGGCAAGGTCCCAAAACCTGTTACACACCACCCCCACACATGATGCTGCAGGCATAGTACACTTGGAGAAGGTGCCAGGCTACATAACCTTGTGACGGAGTGACTACACACAGACCAGGGAACACATTGCAAGGAGGGGAAGGGAGGCAGGAGAGCACTGCAATACTGTGGGTAACAGGATCTGCACAGCACCATAAAACCCTGGCAGTGTATCCATGGAACAGTGCACGTACAAATGCTGGTGAAACACAACAAACACACATGTACCTACCCCCTTCCTGCTGCTGCATCTGCTGTAGGCGCCTGTCCAAGTCTGGAAAGACCACCGCCAGCACACGCTTGTGGATGTGGGAGAGACGGTGGTGCCCGAGGTTCTTATGGCTCTCAGGTGAGTCCCCCAGCAGGACCCGTGCGATCCTCCGCGTCCAGCACCGGATATCCTGCCAGCGTTTCCTCACCTGGGACAGGCGCCGCTTCCGACCATCCGCACTCCTCACGGCGCTGACGGCGGTCAGCCATATGTGCTCCTTGGCAGAGGCGTCTACCTGTGAGGATGAACAAGTGACACTACATCAATACACCTGGCACATGTCACAGAGACACATATTAGAACACATTTGCTGTTTACAACAAGGCATAGTATGCATCCAACGCATTGCACCTTTGTCATAGGGACATGATCCTCGGGGGAAGGCCAAAAGCAGTACGTGCCATTGAAAGGACACCGGTGGAATGAGGGCAACTACACAATCAATGATCCAGGCTCACACTGTGCATCACACCCACCCCTACTGTATCTGGGCACTGCTGGGAGTGATAGGCACCCACCCCTCCTGTCTCTGGGCACTGCTGGGAGTGATAGGCACCCACCCCTCATATGTCTGGGCTCTGCTGGGGGGACTCTGCACACACCCCTCCTGTCTCTGGGCACTGCTGGGGGGACTCTGCACACACCCCGCCTGTCTCTGGGTACTGCTGGGGGGACTCTGCACACACCCCTCCTGTCTCTGGGCACTGCTGGGGGGACTCTGCACACACCCCTCCTGTCTCTGGGCACTGCTGGGGGGACTCTGCACACACCCCTCCTGTCTCTGGGCACTGCTGGGAGACATCAGGTATTCCCCCCCTGGGACCCCCCCTACAGTACATAGCATGTGTGTCACACCTGGACACAATGGCAGAAGTCACAGTCACAAAAAAGGGACACAGTCTGTGCCAGTGGACACTGCACTCACCTGATAACCTGGTCGCCCATACAGCATGGGGTACTGTGGGAGGATCACATCCACCAAAGCCATGTTCTCCTCCAGGGTGAATGGCTGTGACCTCTCCACAGCCCTTGACATGGTTCCAGGGAATCAGTAGCAGCAGCTGGGTCGTGGAATACAGAGATGTGCAGGCAAGTGCTCCCTCATGGGACCTGGCTGCCTTATATCTGCCTTGCTGGCCCATTTCATGCACAGGAGTGCAGAGTGATTGGTCACTCACATTTGCATCCTATGTTTTCTCCAATCCCTTCAAACCTAGCAGTCAGTGGGTTCTTATTCTGTTTTTTTCTTCAGCATGATGTCAACCCCACAAACACATTGCAACAAAGTACATTAATTCCAACTGACTTCTGCTGTGCACCTTCCAGAACAAAATCAAAGTTTAAACTTGGTCTCCATGACAACCAGCATGCATGTAGGCCTTAATACTTGTCCCTCATGTGTCCCCTATGTAATTTTGAGCTTCACACACAGGTACGGTGCATTCCGGGGCCCTAGGGCACCCCAAATGCATAGCAACGGCCCCGTACACGCGTGCGTACGTTCACTATCACTATGGGTGTCCTCGCGTATGCGTACTCGTAGTGGTACGGCCCGTACACACGCCTGTACGCTCACTATCACTACGTGTACGCATACGCGAGGACACCCATAGTGATAGGGAGCATACAGGCGTGTGTACGGGCCGTACCACTACGAGTACGCATACTCGAGGACACCCATAGTGATAGGGAGCGTGCAGGCGTGTGTACGGGCCGTACCACTACGAGCACGCAAACGCGAGGACACCCATAGTGAAAGTGAACGTAGGCACGCGTGTACGGGCCATACCACTATGAGTGTTCTTGCGTATGCGTACTCGTAGTGATACGGACCGTACACATGCCTGTACGCTCACCATCACGATGGGTACACATACGGCAGCACTCCCATAGTGATACGGGAAGGTACACAGGCCCTCTTAGCAGAAGTACGGTGTTTTTCACACATCACAGTGGTGACAGGCAGCACACAGGAAGGAATAGGGCTGACATACTTGTCCATGGATGGACATCAAGGCATTGTCTGGGCAGTACTACATGTGTGGGGCACAGGTGTGAAAGGCTGTGATGTGGCACAATACTCCTGAGTGGAGAAGGCACCAGATGTATGATGAGATGTGTACATATGTAATGTGTGACGGTGCAATGTGTGCCAGGCATGCCCTTGACTCCTTTGACATGTGTGCATGTCGTACTGCACACTTGGCATGAGCGTCACTGGCATGGCACGGACACCAACACACGGAAGTGTCCCCTGAGGCCCGGTACAGGGGTTACCACACCTGACATGTCACTACCCACGGTGCACGATGTGACTATGTCATGTATGTGTGGGAGGTTCACATTAGGTAGATGTTTGAGCTCCCTCAAAAGCTGCAGCCGTTGCAGCAACCAACATGTGTCTGTGTGTGTGTAGATGGCCATGGCACACTGTTCCGCACACCATGCCACATGTGGTATCGGATGTGAGGTACGTATGTATGCATGGGACACGGAGTAGCGTAACAAGGACATGTCTGCATCCTCTCTATGAATGTGTGGTGAGTCATGACATGTGCACCTTCATGGCAAGGTGTGTGGGCTGTCCTAGTGTAATGTCATGTGACCTGTGGCTCTAGTGTTCCGCTACCAGTCTCTGCAATCGACATCCTACTTCTGCTGATGTGTGGGTGTATGTCACTCCTGTCTTGCGTCTGGCTGTTCACTTGCACTGGGACACAGCTAATCCCATGCCATGGCATGTGGAGGTTCTCAATCTGCGTGTGTAGCTGGGTCTTGGTAGGAGTGTCACCTGCCAGCCATACGTGTCCAGGGCATGTGGCACATACCTGACTCCGTATGTCGCATATGTGTATAGACAGATTAACATGTGCTCAGGACAAATTATTTGTTGTTGTGGTGCACTCACTCTTCCTTGTCACTTCCAAATTACTGCAGAGCGCCGCCTCTTCCCCGACCAATTCCGGACTTGGCTGCCATGCGGGAGAATGATTGTATCCGGTGCTACCGCTTCCCCCAACGGTTGATTCTGGATTTGACGGCGAGACTGGCACCACACCTGCAACCGCTGCACAGGTATCCTACGGCACTGACACCCAAGCTGAAGGTAATGGCAGCCCTACATTTTCTAGCCACGGGTACCTTTCAAAATACCATAGCTCATGTGGGTGGCATGTCCCAGAGCATGTTCTGCCGTGTGCTGCATGATTTCTTAGAGGCCATGTTGATTCACCTGGATGACTTCACACATTTTCCTACCCCTGAAATGTTGACTGGGGTCAAGCGTGGATTCTATGCCCTGGGAGGGATGCCCCATGTCATTGGGTCCATAGATGGGACACATGTTGCTTTGGTACCACCACACGCACAGGAGGTAGCGTACCGGAATCGCAAGCACTACCACGCCATCAATGCCCTTGTGGTGTGTCTGTCCAACATGGTGATTTCACATGTCTGTGCTCGTTTCCCAGGATCAGCACACGATGCCTACATCATGAGGCGTAGCAGGATGCCTGAAATGATGACGCAGCTGCGCAACGAACGAGCATGTGTTGTTGGTGGGTACAGTCTGTCTGTCCTGTATTTTGCGTAGACTTCCAGCACGACCGCTTCTCCTGTTCTAACGATGTCCATGTGCTTCCCATTTAGGGGACGCTGGCTATCCCAACATGCCATGGCTGATCACACCTCTCCGCAACCCCATCAAGCCGGCCCAGCTCCGCTACAACACCGCCTATGGCCGGACAAGGCGAGTGATAGAGAGGACGTTTGGCCTGCTGAAGAGCCGATTCAGGTGCCTACACAAGACCGGCGGCGCACTCCCATATGCCCCGGCGAAGGTCTGCAAAATCTTCATGGTCTGCTGCATGCTGCACAACATGGCAGTTGAGAAAGCTGTGCCACTCATCCTGGATCAAGATGACAAGGACCATCCACCCGTGGAGGACGAAGGGCTTGGCAATGGGGCTAGTGATGTGGAGGATGTGGAGCCGCAAGAGGACATCCGGACTCGGCTCATACACGACTTCTTTGCTTAGTGGTGAGTACCAGTGTCTGAGTGTGCACGCATTGGTCCCCGTGTGGCATGTGTTGTGATGTGTGTCTCCACCTGCATGTATGGCACGTGAGTCAGAGGTGTGTGTGGGTGTGTCACTGGAGTGATGGTGCCAGTGATGGTTGTATTTCCCCAGTCATAATTGTGACCTAGCATGTTGTCATCCATACATGTGTCGAGTAAATGCACATGCAAGTAGCTGTGCTTTTTGTGGCTGACTTCTTGTGTGTCTCTCTTCCCCAGGTACTTGCGCATGCCGTCTGCTGCTTGCATTGTTGTGGCACTGCTATTCCTCATGGACACGTCATCGTGTGCTGACTCAGCGTTACAGGCACGGACACGTTTGGAAGTCTCCTTAGGGTAAGGGATGCATCAGGGGTGTATTGGGTGTGGCAGTTGTTCACGATGTATGCACACTGCCCCTGTCGATGTTTGGTTCCTCTGCAGCCATGTTGCATCACCATGGTACACATGACATGCAGCTGGGTACACCTGAATAGATGGTCAGACTTGTTGACAGTCATCAGTGATGGGATAGTGGATTGTAAACTTGTAAACTTGTAAACTTGGGGATTTATAGAGCGCAGTTGTTGCCCGAAGGCGTCCAAGCGCTAGGATACCCGAGACCTACAGAGAGCAGGGAAAGGAAGAAAAAAGAAGAGACAGTGGTTTAGCAGGCAGATGTGAACAGGAGGGTCTTCAGTTGCTTGCGAAACATAGTAAGGTTCTGGGTGGCTCTAAGATGAAGCGGTAGAGCATTCCAAGCCTTAGCTGCATTGTACATGAACGTCCTTCCGCCGGTTCTAGATCTTTTTATTCTTGGAACTGCTGCTAAGAAAGTCTGGCTGGAGCGAAGACTGCGATTTGGGATGTAATGAGTGATCAGATCACGGGTAATGATGGGTCCCATATCCCAGAAGGCTTGGTGGGCTATACATAGCGCCTTGAACAGAACTCTCTGCCGGACCGGTAGCCAATGGAGGCTAGTTAGTCCGGTCCTCACTGAGTGCCTGTGCGGGATTTTAAGTAGAAGGCGAGCTGCGCTGTTCTGTACAGTTTGCAGCCTCCGAAGAGTGTATTCTGGTGCACCCAAATAAAGTGCGTTGTTAAAATCAAGACGGGAATGGATGAGCCCTTGAATGGCAGCCTGTTTGGCTTCCAGGGGGAGGAGGGGGAAGATTTTATTTAGCACTCTCAGAATGCCAAAACATGTGGCTGACAGTTTTGTGGCTTGGACATTGAAAGACAGTGAGCTGTCCAGCCATACCCCAAGACTTTTGATGGTGCTTTTTGGGGTTGGAGGCGGTCCTAGGCATGGGGGCCATAGGGGAGGGGAAAGTGCCGGCTCTGAGGGTCCTAGGAGCATCAGCTCAGTTTTTTCTCCGTTCAGTTTCAGGGATGATGACGACATCCAGCTCCTCACTTCCTCCAGGCATTCTGTGAGCCCGCCTGGCGCAGTTCGAGATGCCTCTTGCGCCAGTGAGACCACCAGCTGCGTGTCGTCCGCATATGAGACGATTTTAATTCCAAATGGGTGGACGACACTGGCCAGTGGTCTCATATAAAGGTTGAATAGAGCAGGGCTCAGAGAGGAGCCCTGAGGAACTCCACAATTTAGAGGTCTACTGGAGGAAGCTGAATCGCCATCAAAAACCCTGAAGGATCTGTTCCCCAGAAAGGATTCAAACCATGCCCAAGCCTTATCCTTGATCCCCACACAGGACAGGCGGCTTAGTAGGGTGTCATGACACACTGTGTCAAAGGCCGCGCTTAGATCAAGGAGGATCACTGCCACTGATCCTCCCTGATCCAGGATTTTTCTCGCTTCCTCTACGACCATGAGGAGAGCGGTCTCTGTCCCGTGCTTAGGTCTGAAACCCGTCTGAGTGGGATCCAGTATGTGGTGGTCCTCTAGATAGTTCACTAACTGTTGGTTCACATATTTCTCCAAAACCTTGCTCAACCAAGGGAGCAGAGAAATAGGGCGGTAGTTAGCCAACTCAGACGGGTCTAGATTGGGTTTCTTGATCAGTGACCTAACCATGGCCTGCTTCCATACGGGTGGAACGGTGCCAGAGGAGATGGAAGAGTTTAATACCTCTCTGATGACGGGCAGGATGGTATGGGATGCTGCCATTAGGATGTCAGGAGGGGCAGGGTCGGCCGGAGAACCTGATTTGACACTGAGGGCTAGTGATTCTAAAGTGGGGAGGTCTAGTGGGGGAAAGTGAGTTAAGCTGTAAGGGGTGGAGGAATGTGACAGGCTAGGGGGGTTATTAGGTTGAGTAGACCGGTCGGTGTTTGGGGAAGAAAAAGTTGAATAAATTTTATTAATTTTCTGATAGAAAAATTCGGCAATGTCATTACATTGAGTGACCGATTTCTCGACATGCACCATAGGGGATGGGTTCGTTAGCTTTTTAATGATCTGGAAGATCTCTGCTTGTGATGATGGCATCAATGTGTGTAACACTGCCCTCGGACACATACGGTTTGCATTGGCTTGACATGCTGTGGGACTTCCACATCAGCGGATCAATGGTGTATGGCAGGCTCTCCGTGAGCAGCTGTGGGTGTTTAGCTGTTAGCCGACACTTGTGTGCCAGTTCCATGGCTATCACGCATTTGTGCTGCAGAAGGGGGGTGCCAGTGTTGGACCCACATGTTACTCCACATGAAGTGTTCATGTGTGCTTCAAGTTGCCTCTGCAATCCCGAAAACATGACTAATAAAGGTGTCCCTATGCCTCCAAGGTGCCTCTTCTCAGTCAATGCTGGTGTGTTGCCACGGTGCATCCAGCATGTCTGGCATGGTTTTCACTGATAGTGGCTATGTGTCTATGTGTCAAGTAGCAAGATGCAAGCTGTGTGTGTGGGATGAGACTGTGTATTGTGCATGATGTCCATGACTGTGTGGGTATTGCGACATGTGCCATCCCCATGCATCCAACGTTGGCCAGGCCCCCATTATCTGCATCCACCGGACTCAAGCTTGCAGGACATGGTTCTGCCACCTGTCTACACATACCTGGGTGCCCCCCAGGACACTGGACATGATCCCTGACCTCTGCGCATGACTGTTGCTGTACTCAATATGTCTGTCGGCACGGTTGTGCGGCCACCCCCTCAGCTGGTTGGGCCCATCACGGGTGTGTATGGTGCTCCATGTCTGTCTTGCCTAATACACTGTGACCCGTGTGTCCTGTGCCAGACTCAGGCCCCAGGGTGTGGATGGTTGAAGTCAAAAGAGAACTCAGGCATGTTTAGACTTTACAAGACACATGTAAGGTAATAATGCAACCAGCAGGCATCTTCTCTTCATGGTGTGACTTTTTATTTTAGTGGGGTGGGGGTATGACATGAGTGGCTTTCCGGGTGTTTGGAATCCAAAGTTCAGTAGGGGAGTTGGTGTCCTTGCCATTTGAAATCCTCAGAGTCCATGCCACAGTCTTTGTCAACATTGGTCAGACAGTGACCAGCAAGGCCATGTGGCAGAGGATGTCTTTTGATGCTGTGCTGCTGTTGCTCCAGTGGGCCAGGTGCCAGGCCAGGTGTCCTGGGAGATGGTGCTGTAGCGCCGACCCTCACGGTCTTTTCCGTGGACGACCCGCCCTCCTGCGGGGACCCTCAGAAGCAGGCTGTGACGAAGTTTGGGATGCTCCATCGGATGTTTCCTCCTCCTCCTCCTGATCCCTCCCTGTGGGTGTTGATGTTCTACGCCTTCTGGCACAGGGAGGGTTGCCCATGTTGTCGGCCATCCGACGGAGTGTATCGTGAATTCCCGTGTACACCGTCACGAGCTCAGCCTGTCCGTCCTCCATCCTCCGTTGGTGTTGCAGTAGACAGGCATGTAGCTCCGCATGTTGCTGAGCCTGCTGGGTCTTGATCCCCTCGAGGACGAACACAACCTGGGCCAGGCCCGTGGTGTCCTGCCGGTATGTGTCCAGGATGTTTCGGACATGGGAATATACCGGATCCCCAGCCAACTGGTCAGGCTGGTGCCTCCGCCGTCCTCCACTCCCACCACCCCTGCCCACTTGCACCTGGCCTGCCCTTGTGGGCACATCGGGTCTCCGGGACCCCTGTGGGGTGGCATTGGCGTTGTCGCCTGCCTCCTCCTGGGTGCCCAGGACACCGTGTCCCTCCTGGCCAGCCTGGCTGCTTTGTGGTGGTGGGGCAGGGATCCTGGGTGTCTCCTGGGATGTGGCAGGAGTGGGGGTGGTGGTTGGCCCCGTTGTACCTGACGCAGGTGCTGCAGGTGGTTGGACACCAGAGGGGCCAGGTTGGTCGGGGTCGTCCACAGAGTGGTGAGAGTCGTCGCTGCCGGTGGGATCGGCCTCCCGCAGAGCCGGGTCCTGTGAGTCTTCCCCCCCAGTGTTGGGGGGTGAACCACGAGGTTGACCTGTGTGTGAGAGAGACAATGTTAATTTTGGTCCATGCAACATCCATGTTTCATCAGTTTCAAAGTTGGAACATTTCCTCTGGGAATTTGGATCTGTCTTGCATTCCACTCACAGTGCACTTGTGCATGGGTGTGTCCCTTGGTCACAGCTTTGGCGCCTTTAACTATGTGTGGCACAGTCTTACTTGCTGCGTCAAGTGTGACTGCAGTCAGCAGTGGAGTGGGCAGGTGTGGCGAGCCGTGCATTGGCGCCTTCCGTGTTGCACTGTACGTGGGCACATGAAGTAGTTACACACACTTATATGATGCAGGTAGCTGTCGTTGTACTCGTGCACAGGTTGTGACATGGCCCTGTGTTTTGCCATGGAGGAGAGGGGGGGTGCTGGCACTGGCCACCCTTGTCTACATGCACGCAGTCCACCTGCTGACGAGCAGACATTCCCACACACCACATGGCTGATTTGCTCTCCCTGTGTCTCCCTCCCTCTCTGTCCCCCTCTCCCTCCCTCTGTGTGTCAGCCTCCTCCCTCTGTCCGTCTCCCTGTGTCTCCCTCCCTCTCTGTCCCCCTCTCCCTCCCTCCGTGTGTCAGCCTCCTCCCTCTGTCCGTGTCCCTGTGTCTCCCTCCCTCTCTGTCCCCCTCTCCCTCCCTCTGTGTGTCAGCCTCCTCCCTCTGTCCGTCTCCCTGTCTCTCCCTCCCTCTCTGTCCCCCTCTCCCTCCCTCTGTGTGTCACCCTCTGTCACCTCAGCCCAGCTTCCTGGGCACACACTGTTAGCAGATCTTTGAATGGCCCTTGGCTTGTTGATGTGAGTTTGTTTCTGATCTCCAGGCACCCATTGGGTGTAGTGTGTGTCTCTGCGCTGCTGCTGTGGTGGTGTGTGCTGCCACTCTTTCACAATGTTGGCTGTTCATTAGCTGCTGTCATGTGCAAAACAGTGCCTTCACCCCCATGTGTTAATGCAAGGCGTCCGCCATTTGCTGGCGAGTCTTTCCTGTGTGGGGACACACTGTTTGTCTGGCTGTGACCTAGGCCATATGGGCAGAGGGCATTGTTGTCTGCTTCTGAGTTGCACTATGTGATTTTTTGGGCCCACCCTCCCGCCATCCGGGTTACCGTGTCATGTGTTGGTGTCTTCTGTGGCCTGTGACTTGACATTGTCCAGCTGGGTGCATGGGGCATGGTGGCGCCAGTGGCATGTGCGTGTTCATGGAGTGTGGTTGAGTCATGCGATAGCTTGGGGTGGTTGCGTGCCTGTTTGTGAGTTTGGTTGTGGATGACGTTCCCCCATGTGAGGTGCGTTGTTTGTGTACTCACCCGGGTCTCGGAGTCCTCCTAATCCTGCGACTGCCTCCACCGGCAGTATGGCCATCACCCTCTCCTCCCAGGGATGGTAGTGTACGGGTCTGCGGGACGGCCCTCCTCCAGTGACGTTGGCCTGGTTGTGTTCATCCGTCATCTTGGCTCGGACCCTCCTCCGCAGATCGTACCACCTGGCTTGGCATTCCTGCTTGTTCCTTCTGGTGTCCGCAACAGCATTCACAGCATCGACGATGGTCTGCCACATGGCTGTTTTTTCTGAAATGCTGGTCTGTCTGACCAATGTTCCAAAGAGCTGTGGCTCGACTCTGAGGATTTCATCGACAAGGACCTCCAACTCTTGGTTACTGAACTTTGGATTCTTGTTAGTGGGCATGGTGAGGGGTGTGGGTGTGGATGGTGGGGGGGTGGGTGTGGATGGTTGTGGGTGTGTGGGTGGGTGTGGTTGTGCAGGTGTGTGTGTGAATGTGATGAGGGGGTGTTTGTGAAGGTGGTTGTGTGAAGGTGTGCAAGTGTAAGGTGTGGTGAAGCTTCTAGTTTGGTGCTGTAGGTTGTCTGTGGGGTCTGGCAGCAGTGAGTCTGTTGCAAAGGCTCATGGTTTGTGTGTGTGGGCCCTTTTTATTGGTCCATTGGTGGGTGTGGCTGTGTTTGAAGTTTGGGTGGGTGTGTTATAAGGAGTGGTGGTGTTTTGGGCCTCTGTTTGTTTTTGGCAGTTGCAGGTCAGTGAATGTGTTGTTTTGGTAGTTGTTGGACATGTTTTGTGGCTTTGTGCCATTCGAATGGTGTATTCTTGTGTCGTTTTGGTTTGTCCTGGTTGTGTACGTGCGTTTTTTGGTGTGTATATGGTGTGTACATGGCCCATTTTGTTGTACAGTGCTGTCCTTGTGTGTGGCTTGGTACGAGTCGTACATTCGGTTGTGATGTTGGGGCCTGGGGTGCGCTCCGTCCTTAGGATGTTGTGGTGGGGGTACGCTCCATGCATACGCGGGTGGGGGTACGACTCTGACGTACACGGGTGTAGGTACACGGGGGTACGACATGTACAGGGGTGTACATACACGGGTGGGGCTTCGACACGTACACGGGTGTACATACACGAGGGGGTACGACACGTACAGAGGTGTACATACACGGTGGTACGACACGTACAGGGGTGGGGGTAGGACTCGAACGTACTGGGGTGTACATACACGGTGGTACGACACGTACAGGGGTGGGGGTACTACTCGAAAGTACAGGGGTGTACATACACGGTGGTACGACACGTACAGGGGTGGGGGTAGGACTCGAACGTACTGGGGTGTACATACACGGTGGTACGGCACGTACACGGGTGGGGGTAGGACTCGAACATACAGGGGTGTACATACACGGTGGTACGACACGTACACGGGTGGGGGTAGGACTCGAACGTACAGGGGTGTACATACACGGTGGTACGACACGTACACGGGTGGGGGTAGGACTCGAACGTACAGGGGTGTACAAACACGGTGGTACGACACGTACAAGGGTGGGGGTAGGACTCGAACGTACAGGGGTGTACATACACGGTGGTACGACACGTACACGGGTGGGGGTAGGACTCGAACGTACAGGGGTGTAGATACACAGTGGTACGACATGTACACGGGTGGGGGTAGGACTCGAACGTACAGGGGTGTACATACACTGTGGTACGACACGTACACGGGTGGGGGTACGACTCGAACGTACTGGGGTGTACATACACGGTGGTACGACACGTACACGGGTGGGGGTAGGACTCGAACGTACTGGGGTGTACATACACGGTGGTACGACACGTACACGGGTGGGGGTAGGACTCGAACGTACAGGGGTGTACATACACGGTGGTACGACACGTACACGGGTGGGGGTAGGACTCGAACGTACAGGGGTGTACATACATGGTGGTACGACACGTACACGGGTGGGGGTACTACTCGAACATACAGGGGTGTACATACACGGTGGTACGACACGTACATGGGTGGGGGTACTACTCGAACGTACAGGGGTGTACATACACGGTGGTACGACACGTACACGGGTAGGGGTACTATTCGCACGTACAGTGGTGTACATACACGGTGGTACGACACGTACAGGGGTGGGGGTAGGACTCGAATGTACTGGGGTGTACATACACGGTGGTACGACACGTGCACGGGTGGGGGTACTACTCGAACGTACTGGGGTGTACACACACGGTGGTATGACACGTACAGGGGTGGGGGTAGGACTCGAACGTACTGGGGTGTACATACACGGTGGTACGACATGTACAGGGGTGTACATACACGGTGGTACGAAACGTACACGGGTGGGGGTAGGACTCAAACGTACTGGGGTGTACATACACGGTGGTACGACACGTACACGGGTGGGGGTAGGACTCGAACGTACAGGGGTGTACATACATGGTGGTACGACACGTACACGGGTGGGGGTACGACTCGAACGTACATGGGTGTACATACACGGGATGGGGTTCGACACGTACACTGGTGTACATACAGGGGGGGTGTACATACACGGGGAGTACGACTCGAACGTATGGGTGCTGGGTGGAGTGTTGGGCGCGTATGTGGGCACATGTCTCCATGGTTGCTATGGGAGTTCGGTGCGGACGGTGTTTTTACCATACGGTTGTAAGATCAGACGCACGGGTTGGATCGTGATTCCTCGGTCGGACTTCACTTTTCACATTTGTACGGTAAATCGTCCGAGGACGTGTCGGACACATTTTCCGACCCGAGGACGTGTGGGGAATAATTCCCAAGGCGGTTCGTATGGACTTTTTACCATGCGAATCGTGATTGCCAGTTTGTACGGCACTTGTACGATTCGTACGGTAAAAAGACCGGATACGAGTCGGACGGGCCTTTTTTTTACCGGATCGTGATCGGCACCTCAATGTAGCCACCGTAACTCAGTAGTTTGTTTCCCCTGCTTGATTTAATATAGTTTGCTTGATATCTTGCTGTCATTCTCTATCTGCAGGTAGAAAGAAAAAAAGGTTTAAAAAATGTTTTTGTGGATTGGTTTCTGAATGTGTATTTTTATAAAATTTTACCCGGAAGGGAAAGTGTTTGAAAGATACTTATTTCACAATCTATAATTCTTTTTGATGACAATGGTTATTTATGTTACGTTTTGCTATGTTTGGTTTAAATTGTTTTTTGGTTGATAACTGTGAAAAGAAAGTTATTTTGGGTGATAATTGAGTTTTGGTCGTTTGTTACCTAAATGGGTTTCTCTGTTCTGTGAAAAGTAACTTTCAAAGATTATGGTGTGGATTTTTTGATTTGTGGAGATTGTTTTCTTCCAAATAGGTGGTGTGGTATGGCTTGATCTGTATAGGAAGGAAAAGACAACAAAACGTGATCACGATTTGGTTTACAAATGCGCTTTTAATATTATCCTGCAAGGGAAAATGTTTGGAAATTATTTGTTTGAGATTCTACATTTTTTATTGATTAAAAAGTTCATATTCATTAGGCCATGCTATGTTTGCAATCAAATTTCTTTTCATTGAAATTTGTGAAAAGAAAGTTACTATTGGTGATAACTGTGATTTAATTCAGATTTACCTTCAATGGGTTGGCCTGTTATGTGATCAGTAACTTCTGGGTTTTTTTTAGGATGTTTTCTTTCACACAGGTGGTGTGATATGGGTTGATCTGTAGAGAAATGTAGAGACATGACTGTCTATTATTATTATTATTTTTTCATTAGCAAGTGGATGGATGGTTTATATTAGAACTCTAAAAGAGACCATGGAGCCAATTACAATCTTGGTCAAAAACCCTCCGACCCTAGGTCGGAGACTTTCCGACCGAGATGGTCAGCTGAGATCATCGGTTTCAATTAAGGCGTTCAGAAGTGAAACCGGCCTGTCATTCCAACTGGGTTCCGACGGGCTCACGGATCCCATCGGCCTGTCAGAGACTAGCCCGTAATCCACATGTACGGCAGTTTACGCTGTCCGGATTACGATGCACGGTTTCCGACAGGCTTTCCATGCTGGGCTTTCTGACATGGAAAGCCTGTCGGAAAGCGTGTTTGGGGCCCCTAGTCGGGCCCCCTTCTGTTTGCGGCCTCCGGTTGGGGACCGAGGGGGCAACTATGGTGCCCCATTGTTGATCCCTGCACCGTGTGGCAGGCACCCTGAGGTAGCCAAGTGATGAACACAGCCTCCCATTTCCCTATGGGAGCTTGTGCTATGGCCGGTTTAGGGCCATAACACATGCTACCATAGGGAAATGGGAGTATATTTGACCGCATTGTAATTAGGCGGGCGGGACCACCGACCAGTGGTTGGTTGGTTCTGTTTCCGTGACGGTGTCGGGCGGCCGCAAGACCGTCCAATATCGTAATAGGTTCAGTGACTAAATATCGAGAGACAAATTATAGACTATACAAAAAATCGACACTAAAATATCGAGGGACAGAATATCGACTCCCTATCTACAAACAGGTAAGTACTAAAATATCGATTCCAAAATATAGACTGTCAAAATATAGTTAGCCAAAATATCGAATTTTTAAATGTATTAAAAATAATATAAAATTAATTAAATATTAAAAACAATTAAATAAAACATATATAATATAATATAAAATAGCTTAAAATGTAAACATAATACAAGTAAGTTAAAAAAAGTCGAGATTTTGTTGGATACTGAGAGCGTAAAAATTACTATTCCCACTCCAGTGAGTGCAACAGTAGGGAAAACGTTGGATAGCGTAGGGGTAAAAATTACTATTCCCACTCCAGAGAGTGCAACAGTAGGGAAAGCGTTGGATAGCGTAGAGGTAAAAATTACTATTCCCACTCAGTGAGTGCAACAGTAGGGAAAACGTTGGATAGCGTAGGGGTAAAAATTACTATTCCCACTCCAGAGAGTGCAACAGTAGGGAAAACGTTGGATAGCGCAGGGGTAAAAATTACTATTCCCACTCCAGTGAGTGCAACAGTAGGGAAAACGTTGGATAGCATAGGGGTAAAAATTACTATTCCCACTCCAGAGAGTGCAACAGTAGGGAAAGCGTTGGATAGCGTAGGGGTAAAAATTACTATTCCCACTCCAGTGAGTGCAACAGTAGGGAAAACGTTGGATAGCGTAGGGGTAAAAATTACTATTCCCACTCCAGAGAGTGCAACAGTAGGGAAAGCGTTGGATAGCGGAGAGGTAAAAATTACTATTCCCACTCCAGTGAGTGCAAAAGTAGGGAACGTAATGATTTAAATTAAATATAAAATGACATTAATTATCAATACTGATAAAAAGTTAATTAAAAATAATTACCAATTAATAACAATTAATTACCATTTAAAAATATTAATTATCAATTGATAAAATTTAATACTAATTAATAATAATTAATTACCAATTACAAATAAATGATCAATTATCAATACACAAATAAAAAATTAATTATTTACTTTATTACAATTAATTTACTTCCCACCCAATTCCCCTACAAACCCACAACCCGCTCCTATTAATAACAAATACAATTAACATAATTATCAATTAATCAATTAATATAAATTAATTACCAATTAATGAAAATAAATTACCAATTAATAATTAATTATCAAAACATATAAATATAATTAACATTTAATTAACCATAATTAAATTACTTCCCACCCTATTCCCCTACAAACCCACAACCCGCTCCTATTAATAACAAATACAATTAACATAATTACCAATTAATCAATTAATATAAATTAATTACCAATTAATAAAAATAAATTACCAATTAATAATTAATTATCAACATCTAATTAACCATGATTAAATTACTTCCCACCCTATTCCCCTATAAACCCACATTCTGCTACGGAATTAAATTACGCAATAATTAAATTACATAACATTCATTTGTTTAAATAAATTAAACATACATTACAACAATAATACATCATTTTAACACATATACTACCATACATAACACAATTTCTTTTTCGATATTATGGTAATCTATATTTTAAAATTCGATATTATGGTATTCGATATTTTTAAGGTCTATATTTTGGTAATCTATATTTTTAAGGTCTATATTTTGGTAATCGATATTTTGTACCCCAATTTCGATATTCTGACCTATCTATATTTTGTAGAGTCGATATTCTGTCCACTCTATATTTTAACTTCGATATTCTGGGCAGTAGATATTTTGGAATCGATATTTTGGGTGTTTACCATCGTAATAAGCCCCAATGTCTTTTTCTCTGGCTAGTTTTTACATACTCCATTTCCTTAGCTATATGTCTTTAATTTGTTTAGTGAGATTGGGTTAGGAGTGGTTTTACATTTCCCTTCTTATATTGCTGCAGATTTTAATACTTTATGCAATTAAACAGTTTCTTGTATAACATTTTTACCTGTTTAGCTATTTCAATGTTAATAAACTCTCGATCGTCTGTTATGTAGTGCTGTGTTTTTACTATTTCAAAGGTAAAAATGTGCAGTTCTGATAAAGAAAAGAAAATGTGAGCATTACTTCCTGTTCATGCTTTCTTTTTTTATAATGAAGTACAGTTGAACACTTTCTTTCAGTGCAGCACTCCTAGGGCTTCTTTTATGTTACTGTGTTAAACATTTGTTAGAGTGAAAATAGTAACTTTGCCCCCACACCACCATTCAGCACCTTCATTGAGGTAAACACCTGTCGGAGTAGGAATAGTACATTTATTCCCCCCGCCACCATCTAGCACCTTCCCTGAGGCAAACACCTGTAAGATTAGGAATAGTAATTTTGCCCCCACCACCATCCAGCACCTTCCCTGAGGCAAACACCTGTTGAAGTAGGAATAGTTATTTTGCCCCCACCACCATCCACCACCTTCCTTGAGGCAAACACCTGTTGGAGTAGGAATAGTAATGTTGTCCCCTATCACCATTCAGCACCTTCTCTGAGGGAAACACCTGTCGGAGAAAAAAATTGTTCTTTTGCCCCCCACCACCATGCAGCACCTTCCCTGAGGCAAACACCTGTTGGAGTAGGAATAGTAATTTTGTCCTCCCCACCACCATCCAGCACATTTTCTGAGGAAAACATCTGTTGAGGTAAGAATAGTAATTGTGCCCCCTATCACCATCCAGCACCTTCCCCAAGGTAAACAAGGAATATTAATTTTGTCCCACCATCTGTCGGACTGTTGTAGTAGGAATAGTTATTTTGCCCCCCACCACCATCCAGCACTTTCCCTGAACCAAACTCTTGGAATAGGAATAGTTATTTTGCCCGCTACCACCATCAAGCACCTTCCCTGAGGCCAACACATGCTGGAGTAGGAATAGTAATGTTGTCCCCTTACCACCATCCAGCACCTTCTCTGAGGCAAACACCTGTCGGAGTAGTTATTTTGCCCACCACCACCCTCCACCACCTTCCCTGAGGCAAACACCTGTTGGAGTAGGAATAGTAATTCTGCCCCCCACCACCATCCCTGAGGCAAACACCTTTCGGAGTAGGAATAGCAATTTTTCCCCCGACCATTATCCCGCACCATACCTGAGGTAAACTATTTTCAGAGTTGGATTAGTCATTTTTGCTTGACGTCACTTTCCAGCATCTGCCCTGAGGTAAATTCTGAGTACCCATTTTCTAAATGACAGCCCCTGACATACTAGCATTAGTAATTTTAAATAACACTACAGTAATTTAGTTTATGTATTTTTCTTTTGAAAAAATATTTGACATTTGTTTTTGAATACCAATCGATTCATATAACATACACTTACCTTTGAGCGTGACCTTTCGAGAGTCAGGTAAAAGTCTGGGAATTAAAAAAAATATATATTATTCCCAAATGTTTAGGGGGTTTTAGTGTATTATCTGTATTTGTGTTCGTTGTAACTGTTGTACTTACTTGATATGTAGGTGGCAGTGTTCAAAAGCTATCTGTCTTTTTTTCGCTGTGCTCCGATGAGTGTGGACCCTATGAAAGTCAGGGATCCACTGAGCACAAAATGGTGGACAGATCAATTTATACATTTTTGTGTGGTGAATAGTAATTTAAGACAAAATACGATTTTGAATGCTTTTTTAATTGTGAACCTAATTCTGACAGAAAGTATATTTACTACCTAATGTTTAAAAATAGTATTTTTTTTCTTTCATGGTTAGATTGGCAGCTATTTTGATAGATCACTGAATACAGACAGTAGTAAAAACAGAGAAAGGACACCTAGAAAATTCTTGTTTTAATGCATTTGCCTCATTTTCTATCAGCGTTATATTGATCAGGTTTTTTTACCTTAAGTACAGTAAATGTTCATTCTCTAATTCATTTTCTTATTGCTATCTCAAAATGAAGTGTTATAGTTTTAAAAAGTTTTTTATTTAAGAAGTTGATAAACAGTAATTTTATGTTTACTATAATTGCATTGTTATGTTTTGCGTTGTAATGGTATACGTTGCAATGGTATGCGTTGTAATGGTTATAATGTTACTCTATGGGACTGCCTTGTAATGGTATTCATTGTAAAATCATGCATCGTAGTGGTGTTTACATTGTAATGCCTGCGTTGTAAAAGCATGCACTGTAATGGTATCCGTTGTAACATCATACAACCTTCTTGACATTAGGGGCAATGAATGGCAAATGTGGGTGGATTGGAAAGCATAACAAAATGCTCGCCATGGCATCCTAGAAATAATTTTTGACATACGAGTCACCTATGGCTCTGACATAAGAGAGCACCAGTGAATTTTAGGGGAACCCCTGACAAAATGATGGCCCTAGTACAATAAAGGTAATTATTGACATAAGTTTGACATGCAGTTCCCATTTTTAAAAACTTCTAGGAAACATCTGCCTTTATTGGCTCAGCACACCAATAGCTTATGAGCAAATATATTTGAAAATGAAATAGATTTGAAAATGATGTTCTAAAATACACATTGTTCGGGGCAAGTATTACAAGTCACCACTTTCAAAGGTCACTTGCTGCTGCTGTTTACTGTAAAATATTGAAAACAGAGCAGAGGCTAGATTGATATCATGCCAGTAAATACCCCATGGAGGTGATGGCATTCAGTTGGCTAGTGGAGTATTTGATGTGACTTTCTCTTGCAAGCGAAAGTGACACAGGACAGGAATTACAGAGCAGATCAAGGTTTTTTTTTTAGTTTAGTGTTCATTTGACCAATCTTTCATTATGGGGGTGATGCGTGGCAGGAGATTGGAACAAGCCCAGTGATCCCACATCTTTCACACAGAGAAATGTGAGGAAAAGATATTTGTTTAAGCTAAATTTGAGGTTTGCAGGGTTATTTTGGGTAAGAAAACGTTGGGGGTTCCACACAAGCCACACCTCCCTGGATTCCCTTGGAGGTCTAGTTTTCAGAAATGTCTGGGGTTTGTACGTTTTTCTAGATGGACGCCGAGCCCAGGAATAAAAAAGCAGGTTACCCTATTGCAAAACCAGGTCGTTTTGTGGTAGATCATTTTGATGTCTTCACAATTAGTTTTGGGCCCTTCCCTGTCACGGGCACTAGGGTTAACCACACAATTGAGGTACCATTTTTATTAGAAAGCTTGGGGGAATGCTGGGTGGAAGGAAGTTTGTGGCTCCCGTCAGATTCAAGCACTTTCTATCCCTGGGCTCCACAGGACGTCTAATTCTTTTAATCCTGCTGGTTTGGTAGGTTTTCCTAGGTGCTGGCTGAGCTGGAGCTCAAAATCCACAACTACCTACTTTAAGAAAACCACGTTGTTTTTTCAGTGGGAAAATGCGATGTGTCCATGTTGCATTGTCACGGGCACTAGGCCTACCCACACAAGTTAGTTACCATTTTTATCGGGATACTTCTGAAAATGCTAGGTGGATGGGAGTTTGTGGCTTCTTGCAGATTCCAGAGCTTTCCATCACAAAAATGTGAGGAAAATTAGTTTTTTAGTAAAAGATTGAGGTTTGCTAGCGATTCTTTGTAAAAAAATGTTGTTCAACCCACACACATCAGCCCATCCTGGATACCCCTAAGTGTCTAGTTTTTAAAAATGTACATATTGGCTAGGGTTCCATAGGTTTTGGCTGCACTATGTTAAAAAATCTAGAACTACCCACATTAGAAAAGGGGCTGTGTTCAGTGGAAAATGTGATGCATCCATGTTGCGTTTTTGGCTGTTTCCTGTTGCGGTTACTAGGCCTACCAAAACAAGTGAGATACCATTTTGATTGGGAGACTTGGGGAGATGCTAGGTCAGTGGACGTTTGTGGTTTCTGGAGATTACAGAACTTTCCATCACAGAAATGTGAGGAACATGTGTTTTTCAGTCAAAGTTTGAGGTTTGCAAGGGATTCTGGGTAAAAATAAAAACGTGGTGAGAGCCACACAAGTCAGCCCACCCGCATACCATTATTTGTCTAGTTTAACATTTTTTACAGGTTGGCTAGATTTCAATGTGTGCCGGTTGAGCTAGGGTCCAAAATCTAGAGCTACCTACAGTGGAAAAAAAGTTTCAATTTTCGGTGGAATCTGCGACACGCCCATTTTGCGTTTTGGGAATTACCTGTCACAGGCACTAGGTGTACCCACACAAATGAGGTACCATTTTTATTGGGAGACTTGGGTTCTGCCGTTTGGGTGGAAGTTTGTGGCTTCCCACAGATTCCAGAACTTTTCATCACAGAAATTTGAGGAAAATATTTTTTTTGTCAAATTTTAGGTTGAGGTTTGCAAGGGATTTTGGGGGAAAAAGTAGAGTGAGCCACGCAACTCAGCCCATACTGGATTCCTCTAGGTGTATAGGTTTAAACAATGTACTGATTTGCTAGGTTTCCCTAGATGCTGACTGAGCTAGGGCCCAAAATCCACAGCTAAAAACATTGCAGAAAAAGGATCAGTTTTCAATGGAAAAATTTGATGTGTCCACGTTGTATTTTGAGCTGTTTCTTGTCGGGAGCACTAGGCCTACCCACACAGATGAGATGCCATTTTCATCAGGAGGCTTGGGGGAATCCCAGGTGGGTGGAAGTTTGTGGCTCCCCACAGATTCCAGAATTTCCATCACAGAAATGTGAGGAAAATGTGTTTTGTAGACTAATTTATGTAGTTTGCACGGGATTCTGGGTAACAGAACCTGGTGAGAGCCACACAAGTCACCCTATTCTAGATTACCCTGAGTGTCCAGTTTCCCAAAATGTACAGGTTTGCGCATTTTCCTAGGTGTCAGCTGAGCTATGGCCCAAAATCCACAGCTAGGCACATTACAAAAAAGGGTCAGTTTTCAGTGGAAAAATGTGATGTATCCAAGTTGCATTTTGGACCGTTTCCTGTCACCGGTACTAGGTCTACCCACACACGTGAGGGACCATTTTTATCAGGAGACTTGGGGGAGTGATGGGTGGATGTAAGTTTGCGGCTCCCCACACATTCAGGAATTTCCATCACATACATGTGAAGAAAATGTGTTTTTTAGACTTATTTTGAAGTTGGCAACGGATTCTGGGTAACAGAACCTGGTGGGAGCCACACAAGCCACCCCATTGTGGATCTCACTGAGTGTCTAGTTTTCAAAAATATACAGATTTTGCTAGGTTTCCCTAGGCCTAGGTGTCGGCTGAGCTAGGGCCCAAAATCCACAGCTAGGCACATCACCAAAAAATGTGACGTGTCAACGTTGTGTTTTGGGCTGTTTCCTATTGCGGGCACTAGGCCTACCCACACAAGTAAGGTACCATTTTTATCAGGAGTCTTAGAGGAACACAGAATAGTAGAATGAATGCAATTACCAATTGGCTTTCTCCGAATTTGGGCCTTTCAGATGTAAGACAGTGTGTAGGAAAGAAGTCATTATGAGAAATGCCCTCTAATTCACATGCTAGTATGGGTACCCACAAACACAGAGAAGTGCAAATAACCACTGCTTCTCAACTCAACTCCATTTGATGTGCCCATTTCGGAAATACATAGATTTCCTTGATAACTATTTTTTTTTTTTTAAATATTTTTATTAAATTTGCAAACACAAAAGAAAATAAACACCACTCATCGATCTTCAGGCGTAGCATGAGGTTACTCCAAACGGAATTCAACGGTGCAGTATAGTTACAAGTGAGACATAAAGACATTTCATACGTAGCATATAGTCGTTCCCAGCCCGAACCCGTGCATCCGACAAGCAAACTACTCTTGGTCACTGAGTTCAGCATCTGACGCGTCTGGTGGGGGCTCACATATATTCCCTCTGTATACATTCCACCCACTCCACACCTGGGACCATTTCCGGGGGCACCCTCTATGTATATATACCGATTTTTCAACCACCATTACTTGGTCCATGTCACGTATCCATTGCGCCAGGGTAGGCGCCTGCCCCGAACCCATCGCTGGGCTATATTGCGTTTTGCCAGCATAAGCCCTAACGTCACCCATAGCTGCGTCATTCTCTTATGATCAGTTTGTTCCCATATGTTAAGGAGACATCGCCGAGGCTCAGGGGGTGTCACGATTCTGGTCACCTGGGAGAGCGTATGCATCACCTCCCTCCAGTAGACCGTGATGGCAGGGCATTCCCATATGGTGTGGAAGAAAGATCCCTCGTGGCCACAGTTCCTGAGACATTGAGGGGACTCCGCACGTTGTAGTTTAAATAGGAGTGTACGGGTGTAGTAGGTGCGGTGCAAAATTTTAAGTTGGACTAGTCTGAACTTGGACGATATGCCCACCTCCCTGGGGGACGACAGCGCGGACTGCCACTCCGTCTCATCTAAGTCCCCAAGTTCTGCCTCCCATTTACTCTTAAGGGTCAGGAAAGGATCAGGGCGATTATTTATTATTTTCCTGTATGTGAGGGACGTCGCTCTTTGAATAAGATGTTCTGTCAGGAGCCGGTCCTATAGGGGCGATGACTCCGGGAGCCGTGTCCCCGGTGGAATCGCCGCCCGGAGAGCGTGGTGGATTTGTAAGTATCGGAATGATTCAGGTTCAGCCAAGTCGTACTCCGTCTGCAATTGGGGAAAAGTGACCACCTCTCCCCGTTTCCAGAGGTCCCCGACCCTGGAGATACCGATCAGGTCCCATTGATGGAATGCCTTGGTGGTGCGGAGCACCCCGAGCCGTTTCGTGTCCCAGAGAGGCGTAGCCTGGGTAATCCTTCCGGCCCAGCCCATTGCGCGCTGTGCCATGAACCATATCCGGAGGGTGTGTGGCGCGGGCCCCTCCGGAGGGTGACCTTTTTTGGGGTTGTATAGGGCTCCCAACACCCCCTCCCACCCCAGCAGCTGCCTATCCATGCGGTAAGCAGGGTCATCTTGAGGCGCATGGAGCCATTGGTTTATAATCATAAGTTGCGACGCCCAGTAATAGGTCTTGATATCAGGGAGGGCTATACCGCCATCGTACCAGCCACTGGTGAGCTTGTGTAGAGCTATCCGTGGTGCCTTGTCCTCCAATAGGAGGCTGGTAACCTCTGCGTTGATAGCCGTGAAATAGGAGGGTGCCACCGGGAAAGGGGTATTTTGTAGCATGTATAGGAATCTAGGGAGGGCCAGCATTTTGAAGAGCGAAGCCCTTCCCAGCAATGTCAGGGGCAAGGAGCGCCAGTGTTTGACGTCGGCACGTAGCCTTTGCAGGGGCTTCATTAGATTTTCAGCCATAAATTTGTCGCGATCCGCCGTCACATAAATGCCAAGATATTTGAAGCCATCAGAGGCCACTCGGATATTACAACTCCTCGGAAGGCGAGGCGGGGAGCCCTGGAGCATGTAAAGGATGGATTTCTCCCAGTTGATCTCATAGCCTGACCTCCTCCCGTACGATGCACATATGTCGAGGAGACAGGTAATGGAGCGTGCCGGCGAGGCAAGGTACAGGAGGACATCATCGGCGTATAGGTATATATATATATATATACGGTCCTCCCATCCCATCGTCCATTTGAGGCCCCGTATCACAGGGTCCTGTCGTACCCATGCCGCCAAAGGCTCTAGTGCCAGCGCAAAAAGGAGCGGAGAAAGGGGGCACCCCTGTCTCGTCCCCCGGCCCAAAGGGAAGGCGTCCGAGACGTGGCCGTTGACTGCTACCTGCGCAAGTGGCTGGGTGTAGAGAAGCTGGATCCACGCGCAAATCTTGGGGCCCAGTCCCATGTGACGAAGAACAGCAAACAGGAAAGGCCATTCTACCCTGTCGAACGCCATCCGCGCATCTAGTGACAGGATGGCCGCGTCCTCCTCTATCGAGGAGCGGCACGCAACAATTCCATGTAGACGTCGTATGTTTAGGGCAGTGTTTCGGTGGGGCATAAATCCCGACTGGTCCGGGTGTATTAGGGTAGAGAGGTATGGCTGTAGTCGTGTCGCCAGCACCTTGGCTAGGATCTTCGCCTCCGCATTCAGTAATGAGATCGGGCGGTAAGATGAACATTCGTGCGTCGGTTTGTTAGGTTTCGGAATCGCCACTATCGTGGCCATCCTCTGATCGCGGGGGAGGATCCCGCTCGATAGACCGTCCCTATACATGGCTAGCAGGTGCGGGACCACTAGGGAGGAGTTTTGTTTATAGTATTCAATCGGGATTCCATTAGGCCCCATTGCCTTCCCGGTGCGGAGGGCCAGAATCGCAAGTGTGAGCTCCTCAGCCGTCAGGTCCGCATCCAGGGCCGCTACGCCCGAAGGGGGCAGTCGAGGCACTGTGATGTCCCGAAGGAAGAGCTCATTGTCTGCGACGGTAAAGGAGGCCTCCGGAGTGTATATCGTTTTGTAGTGGGCCGCGAAAGCCCCAGCTATTTGCCTGGGCTCCGAGGTAAATTCCCCGGTTCCGAGCTGAATCCGGGCCACCCACCGCGCCGCACGTTCCCCTCTTTCCAGCCATGCCAGGAGTTTGCCGGCTTTGTCCCCTAGTTCGTAGAGCGTATGGTGAGTTGCCACCTGTTTAGCGCGTGCTGCCTCCCAAAGATGGGATCTGTATTCCTGCTGCGCCATGCGGACTTTATGTGCAGAGTCCTCGTCTGCCTGCATGGCATGAAGCGCTTCCGCCTCACTCACCCCTTGCTCGAGCTCCAGCACAGCGAGTCGCTGGGTTTTCTTGTGCGCCGTAATGACGGAGACGGACTGCCCTCGTAGGACTGTTTTAAAGGCCTCCCAGAGGGTTGCTGGGCTCCCGACAGAGTCAGTGTTTTCAGTGAAATAGTGTTTGGTCGCCGTTTTAAGGGTCTTACTGATTTTGGGGATTTTGAGAAACCCGGGGTGAATCGGGAATACGGTGCGGTTACAGAGGTCGACGGTAGCAAACGAGATGAACACCGGTGAGTGGTCCGAAATGCCCCTAGGGAGGTGTGATACTTCAGTCATCCCTTTGAACCCAGCGGGTGATGTGAAGATATAGTCTATGCGGGAAAGAGTGTTGTGTGCTCCGGACAGGAAGGTGTACTGCCTCTCCTCTTGCCTATATGCCCACCATGTGTCTATGAGGCCCAGCGCCCCAGTAAATTCTCGAAGAATGGAGGTGTCACCGCCGTGCGCCCTGCAGGACGACCTATCAAGCGAAGGGTCCATAGTCGCGTTAAAGTCTCCGCCCATGACAAGCTCGCCCTGTGGCAGCGCCAACAGGAATTCACCCAATGCCCTGAAGGAGGTATGGTGCAGTGTCGGGGGGATGTAGACGGTCACTAAGTTGTACACTTTCCCCTCCCATTGGCAGGTCAGTGCCGCAAAGCGACCATGCTCCTCTCGACGAGAGTCAAGAAGAATCAGGGGGGAGCGTTTGTTGATCAGTATGCCCACCCCTCTGGATCCGGTTGTGAACTCAGAATGTATCGCCATCTTGAACCCCCATCTGTCCAGGGCTTTGGTGGTAGTGCCCACTAAATGTGTTTCTTGCAAGAGTGCCACCGCAGGCCCTCTGCGCTTAAGATACTGCAGCACTAATCCCCGTTTGATCTTGTCCCCCAACCCATTAACGTTCCAGGACAGAATACTGAAAGAAGGACAGCGCTGCTGTGTATGGACGTCTAGTAGTTTAACATTAGTCTCTGGTGTCATAGTGGGTGACGCCATAGTCGTGTATGGATGCGGGAGATGCGCACGGTCGTGTGTCGCCCTTGTGTGCCTGCACATGTCTAACAAGCCTAACAGACCAATGAGTGGTTGACAAACCTAAAAGAAAACACAAACCAACATTCCGAGAAAACCCCATACCCCCCACCCCCCTCCCTGCCTCCCTGCCCAGCGGATTTAGAACTACCCGCCACCCCAACTCAGCAGAGTGCTTAGTTCCCATTAACTTGGTACTTGCGTGTGGGGGGAAGCCGCTCACAGTCCCGCCGCCGATCCCCACACCATATGTTCGTCCCTTCATATATCCAAATGTACGGTGAGTCAACAAGGTCAAGAATCTGCAGCCCCTGTTCGCCTCTAGGCCTCATTGGCCGCCGGGCGCACCCAGGCCAGGCCCATCCACCATCCCCAACGATGGCTGTTCGTGTATAGGCTCAACTTCAAGGCACGCCATCCTCTGCTCTGGACTCCTCAACATCTAAGTTCCTAGGGGAGGCGGAGAGGCCGCCAGGGGCATGCTCCGTGCGACTTTTCGCTCTCGCTGGACGCCATCCCTCAAGCCACTCCGACACCTCTGCAGGCGATGCAAAGAACCATGTGCGACCCTCAGCCTCTACCCGCAGCTTCGCCGGGAAGAGCATGGAATATTTAAGTTCTCGAGTCCGGAGTTCGGCCTTGACCGCTGTGAAGTCTCTTCGCTGCCGCATCACTGTCGCTGTGTAATCCGGATAGAGGGTGACTGTGCTGTTGTCTACCCGGAGTGGGGGCGCACCGCGGGCCGCCTGGAGGATTGCATCGCGGTCGCGAAAGTTGAAAATGCGGGCCAGGATCGGGCGCGGGGGGCCCCCGGTCGAGGCCTACCACCCGGTACTCGGTGCGCCCTTTCCACCGAGAAGAATTTTGAGAGCCCACGAGGCCGCAGCTGTTCGGTGATTAATTTTTCCACAAAGAGGTCCAAAGCCGGGCCGCGTTCACTCTCCGGTACCCCAACGACCCGGACGTTGTTTCTTCTGGACCTGCCTTCCTGGTCATCCAGCTTGGCCAGCAGCTGTTTTTGCACCTGTTCGAGAGTTTGTATGCGTTTCTGATGGTCGGCCGTGTCATGGGTGAGGGTTGCCGTGGCTGCCTCAACTTCGGTCAGTCTGGAGTTGATTTTAGCGACATCAGCCCTGAGGAGTGTAACCTCCGTGGAGATCGTGCCGATCGAGGCCTGCATCTGGGTCAGCGTGGCCATGACATCCGCCAGCGTAAACTCCGCAGTCTTATCCGGGGGGGGGTCGCACCCTGGTCCTTGAGGAATGCGTACTTCTCAAGCTTCGCTTGTGCCCCTCCGCGGTGGCCCTTTCCCCCCATGTTGTCCGGCCCTCGCCGTGCCCGCACCAGGCCCGCCTGGGCTCCAGGCGACCCGGGGTGTGTATGGCACGCGTGCGGGGTGAGCCCGGAGATGGCTCCGCTTGCTTCCGGGGAAGTGAGATGTCGCAGATAGGAGTTGTGGAAGCGCCCACTCTGGAGTCCTCAAAGCGCTCTTCGCCGGGAAGAGCATGGAATATTTAAGTTCTCGAGTCCGGAGTTCGGCCTTGACCGCTGTGAAGTCTCTTCGCTGCCGCATCACTGTCGCTGTGTAATCCGGATAGAGGGTGACTGTGCTGTTGTCTACCCGGAGTGGGGGCGCACCGCGGGCCGCCTGGAGGATTGCATCGCGGTCGCGAAAGTTGAAAATGCGGGCCAGGATCGGGCGCGGGGGGGCCCCCGGTCGAGGCCTACCACCCGGTACTCGGTGCGCCCTTTCCACCGAGAAGAATTTTGAGAGCCCACGAGGCCGCAGCTGTTCGGTGATTCATTTTTCCACAAAGAGGTCCAAAGCCGGGCCACGTTCACTCTCCGGTACCCCAACGACCCGGACGTTGTTTCTTCTGGACCTGCCTTCCTGGTCATCCAGCTTGGCCAGCAGCTGTTTTTGCACCTGTTCGAGAGTTTGTATGCGTTTCTGATGGTCGGCCGTGTCATGGGTGAGGGTTGCCGTGGCTGCCTCAACTTCGGTCAGTCTGGAGTTGATTTTAGCGACATCAGCCCTGAGGAGTGTAACCTCCGTGGAGATCGTGCCGATCGAGGCCTGCATCTGGGTCAGCGTGGCCATGACATCCGCCAGCGTAAACTCCGCAGTCTTATCCGGGGGGGGGGGGTCGCACCCTGGTCCTTGAGGAATGCGTACTTCTCAAGCTTCGCTTGTGCCCCTCCGCGGTGGCCCTTTCCCCCCATGTTGTCCGGCCCTCGCCGTGCCCGCACCAGGCCCGCCTGGGCTCCAGGCGACCCGGGGTGTGTATGGCACGCGTGCGGGGTGAGCCCGGAGATGGCTCCGCTTGCTTCCGGGGAAGTGAGATGTCGCAGATAGGAGTTGTGGAAGCGCCCACTCTGGAGTCCTCAAAGCGCTCGGGCCGTGCCACTCGAGGCAGAATAGACTAGTATGGTTTGTCTTTCGGGCCGCTCCTTGCAATGTCACTGCTATATGCAGGGCCGGCTGGGCGTTAAGGACTGCGCAGTCTTCCAGGTGCGTTATCGCCGGCAATAATATCAATCTGAGCGCCTACGACCCATCCACTGCGTCCCACATGTCACAAGCATACAAGCAGCAGAAGACCACGTGGTGCAGGCCAGGCGTACCAGGGGGCACGACTCCTATCGGGACGAGTGGCCCGAGAATCAGCGGTGGTTGCGCTACCTCTAGACGCCCACTATGTCCGTCCCACGCAGCAGTGTTGGTCGAAACTGAGGCGGTCCGAGTCCGGACGAGGCAACGTCCCCCCCCACGAGGGCGATGTCCTCCTCTCGTGGCGTCTGAGGGCAATGTTCCCGGGGGAGACACAACCCCAGCCGGGGCTCGGGAGAGGTCCGATGCTTCAAGCAAGAGTCCGGCAGTTCTTGGCACTATTCCCCCCAGGGCCTTATTTATAGCTTAGCGCTCCCTGCACCAGCCCACTCTCAGTACGCGGGCATCATCCGGGGCGCATCCGGCATCGGGTGCGCACTGTCTCTCTGGGCGGGCGCAAAATGGCTGTAACGCGCACCTTCTGGGTTCCAGGGTAGTCCGGGTGGGAGCGCTCACTCAGCAGTCCACTAACCTCTACGTCGAAGGCCCCTCTACGACGCCTCCACCCCGACGCAGGCCGCCTCGTGGCTCAGATCTCGTTCCAGGTCGCCGCGTCCAGGCCAGGGGGGGGGATGGGGGGACACCGAGACTCCCCTCCGAGCTCCCAGCACGTCGATCAGGCTCCCTCGCTCGTGAAGTGGGGACCGGTGAAAACCGCAGCCAGAGCGGGCAAAGCCTCGTCCCCCCCTCCGCAGGGACCAGGAAGGGGCCAAGTGAGTCAGGTCTCCGCAGCGCCGGGGACCGGCTTGCTCCGAAGTGCCGTCCCGCACGCAGGGCGACGCAGCTCCGCCCCGAGGTCACTCCAGCCCGGGGAGCCGCGGCCCAGCGCTCCGCCTGCAGGTAAGCCCCGTAACTTCGGATTGGGGCGGCCAAGGGGGCCCGGAGTCTCAGCGTCGGGATGCGTAGGCACTCAGGCACAAGGATACAGCTCCCATATGACGTTTGTTGGTGAAGGGTAGTCGGATATTTTCAGGATAGACTGGCGGCGTGGAGGAGCTCGAGGCTCAGGCGGCCATCTTCATCGCGAGCCAAGCTCCGCCCCCCCCCTTGATAACTATTTTTCACTCTTTATATTTTACCAAATGAATTGCTGTATACCCGGTACAAAATGAAAAACCATTGCAGGGTGTGGCTCAGTTAATGGCTCTGGGTTCCTTGGGTTCTTGGAGAACCTACAAGCCTTGTCTATCCCCAAAACCAGAATGGTCCAGCAGATGTAACAGTATATAGCTTTCAAAAATTGGCTATATTTAGAAGAAGTTACAGATGAAAACAGACACAAATGGCTGGTTTTTTCCACTCAAGTTTTTTAATATTTTTTTATTTGAAGTGTTACTTTTTATAGGAACATCTTGAAGGATCTATGAAAATGACCCCTTGTTGACTTCAGAATTTTTTCTACTTTTTAGAAATGTATAGCTTTCCGGGATCTACCATGGGTTTCACACCCGTTTCCACCACTACCTGGAAGGAGGTTGAAAAATGTGTTTTCCTGATTTAAGTCTGCCTGTTCCGGAGAGCTGGAAGGTGGTGATTTTAGCACTGCAAACCCTTCGTTGAAGCCATTTGCAGGAAACAAACTTTTTCCCCATATTTCCTCAAAAACACAAAATCTAGCTGTATTTTGGCTAATTTCTCTGACCCTTCCAGGGAAATCCATAATCCCTGGGTCCCTTAAGAATCCCCTCGATGTTAGAAAAAAAGGATGCAAATTTGGCAGGGATACCTTATGCGGACACAAAGTTATGGAGGCCTAAGCGCGAACTACCCCAAATAGCCAAGTAAAAAGCTTAGCCTTGGAGCAGGGTTGAGAGGAAGGCCTAGCAGCAAAGGGCTTAATCTATGCTATTGAAGAATTGCCCTGGGGTTTGATCTAGGGATGCTGAGACGATGCTTGATTCAATAGACTGCAAGTATTTGCTTGGAGTAAGCTAATCACTTAGCTTTGGGTCTGTATTTATATCATGTATCCCTCTGCCTTATTGACATTATAGTAAACAATCATATATCACCAAATGGAATGTGGAATGTGGGATGAGAAGCGGCAAATGAAACTGTGGCATTTATAGGAGATCATCACCGTGGCTGGGATTGATACCCAACAATCTCTTAAAGAAACTGTCTACACTCCAAGGTGTTATGGCTTTGTTTCAGCAACAGTGCCCTCTAGTGTTTGAATCCTATCTTCATGAAGCCTATGCTAGATATTGATACCTTGCTTGTACAATAGTATCGACAGGGCATTGCTCATTGATAATAATCGATTGACTCTCATAAACAGGTTAATGAGCAATGTCACTCTCTCTTTCCTTACTAGGTCTAGGAGTCTTGTTTCAATGATCCCCGTCCCCTATTTGTATGTGCCATGCACAACACTCCATATTGCATTCCTGTAATATATTTTAATGGAGTGGAGGCAGGGCTACGCACCCTGCTCTAAGGGGATCAGGCTTCCAGGATATCCTTCTCTAAATATTGGGATAATAATATCCACCATAGACTTTCATAAATTATTGGAAGGAGGCTACATGGCCACCATGTCACTGCTGTTTCCTCTCCTAAACTTCCTGGTCACCTGGGCAGATGCCAACAAACTCCTCTCTCTCACGCACCCACAGGTGGCATCCAGTGCGGGATGCAGGCATTGCTTTGACTTATCCATAAGGAGTTATTGTTAGGTTTCCCTATAGATGACATTGAATTATGGACCCATTCCCTCATTCAGGGACCATCAGTGCAATAAGATGGGCTTTCTTTGGAGACAATTACGACAGCCTGTCGATGGCAACAAATACAATGCTAGAAACCTGACCGGATGCAACTAATTTTGTAGGATGGAAAAGTGAAAGGACCAAAGAAATTTCATTGTGGCGTGAAAAAATGCTGAAAGCGTTGTCATACCTTAAGAACTACGAGACATGGGATGAAATAAGTATTTCCAAGTTGGGTGACACAATGGAAGGCGAGTGACTAAAGGTATTCTGTGAATTGTAGTCAGTATTTGACCTGGCAACCCCGTGAACATTTTAATGATCGTAGTGTCTGACATGCTCTTATTGGTCACAAAAATTGATTTGCCTGAGGTACAGGAGCATACTCCATCATGAAGGAATTAGCTGAAAGGGCCACATTTAAAATACCCACAATGTATAATATGTGAAAAGAGATGTGTAATCTAAAGGAGCAAACATTAATGGACTGGCATCTTCTATTAGAAGAGACAAGAGTGGGAAGGGACAAGAGTCTACAATGGGGAATTTGACTTACAAGCGAGTCTGAAATGAATTCAAATAAAGATCTTGCACATAGTAGTATGTCCTCAGATGGCTGAGCTGTTCTAGATAGGGGTCACCAATACTTCTATTTGTAATGGTACATTTTATGACTAGATTTACGAATGCAACAATCTTCAATTATAACTTTCTTGGAATTAATCACATTCCTAATGAACTTCTGTTCAGATAGACATGAACTTTAGTTTAGCCTCATTGATATTTGGGAGAGGGAGATGTACCAAGATAGAAAAAAATATTTGGTAATACGGTATACATTTTGGAAAGGGGAGCGGGAGAGATATTGTGAGGAAGTGGGGCAACACGCATCACAGACTGATGCATGGGAGTAGAAAAAGCTATGTGAAATGATTGTGGCTAAACCATAAAATTTGACAAGTATGGGCCTCATGAAAGGATAGTGAGTTTGTTGAGGTGCAGGGTGTAGCTGGGATATACAAGACTGGAACTGGACCCTGAATTTACATAGGAGTCATGAAGAATAGCATAGTGTGTTACTCCAGTGTTTGGCTCATGTTAGCCTGTGCACCATGAGAGTAAATGTTATTGGTACTGCCATATTTGCTGTACTATAATGACGCGTGTAGAGAAGCGCTTCAAGAAAAATACAGCAGAGTCAGGATCCTCAATGCTTGAAATGTATTCTTGACAGAAAGCAGCACATCTTGTGTATGGCAGCTCCATTCCATGTCCTGGCAGAACTGTAACTTTAGAACGGGAATCTAGTTTAAACATAATATTTTAGTACTCTTACATTCTACTTACATCATACTATGTCACCACCTATGTCAAGACATTATATAGATAACATATTCACAGTTACATCTTCCACCCGTTATGTGTTTTTATTTATAACACAGATATCAGAAAACTAGGTCCGGGCAAAATTTCAATTAGGCTAGCGTAAATTCTTGTAATTTTGGTAATTTCATGTTATGCTTGTTACGCAAAATTCCTGAAATTAAATAACATCCCGTAATAGATTGGGAACAATGTGAGTGGCTAGAACACGAGCGGCTGTTGTGTGCAGTATTTATGTTTTCTGGGCTGTTTTTTGACACAATGTTTCCTTGCACCGAAATTAGATCCGAGAATGCATCTCACACTACAATATATTGCTAAATGCCATATTTGCATTTTTCATAATCACAAATAATTTCATATAATTTACAGTGAAATTTTGCATAATTACATCAAAGCAAATTACATACATTTAGCACACACCTACAAAAAACAAAAACAAAACAAGACTTAAACAAATGAACAAAAATGAACAAACAACACAACAAAATAAAAAATGTTCAATCAGTCTTATAAAACGTCTTGTAGACCTAAGCGAGATATGCTGTTTTTCCATGTTTTCACAATCATGAGATTCGGACATCTCAGACACTGTTTTACTGTTGAAGTTCTTGACCCGATCACCTCCTAAATTCAAATTGTCTCTTGAATTGTCTCTCTCCTCAACCCCCAGTTCTACATTTTTTGAAGTATTACTTGAAGTATTTGGTGCAGTGGTGCCTGTAGGTTTTTTTTGCGCAGGATAGGGCATATTCCTCTTTTTATGTGTGCTGCAGAGTTCACAGAAAGAGAGGAAGTAACGAGGAGAAATAAAAGTATTTGTTGTAAAGAAGTACTCTGAAGCCAAAGGTGAGTACCAAAGTCTTTATTCTGTCATCCACTCTCCATAACTGCCAAAGGGGTGCCAACATTCTAAGGCAAACTCCGGTGGAACAATCCAAGGGGGAGGGGGAAAAGGGAATGTACCAAGGGGAGGAAGGCAGGGAAAGGGAGAGAGGGAAGATTACAACAGTATTTCTCCTCGATACTCCCCTGGAAAGGTATAGCATTTTGGCGCATTCCTAGGACTACCAATAATGGTAAACCTGGGAATGTGTCAAAATCCATTGGGGTTGCGTGGGAACACCCACACAAAGCCCATGGAACGCCTCTCTGGGGCAGAGTAATGCAGCGATTTGCACTGCGTTGTGTTACCCTTGATTTATCCAGTCATTCAGGGCCACGCAGAGTGGCCATGCGTGGTTTGATTAATGACATTTTAAGGTTTGTGTCGCGCATGCACCACGTTGCGTGGTGTAAACACGATGCAAACCCTTGATAAATATGCCCCTAAATCTCTAATTTTATATCTTTATTCTTTTATATTCGTTTCCCATCTGCATAGTGTTTCCTCTTCTCCTTAGCCTGTTTACCTTTGTTTTCAATGTGTAGCTTGGTGGAAATTAGTCTGTCAAGACTTACCAAACACTTTTTCTGAAGGACATTTGCTGATCGACGTAGAGAATCTTTCACAAAAACATGAACTTCAGATCTTTGATTTACTTCAGTAATCGCTTCCTGATTTACTGTTCCTTACGGAAACTTGGCTCACGCAGTCCTCTAGCCCCACCCTTGCAGCAGCAATTGCCCCCGGCTACAAGGTCCTGAAGGTGGACTGCTGAGTCGGTAAAGGGGGGAAATAGCTATTATTTACAAAGAAAATGATATATGTAATGCTATTCCTTTGGGTGAACTGGAGGGTGCTGAATGCCTAGGCTTCCATAGCTCTCTATCAGCACAACAATTGTTAGCATGTGCATTGATTTACAGGCACCCTGGCCCAGCAAGCTCTTTTCTGAATTCTACCAATGAGTGATTGTACCCCATGCCCTCCACTATAGCCAGTATATGATTTTGGGGGACCTCAACTTTCACGTGGGCATATCCATAGACCAAGAAGCCACTTCCCTTACTGAATCTCTTTCAGTCCTTGACCTTACTCCTTTTGTCGTTCACCCTACGCACAACAGGGGACACACCTTCGATCAGATCTTTGCTAACATAATGGTTGAGGTGGATGTGCCCCTTCCCTTGATATGGTATGACCATTATCTTATTAGTTTTAGGGTACCCAAGTTGGGAGGAGGTGATCAGTCTCCAGCAATTAAGAAAGAAAACAGGTTCAGAGACTTCCACCAAGTCATTCCCTCAATGACGCTCTTTTGCTTGAATCAACATGCACCCCTAAGGAAACCAAATCCTTGGCTCCCTGGTTCAACCAGGCGCTAAGAACTAGTAAAAGCGTCTGTAAACAATTTGAAAGGAAATGGAGGAAAAACTTTGATCCGGTCGCTAAATGCGAATATAAACAAGCGCTTAAAGCCCACTATAACAAGGTGTATGAGGCTAAAAAAAACTATCTGACAGACAAAATTGAGTCTTCCAACAACAAAAGCAAGGAGCTTTTTAAGATTGTTAAAGCCTTTACAGACCAACCCTTGGAGCCCAAGGCCCTCCTGCTTTCCTTCGAATGAACTCTCCAATTAGCAAACTTCTTCCATTAGACAATTGTGACGATACAAGATTCTCTCACCAGGGGGTCTCCCTCTGATCATGAAATGTTGTTAGCTCCTCCTTTAGAACCCATATATGGAGCTGCCCCCGCTTGCCACCAGAATTATCCCTAGCTATCATCAAGGACCTCAAGTCAGACCCCCCCATTAACCCATGCCCAGCAAAATTGTTAGCTACAGGGGCAACAACGGTAAATACTCAACTCCTCCTTAGCCACCAGTCACATGCCTTCTATATGGAAGCAGGCAAACATTTTGCCTCTGCTTAAAAAGCCTTCCACTGACCCTAAAGTATCGGCAAATGATAGGACCATTTCCCTGCTGCCGGCATTTTCCCAGGTACTGGAGAAATATGTAAATACGGTCATCATGGACTATGTGGAAACAAATAACCTTTTACATATTAGTCTTTCCAGCTTTAGAGACAAATATAGAACTGAGTCTGCATTGTTAGAGGTCTCTGAACACATTAAAGAGAGCCTTGATGTGGGAGGAAAAGCCATCCTGATCCTATTAGATCTGGGAGCGGCCTTTGATACTGTTCCCTATAACAGGCTCTTGGACAGGATACAGACTCTCGGGATCGGTGGTTCTGTTCTAAAATGGCTCTCTTCCTTCTTGGAAGTTAGAGGCCAGGAGGTTTGGACTCCTCCCTTTGTGGCTGGAATCCCCAATATGAATGCCGGGGTCCCGCAGAGTTCTAGCCAGCGCTATATAAAACCTTTCAAATAAATAAAATAAATAAATATTTTGAGCCCCACGCTATTTAATCTATATATGTCCCCTCTGGCATCACTGGTGGAAGTGTACTGAGCGAAAATCATTTCATACGCTGACAACACGCAGCTCCTGTTTACTTATGACAAGGGAAAGGGCTTTGAGGGAGAAAATATTAAAACCTGCCTCTCAAATGTGCTTGCATGGTTAAGGACCAACCAGCTGAAATGTAACCCAGGGGTAGTAAGAAATCATTTTATTTGGCTCCCCTCCTATGGATGAATGGAGACTTTGGTGGCCAGATGATATGTCACCTCCACTCTCCGCACAACAAATGGTAAAAAACCTGGACGTTATGATAGATAACTCTCTATCCATGAGAGCCCAAGTCCAATCAGTAGTACTTTGGCCTCCTACGGATGCTGAGGAAATTCCTCCCACTCCTGCCCTTGGACTGTAGGAAACCCATGGTCCAGGCATTGATTACTTCCAGATTGGACTATGTCAATGTCATGTACCTGGGCCTCCCAGAATACCTGCTCAGGCATTTGCAGGTGGCCCAAAACACAGCTGCTAGAGCTATTCTCATGCTGAAACCTAGGACACATATGTCCACACATGTCAGAGCTCTTCACTGGCTTCCAGTGAAAAAAGAGGATCAGGTTCAAAGCCCTGGTGCTATTCTTTAAGGTCTTTCACGGGAGTGGCATGGGGGACCTCAGTAGGAGAGTTAACCATTACGCACCACTTAGAACCCTGAGATCCTCCTCCCTGAACCTGGTTTTGGTCCCGAGAATATTGCATGCCCGGTTAGGCAGCATTTCTTTCAGGTTTCTAGGAGCACAGGCCTGGATTACGCTCCCTATGTCACTGAGATCGGTGACGGACTTAGCCACATTTAGGAAACTCCTTAAAACCTGGCTATTCCGTCAATAAATGATCATCCCCTAGCAGCATTCCTTAGCAGCATCTTGTCGCGTTAGTACCTGGAGATGTCAGTGGGGTTGGCGATAAGGCCTTTTTGAAGCTCTTGTTGAGTAGCTGTGCGCTATTTAAATGTCTTCATTCATTCATTCATAGTCTTGCAACTCTTGACACAGGGCTTGACCCACAGTTATTTGAGCCAATATTGCTTTTTGTACAACCTTTTTAATGGCATTGCTACATTATTTTATGACAGTTACTGGATTTTGTACTGTGGCTAATTCACAATTGACAAAATAAAAATAGTACAATACTGTTCTTTGGTTCTATTAAAATAATTATTAAAAAGAAATGTGTGAAAAGAAACTTAACAAAAAAAAAAAGAATACCGTTGAATTAGGTTTTCAAATTGCTGTAAATAAATCATATTTAAACTACAAAAAATATTAAGTTTTATTAAAATAACCTTTGTCCACAGCTCACGAATAAGTTTGTTACCCAAAATAGCCAGTAGAGGGCACCATAACACCAAATCGATTAAACTCACACAGTCTTGTAAAAAACTCTAGCCATCACAGAGCCTGCCAGGGCTCAGGACTCGCCTTTTGTTTTATACTGCCCAGGATCGAACTTGCTTAAAGCATGGCTACTAGAATTACGTGATTGTGCGTCTGCTGCGATTTTCGCACAATTTAAGATTTGCCACATATTCTGCCCAATTTTTTTTAAATAAAATGTTATTTCTATCTCAAACATTTCAAAAGTTACTAAAAATGCAGCAACACATGTTGCCACACAATCGAAGGCCATTTGCAAAGCTAGACTGGTCACCCTTCTGTTGCTGATTGTTCTATTTGTGTGCTAAACTGGTACTAACAAGGTTCAGCCAGTGCCCAGACAGTGTTACCAAGTTTAAAAATGACAAAATAATGGTGTAATACTATTACATAATGTGCCGTATTATGCCGCATAATTTGCCTTTTTTTTAGGCATAATTTACTCAACTCTGCCGCATAATTTGGCCCTGTCACACCACATAATTCTAGTGGTCTTAATTATAGGGCAACCAGGCAGTGCCTGAAGGTCTGCTCTGACCGGGCAGTGTGTGGGCGTTTTTTAGAAGTTGTGGGATGGTTTTATGGCCAAGTGGGCTTCACTGTTGATTTCCCTGAGATTACCACTTTTTGGGCTATATGCTTTGCTAATGGGGGGGCCACCTTTATTTTGGTGACCGGGCCTATTTTTTGTCCCAGTCCAACCCTGATACTACGTACTACATGTTCTTGGTTTACTTTCTCCAAAAATGCTTTCCAAGACATCTCTTGAGTAATACAAAGTTTTCAATGTGTTTTCCAAGATGTAGGAAGTGGTTTGTTAGTAGGTAGCGATATTCACCTCCAGCTAGTAATAATACCACAATCACTCAAGTCCAAGTAAATTAATTCTTGCTCAAACCTTCGTAGCTTAACAAATGAGCAGTAAGGCTTAACTTAGAAGACAGGTATGTGTAAAGCATTGAATACCACCAAAACAGTAAATAAGTAAAAGAAACAACACGTTAAAAGTCCAACACCAATTTGTAAAAATAGAGAATATTTTTATCTTTGAAGTGAGTTCCCAAAAGTGACAAAAATCCAATGTGGGGAACAGGAGATAACAATTTTAAATATTAAATATAAAATTGTGCATTCTAGCGCCAAAAAGCTAAAAGCGCCACTAGCGATGGTCAAAGTTTTAGGCTGATCGCAATGGAGCGCGGGTTAGATAAGCAAAGGGCTAGGTCCCAGACAAAAGTTTACCTTCAGACTAAGTTTTTTTGTTGGAGCTCTTCTCTTGATGACGAGTCCTCGGATCGGAGTTCGATTCGATGACAGCAACCTGCTGCAGCGTGATGCCTCGGGGAGCCTCTGGAAGTCTTTGTCTTTGACGTTCAGAAGCTCCAGAGCTTTCAGTGGGGCAACCAGCATCATTAGGCTGATTCGCAAGTCAACTGCGGCAACTTGACTCTCAATATCGAGCTAGTCTCCTCCTGGAGCTTTTCTGCAAAACTTTGCAGAATGTTTGCAAACTTTGTGTTCTTGCAGTTTCTTGCTTCCTTTGTGGAAAGCAAAGGTCCAATAGCACCAGTAAAGGGTTCAGAGACTCTAAATTGCCTCTTGGGGCTAGGACTCAATCCCCCACAATGCACCTTCACAGTCCAGGAAAAATCTAGTTGCAACTGGTCGGCTGAGGTGATCCTCTCTATGACTTGGAAGTTGACTTCATCTAGCTCTGATATGCCTGTTGCTGATCAGGAAGTCCACTCTTCTTCCTTTGAGTTTGGCACATTCCTATCTTTGTGGAGTCTTGAGAGTGCAGCAGGTGCAATCCTTCTGAGAGAAAACCTTCTGTGGTGCAGTCCAAGGGTCCAGCAGGGCAGTCCTTGTTTCTCTGATGTTCCAGGCAGTGATCGGAGGAGCTCAGGCAGCTCTTCCATATTTATCCTCTATTCTGAGCTGGCAGGAGGGGAGACACATCAACCAAAAAGGGTAAAGCTACCTCCCTCTGCTATGACCACTTCCTGCGAAGTGGGGTATATTTTTGACCCATGATGCACTGTCCTCCCAAGAATCAAAATGGTCAAATTCTCTCCTTGGTGTGTGTGTGTGTCTGTGTACCCCAACCAGGGCCGGCTTTAGGGCAGTGCGACTGGTACGGCCGCACTGGGCGCTGACCTGTGGAGGGGGCGCTGACCTTAGGTGGGGGGGCGCTGTGTTTAGTAATAACTTATGATTGGAGAGATGAGGGGCTCTTTTGCCTGGTGGTAGTGAGAGAATTCACAGAGGGGGTCATGGGGTGGGGCTCCAAAAATTATTGGCGCACTGGACGCCACCAACTCGAAAGCCGGCCCTGACCCCAACCCAGAGTTGTGGCTAGCATCTGACTACACTCCCCTTCCAGTCCCTCTCCTAATCTAATTAAGCCGGCTCCCATCTGGCTGGAGATCAAGGAAGTGCAAGGAATTCTGGGTAAAAAAAAGTAGAGGGAGCCAAGCAAGCCTGGGTCCTATGACATCTGTTCTCCTGCCTTTGAAGTCCAGCTATTCTCCCAAGTCCCCTCCCTCCCCCTGGCTTCTCTAGGAAGCAAATCTCCCACCAGATGGCTGTATTGTTGCAGCCCCAGGCCTCTTCATACCTACTCAGGTAGCAGCTTGGCTCAGGGTTTAAAAGGCTGGCCAATCAGAAGAGGCTGATACAGGGGTGCTTTAGGTAACTTCAGGATAGTAAGTTCTAAATATACTTTCTTGTAATAGTTATAATAAATCCAAACTTGGTAAGTTGTTGCATTTAATGTAACCATTATTTTGATACTTTGAATATATGTCTAACTAGCTACAATCAAACGTTTGTCTTTATTACGTTTAATTAAGCCTTCCCATATTAGCTTAATGGGTTGTTTTTCTTTACCAGGACATATAAAACATATTTTTATTGTCTCTGCTTTTTATAGCAATGCACTCCACCATTAGGGCACCTAGGGCAGACCTTAGGGGTGGCTTAAATGTAATAAAAAAGGTAGCTTCGGACTTTGGAAGTACTTTTAATTCTAAAGTAGAATTTGGACATAGTTTTATTTTAAAACTAGCCTGCAAGACGGGCCTGGCTTGAAATGACACCAGACACCACAGCAGTGCACACTTAAGTGCATTCATTCCACTGGGGTCTCTAAACCTACATGCCCTACCATATACTAGGGACTTACAGGTAGGTTGTCTTCGTCAATTAGAAGTATAGCATACCAATCACCATTACCTTTAGAGGACTGAACACTGGCCCGGGGCACTTTCAGAGTCAGTAAACATGGGGGTGATCAGAGCTCGGCACACCAGTTAAGTTGCTGAAACGCCTGCAGGTGCCTACCAGTTTCTTACCATACCATGTCTCTCCACATAAGTAGTACCTGTGAGGCCACTATTTTGGCATCTCCTGTCAACTCTGTATCACCTCACAGGTCAGTGTCTTCTGCAAAGCATAAAACTTTCCTGCCTTATGCCTTTTCTGGAATCCAGGGGTCACATTCCTGCCTCAGAAGTTCTAAGTTCTGGAGAGTCTGGTGCAAAAACTGGCCTGACGAGTTCTGCACAAGTCTTTGCAGCAAGTATTCACCTAAAGGGAAGAGGCCTCTTCTTCTGGACCTCAGTCGTGCAAACTCAAACTCCTTCCAGTTGTCGAGTTTGAAGTCTTATGGAGCCAGTCTGACCCCTCAATATGCTCTCTTAACCTCCCATCACTAAATCATAACCCCTGCCACTTGAAAGACTTTCCTTTATCCTTCTGAGAGTCTCACCAAAAAACAAATCTCAGGCACCAAGGTGCTTCAAATGTTTCAGCAGACTACTCCTCTGGTGTCTCCTAATGACAGGCCTCGTATCTAGTGTGTTTGGAATTCCTTAGCTAGAGAAGGCAGGGAGGTGTTAAGGAGAGATGAAGTCAAGCCTCTTCTCTCTATTACAACTGTTTCATAATGAACAGTTATGTCATGCATGACTCTCATAGTAAGCCTCTATTGTTTATTTCAGTTTCTGGATCTCATAAGCCACTACTATGACATAGCGCCAGTTTATAACAAAACTGGGTACCCACTGTTCAGTTGTCGTAAAGGCCTTCTAGTCCAGGCTGACAGGCCTCCCTGAGAGGCTGCCAGTGCAGCACTGCTTGTCTGCTTTCACTGAAAGCAGAAAGCACAGCTGCAGGAGGGGGAGGAAAGGCAGGAAAGGTGGTGGAAGTTCCTCAAGAATGTAAGATACGTTTTTTTAACGTTTGGGATAGGGATTGATGACAGAGGTCATGGTATGTATGGCTCACCCATCACTCCTCTGTCATTGCAAAGCAGGGGCAGATGATTTTGGGGGCTACACATAACATAAAATTATAGATGAATAGCAAGTTAATTATAAGGATTCTTTTCACCTCTGGGTTGTGAGTAACATCATAGACAACTCGAACTTCGCTTTCGTTGACCATTTGATGTCACGCAGAACCTCATGCTGAAAAACATCCCTGTAATTCACTGTTACCCATCTATAATTGTATATGTTTTGCATGGCTTCCATAGGAAGCCTCTAACATTTACACCACATTCTAAATCTGATAACTCACTGCTAAGACGTAACAACAGTTGATAACAAAACTCATTCCCCACTGTTGCTACATCATAAAGGCCTTGGAGGCAGTGCTTAATTTGAAAAAGAAATTATTGCCAAGGCTCTCGTCAGGAGGCCACTACAGCTTTCACCACACATTGCCACTGCCATGCTGCTAATGATAGTGACAACACAACTACTAACCATCATAATTCTACAAGTTTGACAATTCTGACTATTTCAGGTAACCAATGCTATGGCTTGGGCAGCAGGTAATGGTCATTTTCAATGTATATTGAATTAATAATTGACTGTTGTTGTGGTCATCTTTAAATTAGCCAGACAGTGCCACCTTGTGGTAGACTGTCACAAGCACCGGTGTTGACAATTAAGGGCCGGTGCCAAGCACCAGAAACCACAGGATCAAATTTAGCACTGCTTGGAGGTCAGACTGACTGGGCTGCCTAGGAGCCTGTCAACCCAGTGATGCTGGTTTGCTTTAACTGAAAGCAGAAAGCACAGCTGCAGGAGGGGGTAGGCAGGGAAGATGGTGGTGGTTGGTTAAGATAGCAGACAAGGTATGTGGCTCCCCCATTACTCCCCTGCCCCTGTGTAGCTCTTCAAAGCAGGGGCAGATGATTTTGGGGGCATGCATAAATAAAATTATAGATGGGTAGAAAGTGAATTACGGGGAGGTTTTTCACCTGGAAGTCTAAGTGACATCGTAGGCAACACCAGCTTGACTCCTGTTGTCTATTTGATATCAGTCAGAAAGCCGAGGTAAAAACATCCCCGTAATTCGCTGTTACAAACTTAGAATTCTATATGTTATTTCCAGTGTAGGCAGAAATTAAAGCATGAAAACTAACATGGAATACCTGCATAAAGATTCACTGCATTGGGTCACCGTGCCTGGTTGTTTAGTATTTTCTACCACTCACACCCAGTTTAGGCTTGTCTTTCCCTTTTCTCTTATAACTGAGGAGATGCTGTACATGAAGAGTGGACTGAAACAATCAATCAATCAATCAGGCGTTTATTAAGCGCCAATACTCACCCGTAAGGGTTTCAAGGCGCTGGAGCTTGGAGGTGGGGGGGGTGCAGGCTCCAGTCCATCAAAGAGGGGGTCCGTCGAAGAGCCAAGTTTTGAGGTTTCTTACGAAGATGGGAAGCGATGCGGTCTGTCTGAGGTGGAGTGGAAGGGCGTTCCAGGTTTTGGCTGCGAAGAAGGAGAAGGAGCACCCTCCCAATCTGTTTTTCTGGTGCGAGGGACCACGGCGTAGGAGAGCTGGGCTGATCGTAGGGTCCTTTGGGGTGCGTGGAATTTGAGTCGGCTGTTCAGGTATGCTGGTCCGGTGTCGTGGAGGGCCTTGTGTGCGTGGGTGAGTATCTTGAAGGTGACCCTTGCATCTTTGGGGAGCCAGTACAGTGTGCACAGGAGCTGGGATATGTGGTAGTGTTTTGGCAGGTTGAGGAACAGTCTTGCGGCAGCGTTTTGAATGTTCTGTAGCTTGCGGGTGAGGTTTTTGTTGATTTTGGCATAGAGTGCGTTGCCGTAGTCTAGTCTGCTGGTGACCAGGGCGTGAGTGACAGCCTTTCTGTGTTCAAGGGGGATCCATTTGAAGGTCTTACGTAGGAGGTGGATGGTGTGGAAGCAGGAGGATGAGACTGAGTTGATCTGGGGGTCCATTTTGAGCTTGGAGCTCAGGATGATTCCCAGGTTGCGTGCATGGTCCGTGGGGATGGGCGGGTTTCCGAGGGCGGGGGGCCACCAGATGTTATTCCAGGCGTTGGGGTTTGGGCCCATGATGAGTACTTCCGTCTTGTTGGTGTTTAGTTGTAGGCAGCTATTCTTCATCCATTTGGCGATGGCTTCCATGCCTTCTTGAAAGTTGTGTCTAGCGGTGTCTGGTTCGTTGGCTTGGGAGAGGATGAGTTGGGTGTTGTCTGCATATGACACAATGTTGAGTCCGTAGGTTTTGACGATGGGGGCGAGCGGCACCATGTAGACTTTGAAGAGTATCAAGCTGAGGGAGGACCCCTGAGGGACTCCACAGGTGGTTGGCGTAGGGTCCGAGAGGAAAGGGGGCGGGAGTCTGACCGGGTACGTTCTGCCGGAGAGGAAGGATCTGATCCAGTCGAGGGCATTGTCCTGGATCCCTGCGTCGTGAAGTCTGCGTATTAGGGTGCGGTGGGAGACTGTGTCGAATGCCGCTGAGAGGTCGAGGAGGATGAGGGCTACTGTTTCTCCTTTGCCAAATAGGGTGTGGATGTCGTCTGTTGCGGCGAGGAAGGCGGTGTCCGTACTGTGGTTTTTCCTGAAGCTGGATTGGGAGGAGTCGAGGATGTTGTGCTCTTCGTTGAATGTGGTGAGTTGGCTGTCGATGGCTTTCTCTATAACTTTCGCAGGGAATAGGAGCAGGGAGATGGGTCTGTAGTTTTTTAGGTCAGTGGGGTACGCTGAGAGTTTCTTCAGGAGGGGGTTGACCTCGGCGTGTTTCCAGTCGTCGGGGAACGAGGCGGTCGCCAAGGAGCAGTTGATGGCGTGGCGGAGCATGGGTGCAATGGTGTTGGCGGCTCTGTTGAAGATGTGGTGGGGGCAGGGGTCCGTCGGGGCCCCGGAGTTGATTGACTTCATTGTCTTCAGTGTGTCTTTGGTGGTGAGGGCTATCCAGCTGTCAATTGTTGGCTTCAGGGTGTCGGTGTGGTTGGTGGGGTTTTCGTGTGTTGGTTGTCTTCGTCGAAGTTGTCGTAGATGCTCATGATTTTGTGGTGAAAGAAGGTGCTGAGTTTGTCGCAGAGGTCTTGTGAGGGAGAGATGTCAGTCGACTCTCTGGTGGGTTAGGCGAACTCCTTGATGATGTTGAAGAGTTCTTTGCTGTTGTGCGTGTGTGTGAAGATTCTGTCTTTAATAGCTTTTTTCCTCGTTTTTCTGATTTGTTGGTGGTGGGCGTTGGTACCGGCCCTGAAGTTGTTGTGAGATTCAGTGGATTTGGTGTTCCTCCAGGCTTTTTCGAGGCGGCAGCAGGTGCGTCTGGATTCGCGAAGTTCGGTGGTGAACCATCTGGCTTTCTTGGCGTGGGCGTTGTTGATTTTCTTGAGGGGGCTGTCGGAGATCCATCTGTGCAAGGTTCGGACAGCTGTGTTGGGGTCGTCGTTTTCCGTGATGGTTAGGGTTGGAGTTGCTGAGTGAGGAGGTGAGCTGGTCGTCGGTGATTCTGGTCCAGTTTCTTTGTGGGAGCAGATGCCAGTTTCTTTGGATGGTGGGTGTTCTGAAGGTGAAGTGGACGCATTGGTGGTCAGTCCATGGGAGTTCGGTGGTGTGGCTGAAAATTATGGAGTTTCCTGTCATGAAGAGGGGGTTGAGGGTGTGTCCTGCTGAGTGCGTGGGTTCAGTCACGATTTGGCGGAGTCCAATGTTGTGGAGGTTGTCCAGGATGGATGTGGTGTTCGGGTCCAGTTGGTTGTCGATGTGGAAGTTGAGGTCTCCCAGCATGGTGTAGTTGGTGGATGCGATGGCATGCGGGGAGATGGTGTCCATGATGGAGTTAGTGAATGGTCCGCAGGGTCCAGGGGGTCGGTAGATGAGAGTTCCTCGGAGGGTGGTGGTAGGGTTGGTCTGTATCTTGAAGTGCAGATGTTCCATCATGTCTGTGGGCTCGTCTGGGAAGATGCTCAGGCGGAGGGTGGGTTTGTGGATGATGGCGATTCCTCCTCCTGGGAGGGTGTGGCAGTCCTTTCTGGAGATCTTGTACCCTTGGGGAATGGCGATGGCGATCTCCGGTCCCGAGGTGGTATTCGCCCAGGTTTCAGTGAAGAACGCTACATCCGGGGTGGTGCTGTCGAGGAGGTCCCAGATTTCGGTGGCGTGTTTGTGGAGGGATCAGATGTTGAGGAGGGTGCATTGCAGGATCATCGGTTTGGTTATGTTCTTGCGGTCAGGTTGTGCTGTGTCCGTGTTCCTGGCCGTGCTGTAGACTTGTCTGCAGTGGTGACAGCTGAACGGTCCGTGGGTGTCAGCCGGTGAGGCTAGCTTACAGTTGTTGTTGTGGCCTGGGTTGAGTTTGTGGAGTGCTGTTGGGCTGTAGCGTTGGAGGTGCGGAGGTCCAGGGTTCCTGGCGCTGGTCATGGACGGGCGCAGACGGGCTTGCCTTAGGCGCGACCGCGCAGCTGTCAACATTATGTAGGGTAGGGACGCTCAACTGGGAGGCGGGAAACGGGCGAGGGTAGGTGGGAGGGGCCACAAGGCAGCAGCGGCGGGAGCAGGGAGGTGGGGAATGGAGAGGGGATAAGAGAGGAATAGTAAATTAAGAGCAACAACACAATGAGCAGTAAATTATAAACACAATGAGCACAGTACGAAAAACACACTAAAGAATAAAGATAAAGATATGGACACAAAGTACAGAATAATGACAACTGCAATGAGATATGCAACCGCAGGATGAGGTGGTCAATAATTACCACGATGCGGCACACAGGCCAGCCACGGTACACAACAGGGGAGACAGCAGCCAAGAACACCCAGGCTGGGGGCTCAGCGGCGACGTCAGAGGCGATGGAGCTACCGGGGAGAGTGCAGGCCTGTGACCGAGGTCAAACATGCTATGGTCAAACATGCTATGTTCGCATCTCTTTAGCAACCCACTAATCAATATGATGCGGAACCTCTAGACGTCGTGTGACCTCGTTTTGGCCATGTTTAAGGCTAACATCTCTCCATGACAGCTTGGTGTCATGACATCATGTAAGGCCACTTTTTCTGTCAAAGAAGCAGCTCTTAGTAAAATTAAAATGTATTCATACACAAAGCATGCACTGTCTGCAGTTTAGTTTAAAGGCAGAAGACCCTAACATAGGTCAAAATCTAATAAGTTCCAGGGAAAGAAAGATTTCGAGATACACCTGGACAAATGGAATTTCCTACTAACACAAATTTTATCACCACATGTCCCTGACATGAAGATAGGAAAGTGACCCCAATTACAGGGACTACACATACATTTACAGTGGAGATCCATTAACCAGTCTTCTCTCAGGAAAATTGGTAAAAGGCATGTGCACAGACTACTGCTGTCAACACCACCAGTTTCCTCATAGCTGGGATAAGGGGCAGTAGTAAACGTTATTTACATTCTGTACGAATATTTCTGGTGAATATATAATCTTTCTGCAGATTTCTCACCTTAAGAATATTCATCTGGACAGCATGCAGGTCCAGAAAAGTTTTTCCCAACAGTAGCTCTCCAGAGTCAGCACAAGGCTTCAGCCATGCCGTCATCTCGACATGATATCCACGAGATATAATCAGCACTTATCTGATACCAAATGAACAAGTTTTCATCAAATTCCATATCACTCTGGTATTGGAGAAACTTCCTTTGTTGGGGACCTAAATAGTAAGGGACGTGACTAATGGAGAGGTGTCCAGGCCCCTGGCATTTTGTAAATAAAGGTAAAAGCCAAGATTGGAGTAAAACAGGCAAAGCAGATTGTTGGCCTTAAAATTATCATCTTCCATTCAGCCAAAATTTATTTCAGGCATGGTTATTGTAGGAAAGTAGGATCTGCTTCTTATGGTTACCCCCACTTTTTGCCTGGTGTTACACTATTTTGACTAGTCTGAATGAGATCCTGCTCATCAGGACCCCAGTCTATCTGCTTTCTCCTTAAAATGTTATGCCATGTACTTTTGTATACTCCAGATTGGTTACTGGGGTACCCTTATAAGTCCCTAGTATGTGGTACCCACGTACCCAGGGCATAGGTACCACAGAGGCCTACCATGGGCTGAAGCATGTATTATGCCACCCATGAGAGGACATGCAAAATGGAACTACAGGTCTGCCATTGCAGCCTGTGTACGCTGGTGTTTGCACCACTTACTTTAGATATAGGTTGACAATATCTATAGGTCACTACACTTAAAACTTAGGTCACCCCTATAGCAGGCCTTAACAATCCTGAAGGCAGAGTGCTGGGAATTTCACGTGAGAGGGTGCCCCTGCATGAGCAGAGTCCCTCTGCAGCCTTCGGAGACCATTCTCCCGGGTTGTCTGTGACTCAGCCAGACATATTGGTAGAGGTGCACTATAACCACACGGTAAATGCTATCTCGAAACCGGCTGAAACAAAACATGCCGTTGACTCCTGCTCTGGAGCAAAACTGGACAAAGGACATAGGAGTAACCTCCCCTCTGTCCTGACCCGCCCCTAGGAGGGTCCCCTGAATCTGTCCAACCTTCTCCCGTGGGTACATAAAGGCTTACTTGGCTGTAAGACTGTAGATTTTACGTGGACAAGATTCTGCAACAAGAAACCACTGACCTTCGACCGGCTGGACACTCTGGACTTCGCTGGACTTCAACTGGGCCTGACTTTACCTCCTTCTCCGTCCAAAGCATCGTTTGTGCCCTTGCACCATACAGGCTCCATGCAGGACCTGTGGAGCACTAAGGACAACTGAAGAATCTCCCTTGGGGTGAAGGAGTCACTCTCCTGCATTCGCAGGCCCCGTAACCCAACTGACCAGTCTGCTGATCCTGAGCTCTTGTGGACTCCAAAGGCTCTAGCAATGCAGGAGGTGGGTTCCGAAGTTCTTTTAGGTAGAGCTGCATTCTCACCGAGTTTGAGGCCAGTATCCCTCATAAGGATCGCATAACCTTAATCTGTACTTTTGCAAGTGCATATGCTTGTTGGCGATTCCCGAGCTTGTGCATTGGACTCTGTGTAGTCCTGACCCTGAGCAATATTTCCACCAAAGAACTCCGGCCTCCTTGCACCGAGTGCTCCATGGGCTGGTACTTTGTGATCTTGCTCGAGGTCCCCTCGCGACTCCTGGTTATTCGACCTGTGGGTCCTCTTGAGGGTCATCTTGATTTCTATTGGGATTTCCTGGCTGCTCTAGATGTGCCCTGACTCCCCATTGCTTGGCGAGTCCCCTGGACCTTGCTGGTCCACACTGTAACCTGCTTGACCTTCCTGTGTGGGTGGCTGTTGCCAAGGCTTGTTGGTGCTCCAGACGGACACTGACACCTCAGCACTCGACTTTCTTCGTGGGACAGCTTGCATCCGGCTCCTGGTCGTCCTCGACATTTCCAGGACCTCGTGGCTGCAGAGTCAAGCATCCCTCTTCGCACCTGAAGCACCCGACACCGGTGAGCATTCGTTTACCGAGTCCCAGGTCACCCTGAAGTGACCCCGACTCTGTCCCATCTGCTTTCAGGTTCCTTCCATCACGAATCCTTCCTGGCAGCATCTCTTCCTTGAAGCCCTCCATTGAAAACAACAGCGGTTTCCGAAACAACTCAAGACCTATGCACCCGGCTCCTCTGGGATAGGTAACCCAGGTACTCCGGTATCCATGGTGTCAAGCGCCGACTATCCATGGAGGCAGAATGTGGCTATTTCCCAACTCCCACTCCCCAGAACACACTGTGTAAGGCAGCTGCTCCAGGAAGGGGGAAAGGGGAGTGGGACCGAGAAGAGACACTCGAGCTGGACCTGGAATCCTTCTACCCGACTAGGTAATTGCTGGAGTTCCTAATGCACAGAGGGAGACACAACTTTCAGAATCTAATTAGCTGACAACTCCTTCCCTATACTCTCTATTACAATTGCTTCTTCCCTCTTACCAGGTTCTGCATGAGCCCCTGCTCCTCTTCTTATTTGTTGAGGTAACGACAGCAATGAATGTTCTGGAGCTGTTGATACCTAATGCACAGAAGAAACACAAATCATGGTTATCCGTTCACCCCACCCTATACTTACCAAATCACAATTGCTATTGGTTCCTACCTAATATGTAATGAAGTTTCCTTTCCATATCAATTGTTCAACAAGGTAGTCAGTCAATGTATATACAATTCCTTTGTGAGTAGAACTAACTCCAAAGGACTCTTAGTTTCAGTTTTTAATTAGTTGCAGTTGGTTCATGTCTGACGAATATTCAAGTGCTCAGATTTTAGTAGTAGGTACACGCAAAAGGGTACAGGGTAGGTAAAAGAGGAAGGACAGTGAGAGGAAAGAACACTAGGTAGGTAAGGTAAAGTCTGAGCTGAGCGCAACTGCCTGATTCAGTCAACGCACTCTATCCAACTGAGGCAAATAGACGAAATACTTCAGCTTACTTGAACTCCAGGAACCAATTAGCAGTTTGTGACTTTCTCACGTGTCTTCCAGACAAGCATTAAAAATGCAACAGGTCTCGTCTTTGTCCAAGTTAGAGCATTTTTTTTTAGCAAATGGTGTTTCTTTTTAGAAGTGCTTTTATTATTGTGTTCGCATTTTTCACGACCATGCAACCCTTCACTCCCTCTGTGCCCTCACCGCCATGCAATGCAACCCTTCATTCCCTGTGTGCCCTCATCGCCATGCACTGCAACCCTTCACTCACTCCGTGCCCTCACCGCCATGCAACCCTTCAATCCCTCCGTGCCCTCGCGGCCACGCAACCCTTCACTTCCTGTGTGCCCTCACCGCCATGCAACCCTTGCTAAGAACAGAATTAAAATATTAAGTACTCTATTTCGTCACAGACTGTTGTCTTACGAATTCATATCGTGAAATGTGCTGCGCGTGCAGCGCGTGCTCGAGCTCTTACTGATATGACGTCTCAATCTGTTATGAGGGGCATTCGTGAATCCTCAAGAGCCTTTTCTACTCAGACCTGCAACCCCATTTCCATGATAAATGGCGCGCTGTCAGTGGCGTGGCAAGATGTGATTAATGTACACGTCTGCTGTGCGTCGGTGCACGAGCACTGCTGAGTGGTCCAGGTGCTGCTGAGGCACCCCCACCTCGCACACTGACCCCGCCTCGCACACTGCAGAGTGGTCCAAGCACTGCTGAGGAGCCCCCACAGACCCTGCCATGCACACTGCAGAGTGTGCATTGAGTTTGCAAGTGCTGCCAGCGCACCCCCACTGACCCTGCCTCGCACACTGCAGAGTGTGCATTGAGTGTGCAGGCACTGCTGGTGCACCCCAGTGAACCTGCCTCTCACCGCCATGCAACCCTTCACTCCCTTCGTGCCCTCACCACCATGCAACCCTTCACTCCCACTGTGCCCTCACGGCCATGCAACCCTTCACTCAATCTGTGCCCTCACCGCCATGCAACCCTTCACTCAATCCGTGCCCACACCGTCATGCAACTCTTCACTCACTCCGTGCCCTCACAGCCATGCAACCCTTCACTCACTCCGTGCCCTCACCGCCATGCACCTCTTCACACACTCCGTGCCCTCACCGTCATGCAACCCTTCACTCACTCCATGCCCTCACCGCCATGCAACCCTTCACTCCCTCTGTGCCCTCATGGCCATGCAACCCTTCACTCCCTCCGTGCCCTCACCGCCATGCAACCCTTCACTCCCTCCGTGCCCTCACTGCCATGCAACTCTTCACTCACTCCGTGCCCTCACCACCATGCAACCCTTTACTATCTCCGTGCCCTCACGGCCATGCAACCTTTCACTCCCTATTTACCCTTTATATGCATGGTAATTACCACACCTCACATATGACTGAAGGTCTCACTCACTCCGTCTGTTCACCTCTTCCCCCAAATCTCCCATGGGCTCACGCTACCGCCTTTGTCGGTTTTTCTGTCCACTCTGACCTAGCTATAACCATGGTCTCGTGCAGACGCGAGCCGGGCTGCCCGGGGAACAGCCCGAGGATCGAGAGGGAGACCTGTGTCTGCGGGCAGGTGACAGTCTGCAGCCCCAGGACAGTGAGGAGAGACCTGTGTCTACGGGCAGGTGACAGTCTGCAGCACCCAGGACAGTGAGGAGAGACCTGTGTCTACGGGCAGGTGACAGTCTGCAGCACCCAGGAGAGTAAGGAGAGACCTGTGTCTGTGGGCAGGTGACAGTCTGCAGCACCCAGGACAGTGAGGAGAGACCTGTGTCTGCGGGCAGGTGACAGTCTGCAGCACCCAGGAAAGTGAGGGGAGACCTGTGTCTGCGGGCAGGTGACAGTCTGCAGCACCCAGGACAGTGAGGGGAGACCTGGGAGGAGAGACCTGTGTCTATGGGCAGGTGGCAGTCTGCAGCAGCCAGGAGAGTGAGGAGAGACCTGTGTCTGAGGGCAGGTGACAGTCTGCAGCACCCAGGGCAGTGAGGGGAGACCTGGGAGGAGAGACCTGTGTCTATGGGCAGGTGGCAGTCTGCAGCAGCCAGGAGAGTGAGGAGAGACCTGTGTCTGAGGGCAGGTGACAGTCTGCAGCACCCAGGACAGTGAGGAGAGACCTGTGTCTGCGGGCAGGTGACAGTCTGCAGCACCCAGGACAGTGAGGGGAGACCTGTGTCTATGGGCAGGTGGCAGTGTGAGGCACCCAGGACAGTGAGGGGAGACCTGTGTTTATGGGCAGGTGACAGTCTGCAGCACCCAGGACAGTGAGGAGAGACCTGTGTCTATGGGCAGTTGACAGTCTGCAGCACCCAGGACAGTGAGGAGAGACCTGTGTCTGAGAACCAGTACCGAGGGGGTAGGACAGTAAGCAGGTGACAACCTCCCGGAATCAAGGCCCACAGGAGATGCCTGTGTCTGGGAAGTAACCCACAGCTTCAGGAGTGAAGTTGAAGGAAAGAGACCTGTGCTTGTGAGGCAGGTAAAGATCTCCAGGTTCCAGGAGTCGAGAGAAAGAGGGGGAGAGAGAGAGTTCAGTGTCTGTGAAGCAGCTGTCTCCAGGAGCTAAGTCCGAAGAAAGGGATGCGAGCCTAGGAATCAGCTCACAAGTTCTAGGAGTCAGAGAGGAGGGAAGGGACCTGTGTCGGGGGAGCAGCCGAGATGCCTGAAACCTGAGTCTGGGGGCAGGTGAAAATCTCCAGGAGTTAGGACTGAGTAGAGAGAGCGACCTGTGTCTGGGACACAGCTGCCTCCAGGAGTTAGGTCCACGGGAAATGTAGTCCTGCCTAGGAATCAGCTCTCACGTTCCCGGAGTTTAAGACGGAAGGAAGGGACCTGTGTCTGGGAAGCACGTGACAGCTTCACGAGTCAAGTCTAAGAAGAGAGACCTGTGTCTAAGAAGCAGCTGACAGATTCACGAGTGAAGTATAAGGAAATAGACCTGCGTCCAGTGGCGGCTGGTGACATTTGAAAATGGTGAGGCGTAAAATTATTGTCGTACTGCGCTATGGCGAGAGAGCGTAGCAAGCAAGCCCGAACACCATATGAAAAAAGAGTGGACAAATGGTGCATTTTCAAGCAAACTTGAGGAAGAAATTGCCAATTTTTATGAGCTATAGAGGACAATCAGAGCCGCTTAGCCACTTAGCACGCAATTCTCTGAGTGACTCTGTGACACTAACCACACATGGGGCAGTCACTCACAGGCACAATATGCCCCTCCACATCAGCATGCGCAAAGATTGTCCTCTATAGCTCATAAAAATTGGCAATTTCTTAAATGAAAAATAATTAAATCTTATTGCTTTATCAACCTTCCTGCTTCCTCAAGTTTTAAGTTTGCTTGAAAATGCACGAGTTGTCTACTCTTTTTTCACTCGAGGTTGACAAGCAATGCACTGAGCAGACACTTTGCAGGGAGACTATTACTACGTTTGGAGTCACAGCGGCATGTGCAGCGTGGGAGAAGCGCAGACAATGATAAACGAGGGATGGAATGCCTGGCAAACCTCCACGAAATAACCATTTCGGAGCATCGCTTCTGTTTTCACTCCAAGCAACAAACCCAAGTATCGGAAGCCGTTGTTGCTGTTCTGAACACCAATGTCTTTATATTTACCCCGAGGCACTCGATGAGGCCTAAACTGACATCAGTAGACACAGGAGCGCGCCTACCAGTCCCCATGCTCATATAGCTGTCAACAGGACCTGCACCGCTGTAGAGCAGTCTCTTGAGACTTCCAAGAACCCTACATCTCCGGAGTCAGCACCCATGCCGTCGGAGTGGCAAGACTCCCAAAAGATGCCAAAGGGCTGTTTGTAAGAGCAGTAAAATGCTGGCACCGTGAAGAGACGAGCTTTCATCAGAGAGACAAAGGGGCCTGGGGTCACAATCAACAAGCAAGACAAAGGCGGAGGAGACGCCACCTCTTCTCGTGCTAATCCGGTGCTGTGGTTGCGCTCTCACCGCAAATCTAGTGCTACCTTTGTTGGAACAAACCCATCGGCCAAAGAAAAGGGAGCTGTTTATAAGGCAGGACATGTTATTTACTAGGTGTGAAGAATAACAGGAATAGTACTATACTGATTATAAAATATAATGACGTGATCGGTGCGCAGCTACTAGTCTAAATGATGTCAGGGTCTCTAAGTGCCGATGTCTGAGGACTGAGGCCGGACCACAGGCACTTCTTCCGACCGGGGCCCCCTTGTCATTCAGCCCCAGAAGCGACACACCCCGGTGCCATCCGCCCCGAGGGATGCAACCGCTTACGGCTGGGAGGGGATGCAGTATGGAGAAACGTGTGTGCTTGAAAGCACGGAAAGCGGTTCACGAGTGCAGCCTGCGCACATCCACAATTCAGGTCCTGGTAACATCCACTCACAGGGGCTTGAGGCACTTCACACCTAGAAACAGGAGGGCAGTTATATAGCGCTACAAGGCCCAGCAACCTTCACAGAACTAGAGGGCAATCATACTGCGCCTCAGGGCCCAGCAAGCTTCTCAGCGGCCTGCAGCACTTTACAGCTAGAAGCTGGAGGGCACTTATACAGCGCTACAGAGCCCAGCAAGCTTCACATGGGCCTGTGGCACTTCACGGCTAAAAGCAGGACAGGTGTATAGCGCTAGAAGGCCCAGCAAGCTTCACAGAGTGGGAGGGCTGTTATACAGCGCTACAAGGCCCAGCAAGCTTCACAGGGGCCTGCGGCACTACACACTTTGAAGCAGTAGGTTTGCTTGCATCGCGTGCTCTTAAATGTGTATCTGAATTCTTTTAATAGGTGAGTGCTCGCCTCACATTCACCCAGAAAAAGACCGCCATAACTGTCACGTCCAAAGGTAACCTAGCAAGTACAGCGTGAGGAGATAAAGTACGTTGTTCGCAGTAGTTATGAGCGCTTAGATTCCTGTCAGGGACGCATGTTGATTTCACTGTAGCTCATAAAACGATGACAAGTCCCCGGGGCTTTGGAATGTTGACTATGAAGAAAACTGTGCAAATATATCACGTCTTCGGATGTGATCTGAATGTGCTTCATGTGTTTCTTTTCTGCAATTAACATTCGGAAAACAACTTTCCACTGTTCATGCCATGCCACCGTGTTAAGGGAATGAGCAAACCGTGTGCACGAGTCCATCGCACAATTGTCTCTTCGCAGATAGAATGTCACCAGGGCTGGTGAGTTTCAAAAAACCTCAAGAAAACGTAAATTACTCTGAAGTTTCCAGCTTTTAACCAAGTTAAGAGCCGTCAATGCAAACAGCGAGATGTGAAAGGAAGACTGAAGGAACACTCAAATTGCAGCATAGATTTTCAATAAAAAGGACTTCTGGAGACGCTGAATCAATTTTCTGCCTGTAACATCCAGACGCCAAACGGCCTACTAGAATAAAGCACATTTTTGGGCTATTCACTGGATTGCGTTACTGCCTGCACCATCGTCACCTTGTACTCAGTCGCGGCTCGCGGAGGGGTGGGGCGGGGGGGGGGGGGTAATAAATAAAAAAAAATCCTTATCCTACCCGAGGTCCTGCACAGGTCCGCGCCGCCTCAGGTCCGTTGGCGCAATGGCGGGTTATGGCGCCTACAGCCCCTCTCAGCCTACGCCTCAACGCCCTAATGGACGCACTACTGCTGCCTGTGTCTGGGAAGCAGCCAGGGAGATTGGCTCAGTTCCACATTATTAGTAAGGGTGATAGTGGGTTGGGGAGATATGGTTTGACGGCTCAGTTGAGTTAACAAGGAAAGAAGTGTGGGGAAGTGGCGGTCAATAGTGGTGAGGTGCGTGTCGGTGGCCTGTATGAAAATGGTTCCAGTTTTGTAGATGGAGATGGTGAGTTCCCCTTTGAAGGTCGGGGAGATGGTAGTGGAGATTTATTCACCAAAGGGAATGATTACTGACTTGGCGACTTGCAGGTGAAGAGAGAAGGTGGTTTTCCATTTAGCCGGGCGATTTGTGTAGAAAATGAAGTTAGTCGTGGCGAGAGAAGAGGCTGAGTCTAGAAAGCAGGGAGTGTGCAGTGGTAGTAGGGGGGAGAGTGACCACTGGATTGGAGATGACGTTGGACATGGGGGAAGTAAGGGTCGGGGGAAAAGGGTCTGTGTTGGAGGAAGAGGTAGTTTGTGAGGGAGGGTTCAGATTATCAGGGGTCGTGCGGAGAGTGCCTGTGGGGATTTTGGTCGTGGGAGGGCATAGGTTAGAGTCCGAGCTGTCAAAATCTAGATCGGTCTTGTGGTGTTTGTTAATTGTGAGTTTGTTGTTTCTGGTGTGCTCCGTAGATGTAATAGTTGTGGGTGTTTGGCGGCGGAGAGTAATGATAGGGGTAGTGTGATTATAGTAAGTGATGGTGGATGTCCATGAGTTGAAGAGAGGTTCTTCAGGGCAGGGAGATTGGATCAGTTCCACATTATTAGTAAGGGTGATAGTGGGTTGGGGAGATATGGTTTGACGGCTCAGTTGAGTTAACGAGGAAAGAAGTGTGGGGAAGTGGCGGTCAATAGTGGTGAGGTGCGTCTCGGTGGCCTGTATGAGAATGGTTCCAGTTTTGTAGATGGAGATGGTGAGCTCCCCTTTGAAGGTCGGGGAGATGGTAGTGGAGATTTATTCACCAAAGGGAATGATTACTGACTTGGCGACTTGCAGGTGAAGAGAGAAGGTGGTTTTCTATTTAGCCGGGCGATTTGTGTAGAAAATGAAGTTAGTTTTCGTGTTGCCGTTGGTCGCTGTGTGGTAGTTATCTACAATGAGTGTTTCCGGGTGTTGTTTTAGAGTACTATGCTTGAAGTTCTTTTTTGCATTACTGGTCATTTTGTCTGGGTAGTTAATGGACCAGGAGTTGGGTCCGTAGCGCACAAGATTCGAGTTTCGGGTGGGGTAAGGTGGGCGCATGGTTGAACGGTAGAAATTCCGAGACACAATCAGGACTCGGGCCGAAGAAGAAATGCCGAGGCACAGTCTGGAATCAAGCATAAGGCAGGGTTGTAGTTATCATACAATTATATGCAGTATATACACTAAACTTTAAATGGCCATATTAACTGCAGTGTAAAACATGTATAGCAGTGTGTTGGAAGGCGTTCCCCGGGGAGGCTTCGGATGCGTTCCTGACCACCCGGAGGCCCACCTTTCCCAGTGTTATGCCGAGCAAGAGCGGGGAGGCCCTTCCTGGAAGGGTCTCGTACCTAGGATCGCACACGCCGCGCTTACTCTCTCTTCGGATAGAGGGACACCACACAGTAATTCGTTGTAAGACAAGAGACTTTTATCGGTAGTTGTCAGGGATCTTTATGATCCGGAAGGCAGGTGCAGAATTGATGCCACAAGCGGCAGCGATCTCGTGATGAGGGAAAAGGGGTAGCGGGACAGTCTTTGAATCAGTGTCTCTGCGAGGTATCCGGTGCACAGCTCTCAATCCTCGAGCTGAGGGGATGTTGCTTCTCTCGGCAATCTCTGCCGTTTCTCTTGGAGGAGCGGGCCGCGAGTCACTCAGCAGGCACCGTAGGTTCGTAGTTCGGGGAGCCGTGACGGTGTCAGCAGGGCTCAGATGGTTCAGAGTTCGGGGAGCCGCGACAGCGTCAGCAGGGCTCAGATGGTTGAGAGTTCGGGGAGCCGCGACAGCGTCAGCAGGGCTCAGATGGTTCAGAGTTCGGGGAGCCGCAACAGCGTCAGCAGGGCTCAGATGGTTCAGAGTTCGGGGAGCCGCGACAGCGTCAGCAGGGATCAGATGGTTCAGAGTTCGGGTAGTGTTCTTCGGTTCGGGGAGCGATCGAGCCGCGACCAGGTCAGCAGGCTCTCGTCAGTCCAGGTCTTCTCTGCTCTTGTCCCTTCAGCACCCCTTGTTATACTCCCCCTCCTCTTTGAAGTCCGGGGTCCTCGCGGAGAGGGGTCTGGTGCCTGGGGGGGGGGTGTGTCGGGGTTTCCTGTCGCTCGGCCCTTTGATCTGTTCAGGCGGGTCCGGGAGGGACTCCAGACACCCAGCGGGCGAGGCGCCTGCTCCCCGGGAGCCTGGTGGTCGATCGAAACCTCCCTGTGACAGGATCGGCGCCTCTCGGTCTGGTTTGGGGGGGGGGGGGGTTCGCTCTCCCTCGGCCGGACATGCGTGTTGGGGATCTGGTCGGCCCTCGGGATGTTGGCCCGCGGGAGCCGGAAGGCTGTATCAACGAGGTTCGGCGTGGTTGCAGGGTAACTTGCTGGTCGGGAGGGCCCACGCCACGAGGCCGGTCTCACACGTGCCCCCCCCCCAGCTGAAAGGCGGGGAGAACTACCCATCCACTTGGGGGTTCTCCTCGCTGAAGCGGAAGAATCGGGACAGGCCGTCCGCGTTGGCGTGGTCCGTCCCGGGGCGATGTTCCACCGTGAAATCCATCCCCTGGAGGGAGATGGACCAGCGTAGCAACTTGGGGTTTTCCCCTCGCATCTGCATCAACCACCGCAAGGGTCGGTGATCCGTTTGTACTCGGAAGTGTGTTCCGAACAGGTAGGGCTGTAGCTTTTTGAGGGCCCAGACTACTGCGAAGGTCTCTCTCTCAATGGTGCTCCACCGCTGTTCTCGGGGCAGCAACCTTCGGCTGATGAAGGCTATGGGCCGATCTATGCCCTTGTCGTCAAACTGGGAGAGGACTGCCCCGATGCCGTGTTCCGAGGCATCCGTCTGGACCACAAACTCCTGGGCGTAGTCGGGTGCTTTGAGCACCGGCACCGCGCACATGGCGGCCTTTAGGGTGTCGAACGCCTTCTGGCAGGAGGGAGTCCAGTGTACTTTCTTGGAGTGTTTTTTGGAGGTTAGTTCTGCGAGGGGGCCTGCGATGCTGCCATAGTTCTTAATAAACCTCCGGTAGTAACCAGTGAGGCCCAGGAAGGCCCGGACTTCCGTTTGGGTCGTGGGGGGTTCCCAGGACAAGATGGCGTCGATCTTCGGTTGGAGGGGGGCGACCTGCCCACTTCCCACCTGGTGCCACAGATAGGTTACGGAGCCGTGCCCAATTTTGGAAGCGTGCGTTGGTAAGGCCCATCAGGAAAAATACATCTATTCCTTGGACCGAGCTTACCAATTTAAGACCTATCTCACTGCTTCCTTTTCTGGGGAAACTGACAGAAAAACATGTCAACAGACACTTGTCCGGCTTTGTTGAAGATGTGGGTGGCCTGGACTACTCACAATCCGGGTTCAGGCCAAAACACAGTACAGAGTCTACTCTTCTGTCTGTGGTAGACGACCTACATATGCTTCAAGATAGGGGTTACTCTGTAATCTTGGTTTTGCTTGACTTGTCGGCAGCGTTCGACACCGTGTCACATAGCATTCTTGTTGACCGGCTGTCGAACATGGGAGTGAAGAACAAAGCCCTTGCCTGGCTGAGAAGCTTTCTTACTGGCCGTACCCAGACTGTCACCATGGGTACTTACCGTTCCAGGGAAGTAGAAATTACGAAAGGGGTGCCACAGGGCTCCTGTCTGAGCCCTACACTTTTTAACATCTATGTGGCACCCCTGGCAAGAGTGATGCGCGAATTTGGTTTTATTCCAGTGTCTTATGCTGACGACACACAGCTCCTCTTCCCTTTCAAAACCCTTACGACGGTAATTAAGAACTCTTTCTCGGCAGGCATGAAGGCTGTAGGGCAATGGATGTCATCTAATTACCTACAATGCAATGTCAGCAAAACAGAGATTATGTTGTTTGGAGGGGCCAAGATACTGTGGTCCCCCGATTGGTGGCCCCCGGATCTGGGTATGGTTCCTGAACCGAAGCAGGTTGTTAAAAATCTGGGGATACGCCTTGACCAGGATTTAGTGTTAAGGCAGCATACCAACTATATTACAGGTGTATGCTTCCACACTATTGGCCTGTTGCGTAAGATTCTTCCTTTGTTGCCGGATGCCTCCAGGAGGACCCTGGTGCAGGCTCTTGTTCTAAGTCGGCTGGATTACTGTAATGGCCTGCTCCTCGCAGCAAATGAGGGAGTGTTGGCCAAGTTACAAGTGATCCAGAATACAGCAGCTCGACTGGTCCTTAACGCCCCCCCGAGAACAGCTTCTAAACCTCTTTTGGAAAAACTGCATTGGCTGTCAATCCGGCAACGGACTAAGTTTAAAATCTGTTGCCTGATCCACAAAAGTATAAATGGCCAAGGTCCCCTGTACTTGGAAAACAAATTCATTCCCTATATTCCTACCAGGTCCTTGAGATCCAGCAATGGTTTTCTGCTGGTGGTGCCCCGTGCCAAAAAAGCAAGACATGGGGGTAAAGCATTGTCAGTCGTAGGACCTACACTGTGGAACAGTCTACCCCTAACTTTAAGACTATGTCCCGAACACTTGCAATTCAGGAAACAGCTTAAAACTTTGTTGTTTAAAAGTGACATCTAAGACGGCTCTCCCTGTCTGCTAATGATCAGCTGAAACCCGTTCCAGAGCGCAGAGATACTCCATTGGAGTCGATTCCAGCGCTATATAAACCCGCAAATAAATAAATAAATAAATTTGACATTTGCTGGCTTTGATGGTGAGGCCGGCCTGACGCAGAGCCAGCAGGACTTGTCGGAGGTGCTGGAGGTGCTCGGTCCAATGGGAGCTTGTTGGAGGGAGGACCACCGGGGAGTCAGGGGGACCACTCCGGGGCACCTTCCTACCGCACAGTTATAGCCGAGCGCCGCTGAGAAGCCTCCTAGGAGAGGTCTTTCTCCTATGATCGTACTAGGCCCAGGAACTCCACCACACAGGACTCCGTATCAGTTGCTTATCTAGGTACTTTATCAATAGTAGCACATTTGAAATATTTACAGGGGGATCGAGAGATCCAGAAAGAGTCTCAATGTCTTTGTAGGGACAGGGTAGCGGGACAGTCTTAGTACCAGCCTGGTATGGGGAAGCTCTGCGCCAGACCTTGCGTTAGGCCGAAGGTGGCTCCGGGGACCGGAGCGGCAGGTGCTGGTCTCAAAGCAGCTCAGACGTGGAGAGCCGCGACGGTGTCTGCAGGGCTCGGGTGGTAGTTCCGCTTGGGTCGAGCCGCGACACAGTCAGCAGGGCTCCAGTGGTAGGTCCGCTTCGGTCGAGCCGCGACGAGGTCAGCTGGGCTCTGATGGCAAGTTCAACAAGGTCGGGCCGCGACAGCGTCAGCAGGGCCCCAAAAGGTTCGAGAAGGTCTTTAAGCACGGTGGAGCCGCGACGTAGTCAGCAGGGCTCAGAGCGTGGTTCCAAGATGAGTCTTTCTCCGTAGGGTCAGCCGCGATCCGATCAGCAGGGCTCTTGACTCCGGGATACAACTGCTGTCCTGTTGCAGGGTCGCCCCAGATATAGGTCTGGAGCCCTTTGATGTCCAGACCCTTGCGCCCGGGGGGGCGGAGAGGCCGGGTCGGGAGCGGCCAGACGCTCAGCAGGAGAGGCGCCAGGCCCAGGAGAGCTGTGGGGCGATCGCACCTAGGTGTGGGAGGACGGTTGGGGGTCCCATCGATACTGCCCTCCGCCGGGAGTGGGGAAGTGTTCACGTGGTACCCCCTGGCCAGTTGTTGGTGCCTTGATGTCGGGGCTTGCTGGGGCCGAGGCCGGGTTGAGCGGGGTCACGTAGGCTGGTGCGCAGAGTCACGTACAATCCAAAATGGAGGAGCCCCGAGGTGCAGGGGACCTCGTGCGGCTTGGCGAGGGGGAACAGGACCACGCCACGAGGCCAGCTCCAACAAGTGTCCCCCCCAGCTGAAGGCAGGGAGAGTCACCCATCTCCTTGGGGGTTCTCCTCGCCGAGGCGGAAGAATCTGGATAGGCCGTCGGCATTGGCGTGGTCGGTGCCGGGCCGGTGCTCTACGGTGAAGTCCATCCCTTGCAGCGAGATGGACCATCGCAACAATTTGGGGTTCTCGCCCCGCATCTGCATTAGCCACCGCAGGGGCCGGTGGTTAGTCTGGACTCTGAAGTGGGTGCCGAAAAGGTAGGGCCGGAGCTTTTTGAGAGCCCATACCACGGCAAAGGCCTCCCGCTCGATGGTGCTCCACCTCCGTTCTCGGGGCAGCAGTCGGCGGCTGATGAAGGCCACAGGTCTGTCGAGGCCCTCGGTGCCCATCTGGGAGAGGACCGCCCCAACCCCGTACTCCGAGGCATCTGTCTGAACCACGAATTCCTTGCCGTAGTCAGGGGCCTGTAGTACAGGGGCAGCGCACATTGCCGCCTTGAGGGTTTCAAAAGCGGTCTGACAGCGGGGTGTCCAGTGCACCGTCTTGGGCTGCTTTTTGGAAGTGAGCTCCGTGAGGGGGCCCACAATACTGCCATAGTCTTTGATAAATCGCCGGTAGTAGCCTGTGAGGCCTAAGAAGGCCCGGACAGCTGTTTGGGTGGCGGGGGGCTCCCACGCATGGATGGCATCGACCTTCAACTGGAGGGGCGCCACCTGGCCACTCCCCACCTGATGGCCCAGATAGGTCACTGATCCTTGACCGATCTGGCACTTGCTGGCCTTAATCGTGAGCCCGGCCCTTTGGAGAGCGGCCAGGACTTCTCTGAGGTGTCCTAGGTGCGCGGCCCAGTGGTTGCTGAAGACTGCAATGTCGTCTAAGTAGGCCGCGCTGAAGGCTTCTAGTCCGGCCAGGACCTTGTTCACCAGTCTCTGGAAGGTCGCTGGGGCGTTCTTCATACCGAAGGGCATCACCCGAAAGTGGTAGTGCCCATCGGGGGTGGAGAAGGCGGATCGTTCCTCGGCGCCGGGGGTGAGCCTGATCTGCCAGTACCCAGCGGTGAGATCAAAAGTGCTTAGGTAGCGGGCGGCCCCTAAGTGGTTGATCAGCTCGTCTGCCCGTGGCAGGGGGTGGGCATCGGTCTTGGTGACTGCGTTTAGGCCCCTGTAGTCCACACAAAATCTGAGTTCCGGGGGGGGGTGCCGGGGGTGGCGGCCTTCGGCACCAAGACCACAGGGCTGGCCCACGGGCTGTCGGATGGCTCGATGACTCCGAGGGCGAGCATCTTGGAGACCTCCGTTTGTATGCAGGCTCGGACCCGGTCGGGCACTCTGTAGGCGCGGTGTCGCACAGGGGGGCTGTCCCCGGTATCCACGTCGTGGACGCACCAGGGGGTCACCCCGGGCGTGAGAGAGAAGAGGGCAGCGAAGGGTTGCAGCAGCTGCCGGCAGTCATGGCGCTGTTCTGGGGTCAGGGTGGTGGAGAGTTTGACGCCCTCCAGGGAGCCGTCTTGGTCCGAGGACCCCAGGGGGTCAGGTAGGGGCTCGGAGTCGCTTTCGCCCCCATCGTCGGTAGCCAGCAGCTGGCTTAGTTCGGTTCGGGCAAAGTGGGGTTTGAGCCGGTTGGCGTGTAGGACCCGGAGGGGGTTCCTTGGGGACTCCATGTCGACCAAGTAGGTGACGGGGCTCTTCTTCTCAACCACCTTGAAGGGCCCGGTCCATTTGTCCTGAAGGGCGCAGGGGTCCACGGGCGACATGACCCAGACTTGCTGGCCCGGCTCGAACTCGATGGTCGAGGCATTTTCGTCATACCAGCGTTTCATGTCTTCTTGGCTGGCTTCGAGGTTGGCTTTTGCCAGGGCCCGGAACTTCCGAGTCTGGTTCCGCAGGGTCAAGAGGTACCTGTAGACGTCGGGGGGGGGCATCTTGGACGCTCGCCTCCCAGCCCTCTTTGACCAGGCTGAGGGGCCCTCGGACGGGGTGCCCATACAACAGTTCGAAGGGGCTGAAGCCCAGGGATTTCTGTGGAACCTCTCGATAGGCGAACAGGAGGCATGGCAGCAGGACGTCCCATCTCCTCCTCAGGGGCTCTTCCAGGCCCTTGATCATTCCCTTCAAGGTTCTGTTGAACCGCTCGACCAGTCCGTTCCCCTGGGGGTGGTAAGGGGTGGTGAACTTGTAGGTGACCCCACATTGTTGCCAGAGGGATCTCATGTATTTCGAGATGAAGTTCGTACCCCTGTCGCTCACCACTTCTCGGGGGAACCCCACCCTGGAGAAGATGCCCATCAGGGCCCGGCCCACCACTGGAGCGGTCACAGTTCGGAGGGGGATGGCCTCTGGGTATCAGGTGGCGTGGTCGACCGGTACCAGGATGAAGCGGTGGCCCAGGGCGGTTCGGGGGTCGAGGGGCCCCACGATGTCGATCCCTACCCGTTCGAACTGGGTGCGGACGGCTGGAAATGCTTGGAGGGGGGCCTTGACTCGACCCCCAGTCTTCCCGCTGGCTTGGCAGGTCTGGCAGGACCGGCAGTGGTGGTCCACGTCTCTCCGCATTCGGGGCCAATAAAAATCGGTCACCAAGCGGCTGTAGGTCTTGTCTCGCCCGAGGTGTCCGGCGAGGGGCACGTCATGCGCCAGGTTCAGGAGGAACTCTCGGAATCAGAGGGGAACCACCAACACACGGCCGGCTCCTAGTTCGGCGACTTTCTGTTCGCTATATAACAAGTCATTGTCCCAATAGATCCAGTGGGTTCCCGTGGGGTCCCCCGTGGCCTGGGCGGCCGCTTGCTGTCGGGCCCCCTCGAGGGACGGGCAGGCCTTCTGTTCTTGTTGGAACTGTTCGCAGGTGGGGCCCCCGTCGTGGCGCCACTGGGCCAGCTCGGGGATCTCGCTGAGGGATGCGGCCTCGTCGGGGGAAAGTTCGGATGGCCCGGCCTCATCGTCGGGCTCCTCCGTGCCGGAGGAGGGTGGCAGTTCTGGACCCGCAGGCTCGACAGGGGCCGCTGCAGCGGTTGGTTGGGCGGTCATGGACCGGGTGGTGGCGCAGGCCCATTTGGGCAGCCCTAGCATCCCCAGATGCTCTCGGCGCTCCACCTGGGCCCAGGGGGAGCTCTCCAGGTCGTTCCCCAGGAGGCAGTCCACTGGAGCGTCGTCGCGGACAGTTACTTTCAGGGTGCCTGACACTCCTCCCCACTCGAAGGGGATCCGGGCCATCCGGCACATGCTTTCAGTGTTGTCCGCGGTCCGGACAGGGCATAGGACATGCGGCAGGATCTGTTCGGGGGTCACCAGGTGGCAGCGGACAGCGGTCACACTGGCCCCAGTGTCCCGGAGGGCTTCGGCCCGTTGCCCATTGATGGTGACCCACTGCTGGTACTTCTGGGTGTTGCTCGGGATGGGGGCTCGGGGCACCATTTCTCGGGTGCCCAGGCATACGAGTGACATGGCAGCCGGTTCCCACTCGGGGGACCCGACGTCGTGGTTTTCCTCCTCTTCTTCTCCTTCCCCCAGGGCTGCGGCGGCTATTTGTCGGGGAGGGGGCCCAGCGGTCCCGTTTCGTCGGTTCACGGGGCAGGCCGGGTCGCTCGCATAGTGGCCTGTCTGTTGGCAGCCGAAGCAGGTCACTGTTGGTCGGGGTCCAGGCCTGGCGATGGGGGTCCCCCTACGGACCAGGGTCGGGGACGTGTGGTTGGCGGCTTGGCCTCGTGGCGGGCTTCGGGGCGGCCCGGCCGGGAATTCTCGACTGCGGTGGGACCCTCCTCCTCCGCCCCGCTGGCGAGGAGGTCCCGTGGTACTCCGTTGGTAGTCCCCAACGGGGTTCCGGGGGACCCGGGTGTTGACCCATCGGTCGGCTTCGGCGACGAGCTTCCGGGGCTCGGTCAGTTTGCTGTCAAGGAGGTGTTGCCTTAGTTCGACAAAGCAGTTGTTGGCGAGGTGCTCCCAGACAATGAGGTTGAAAGGTTCGTTGTACGAGGTGACCTTGCTCCCTCTTATCCACCCTTCAAAGGCTCTGCTGAAGAAGTCCACGTATTCGACCCATGTGGTACCGGGGAGCTTCTTGCAGTCCCGGAAGCGCTGCCGGTACATCTCGGCTGATAGTCCGTAGCGGGTGAGTAGGGCCTCTTTCATGTGGTCGTACGAGGTCATCACCGCGTCGGGGAGTTGCAGCAGGGTATCCCGGCCCTCGCTGAGGAACCTCCCCCATAGGCCGGCACCCCAATCCTTCCAGGGTACCCGATGGGAGGTCATGGCTACCTCGTATGCTCGGAACCATTGCTGGATGTCGTTGTTTTTATAGTACTCCTTGACGACATCCTTGGGGATATGAACCTTTGGCTCGGTCAGTGGCAGAGCGTCCCGGGATCCGGGGGTGCTGGTCTCCCCCGTTTTGGATTTCAGTTCGAGTTCCTTGAGGCCCCTCTCGTGCTCGAGGGTTAGCCGTTTCTCTTCTAGTTCTCGATGCCGTTTCTTTTCTTCGATTTCCTCCTGCAGCCGTAGTTGCTCCAAGGCCAACTTTTTCTCCGCCAGCAGGAGTTCACCGTCCAGCCGGAGTCGTGCGAGTTCCAATTTGTGTGTCCGGACCCTGTCCCGTTCTCGCATTTCTTCGTGGGATAGGCCGGCTTCCGGGATGCTTCGCCCCCCATCTGCCGGGGTCATGGTCGGCGGCAGGTTTTCGTCCCGGGCCGAGGTCCCTTCGCCTTGGGGTGGAGTGGCCTCGGATTCTGCCCAGGCTTTCAGGGCTTTCTGCATTTCTTCCTTGGTGCCCAATCCTGTGGTTGGGATCCCTTTGTCCTTGCAGAATTGTTTCAATTCTTTGTGGGTGTATTCTTCCAACCTTTCTTGCTGGAAGGTTGAGGCCACGGTTGTTTCTTGGCTGCTCATGGTTCTCTTTCTTTTTCCGTCTGGTTAGGCAGCGGGTGCGTTACTTGCCTGTACGATTGCGTCTGGCTCGGATCCCGTCGCTGGCCACCAAATGTTGGAGGGAGGACCACCGGGGAGTCAGGGGGACCACTCCGGGGCACCTTCCTACCACACGGTTATAGCCGAGCGCCGCTGAGAAGCCTCCTAGGAGAGGTCTTTCTCCTATGATCGTACTAGGCCCAGTAACTCCACCACACAGGACTCCGTATCAGTTGCTTATCTAGGTACTTTATCAATAGTAGCACATTCTAAATATTTACAGGGGGATCGAGAGATCCAGAAAGAGTCTAAATGTCTTTGTAGGGACAGGGTAGCGGGACAGTCTTAGTACCAGCCTGGTACGGGGAAGCTCTGCGCCAGACCTTGCGTTAGGCCGAAGGTGGCTCCGGGGACCGGAGCGGCAGGTGCTGGTCTCAAAGCAGCTCGGACGTGGAGAGCCGCGACGGTGTCTGCAGGGCTCGGGTGGTAGTTCCGCTTGGGTCGAGCCGCGACACAGTCAGCAGGGCTCCGGTGGTAGGTCCGCTTCGGTCGAGCCGCGACGAGGTCAGCTGGGCTCTGATGGCAAGTTCAACAAGGTCGGGCCGCGACAGCGTCAGCAGGGCCCCAAAAGGTTCGAGAAGGTCTTTAAGCACGGTGGAGCCGCGACGTAGTCAGCAGGGCTCAGAGCGTGGTTCCAAGATGAGTCTTTCTCCGTAGGGTCAGCCGCGATCCGATCAGCAGGGCTCTTGACTCCGGGATACAACTGCTGTCCTGTTGCAGGGTCGCCCCAGATATAGGTCTGGAGCCCTTTGATGTCCGGACCCTTGCGCCCGGGGGGGCGGAGAGGCCAGGTCGGGAGCGGCCAGACGCTCAGCAGGAGAGGCGCCAGGCCCAGGAGAGCTGTGGGGCGATGGCACCTAGGTGTGGGAGGACGGTTGGGGGTCCCATCGATACTGCCCTCCGCCGGGAGTGGGGAAGTGTTCACGTGGTACCCCCTGGCCAGTTGTTGGTGCCTTGATGTCGGGGCTTGCTGGGGCCGAGGCCGGGTTGAGCGGGGTCACGTAGGCTGGTGCGCAGAGTCACGTACAATCCAAAATGGAGGAGCCCCGAGGTGCGGGGTACCTCGTGCGGCTTGGCGAGGGGGAACAGGACCACGCCACGAGGCCGGCTCCAACAGAGCTGAATACCGCTATATCGTCGAGGTATGCTGCGCTGAACCCCTCTAGTCCGGACAGGACCCTGTTCACCAGCCGCTGGAAGGTGGCCGGGGCATTCTTCATTCCAAAGGGCATCACCCTAAAGCGGTAGTGCCCATCCGGGGTGGAGAAGGCGGAGCGCTCCTTGGCTCCCTCGGTGAGGGCAATCTGCCAGTATCCACTAGTCAGGTCGAAGGTGCTGAGGTAGCGAGCGGCCCCGAGGCGGTCAATGAGCTCGTCGGCACGGGGGATAGGGTGAGCGTCCGCTCGGGTGACCGCATTGAGCCCTCGGTAGTCCACGCAAAACCTCAGCGACACCCGGAGTAGCCGCTTTCGGAACCAGGACTACCGGGCTGGCCCAGGGGCTGTCGGAGGGTTCAATCACCCCGAGGTCCAGCATCTTCGCCACCTCGGTCTGGATGCAGGTTCGAACCCGATCAGGGACCCGATAGGCCCGGTGTCTCACTGGCGGGCTGTCGCCGGTGTTCACGTCGTGGACACACCAGTTGGTGACTCCAGGGGTTAGGGAGAAGAGGTCCGCGAACTGCCTTAGTAGCTGGCGGCAGTCGTCGGACTGTTGGGCTGTGAGGGTGGTTGATAGTCTCACCCCCTCCACGGAATCATCGGTCTCTTTCGCCCCCAGGGGGTCTGGAAGGGGCTCGGTGTCTTCTTCGTCCCCATCGTCGGTGGCCAGGAGCAAACTCAATTCTGTCCGTACAAAGTGGGGTTTGAGGCGGTTCACGTGGAGAACCCGGAGGGGGTTCCGCGGGGACTGCACATCGACGAGATAGGTGACTTGGCTCTTCAGCTCGACCACCTTGAAGGGTCCAGTCCATTTATCTTGGAGGGCGCAGGGTTTCACCGGGGCCATGACTCAGACTTGTTGGCCCGGCTGAAATATGACCAGCGTAGCATTCTGGTCATACCAGCGCTTCATCTCTTCCTGGCTAGCTTCGAGGTCGCCTCTGCGAGTTCTCGGAATTTCCGGGTCTGGTTGCGGAGCGCCAGGATGTATCGGAATACATTCGGAGGGGTCCCCCAGGGAGTCGTTTCCCAACCCTCCTTGACCAGGCTCAGGGGTCCCCGGACGGGGTGTCCATATAGTAGTTCGAATGGGCTGAACCCCAGGGATTTTTGTGGAACCTCCCGATAGGCGAACAGGAGGCATGGGAGGAGGACGTCCCACCTCCGGCGTAGGGGTTCCTCGAGGCCCATGATCATTCCTTTCAGTGTTTTGTTAAAGCGCTCGACTAGGCCGTTTCCTTGGGGGTGGTACGGGGTGGTGAACTTGTACGATACTCCACACTGCTGCCAGAGGGACCTCATATATCGGGAGATAAAGTTCGTACCCCGGTCACTCACGACTTCGCGGGGGAACCCCACGCGGGAGAAGATCCCCATCAAGGCCCGGCCTACCACGGGGGCCGTCACGGTGCGGAGAGGGATGGCTTCGGGGTAACGGGTGGCATGATCCACCAGGACGAGGATGAACCGGTGGCCCTGGGCGGTCTTGGGGCCCAGTGGTCACACGATGTCGATTCCGCTCAAAAGGGGTACTGACGACTGGGAAGGGTTGTAGCGGAGCCTTGCGCTTGCCCCCACTCTTTCCGCTGGCCTGGCATGTGGGGCAGGACTTGCAGTGGGCCTCCACATTTGCTCGCATCTTGGGCCAATAGAAGTGGGTAACGAGTCGTTGGTAGGTCTTATCTTGGCCTAAGTGTCCGGCCAGGGGTACATTATGGGCCGGGCCCAGGAGGAGACTTCGGAAGCGCAGGGGTACCACTAGTACCCGGGCCGATCCCAACTCGGCCGACTTCTGTTCGTTGTACAGGAGGCCATTTTCCCAGTATACCCAGTGGGTGCTGGTCCGGTCGCCTGCTGCTTGGGCCTCGGCCTGTTGTCGGGGTCCAATGAGGGACGGGCAGTGGATTGTTCTTGGCAGAATTCTTCACGGGAGGGGCCTCCTTTGCAGTGCCACTGGGCCAGTTCTGGCAGGTCCCCGAGTTCGGTCAGGGATTCGGGGTCGGAAGGCACGGACCCTTCGTCGGGAGCGGTCGTTTCGTCCAGAAGGGGGTCGTTGGCCCCTGGTGGCGTATTCTGGACCTCGGGGATGGTGGCGGTGCTTAGCGGCATGGCTTCTCCCCCCTCGGAGGAAGGCACTCTGAGAGTCATTGAGCGCGTGGTGGCGCATACCCATTCGGGTAGGCCCATCATCTCGAGATGGGCTCTTCGTTCCACTTGTCCCCACGGGGAGTTCTCAAGGTCGTTGCCCAGGAGGCAGTCCACGGGCTGGGAGGTTCGGACCGCCACCTTTAACTTGCCGGTGACTCCCCCCCCATTCGAAGGGGACTAGGGCCATCCGGCAGAGGCTCTCGGAATTGTCTGACGATATGACGGGACAAAAGGCGCCGGGTAGGATCTGATCTTCGGAGACCAGGTGACAATGAACCACCGTGACACTCGCCCCCGTGTCCCGGAGGCCCTCGACGCGGTGACCGTTGACCGTTACCTGCTGTCGGTACTTCTTCGTGTTGGCGGGCAGGGACGTTCCCGGGACCATCTCCCGGTCCCCTAGGGAGGCCAACGCCATGGCGGCTGGTTCCCATTCTTCGGAGTCTTCCATCTCTTCCCCCAGGGCTACGGAGGCCATTTGTCGAGCCGGCGGGGTTGTTGTGGCGGTTCGCTGGTACATGGGACATTGAGGGTCGCTGGCATAGTGTCCGGTCTGTTGGCAGCGGAAACAGGTGATCCTCACTCGGGGCCCCGGCCTCCCCGGTGGCCCGGTGCTGGCCGGAGGTGGAGCTGGAAAGGGCGGAGGTTGTCCTCTGGGGGGGCTGAGCAGGGATCCCCCGGGAGTTCCCTTGGCCGGCCTTGATTCCCTCCGCCCCTCTGGCGGGGGGGTCCCTGACTGTGGCGACTGTAGTCTCCCACGGGGCCCCGGGAGGCCCGGGTGTTTACCCACCGGTCAGCCTCGACAGCCAGTTTCCGAGTTTGCTGTCCAGGAGGTGCTGGCGCAGCTCTACAAAGCAATTAGCGGACAAGTGTTCCCATGCGATTAGGTCGAACAGCTCCTCAAAGGTGGAGACCTTGCTGCCCTTGATCCACCCGTCCAAGGCCCGGCTGTAAAAGTTCACGTACTCCACCCAGGTGGTACCGGGTATCTTCTTGCAGTCTCTAAACCGTTGCCGGTACATTTCAGGGGTAAGCCCATATCTGGCTACTAGGGCCTCTTTCATGTGACTGTAGGAGTTCATCACCGTGGAGGGCAGGTCCAGCAGGGTATCTCTCCCCTCGCTCAGGAACCGGCCCCACAGCCCAGCCCCCCAGTCTTTCTGCGGGACTCGGTGGAAGGTCATGGCGACTTCGTAGGCTTTGAACCATTGCTGGATGTCGTCGTTCTTATAGTATTCTTTCACCACGTCTTTGGGGATGTGGACCTTTGGTTCCACGGTGGAGGAGAGGGGTTGGGTTTCCGAGGGTCTGGCCTCCGCATTCTTCGCTTTGAGCTCGATCTCTTTCAGGCTACGTTCGTGCTCCAGTTGGAGTTTTCTTTCTTCGTGTTCTCTTTGTCGTTTCTTTTCCTCGAGTTCTCCTTGTAGGTGTAACTGTTCCACCGCCAGCTTTTTTTCCGCCAGTTTTAGCTCTCCTTCGATTTTTAATTTTGCTAGTTCTAGTTCGTGGTTGCGACCTCTTTCTCGGTCCGCTAGTTCCTCTGGGGATAGGCCCCCCTCGGGGGCGCCGTTCCTCCCCGGGGGGCTTCGTGGTTCGTTGGGAGGCTCTCCTTCTGTTTGTGTCTGGGGAGTTCCCACCTCGACCCAGGTTTTTAATGCCCCCTGGATGTCCTCTTTCGTGCTTAGTCCGGTGGTAGCGATTCCAAGGTCTTTGCAAAATTGTTTCAGTTCTCGGTGGGTATAAGATTCTAACAGGTCCTTTTGGAATATCGTGCTCGGGTTGGTGCCTGCGGCACCTAGGGAAGTTTCTCCTTCCATTTCTTCTTGGTAGTGCGTAAGCCGTCTACTGCACGATCTCTAGGTGTTGGCTCGGATCCCGTCGCCTGCCACCAAATGTTGGAAGGCGTTCCCCGGGGAGGCTTCGGATGCGTTCCTGACCACCCGGAGGCCCACCTTTCCCAGAGTTATGCCGAGCAAGAGCGGGGAGGCCCTTCCTGGAAGGGTCTCGTACCTAGGATCGCACACACCGTGCTTACTCTCTCTTCGGATAGAGGGACACCACACAGTAATTCGTTGTAAGACAAGAGACTTTTATCGGTAGTTGTCAGGGATCTTTATGATCCGGAAGGCAGGTGCAGAATTGATGCCACAAGCAGCAGCGATCTCGTGATGAGGGAAAAGGGGTAGCGGGACAGTCTTTGAATCAGTGTCTCTGCGAGGTATCCGGCGCACAGCTCTCAATTCTCGAGCTGAGGGGATGTTGCTTCTCTCGGCAATCTCTGCCGTTTCTCTTGGAGGCTGCTTCAAGCGAACGGACCCCCTTGAGTGAGAGAAATAATTGAAGAGCATCAGTTGAACTCGTGTCCTGATGGCTGTGTCTACTTTTGCAGTGGTACACGCAAAGTCTCAATCTTGAAGCCAGTAATCCAAAACAAGTCCCGCTAATCGAAGCGGAAAAAGACAGAGAAAATAAAGAAGGAACTGATCTGTTAGACTAAGACGAATCTCTTTTTGCAGTCAAGACTCTCTACGATCCTGGCAGTCCCCTTTTGATTTATAACGAGTGGTAACTGCGACATTTGTGTGGACACCTGTCCCATCACCTACAACCTAGGCTGTTATACACCTCCTATGTCCTGAAGAAGACCCGATTTGACTGTTTACAACGACTGGTTGATGTAGGGTCAAAATGTTGATGGTTCCAGAGTCCTTTACCAATTGGAATTCCTTGTTTATAACAAAAAAAGATAGGACATGTGCCTCACAAGGTTTATTATACACCCATAAGGAAGTTGAGGACTTTTCATAACAAAAAGATTTTGTATATTTTGGTTTTATTTAAGAAATACGTGCATATACTGTAAATACCTACACTTTCACTTTTTGCACTGAGTCACTTTATTCACTTTGTCACTGCGTCGTTTCTCAAAAATACTGTATATACAGCCTTTTCATTCTTTGTATAGGATTTTTGCTTATATTTGAATGAGTTGATACCTAATTGAAAAGATAAAGAATAAATTGTTTCCTCTTAAATTGTAATTCATTGTTTATTATTGATTATTTGATTGGTTTACTAATGCTGTGTTTTTGTGATTTTTTTGTGATTTTTGTTGTTTGATTTATTGCAATTGAAATTAACTGTTTCCCTATGGAACCATTGTTTATATTATGTTTCTCTTGGAGGAGCATGGCCGCGAGTCACTCAGCAGGCACCGGAGGTTCGTAGTTTGGGGAGCCGCGACGGCGTCAGCAGGGCTCAGATGGTTCAGAGTTCGGGGAACCGCGAAAGCGTCAGCAGGGCTCAGATGGTTCAGAGTTCGGGGAGCCGCGACAGCGTCAGCAGGGCTCAGATGGTTCAGAGTTCGGGTAGTGTTCTTCGGTTCGGGGAGCGATCGAGCCGCGACCAGGTCAGCAGGCTCTCGTCAGTCCAGGTCTTCTCTGCTCTCGTCCCTTCAGCACCCCTTGTTATACTCCCCCTCCTCTTTGAAGTCCGGGGTCCTCGCGGAGAGGGGTCTGGTGCCTGGGGGGCGGTGTGTCGGGGTTTCCTGTTGCTCGGCCCTTTGATCTGTTCAGGCGGGTCCGGGAGGGACTCCAGACACCCAGCGGGCGAGGCGCCTGCTCCCCGGGAGCCTGGTGGTCGATCGAAACCTCCCTCGGGGGAGAGACCAGAGGTGTGACAGGATCAGCGCCTCTCGGTCTGGTTTGGGGGGGGGTTTCGCTCTCCCTCGGCCGGACATGCGTGTTGGGGATCTGGTCGGCCCTCGGGATGTTGGCCCGCGGGAGCCGGAAGGCTGTATCAACGGGGTTCGGCGTGGTTGCAGGGTAACTTGCTGGTCGGGAGGGCCCACGCCACGAGACCGGTCTCACAGGTCCCCTATGAGTGAGGGTGGCAGGGGTGATGGGCAACATAAGCCCTAGGGGTGGGGGTGGCTGTAGTGCTGGGCAACAGGGCCCCTATGAGTGGGGGTGGCAGGGGTGATGGGCAACGTAAGCCCTATGGGTGGGGGTGGCACTAGTACTGGGCAACAGGTACCCTATGAGTGGGGGTGGCAGGGGTGATGGGCAACAGGTCCCCTATGAGTGGGGGTGGCAGTAGTGCTGGGCAACAGGTCCCCTATGAGTGGGGGTGGCAGGGGTGAGGGGCAACATAAGCCCTATGGGTGTGGGTGGCAGTAGTGCTGGGCAACAGGTCCCCTATGAGTGGGGGTGGCAGGGGTGATGGGCAACATAAACCCTATGGGTGGGGGTGTCAGCAGTGCTGGACAACAGGTCCCCTATGAGTGGGGGTGGCAGGGGTAATGGGCAACATAAGCCCTAGGGGTGGGGTGGCAGTAGTGCTGGGCAACAGGTCCCCTATGAGTGGGGGTGGCAGGGGTGATGGGCAACATAAGCCCTATGGGTGGGGTGGCAGTAGTGCTGGGCAACAGGTCCCCTATGAGTGGGGGTGGTAGTGGTGCTGGCCATACAACTGTTGTTAGTGGCCAGGATGTGGATCCTCTGTGTGTGTGTGCCATTTTGCGTGTGTGTGTCGCTTGTTTGTGTGGTAGGTGTCTGACTTACCGTCTGCGCCGTCGGCGTCGGTTCCTGATCCGGTCATAGATGCAGAATACTGGTATGACCTGCGCGATGGGATTCATGATGTGTTTGTGTCGTACACGCTGCTTGTTGCTCCATCTCGTACCCGTTGCAAGCTGGTCCGTCTCGTAGCCGTGGATTGAGTTGTGGCGCGAATCGTAGCGGATATGCTTGTTTTCTGGATGCTGTGACGTGCCGTATGTGGCGACCCGTCCGGCGCGTAGGAAGTACGCATCGTACTTGTCAGGGTGGAAACTGCTATGGATACTACTTCCGGGCAACTCGGTTCGGCGTTTGGGGTTACGGCTCGGACGGAGAACGAAGCTTGAATCACAGCCTACATGTCGGTCGTGTTTTTGGCAGTTATGCGCATCATACTTCATCTACAGGACGGACCGGCTACGGGTACGTGTCGGTCGCACGGTAAGGCTACGGACAGCTTTCAGATCCGAATCGACCCCTATGTGGTAATACATCTGAATGCCTTGAAGAAAGAATGGGTGCAGACAGATTCAGCAGAGACGAAATTTGGGATTTAGTGTATGGTAAAAACTGACATCTGTGAGAGCAATGTTGCTAGGTACAATTGATGGTCCTTTTGATGACTATCAGTAGGACCACTTTGGCGAGAGCTCCAAATCAGATAGAGAAACAAAAGGGTTCAGGAAAACCCACCTCTCTACCTGATTTAGCAAAATGCTATTTGAAGAAATTGTGTAAGGTTCTGATTGAGTGACGGGTCTTCTGGCATCAGTAATATAAATAGATTTAGGGTGATGAGAAACTGAAGGTTGAAGGACAGACCTCGGTAGTTAAGATGCCTTGTGAATTGTTCTTCTATTAAAAGGTGAAAATGCAATAAGAAATAATATGTATACCTTTCCTCTTTGATGTTATCATTTTGCCTCTTCTTTTGCTAGTGAGTTTGGTTTGGTGTGAGGAACCTAAACAGAGCCACGCCAGTGTTCTAAATAAAGGGATTTAGCCAAATGTCTTCTATGGGAAATTGGACTTAAGCTTGATTAAAAAAAATTAAAAAACACATGGATGATGCATTCTGGTTTGGGGTGGCACAGAGGAAAGAGCACCCACTTGCTATATTTTCAAAAGCTTATTCGGTGTGAATCCGTGATCCATAACAGCCAGTTGGCAGGTTTGTAACAAGTACACATTAAGGGGGTAATCTCCCCTTTGCATTATGTAAAACTCCCTTTTCTTTATGAAGTGTACATGTATAACTTGGCCCCGCTAATCTCTCTATTTCCCTTCACCACCCATACTCTTACTTTTTTGCTTTTGGAAACCTTTTTTGCTTTATCTTGTAAGAATTGCATTCTATATAAATGCTCGATTATGCGGTTGTGCGCTCCGCTGTGTATAGCTCCTCTCCCTTAAATAATGAATTGATGTGCATAGTGCACAACTGCCATTTCTGCCCACTATGGCGTGTCTTTGGGATCGGACAATCCTTCCTTTTTCTTAGTTCCTCTTCCAGTTTAGCTCTATTGACCATATGTACCTCTCGTCACGTGACACTCCTTTACCATCCCTGTGACCCCCAGTCCAGTTCTTGAACACCTCCTTTTGTTTCTCCTTCAAATTACATGTGTTGACTGCCTCCTTATGCTGTGCATCCTCCCAAATGAAATGTCGAGCAGACGTTCCTTTGTTTTCTTCGCTTACGTGCCCCTCAGATATGCCCCCCCCCCGCACATCGATGCTCCTTTTAGGTGAGTGGTACCTTAAACCCTTGAGGCCTCCTCTTCCTCGTATGTTATCTGCCCTAGGACCGAGAAGGCCTTCAATGGAGCTATAAAAGTGCAGGTACCCTCCTATTAAAAGGGTGGCTACCCTTCCGTTAAAAGTAATGCACCCCATTGAGAAGTGCTGATACTTTCCCTTTTAGTTGAAAGTACAGGCATACTATTCCGTACCTGGCCATTTACAGCACCGTGACTCACCCAAACCACGTTTAGCCAGTGGCGACCGGCATGGCGCACCGGTAGGTTGCAGGATTCGCGCAGGGGGTGGTTGCGCAAAAAACAAAAATAATAAAAAATAAACTTACCTTGCCGTCGAAACGATCGTCTCTGCTCCTGCTCACCTCGTGGAACTCGAGGAACAGGAAGCAGGCCCTACTGACTAATGCAGCGTTGTAATTGGTAAGCACCCAGGCTCCACAGATCAATCACAACACTGCAGTGCAGCGTTGTGATTCGTTTTGAGAGTCCTGGTTCGATGCTCAACCAGGGAATTGGGGCCTGAGCTTGTTCTCCATGGAAAAAGTGCACATGACTGGTTTGGCCGGCCCAAGAGTGCTGACCAAACAGTCATTGCACACACTCATGAGTGGGCAAACCACTCCTCCCCTGCTCTAGGAGCAGAAAAGCACCGCCCACCATCCCGCCCGCAAAGCAGCACAAAGCATACCATGATAACTATAAGCTATTGTCATTTTATGTTTCTTCTCCCTTGCATTGTTTTAAAGCAGTGAGGCGACACTCCTCCGCCATAGCGGAGGAAGCCGCCACTGCGTGAAGCGCCGTGCTTCCCACACCTCTTGCTTCGTTCTCTACACCCTGTGTCTTCTGATGTGTTGTCTGGGTGGGGACCCCTGCTTTATTCCTGCATCCTGTGTCTGCCTTTGCGACGGCCAATGCAGAGTTGTCTGCACACCCCAGCCCCTGTTTGAAGGCTGTGCCAGGGGTCGCACTGCCTGTATTGTATGCTCCTGTTACTTCCTCATTTCTGCGCACCCTGGTACTGCCTGCTCCTGTGACTCCCTTGTTGCTGCGCACCCTGGTACTGCTTGTCTGCTCCACTGACTCCCTCATTGCCCCTCAGCTGGAGAGCCCCAGTACCAGGAGATTGATTCCATGTAGAATTAAATGCCACTTGACAGGCCCTGAACTGAAAATGAAATACGTTTCAGTGATTTATGCAGTATACACAGTACTATTAATTGCAGTTTCAGATTCGACTATCAAGCAAAAGGCTAGGGTTGTCCTGACGCTAGCTTGTATCTCACATTCGCCGCTTGGGGCACTATGCTGCTCCCTGAGTGAAAGGCTGCTGTCGCTCATGCCCCCCACCTCCCATAGATGACAATACACATGTTAGACCTGGGTTCCCCTGGTTGAGTCACCGAAGTGGGTCTCCACTGATTATTAAACTTAATGTGTCTGGCTGGTGCTTTTCCCAGTCTTTGTGCCAATCAAGAGTTGTCTCTTCCCCATATACCCGCAATACTCAAACATAAAGATACAGCATATCCCTCTGTATATAAGAATTTATCTGTACCTACATATGTGTGTTGCTTTGTATAAATGTGTATAATAATTGTTTTAAATATACATTCATTAGGTCTGCTTAACAAATGTACTTAATACTTATGGTTATATGATTCTATGTTTAACATGTATATAGGTGACTGCATACATATGTAAATCTTTTATCATAACCGTTTACCTACAATTGCTTCACTTTTGAATTATTTAAAAAGAAATTATCAAAACAAATGGATTGACGTAGAGTGCAGAAGCGCTTGAAGGTCTGAGTTTGTTAGATACAACTTGATTCTACATGCATTGTCTTCCTTATACATGTGTGCCTGTCAGGTACTTGTGTATCTAGATTTATTACTTTGCTTCTAATACAGCATCTCCAATGCACTTTCCTATTTCTCACCCTAGGCCTCTCACAATATATCCTCTACCTCCACTCTTGACTAATCTCAAACCTCATTCTACTACTCTCTCCAATGCACTACCCTTATTTCCCACCCTATACCTCTTTCAATATATCCTCTACCTCCACTTTGACCCATCTCAAACCTCATTTTACTACTCTCTCCAATGCACTACCCTGCCTCGCCCTATACCTCTCCAAATATACCCTCTACCTCCACTCTCTCACTCATCCCAAACCCCATTCTACTACTATGATCCCAAAATGACCCTTTCTAGACTACTTCCTCCTCTAACCATCATCTTGCATCATCCGAGACCTCTTTTTCTATTCAAATCTCCCAAACAAGGCGTTCTAAACCTTTACCTTTGACTCTTCCCCACTCCACCTCCCCTTTACTCATTCCAAACCTCCTCCTACAGCTGAGCTCCAAATAAAAGTAAAATACTTCCTAGACCCTTCCCCCTTCCATTCCTCTACTATTCTTTTCAATCAAATAACAGACAAACATAGCCACAGCTCAAATTAATTTAATATTTCCCTATGTTAATTCCCCACTAATCCTGTTTGGGTTTCCAGAGTAGCGTGCTACCCGCTGAAAAGCACTTCAACACCCCATCAGGTGTAGCAAGTGCTACATACATTCAAACTCTTCCCTCCTCCATCCCTCCACTACCCTTTTCAATCCAAATAACAGACTAACATGTCCACCACTGAAATTAATTTAATATTTCCCTATACTGATTCACCACTAATCCTTTCTGGGATTCGGGGTAGTGTGCTACTCGCAGAAAAAGCACTGCGATGCCTCATCAGGAGTAGTAAGTGATATATATGTGCAATTACAATTATATTAGATAGGAGGAAGAACCAACTAAACAGGATGTGGAGTGCTTCACTTTGTATGATGAATCACATGTACCAGCACAGAAAGGTGTTGCCAGTTTGGAAAACAAGCCTTATGCTGAATCCTTATCCAGGTGTGAAACCATGTGTCCTGCAAAGAAATCAAGGATTACCTCCGATACTTGTTATTAGACATCCATATGGGTCAGTTGTTCAGAGATATAGGCCAAAATACACTCCAAAAATCATAACAATTCTATGTGCAGCAGTCATTCAAACAACAAAGTGTCTATCCAGGTCGCCCTCTGAAAGCTACACCTGCACAGTGCTTAAAGCCTACCATGAATATCTTACAACAGAGAAAGGCTCCGCTTTCCAATAAGTACCAAATAGATAAGATGCCCCTTCCAAGAAGGCGAGACAACAAAGAGAAAATGCAAAACTAAAACATAAATGTAAAGTCCACTAAGAAGCTAATTTCTGAGACTGGTTGGAGACAGCTCGTGGTATATGCATAGGGTGAGGACGGTCAACAGTCACCCTGCTAAAACCCTGTAACATGAGCGCATTGTTTGCGAAAAACCTTTTAAGATCCTGACTGTGGCTGCAAACTTCCGCAACCAGTTGCCAAACAGTGAGAACAGAACAATAGTGTAACACCACAGACGTCTTGGTTTTGCAGTTTGAGAGGCTTTATTTAGTAGAATAGCAAACAGTCATTTGAATATCTCCTGCTATCAGACATATTCCTGGGCTGAATGCCTAGTGCCATACCTACATCTACATACAAACATGCATCAGCCTATGTCGAAGCGTCAAACTGCCTGGATGTGTCACAATCAGGCTTCAGGCCGAAATATAATGCGGAGACAGCCCTAGTGGCAGTCACGGACAATATTAGGCTATCATTAGATAGAGGTCAATCCACCTTATTGGTGCTTTTAGACCTCTCGGCGGCATTCAACACCGTAAACCATCAAATCAGAAGATTAGAGGAGTCCGGGCTAAAAGGAAAGGCATTGCAGTGGATGACCAGCTTCCTCTCTGACCGCTCCCAGACATTTAGCTTGGCCATATATTTCCAAGTCTAAGAAGTTGTCCAAGGGAGTACCACAGGGATCCTGTTTAAGCCCTACTTTATTCAACATCTACACTGCTCCCTTGGCCAACCTTATGAGGAAATTTTGATTTGTTCCAATATCTTATGCGGATGACACCCAGCTTACCTTCTCCTTTGATAAACACTCCATTACAGCTCGAACTAACTTCGCTGCCGGCATGCTAGCAATATCTCAGTGGATGAGTACCAACTATCTCCAACTAAATGCCGGGAAAACAGAGATTATGTTTTTTGGAGAAGCCACCTTGTTGTGGACACCAGAATGGTGGCCCAGGGAGCTAGGCGCCCTCCCTGCCCCGAAGGCATCAGTAAAGAATCTTGGGGTGCGCATCGAACAGAGATTAAACATGAAGGAGCAGGTCTCAAATGGTTAGCTCATGCTTTTATGTATAAAGCCTTTTGAGGCGTGTGTTTCCGTTTCTTCCTGATCACACACAGAAGACCCTTGCCCAGTCTCTTGTCATAAGTCGACTTGACTATTGTAATGCCCTACTGATATTGGCCAATGAGGCTGCGCTGGATTGTTTGCAGGGGGTGCAGAACACAGCAGCGCGTCTGGTATTGAACGCCCCCTACAGATCTCCATCGAACTTGCTAATGTGGAAACTGCACTGGCTCCCAGTGCGCAAGCGAATAGTATTTAAGGTCTGCTGCATTACCCACAAGGCAGTATACGGCAATGGGCCAACATACTTGACGGAGAAGCTGTGTCATTACACTCCCCTTAGAGACCTGATATCCAGTTCAAAATTCTCAAAGTTTCGCGCATCTACAAAGCTAGGACCGGGGGGATGTGGAAGTGTGGATTTTCCTGATCAGTTATGTCCCCTATCTTGGACCCCAACGGTTCTATGTGCATGTCACAAGTACATGTATGTTCCCTCCAGTTCCAGTTTCCAAAACGCAAACATATGTGCGTCCACCGTCAACATGTTCTCTGTCAGATCCGCCATCAATGGGCTGGATATTCGATTCCTAAGTATGAAAGGCCACCGACTTTATATGGCTAAATGACTCCATTTTTACAGTTCAGGCAAGTAGGCCCGATCCTGTCCTTAAAGCCTTCCCTGCTCTCTGTCTCTGACAGCTTCAGCTTGAGCTCGCATCTGTATCCATGAACTTTGTCCTACTCCCTGTGCAGCTAACGGTGCCTGCCTCGGCCAGTTTTGCCTGCCTGCCAAGAAGCTGTATTTCACCTTCGAATTATCTACTTTGCTCTTCAGCCGATGCATTCCTGTTCGGTGATTTAGGTAAACATTTCCTCTAAGCTCACAAGCAAAGGACTCGGCCTTTCCGTCCTCCTGCAAGTAATTCATAGCCCTGTTGCCATGGAAAGTTTTCTGCCCCTCGCATCTCATATAGACACTTAGACGCTTGTACACGCACACACAGTCAGTATAGAATAGATTCTGTCCGAGAGTCTTTTCTTGTGGATAACATAGTTCTCTAAACATAGGATGTTAGATATGATTTGGGATTAGGTTGACTTGACCCCCCAGACTTCTCGTCTCCACATGTAGAGCTAAATGTCAAGTCCCCTTCACCCCCTAGTTGCACGTCAATCACACGTCATGCTGTTGCGCGCGCATCTATGTTAAGTATTATCTTATAGATCCACCTATGCATGATAATCAGAGCCAATCATGTTTCTTTCTGCTCCTTATTACGCCTAGTTTCGATTACGTACCACTATGTCATTTCTCTTATCAATTGTTACGCCTTTTGCATTCATTTCATTGTAATGTATGAGCTATAAAAGTTACTTCTTGTCAATAAAGTATTGTACTTCACTTCCTGAACCCTCGTGGTGACGGAACCTGAAGGCCGCCACTCGAGTCGGCCATTTTGGAATAAAGCCCATTCAGAAAATCTCTTATACCACGGATTCTGCCTCTTGTTATTCTGAGCTATTTTACTTTATTTTAGATTCCGTATGAAATTCAGTCAAGGTAAAAAGAATATTTACCACATAATGGCGCCCGAACAGGGACACTTTCTCATCTCACGCGCCGGCGGTGCGTTGCAGGCCCGGTCTCCTGCCACAGCTGGACGGACCATAAACGCGTACCAGCAGGATTTCCTGTAAGCTCCCTCCGGTCAAGCGGGGGCGACTGAGGCTGCGATCAACCCAGACGAGGCGGTGAGAAGTGCGAAGTATCCCGACCAGAGCCGAGCTGAGAGAGCAAGATCCGAGGTATACAGAGGCCCACCAGGTTTTCGAAATCCCGATGTCCAGAGGGTCCGCTGTCCGCAGTCATCGAGTCCCGTTCATTCTCTGAGGCCTTCCGTTTCAAGGAGCTACTCGGTGAGTACCATCGCCGGGGAGGCGTGTTGACAGCACATAGGTTGTGCCGGTCAAGACGGATTTGGGTACACAAATCCGGTCTGCACTGTTTAGCAGTGTATATGTACTGTTTAGCAGTATATCAAGTATTCCGAAGTATTCAGTTATTGTCAAGAATTCAGCTTGGTGATTAGTCATGCAGACTGTCATCATCGTCGGTCATTTTTAAAATGTTTAATGTTTAAATGTTTAAAGTGTTCAAATGTCTTGCATATTGTGGTATGAATGATTGTTCATTGTTCACCGTTCATTATTGTGTTTTCCGTATTAAGTGAATTCAAGAGTAAGTATCAGATCAGTTGTCGAGATGCCGCTCTTCTCGAAGTTAAGACAGATTACTACCAGAAAAGGGGTGCTCGAAGAAGCAGTTCCTATTCCTCCTAGGGACACCCCAGGGCATTTTATGTATCACAAGCATGGCTTAGATGCCATATTGTTTCTTGATCTATGGGTAGATTATACCAAGGGATTGCCGGAAAGTCAAAGGTGGCCCGCAGCGGGAACCTGGGATGCAGAGTGCATCATGAAAGTGGAGGAAGAGTTATGGAAAAGAAAAGTCAGACAGTCACAGAAAGACGCTGTTGAGTTATGGCGTAAAGAATCTCATAGACGTACAGAAAAAGCACGTAGACAGGAAGAGAGGAGTAAAGAGAGTTCAAAGGAAGTTCAAGAAAATATATTAATTGAGGAAGGTATCCGAGTAAAATCAGAACAAGTAGATAGACAAAGAAATGCTCTTATGAGTGGTATGTATCCCCTCCTAGCCGAAGGACTACCTAAGGCTGTTCCAGAGATGCCAAAAGACTTGCCACCCCCATTATTTCCAATTAAGGTACATCCAAAAGGGCATCCCAGAACCGCAGAAGATGTTTTTCTTTCCTCATATCTAGATGACGCAGCTCCCGAGTATGCTAACCCCACACCACATAGACCGTCTGGCGGAGGGGTTCAACGTCAGGATCAGGTATCTGTCCCCGTGCAACAGCAAGTCCCGACGCGAGCTCCGGCAAGCACGTCTGTTTCCGCATCTGTCCCCGCAATCGATTCTACAGTGGTATCGACACCTATAGTTGCTGTGTCACGTTCGACGAATCCATTCACACCCGACGCCCCTGAAGGGGCCACGGGAGGTGCAAGCAATACTTTTACGCCACCTAGAATAAATAAACTTATTTTTCAAGAATCAGCGCATTCACGTACACCCAAATTCGTAAGTGAACGTACGCTTAAGGAACTCCTTATAGATTGTAGATATGACCCGGTGGTCGGTAAAGAGGACGAAATGGTCCTGGCATCATTACGTATCAGACGAGCCGCAGAGTATTTAGCGAGGTTACCAGGAATGACTACGCATCTAGATAACATATATCATTTTGTCCAAACAGGGCGAGACCCAGAATGTATTAACAGAGCTATGGAATTCCAGAAAGTAGAGATACAGGGGGAACTGTTACGTTTCCTCATAAACTGCGTGATCAGAAATCAAGACCGTCCGGGGGTAGACCCGAATACAATGCTTATTCTTACAAGATGGAGCCAGAATATATCAGAAGGGAGACACGATAAGAAAAACTGTATAATAGCCATGTGCCGAAAAATCCGTAGAGAAATAGAACGCATTCACGAAGAAAGATTGGAAACAGACGAGTTCGAGCAAGATGAAGTCTCCGAATCAGGGAATTCCGCAAGACAGTCAGAAACCATAGCATACGTAGGCAGAGGAAGATCCTGTGATAATACTAGATGCTTTTCTGATCCCATACACTCTGTATGTCCAAATAATAGCAGAACGTATCCGACGCCTGTAATAAATTTAAAGTCTCCTGAACATCTGTTCCAAGCCGCAGATAAACTACTACGAGAACGAAGGGGTTACCACCTCCTCGATTCCATGGATGAGCAAGAATTGGCCAGATCAGCCGTTCACTGGATTGACAGTCCTGAAAAATACGGTGATGAGACCGTAGCACACACGTTTTTTAACCTTAGTGCAGATGAACAACGTTTAGCTGGAATCTATATGATTCAGCAACTCCTTATATTATATAAGAGCCAACATGCTGACCCTGGTCCTTTACCTGATATATTAACGGAACTACTCACGAACAGATGGAGAGGTTCTAGTAACAAGTTGATTAAAGAAATATTAGTGTCACGTAAACAGTATGTCCTTTTTGTAAATCCGGATTCTTTCCCGCTGCCCCGCAGAGAAAGAACGCCGTATTATATGGATAGACAAAATCCCTTACGAGAAGTGCACCCAATAAAAGGCGAAGACAATGAGTTTCACCGTGTATTTGTATACACACCCATATCAAAAATTGAATTGTTAGAAATGAAGAAAGTAGTACCAAGTCATGACAAAGACCCAGCGGGTTTCCACCGAGAAATTAAGGACATGTTGCTGATGGGAGAGTATACCTATCCTGATATTATGACGATATTAAAGGTGCTCTTACCTGCTGGTATTTATGAAAAACTGAAAGAAAAAGAGTGGGAAGTGGGAGACCAAAAGATAGATTGGACAGCATTAGAAACGGAAGAAAAGGCCCGAGCTGCAGGTTCAGGGCTCGGGGATAAAGTCAAAGCATTACCAGGTTTACTAGTACAAGTACTGCCACGTTTGTTAACTACGAAAAAGGAAGATTGGGGTGCAATCACGGCCTGTAAACAAAAGCATGATGAAGACACAAGTGACTATTATGCCCGATTTGAAAAATGTTTTGGAATAAATAGTGGTATAAAAACAAGTAGTGAGTCGTATCCACATTTATTTGTGACAAAATTAGTAGAAAATGCATTACCTCCAGTAAAGAATAGAATATTGAAATTCGAGAGTACCTGGCAAAGTAACACTCCGTCACAAATGCTACAAATGTTACAGTATCATCACAATAGAATTAGAGATGAACAAGAACACGAACAAAGACGTATGAAAGATACAAAAATGAAAATGCTAGTGTCTCAGACAGTACCGGCTGAAGGACATAAAAAGGGTATGACACAGTCCGATTCAGCAGGACCGGTAAAAGGGACATGCAATTATTGCAAAAAGCCAGGTCATTACGTACACGATTGTCCAGTTTTAAAACACAATATCGCCATAGGTAAAACACAAGAAAGATCACGGCCACTCAGACAAGATCAGAATGAACAAGGAGCTATGCCACATTCCCAGGCCATGCCAGCCGCACAACAGCCAATACAGTTTGTGCCAGCTGCACCACCGTTGCCTGTTACTGCCACACAAACCACCACACGACAAATGTATCAGACTGCACAGTATGAATATCCTGAGTATCAGCGTTACGCATGAACCAGCCTAGAGAGGGAAGTTGACTTACCGCTTATCGAGATTCCTGTAGATCAAGAAGGACCTTATGTACATAGTGAATTATTAGGTCAAGATAGAAAATTCTTACTCGATACAGGGGCAAGTCGTACAACTATAAAACGTAGTGAAGTTCCAGGGGCACCCCTCTCAGGCTCTCAAAATGTTTCCCTTGGTTTTTCAGGAAAACCTATTGTTAACGAAGTATCACAGCCTCTTCCACTTACGATAGGACCTTTGACACGAACTACAGATTTATTGCTTACTAAATCATGCCCAGAAAATTTGTTAGGAATTAAAACTCTGAAAGCCCTAGGAGCCATAATATGTTGTTCTCCGGGAGGAATAAGGTTGTTTTTACGTGATTTTAAAGGTCACTATGTGTCTAGAGACATGGATCCCCGACTACAGACTTTACCAGCACATCTATGGGCACAAGGCCCTACTGATGTTGGTTGCATGAACATTACACCATACCGAGTTACACTCAAGGCAGGAGTGGTATTACCACGAATGCGACAATACAAGTTACCGCAAGATGCTGTAGTGGCTTTGCTGAAAATCATTGATGAGTTAATTGCCCAAGGAGTAGTTGTAGAAACAGACTCCAATGTATGTAATTCACCGATAATTCCGATTCTTAAACGAACTGACCCTACTGCTCCGCCAGTATACCGATTGGTTATTGATTTGCGGGAACTAAACAAGTGCATTGTGCCACAATTTCCTGTGGTCCCCGATATATCATCATTATTGACAGCAATTGATTCCGAAGCAACATTCTTTACTGTAATTGATCTCAAGAATGCCTTTTTTAGCGTCCCAATAGATCCGGAAAGCCAATATTTGTTCGGATTCAGTTTAAATGGGCGCAGCTTTAAATTCTCACGCGCTCCCCAAGGATTCACAGAAAGCCCCAGCATCTACAGCCAAGCACTGAAACGAGAACTTGACAGTATCCACATGCCAGTCAATACTGCACTGCTTCAATATGTCGATGATCTGCTGATCACCGCGAGAAGCGAACCTGAATGTGAAAAGGCTTCTCTGACAGTTTTACATTTTCTAGCCGACAAGGGGCACAAAGTGTCTCCCTCTAAGCTGCAATTCTGTGCCCAGCGAGTTATTTATCTTGGTCACTCGCTGTCCAAGGAGGGAAGGCAGCTTACACCAGATCGCATCCAGTTAATTGCTAACATGTCAATACCCCAGACACAAAAGGAGGTGCGGGCTTTCATAGGCCTCACTTCATATTGTAGGCAGTGGATCCCTCAGTACGCATTTCTAGCAAAACCACTCATTCAGTTAACCACACAGGAGGCAGCCACATCGACTGTTCTCCCTTGGACTCAGGAACATACACAAGCTTTTGAAAGCTTAAAGGAAGCTTTATGTCAAGCACCTGTTTTAGCAACACCATGTTATAGCAAACATTTTACACTCTTTGTCACAGAACGCGAAGGTACTGCTTTGTCAGTACTCACACAGGAACAAGCAGGATCACGCAAGCCATGTGCTTATTTTTCCAGTACATTAGATCCCGTAGCTCAGGCTTTGCCCGCATGCCTGAAATCAGTGGCAGCAACAGCTTTAGCAATCAGACAAAGCGATGCCATAGTGTTAGGACATCCATTGACAGTACAAGTACCACATGCAGTAGAAGTTCTTGTGAACCGAACACAAACACAACACTTGACCATAGCAAGACTTACCGGTTATGAACTGACATTGTTTCAGCCACACATAGAGATCCGACGGTGTAATACATTGAATCCTGCTACACTATTACCTGTAATTGGAACAGACCCACTAGCTCATGATTGTGTTGAAATTATTGAAATAAAGACGAAACCTAGACAAGACTTGACAGACGTTCCATTGTTAGATCCAGACCTGACGTTGTATGTAGATGGATCGTGCATGAGAGCAAGTACAGGAGACTTAGTGGCCGCGTATGCAGTCACAACAGACACTGAAGTTATTGAGACAAATTGTATAGATACTTTGTCAGCCCAAGCAGCAGAACTTATTGCTCTAACACAAGCCTGTATTCAAGCCACAAATAAGAAAGTTAATGTATACACTGACTCACGTTATGCATTCGGAGTTGTACACGACTTCGGCGTGCTGTGGCGAGAGAGAGGTTATTTAACCTCCCATGGTGCCCACATTCAGCACGGAACCCTCATTCATGCCTTGTTAGACGCAATACATCTACCAACTGCCATATCGATTATGAAATGTAAAGCACACACGAAGGTTACTGATATCATTTCTCAAGGCAATGATTTAGCTGACAGAACAGCTAAACAGACTGCTCAGAATCGCACATAGACATGACAAAGCCAATAGTTCAGACACCAACACAGTGTATGACAATTAAGGATCCCGCACTTGACGTAATTGACATACAGACACATGCTACTGCAGAGGAATTAAAGAAATGGACTGAACTAGGAGGGATCCAGACAGATCAGGGATGGATGACGAAGGAGAAATCTGTATGGTTTCTTCCTGACTCTATGGTCCAGGCCATTATAGCTACAATTCACAGCCCAGCGCATTTAGGAGAGAAAGCTATGCTAGATAGCATTCAACACATTTGGTTCAACAAACATTTACGAGCAGCAGCTAAACAAAAAGTCCGTACCTGTATGATATGTTGTCAGTTCAACCCAGGAAAAAGTGTTCCCGTAGAACAGGGTGGATTCCAGACTCCTGATCATCCTTTTGAAGTGCTCCAAATGGATTATATCCAGATGGAACGATGTCGAGGATTCAAATATGTTCTGGTAGTTGTCTGCGCCCTCTCCCGATGGACTGAGGCGTACCCAGTATCAGATTACACGGCCCCGACTACTGCCAAACAGTTAGTTCGAGAATTCTTCCCGCGGTACGGTTTACCACGTGTTGTATATTCAGATAACGGCCAGCCTTTCTCATCCGAATTAATGAAACATGTCTCACTTTTGTTGGGATATCAGTGGAAATTCCACTGTGTCCGACACCCCGAGGCAGCAGGTCTCGTGGAACGACATAATCAAATTTTGAAAATCAGATTGTCTAAAATATGTAAGGAGAAAGGTGTTGACTGGATAGTAGCATTACCAGTTGCACTATTTTACATAAGAATGGTAGCACACTCTCGAACAGGGCTATCCCCGTATGAGGTGATCTTCGGAAGACCACCAAATATGTGGGGGACGCCTATACCACGTAAAATAACTGATGTTAATTGTAATATGCTGACAGATTACTTGGCTTCCTTGATGTCTGCACTACAATCTTGTCGTTCACAGGTAACTGCAGCTTTTCCTGACAACACTGAGGTGAAACCCCATGACGTTGCTCCGGGGGATCTGGTGTTTGTGAGAAATTTTGATCGGAAGACCCAGTTGGAGCCCAGGTGGAAAGCACCGAAGCTAGTCCTGCTGACCACAAGAACAGCCGTGAAAGTTGAGGGCCGCAAGGGCTGGATACATTCCAGCCACATTAAGAAATTTCATGGACTATCCTCGGATATAGACACTGTGCCCTGCACTCCCTCACAGACTGATTCAAAACTTCCTTTTGTTGAACAGAATGACTCTCAGTGCTATAAATTAAAGCTTAGGCCCAAATAGTCGAACAATTTGATTGTTTAAGTCCTCTCCAAGGTGAAGCGGTTGAATTGTCTCCGACATGTATCCCTTGGACCTGAGTAGAGAAAATACCCGAGAAATGTTGAAACGACAGGCGTATTGTAAATCACTGCGTAGCTACTGTATGAGGACATTATTAATTTTGTTTTTATTGAGTGTTTTAGTAATTATTACGAGTGTGATTTTGCACATATATCATCCTATTTCTAGACATGTTTATAATGTTGCTGCTGAACATTCTTTTAGTGACCTACCGCCACATGAATTATCTTATAGACTTGCGCTGCGCAATAACACTTTCATTAGTATGTTACATCATTCCCATCAGACTAGTAATGCCACCAATTGTTGGGTGTGTGGCCGACTCCCTCCCTATCAGAATAACAAAGGAGTTCTGCCTTTCTTTCCACACCCGTTCACACACAATGGCTCCTGTGGAGCATGGTTTAGTTTACTAAATTCCATAGACCCAGACACAGCAGTTTATCAACAACATTGGATATGGGGAAATCTGAATCTAGTTTTATTCAAAGTCTGTCATCCTAATAAGGAGGGTCGCCCCAGTAGAACAGGAACTGATCTAGAAAATGAAGTGTATAAATTAGGTAATTTTACACCTAATCTTATGATTCTGAATGTCAAATCCGAAGTTGAACTAATTCTGCCCACTATGTCAGTATTTTCAGTTAAGGGTGAATTATGTGTAAGAAAAGTTGGTTCCATACATATGGGCCATAGCCAATGCGTTACTACAGTAGAATATAGTGATCAAGGTAAATCTTCATTTAGAGCTTCTCGCCATTCTTACTTTATATGTGGTCAGACGGCATATATGCGTCTGCCTCTAGATTGGGATGGTACCTGTTACATAGCATTCCTTCTGCCACCTGTTTTCCTAGCTCCACCTAATTATTATCGGAATGTTCATTTAGTACACAATAGAGAGCGAAGAGATCTCCCAGTTGTCGATTATACTGAGACGGCATGGGACAAGTATGTAGATTTCAATAAAGGTATCTTTCCCTATATAGGTACAATATCAAATAGTAAGCTGATACGTAAACTAACCAAGACTCTCGAAGCTGTAGTAAACGAGACTATAGCCGCCCTAGGCAATCTGACAGAGGAACAATCAGTAATGAGAATTGTTGTTCTCCAGAATCGTCTTGTCCTTGACGTCATCCTGGCCGATAGGGGCGGAGCTTGCAGGATCATCGGATCCAGCTGCTGCATATTCATACCAGAAAATTCGCCATCTGTATATAAAGCTATAACACGCCTTCATAAGATTGTGAGCCAGATACACGAAAATCCAGGCACTTGGACGTGGTCCGGGTGGTTTTGGAGTGTGATATCAGCCTGGGGATGGAGAGTTCTATCCTTCCTAGGTATTGGCCTTCTTATGCTCTTCAGTTGTTGTTTATGCCTGCAATGTGGACCAGCGATTTGTGGTCTGTGTGCCACATCATGCATTCCATATCAAGGTTCTCGTTCAAAATGCCGGAAGAAGAAGGAAGAAGAAATGATGCTCCATGAGCAAATCGATGGAATGATGAAGATTGATATCTCTTGAAGGGCAAGTAGGGGACAAGGAGGGAATGTGGAAGTGTGGATTTTCCTGATCAGTTATGTCCCCTATCTTGGACCCCAACGGTTCTATGTGCATGTCACAAGTACATGTATGTTCCCTCCAGTTCCAGTTTCCAAAACGCAAACATATGTGCGTCCACCGTCAACATGTTCTCTGTCAGATCCGCCATCAATGGGCTGGATATTCGATTCCTAAGTATGAAAGGCCACCGACTTTATATGGCTAAATTACTCCATTTTTACAGTTCAGGCAAGTAGGCCCGATCCTGTCCTTAAAGCCTTCCCTGCTCTCTGTCTCTGACAGCTTCAGCTTGAGCTCGCATCTGTATCCATGAACTTTGTCCTACTCCCTGTGCAGCTAACGGTGCCTGCCTCGGCCAGTTTTGCCTGCCTGCCAAGAAGCTGTATTTCACCTTCGAATTATCTACTTTGCTCTTCAGCCGATGCATTCCTGTTCGGTGATTTAGGTAAACATTTCCTCTAAGCTCACAAGCAAAGGACTCGGCCTTTCCGTCCTCCTGCAAGTAATTCATAGCCCTGTTGCCATGGAAAGTTTTCTGCCCCTCGCATCTCATATAGACACTTAGACGCTTGTACACGCACACACAGTCAGTATAGAATAGATTCTGTCCGAGAGTCTTTTCTTGTGGATAACATAGTTCTCTAAACATAGGATGTTAGATATGATTTGGGATTAGGTTGACTTGACCCCCCAGACTTCTCGTCTCCACATGTAGAGCTAAATGTCAAGTCCCCTTCACCCCCTAGTTGCACGTCAATCACACGTCATGCTGTTGCGCGCGCATCTATGTTAAGTATTATCTTATAGATCCACCTATGCATGATAATCAGAGCCAATCATGTTTCTTTCTGCTCCTTATTACGCCTAGTTTCGATTACGTACCACTATGTCATTTCTCTTATCAATTGTTACGCCTTTTGCATTCATTTCATTGTAATGTATGAGCTATAAAAGTTACTTCTTGTCAATAAAGTATTGTACTTCACTTCCTGAACCCTCGTGGTGACGGAACCTGAAGGCCGCCACTCGAGTCGGCCATTTTGGAATAAAGCCCATTCAGAAAATCTCTTATACCACGGATTCTGCCTCTTGTTATTCTGAGCTATTTTACTTTATTTTAGATTCCGTATGAAATTCAGTCAAGGTAAAAAGAATATTTACCACAGGGGGGAGGCTTTTTCCTACCTTGCCCCTCAGAACTGGAATTCGCTCCCGTTAACACTGAGGCAGTGTACGGATTACCTCCACTAAAACCTGTGGAAGCTCCTTGAATTACAGGGGAACGTTGTTCATTAGTTTCAATGTGGGACATGCACATCATGTTGTCCATGTCCATTGGCAACACCCAAATATACCTTAAAGTATCATCAGTTATTGGCATTCCTAAACTTAAGACTTGATTTCAAACTGAATGTTGCAGTATTTCTGAAACTCAAACCAACAAAGACTAAATTTGTATTCATAATCAGTGGAACTAATGGACTCTCACCTAGGCGTGGCTTGACAGTTGGCTTTTTCCCTAACCTCACAACCTTTGCTTAATCCCTGGTTTTTTTCATTGATCCCTTTCCATCATTCAAGCAACATATCAAGAAACCGCATGGATCTTGCTTACTTCAATGCATAAAATTAAGCCTTCCTTCACAAATAAAAAAAAAACAGATTCGGACCACCATTCTGGTTCCTCATTTTTCCACATATAGATCGATTCAACACCTGCCACTTGCCTGTGGCTTCCAGTTCCTGCTTGTTCCAGCCTGATCCAGTGACTCAGCCATTGACTCGGTTTCCCCTTCCCTGAGTTTTCCCCGATTACAATTCTTCCTGTCAACAGAAGACCCGTCCATCCCAGGACCTACCTAACGCAGGTTTTGAAAAACATGTATCTGGTGCACCAAAGACAAGGCCATCTGCAGCCAGACCACCCTCAGTGCTACGACCCATGGCCCTCCCACTGATACACCATCGCTGAACTCTACATCATTGAACCCAGATGCCACAATAAACACTGCCACTGCGCCGACCCACGCTCTACGATAGGATCTTTCACCTGCACCTACTACCACTTCACCAGCCACAGCACACATCAGCCCACCAACCAGCCCCACCTCGAACACTCCACAGATACCTGAAAAAAAACACCAACTTGCACTCGCCCTTTCCAACACACACTATACAAGCACATGACCAAGATTTGGGACCTCATCTCCACCTTCACACCGGACATCCTCTTCCTCACTGAGACCTGGATCAACCCCACTTCCGTGCCCGACATTGCCACTGCAATACCTGATGGATACAAGATCACCCTCAGAGACCACATCATAAAACCTGGTGGAGGGATAGCCATTCTACACAAGGAAACTATCCAATGCACCACCACAAATGACATCAACCCAGCCTTCTGCAACTTCATCGCACACTCATCATAGACTCCAACAACTACATTTTCCTCAGAGATATCAACTTCCATCTGGGCGACCACAATGACATCAACACTACCAATCTAGTCGACAGCATGAACAACATCAGACTCAACCAACTCGTCAACGACCCCATGCACACCACAGGTCACACACTAGGCCCCATCTTCACCAATAGCAACCGCATCAGGTACAGCCACACTGCAGGACCAACCACTCCATCGTTCACTTCAACATCACCAGCTCATGGACCTCCACCCCCAGCCTGCCCAACGCCCCCCACCAAAGCTGGAGCAAAGTCTCCAAGGACACATCAATCAATGCCCTTACCACCACCAACCCCACCTCCTCCAACAACCTAGACCAGAACATCAGAAACGTCAACAATTGAATCACCAACTGCACCAACAGTGTCACTCCCATCAGCAACAACACCCACAGAAGGTCAACCAAGCAGGCTAGCTGGTACACTGAAGATCTAAGAACCACTAAACGACACTGTAAACAACTGGAAAAAGATGGTGAACCAACAAGAACACGACAGACAAAACCAACTTCAACATAGTTGAGAGAATCGAATCAAAATCTAATAAAAGCCAAGAATTTTCCAACCCTCAGCTGCAGCAAACAACATTACCTCCTCACAGGAACTCCATGACAACCTTGCAAACTTCTTCCATGATAACATCGCCAATATCTACAGAAACTTCAAACCTCAGCCCAAGGTCACAGACATCATCAAGCAACATAACGACCCCGCTGCCGCCACAGACATCTGACTAACCGAATGGAGCCAGCTCGCCCCACAGGACACCACCTCCATCATTAACTCAATCCACTCAGGGGCCTCGACCGACCCATGCCTTCCGCACATCGTCAACCTAGACGAAGCCATAATCAGCCACATACTTGCCACCTTGTTCAATGCCTCAATTGCCATCGCCACCTTCCCAGAGGACTGGAAACTCGCAGAAGTCAATGCCCTGCTAAAGAAACCATTGGCAGACCCCAGCAAACTCAACAACTACCCACCTATTTCCCTGCTCCTGTCCAAAGTATTAGAAACAGCCATCAACCAACAACCTTCCTCACATCTGGAATGAAACCTCCTACTCCCAATGTGGATTCCACAGCACCGAGACAGCCCTCATCGTGGCTACCTCGACATCTGAACCCTACTCGACCGAGGAGAGACTGCGACTCTGATCCTCCTAGACCTCTCGGCACCCTTCGATATGGTTCCCACCACACACATCACAAACCTGCACAACATAGGCATTCAAAGAGCCTCTATCAGATCGTCTCTTTCCTCCCTAGAAAAATGCAAAAAGTCTGCCTTGCCCCCCTTCACCTCCGAACCCAAAGAAATCATCTGTGAAGTACCCAAGGGATCCTCACTCAGCCCTACCCCCTTCAACACTTATATTACACCTCTGGCCAGCATTGCCAAAACTCATGGACTCAATATCATATCCTAAGCCGATGAGACACAACTCATCCTCTCCCTCTCCGAAGACACCACCAGCACCAAGACCAACTTCCACATCTGCATGACAGACATCGCCAACTGGATGAAGGACAACTGCCTGAAGCTCAACAAGGACAAGACAGAGGCACTGATTTTCAGAAACAAATGCTCCCCATGGCACACATTCTGGTGGCCCTCAGAAGTCTCACCTACTCTTACTCCCACTGCATTCAGTAAAAGAAGCTAACCATAATGACTCAGGTCAATTACACATCCTGCTTCAACATCCTCCACATGCTTCGTAAGATACTCAAATGGTTACCCGAAGCTCAAGACACACCACCACCCAGGCCCTTATCTCCAGCTGACAGGACTACAGCATTACTCTGTGTAGGGATCGCAGCTCACCTCCTCAGACGATTACAGATCATACAGCACACCGCAGCCAGACTCTTCCTGGATTTTCATAGACAAACCCATATCACCTCCGACCTCTGGCAACTCCACTGGCCCCCTGTACAGAAAAGATGCCAGTTCAAGTTCCTGATCAGTGCATAAAAGGCCCTACACAACTGCAGACCTGCCTACTTGAACCACCGCCTGAACTTCCATCAGTCTGCCAGACACCGCCGCTTTACATGCCTTTCTCTAACGCTCCCCTCACATCCGACATTGCAGAGGTCGCTCCTTCTACCTAGCAGCGAAGACATGGAAAGAGCTATCCTTTCATCTATGGACTTCCAGAGTTCCGAAGGTCCCAGAAGACCTGGCTATTCGGCTAATCAACTGGAGCCTGCCAGCACATGGATACCCTCATGGGTGACAATAAGCGTTCTACACATCTATTGATTGATTGAACACTACTCCTTGGTCTTGCAGCATCCTCACCGACACCAATCAAAGCAGTTATTCATGCAGCAGCTTGACTGATCACCAACCAAAGAAAGTACCTTTCTCTTGCCTTGAAAGAACTCCATTGGTTTCCTCTTCATGCAGGAATGCACTACGAAGGTTGAGTGCGAACTTTAAGGCACCCCTCAGCTGACATTGTGTCCTTCCAATGTTGAGGGATGGTCCTCAATCATTTTGCAAATGAAGGGTTGTGGTGTTGCATACAGGGGGTGCCCTGGTGGTCAAGGGCTGGTTGGGGTGCAGTACCACCTGTTTTTCAGCTCCTAGTGTGTGATGTTCTATATTAACTACTTTCAGATGTTTAAATTGTCACTAGCTGTTAAATACTTTACCTACATGTTAGCTATGCTTGTGTCTCATCTATTGGCCTGCCAAATAATGCGGCAACAAACAACACTGATGAAAAGAATGCTTACATTTATCTAAGCCTCTGGCTATTGCTCGGGGCTGCGTTGCAGTCATCTGTTTATACTGACAATGCTTCTCTACACAGACCAGCTGTATTGTAAATCATATTTGATCCTGCTGTAATAGGAACAGTCCTGACCAGGTCTCCTCCAGACAGGAACACTAGCAACCAGAGACCGGGTTCTATTTAGGCCTAGTCACTGAGGTATAGCTGGAGTCCTATGGTAAAGTGAGCACAGGATCCTCATCTGGGCATGTGTGCCACACTTCAGTGTCTACTTTAACAAATAAAGTGATGGAAGAAATGCTTGAATTAATTTTTGCTATTGGCGATTGCTTGAGCTGCATTCCTGACAATTGTTTTTCACCCACCATTACTCTAGAGAAAGACCACATATACTATCTTATGTGTAAATAAGTCTTGGTTCTGCTTCAGAAGGAACAGTGGAGGCCAAAATTGCTAGGCCAGGTTCTACCAAGACGGGAACACAAGCAACCCAAAACCCGTTTAAGCCTCATCAGTGAGAGATAGCTTAAGTTCTGTGGCATAGTGAGTATTGGGCCCATGGCTGGGTCAACCTGTCGTACTCAGGAGGTCAAATGCAACGAACAACAAAGTGATGAAAGTAATATATCTACCAAAGGCGACTGCTCGTGCCTTTTTCCAGTCCATCGTTTTTCAACTACTATGCTGCTCTAGACATAGATTGACATTATACAACTCAAACTTGAGCTTGCTCCAATGGAAACAGTTAAGCCTGAACTGTTAAAGCATACTGTTACATTGAAAGGCATTGTTAACACCAACACTTCTGCATTTAAGGATCAAACCCGAGATTTCTCAGCTGCAAGTGTCTTTTCAAAACAAAACTCAGTGATCAACTTAATGTTGGACTGTGTCCACCATAGCCTCAATGCCTGAGTGTCATCTTGCACCCACGAGTGACATCTTTCAATAGTCACTGCAAGAACTCTAGCATTTCTTCCACGTCCTCAAACTGATGTCAGCCATACATGGCCATAAAGAGCGCATAACGGGATGTTTGAAGGCCATTGAACTTGTGATGTATTCTTTCCTGTCCAGCACTTTCAGCATCTTGATTTCCTTGTCTAGTGGTATATTTCTAATGATCCGTGGATTTTCAAGGCTCTATGTGCGATGACAAAATCTGGATCAAGTCGTGCATTGCTAGTTTATTAGTTTTGATACAAGACCGCTTTAGGTGTCTTGCTACCATCATATTATAAATAAAACAGATGCTTACATACATACATAGAGAGGCTTCTGGTCAGCTCTTTTCGTCCACTGGTCTGCTTTACTGGCATTCATTCGTTTCCAATCACCACATCATACAGCATGGAGCAAAGGGCTCAGCTTCCCCTAGTCACTGGCTCCCTCGCACTGAGAGAGCCTCATTTTGCCTCATTGGAAGTGCACCTTGCCTACAAATAGGTGCACTTCAGTGCCAGGGTTGATGAGTCAATACTTGGCTTTGCTAATACTTTTATTTTATTTTTAGAAATCCGTGTGTGTGCTTAAACTTTCTTCAGGTTACAGTAATTCAATAGCAGCTTTTGTTTGTACCAGTAAGAAGCATCTTCTCATGTGATGTGCATTTCTATACTGTCCTATTAAAATTACATGCAATGGAAGTTGTTTATTAAATTTAACCACTGCAGCAGCTCGTAGAAGCCTTGCATATAGACTGTCAGTGCATGGTTCATTAGTGCTACTGTCACAGTCCTAATTTTGAGTGCTTGCACAAAAGGTTTGTATTTTTCAGAATAAAACTGAAATGGAAATTATTATTTAGCAGATGGAGTTTGTGTTGAATTTCCCAAAAGGACACTTTGTATATTTTACTGATGCTGGCAGGAGTACGTATCACTATCATAGACTATCAATGCTTTTGACATTAATTAAGTGTATATGCTCTTCATAAAGAGGTTATTCCACTATACTCATCACAGGCACATCCTAGGTCAACCTGCCTGTAAGCATCTTTCTTCATTTAATGTTAGTTCTCCAGTTGAGGAGTCAAAGGATTATGTTACTTATCCTGTAAGCATCTGTTCTTGGCATGCAGTGCTGTAGATTCACATTCTTTGCATACTCCTGCCATCTAGTGATTAGTTCGGATGTTTGCAAGTTGTTTCTCTTTTGAGTCACAAGGTAAGGTGACTCCTCCTTTTGGTAATAGTGCGCATGGGTATAGACTCCATTGTTAGAGGTTTCCCAGCAAGAGGATGAGAATGGAGTATAAGTGAGGGTAATTACAGAGATGTCCATGCAGGTGAAATATAGACTAGCCTGCAATGGCCATAGGAGTCCAGGGAGGAGGGTGGGTGCATGTGAATGTACAGCACTACCTGCCAAGAACAGATGCGTACAGGGTAAGTAACAATCTGTTCGAGGCATGTGTGGCTGTAGATACAAATGCTTTGCATAGACTGTATATCAGTGCCCTCCAAAAAGTGGTGGCTAACCAGTGGACATTGTGGCTGTTTGAAAAATTGTACATAGCACTGCCTGTAATACATTAGCTTGTTGGCATCCTCAAATATCCACACAATAGTGTTTGGTAAATGTGTGTGGTGTAGACCATGAAGCCGCTTTGCAAATGTCAGCTACGGGAATATTTTCTAAGAATGCCATAGATGCCCCTATTTTACAAGTAGAGTGTGCTCTAGGGACTATAGACAAAGTTCTTTTGGCTTTGACATAGCATGTTTGGATACATTGAACGATCTATCTAGAAATGCTTGAGTTTGAAATAGGTTTCCCTTTATGAGAAGTAAATGCAACAAAAGGTGGTTTTGTTTTACGAAAAACTTTTGTACTGTCAATATAATACATTAATGCTCTCTACATCCATGTACAAAGAGCTCTTTCAGCTACAGAATCTGGTTGAGGAAATAAAACCGGTAGCTCAACAGACTGATTAATACGAAAAGAGGATACTACTTTTGGTAGAAATTTGAGAAAAACCACCCTATCCTTACGAAGCAGGAAAAAAGGTTCTTCTAAAGTTAGTTCCTGAAGCTCACCAACACGCCTAAGTGAGGTGATAGCAATTAAGAAAGCAACCTTACAAGAAAGAAATTGGAGGGGGCATTATGTAATGTTTCAAAGGGTGAACCAATAAGTCTTGTTAGAACAATATCGAGATTCCCCATAGGTCCAGGTGGGACTCTTGGTGGTATTGCTCTTTAAAAAATACAAAAAACCTGTTTATTAACATAAAAATATCCACCACAACATTACATATATCACATTGTTATACAGTTGGCGAGTATCAGCAAGAGAGACAGTCAGTTTCACATTTCTTACAAAGATCAAACTGGTGAGGCAGCGCATTCTGTACTTAAAAGCCTGAATCATGTTGTGTTCTCAAGCGATATGGGGTCTCGAACATTAGATCTTGAGGCAACACATAGGCTCCACCAATATACAGTCTTTTTCACTAAATCTTTTTGCACTTATGGGGGCAACCCCTACTTTCATTCACAGAATTCTCAGCTACCATGCATCGATCCAAGTCCGTCTTCCAGTCTCCAAGGGATAGGGTTGACACCGCTCCTCCCAACCCCCCTCGCCCCCAGCTGTGCAATATTTCGCCAATCATGCCTAATGTGACCTAGGTTTGTTCAGCCCGCGACAGATCAGTGGCTTGCCAAACATTAAGGAGGCACCATTTGGCCAATAGAGACATGGTTAGTCCTGTGACCTCATTCATGCACAACGAAAAGTTTCTTACCTGTCGGTGTAGTTTTGCAGCTTGAAGATCTTTCTGGATTCACTATGCTGTGCATTATTCCGCGATCTTGTGGTTGGGTCCGGATTCGTAGTCTTTTCTTTGTTTTTTTTTTTTTTTTTGTAGCCCAGGTGGGCGTCGACGTCCACCATTTGGTGCACCTCCCGTGACGTCGTCGTGCTTCCTGCGGAAGTCCCACCTTTGGGGCGCCATCTTCGGGTTCTTTTTTCCCTGTTTTTTTTTTTTTTTTTTCTTTAACCCTAGGCGATTAATCCTTTTGTCCATATTTCTGTACGTATCCACTTATTTGATCCTATCCATTTCACCCCCTCTTCCTCCAGCCTCATCTTCCTGGCGGAGGTGGGTGGGTTCGCTAGTGAATCCAGAAAGATCTTCAAGCTGCAAAACTACACCGACAGGTAAGAAACTTTTCGTTTTGCAGCGTGAATCTTTCTGGATTCACTATGCTGTGCATAGACTTTGTAGCGGTTTTCCTATTTTTGTGGTGGCTGGGTGGAAGATGATCGCTGGTCGTTGAAAATGTGTTGTAGCACCTTCTGTCCGACCTGTGCTTCCTTATTCATTTGAATGTCCACGCAGTAGTGCTTTGTGAACGTGTGCACAGATGCCCAAGTTGCTGCGAGACAAATGTCTTGGATGGGCGTGTTTGCCAGGAAGGCAACTGTGGCCCCCTTCTTCCTTGTGGAGTGAGCTTGGGGCCCCTCCATTAGCTCCTGTCCAGCCTGTTTGTGACAGAATTGAATAGTGAGGGCAATCCACCTAGCGATGGTGCCCTTGGTCACTGGTCTACCCATGAAGCTAGTAGCAAAGGACACAAACAGCTGCTTCGACTTCCTGAGTTCCTTGGTTCTTTCAATGTAGTGCATCACCGCTCTTCTGGCATCGAGGGTGTGCAGGGCCTTTTCTGCGTTTGTAGTCGGGTTTTGGAAGAAACTCGGTATCTGGATACTCTGATTCATGTGGAACGCCGACACTACCTTGGGCATGAAGTGTGGGTCCGTCCTCAGGACTACCCTGTCCTTGTGAATTTGAATGTAGGGCTCCTGTAGCGTTAGTGCTTGAAGCTCGCTCACCCTGCGTAGTGAGGTTATGGCCACTAGAAAGGCAGTTTTCATCGTCAACATTTGTAGATTGGCCTTGTGAATGGGTTCAAACGGCGCCTTCATGAGCTCCGTCAGAACCACGTTTAAATTCCATGCCGGCGGCGGCAACCTTTTCGGGGGTGCCAATCTTTTGGCTCCCTCCATGAATCTCTTCACCACCTGCGAGCTGAAGAAACTTCCACCCTTCTCACCTCTGGTGTAGGCAACGATCGCTGCTAGGTGCACCCTTAGGGAGCTAGAGCAGAGGTTACTCTTTAGAAGGTGTGTGAGGTACCTCAGCACAGTTGAGTCTCTTGTCATTCTGTTTTGCAGGCCCTTTTTCCTGCACCACACCGTGAATCTCTTCCACTTTGCGCTGTAGCACTTTCTTGTAGTAGGTTTCCTTGCCTCCCGTAGCACTCGCATAGTGCTCTGAGGTAACCTTAGGTGTGCGAACTCTAGGTCTTCAGGAGCCATGCTGCTAGGTTGAGGGTCTCTGGCTCTGGGTGCAGGACCTCCCCGTTTTGCATTGAGAGCAGGTCTTTTCTCCTCTCGAACCTGTACGGATTGCCTTGCGCCATTTCTTGAATCTGTGAGAACCATGTCTGCCTCGCCCACTGTGGGGCCACCAGGATCAGAGTCATGTTGCTGGTTCTGCACTTGTCGAGCACTCTGTGCAACAGGGGTATCGGTGGAAAGGCGTAGGCAAATGTCCTCCACCAGCTTATCCATAGGGCATTTCCCTTGGATTGCTGATCTGGTTGCCTGGACGCGAAGCTTTGGCATTTTGCATTGTGGCGTGTTGCAAATAGGTCTATTGTAGGAGTCCCCCATCTCCGGAAGATTTTCTCCGTTTCCTGGCCATTGAGCTCCCACTCGTGCGATGCTGACGTCTGCCTGCTCAGCCAGTCTGCCTCCACATTGTCCTTCCCTGGTAGGTGAATTGCCAGTAGATCTATCTTGAGAGGTATGGCCCATCTCCAAATCTCCTGAGCTAGGGATGAGAGGGGAAACGACTGTGTCCCCCCTTGTTTGTTGATGTAGAACATCGCCGTGGTGTTGTCTGTCTGTACCAACACCCTCTGGCCGCACAGGTGTCTCTGGAATGCCTTCAGGGCTAGCAGTATCGTTTTCAACTCGAGGTAGTTGATGTGGCGGACCGCGTCTGCTGGAGCCCATAGACCCCTCACTCTGAGGTTGTCCATGTGCGCTCCCCATCCCTTCTGCGATGCGTCCGTGGTAATGGTCACTGTTGGGCTTGGTGGTGTCAGGCTTCTCCCCGTTGTTATGTTGTCTCTGTTCCACCAAGTTATCTCCTCCTGCACTGCGTGCGTAACAACCACTAGATCCTCCCAACTTCCGTTTGCTTGTGACCATTGCTGTTGCAGCCATTCCTGGAATGGTCTCATGTGCAGGCGTACATTCGGCACCAGCTGGATACAGGACGCCATCATCCCCATCATCTTGCTCACCGCCCTCACTGTCAGAGCTCGCCCCTTCTGGTAGAGCTGCGTCTCCTTCAGTAGGGCATCTGTCCTCCTGTCGCTGGGCACTACTGTACTGTTGAGGGAGTTGATCTTTGCCCCCAGGAAAATCTTTACCTGTTCCGGTTCCAGCGATGATTTTCCCCAGTGGATGGAAAATCCCAGATTTGTGAGGGTGTCTGTTACGCGTTTTGCGTGCCTCTCGCACTTCTCGCGTGAGTTTGCCTTGACCAGCCAGTCGTCCAAGTATGGGTATACGTGTATGCCCTGCTTTCGTAGGTGTGCCGCTACCGCCGACAGGCATTTTGTAAAGACCCTTGGCGCTGATTTTAATCCGAAGGCCAGGGTTGTGAACTGGTAGTGTTCCTGTTCGATGTTGAATCTTAGAAGGCCCTTGTGCCTTCTGTTTATTGGGATGTGAAGGTAGGCATCCTTGAGGTCCACGGTGACCATGAAGTCCCCTTCTCTTATCTGTGGCAGTACCTCCTGCAGTGAAGTCATTTTGAACCTTTGCGTTCTTATGAACTTGTTTAGGTAACGTAGGTCCAGTATGGGTCTGAGGTCTCCGTCTACCTTCGGAACCACGAAGTAGTTTGAGTAGACCCCTTTGTTGCGTTCCCCGAACGGCACTGCCTCTATGGCTCCCTTTTGTAGGAGTTTCCGCGTTTCTTCTCTGAGTATTGCCAGTTCTTGGGCCGATCTCTGTCTTCCCTTCGGTTTCCTGTTTGGAGGTCTTTTCTCCAAGTCTACGCAGTATCCGTACTGCACGATGTTCCGTATCCACTTGTCTGTGGTTATACGCCGCCACTCCTGAAGGTAGAACCTCAGCCTTCCGCCTACTGGTGACGTATGCTCGTAGGCTCTTGAATCTTCTCTTCCCCCTGATGCCACTTTTTTGCGCCTCACCCTTGGGGACCTGACGAGGGTAGGCGTCTTCTTGCGTGCTGAGTCACTTCGAGGAGGGCTGATCGCCCCCTCTCCTCCTTTGGCCACGTCCGTTCCCTCTCCCGCGAAAGGACTGGCCCCGAGGTTGATATTGCCAGCTTTGCTTCTGCTGACTTTGTCCGTGACCTTCGCCCTGCTGACCTTGTTGGAACGCCTGGTGCGATGTCCCTTGTTGGCTTGCACCCCTACCGTAGGGTCTCCTCGAGGGATTACCTCGTCTCATTCCCCTCTGCTGTAGGGCCCCCATGGACCTCGCTGTCTCGTTTTCCTTCTTGAGCTGGGTGAGCTTTTCGTCCACCGTTGCTCCGAACAGTGTCTCTCCGTTGAAGGGGGTGCCAAGGATGTTGTTCTGCACTTCCGGTTTGAATCCCGAGATTCTTAGCCATGCATGCCTCCTCTCTGTGACCCCTATGGCCATGAGTCTTGCTGAAGTCTCTGCCCCATCCAACGCCGTTTTTATACAGGAGTTGGCGATGTTCTTGCCTTCATCTACCAGGTGAGAGGCTCTCTGGCGGTATTCTTCGGGGAGGTGCTTTACTAGCTCCCCCATCTCATCCCAGTGTTGGTATTGGTGTCTATTGAGGAGTGCATTCGAATTCGCCATGCGCCAGTGCATTGCGGCGTTCCTCTCGACCTTTCTGCCTGTGAGGTCGATCCTCCTGCTCTCTTTATCCGGAGGCGGGCCCGAAGTTGCTGGAACGTTGGCCCTTCTCCTGGCCGTGGAGGCTATGATGGAGTCTGCGGTGACGCTACCCTTGATGTAAGGTGGGTCCAGGGAGGAGTGCTTATATTTCTTCTCTGTCCTGGGCGTGATCGACCGGCAGGTGGCAGGCTCCTTGAAGGCTTCTCTCCCCTGGTTCATCACGCTTTGTAGCATGGGGAGGAACTGACTCCTAGTCTGGATGGGGAGCAGTGTTTCGACGAGAAAATCGGCTTTCGGCCTCTCCTCGTCGAGTTTGACGCCGAAGGCTAGTGCTGCGCTCTTCACCACCATATTGTATGCCCCGATGTCGTCGGGTGGCGAAGGCCTCGAGGGGTACGTGTCCACGGGCTCCTCCGGGTTTTCGGTGTCGAGATCGTGCCATTCGACGTCGTTGCTGGTAGATGCCGCCGATTCGAAGAACGACTGTTGGTCTTCTTCCTCGGCTTCTTCCTCATAATAGGGCTCCTCTTCTTCTTCGAGATCCCTTGTCAGCCCTTCGGCGTCGAACTCGTCTTCGACCTCGACGACGTCCGCCGATGAAACCGTTGGAATCTTGAATTCCTTCATCCTGGCGTCGAACTCCTTCTTCCTTTGAAGGATGTTCTCCATTTCGGCCTCGAGCCGCCTCTTCTTTTTCTCCATTTCGGAGATACTTTCGGCGTCGACCGCGGGTCTTTTCGATGAAACTTGCGTCGACGTCGAACGTTCTTTCTGCGTCGATCGGCCCGTTTCATGGGATGATTTCGACGACCCTTGCCTTTCGGCGTCTTTCTGCACCAGGGAGTCCTTTTGCAAGGATCCGCTGGGCCTTTTGTCCGAAGTCCCCCCTTTGGACGTCGAAGTTTTCGGCGCCGGGGCTCCCTTCGTGGACCTTGACTCAGTTTTCCTCGAGTCACCCTCGTGTTTTCGAGGTGTTTTTTGATTTGCGCTCGACGATTCTCTTACCTCGTCTTCTTTTTTCTTGTCGGTCTCTACGACCGTGAAGTTTTCGGCTGTCTCGGCGACGTTGTCCTCGTCGTCCGTGTCGAGGCCCAGCTCGTAGAGTGTCGGGGGTTTCCCTTTGCCATCCATGTTGGCGTTGGCTCTTCTCTGCCTCTCTCTCACCCTGAGTGTCTTCGGCGCGAAGGCTGAGCAGGCGTTGCAGTCGATACTCTGGTGATCCACCGGTAGGCAGAGGTTGCAGACCGGATGCTGGTCTTTCTGCGCGAACTTGTGGTGGCAGTTTGGGCAGAACTTGAATGGCGTCTTGTCCATTTCGCTCAGGGTCTCTGAGCGTGCATTCTCCAAGGCTGTCGAAGAAAAAGGCTCGCTGGTCCTCTTTCTTCGTGCTCCTGATGAAATCTGTTCTATTCCTGATGTCTTCTCTTGATTCTATCGATGAAACTCGCTTTTCTTCCTTCTTCCTCCGAGTGAATTTCTGGAGCTTCCCGATGACGATCCAGACCCAACGGCGGAAAAAAGAATCTGAAGATGGCGCCCCAAAGGTGGGACTTCCGCAGGAAGCACGACGACGTCACGGGAGGTGCACCAAATGGTGGACGTCGACGCCCACCTGGGCTACAAAAAAAAAAAAAAAAACAAAGAAAAGACTACGAATCCGGACCCAACCACAAGATCGCGGAATAATGCACAGCATAGTGAATCCAGAAAGATTCACGCTGCAAAACATCACTGCTCCCCAGTAGGTTTGGACATTTGGGCATCCCCACAGGATATAGAAAAACGTTCCCACTAGCCCACATTTCCTGAGACATATTGCATCTGACTGTTTACCCTTTTTTACCAGTGTGGGTCAGGATATATGGACTCTATGCAGTAGTTTAAGTTGCACTAACCAAAAGTGCTACCGAATGACAACCTCCCGTGGTGAATCTAGAGCTTCAGACCAGTCTTCCTCCTGCAAATCGCCCAGATCGGTCTCTAAACGTTCTCATAAATGGGTAAGTGTCAAGGGAGTTATTTATGAGTTTTCGGTACGGAAGGGAGGTCGCCTTGGCAGTGAGGTGTTCTTCCACCAATCTGTTCTCCAGCGGAGATGACTCTGGTAGGTTTTCTCCAGAGGACATCCCTCCCTGGAGATCATGTCAGATTTGTAAATAATGAAAGGCCTCCGTGGGAGCTAGTTTGTAGGCTCTTTGTAGATCCGCAAATGGAATCACCCACTCAGCAGTACATAGATCCCTAATGGTAGAGATCCCTACCAGGTCCCATTTATCAAACACCTGCCTTATTGCCATAGTGCCCAAGAGTTCAGAGTCCCACAAAGGTGTGGCACATGTAAGCTTCTTTTCCCCCATCTTAATTTTTGCAGGGTTGGATGCCAGAGATTGACCGTCTGCGCTGTTGGTCCCTTAACGTGGAGGGAGCGCAGATCAGTATTGAGTGCTTGGCAGTATCCCCGCGGTTGCAGAACCAGGCAGTCCATACAATAGGCTGGTTGACCCAATGTTTAATAGCCATTAATTGCGCCGCTCTGTAATAGGACTGAAGACTGGGCAGCGCTATACTACCATCATACCACCTGCGTTTCAGTTTCACTAGGGCAATGCGTGGGGAACCTCCATCCCATAACATGGTCCTGATGTCACTATCTATTGCTTTGAAGTACGTGTCGCGTACTGAAAAGGGGGTATTCTGCAGCACATATAGAAAGCGGGGCAGTCCCATCACGTATCACTCTTTTAAGGCATTCCAAGGAAGCCTTAATTACTGTCACTTTCAATAACAGTAAGTGTTGTCTGTTTTGAAGATAGGCAGCTACTGCTGCCAGATGTATAGAAGTGTAAGCAAGATCTGAGCATTGCTAAAACAGAAGATAAATAATGTTTTGTATAGATGCATTTAGTGAATCATTTTTTGGTTATTACATTAAATAAAGAATCATTTTCACTTAGCTGCATAGCAAGCTCTAGTGGTAGGTCTATGTGCTTAATTAAGAATGGGCATGCATTCTGCTGGGAGATTTAGATACCCAAATTATATGACTTCAGTAGCCAAATCACCACTTTAGCTCCTTTGGGTTTGGGTGTCTGATGTCTCCATGGTTCTGAGTGTGAAGATTTGAACTGAGGTGAAGCTTCTCATGTGGGACTACTGAGAGCTCTAGTAGAGTGGTTACCCATGGTTGATGAGCCCATATAGAAGCTACTAGAATGAGGGTGAGAGACATTTATCTGAGCTTCTGAACTAGAAATGGAAGAAGAGGGAGAGGGAGAGGTGGAAAAGCGTAGGCAAATATAACTGACCAATGCCTCCATAGGCCATTGCATTTGGATAAAGGGTGTGAGAACCTGGAGGAGAAGTTTGGGTATTTTGCGTTCTGTGCTGTTGCAAAAATGATCTATTTGTGGAAACCCCCATTTGTGGAACTATGGGAGGAGGATTGGGGGTGGAGTTCCCACTCGTGGCCCTGTAGCTGCATCTGCTGAGGAGTCGTTGTCTGTCCCCGAGATGTGGTCTGCTAAGAGGGGGATTTTGTGATTTATTGCCAACGCCAAATGTTCTGAGAGGCAGGATAACTGTAGAGAGTGCCCCCCCTCCTGTTTTTGTACATAGTTGTCGTATCGTCCATCCGGACTAGGACAACCTTGCCTGTAAGGTGAGGTAGAAATGCTTTTAACTCTAGGTGAACAACTTGAAGCTCTAGGTAGTTGATGTGGAGATTCTGGTGTTTGACTAACCAGAAACCCTAAACTTTTGGATCTTGTAAGTGAGCACCCTACCTTGTAAGGGATACATCTGCTGTTAGCACTATCTGTGAAACAGGGTCGATGAAAAGCTGCCCTTTTAACAGGTTTTGTGAGTTCGATCACTGCAGAGAGCGAGGAGTGCAGCTGTCTACCAACACTAATCAATGATTTGATCCTGTGATTGAGTCCACTGTTCTAAACATTTCTGTAGAGGATGCATGTTTAGTCTTGCCTAGGGCGCTGTGGCAATGCATGATGCCATCATCCCTAGAAGACACAAAGATTTGACTGTTAAGTATTGATGGTCTTGGAATTGTGGTAGCACTGTTTGGAAAGTTTGAATCTTGGCTGGATTTGGATAGGCTAGAACCATGTGAGTGTTGAGCATAGCTTCCTGATATGGTTGCAGCTGTGAAGGTTGAAGATGGGATTTTTGAGCATTTATTGTAAATCCCAGCTGATGTAGAAGATTTATGGTCATTTGAGTGTGTTGATGACACAGTAGGTGTGTATTGGCTTTGATAAGCCAATCGTCAAGATATAAAAAGACACAACTGTTTTGTCTTCTTTAATACGCTGGTACCACTGCTAAGCATTCAGTGAACACCCTGGGTGCAGTTGTGACTCCAAATAGAAGGACTTTAATTTGATTGGGCTGTGAAAGTATGCGTCCTTTACGTTTAGTGCCAACATGAAGTCTCCTTGCTGTAGAAGTGGAAGCACTTGTTGAAGTGTGACCATATGGAAGTGTTCTGATAATATTTATTGGTTTAAGGCCTGAGATCTAAAATAACCGCAGAGAGCCGTCCTTTTGGGGAATTAGAAAGTACTGGGAGTAAACCCTGATCCTTGATGTCGTATTGGGACTGGCTCTATAGTTCCTTTGAGTAATAGAGCTAGCACTTCCTGTTTGAGCAGTTGTTGATGTTCCAGAGAGATTCTGTGAGTGCGTGGTGGAATATTTGGAGGATTGCTGGTGAGCTCCAGGCAATAATCATGTTGGATAATGTCCAACGCCCACCTGTCTGATGGTATTGACTGCCAGGTGGAAAGAAACTGCTGAAGTCGACCCCCGATAGATGTAGGATGATCGGGGTATAAAGAATGAGCCACTGCATGATGGTGGATGGGGAGGTACGAGTTGGTGTACCTCTACCCATTCCTTTGGAGTGGTTACCCCAGTAATTGCCCCTGAAATAACCTCTTGATGGAGAGAACTGATTTTGTAGCCTGTATGAAGATGTAGAGGCATCTGTGAAAGTGATTTTGGAACCTCCTCTATAGGAGGAGCAACAAAAAAGGCCTCTATTGGTAGATATTTGAAGTGCTCCCATCGATTAAGCACCTTCAGTATCTTTTTATATTTTTATTGTGTGCAGATACTCGTTTGCCTGAGGCATCAATGAGCTTGGACTCTTTGTCTGGGGGTGGTGCGTCTGTTGTACTTTGTGAGTTTGCCCTTTTCCGGGCATTTGACACAACTAAGGAGTCTGGTGGAAGCGGACCTCTAATAAAAACTGGGTCAGATGGTGAAGGTTTCTACTTTTTAACCACACTAGGGGTAATAATGCATACTCTTGCAAGTTCTTTAAAGATATCATCTGCATGGGGCATCATACTTTTTAACACTAGTGGGGATTGAGATGTTTCATGTGTGGCCCCTAATGTCTCAAATAAAACATCTTCCTCTCTGGATTCTTCATGTAATGTGACCCTTTGATATTGTGCTGCCCTAGCAATCAACTCCTAATATGAGGAAGAATCATCAGGGGTGAGGGTTTAGCTGAATATAGGTCTGGGTCTGTGTCTCCTGAAAGGTCTACATCATAATACTGCCAGGGGTCTGGTGGTGGCGCTTCAGAATTTTCACCCCCCCTCCACATCTGGGTCTGTATGTGGTGAACCCTAGGTGTGATGTGTAAAGGATTATGTGGCGAATGAGGTACCGAAGGTACATGTGATGGAGCTGTAGGAGGAGGTGGAGAAACAAAGAGAGAGAGGGTACAAGGAACTGGTAGCTATGTCCTTTTTCTTCCTTTTTAAAGGTATTGTAGTATGAATACCATGTTGGAAAGAGGTTTTTTTCTGAGCAGAAGATTTTGAGGCAGATTCTGTGGCATGTGTTCGATGTTCTGACTCTGCATTTGCCTGCGTTGACCCATAAGGGCCCGCAAAGCCTACTTGGATTTAAACGCCTGACAGGCCTCACAATCTTCTACCATGTGCTCGGGGGCCAAGCACGGGTTGCAGACTTAGTGCAGGTCAGTGCGCAAGTACTTAAAACGGCACCTAGGGCAGAATTGAAACCTAGTCCATTCATCAGCAGATATGCATGGATGGAATTGGTAATAAGTATAAACTAGCCCGAAAGGGCTAGGCCAGAACGCAGCGGTTGGAGATAAAGGAAAAGTCTTCCGAATTTCGATACCCGAGGGATGGAAAACAAGTTCGAAACAATACCAATGAGGGTGCAATTGCTTACGCACCAAAAGGATTCTGAAAACTCTCTAGACCCAGACAGCTCTAATACACGTCCAAACCCGAAGGTGAAAAGAAAACAATCCAACAAAAGAGTCAATGCCCATGCACATTATTACCAAAAGGAGGAGTCACCTTACCTCGGGACTCAATAGAGTTCTTCGAAGAAAAACAACCTGCAAACATCTGGAGTCAACACTAGATGGCAGGAGTATGCAAAGCATGTGTATCTACTGCCACACATACCTTGAACATATTGTTCCTGACTTTTGAATCCATAGTTGCTGAATGTTTCTTCGATAGCCAGAAACCTATGTGAAGAAGGGCCAGTTTGGGGTATTAACATCCTCTATAAATGTCATTAACTCATTTTGTGGTCTCTGGCTTTAATACAATGTACTTTTGAGGACTCTTATTTCATAGGTTTGTGGAGAGAAATGATTATCACTGTAATCACCAACACTTTTCTGGACTACCTACCTCAAAACCTCAATTCATACTTTCAAAGTCATGTGTCTTGGGTTCTTCTTTCAGGGCTAAAGCAACTTTGTTTTCATCCGATGAGTAAGGTATCCCTCTGTCTTGCCGCAGACCCTAAAACTCTGAATAAGGCTGACTGAACATTCACCAACCTCTAAATCAGGGCCCAAGACTTTGGTATCCGATCTTCGTCCAAGCCCATCATTTAGATTTCCCAGCATGAAAGCAAATTTGGCTTACATTGCACGTAAAATTTCATCAGCAACAAAAGAAACAACAGTTGCATACTTAATGTCTGTCAACTCAAAGGAACCATTGATTGCTCTTGGAACTAAAGAAGTCTTATCCATTGCATGATTAATAAAAAAACAGGCAAACCTCTAAATTTGCCGAAATGTAAATCATTTTCAGACAACTACTTACCAAAATTAAGCCAAACTTGTGGGGGGGGGGGGCGGGGGGGAGGTCCAATTATTCTTCTTTCATGTCTGTGACTTCAGACTACACCAGAAGATGATGCAGAGGTGTGGGGCATTTTGCTCTTCTGGTTAGAGCTTTAGGGGAGTCTCATTAGACACTTTAAAGGTCAAGCTCGTCTTGAAGTTTGCAAATAACATAATTGTGCTCCATAACATTAGATAGGAGGGTAATGCACAAATGAATCCATAACAGATTCAGCAGAAAAGTATGGTTTACTAGTCAGTTCGAGGCAGAAGAAACAAGGGAAGAGGTGGATAATGGAAGCTAGTAGGAACCACGGAGAAGGTGGCGAGAGAAGAGAGGATGGAATGGAAAGGAGGAGGGAATGACTGTTTCAAAGTGAATTAGAATTTAGGGAGGGGCAATGAGAGGTATTGCAGTCAGTGAGTCCAAAAGACAGAGAAAGTATTGATAGAAGGAAGGATCCCAGGACCAGAGAGATCTCAGGGAAGCAAGTCATGGATGTGTTTCCCCGCAGCTTGATAGTCTGCCATAGATCCTACCCCCTCCCCGTCCCCACCCTCTGTATCTAAAACTTTTACCAGCAGAGCCAGAGCTCACGTTAGGAGCTGGAGGGGAAGGCAGTGGTGAATTTTTTAGGTTGACACCCTTCATTGGTTTAGAAGGCACAATGTTTACACTGAGTCGGTTCCGATCAGTTTATTTATCTCCTATTTTGACTGCACATTGCTTGTGGGTGTGAATACTGAACTATACATTGTAGACCATTCCAGTACCAGCATTCCAGGTTTCAACTGTGGTCTGTCTCATTCATGCAGCACTCCATCGCGTGAACATGGTCGCCACTGCTGTGAGCGGACATACAGACTCTGGACTAGGTTGCAGTTGCGAGTGATGCAGTGCTTAATTTGAGTTGGGGGTTAAAAGAGGACTGCACATTGCTTGTGGGTGTGAATACTGAACTATACATTGTAGACAAGAATTCCAAATTTCAACTGCGGTTCATCTCATTCATGCAGCACTCCATCACGTGAACATGGTTTGTGAGCTGGCATACAGACTCTGGACTAGGTTGCAGTTGGGAGTGATGCAGTGCTTAATTTGAGTTGGTGGTTTAAAGTGGGGCGCACCAGCACTATTTTTTTAAACCTAGCACTTATTTGTCCTTATCAGACTTTGATCCAGAGCAATAGAGAGAAAAATACAAAGGAGGCAGGAGGAGGAAGAGGACGATGGAAATAAAAGTGTTAATGGCATAAAGCCAGTGTGAAAAAGAACCTGCAACAGTGAAATAAAGGGGCAGGGAGTGCATGGTAGAGGATTAAAAAGACCCAAGGTGGACTCAAGACTATGCAGCCTTAGTATTCAACACCATTCCCTTTGATAGAGCCGGTCGCGGGCTTCTCAATAAAACTTTGGGACCCAGACTTATTCTTTCTGAAATTAAGCCAGTAATAATACTTGGATTTGTATAGTGCGGCTAATCACTTGCGAGGCTCTCTGGGTGCTGTCCGTAGGCATGGGGAGATTAAGTGATTTGCCCAGATTCACAGGATGTTGAGCCGATGCCTAAACTCTAACCTGGATTCTCAGCTCCGCTGTTGGTAGCCGCAAACCGTGCAGGTAAGAGAGGTAGGGCGGTGGGGCCGGGGGATTCGACAGATGACAACAAGAGAAAATTAAATAAATAATTAATTTTCCCTCGTCTTCGTCTGTCGAAATCCCCCCTCACCAGGCCCCACTGCTCTTTCCTGCACAGGCCGCGGCTGGCTGTTGTCAGCTCTGGCTGTTACACCACACCTTCTTTCTCCTAAGGAGAGGTGTGATTGGGGAACGCTATTTATATTATTTGTGACAAGTTTAAGGTGGTAAATAATATAAGTTTGTCTTAACAAGTAATGCGTACATTAGCCTGCAGTGAAATCCCAGACTTATTAGCAAGAGGTAGGTTCTTTTTCAGAAATCTCATTTTTAGCATACTTCAAGCAAAGCAGGGCTGTAGCACAAGGTATCTAAAATTCACTTGTGGATTGAATTTAAAAATATTTTTTGAAAGCGTGAGAGTAAAACAAAGACATGCAGACTTGAAGGACCACACTAGGGCAAGAGCTTCAAAAAATAAGAACTCACTTTAATTGTGCTGGAGCACCTTACAACGTTGGACCATACAAAATATTAAATAACATTTTAATAACTTGGCTCCGAATTAAAACTGTACAAAATTACAATAGGTAGAAACATTTGTTTCAAAGGCACTCTGTACATTGCTATTCACATTGCACCCCTCCAGAGTAGAGGGTTTATTAATAATTAACCCTTTGGCATGGGAAGGGTTGGTTTCAGTCACAACAAATACAGCAAAAGTGGTAACAACCTGTTCCAATACAGAAAATTGAAGGTTTTAAATTGTGCTTTATTGGTCTGTTAAGTGGAACTTCCCCTTCTCCTCACTAAAATAAAAATTCTTCATTTGGTTACATTCCTTACAGAGGCAAATCTATGAATTTTTACAGGAAACAAAACACTCACACGCCTCCAAGTCAATGGATGGACAAGTCTTTTTTTCAGGACGCAAGAATCAACTAAATTGTCACCGACAACGGCACTAGGGCAGTGTTACAAGGGAACTGTAAGGAGGCTATCTAGGACAAAAGTTTGATAGCCAAACAGAAAGGCACCAAAGGTTCTGCAAATATGTTAAGGCACATTTATGAAAGAGACTTCGATCTCCATTTGCTTCTTAGGTCAGAGGAAAGTATAAACAACAAGCTATAGGACCAAAAATAATTAGAAGAATGGCTTAAGGTCCATGAACCACAGCAACAAAGGACCAAGGGACAATAGGATTGTCAATTGAAAGACAATGAGAAATGGAGCCCAAGTACAATAGGAAATAGTGCCCAAGGAAAACAAGAAATATCACCCAAATGAAAGGAAAGTCCAAGGACAATGCAAAGAAAATTCACAGCACATTTGGAAAGGGAGGCCTAAAATAAAAAGCAATGTTGAATGAGAAAAGGATGCTATAAACAAAGGCAAGATGATGCCAAGGACAACTGTAATAAGACACCAAAAACCATGGCATGGATGGCCCACGAACAATGGGAAATATTGCCCAATGGAATGTAGGGTCCAAAAGCATAGGAAAGTTGATCCTCAGGGCAAAAGTAAGGTGTATTCAGGGATAATAGGACAGGGGTGCAAACACAAAGGAAATGGCGGCCAAAATAAAATGGAAGAAAGGCTCATGGAAAAAGGTAAACCACAGTCATATGCAGTCATATTTTAAAGGTTTGTGTAACCGTGAATTTCACATGTTTCTGCACTAGGGTTCTTTCCCTCCTCACCCCTGTTTAAAGGGAATTCACAAAATCTTTTTTTTACTATTCCTTTTTTTCCACAAATGTAATTGCTATTTACTTCATGCACATTCGAGAGATAGCTGATTTTGCCATAATATGAAAGTGGAACCTTAAATCCAGTCCCTCGAATTCCAGGTGTGCAAAAATTAAACCAGCCTTCCTGTCTGAACTAGCAGTCAAAAGAAACATTCCACTTGTTGCAAGGGAAATGGCCTTTTTCTCACTTGAAAAGAGCCTTTGTCTACGTCACTAGGGCTCTTTTATAATTGTTTTTGTTAACACCCCCATGCTTGTAACTTTTTCAAAAGTAGGTCTTTTAGATCCACCAATAACATCAGATATAGGGGGATGTCAGTTCGATCGACTAGTGCTTAACATAACTCGGCTAATCAGTGTGGAAAATAATATTCCAAAGACAGTTCTCCACCACTGAGGACAGTGACATGACCTTGTACAGAGGAACTGGGAGCCTTTTCGTGGGAAGGCAGAGGAGTTTACCATGATACAAAATGCTAAAATAGGTTCCTTTGTCGTAAGTGAACACAAAATCTCAAATTCCACTGCTCGCTATCTGACAGTTTATCAGGCTTTTAGAATTCACACCCTCCTGGCTACACTTTGTTTTAACTGGAAGACAACATTTGGAGCTGTTCCCGGTGTTATCCACATCAACCTTGATTTGATTTGGTTTCTGCCCTTCCAGCTGTTCCGTGTCATACAAACTTTAATGAACTACCAGAAGAGGGGGCGGATGGCCAATCAAAGTGGGGAAGTATGATTTCGGCAAACTGTTTTTTGTAAAAATGTCACCCAAAGCAATCTCTTGTACCTCGGCAGAGTGCCCATACATTCAGAATTTCCTTTTACACAACAGATCGTAGTTGTGTCTTCTTGCTCTGAGACAATGGTGGAGTGGTACAAATCCAAGAGTAGCCCAGAGGTCAGTGGTTTAGTAATAGTTGTTAAAAAATAGACATCCATATGGTGATCAAGTTTTACTACCCTGCAATGACGGACAGCATGGTGTTTAAAGGGACTTACGCCCCACTACCCTTACAGGAGGATGGCACTATAAAATACACTGCCACTCAACAGCTAAGCAGTCTCAGTGCAGTGCATATATTGTGTGTCAAATTCACCACAGAATGTTACAAAATGCAGTACCAATCTTGTACTGCATTAACCTCAAAGTGGGTGCCTTACTTAACAGTGCTTATGACTATAGCTGTCGGGCTATTATACTGAACTCCCAGTGAGTGCATGGCTCCCACAATTGCTAACCTATAAACTCGCCTGAACGTCGGGATAAATCTATGACCATGAAATAGATGTGCACTCAAAAAAGGTAATCAGCTACACTCACTTTTAGTCACAGAACTAAGATGGCCTTTGTACTAAAAGAACATTTCTTTCCTGTGGCACCAGTCAAATTTCAAAATAAGGGTCATAAACAGTAAAGACCACCATTTTCTTCTAAGTGCAGTCACAGCGACTGTACTCGTCAGAACTGTGTCAGCTTAGTGGTCTGCTGTCAACGCGCGACATGCTGCAGAAACAGGACTCGCTGTACCCAATTAACTCGCGTTCTAAATACAGATATCAGAATTTTAAAAAAAAATCACATAACTATTTGTGATTGCCACCTGGGCTCGAAAAGACAACTGGCTCAGCTAACTCATGAAGGATAGAGAGCCCTTAACCCTACTAGTGATCTCACACATGCATGGAAAGAGCAGATATGCACTGCAGCTGTATTAGTCCGAGTCCTAGATGCATGCAAAGATTTACGCCCAAACAGCGTCAAACTCTGAATCGGCCAATTGTTTCAGAATTTGTCGCCCAAGTTTGTAGCATTGTACATACAATTAAGCCCTGCAAGAAGAAGCAGGCCAAAATAAGGCAGTGTGTTTTTAAAAAATATATAATTAAGTGCTGCAGAGAAGGGCTGGCCCCACCACATGACAGAGCGCTTGTGTTAATGGCTGGGAGGAAAAGGCAGGCTACCAGAGGCCAAACCAGCTTTGAATATTTAAAAATGGTTTACATACTTAATTTTCTGCTCCCCGATTGGCCTGGCTCTTATTCAGGCAGCAGTTTCTTTGCTACGTCGCAAGTAAATGTACTGCAGCAGATAGCCTGTCAACAAACATACTGGTCATCTACTGGTATATCTACAGAGGTGCTGATGGCAGACTAATCGCTATGCTATGAAGCACAGCATCATTAAAAAAGGTTTCACCCAAACCACTTTCGAACAGACGCTCAACATTAATGACCACCACTAAGGATTGTGCATGCATAGTTGAGAAGAATTAGCAGTATAAGGACAAGACAAACACCTATGTTAAGGAGTCCTAGTGTGGAGCTTAAAGTGTAATAAGAAACAGAGCTTGGTGTGGCTGGGATAAGAAAACCAACGCCATACCACAAACTATATCAGCAAGCACTCAAAATCAACGTTCATTTTCCATACATTACTTTTGTGTTTACATGTGTTTTTTTTTTTCTTTCAGTTACTAACCCTTAGGAACTAACATTGTCGTTTTTATTTGAATGCTGATAGAGCTCATCCTTTCTAACTAAATCTGAATATGTTCAAAATCTACACCCGTTTTAAAACGATTTTTTAAATAAATGTATAAACCCCATCTTATTTCAGGTTTTTTAAGACCAGTTTTCAAGTACGCTAAACAATCCAAGACATAACAGGCAGTTGTCCTTTGCAATATGGGAAGCAAGTCAGAATGTAGCAATCCCGGCTATGTCCAGGAATACTTAGCATTGTGGTACAAAAATCTTAAAATTAATATGCACAAACACACACTCGTATGACTTGCATCCAGTTCAACTATTCGTTTTGGAGTAGACTTTGTTCCAGGTATCAGAGAATGTGCTTTCCAATGCCTCACCTTGCTGTGATTTTGTTTTCCATCCATCTCTTTCATTTTCTTTGTTGGCCACCTCCCATTACCTTATTTACTAGAATGGTTGTAAGCGAGAAGCTGGTTTTCAAATCACGTACACCTACTAACAAACAGCAGTTTATATTTTGCAATATTACTAAAAGTTGGCTCCTAAGTGGTCTTTTGAACAACATACCAGGACCACTTGTTAGTGGGAAGGGATATTCTCCCCCTATAAAAATGGTTAGCAATATAGCCTTTATTCCTTACATAGACTTTCTGACTGTGGCCCAGGCTGGAAATAAAACCCCAACAGCAGCGTTACCCATAGGGCCTTTTAAGTGCTGTATCCATGAGGCTTTCTGATAATAAGGTGCTGACAGGCACATCTGTGATGCTTTTGCTGGACGCTCGGAGTTCCAGGTATACTGTTGGAAAAGGCAACAAAGTGGTGAACAGCTCAGTAAAATGTATACAAATCAATCTTCACAAGACCTTATTCACCCAATTCCCAGCACATCCATGTTCAGTCAGCTGCAATGAGGAACAAAACGTATGCAAGCAGAAAAACAAAGTATTCTTTGTAAAAAAAACAAAATTAAAATGACGGTTTGCAAAGAGAGGACAAGCATGAGTGGATCTGGGGAACTCGAGGCGGAGAAGTCTCCTCATCCCTAAAGATAACCGGACGGACCAGGTAGGTATATATAAAAAACCCGTTTTTGCCTCCGAGGAAGAGGTAGCAGCCGATCTGATAGGAGTGTGTCAAAGATTGTCTAAGCAGAGTAGCAGCTTTGTTTCCTTCTTCACAGTGGACCTGAGCTCCCCAGTGTGTGTCCATGAGTTAAATGTACAGGCGGCACTACCTCCGCCACAAGGTCACTCGTCGAGCTCCAGCCAGCCGTTCTCAAAGTCCTGCAGCAGCTCAAGGTAGTACCGCCACTTGGGCTCACTATCATATCGGACCTCAAACACAGTCTTCAGGGGGTTAGGGTGCTGCTGGTAGATCCCTAGCACCACCCCCTCATACCAAGCCTCAGTCTTGTCATTTTCTTCATAAAGATGGCGGATGCGTTTGCCCACCAGCTCGGGGTATGGGGTCTGTTTGGCTGCTCGCTCCACGCAGCGCCTTTTTTGACGGAAGGGCCTGTGCACTGGTACACAATCACGCCCCACTCTTGGTTGCTTTGGCCTGCGTGTCACTGGGAGGACTTGTTGAAATTTGATCTGGACCAATGAGTTTCTCAGGTGTAGGACTTTGGAAGTGCTCAGTGTCTTCCTAGCAGTGCGGTCCATTGTTTTCTTCAGACGTACACATGCTGGCTGGGCACGGGATGTGTGACCTATTTTCAAGCAGTCTTTGTCCTTTTTCCTATTAGATAGACCTTTCAGTTTGAGCTGAATAGACCTACACAATTTTTGTGACTGGAAGACTCTACTCTTAATGCCAGAAGGCCGTGTGGGCTTGTTCAGTTTCAAAGTGAGTGGTTTGGTCTCTCTTTTCAAAGACTGTTGCCTACTACCATTCTTTCCAGAACAGGAGATGATCTGCTCTGTCTCCTCACTCAATGTCCGGTCCTTCGTGGTAGCCAAGGAGACTTTTTTCTCTACTTTTGTAACACAACCCTCTGGTTCAGTAACTCCTTCTTCCAGTTCAGTATCTTTCTTCTCTGGTTCTGCAACTGCCTCCACCGATTCTGTAACTACCTTAGGCCTCTTCTTCCCTGCCTCTCTGGGTGTCTTGGTTAAGGCAGCATTGACACTTTCGACCGTCGTCTCATGCTCCAGGTACTCAATCTTCTCTGCAACTTCTAACTTGTCCTGGCACTTATCACCTGGAAACAAAGATGAGATTCCTGGCATTAATTGAAGGGAAGCTCACACCAGTAATAAGACTCAATCAGGGATAAAAAGCATTACCAATCTAGCTGGTTCTACAAGCTAAAAGTCGGAATACATTCTACTGGGTAGACAATGCACATCACTTGCTACAACCAGCAACTCCCTCAAGCCAAGTGCATACATTGCAATACTGAGAAAGCAAAAGTAACCACCACCGCCAAATATCCACTACACACCAGAAGCATGCGCCCACCACTCTACTCTGCCCCCTCAAGGAGGGAGAAAGAGAAGAGTGCCAAAGGAAAGACACTGAAGGCACAAGTGAGGAATGCACAGCGGAGACAGGGGATCCGCCAAAGTCTACGCGCCCCAAGATGAGCAGCAGGCAGGAGCACTGCACATTCTCAGAGCAGTCTGTGGTACCCTAAAGAGACAGCAACAAATGTGCAGTTGGTCAGGAATGAAGGGCCGTCAGATTTATGTGCTGGGTTCAACTAAGAACAGCAACACATGCTGCTGGTTAACATCAGGGAGACCGGAGAGCGACTTGTGCAGGTTTGAGTGAAGATCTGCAATAGATGCTGCAGAAGGACTGACAGAGCTATTGGCAGAGCTCAGTACTGAATGTAGGGTGACAAAGTTAAACTATCACCGCTGACACTTGTAGTGATCTGCAGCTCATAATTTCGAATCCTGGAAAGGGACAATCTGTAAACTAAGTAACATTAAATTGGTTTATAGAAACACTTGTTCTGTAAAGGGATAGCAGAAGTGTGACAGGAAGTGCTATATAAAAACACGAGTTACATGATTTATGAAATGTCAATGGAATCAGCTTGTGCTCAGACATGCAATGGAAGCAGTAGGTTTGGACTGAGGATGATCGGCAGAAGTATCTGCAGGGCTCACAACTGCAGCGAGTGTTGAGAGCCAAGGTCGAGCACGGACGGGCCTTGCGGTATTGTACTGCATTTATACAGTAGTTGATGGTTGGAAAGGGTGTGGCTGGTAGATTGACCCTATGTAAAGTGTTGGGTGAGGTTTGCGATGTTCAGTTAGGTGTTTTAATCATGGTAGAGCGGCTGCACATTGGCTGCAGGAAGAGCCGTGGCTGTGAACTGATCTGTCATGGAAGAGACCACATGAGTCTTAGTACTGGAAAAGCAGGAGATGTCGCAGGCCAGGTCTGATATACAATGGAAAAATTCCAGTAATGAGAATAGATCTGGTTTCCAGCATAGGCCAGACTTATCCTTGTGGGCAATGTAGGGTCACCCTCTGTTGAACTCTGGGTACAAGTTAAAACTAAGTAAGTCAACTTTAATAATCAAGAGCCGCAAACGTGCTGTGTGTCATTTGGGGCTAGTCCGTGTGATACAGCGGACATGCTCAGACAGTACTGAAGCTTGAGGGTGGGTTATATCGAGGTGTATTAAAGTGGCATGTTAAAATAACATCAGGCAGCATCCAAAGTCGGTTAGGAGATTGCTGGTGAGGCTTGAGAATAAAGTTAGACTGAAAAGTATCCTGAAAGGGGGACTAGAAGCAGTTACAAACTGAAGACCACTGAAAGGAATTTTCTAACTGGTGATTTTAACAATCACCAACTCGAAGCTTCTGGGCTCGAAGGAGCAATGCCCAAGACCATGATGAAAAGCTTTTTTTGCATTTAGACAAAATGGTAGGCCCATGTATACAAAATACTCCTGCTCTGCCCTTGCAGCCCAAAAATAGTGGAATCTTGTAGCGACTTTCATAAAGCTATTAATGGAGACATTCTATGGATTCAGGAGAGATTAGAGACAACCTTCTAAAGAGAATTTGACATTTAGGAATTCCTGCAACGTAGGCAGCTGGTTCAGTCACTAAGATACCAGTAACAAGATTGAAAGATCACCAATCAGCGAAATCCCAGTTTGCAACTCCGAGTCTGTACTTGAAATAATTAAAACTAGTGATTTATATTTTGATTTTAGATGAAGGTGGTATATTTAAAGTGCTTTACTCTGTCATGAGATCTGCAATAACGTGGAACAAAAGATGGTGCAATAAGCTGTGTTTAAGCGCTCCTGGTGTGTGTCCACTGCTACCTATGAGTAGTGTACATCAATCAGACAAGCAGGACCTTTCTTTTAGAAGTGGAGTTCAACTGCTTCCTAGAGGATACAGAGTAATGTCCACACAGTATATGTGTGAGCTGAATGGGGAAAGGTTTCCCAAGTAACAAAGGCATGTCTTATAAAGGCTGGCAGCTGGGAACTGCCATTTAAATAACCTTCTTTCTCTGAAACCCTGGATGAGTGGCACAGGTCAAGAGCAATGCAATGTCAAACAATTAAGTCATTTCTAAAAGCCAACAAATGCCAAAAAGCAAGTATTTGCTACATCAGTGTCTGCATAAAAATAGAAACCATCTGGGATACCTCGCTGGAGGTACCCGGGCTGCACTGGAGCGATCTCCATGCACAGGGGTCTTCTGGATTGAGATTGTATAAACAGACATTTGTAGCTCTTGCAGGGTTGGGCATTTAGGCAGGCAATGGGAATACCAATATTTCAGTAGAGCTGTGTTTACTAAGCATCAGGCAACCTTTAGAGTTAAGGGAGCTGAGACAAGAGACATGGTGCTCTGTCTAATATCAGAGTTTCTCTAGTGGAGAGAGAGGAGAAAATGAATAAGACAAGCACACGTCCGCCCTGCAAAAACTGTATACAAACAAATGTGTGGCAGCCTTTGGAAAGTTTACATCACTTCATTCCATTATCTCTAGTTAACTTTAATACCCAAATGTAGTGTGCTGCGTCCTCACACAGGCAGTGGGACCCTTTCCTGCAGTGAGGCATTCTTTATCATAGGGTCCTCGCACCAAACACTGAGGAAGCAGTTTGTAGGGGATTGAGAAGCATACACTGTCCAGTCTTGCTATGTGTTGAGGATAGTGGGAGCCCTACATTCCAAATCCCACGTCAGATTTACTTAAGTTGTATATGGGTAGGCTAAATTGTGCCTCTCTACCATATGGTCAAAAACAAAGAGTTGAGGTGCAGACTCCATCTGTCCGAGCCAGCTACGCCACCAGCCGATCTAGCCTTGCTCCATGCACTCCTGAGATCGCTCCTGCTCTGCTGCCCATGGTCATGCCACCCACAGTTCAGATGCCTCACATGTTCTGGTGCATAGAGAACGCATACGTACTTGGAAGCATGCAGGCCAGCCTGTGAACTGGAACCTGTAAGAAATAAAGTTAGTGGTGATAATAATTGAGAAAAGCAGAAAAACAAAGCTTGAGTAGGCTGATAGAGCCCTTATCACTTTAAGAAAAGATTGCCCCCACAGTGAATATAGCTGGAATACTTAAACATGCACCTTGAAAGCATTTACATGACATCCATTTGACACCACTTTCCAAAAATACTGAGAAGTTGCCAATAAGAAACAATTTTTGTACGCCTTTGGGTGTTTCGAGTAAGAGGGCCACGGTGTGATCATGTACTAGTCAACAAAACGAAGGGGTAATTTTAAAGGTGCTAAGCCTGTTAGACTTTGACAGATCACTGCCATGGTTCTGATTACTTAGCACTTCGTAAAGTGGTCATAAAATAGATGTCATGCAGAATGCTTTTGTCATAAGGTTAAGGAAATCAATGTAACACAAAACTGTAGAAATGTTCAAACATTTTAGGTAGAGTGGCAAGAAAGATCTGCTCTGCCTACATGCACTACAATTTAGTCTGCAGCACACATCCTTCCTTCTGCCTGATCCTGGAATAGCAGAACTGACCAAGTCTCTCAGACTTGTTGCACTTTGGATTTGCAGTTGGTGTCACATTAAACCTATTGGTGTTGCCAATGCTTGTTCTTCTTAGAACTGGTCGATTTATTGCCACTCTAAGATAACAATCAGATGGGGAGGTTGTAATACAGCTGACTGTATGTTATATGGGGATCTATTAGAACCATTAACCCATATAATGTTTGTATATAAATGAGAGAGAGTACACCAATTGTAGGACTTAGCCAGAAGTATGTGCTGTACTGTTTGTAGGTATATGTGTTATTTGTAAAGTTTAGATTAAATTAAATCAAAATCAGTCTTAAATTGTATTTATAAACTCTCCTGGAAGAGAATATGCCAGAGTGAAATAGTGTCTGGATATGAAAAACACTATGCTGTGGGAAGAGATGCCATCGACTCCTGCCTAAAAGTGGCAATCGTTCCATGAGGACAAACCCTATAGGCAACTCCCTGGAGTTTTCTGCAGGAGCCAAAAAAAAAAAAAATCTCTGAGCGCTCCTAAGGTTCAGTTTATGAAACGTTGCAGTAGACATGGAAGGAAGACAGGAAGACGGTCGGAAGCAATAAATCTTGGTTGTTGTGGAAGTCTGAAAATGCTTATTGGATGCATTTTATGAAATACATTCCATGCCTCGAGTTCGGAGTGTAATAGCATCTCTCTTATGGCCAACTGAATGTCCCATATTTCTCCTCTTGGGTTAGCTGTTTAATGTCACTGGTAGCCAAAGATTGACATGTGGGTTAACCGGGGGGGGGGGGGGGGGGAACGCACAATTTAAGTTCCATCCCTATATGTTACAGAAACACAACACCTACATGCATTAGCACAGTATGTTTACTGTGTGCCTTAACCCTAGTAAGTAAAGTGAAGCACCAAACTTACTGCTGGAGTGTATTCACTGTAGAAAGTAGTCATTCATGTAGGTGTGTGCTTGAATAGTTTCATTATAATGTTACAAATTGTAGTTCTCATTCACATTTACACTTGTGCATTTTGAGATATACTGCCTTTACTGTAATTTCATTCTTATGTACTCCTGGATTAATTTATTCATATTTTGAATTTATTCTCTAATGGTAGGTGCACGTATAATCATGAATTTAAATTGTACACTAACTGTCTTACTAAGTTAGCTTAACCAAAGGTCTTAAGCATTTGGTCCCCAATGTTTAACATGAAATTTTTGCTTGAGCTTCAATGTACTTTACTTGCAGGTGTGTTCACATGATTTCATAGTCAGTGAAAGGCATGGCGTGTATTAGGGATAGTAACATCCAGGAGGAGAACTTTTGGCAACAATGGGAGGCACTAACGAACTAAGAGAAGACTCCTTCCAATTCATGTTGTCTCAGGAGCAGGGAGACATCCAAGGTCGTCCTGATGTCCTGTGGGTTTAATTGGTGTTCACACTTTGGTCTTAAGAGCAGAGTTTCATGGACTCTGAGGGGTACAGACCTCACTGCTTGTATTCTCTTAGGGTGGCTTTATGATATGCACAGCCTAGATTTGGAGAACTTCTACTGAAGTCTCCACTATGCGGACACCTTCCTGCTACCCCTGATTAACCTATTACTCCCCTATTACATCTTAAACTTTAGTTTAAGATTGGTTTATGTGAGACAAGATTTATTCATGCATAGACAGGAGGTTCGAAATCTGTACACAAATCATCACATCCTATTTCTTATCTTCTGTAATGCAGCAACTGAATTTCTTATATGCTTTAAGCGAAGACTTAATATCATTCAACCCTTTAGCATACTTCTGGAGATTTTTTATCTTTACAATATATTTTGGTAGATTTATATGAATCACTTTGGCCCTCAATTTGTAATAAAACCTACCTATCCTTACTTACTGACTCCTGGTCTTTAAAAATATGTGGGTAAATGGGCTGCCATGTAAATTGAATTGTTTGATTGCTTGATTTTAACTCCCCTTTACCTCTCAGGCAACTAAAATAGATAAATCGCAGGATAAACGGTAAGAGCGGCCCAGTGCTCTAGCAGCGGCTAAAAAAGTTTGAAATTCCCACTGAAAACGCATTTTCTTTAAAGGGTGAAGCAATTCAAAATGAATGACATGAAAGTAGTGAGAGGCAAGAATGAATGAAGTCATTAAAAACAGAAGAGAAGGGCCGGAGTTTAATTTCCAATGCATAAAAACAAGGGGGGAAACGACGTTATACTGCACTGCTCCCTGCACGGCTGTCGCACTGTCATTTACCCGGTGTTTGTGCCCTTCTCTTGATGTCTCCGTGTTAGAAAGTGGTTCTAACACTATGGGCCGCCCAGATTTTTCGCTTTTTGAGCACCTAATTGTTGAGCTTTTACTGTGGGGGAGCCTCATAAGTTGGGACTCGCCCACAGTGAACTCAGGATGTAAGACTGCATGGGGATTTTACAGTTGTCCCCCTGGCTTGACCAGGCCACTGCGCAGCAGCTGGAGTAAGGGACACTAGGCTGGTTACATGCAGACACATGTGTACATGCGTGTGCACAAGTGTCGGGGCTGCGCAGGGGAGATTCCTAGCGTGTGCAGTCTGGGAGCAGCTACAAGATGAAGGGTGTGGCAGGACTTGTGCAGAATTGAGTGGTGACATGGAATAGGCTTTATACACTGGGAAGGAACATGCCAGGGAAAGTCAGTGTGTTTTACTGTGTTTTTAACTTCATTATTCCCCTATGGGGATGTGGAGCCCATGTGCTAGATTACCATTCATAAGACCTACCGATTCCAGACACGCACTAAAGTCAGCTGTAGAGGATGTGAAAAGAAGTATTCTGCAGAGTCCAAAGTCATATTTCTACTGCTTTTGGGTCATACAGAACTGTCATATTTCTCTGAGCCAGCCATAACCAGACCCTGGCTGAGGGCCGACCTCAGCTGTACGGATTGATAACCTTTCTTCCACAAGCTAAGGCCTCCTCTCCACGAAGAGAAGATGGGTGGGGCTACAGGCTCATCCATCAGCAGCTATCACTGGGTGCCAGGCACCAGGCTGCACCAAGGAGGGAAGGCAGCAAGGGGGCAATGTTTTTTTTCTTCAGAGACCATGTGGCAAGCGACCCTGGACGACGCCATCTTGAACAAACCCAGAGGCTGGACAAGGAGGAGGGAGCAGGGGCAGGGAAGTGATGTGTCGCTGTTTGATAGGACCAACAGAGACTTCCTGCCAGCCCCCTACTCAACTTTTAAAGAGTGCTTGCACAAGAAGAGAAGCTCTCTCTGGGGTGTGGTCTGCTGAGGCGGAAGGTGCTGGAACCTGGCAATGGGCAGTTGGAAGGAGGAACCCCCTGACTGTCCCCCCCCCCCCCTCCCCCCCAGGGCCCTACCAGCACCAGAAGAAGTGCCCAGGACCGGTCCGGGAGAAGAGAGGCCAAGAAGGAGGTCCAGGCGAAAGGCTGACGCAGGGAGCAAGTGAAGACCGCTCCCTGCAGAATGCACCCTCTTGGAGACATGGAGGGCGAAGGAGAGTGCTCCCAGTGGCTGGGGGGCACCACCAGGAGAAAGAAGACGCGAAAATGGGGCAGATCGGACCCCCGGGGGCTGAGATATGGCCCCCAGAAGGTAGGCGACCTTTGACCCCCCTAAGAAGACTGACGATGAAGCGCACGGGGCTCCGCGTGAAAATGCTCTGCATGGGGGCCAGGAGCCCACCCTGACCCCCACCGAAGAGGGAGGCGGGGGGGTCGCATTCCCCCGAGGTCCGCCGGGAACCTCTGTGTCTGCCCGCCGGGCAGATAAGAATGAAGGTGCAGAGCGGCTCCCTAGCAAAGGAGGCCAGACGGGATCCCCGGGTGGGAACGGGGCCCCGGAGAAGAGGCACAGGAATGCGGCGAATCCGCCAGCCTCACCAGCGCGGCTCTCCCCGGCACAGCGGGAGAGCCACTCATCTATTATGCAGGAAATGGAGCTGAAGCGCCCCATAATGCCTTGCAAGGCATGGGGAAAACATTGTTTTGGTGCTTGTGGTGGCCCCCAGAGGAGGGTGTCACCCTCATATGGGTGAAAGGTGCTGGGGAGCTGATGGAGAATAGCAGTCTCCCCCCACAAAGAAGAGAAAAGTCCCACCCTAAGTGTCTTGGGGACTTAGAGGAAACAACCCCTCAAGGGCTCAGCCAGCATTTAAACATCTCTTGGGCTGGAACCTTTGTTCTACAGCTAGGGGTGTTGTGAAAAGTGCACTAAGGGAGGAAGGCTTGAGTTGGGGAATGTCAAGAGGAGGGCATCCCCTGGAGGTAAAGAGGTGTAATTGCACCAAAATGCATTTACTAATGGTTATTTCTTTAAGAGGGACTGAAGGTCACATGTGTAATGTGAAGTACTGGTGTAAGGTGAGGTCATAATGTTATGTTATGTTATGTTATTTATTTATTTCTATAGCGCACGGCTAATCAAAAAGAGTGTCCCGGCGCTTTAATGGAGAAAGAGACAATACTGCAACATAAAAAACATAACACCAGATAAAACTAACAGAAGAAAGGGCCAGAGATTCACGGAGGACCGGCTACTGAGTGAACAGCCAAGTTTTAAGGCCTTTCCTAAAAGCTAGTAGGCTGGTGGCTCCCCGCAGGGCCAGTGGTAAAGAGTTCCACAGCTGAGAAGCCAGCAGTCCAAAAGAGCGGCCTCCGAGGCGCGCTTTCTTTACCCGGGGGACAACAGCAAGGTGCAGGGCTTCCGACCTCAGAGACCTGGTTGGATGGTAAAAGACCAGTCTCTTTTGGAGGTACTTGGCTCCCTCCTTGTGAAGAGCTTTGTAGGCCAAGGTCAGCGCCTTAAAGGCGATCCTCTTGCGGATAGGAAGCCAGTGTAAAGTTACCAGCAAGCCCGAGGCCCTGGAGCGCCTGCTAAGGCCAAAGATTGCCCTTGCAGCGGCATTCTGTACCACTTGAAGCCGCTGCAACAAGTACTCTGGGAGGCCCAGGTAGAGAACGTTGGAGTAATCCAACCTGGACCCAATCAGAGCCTGGACAGTCAGCGTCCTGTGTTCCACGGATAACAGAGGAAGAAACCTCCGCAGCATCCTGAGGATGCCAAAGCAAATGCCCGACACCCCCAGGATCTGGGATTTCAAGGTAAGCCTGTTATCCATCTTCACCCCCAGATTCTTAGCAACCTGAGAGGAGCAGGACGGAGGGAACATATCCCGTGGCCACCAGGTCTGCCAATCTGGTTCAGTGTCGCACCCAAAGAAAAGTACTTCGGACTTGTCGGAATTGCACTTAAGGCTGTTTAGATGGAACCAGTGGAAAACAGCCCCAAGGCAATCCCGAATACTCTCCCCATCAAAGTCGCCTCCTCTCTTACAAGAGAAGAGGAGCTGGGTGTCGTCCGCATAGGATACGATCTGGGCACCATGCGACTCCACCAACGCCGCCAACGGGGTCATAATGATGTTAAAGAGGGTCGGGCTCAAAATAGAGCCCTGAGGGACCCCGACTCCCAGAGGCGGCATCACGGCGGAATCCGGCGGGGCCCAGATCGACTGCCGGCGGCCGGCTAGGAAAGAGGAAAACCAGTCGAACACCGTCCCCCGTAGGCCTATCTCGAAAAGTCTAGCGAGAAGACCATCATGGGGAACGGTGTCGAACGCCGCCGACAGATCTAGCATCACCAGCATGACTTTGCCCCCAGAGTCCAGAACCCCTTTAATGGTTTCCGAGACCTCCAGGAGCGCAGTCTCAGTACTGAGATGGGGACGAAAGCCCGATTGGGTGGCGTGCAGGATCTCATTAGATTCAAGAAAGTTGGAAAGCACGCCTTGGACGTGCTTTTCCAGAATCTTCGTGAGGGCCGGCAGCAGAGAGATGGGCCTATAATTAACCGGGGCCTTCGGATCTAGACCAGATTTTTTGAGCAATGGAATCACCATCGCCTGCTTCCAGGCCTGCGGAACCACACCGAGCCTCAGCGAAAGATTTAAGAGCGGATTAGCCAACGGGTTGATCACCTCCGCAACTTTCGCCAGAAATTTAGCAGGGCATGGGTCGAGAGGAGAACCCGATTTTAAATTGCCCATAAGAGCCAGGGAGTCCGGAGCAGAGATAGAGGGAAACACACTCAACGTCGCCCCTGGCCCGGCCTGTGGCAGTGTGGTGGTGTCAGGTTCAGTCTGGCCCGCAGACACTGGTGCCAGGAATGACTCCTGAATGCGTTGGATCTTGCTCGTGAAGAAGTCAGCAAGGTCCGTGGCCCAGGTACCAGATGGTTTTTGGTCCGAGGTGTTAGACCAAGGTGAGGTGAATTCTCTCACAATGGAGAAAATCTCCTTGCAAGAGTTGGAAGCCGCATCAATTCTCCTGGCTAGATAAGCTTTTTTTTCCAAACGGATGTCCCGGTGATAAGCCTTAACCACCGATTTGTATGTCAACTTGGCAACAGTGTCATATTGTGCCCGCCAGGCTCTTTCGGCTACCTTGCACTGCTGCCGCGTAGCCGACAGTGCAGCGGTAAACCAAGGCGCAGAGACCCGTTTCGGTGTCGGGCGGGATGTTACTTCCGGGGCAAGATCGTTAAGCCTATCCAGTAGCCAGTCTTGCATGGTCTGCGGATCCCTGTCTAGATCACCTGAGAGAAGGCAGGGATGGGCCTCAGCTGCCTGGGCCAGCATCTCCGGGGTAACACGATGGAAAGCCCTGTGGACACGACCCTGTTGATGTGCCGGGATAGGCACAGATTTAACTATGCCCTTGATCACAAATTTTGCGAGGAAGTGGTCAGACCATAAGACAGGAGTGATCTCAATACCCTCGAGAGGGACAGACGAAAAGACCTGGTCAAGGGTATGCCCCTTCTCATGCGTAGGCTCCTGAAAGTAGGGGATGAGCCCCAGCGGGGTCAGCGCCTCCGAAAGTTTGGCGGCCGCCGGGTCGGATGAATCATCCATCCGGAAGTTGAAATCGCCAGCCACGATGAAATGTTCGGCTTTCAGGGCCAGCTCCACCAGCACCATGTCCAGATCTTCAAAGAAGGTGCCGGGAGAGCCAGGCGGTCTGTATACAAGCAGACCCTTAAAGGATTGGTGGGGCGACAGAGTGATAGAGAAGGCTAGGGTTTCCGAGCCACGGATGTCAATAGCTGGCAGGATCTCACAGGGAGTTCCTTTCCGGACCACTAGCGCTACTCCACCTCCCCTTCCGTTGGCTCTATCCTTTCTGAAGATGTTGTAATCGGGCGGGATTGCCAGGGTGACGTCAGGGTTAGAAGAGTCGCCCCACCATGTCTCAGTAAGCATGAGGCATAGTGGTTTATCTACATCGAGAAGCTCATAGATGTCCTGCGCATGTTGGCAAGCTGACCTGGTGTTCAATAGCATGCACCCGAAGCCCATACTAGAGCTGTTGGTGCTCGGCCGTAAGAAGAGCGAGCGGGTCGGGCGCCAGCCACAACCCGGGCAACGGGATTTCCCATGGTAACGGCCAGGGAATACAGTACGACAGCCATAAGCAAAGTGGGGTTATGTGGCCAGACAGTCCTGCTAGGGTGTCTGGCTGTATATGCGTAATCCTATGATTTCATCTGTGATGCCTTTAGGGGCTGTAATTGCAATGCATTCTAATGATTCACAAATGTGCTGAGTACTGTCATACTAAAGTGTGCTTAAACATGTATTCTTGCTGCTGCACTTAGGTGAAGACCCAAGACTGCTAGCCCTTAAGATATAGAGGTGCATACTGTATGGTCAGTAGGAAATGCTCAGTCAGGGTTATGTGTCACCAAGGCAGATGTACCCATTTTTAATGCTTGTTGAGGTAATGGGGTGGGTCGCCACTAGGATGGTGCCAGTATGCAGTGCCCACGCCCCAGGTGATGTTCAACTAATTGCATTGGGGGCAAGATGATGTGCATACATGGGAGTGGTGGTACTAGACCCCACCCCCCCTGCGGGAGGGGTGGAGATGTTATGCAATGTCACAAGGTAATTCCAACTGCTTATGTAGATTTGTAAATTGGTGCATAGTATTGAGTAGTGTGTGTGTTTAATAAATGTACTCATACTTTTATAAAGCAAAGTACAGACTGGACAATCAATTATTGAGTGTTATTTTTGCACACCTGCAAATGGCGATTACTAGCCCACACCACCTCCCTTGAGTAAGCCTCAGACTGCTCTGCAACGCTACCCTCTGAGAGTCAGGCACTACAATTGGGTGTTTGGTTCCCAGTGAAGGACAAATGTAGTCATGTTATTTGTGCAGGCCTCACAGATGCTGCCTCGTTTTCCAACACTCAGGAACTAAGGTTTTCAGCTCAGCAACTCCGAGAATGAGCAGAAAATTACCTTCTCTGGATACTGCCCTTTGTCATGGACAGGATATCAGACACTAATGAATCGTGGGTACATAGAAAAACAAAAAAGCGCATAGGAGGAGACGGAAACAGGAAACGGAATTAGAGTTCAGCAAGAAGCCGGTCCCGAGACACCCATGGCCTCTAGTTGGTCCCAGACTTATGACGCCATACACGTTTGTTGATCAGCTACGATTCACGTGTAACAAAGAACACATTTGACCCCTATAAGGTCAGTACTCGCTTCTCCTTTGAATTTACACTTGGTCCGAGCGCAGAACATGAAAAACGTGGGAATAGGGCAAACAAAAGGGCCGCAAATAGTGGTCGTAATACGTTATTTTTGTGTCCAACCTCGGCTAAAAACTTGGAAAACACCAAAGGACGAAGGCCAGAGAGGTTTTGCACGTGGACAGACGTGAAATAATGTCATCTCCTTTTCTCACTAAACAGTACAGCAGCGCCTGTCTGAGCACATCAAAATAATGCTCTCCTCCCCCACTTCACAAACAGGTACCGGAAATAACATGCACCCATTGTGGAGCTTTCTCATTTCTGAGCGGTTTCCGGCAGAAGACAAAACCTGGCACGGTTACCACACATACCGTTGCCTGGACATCTGCGCCTTTCTCTTCAAAACAAACCGATCCACTTCCGGACAAAAGGACAAAACCAACCACACGGCACCCCCTGCAACCTGGGTTCGATTATGTACTAAAAATCACGGTCGTAATGGAACAGAAAATAGGCCTGGGCACAAAAATAAAAATGCGCCATAAGCCGATCAGAAAGCTACAAAAAAAAGTGGCCTACATTTGCAAAACAGGTCAGTTGTGAACTTAAAGAGACAAGTATGTGTGTTTTTTTGCAACATATGAGCAGGGTCACTACAATGATGCTGTAGGAGAAGGCCAAATAACAAGGCACGGCTGAGTAAATTCTGCAGCAAGAAAAGCCAAAACAGCGTCACATTTTGAGACAGCAATACTACATTGCCGTAATTTTAACACTTGTTAACAATGCGTGGGCATTGGTTGCACCTCATTAGCACCGCTATAAAACCCAAATATAGCAATAACCAACAAAAAGGTGGACAGTCGACCTTTGCACAGGGTCTTCTATTGCGCTGCCAAATGAGTTTCCGCATTTTTAGTAATTTTTCAACCGTTTGAGCTAGAATCAATTTTATTTTTGATAAGATATGCAGTTTATTCAGTAGATGATGGATTTAAAACAAATCTATAATTATGCGAATGCTGCAGCTGCAAAATTGCATAATTCCACTGGCCCTGTATGTAGGCAACTGTATATTTGTGCTTGTTGCAAGCAAAATTTGTGATAACACCAGGTGGAGAACAAAAGAGGCCAAACAGACCATAAAAACGAACTCGTACATTACCAGATTGCCACACAGGCAAATCATTTGAATTATGCAACTCTGCATAAGCATGGATTTGCTGCATTTGCCACATAATTGGTCATTTGCTGCATATTCTGCAGATTTTAACAAACAAACAAAAATAGTTTCTAGCTCAAACGGATCAAATGTTAATAAAAACACGGTGAGACCTTTCTCAGAGATTAACTAGTCATCTTTCAGTTGCATACTGCTGTATTTGAGTGTTTTCCAATATGTTTTAGCCATGTTGCACACTGGGATGGCTAAAAGTTATTGGGGTAAAGAAGAGTGACAAGGAGTGTTACGTAGTGGCGTGGAGTGGCAGAGGGCTGTAGAGTTGAGAGGCGTGGAGTTTACTGGAGTGTCATGGTGCAAAGTGTCACGGAGGGAGTAGTGTGTCATGGAGGGAGTAGAATGGAGTACAGTTGAGTGGCACAGAGTGTTGTGGAGTCGTGTAGAGCTGAGTGGGGTAGAGGGTGTTGAGTAGAGTGTTGTAGAATAGAGTGGCGTAGAGCAGAACAGATTGCAGTGGAGTGGCATGGAGTAGAGTAGTTTATGAGTAGAAGAGTGGCACAGAGCGGTGTAGAGTGGAGAGGCGTACAGTGGAGTAGAGTGGCGTAGACGTGTACTGGCGTCAAATAGAGGGGATAGACTAGAGTGACACAGAATAGAGTGGTGTAGAGTGGCATATAGTGGAGTAGTATTGTAGAATGGAGTGGGGATGAAGTGGCATTGAGTGGCACAGAGAGAGTTGCATAGAGCGTCATGGAGTAGTGTTGTAGAGTGGAGTAGATGGTCAAAGTGGAGTAGACTTTAATGGAGTAGAGTCATAGAGTGTAGTTTCCTAAAGTGGAGTGTAATAGAGTGGCCTACAGAGAAGGGGAGTAAAGTACAGTGGTGCAGAGTAGATTGGTATAGAGTGCAGTGGCATAGAGTATATTGTTTCAGAGTAGAGTTAAGTGGCATAGAGTGGAGTGGTGCAGGGTAGAGTGGAGTGGTGCAGGGTAGAGTGGAGTAGCTTAGAGTAGTGATGTAAAGCACAGTGGCGTAGAGTGGTGTAAAGCTGGGTAAAATGGAGTAGTACAGAATGGCATAGAGTAGATTGTTTCAGAGTACAGTGAAGTGGGGTAGAGTGGAGTGGGGCAGGGTAGAGTGGTATAGAATAGTATCATAGACTGCATTGGCGTAGAGTGCAGTGTTGCAGAGTAGAGTGGCATAGAGTGGACTGGAGTAGAGTGGGTGGTGCAGAGTAGAGTGAAAAGGCCTAGGTTGGATTGGTGTATAGTGCAGTGGTACATAGTAGACTGAGGTAGAGTACATTTGCAAAGAGTACAGTGGTTCAGAGCAGAGAGGCATAGTGAAGTGGCATAGAGTGCAGCCCCAGACATCAGTAGTGCTAAAACCAGCCCTGTTGGTAGGCCGCTGTTTCAGTGGAACAAGTTAATCTATTTCATTGTTGATAACACACACATCCACCAAATAGTAAAAAACTACGTTTTGACATAGGAAGGATGTTTAAAGCTGTAGTGTAAATAATGTAGTTTCCAGGCTACGATTTGTAGTTTTCTGGAAGCAGTAATCTGTGTTGACTTGGTTTTTATGGCACAGTGCTACTGCGCGTGTTGCAAATACTGGGGCTATTGCTTACTAAGTGTAGTTGTGTAGTCTACACATCTTTGCTTGCCAAAGCATGCTATTATTCAAAGGGCTGGTACTCAGACTCAGTAACTGTAAACAGAAAGATCATTAGACAGTCACTAGAGGGTCACATTAAGCAAAAGCCAAAAGTGCTTTAATAGAAGAAACTCAACATTCATTTTTATTGCCATAGAAAGTGTGTGTACCTCCTCCCTGCAGGCCTGTTTTAAGAGTTATGTTACAGCCTTGTCAACTGGAGCACAGGAGGGGCACCTGTGGGCTCCATGTAAAATGCATTCCTCTTGCTTTCCTATAAATGCTTTCACTTTGAATTCATAGAAAGGAAAGTAAACACCAAGCTCCCATGGAAGAAAGAGCCTGACATTTGATCTTTGTGTTTAAATGCACAGGAAATGTGACAAGTTAAGAACAAAATGTAAAGGCCTGTTTACTGTATCCTTCTGAAATCTCATTTTCTGTAAACAAGGTTTGGGGTAAGGGAAGAACTCAAGCTGGACAGCCGAAAACAAATAGAGCTAGCAAATGGAAAGCAAGGAAATGTGAGTTACAAACCACAAAGCCACTGGTGAGCAATGGGCATAATGCATTCCCAGGGAAGCTTTCTGAAGGTCCCAAAGATGTTTTCAGCAAACCAGACAGCTGCGCTGTCTGGTCTGGTAGGCTTCGACCTAAAAATGACAAGATAGTCAAGTAATACTATCACAAAATGTGCTCATTTTGCTGTATAATTTACCTTTTCTTGACTCATAATTTAGTCAATCCTGCTGCATAATTTGGTCCTCTCCTTCTGCACAATTTCAGTGGCCCTGCCTATAGGTCAGTCCAACACCTTGCTGAGAAAGTGCTGTGATGAGCACAATCGACACAAGTGTACATTTATACCAAAGTAGAACCTGCCCTCACTCGCTGTTTGACTTTCAATTATCACTCACAACTCAAATGTGGTAGTGGAGGTCTAGTCATAGTGGGTGCATATACACACTGCCAATGAACGGTTGTAAAAAAGTGTGTGTCAAACTGAGAAAGCATTCAATGCAAGCGCTAGCTGGTGAACAGTGAGTAAAGTCATAGACTTCGGACAAGTGGCTTGAATGAATAAAACTCAGGTGGGTAAAGTTAAGACATTAATTAGGTAATCATTTTGATTTTTTGCTACATTGGGGTTAACTTTTAAACATCAGATCATACCAATTGCCCTGCGCCATAGATGCAATTTTTCAATTTGCAGCTCGGTTGGGCCGCAGACCAGTAAAATAATTGTTGCAGATATATATGAGTAACTGTTTCCCAGTGGGAATGTACGGGGCTGGCGTTTGGGCGGTACACTAACCCAGAGGTTTTACAAAGAAAAGAGATTTTTTTTTGCACAGGCTCGTCGTCCCTGTCCCAAAGGGTGTCACATCATACATCCGCCATACGGAATTTGGGATGAATTACGTGCAGGACTCCGTAAGATTAGCTCCCTTGCTGTTATGGCTTAAGATACGGCTTACTCCTGTTTCGTCATTAACCAGACTAATAGCTGAAGATTGTTTACTGTTAGATAACATGTCAAAGATCTCATGGCTTTATGTTATAAAACAGACCTTCATAATCTGAAAGTTCCAGAATATTTAACTTATCCAGAATCTATTATGCTAAACTGTAGCCAGCAAATTAAAATCTTGTTCCTTAGCTTTTGTTCTAAAGAAAGGATCCGCAGGTTCAAAATATGCAGTCATAATTATTGTATTTCCCACCAATTACCACTTATACCCTAACATCCTCCTTGGGTTTTAGCTGCAATTACAAATAAAGATTTTAACTCACTTGATTTCTCCTAGGCATGCTGAACTTTCTTTTGGCTTTCCTAGTCCTCACTGGTTGGTGAACAAATCTGCCAAAGTGCCCATGTGACAATATTTTCTCTAAAGGGTACTATGGGCCACATGCATCAAAGTCAGGATTTGCAAATCCTAAATAGCGAATTTGAAGAAATCGCTATTTAGGACTCGCAAATCCCTATGCATTTAGGAATTGCAAAAAAAAAAATGTGATTCCTACATTGCGACTCGCAATTAAGGAATAGCTACCCATTCATTCCTATGGGCCAAGAGGCCCATAGGAATTAATGGGAATTGCATACGCAATTTGCGAGTACCAAATTGGTGCTCGAAAATTGCGCATTCAATTTCAAGGGTGCAGGGGATCCAAAAGGACACCCTGGAGTGAGAGTGAGAGAGTGTGTGTGTGTGTGTGTGTGAGAGAGAGTGTGTGTGTGAGAGAGTGTGTGTGTGAGAGTGTGTGTGTGTGAGAGAGTGAGTGTGAGTGTGTGTGTGTGTTTTTTAAAACTTTCGGGCATTTTTCAAAGTTTTTGCAAATTACCATCAAGTTCAAATTGATGGTAATTTGCGATCCTACTTTGCGAATTTTAAATTGCATCATGCATTGTATTTAGGGAATCACAATTTGCGATTCCCTAAATTACTTAAACTGCGATTTTGCATTTGGGTTGATGCATCCCAAATGCAAAAATACTGGTCGCAAAGGGGCAGATTCTGCGAATCTGCCCGTTTGTGATCGGTATTTTCATTGATGCATGTGCCCCCAAGTACCTTACAATGTTTTTTAACTTTATACAGCGCACAACGTAAGCGGTTTCTACGCCCAATTTTACAAGCCTCTGCTATTAGAGGTAATATTTACAGGCCTACAATATTTACAGCGCCTTGAGGCACTGTAAATTTTTTTGTCTATAATTAATTTTATCCGAGAGGTTTTAGCAGTTTGGAAAAGATACAAAATAATAATTTATCATATTTATGGATGGATGTTTCTAGGAAATGGGTTAAAAAAAATCTTTTTGCCACTATATTTCTGATCAGTTTTTGATATAACTGTTTGATCTGCTGTGTTTTAGTGTTTTAATTGATATTTTCTTGTTGAGTTTCTAGAAATGTTTTTATAAAATGTTATATTGTATTGTACTTTTATGGTATTACTGCCGAATAAACTTAAAATGATGATGATGATGATGAATAAAAGTCAGCTTGGCTTTCTCAAAAGAAAGTTTCACGCAGCTTCTAATTCCTCTGTTCTGCATCAGCTGATCACATTCAACCATTATACGTATGAAAGGGTTTCCTAGGGTGCAGCCATGTGTGTCGTTGGCTCTATAGTCTTTCATGAAGTTTAAGGCAGCTGAAAGAAGTAGGCAAAACGAAACATCCATTAGCAAATCCACTAGATTTGGCTTTAATGTTCTAAAATGTGTCGGCACTGTGGAGCAATTCAGTCATCTGTTTTCCTGCCCACTTGATAGCGGGCAAGGAAACAGATGAAACTGCTCCGAGCAAGCAGGAGCAGTATTCAGTTTCTGTCCGCTGGAAGCCGAGTTACTGTTTGCTCTCTTTTGGTGGAAGAGGTCAAAACTCCTGCTAAGTGAAAACACGCATTACAAATGCAATAGGTCTCGCCTTTGATTGAGTTAAAGCCATTTGCTTTGCTAATGGGATTGAACAGCACAGCAAATGGCTTTAACTTAATAAAAGGCTAGACCTATTGCATTTTTAATGCTTGTTTTCTTTGAATTGGTCCTGTAGTCAGTGGTGTGAAGTCAAGAGTTCACTCCTGCTGGGCAGCAGACATGCAGTGGAGAGCAGGGCAGCTTTGCCAGCATACACCGGACGGGCTCAGGCACGCTGTTCTCCTCCCCTTGAGCTGCCGGTGTCTGCTTGTACTCAGTCCCCGTAGCAGATAGCACTCCAAGACGCCGGCCAGCCGCCCTCAGTGATTGACTAGTTTTATCTTGGTGGTCCGGTTTGTGGACCGTTTGGACATAAGGCCAGGGTATGGTGTGAATTCTACACTTCCCGACATTCCAGGCATGTCCTGGGCAGAAGAAAGAATGGCCTAGGCTCTGCTGGAACAATAGCACCAGGAACAAAAAGGCAATGGAACAATATATGTGTGCGCAAAGGCTACAAATGTATAAAAAGTACGTTCACATCACTGGATGGATTCACACAGCAGCATGAAATGTCTGTGCTCTTAGTGCTCTCGCAAAACCGACACGAGATGAGGGAGGGATGACAGGAGGGTCCTGCATGTATGCAGGCCTCATTGTCGGTATGTATGTTTATTGTGTATGACGTGCAACTGATCCAGTAATTGCTACTTTGGTGTCACTCCTTCGTTTCTGTGATTTAAAACACGCAGATGGAGCAGGCACAGGCGGCTACCCGTTTGGGGGGGTGGGGGGTAGAGAATTGCGGCGATTAACTAATTTTATACCGAGTTAAATGTAAATGCCGATACCTGTATGTATGTATTTGCATTTATAAAGTGCGCTGTAACCCTACGGGCATCCTGGCGCTAAGACATGGTAAAAAGGTTAAAGAGCAAGCTGCAAGAACTAAACCAGCCGGTTACACTCTGGGGAAGAGCCAAGTCTTAACTTTCTTCCAAAACAACAATAGATCCTGTATTTGCCTCAATTCCAGAGGGAGAGACTGTTCCATAAGTGGGCGGCTGCTAAGCCGAACGCTCTTCCCCCCATTGTGGATCTCTTAATCCTCGGGATGATTGCCAGATTAACTGCAAAAGAACGCAGACTGCGTGCAGGGGCATACCACCCAAACCTACCCTGAAGCGGTTTGGGTCCAAGTCCGTGAAGCGCACTAAAGGCAATGCACAAAGACTTGAACAGTATCCTTTGGCTCACCGGGAGCCAATGCAGCTCAGCTAATGCCTGGGATGTTGATCATCCACGAGTTCTCATTAGGACAAGCTTTGCTGCTGCCGCCTGAATACTCTGGAGCCGCGGGATCAGATATCTTGGGTACTCCAGTAGCAAAGAATTGCAGTAATCCAGGCGGCTGAGGACAACACTCCTGAACACTGTACCTCTGACCTGAGGAGGTAACAATGGTAGTACCTTGCTGAGTCCTCTGATGAGCGTATAGCAATTCCTGACTAATTTATTAACGTGATTCCAGGTTAAGCTTGTCATTAAAGCTGACCCCCAGATTGCATACTATACTCTCGGGTACCAAAGGGGCATCTGTAGGGATAGGTCAAAAGTCAGATGGTAAGACTGTCGACACTCTGCCCATTCCACAGTGCAAAATCTCAGTTTTGTCATTATTAAATTGCAACGCATTATTTCTCAGCCACAGCACCATTACACGCATACATTTATGAAATGTTTCTTGAGAGTCTGCATGGTCGCCTTCCAAGGACACTATCAATCGGGTGTCATCAGCATAATTAACCACACTAATATTGTGGGCTTTGATGACGTCCAAAAGAGGCCGCATGTAGACATTAAATAAGATGGGGCTGATTGAGGACCCCTGAGGGACCCCATGCTCATTGTTGGTAAAGTCTGATTGAAAAGGAGGTTAAGCAACAGCCTGCCGTCTGCTCGCCAGATAAGATTGAAACCATTTGCAAGGCCATATTAGCCACCCCCACTTCTTCCAGGCTTGTCAATAGGGTGGCATGGTTTACCTTATCGAATGCGGCGGACAGGTCCAACAGGATCAGTGTCGCAGATTGTCCCCTGTCCGCACGCATCCAAAGATTGTCCAACACGGTAAACAGTGCTGTCTCAGTCCCATGACCTTGCATTCCTTTGCCCCTTGTGCAGGAAGGAACACTTCCACACAGTAAACGCAAAAGTGAAAGCATTTCGGTCGCGCTTAGAGCTGAATGCCAAAGAAACAATCTACGCAGAGAAATGAAAGGTACATCAGCCATTGTTGCAGATAAACGCGGTAATAGCCCAAATAGCCAATGCTGGTTATTCCTGGTCGGGGGTGGTGGAGTGGGAGTGTCGATTGAATGCTGGGTCGCGCAACACGCCAGAGTGGGGATGATTTACGACCTGGTCGCCATCACGATGCGGCAGCGCATTAGCATATTGGCAGAGCGCTGGATGGATTGCGGCAATTGATTAGTTCATGGACCACTGATGACCTTTTGTTAGGGAGAGCTGGGAGGACGTCCTCTTCCCGAACGAGTAGGTCGTCCTTTTTCAGTGCGAAGAACTTGGGATTCCGTTGTCTTCGCCGCATGCCCCCTTTCGCAACGCAGTGCTTTCAAGGGTGTCGGAAGGAAAGTTCATTCCTTGAACTGGTTCCACCATTGCTCATCAGCCCGTTAGGGCCAAGTCTCTTTTCGGAAATTAATGGCTGCCCGTATTGAAGCCATTGGTGTTGCCATGAACGTGTAGGCGGAAAGCAAGGCTTCCCGTGGAGGGCCTGATGTATGGAATGCGCTTTATTACAACCATAAAAATGACTGACTTTTAAATGCTTCTGCAAAAGTATCTTGGGATCAATCTTTAGAATTAGGCGGAAAAATTAAGCCATAAATTAGGGGATGAGTGTACTTTGCATTATGCAACATGATCTGTCGCCCACAGGAAGGCAGGCCTATGTTTCCGCCATGACTGGCCCAGAAAGCCCTCCTGTACCTCGCCCAGCGGACACCAGCGCTGCGCCCGCTGTCGAGTGTGTGGCAGAGAATAAAGAATAGGTTCCGGCGAAACAGCCGCCGGTCCCCTCGTCCTATGCCTGATCACCGGCTTCTGCCACCCGGTAACCTGAAACGACAGTTTGTGAGGTGACTAACCGGGCGAGCCCCTGCACACTCCGCTTGTTGACTGCACTCTTGTGATCAGCCCGGCTCGCAATCCTGACATCGCTCTCACCATGGTGTAGCATAGCACCGCCACTGCCGAGAGCACCTAGGTGCTGATGGCTGGGGACTCGTCCGACTCCGGTACCGGGATGATCGAGTTGGGGGTGGCGCAATCTACAACCCCGGGCTCCACCCCCTCGGCTGGGGGTAAAGCAGACGACCCGGCGTGGTGCAAGATCCCCAGCGGGCACATCAAGCGGCCCATGAACGCTTTCATGGTCTGGTCACAGATCAAGAGACGTAAGATCATGGAGCAATCCCCGGACATGCACAACGCCGAGATCTCCAAGCGGCTGGGCAAGCGCTGGAAGCAGCTCAAGGATGACGACAAGATCCCCTTCATCCGCAAGGCTGAGCGGCTGCGTATCAAACACATGGCCGACTACCCAGACTACAAGTACTGTCCCCGGAAGAAGGTCAAGGCAGCCAAGCCGGGGGAGAAGCTGTGCAGTGCCAGAGGGAGTAACAGCCTCAAGCCTGTTGTGAAGAAGAGCAGTAGGAGCGGCGGCAGTTCCAAGAGCACCGGCAAGCTTCACCACGCCAAGCCGGTCATACTGAAGAGATTGAGCGTTGCTGGCAAACAGCAGTCAGTCAGAGCAATAAAAGCGGCGTTATCAGAAGCGAGAGTGCGCAAACTCATTAAAGTAAACATAGATGGTGTCGGGCTGTCCACATGGGCCGTCCGAAAAGTGGACAAGGAGGTAACCCAAAAGCCCGCTTTCCAATCACACGCCATCGTTTAACATAAACGATGACACGAGCCAATGGAAAAGAGGGGCGGGGCTCCAAGTACACTTCTGGAATCGTATCGATTACAAAAGGCCCTCGAGGAGGTGGAGGTCCCCGGGGCTCAACCTGGCCATGGGAAGGGGGGGGCTGCAAGCACTCCTACCCATTATTTATATTTAAATATTCCCCAGGGACCTGGCCCACCCAGGGGCTAAGTTTTAAAAAGTGTGGGAGTCCCTTTTTTGTGTCTTTATTTTAGGCATTAATCATCGTGTTTTTGGCATCAAATTTGTTTTAACAAGGATTGGAATTGCAAAAGTCTTGCATTTGTTTGAGTTAGGAAGGAGATTGAGGAGAAGAGCAGGCGAGGCACAAGGAAAGAGAGTGAGGAGAACAGTGTGAAGTACAAGGAACGAGATTGTGCAGCGTGAGGCACAAGGAAGGAGAGTGAGGAGAAGAGCAGCGTGAGGCACAAGGAAGGAGAGTGAGGAAAAGAGCGGCTTGAGGCACAAGGAAGGAAAAGAGCAGTGTGAGGTGCATGGAAGGAGGCTGAGAAGAGCAGCGGAGACACAAGGAAGGAGAGTGAGAAGAGCAGCGTGAGGCACAAGGACGGAGAGTGAGAAGAGTAGCATGAGGCACAAGGAAGGAGAGTGATGAAAAGTGCAGCGTGAAGCATAAGGAAGATAAGTGAGAAGAGAAGAGTGAGGCACAAGGAAGTAGTGTGAGGAGGAGGAGAAGAGCAGCGTGAGGTTCAAGGAAGGAAAGTGAGAAGAGTGGCGTGAGGCCCAAGGAAGGAGAGTGAAAAGAGCAGTTTGAGGCAAAGTTCATTTTGAATCAATGTTATTCCTAGACAAAAACGTACTCGTAGCCCAAACCTCAGAAAAGCAAAGAGAGAAGACAGGCAGGCACCTTTTATCTGAACACTTCATAAAAGGTTCTCCATAAAATTAAAAAAAAAAAAACGTGAGAGCCAACTAAAAATAGGATAAAAAAAAAGAAACGAGTTTAATATTCGATCGGACACTATTGCAGCCCAAAGTAAAATGGGGATAAAATACACCATTTTTGTGTACAATCCAAAAGGTGGCATTATTTCAAAACAATCAAATTATTTTTTGGGTGTGAATTAGGTTGTTGGTAACAGCAAGGGAACGCTACTGTAGTCAGTGATAAACGCTCGGCGACAACTAAGGTTATGGGTAAAGACAAGAAGTATGAATGCTAGTTAACAGTGAGAGCAGTTTGCAGGATGAGAGAACTACAGACAAGGGTAAAAGCAGGGAAAATGGCAGAAGTTAGTGGTGCTAGCAGAAGTAATCAGCTACGGTTTAGTGTTGAAAGCAGGGACAGCCAGATGAAGTTAGTGGCAAAAGAAATGCAACCCAGCATTAGTTAATGAGAAAAAGAGGGAAACTGAGCTGCAGTCAATGGTAAGAGCAGAAATACTCAGCTATAGTCTAGTGGTGAAACCCTATGGTCTTGGCTGTAGTTAGAGGTGAAAGCAGAAAGACCCAGCTGCAGTTAGTGGAAAAAGCAAGATGGCCCTGCAGGAAGTTGAGATTAAAGCAGGTAGACCCGGCTTTAGTTAGGGAGGAAAGGACATGGCTGCGGATAGTGGTAATAGCTTAAATACGCCAACAGTTAGTGGAGAAATCAAAGCAACCCTGATGCAGTTAGTGCGATAAGGCGGGACGAGTGAACACTGGTAAAGGCATGGAGCTCCAGCTGTGGTTAGTGATAAAAGCAGAGCAATCTGGCTGAAGTTAGGGGTGAAAGCACATTGACCCCAGCTGCTGTTAGTGATAAAAGCTGAGAGAACCAACTACAGTGGTAAAATATAAACACTTAGCTGCAGTCAGTGGTAAAAATCAAGGCAACAGGGCTCCCGTTAGTGGTAGAAGGCTGGAGGAGTGAAAATTGTTACAATCAGGGAGATCCAGCAGCAGTTATTGGTAGAAGGAGGGAGGAGAATGCAAGTGCACGTTCAAACTTCCAAATGTGACAGGTCGGGGAGGCAGAGGGAGGAGAATGCAAGTGCATGTTCAAACTTCCAAATGTGACGGGTGGTGGAGGCAGGTGGACCCCACCAGCTCTCCCAAGGCTTAGGCAGTGGCTGTGAGTCCATAGCTCTAGTTAGTGTTTCTGAGAGGACTGGTAGCTAGACAAAGAAGATGGACTACTTAACACTTCTTGCTTGCTGTTCCTGCGTGTGGGCATGGTGTTGACCTGGAGTGCCCCACCCCTCCTCCTAGGAGTGAAACCTCGCAAGCAGAACAACAAAAAAAGTGGGCGTTGTGCTCAAACATGGAGCGTGGCACCCATAATAGTTATGAGCGCAGTGTACTGTGTCGACATCTGATAATATGAAGTAGCAAAAGCGCAGAGCTGCTATCGTCAGAAGCAAGGAGGGCATTTATTGGTTGCTGAAATGGCACATGAGCTCGTACTGCTGCGCTGAGAGAGAAATGACTGCCGGAAAATAAAACAAGACCAGGGTGGTGCAAGCTTCACCTCATTTCAGTAAACTCAACACATGTTACAACACCAAGGGAAGACTTTCATTTGCTTTTTGACTAGCTTGTATTTCTGAGGGAGAGACAGTTTAGGACACCGCAACAGGAGTAAATCTTTGTTGAGGCGCATAAGGTTAAATGACTGTGTACACTACAGACACGCGCAATACAGTGCACGAATACACTCCACGTACATGCGCGAGGCACGGACAAAGTGCATCCAGGCGAGCATGTCTTGCTCACTGAACACAAGCATTGATTGTCAGTCACACCGGTGGCACACTATAGTAAAATGCGGCGTTATCGTATATGGAAATTGAGTGGTTTTGAGTGAACGATCGGCTTACCTTGTCTCTCTAAGGTTGCAGAAGGAGGAGCGAGGAGGCTGTGTGCAACAGGCAGATAGGCAATGGACTACGAGCGATCGGGGAGGACCGCTCAGCGCTGCCACTGCCCTGCCCTTCCCAGTCTGCTGGAGAGAAACGCTGCCTACTCTACCACTGAATGGTTCTGGCAATAAGACAGTAAAATAAAATTCCCATTGGGCTGCTGGGCTAATGCTACTGAATACTTAATTAGGCTGATGCAAATGCGGCTGTCTTCTTTCATAATTAAATAAATAATGGCCGAAGGCACTGAGCATTAATAACGCCCGTTAGTTACCTGCAATGCCCATAATGAACTCCACAACATGCCTAAAGAAAAATAACTACATTCGATGCATTCACAAGTCTGGCTGGTAAAGAGGTTTAGAGTCCACTCCTACTACTGAACGGATTTAGACCAAATAACAACAAGCACATGCAATGCAATCAGTCTCGCCTTTCGGACCTTATACATATTTAGCTATGCAGCATATTATCCTGGGTGATGAAATATCTACTGTTCTTTAAGATAAGAGGAAAGTAAGCACCAAACTGTGTAACACGCCAGGTATGGGAACACATGGGGAGAAATATTGCAATTCAGCGGCAAATTGCATAGTCCAAAGCTCTGTTTTTAATTTAAGATCAGGGCCTTCGGTGGTCTTTTCACTAAAAATACAAGATTTAAAAAAAGATATTATTGTCTATGGGTACTCGTGGAAGACCATTTCTATGGACTGGAATCTAGAGAACTCTAAAATTATTCTGGTATTTTACTGACCTCTGCTGGTCGTTTTCTAACAATAAAGTTAAATAGAGGCAGTTACCAGAACATTTTTTTTTTTTATGTCCCTCAGCAGAAAGCAATTCTGGTATTTGACTGACCTCTACTGGTCGTTTTCTATCAAGACAGTTAAAGAGGCAGTTGAACAGAAAAAAGTCCCTAAGCGGAAGCAGACAAGTCCTAGGGCTGATCTCCAGAGCCCACAAAGTACATACAAATATAAGTGTATACTAAAGTATATACAAGAGGTCTCGAATGCTCGACCTAAAAAGGGTGTTTCTGGACCAAGAACTACCTTTCTACCAAATTTGGTGTAATTTGGTCCAGGGGTTTGGGCTGTAGTCATGTGTAAAATCTCTTTGGGAATTAATATGGGTAACGTACTTTTTTAGATTCCTCCCCTTTTTCTTTGCCGCTTGAAGGATCACCCTGAAACTTTCCATGTTTCTTTGCCGCTTGAAGGATCACCCTGAAACTTTCCATGCACAATAAGACTCACCTGCAAACTTTTGGGGTGGAATTTTGTGAAGATTCATCAAATTGAACCAAAGATATAGGAAAATAAACCTTTACCTTTGAAAACTAGGTCCTAACTATAACTACCTGTTGGTGACCGCCAGTATGGGAGATGGAGATTATTTATAGATATATATCCAATTCAAAACATTCCAAGGAAGAAACTGCACTCTTGAGAGAAAGCCACAGACTCTTTATTCACAGAGGTTAGACGGATGCATTTTGTCTGACTCTTTGCTCAGCGGTGCAGTTTCTTCCTTGGGAAGTTTTGAAGCAGTGGTACTTTATGAGTTCACCCTCACATAGAACCAGCACCTGCCTGTGAGTGCAGTGGTCTTACGGTGGTTGGCAGCATTGAAAAAAAATATATATATATATTCTGCTCCACAGGTTGTCCACCTGGTGAGTAGCACTCGATCAACCGGCCGAGTGTGACTCAACTGATGGACACATATTGGAGCTGAATGTATTCGCGGAGGCTGCACCACCCCGCGATAACTGGGGGCCACTCGACAAGGTATTCACCTAATCGATTATGTGGGCCAACAGCAGAGGATTTAGGACGGGCCCGCTTGCAGGGTACATGTGAGCTATTAATAACAGAGTATAATGCGTGCATCCATTTGGGGGATGATCAATTACGAACTATACTTCCCATAATGCACAGTTCCATATGACCATCCCATTGGAGAGAGTGCAGTATTTAAATGGGAACGTCATATGCACGCATCCTTCCCGTGAAAGCCTCTGAAGAGAAAGCGGAGGAGCTTTCGAAACGCGTCAGGCAAACCTACACGGAGGCTGTTCATGGCTGTAAGCGGTATCCGTCCATACCATGGAAAGAGAGTTCTCTTGCTGCTGCTGGCCGAGTGCGACTCAACTGATACACATCTTGGATATATATTTATTATCTACTGGCGGTCGCCAGTAGATAGTTATAGTTAGGACCTATTTTCCATAGGAAATCCGCAACATTCTATTCCCAATAAGTCTGGCGCCGGTTGATGAATCCTCGCGAAATTTTCCAAACTTGAAAGTTTCGTGGCGATTCGTCAAGTGGGGGCCGAGAAAAAAGGGGGTCCCAAAACACGTTTTCCCCATGCAATTTCCCATAGGATCTGTTGTCGCAGCTACAGCCCGAACCGCTGAACGGAATTACACCAAATTTGGCAAAGAGGTAGTCCTCAGTTCAGACTTGTGCCTTTTGCATAAATGGTGTGAATCTGTTCAGTAGTTCCTGAGAAAATTCGGGTAAAAAAGTTAGCGATATCTATGGCCGGGGAGGATCCGCGCACCCTACCTGCACCGTAAGCGCATCCTCCCCGAACCGAGCGCGCACCCTGACGATCACGCGCTGAATGCCAATTGGCTGTCGAGTGTCTGTCTACATTCGAAACCAGGAACTGTTGGCGGCCATTTTCTGCCTCGGTAGAAGCGAGGCTGAAGAAGCAAGGGGAATAAGTGTGTAAAACATATAAAGGGGGTAGTGTGGAAATACTCTGACTTTCTAGATCTGCTTAGGGGGTCCCAGAAGGACCCCCTGGGGCCCCCTTTAAAAAAAAAAGTCAAAATGCGCGCACGGTGCACGCATCCTATCGCGTTGGGTGCACGGATTCTCTCGCGTTGGGTGCGCGGATCCAAGGGAAAGAAAAATTGACATTTTTGGGAGATAAACATCAAGCTTAAGTGTTTTGTTCTTGACTATAGAATGGGGTCCATTTACAGTAACAATCTGCGCTTTCATATGCAAGAGATGTATAGGAGAGATGGAGTACACTTTACTGATGAAGGAAACAGAGACTTCCTCAACAACTTTACACTCAGTATAGGTACTTACTTATATGTACCAAAAACTCTCAATGAACACAACGGCTCTTTTTAGAGCCACTCAAGAAAATGAGCTCTTTTTTTAAACCAGGAAAGTTAGTTCTTAGAAGAACTTTTTTTTCTTCTTTTTTGTTTTTTAATTTTTTTGTACTTTTTGGAACAATTTTGTTATTTTTTTGTTTTTTCCAAAAGGAAAAAAAAGACAACAGGAGGAACAAAACAGTCAACTTCTGCAAAAAAATAAATAAACACAAGTTTAGCACTTGTGGTTTTGCTGCGCTCGGCAGATTAGTTCAATTGACTGCTCGTCGTAACATAGCAGTTTGTTGCATTTAATGCAACTAATTTTTAGTTTTCCAAATTCTGGACGTATGTCCGGGTGAGTGCTCGATGGTGATGCTGCAGAAGTGCTTGCCACTGCTGGCTGAGGCTGCTGTCGGAGTCTTCTGCATTCCTGCTTGGCCAGGTTCACGGGATGCAGAGACTTCAAGTGATTTTAACATACTCGCAGTCTCACAAGAGTATTTTTTTGATGGATCTCCTCTGGAAAGCACTCTGACATATTTTACATGTCACTTTTGTAGAATTAGTTTTATTTTGTCCTTCTGGGAAGGTAAACAATTTCCACACCAGAGGTGTATCTTCCTGTGCGTGGAGGTTCCACAACAAATTCCTCATCGGACAAATGGTCTGATTCTGATGGTGGCTGCTGTGCAGAAGCCATTGTCTTCAAAAAAATTGCAGCTGTGGAAATCTTCCCCAAAAAGTTTCTTCTAGTTCTAAGGTGTGAGATGTTCCTCCAAAGAAGCTGAAAGAAGAATGATTAAAATGGGTGGGGTCTTTCTGTAGTTAGAATAGGAAGTGTAATGAACCAATCAAATCTCTTTTTTTGCAGGTCACATGGGATCCGCGCACCGTGCGCTTACGCAGCACACACCCAGCGCGCATCCACAAAATTGAATTTAAAAGGAATATAGGATTAGATGTAAAAATATATTACTTTCATGAGTAGTTTACAGTTTGTGTTCAATTAATATTCACATGAAATACATATATATGTTTTTTTAAATGTTAAATATTTCGCTGGATCCGCGCACCCATCGCGTCATACACGCATATGGCGCATCGCGGAAGTGCACACGCGTCGCGTTACGTACATCGTACGTGTCGCATATAGGCTTGGAGTCGCGTACCGGTCGCATTGCAAACACGTACCCAACACATACCGTGCGTGGATGCTTTCGCGTAGGGATCGAGAACAGTGCGCACAGGGTGCGCGAATCCCCAAAAAATGGGGGAAAAGAAATAAAACAAAGTTTTGAAAATATAGTTTAAAATATAGTTTTAAAAATATAAAAAAATATTTTTAAAAAACTCAATAAAATCAAATAATATTTTTTAATTTTTAAAAGAATTAATTGAAAAAATAAGTTTAAAAAATGGTGATAAAATAGTATTTCAAAAAAACATAATTAATGAAATTGACACACTGAAATTGAAAAATATTGGAATCCAATGAAAATCATTAAACATGATTTCTTTAGAGAAGTTATAGATAGGAATTAGCATTTACAAAACCTTAGAAATTAACTGAAAAAACTATAGGTTTCAGAGGCGTTATAGTTAGCTGGACATTTCCCTCGTACAAAACCCTAGAAATTCCCCCGTTATAGTTAGTTCAGCTAACTATAACTCACGCCCCTGCAATGCACTGCTGATGACGTCACATATTACATCACTCATGACATGGTCAGTGACATCACTGATGACATCTCAAATGACGTCACTGATGACGTCATCCAGTGAGTGTGTGTTTCTGTAAATTTTAAATAGGTTTAATATATATATATATATATATATATATATATATATATATATATCGTGATTGATCTGTTGCAATACGTGCGCTCTCAGGAATCAGAAGAACCAATACTGTTATCTGTGAAAACTGCTGTTTATTCAAACACAACGCGTTTCGCCGTCTGGCTTGGTCACGTGTTAGAGAAAACACTGAAAGTGTCCGCTTTTAAAACAAAAAACACAGAAAGAGGACAACGTGGAGAAAATGCATATATACGTACTGATGTTTCTCACAAGTTCTTGCTGTACGTCACACTTAGTGTTGAATTCACACAATGTGCCTACGTTACAAAAACATTCAAATCATATCCTGTATGAATAACTAAGAAATGGCTAACTGACGTTGGATACTGCACAATAACGTGAATGCAGATAGACATAGTAATCTACCTGCAGTACGCTATTTGCGCCAATGTTCACTTTCACTTTTAAATAAAGTTTTGTTGCCGTCAATGTTTATATATACAAAATGTGTCTAAATGCGTTGCGAGTAACTGTAATGGTCTATATAAAGCAGGGTGTTTCAACCTGGGATAATCCTTCGTATCACTGCGCTCGAAAATCGCGTATAGTATCGTGTGGCTGAAGAAAGTCTGTGGAGACAGTCTGCTAATCTAGTGACAAGTGTCACATGCCACTGTTGTGCAAATTTGTCTAAAGAAACAGTGTCAATTGACCAAGTCTTATTGGCAAGTGCCCCATATACCCCGTAAATCAGTTAATCTGCTGCAGAAAACCTGTGAAGACAGCCTGCTAAGCTAGTGACAAGTGTCACGTATCACTGTTATGCAAGTTTGTCTAAAGAAGCAGTATCACATGACAAGTTCCCCATGTGACTTGTGAATCTGCTGATCAGATGACCCCTCCTGGATGTATGTCCTATTTCATGCGAACTTATTAATTTGAACAGTGTACTATGTTCGTGAAATGAATAATAAAAGTGAATAACAGAAAATTGTGTGTGAAACTCGTGCACTACATTTCATGTGCAAAGAATGTCACTAACATTGCTGCAGAAAATATAAGGTGAAATATGGAGATCATATGGGAAGTTCTCACAAGACCCCGTCCTCTTTAAACCTAAAATTGAAAACATAAAACCACCAATTAGATTTATGTCGATCTACAGCGGCAACTGTATACATTTCTTGCGTGCAACAAATTCTCACATAACTGTACAGACATGAAATCAGAGGAAGTTAAAATTGAATGTACAACTAAAACAGCAGCCTAAGTGGATTCATGACATGTGCTGTATAAATCATTCCTTAAGGTGTACGGACAGTTCTTCCTGATTAAGCCCGCCCGGGGCCTTAGTCTGGAAGTCGATTATTAATTTAGATTCTCGTTGTCTCAACTTTAAGACTCTATTGCCTCCTCTGGGTTTTTTTTCTACCTGTTCTAGGAGGATGTAACGTAGTTCTTTCGTGTTAGAAGAGTGTATCTCCCTAAAATGTCGTGCCACGGGGTATTTGTGGTCAAAATTAGTAATGGCCCTGCAGTGCTCTAGTATGCGTTTTTTTGCCATGCAGGTAGTGCTGCCAATGTACCACAGTTGGCAAGTACATTTGATGGCATATATGACATACACTGAGCTGCATGTCAAAAATTGGGTGATGTTTTTGTTGATCCCATTGTACGTAACTTGTTTTTGTGATACACTATTGTTACATGCCCTGCAGTGTCCGCACGGATAAAATCCCTCAAGGCCTTGTATGTTGGTGGGTGGGTATATGGTGACGTCACCATGGACGAGCAAGTCCCTGATGTTTTTGTTTCTGCGATAGGTTATGCTTGGTCTATCGCAGAACCAAGCATAACCTATCTGGTAAGCTACCTCCAATCACCGAATCATTTTTTAGGATGCCCCAGTTTTGCGTGATGATTTTCTTTGTGCTCTTGGAGTCTGACCCAAAAGTCATAATCATTCTAGTGGTCTCCTTCTCTGTATTGGCAGTAGGAGGGGTATCAGAGATTGTCTGGGCTCTTGGTGTTCCAGCTGCTCTTGTTAATGCCTTCTTTAATACCCAATTGGGGTACCCTCTTTCTTTGAACCTGGAAGTAATGTTCTGACTCTCCAATTTGTATGCCTCCTCAGTATTGCAGTTCCTTCTTGCCCTCAGCAACTCCCCAAACGGGATACTCCACTTGAGAGTTTCTGGGTGGCTGCTGAGGGCATGAAGGACACTGTTGCCTGCTGTATTTTTGCGATACAGGGATGTATGTACTTTGTCGTCAACAATTTCCAATTTGACATCCAAGTATTCCGCCTGTGTTTTGCTGATGGACCCACTGAGGAAGATATTGAGATTGTTGTTGTTGAGTTTGTTGATAAACTCTTGTGCTTCTTCCGTCGAGCCTTTCTATATGATAAACAGGTCGTCGATGTAGCGAAGCCACATCGACACCAGTTTCCAGTCATGTTGTAGGGATGGGTGGGAACGTATGTTCTCCTCCCAGCTTCCCATGAAAAGGTTGGCGAAACTGGGAGCAAAGCACGATCCCATCGCCGTCCCGTTCATCTGCCTATAGAGGGCGCCATTAAATAGAAATATATTGTTCATCAAACAAAATTCCACCATTTTGAGGAGCATCCGCGTGTGTTCACGGAATCTGATGTTCCTGTTCTTTAAATAGTGCTCACAGGCCTCAAGGCCCTGTTTGTGATTAATGATGGTATACAGGCTGTGAACATCCAAAATTATAAACATGCTGTCTTTGTCCCACACAAGGTCCTCTACCTTCTTGAGAAAGTCTTTAGTGTCTTTGATGTAACTATCTAATTTAGTCACATATTCTCTCAAGAAGAAATAAATGTATTTTCACACGTGTTCAGCCACACTACCCCTTGATGATACTATGGGCCTCCCTGGTGGCGTGACTGGATCTTTATGTAATTTGGGGAGAAGGTATAAGACTGGGAGAATGGGATAATCTCGTTTTAAATATCCGTATTCTTCCCACGTCAGAATCCCTTGATCTTTCCATTGGGTTAGTAATTCCCATATTGTAGTGATGCTGTCATTGTATTGTTGGAAATTGACAATTTCATAAAATGTAGTGTCCATGAGTTGTCTGTCTGCCTCATTGAGGTATTGTTCCCGATCCAAGATCACTATATTGCCCCCTTTGTCTGAAGGGCGTATGATGATACTATCATCATCCATGAGTACTTTGAGAGCTTTTCTTTGTTTGACAGAAAGGTTAGAGTCACTGAAGCCGCTACGTTTATTCGTGTTTTTATTCTTCCTATGTCTAGCGTCATTGAATGCCTTGCTCACGCATTTGTGGAAAGTGTCTATGCTATCGTGTGGTAACATAGGTATGAAGCTAGATTTGGGTTTGAAATTAGGGTTGGCAGATGCATCAGTTACTATGTCTAATTCGACTAATAGTTGGGTTGAAGTACTCTCATGTTCTATCTCATTGGTCCCACGGTTAAGATCAATCATTGTATTGAGAACTTCAACATCTCTAAGGCTGAAGTCTTGGGTTTCTATGTTACTGGCCGTATTCACACCATATATAGCCTCAACACCCTTGATCTTATGCCATTTCTTAAGCTTCAATTTGCGTACATATCTAAACAAGTCAATCCTGTCATTAATGTAACTTGAGGGACCAGAGGGACAAAAAGATAGACCAAGGCACAAAGTTCTTTTCTCTGTTAGATTCATCGGTCTTTTGGATACATTAACAATTGTCTTGTTTACCATTGATTCATCCATCAGTAAACTCTTTTGGCATATGTTCGGCCTCTTCCCACTGTGCCACGGCCCCTGCTGTTCTCAACACAATGATTGATCTTAACCGTGGGACCAATGAGATAGAACATGAGAGTACTTCAACCCAACTATTAGTCAAATTAGACATAGTAACTGATGCATCTGCCAACACTAATTTCAAACCCAAATCTAGCTTCATACCTATGTTACCACACGATAGCATAGACACTTTCCACGAATGCGTGAGCAAGGCATTCAATGACGCTAGACATAGGAAGAATAAAAACACGAATAAACGTAGCGGCTTAAGTGACTCTAACCTTTCTGTCAAACAAAGAAAAGCTCTCAAAGTACTCATGGATGATGATAGTATCATCATACGCCCTTCAGACAAAGGGGGCAATATAGTGATCTTGGATCGGGAACAATACCTCAATGAGGCAGACAGACAACTCATGGACACTACATTTTATGAAATTGTCAATTTCCAACAATACAATGACAGCATCACTACAATATGGGAATTACTAACCCAATGATAAGATCAAGGGATTCTGACGTGGGAAGAATACGGATATTTAAAACGAGATTATCCCATTCTCCCAGTCTTATACCTTCTCCCCAAATTACATAAAGATCCAGTCACGCCACCAGGGAGGCCCATAGTATCATCAAGGGGTAGTGTGGCTGAACACGTGTCAAAATACATTGATTTCTTCTTGAGAGAATATGTGACTAAATTAGATAGTTACATCAAAGACACTAAAGACTTTCTCAAGAAGGTAGAGGACCTTGCGGGACAAAGACAGCATGTTTATAATTTTGGATGTTCACAGCCTGTATACCATCATTAATCACAAACAGGGCCTTGAGGCCTGTGAGCACTATTTAAAGAACAGGAACATCAGATTCCGTGAACACACGCGGATGCTCCTCAAAATGGTGGAATATTGTTTGATGTACAATATATTTCTATTTAATGGCGCCCTCTATAGGCAGACGAACGGGACGGCGATGGGATCGTGCTTTGCTCCCAGTTTCGCCAACCTTTTCATGGGAAGCTGGGAGGAGAACATACGTTCCCACCCATCCCTACAACATGACTGGAAACTGGTGTCGATGTGGCTTCGCTACATCGACGACCTGTTTATCATATGGAAAGGCTCGACGGAAGAAGCACAAGAGTTTATCAACAAACTCAACAACAACAATCTCAATATCTTCCTCAGTGGGTCCATCAGCAAAACACAGGCGGAATACTTGGATGTCAAATTGGAAATTGTTGACGACAAAGTACATACATCCCTGTATCGCAAAAATACAGCAGGCAACAGTGTCCTTCATGCCCTCAGCAGCCACCCAGAAACTCTTAAGTGGAGTATCCCGTTTGGGGAGTTGCTGAGGGCAAGAAGGAACTGCAATACTGAGGAGGCATACAAATTGGAGAGTCAGAACATTACTTCCAGGTTCAAAGAAAGAGGGTACCCCAATTGGGTATTAAAGAAGGCATTAACAAGAGCAGCTGGAACACCAAGAGCCCAGACAATCTCTGATACCCCTCCTACTGCCAATACAGAGAAGGAGACCACTAGAATGATTATGACTTTTGGGTCAGACTCCAAGAGCACAAAGAAAATCATCACGCAAAACTGGGGCATCCTAAAAAATGATTCGGTGATTGGAGGTAGCTTACCAGATAGACCAAGCATAACCTATCGCAGAAACAAAAACATCAGGGACTTGCTCGTCCATGGTGACGTCACCATATACCCACCCACCAACATTCAAGGCCTTGAGGGATTTTATCCGTGCGGACACTGCAGGGCATGTAACAATAGTGTATCACAAAAACAAGTTACGTACAATGGGATCAACAAAAACATCACCCAATTTTTGACATGCAGCTCAGTGTATGTCATATATGCCATCGAATGTACTTGCCAACTGTGGTACATTGGCAGCACTACCTGCATGGCAAAAAAACGCATACTAGAGCACTGCAGAGCCATTACTAATTTTGACCACAAATACCCCGTGGCACGACATTTTAGGGAGATACACTCTTCTAACACGAAAGAACTACGTTACATCCTCCTAGAACAGGTAGAAAACCCCAGAGGAGGCAATAGAGTCTTAAAGTTGAGACAACGAGAATCTAAATTAATAATCGACTTCCAGACTAAGGCCCCGGGCGGGCTTAATCAGGAAGAAGAACTGTCCGTACACCTTAAGGAATGATTTATACAGCACATGTCATGAATCCACTTAGGCTGCTGTTTTAGTTGTACATTCAATTTTAACTTCCTCTGATTTCATGTCTGTACAGTTATGTGAGAATTTTTTGCACGCAAGAAATGTATACAGTTGCCGCTGTAGATCGACATAAATCTAATTGGTGGTTTTATGTTTTCAATTTTAGGTTTAAAGAGGACGGGGTCTTGTGAGAACTTCCCATATGATCTCCATATTTCACCTTATATTTTTTGCAGCAATGTTAGTGACATTCTTTGCACATGAAATGTAGTGCACGAGTTTCACACACAATTTTCTGTTATTCACTTTTATTATTCATTTCACGAACATAGTACACTGTTCAAATTAATAAGTTCGCATGAAATAGGACATACATCCAGGAGGGGTCATCTGATCAGCAGATTCACAAGTCACATGGGGCACTTGTCAAGTGATACTGCTTCTTTAGACAAACTTGCATAACAGTGATACGTGACACTTGTCACTAGCATAGCAGGCTGTCTTCACAGGCTTTCTTTAGCAGATTAACTGATTTACGGGGTATATGGGGCACTTGCCAATAAGACTTGGTCAATTGACACTGTTTCTTTAGACAAATTTGCACAACAGTGGCATGTGACACTTGTCACTAGATTAGCAGACTGTCTCCACAGACTTTCTTCAGCCACACGATACTATACGCGATTTTCGAGCGCAGTGATACGAAGGATTATCCCAGGTTGAAACACCCTGCTTTATATAGACCATTACAGTTACTCGCAATGCATTTAGACACATTTTGTATATATACACATTGACGGCAACAAAACTTTATTTAAAAGTGAAAGTGAACATTGCCGCAAATAGCGTACTGCAGGTAGATTACTATGTCTATCTGCATTCACGTTATTGTGCAGTATCCAACGTCAGTTAGCCATTTCTTAGTTATTCATACAGGATATGATTTGAATGTTTTTGTAACGTAGGCACATTGTGTGAATTCAACACTAAGCGTGACGTACAGCAAGAACTTGTGAGAAACATCAGTACGTATATATGCATTTTCTTTACGTTGTCCTCTTTCTGTGTTCTTTGTTTTAAAAGCGGACACTTTCAGTGTTTTCTCGAACACGTGACCAAGCCAGACGGCGAAACGCGTTGTGTTTGAATAAACAGCAGTTTTCACAGAGAGCGCACGTATTGCAACAGATCAATCACGATTATTGAACAGCCGGTTCATCTCCGCCGGCGTGTACGCCACTCTCCTTGGGGCCACTCGAGTACGGAAGGAGGTATCCTGTTACATGATATATATATATAGGGAAAAACCTATGGAAGAATGAGTTGGTGTATAAGTGTGTGAATGGATGATTTAGTAGGTGCGTGACTGACTCTATAAGTGAGTCATTAAACGTATCTTACTGCAGACTAGTGACTAAACTGTGTGAATGTCTGTATCTGTCTGTCTGTTGGTGTATAAGCGGCTGCATGGTTTTGTGAATAGCTATATGAGTGTCTCTATGGGTTATTGATTGATTGTCTGAGTATCTGTATGGGTGCCTGAGTGTTTGTGTGGGTGGGGTGTGTGTGACTGTGCATACATGTGTAAGTGGGTGATTCTATGGGTGCATGGTTTTAAGAGTGCATCTGTGATGGACTGTATGGTTGGGTGAGTGTATGTATGGGTGTGTTAGTGATTGAATGTATATATCAGTGGTACATGTGTCATTAACTACATATGTGAAAGGCACTATATGTGTGTAAGAGTATATAAGTGGGTATATGCGAGTGTGTGTGATTGTGAGAGTGGCTGTATGGATGAGTGTGTGTGCTTGCATCAGTGATTGTATAAGAGCGTAAGAATGTGGTACTATTTTTATGAGTAAGTGAACTTGTGTGTGTAACTGCATAGGTGAGTAAATGGGAGTGTGATTAATTATTTGCATGACTGACTAGGTGTGAGAGTACCTCTACGGATGATTGGTGGTGTGTGTGTGTGTGTCTATGTAGGTGTATAAATGTATATGATAGTCCTGTACTGAGTAACTGTAAGTATGAGTGACTGTACAGGTGAGTGAGTGGATGTGTGTGTAGATCTAAAAGTCAATGAGTGGGTATGTAGTTATTGGTATTGCAGTATCTATAGTTTTGAGAATGGACGTCAAATTTTGATTGAGTATATCAAAGGGTGTGAGAAGATGCACTAATTTATCACATAGATGACGTCATCAGTGATGTCATGAGTGATGTCATTTCAGATGTCATGAGTGATGTCATGAGTGATGTCACTGACCATGTCATGAGTGATGTAATATGTGATATCAGCATTGCGAGGCGTGAGTTATAGTTAGCTGAACTAACTATAACGGGGGAATTTCTAGGGTTTTGTATGAGGGAAATGTCCAGCTAACTATAACGCCCTTGAAACCTATGGGTTTTTCAGTGAATATATATATATATATATATATATATATATATATATATATATATATATATATATATATTCACTGAAAAAACCATAGGTTTCACACATGTTATAGTTAGCTGGAAATTTTACTGATAAAAAACCTAGGAAATTCCCCCGTTATAGTTAGTGCAGGCAACTATAACTCACGCGACCGCAATCTTCTGCTGATGCCAATACTGTATTTAGACACTTATTTGCCCAGGTCTTCTTCCATTAAATTTTAGCTATACATATATTACAAATATTTTTTTTTCATAAAGACACATATGTCATCAGCAGAGGATAGCGGTCGCGTGAGTTATAGTTGCCTGCACTAACTATAACGGGGGAATTTCCTAGGTTTTTTATCAGTAAAATTTCCAGCTAACTATAACATGTGTGAAACCTATGGTTTTTTCAGTGAATTTGTACGGTTTTTTAAATGCTAAGTTACTTTACGCCATTCGTGGCGTGCGCGCCCACTTAACGCAGTTCGTTCCGTGCGCGCACGGTGCGCTTCGCGCACCGTGCGCGCACAGTGAGCACGCGGTGCGCTTCGCGCACCGTGCGCGCACAGTGAGCACGCGGTGCGCTTCGCGCACCGCGCGCCCACTTTACGCAGTTAGTGCCGTACACGCACGTGCTCACGTTACGCTGGATGGGCCATGTACGCACGATGCGCTTCGCGCACCGTGCGCACATGGAGGGCATATTACGCGCTTCGTTGTGCAAGGTAAACTTTTACATTTTCATTGCATACAGATGCCATGCACAAATGGTGCCCTTCGGCCACCATTTGCACACGGGGTGGGGAGAGTATGGTTAATTTTTTTTTTTTAAACATTTAGATTTCCATTGATGATATATGCCATGCACATATGGTGCCCTTCGGGCCCCATTTGCACACGGGGTGGGAAGAATATTATTAAATTTTTTTTTTTTTTAATTTTTTACCGTACACGTACGGTAAGCGTAATAGCCGATTTTTCGAAAAAAATAAATATTGACTTTTTGCCATTGGGGGTTCTTTGGGGACACCTACATCAAATCTAGGTGGTTAGGAGCAGTCTATACAGCTCCTTTATATGTTTTTTCCCTTTGTTTTGCCTCCCCCCATGTGAGTGCGAGAGAGAAAATGGCGGCCGCCGCTTCCTGGTTTCGACCGATTCGAATGTTTACTAAGATCTAACAGCCAATCAGAATCGCGCTCGCGCACGTCACCGTACGCGTACGGTAAGCGCACCGTAAGCTGGCTCAGATATATATATTGATTTAAAGGCTATTTTCTCAGAAACTACTGAACAGATTTACACCAGACCTACAAAAGGCACTTCCTTGACCTGAGGACTACCTCTCTGCCAAATTTCAAGTAACTCTGTTCAGCCGTTCGGGCTGTAGCTGTGTCTAAAGGTCCTATGGAAAAATGCATGGGAAAAACGCGTTTTGGGACCCCCCTTTTATCTCAGCCCCCGCTTGACGAATCCCCCCCGAGACTTTCAGGGTAGGAGCGGAGCGTAGCGCCCCACCTATTTTGAAAATTTCGCGAGGATTCGTCGACCGGCGCCAAAGTTATTCCATATAGAATGTTGCGGTTTTCCTATGGAAACAGGGTCCTAACTATAACTACCTACTGGCGACCGCCAGTAGGTAATATATATATATATATATATATATATATATATATATATATATATATATATATATCCAGAGGTTGCAGGATGTTATAGTTAGGCTCACATTTCACTTGCACAAAACCAGTGAAATTCACCAGTTATAGTTATCTGAGCTAACTAGAACTTTCACCACCGCAACATACTGCTTATGACCTCACACATTAATGATGCCTACGGGGTCAGGGTATTCCTACCCTGCCCCTTTCTCTTTATTTAAAACTTTTATCGTGGGACTAATTTCCTCCCGAACGCAGGAGATGTGATATAATTTGTAAATGTTCAGATAATTTCCTGTTCTTTTTACATTTGGTCTGATAGCACAGCTAAATGGTAGATGTGGGCCATTCAATTCTTTATCACGTTAGTACTGACTTAAAGATCGCTTTAGATGTTTTAGAAGACTCATTTATAAAAAATATATATATATACTTTCTACAGAAGATACAACAATTTGCATGGGAAGATGGTTACTGGATGATGGCATTGGATGCCACTGCGCTCTATATGAGCATAAAGCATGAGGACGGATTGAATGCAACACGATACTACCTATCACGGAGATTGGAACAGAACAAAGAACACAATGAAATGATAATGCAAATGTTGGAACATTGTCTGACCTCAAGGTCCAGTTCAAAACAGTATGGGAGGAGAAAATGGTCATATGGTTGCGATATATCGATGACCTTTTTGTGGTATGGAGTGGCACCAGGGAACAAGCCGAGGCATTTGTGAGTGACATCAATATCAATGAGTTAAATTTACGATTCACAGTAACTATGAGCCAGTCAACAGTTCAATTTCTGGACACCGAGGTATATATCAGCAACAATAAGATGGAAACCAGGTTATACAGAAAGAGTACCTCCGGTAACACGATTTTAAATGCCGGTAGTGCACACCCGGCCCATTTAATAGCAAGCATTCCCTATGGGGAGATGCTTCGCCTCAGGAGGGTGTGCAGTAATGAACAGGACTTAAAGGTGGCACAACAGGAGAGCAGGATCAGGTTCCTCGAGAGAGGTTACACAAGAAAAACCATTGATAATGCCATAACCAAGTCTATGAAATTAAGCAGGCATGAACTCCTAAGCACATACAGGCAGGACGAAGAGTCAATAACTGAAAACACTCTAGTTCAGGTATACCAAGTGAACGTACAACCTAGTCCTTTTAGAATTATCACGTGCTATAACAGACAACATTCTGACATATTCAGAATCATTAATCGAAACTGGTCCACGGTCTTGAATGACCCTGTGATAGGCCCTTACATTACCCCGCAAAGCATCGTTAACTTTCAGTAGAGCACCATCTATGAAAGACCGCTTGGTTAATACTAGCCCCGAAGTCATCGAGAAAACATCATGGCTCCAAACCAATAGCGGCTTCTAAAGATGCAAGACATGCAAATCCTGCACACATGACATCAATGTTAAAACCTATAGAGATGCCTTTAGTAGCAAGGAACATCAGATTAACAAAGTACTCACTTGCAAAACCGAATATGCTGTATACGTTTTAATATGTCCAGGAGGACTTAAGTACGTGGGCAGTACAAAATTGGCAGCACACAAACAAGACAACACCTATCCCGTGGCTAGGCATTTTAAGGAAAGACACCCCAGTGACAATTCTGGTTTAAAGTACTTTGTGATTGATACAGTCATTGCAAGTAGAAGAGTTGGTGATAGGGAGTCTAAGCTTCGTAAGCTAGAAACGAAGTACATTATACAGTTAGATTCCAAGAGTCCCGGCGGACTGAACATTACAGAAGACTTACACACATGCTTATCTTAAGAACTGATCGTAATACATGCAGTGTATGAGGAGTAAAACACCAGGGCCCATATACCTCCATATTAATTATTTATATTTTTAATATTTGTTACACCAGTATTTGGGATTTTTATAATTTTACCCTATTTATTAACCTGCATGAAAACTGATTGTGTAGAAGACAACAAGATGATAAGCTTTATAAAACATCAATTCTGCTCTCCGAGTTGACATTGGTACAGGAACATCATGGTATGAATGAGGAACACAGAAATGCTTTTAAATTATATAGTGTATAATAGTCTAATAACGTAACAGAGGCTTTCCCACAGTAATATACAAAGCATAAATTAATTTTAGCTTTGAAATACAAGATTAAATAGAAAGAGCTGTACGAGTTCAGTAAAGGGTATCAGAAAAAAAAAATATAAAAAGACATGACTAAGCAAAGAGAGTAACATGAGTTGTCAGTGACATAAAATAATGGGGTGTAAGAATAATAAAAAAAGAGAATAAAACAACAAATAAAGAGAAAAATAAGAACTAAAAAAACAAAATGAGAAAACAAAATAATGACCCAACGGATGTTAGAAGGGTTTTTATATTTGACACCATGCACCTTTAGCACTTTTTGCACATTATTTATCAGATCAAGTAGAGGGCAGACTAAGCAGGATACGGCAAATGTTTTCTAAGGCATGACTCGGGGATTGTTGTTTGTTATTTTGCACATTGTTACTCGCTATTTTGTACATGCTATCCCAACTGTTTTAGAGGGGACACAAAATCAAAGAGGTTCAATGAGGATTTAACCCGTAATTATTGGAACCACGTAGTTTACACATCTCGGAATATATGGTCGATGCGCAATTAAAATTGACCTATAGATGGCAGTACAATTTATGATTGAGGAACAGGAGGAGGTGTACATGATCCTTATACTCTATTCGATATAAGCACCATTAGCAAAACTGGACATAGGAAATATATATGATCGAATTGTGTCCATTAATAGTGGTTATGTTGACGTTGCCCAAGTACTGCTTGAAACAATAAGTGATCTTTTCACAGCGCATTTTGCACAATGGGTATGACACGCCTTCCATCAGCGCTATTTGCACAAGGGTTGTCGGGATTGATCCCATAATAACTACGGTACCATGAATCGTGGATTTGAATTGAGTATGGGCTCATGATATGGGCCCAATTCAGCAGTCTATGCAATTTAATTACAATGATTAATACATTTGCATTGTTGGCACAACTGCCATTTTTTGCACATATTTATTATGTATTCTAGGTACAATCAGTGAAAAGTGAATAGTATACACTCTTTTTACACATTTGCTGATTTTGCACATATTTATTAATAATATTAACAGTGTTTGGATAAATATTTAATTGGGCAAAACGTTCTTTTAAAATCAAATGATGGTCGGTTGTTTACAAGTATAGAATGCAATTCACTGCCATAAGTATGTCTGCCATGTCTACTACAGAATCTGTCACGTGATTGATTTTGAATTAAGCACTGTCACTTTAAAAACTATGGATTGCCAATGTCTCATGGTCATGTGATCAAGGCTCAGAGGAGCTGAAACGTTATGGCGGCAGTTTACAACTAATAAAGAGAAATTGCACCTATCTGCTGGTCCGTGTTTGCTTTCGAAACGGTGTGGAAAGAACTGCCACTGCCCAGCTGTGGATTTTGATTATATATATATATATATAAATAAATAATCCACTGGCGGTCGCCAGTAGATAGTTATAGTTAGGACCGTGTCTCCATAGGAAATCTGAAAATTCTATTTTGAATAACTTTGGCGCCGGTTGACGGATCCTCGCGAAATTTTCAAAATTAATGGGGTGCTCCGCTCAGCTCCTACCCTGGAAATCTCGGGGTGATTCGTCAAGCGGGGGCTGAGAAAGAAAGGGGGGTTCCAAAACGCGTTTTCCCCATGCATTTTCCCATAGGACCTTTAGTCGAAGGTACAGCCCGAACGGCTGAACAGAATTACTTGAAATTTGGCAAAGAGGTAGTCTCAGGTCAGGGATGTGCCTTTTGCATATATGGTGTCAATCTGTTCAGTAGTTCCTGAGAAAATTGCAGTTAAAAGTACATAAATATCTATGTGCGCGCACCGTAATTCTGATTGGTGGTTACATGTCAGTCAACATTCGAATCGGTAGAAATCAGGAAGTGTTGTCCGCCATTTTGTGTGTGACAGTGAAAAAGAAAGGTGGAGAACCTGAAAATGGGGCAGGGTACAGAGTTCCTGACCCCCTAGCTTTTGTCAGGGGGTCCCTGAAGGACCATGAAGGGTGAAAAAAACATTATTTTTTTTTAAATCGTGGGGTGCGTGCACGGTACGCGCACCGTCGCAAGGTGCGCGCACGGCAGAAAAAAAATAAAAAAAATATGAATTAAAAATCAAATTTAAGTATTTAGATGTTAGGTGGCTCGAAAAAGAGCCGTTGTGTTAATTGAGAAACAGAGGAACAAAAAAATGACAAAAATTATAGAGTGCCGCATGTGTGCTGCTGTATCTTGCTCTCCATTAGGGGAATGCTGGTGTACCCATAAGAGATAAGAGCATTGCACCGTATATGTACCCTCTTAAACAGAGGGTGTATATCCAGAGGAACAGAAGCAGGTGAAGCTGCGGCCGCAGATGAAGTGCTCGGCTGAGCTGCCGATGATGTGCTCGGCTGAGCTGCTGCGGATGTGCTCGGCTGAGCTGCTGGAGGGTTTTCTCTAGCAGCTCGAGCATAAGCCACAGGATGTACATCTCGAACGTGCCTGATCATAGTGAAGATACTAAAAGAGTATTTCTTTTTAGGATCTCCTCTTGATAAGACACCACCACAAATAGTGCAGGTGACTTTTGGAGCATTCGCCTTCTTCTGCCCCTCTGGAAAAGTGAAAAATTGCCATAATAAAGGAGTTTTTCTGTTTCCTCTGTCTCTGTGGCACAAGGGTCTCCTGCTCACTCCCAGAAGATGACTGCTGCTCTGCCATTCTCAAGTACTGGAGTACTGGAAAAGCTGCTCAGCTCCTTCTCCCAGGGAATCAGAAGTAATAATGAGGGGAGTGGGTGTGGTGTTGAAAGTTTCTGGAACTGAAACTACTATAAACCAATGAAATGTGTTGTTTGTAAATCACATGACTTGCCGTGCGGGCACGGTGCGCGTACGGAGCACGCACGCACGGTGCGCGTACGGAGCGCGCGCGCATGCGTGTACGGAGAAATCGCGTACGGAGCACGCGCGCATGTGCGTACGGAGCACGCGCGCATGCGCGTTCGGAGCACGCACGACACGCATGTGGAGCACGTACGCATGCGCACACGGAGCACGTACGCATGCGCGCACCATCAAACACACTTTAAAAAAAAAAAATTACAAGTGTTTAGAAATTTTATAGAAGATATTAACTATGCTGTTCAACTATCCAAATTTAAAAAAAAACAAAAAAACTGAGCCATTCCATATTACAGGATAAAGTTAATCTATAACTATATATATAGGTAGCTTATTGTAAAATAAATATTTAAAAAATATAATAATACATTCATAAATTAGCATTTAAAAAAACCTTGCAAATTCACTTAAAAAAACCATAGGTTTAACACACGTTATAGTTAGGAATTAGCATTTAAAAAACCTTGCAAATTCACTGAAAAAACCATAGGTTTCACACATGTTATAGTTAGCTGGACATTTCACTCGTAAAAAACCAATGAAATTCCCCCGTTATAGTTAGTTCAGCTAACTATAACTCGCGCGCCCGCAATCCACTGCTGAAGACGTCACATATTACATCACTCATGACATGGTCAGTGACATCACTCATGACATCACTGATGACATCTCAAATGACATCACTGATGACGTCATCCATGTGATAAATTACCACATCTTCTCACACCCTAATATAACCTTTGATACACCGACTCAAAATTTAAGAGTTCCATTCTCAAAACCATACATACTGCAATACCAATAACTACATACCCACTTATTAACTCATAGGTCTACATACACCTCCACTCATTCACCTGTACAGTCACTCCTACTTACAGTCACTCCATACAAAACTATCATATGCATTTATACACCTATATAGACACTCGCACACTACCAATCATCCATAGAGGTACTCTCACACCTACTCAGTCATGCAAATAATCACACTCCCATTTACTCACCTATGCGGTTATACACACTCAAGTTCACTTACTCATAAAAATAGTATCACATTCTTACGCTTTTATAGAATAATTGATACAAGCACAAACTCATCCATACAGTCACTCTCACAATCACACTCTCACATCTACCCACTTATATACTCTTACACACATATATACTGTCTTTCACATATGTAGTTAGTCACAAATGTACCACTGAGATATACATTCAATCCCTAACACACCCATACATACACTCACTCAACCATACAGTCCATCACAGATGCACTCTTAAAACCATGCACCCATAGAATCACCTACTCACACATCTATGCATAGTCACACACACCCTACCCACACAAACACTCAGGAACCCATACAGATACTGAGACAAGCAATCAATAACTCATATAGACACTTACATAGGTATTCACAAAACCATGCCGCCACTTATACACCAACATACAGACACATACAAACATTTACACAGTTTAGTCACTAGTCTGCAGTTAGATACATTTAATGACTCACTTATAAAATCAGTTACGCACCACAGAAAATCATCCATTTACACACTTGTACACCCACTCATTCTTCAACAGTCACTGACCATGTCATGAGTGATGTAATATGTGATGTCATCAGCAGTGGATTGCGGGCGCGCGAGTTATAGTTAGCTGAACTAACTATAAACGGGGGAATTTCATTGGTTTTTTACGAGTGAAATGTACAGCTAACTATAACATGTGTGAAACCTATGGTTTTTTTCAGTGAATATATATATATAGAAGTACATAAGAACTTAGCAAAACCTCCGGGGAGGCCAATTATTTCGGCCAGGGGCAGTATTTTGGAGAAGACCTCTTTGTATATAGACTTTTTCCTTCAAAAATATGTGAGGGGTTTACCCTCTTACATACAGGATACCAACGATTTTTTGAGAAAGATCGACAACATTGAATGGCATGATGATTACTGGTTAATTACCCTCGACGTGGCCGCACTTTACACCAGTATCCACCATCGGGGTGGGATCAAAGCGGTGGAACACTTCTTAAGATCTGAACCTATATATGTTGGATCACTGTAAGATGATTGTAGCCATGATTACTATTTGCCTCAGCAATAATTTCTTTCTATTTCAGAATACTGTGTTCCAGCAGTTGAGGGGCGTGGCGATGGGGGCTTGCTTCTCCCCAAGCTATGCATGCTTACACATGGGCATGTGGGAGGAGCAAGTCCTCCGAAAGGACTATAGGGATGCCATGTCGAACAACATCATCGCCTGGCATCGCTATATCGACGATCTTTTTGTGATCTGGAAGGGTACGAAAGCAGAAGCTTCTGACTTCATCAAAGCCATTAACATCAATCAGTTGAACTTACAATTTACAGCTGAGGTTAGTCAGAGCAATGTCAATTTTCTTGATGTTGAGGTATTCGTCCTAGCAGGCAAGCTCCACACTAGATTGTTCCGCAAGGCGACTGCAGGAAACACGGTGCTGCATGCCAGCAGTCATCATCCTAGTCATCTTATACGCAGTATTCCCTACGGGGAGATGCTGCGTATAAGGCGTATCTGTAGTTCTGATTCACACTGCTGGGAAGCTCAAGAGCAGAGTAAGCTTATATTTTTGGCAAGGGGTTATGCCCCGACCATTATAGATAAGGCCATGTCTCGCACTAGATCTCTGGCTAGAGATCAGACTTTGTTTCCAGCTGTAACTCATTCATGTTTAACAGTTACCCCGAGTGTATCAGCTTCCCAGAGCGAGGCACCTAGACTGATTCTCACATTTAGTCGTCAACATTCCAACATGCGTATGATTTTCAAAAAGAACTGGTCACTGATTCGTCAGGACCCTGTAATTGGCAATGGCATACTTAATGCACCTGCCATTACATTCCGCAAGGCCCGCTCCATGAGCGACATGCTAGTTAAGAGTAGTCCTGAACTCAGCAACAACACTACTAATTGGTTACAGACCAGCAAGGGATTTATTAAGTGTTCCTCGTGTAAGGCCTGTATGTTAGGTAGAAGTACAACTACTTACACTTCTCCCTTTTTAAGTACCCCCTGTAAGATTAACAAGAAATTAACATGCAGGACAGACTTTGCAGTTTATGTGCTGGAGTGTACTTGCGGCCTGCAATATATTGGTAGTACCAAATTGCAGGTGCACAAACGTATACTCCAGCACATGAGGGCTATCACCAATCATGACGTCTCTTATCCTGTGGCAAGACACTTCAGTGATAAGCACAATAGCAGTCTGGAACATCTGTGCTATTTCGTCATTGATTCGGTGCCTCCGTTTAGACGTGGTGGAGATCGGGAAGCCTCCCTTAGAAAGCTTGAGACAAGATACATTTTGGAGCTGGACTCCAAAGTCCCCAATGGGCTTAACTCTAGCGAAGATTTCTTCACCTGGCTCTAGGCTTTATTATATCTCTGCAAGGGCACTCCCAGTTATTTCTTGTTAGCTATTCATGAACTTGCTCAGCATATATTTTTCTCCTGATTTTTGAATTTTGAATTATGATGTAACCGGACTTGATACGGGTCATTCTTTTAGTTTGGTTCGTTTAATTTAGTTTGCCTCTTTCTTCACTTATTAATTTTTCACGAATTATCAATATGAGTTTTTTCGAATCATGACAGTTTAACACATTGGACATTTGCATGTTTAGGTAATCATAGAGAATGACTTGATACATGTTGAGGTATTATACCGAACAGGGGTGCTGGATTTACCCAGACACTTTGGAAATACCTCGTTGACAAAAATTGTATGTATGAATTAAGGGCTATATACATTCGCAGTTAGTTCCTTCTCAAGATCACACCTTGCAATTGGGGGTGACACACAGGTGACACATATATTTATATGTGTATACATATTAGAAAAACTGTATTTTTAACCTTTTTTGTATTTATATTTTGCCATTTTTAAGGTGTTTGACTATTCATTCACCCTACTTTTCAGTTGAAAGAAAAATGTGTGTATATATATTTATTAATTTATTTATTTATATGTATATATATATATATATATATATATATATATATATATATATATATATATATATGATCTTTTAACAACTGTTTTTACAATATCTGGTACCTTGGTGCATGGCCTTTTATAAGTTTTAGATACTTTAGGTAGTACAGTTTTTTGCTTGTATAATGTGTCCCCTGTTTGTTGTCCTCTGCTAAATTCAATGTATTTTACATATACAAGGAGGACTTTTTCATTAACTTTTTTCTTCAATTGTTTGCGTATCTTGCACAGTTGTTAGTTGTCTCTAGTATTTAAGGTATTTTACATTTATTGGATAGATTACCACTATGTACAGATTTTTGCGTATTTTTGCACAGCTATATGCATTTGCACAAACGGCACTTTGAATCTGTTTTCTATGTCCATTGTCATGATGTCATTGATTAGACTTGCACTTGCACTTTAAAAGGTCAGGCTTCTGACATCAGCGTCATGTGATCAAGGCCTTCTGAAGGCCGAAACGCGTCATGGCGGCTGTTTAAAGTTTTTGTCCAAATAAATTCAAACTCAGCACTTACTTTGGGTCCGTGTTCGTTTTTGCGCTTTGAAGCTGCGCAATCTACAAAACTATTCCTGGTGGCATATATATATATATATATATATATATATATACACACATATATATATTCATAGACATTAGCTACTGGCAGTCGCCAGCAGGTAGTTAGTTAGGACCTAGTTTCCATTGGAAGAAGGTTTTTTAATTTGTCAATAACTTTGGTCTCATTTGATAAATCCTCTCGAAACTTTCAAAACTAGTATGATGCTCACTTCAGCTGCGGTCTTGAAAGTTTCAGGGTGATCTGTGATGCAGGGGCTGGTAAATTTGTTTTTCCCAAGTTAATTCGAAAACACAGCACCATTGCTCCTCCAATCTCTCGACAGGTATAGTGGTCCATATATGCATATTGTATCACTCTTTTTGTAGCTTCCACAAACAGGAGCCCCGACCGCCGAGTAGCATGAAAAGTATAGAGCGTAGCATCATTGTACCCACACAATGTCGGCCCTGTCCTGTTCCAGCGAGCTTGCCAGCATCTATGTCAAGACTGCTTCACAACATAGAAACAAACAAAATCACACTAGCCCTTGCATCATTTTTTTATTACTAGACCATCATCTCACTGGCTACCTGTAGCTTGGGTCGTTTTCTGCTGAAAGTACGTCTAAGTTGATGTGGAGCTTCCTTCCTCTCATTAGAAAGATAGTTTGATCAGAGATTTTTTGAGCACTGGGAAGCTGAATATATGTTGTTTAAACAACTTTACCCATGGGTACGGAAGGTCATTTACACTCCCGAACAGATGGTGAAAAAGCGGATCTTGTGACGAAAAGTATTGTGAAAGACGATTTATACCAAAACGTCTGCCCCAAACAAGAAAAAAAACGACAGGGCTTTGTCAAACCTTAGTCTACTCCATTCCATGGTTCATCGCCATCACGACAGTCCATACATAGCTGCCAAAATTTCAAATTGCGTACGTGTTACATTTTCATAATTTCAGTGTAATTATGAGTGACATTCAACGACTAGGTGACACTTTCATGCATGTATAATGTCACCCACACTTAATAGTAGCATGGCACAGCCCAGGTCGGACACCTGATGCCAGATAGGGTGTCAGGAAAACAATAAATTAAACAGAGATTCCCTGCCTGACAACCAATCATATTAATGGCATGATAAGATCATGATCAATCGACAGTCTGTCCAAGCTCTCTGCCACGGTGGACCCGAAGCAGACTACAGAATGTGTGAGTGGCCCCAGCAGTGCTTAATTTGTGCCGTTGCTTTCCGGTGCTTAGCACCGGCACTTATTTCTAAGGGCCGGGTCTACACTTTAGCCTCTACTCTACACGCAATATGGGTAAAAATTGGCTGCGCGCTGCTCACTAAGCTAAGAGTAGGGTCCCGGCCTCCCCGTGAAGAGCTGATATTGCCAGTGACTGTGTGCTGCTAAAATATTTCAAATTAGATGCAGCTGCTTGGCGCCCGCCTTTTTACAAGCCACATATTACCGCCAGAAAATCAAACTTCCTGGGTCCCTGCCTCGGCAAAGGTCACCGTCACACCACATTTTGCAATCGTTCATGCGCTTTGCGCTACCAATGAACGATTGCAAAATATATTATAAGCCTGCCCGTCCCTCCTTGGCGAATCTTCAAGTGTGTGCTCACCCCACATTCGGACCAATAAGCATTATTTTTCACCGCGGCCCGCCCAAAACTGCGCAGCTGAAGTGCTCACGACTGAAGCAAGCAGCGTGTTGCGCAGCATGTCTCCTCGCAGATTAATGAAGGCTGTCCATCCCGGTAAGTGAATACTTTCTCTTTGTATCATGATTCTAATAATCGTTATGGTGTATATTTGTCTTAAGCATTGACATGGCTCAATATGCTAAATAATATTTTATAGTGTGGGGCCCACGGCTGCAGCTCTTCCTCCGCAGCTGCTGGCTTTTAACTTTTGCAGCAAAATAAATCTTTTTTAACTTAAAAGCCAGCAGCAGCGGAGAAGAAGCTGCAGCCGTGGGCCCCACACTATAAAATAATATTTAGCATATTGAGCCATGTGAATTCTTTAGATAAATATAACTCTGAACACTGGTAAACGGCTGATGGCAGAGAAACAAGAATACCTGAACGTGCCACTCGAGGCAAAATTCACGTTCAGATAGTCTTGTTTTTCTGCCATCAGCTGTTCCGTGTTATATTTGTAAATTCACCCCAAGACTGTTTTTTCCTACCTAGGAGTGGGACCCATTTTCTATACTTATTTATGCCAATGTTCAATTCCATTGATTTTAATCATTTTTGGAGGGTGAGGATGCTCTTCTGGGCGGGAGATCCCTTTGTAGACTATGAAAGGTATTTGCCTGTTAGGAGAATGAGGATGAGAACACAGAAAGTGGTAGCTCGAAATGATGGTGAGCTTCCTGCAGCGGCTGCTAAAAAAAGAGAGCGGGAAATACCTGCCTTTGAAAGGTAGAGACATGGAGGGCCCAGCAGTAAAGGAAAACAAAAGTCAACTCGATATCATGGGGCCACCATTTGGGGACAGAAAAAAAAGGAACATTGCGGACAGAAAGTGAGCAAACCCAATTTTGCCATTAACTTGCACCCAATTGGAGGAAATAAAGCTGCTTTCTTGATTATACACATTGCACTCCCACCTAAATAGGAAGCTCTGATCCATAATATCTAAGCCCTTCATTTTGACATCTTAAGTGCAGCGATTTTTCCTCCTCTTTTCACTGTACGTTCCCATTGCAGACTCCCCTTCAAGGGTCGGACTGGCCTATGGGGCAATCAGGTCGTGCCTGATGGGCTGGTGTGTATGGGCCAATTTTTTGTCTCTTTGTGGGCCTGTTTTATGGTCTGGTGGGCCTGTTATTTTCAGGCCCAGTCCAATCCTGCCCCCTTTGCCTGCACAGATGCACTCAACGAAGTGTTAGTATTTAAAAAGCAGTTATAAAATTAAACAGCAAGTATTGCCTCTAGTACGTTAATCTACCTAATGAACAAGTCAATGTAAGCAAAAAAAACTAGTTGGTTTACTAAAGCATGTTTAAGCTGTTAGCACAGAGTGTGCATCTCACTGGCCCCTTAATAGGGAGTCTGATGGTGTTCGTGATAGAGTCACAGGTGGGCAAGGTATGCAAACTTCACCTCAAAATTGAGCATGTTGTACTTAGCTCAGATCACAAAGTATGATGACTTTACCAACTGTGCCTTACTTTGTTTGCGGAAGTTTTCCATGTAGAAAAAGGTTGTGTGAGAGAATTTTCAAGTTAAAAGTGGGATTTTGTAGGCCAAATTTAATGGACAACTGTGTATACTTTGGGCCAGTAGCTAAAATGTTCAAAGTTTTAAAAACAATGTAACGTAGTTATGGAAGAAAACCTTTGTGGCCTTGCACACAGGGAAATACCTCGTCAGTAATGGGGGTCAAGTGAGCTTCAGATTGTCACACAATCATGCTGGGATATAATGTTAATTATTATATGAGAAGCTGGCATGAGGAGGACTGAAGTACCGGTGGAAAGGTAGAGGAATGCGGATTGTGAGGGGTATCAATGCCCCACTCTGCATCTCCAGCAGAAACCCCATTGGCGAGTTCCAGCTAGGACTTGAAATGAGTAGCCTGTTCTGGTGACTCTCAGTTCAGTCTGCAAATATGGATCAGCCCGGTCCCTGCTGTAGAGGACGAGACTCTCCGCTGGTGTTCAACCGTGTTCATACAGGCTGTGATACCTTCTAACGTGTGGTGTTCTTGATATGGATGGTGGAGTGTGGTACTCTTGATATGGACCCTACTCCTCATCTGCAGGCCTCTCTTACTGTATGGGACTCCTCTCTAGTCTCTTAGGTGCAGATTCTGACTGTGATACTCACCTCTCTGTGGAATCTGATATTGACTTTGATACTCTCCATGCCTGCAGCTTTCATAAAGACTGTGTGTGATGATACCCTCATACTATGTAGGGACTCTGATAGGGACTGTGATCGCATACAAGTCTGCTGTAGTTCAGTTCCATGACCATCCTCATGTAAGGGTGCGGGTATTGACTCCCAGACTCCTCTACTGTGAGGTGCACCCACCATAGCATGGAGAATGAGTGATGGTAAGTAGCAAAACACCGTACTTCACTTACTTTACAGCACAGCGACACCCCTAAACCGATGATCTCTAAATAGTGTGAAATTCCTTTAGGGCTGTTGAACATATTTAACAGATGTAGTACCTTTAGCTTGCAAGCACATGTTGGTTGCCTTCAGAATATTTCATTTTGTACTTTCTGTTGAAATCAATTAAATTGAAGAGGTGTGCATTTTGCTGGGAAAATGATGAATATAATTATACATTTTCCATTATCCTTATCTTGGCTGTCTCATGTATAAATTGCTCTGACAAATTATCATTTTCTACAGCGTGTAAAATAAAACGTAGACCGTAGAGGAGCTTGCACTAAACATGTAAAACAACTCTTTAAAGTTTGCTCAAGGCTACCTCTTCCCTTTACAAAGTGTGCATGTCACATTCATTTGAGAGGTTTGGAATGCCACAATACCTGCAACGAGCACACATTTAAATGGTTTGCATCTGTGGTTTATGTATCGAGTTCTGAATCTTATATAGTTTTGATATTCTTCTGATCATTACTGACCCTGAGAGAGTGCCAGTGACAGACATACGCTCCAGGCTGCAGTGGCACTTGGACTTGAAGGGGCAAGTGATAGAGGCCCATTTATCATACTTGCACTGGTGACCTTTGCAGCATTGTAATGCAACTGATAGCTTCTCCACTTGTTAGCTGCCATAGTGGGGCTGTCAATACACTGTTGGCTGTCGTTAGAGATTTCACCTGTATTTCTCAAGGAAAGTAGGTCTCAATACAGTCTGTTGTTTAACTCTTTGTCTATTCTGTGAGAAGTATCTGTGTGTGTGTGTCAGATGACATTATAAGTTGCCTCTTCCAGATTTCATACAATGCTCAATCCGCCATGCACTTACGCAAAGCTTTAAGCCGTGTTCCACAGATATAGTTAGAAGAGTAATCTAGATACTTCCTGTTCACCTTCTTTGCCTTTTATTTCAAGAAATGCATTGCTGGGCCTGGTTCATCAGTTAGCTAATATTTCCACTCCAGAAATCTGTGTTTTATCTCGGTCATAAATTTAAATAATGGTGTGGCGCACCGTCTTTCATCTTTCTGAGGTCGATAAAATTAGTGCCATTGAGTTGGATAGCAATACTTTTAATTTGGTATTATATGCTTTATGAAAATACATGGTGTGATAAGGACACAAATGTATTTTAATCTTTTGTTTTTCAATTTCTTTGCAATATTACATTGACAGTATTCCCTCTGCCTCACCTTCACCCAGTAATTTTCATACTCTTATCCATTCCCATGACCTCCTTTCTTTCCTTTGTCCTGCCATTTGCCTTTCCTTTTTCTCTTCCGCAGTACCTCCAGCCAAGCCTTCTTTCCTCTTTCCATTCATGCTTCCTTACACCCTCATTCATTCCCCATCCCTTGGTGCATTTCTTCCTCCATTCGTTCCTTACTTTCTTTTTTTCCTGCTTCTCCCTTCTTCAATTTCTTACTCTCTTATCCTCAACCCTTTCTTTGGCTTTTCTTTCTTCTTTCCTTTGTTTTGATTCATCCATCACACATCATTCACTTCCTTTCTCCCCCTGACCCTTCACTTCTTTCTTTCACATTCTTTTCTTATTCCCTTCTTCTGTCATCCATTACTTATTTATTTCCTCACACCAGTACTCCCTTTCCTGCCTGCATTGTTGCTGCTTTCTGTAATATATTCCTTCCTTCATCCCTTCCGATCTTTAAAACAGCACAGTACAAGCACATTCTCTTTAGTTTGTAAAGCTGCCTCTAGTACTCAAATTACCTTTCCTAAAGCTGCATTTTGAGATTTTCAAAAATTCCCTAATTTGAGTTCACTTTTAAGTTATTGTCATAGGCGTTCCATGTTTTATATGGTTATGTTATATTGATTTGTATAGTGCACTAATGAACCGAGAGAGTATCCACGAACTTGGGCAGGTATGTAGATGTGAGGCGCCAAGGTGCTTATGTGAAGAGCCAGGCCTTCAGCTTCTTGTGGAACTCAAGGAGTGAGGAAGTGACTGACGTGTTGAGGCTTGTGAATGGAGTCAATAAAGGAAGTGGGTGGGGCCAGAGTACGAAGTGGGCGGGCTGGGGAAGTGGGTGTGTCCTCCTAAAAAAAAATTAGAGCACCTGCACTTAATATTTTACAAATTAAGGACTGGCCCCCAGAGGTGATATTCTCCTTGTACAGTTCTCCAAGTAGGCCCCGCTTTTACTGCAGTTTAGACTGACCCAGTTTCTGGTATGCATTTAGAATCTTAGTTTTGAGGCTGGACATCCACATCTGTTTGATATTATAGTTTGGGCAGAGGGCGATTCTTTACATTAATTAGGTGGGTGTGTGGTTTTGTGTTTAGGTCTTCAAATCTCTGAAGTTTGTTTGGCTTGCATAAGAGTTTCTGTGATAGCAGGATATTTCCACGTCATGATATAATTGAGATTCCTATATGTCCAGTTTTACACTAGCACCATCTTGTTGCCATTGAAAAACGAGCGTAGCTTTTATGCGTCTGTCCCAGCAAAACGAGAAACTGGAACTACACAGCTTTATCACACTTCAGAACACAGTGCGGTTGTGTGACAATCTATGGCATTGGGGTAACGCAGGAAAATAACAGGAAATGCATTATTCTAACGAAGGATGCGTGGCACTTGGCAGGGCTGTCCAATTAGATAACACATATTGCACACAGACTTTGTCTAGGCTGTAGTGACTGCACCAGCTGACCCACCCATAATACATAGACAAGATGCGAAAGAGGGAACCCGGAAGTTATCTTCGGAAGGTTTGGAGATCCTGTATCCCTTCACAAAACACCAAAAATAGTTTAAAAAAAAATATCTGTAAAGATAATAAGAAGAATGTGTCGCACTCACCACCACTTCATGCAGAAACTTTTGGCTTGCCCCGTTTAACAGCTGGTGGCGCTAGGAGGCGGGGATTGTTAAGTACTGATTTATAAACCTAAGCAGGTGGGTGATGATGAGGCAGATTTAAGGGGCATTCTCAACCAAGATCATAGGGTGTTCTCAAGGTGACGTCCTAGGCTTGGCACATTTTTTGTGTGACAAGCAATGCCTCCATTGATGCCCTCACGTAGTTAACAACCAATTTAAAAGATTCATGAATGCCGCTCTTCAGCAGGGGCGCCACAGGCGCGAGCCTGTGTGGTATAAACGGCCCTATGTAAAAGTTCTGTAACGACCGGTGTGGCAGAGTTTCAGCTCTGCTTTTTTTTTTAGACATGGAAACATTCCTTTTCTTGAGAGCTCTATGTGTGGATTCGACTGGTGGTTCTTAACCCTTTAACTTCTTTATAACCCCATTTAATCATTAGTGGATGCATCATTAATACAATCCTGAGTTATTATTGGAATCTGGGGACAAATGTAAAAAATTACAAAATCACGCATACGTCAAGCACAAGTGATTAAATATTTTAATTCCCAAATAAATATATAACATTTTTATGAAAAGGTTGGAGCTTTCATTTTTAAAGCACATTTAAACTTTTAAATGTTGCTCTTTTATTTACATCAACTTTATGAATCTGCTATCATTATTTTATTTTCTATTGGGGATGAAAAATCTGGGAGTGGGTGGTGGGAGTGGGAAATGGAACCTAAACCAAAGTTCTTTGCACATGACATGGAAAGGGCATGGTTTGCCAAAAGGCAAAGCTAACGCGCACCCGCGCATCCAAAGGAGTGTCAGATGGGGCCGGTGCCCCAGTGCTACTTGTCCTGGCCCTCTTTTGAGCCCACCACAATGGCGGATTGTGCCAGGAGGCGACACAGAACAAGCATTGAAAATGCAATAGGTCGCGCCTTTGATTAAGTTAAAGCCATTTGATTTGCGAATGGTATTGTATAGCAGAACAAATGGCTTTATCTCAATTAAAGGCGAGACCTATTGCATACCCAGGAGTCCTGCTTTATATAGGACTGCGTTTGGCGCACGAACAGCTAGCTATGGATGTGTCAGATCCCTGCTGTCCCGCGGAGGTTGCAGTTCCGGCATCCAGTCGAAGTTAAAATGCACATTCTCCAAACCCACTGGGCCGCGGGGGTCAGTACATTCCACTGTAGGTGCCAATTAAGCATTAATTACTCCCTGCTGTTGCCATTATAAAATAGGAGGGGGGGGGAGGTGCCAGCTGGCCAGCGTACCGTGCTCAAACTGCTGCAGGAAGACATTAAGATTAAAGTAGGAATGCCCAAGCCTGCCACTACGCAGGGTGCTGGCTCCTCTGTCTGGACAACCAAAACTAGGGGCCGGCGTAGGCCACAGCCTCACTCTGTGACCACTTCCGACTCCCATACGGCACACAGAAGTTGTAACAAGCATTTGCAATGCAATAGGTCTAGCATTTGCAAAAGTTTGAGCTATTGCCACTGTAAAGAACAAGTTACTTACCTTCGGTAACGCTTTTTCTGGTGGATACAGTATCTGCCTGTGGATTCCTCACCATGTGAATATCCCCTGTGCCAGCAACATTCTGAAACTTTTGTAGCAGTCCACGCCGATTAGGTCTAAGACGACATCACAGAGGCACGACTCCGCTCGCGAGTCCGCTGACGTCACCGGCTCCATAAGAAGACCTCATCGGCGTGATGACGTCAGTTCCGCCCTTTTTTCGGTGACTTCGAGGCACACAGACGGACTGACCGCAATATATACACAGCATACACAGTACATAATATATAATGCAACACACACAGTGTGGAGAATAAATAGAAAGGCAAAAGAAATAACACACTGCCTTTGATAGTGAAATACATTTTGAAACACCATCATATACTGACGGTATACCAGGGTGGACAACAGGGAGGCTAGTGGGTCAATGAGGAATCCACAGGCAGATACTGTATCCACCAGAAAAAGCGTTACCGAAGGTAAGTAACTTGTTCTTCTGATGGATACATCTGCCAGTGGATTCCTCACCTTGTGAATAGATTCCCACAGCAGTCCCCACTCCCGGAGGAGGGTGTCCACCCTTCTATACCAGAATGTCCTGAAGGACGGAACGAGCAAAAAGTCCGTCCCTCCTCACCTCGGAGTCTAAACAATAATGTTTTGCAAAAGTGGAGGGAGGCCCAAGTTGCCGCCCTACAAATGTCCTCCACAAGAACACCCCTAGACAAAGCAGAAGTGGAAGACTTAGCTCTAGTGGAATGGGCTCTTAAACCCTCTGGAGGTTCCTTACCAGCCAAAGAGTAGCATATCTTGATGCACCAGACAATCCATCTGGAAAGGGTGCGCTTGTGCACCGCCCTGCCTTTCCTGCAGCCAACAAAGCCCACGAAGAGCTGGTCATCATCTCGAAAGTCTTTTGTCCTGTCAAGGTAGAAGCTCACCGCCCTCTTAGGGTCCAAGCGGTGAAGTCTCTCCTCCTCCTTGGAATGGTGAGGATAGAAGGTAGGAAGGGTAATGGATTGCCCCAGATGGAAGGGAGTTACCAATTTAGGCAGAAATGCAGCCCTGGTCCTGAGTACCATTCTTTCAGCATGAATGGTCAAAAACTGGAGTTTTGAACTTAGAGCTTGAAGCTCACTTACCCTCCTTGCCGAGGTGATTGCAATGAGAAAAAATGTCGTAAAATACTACAGTCTCAAAGGACACTTGTGTAAGGGCTCGAAGGGAGAACCCATAAGATAAGTTAAGACAAGGTTTAAGTCCTATTGCAGCACAATAAAGGGAGTAGGAGGAAACCTGTTTGTAAGGCCCTTTAGAAATCGTAAAACAATAGGAGATTTGAACAATGGCGGCTGATCCGGCAAGCAAAGGAAAGCCGACAAAGCCGATAAGTATCCCTTAACAGTAGCCACAGCAAATCCTTGCTGAGCAAGAGAAAGGGCAAACTGTAGAATGTCAGATAAACGAGCCCTCAAAGGATCAATTGACTTCTCTCCACACCAGAGTACAAATTTAGACCACCTATAGGAATAGATAGATTTGGTGGAATGACGTCTGGCAGACAAAATTACATCTACCACATCAGGCAGTAGAGAAAAAGAATTCAGGTTGCCCCGTTCAATCTCCAGGCATGAAGGTGTAAGCTCATGAGGTGGGGGTGTAGAACCTGCCCTTCCGATTGCGGGAGGAGGTCTGCCCTCAGAGGGAGACGGAGCGGAGGGCACGAGGAGAGGTGGAGAAGATCTGAATACCACACCCTTCTTGGCCAATCCGGGGCGATCAATATGACTTGGGCCCGGTCTTGGCGAATCTTCTTCAGAACCTGAGGGATCAAGGGTATGGGGGGGAAACGCGTAAAGGAGTTGTAAGCTCCAACTCAACTGAAACGAGTCCCCCAATGCTCCCTGCATCGGATACTGGAGACTGCAGAATGACGGGCAATGAGCGTTCTCGTGAGTTGCAAACAGGTCCACCCAAGGAGTCCCCCATGCCCGAAAGACGTGACGAACCACCTCCGGATGGAGCCTCCACTCGTGGTCGGCGGAGAACTGCCGACTGAGACTGTCTGCACGTACGTTCAGCACCCCGGCGAGATGATTTGCCATCAGACAAACCTGATGGTCCTGAGCCCAGGACCATAGACGCAGAGCATCTCTGCAGAGACAAAGAGACCCCACTCCTCCCTGCTTGTTGACATACCACATCGCTGTAGTATTGTCCGTCAGGACTTTAACCAACTGACCGCGAAGGGAAAGGAGGAAGGCCTCGAGTGCCAAACGTATCGCCCGCAATTCCAGAAGGTTGATGTGAAGCAACCTTTCCTCTGGAGTCCAAAGACCTTTGATCTCCAGATCCCCCAGATGCGCACCCCACCCTAAAGTGGATGCATCCGTTATTACTGTGGCCACCGATGGAGGTAGATGGAAGGGCTTTCCTTGAGACAGATTGCCCTCCACGGTCCACCAAGACAGATCCGCCGCAGCTTCTCTGGAGATCCTCACAGACTCCCTGAGATCTCCTTTGTGCTGATACCACTGCCTGCAGAGGCACCACTGGAGCGCCCTCATGTGCCAGCGTGCATGGTTGACCAACAGAATGCAGGAAGCAAACAGACCGAGCAGGCGAAGGACCTTCAGGACTGGAACGACCGCTCCATTGTAAAATAAAGGAATCATTTCCTGTATGTCGAGAATCCTTTGAGCAGGAGGGAATGCTCGACACACAGTAGTGTCCAGTACCGCACCTATGAACAGGTTGCGCTGAGAGGGCACCAGGTGAGATTTGGGGACGTTTATCGAGAAACCCAATTTGTACAACAGCTGAGTTGTATCCTGCAGATGATGTAGCACCTTCTCTGGTAACTCCGCTTTGATCAGCCAGTCGTCCAGATAGGGGAAAACTGAAATCCCCGACCTTCTGAGATGGGCTGCCACCACTGCCATCACCTTCGTGAAGACTTGGGTGCAGTAGTAAGACCAAACGGAAGGACCGCAAACTGATAATGTTGCGATCCTACCGTACACCGGAGATACTTCCTGTGCGACTTCAGGATGGGGATGTGGAAATACGCATCCTGCAAGTCGATCGACACCATCCAGTCCTCCTGATTCAGCGCCTGAAGAACCTGCGCCAGGGTGAGCATCTTGAACTTCTCTTGCTTCAGATAAAGATTCAAGATCCTGAGGTCCAATATCGGACGCAATCTGCCGTCCTTTTTCGGAATCAGGAAATACCGGGAGTAGCATCCCTGACCACTCTCCTGCTCTGGAACCACCTCTATCGCACCTTTCTGTAGTAACTTCTGGACTTCCTCCTGCAGGAGAAGACGGTGGTTCTCTGAGCAAGCCCCTTGACAAGGAGGGTAATTTGGAGGGAATTCCCGAAAGGGAAGGGCGTACCCATTTTCTACAAGATCTAGAACCCAAAGATCTGTAGTAACAGATTCCCAATCTTGTAGAAAATGGGTAAGCCGGCCCCCCACAGGACCAGCATGATCCAGAATGGCGGATCTAGGGCTGCTTTGTGGTGGTGGGAGGGGCTGAGGAAGAGGAGGAGGAGGAGAGCTGACGGCCACGTGTGCGACCCCCGATTCTGCCTCTGTATCCCTTATACAGAGAGCTCTGCTGTTGTTGCTGCTGGGTCTGCCTGTAGGGACGAAAGGTTGCCCTTCCGAAACCCCTATATCTTTTAAACGACCCCCTTGACTGGGATTGAAGGCCCAAAGACTAAGCCGTAGCCTTGCTTTCTTTAAAACGTTCAAGTGCAGCATCTGCCTTTTTGCCAAAGAGACCAGAGCCATCAAAAGGCAAGTCCAACAGCGTTGATTGTACATCAGGGGAAAACTCTGAAGACTTAAGCCACACACTCCTCCTAGTGGCAACAGAAGACCCCATGACTCTTGCTACTGAGTCAGCTGTGTCCAGTCCACTCTGTATCACCTGACGCAGTGCTGCCTGGGTATCTGCCAGGACCTCATTAAAACCAACCCTATCCTCCTCTGAAAGTTTTGGAAATAATTTCTTTGCGGAATGCATGAGCCCATGAATATAGCGTCCCAAAAGGCAAGTGGCATTCGTAGACTTAAGAGCCATGCTGGCCGATGAAAAAACCTTTTTGGCCGATTGATCTAATTTCTTGGCCTCTCTATCACTTGGAACCTGGGGAAAAGCACCTTTAGATTTCCCTGAACAAGCAGCCTGAACCACCAGGCTCTCAGGCGACGGATGAGAAGTTAAAAACTCAGGGTCCCCCGGAGGTGCCCTATACCTCCTGGCAACTGTTTTCGAAACTGCGGAAGCAGAAAAAGGCTTACGCCACACTTCCATTATAGGATCTATGATGGCCTCATTAAAGGGCAACAATGGTTCTGAAACAGTAGTGGGAGAATGCTCCACCTCTGTCAAAATGTTCGACTTGAATTCAGTTGAAGGCAACTGCAGATCTAACAGCTCAGCTGCCTTCCTTATGACTGCATGATACAGTGCCACATCCTTGGAGGGTTCATCAGAAGGTGGAGTAATTTCCCATTCAGGAGATAAATCCAATCCACTAGCCTCCTTTAGCTCTTCAAAAACGTCAGACTCCACAAGCTCTCCTTCTGCCTCTTCCAAAAGGTACCTCTGCTCATCAAGCACCCTTTGAGCCTCCCTCCTAGACCGGATTCTTAAAACCGGCGTCGGTGGCGCAGTGTTCGAATCCGACGGCGCCGAACGTGGATCCACAGGAGCAGCCGGCGTCGAACGAGGTCGAGCCGGCGCCGGTGAAGAAGGGAGCGGCGTCGATGTCCTCGGCGCCGGTAGATGCCAAGACGGCGTCACCGGAAAAAATGGCATGAAGGGGGCCTGTGGATAGGCTTGAGGCACCCCCAAACTGAAGGCCATTGGACCCATCGGACCAGAAGGTGCACCAGTGGCGTACATGGGTCTTGAAAATACCCCATTTAGATAATGCGTGGGGTCCTGACCGGGTCCAGGGAACGCAGGGTACTGATCAGGCATCACCGGACTCGGGCCAACCGGCGCCAACGGTGGAATCTGCGGGGTCGAAGGCTCACCCGGTACTGAAAGCTCCTCAACCGGAGCCAGAGATGGAACCAGCGTCGGAGATGGAACAGGCGCCGGAGATGGTGCCGGTGAATGAACCGGTGAAGCCACTGGAGAAGAAGGACCAACAGGTTATTATTAATATTATTAATATTATTATTACATTTATATTGCACTCGAATCATCCCCAGAGGGATCTCTCGGCGCAGATGAGGCAGGCTCTGAATGACCGCAACAAATCAGCTGAACAGCCAGGTCTTTAGATGTTTCCTGAAGATGTTTAAGTCTGTGCAGGAGCGCAGATCCCAGGGCAGCTGGTTCCAATACTTAGGCGCCAGATGAGAAAAGGCGCGACCCCCCCAATTTCTTCTTCCTGATTCGCGGCATTTGAAAACAATTTAGGCCACTCAATCTTAGGCAACGCTCCGGAGAATACCATACAAATTTATTCGTAAGGTAAGCCGGCCCGCGTCCGACCCGTGCTTTGAAGGCTATACAAAGGAGTTTAAAGAGAGCCCTCTTTCTGATTGGTAGCCAATGTAGCTCTCTCAGTAGAGGGGCCGATGGCGTGCGTGGAGGTTTATTCAAAGCCAAACGCGCTGCCGTATTTTGTACGACTTGTAGCCTTGACAATAGATCTTCCCTGACTTCTACCAGAAGAGCATTTCCATAGTCCAGTCTGCTTACTAATAGTGACTGAATCAATCAATCAATCAAGACATTTGTATAGCGCGCTACTCACCCGGAAGGGTCTCAAGGCGCTGGGGGAGAGGGGTCCGTTACTGCTCGAAAAGCCAGGTCTTGAGTTGCTTCCTGAAGGAGAGGTGGTCCTGGGTTAGCCGAAGGTGGATGGGGAGGGAGTTCCATGTCTTGGCTGCCAGGTAGGAGAAGGATCTTCCTCCGGCGGTGGCTCTGCAGATGCGTGGGACGGGGGCGAGGCTGGTCGACCGTAGCTGGCGGGTGGGCGTGTAGAAGGTCAGGCGGCTGTTGAGGTACTTGGGGCCCAAGTCGTGGAGAGCCTTGTGGGCGTGGGTGAGGAGTCTGAACGTGATCCTCTTGCTGACGGGGAGCCAGTGCAGGTCTCTCAGGTGGCCGGTGATGTGGCTGTGTCGGGGGATGTCCAGGATGAGTCGTGCGGAGGCGTTCTGGATGCGTTGGGAGTCTTTTCTGAAGTTTGGCTATTGTTCCGGCGTAGAGGGTGTTTCCGTAGTCCAGTCGGCTGGTGACGGCCTGGGTAACCGTCTTCCTGGTTTCGGTGGGGATCCATCGGAAAATCTTTCGGAGCATGCGCAGGGTGTTGAAGCACGATGATGAGACGACGTTGACTTGTCTGGTCATCGAGAGGGAGGAGTCCGGGATGAAGCCCAGGTTACGTGCGTGGTCCGTTGGCTTGGGGGTGGTGCCCAGGGCAGGGGGCCACCAGGAGTCGTCCCAGGCAGAGGGCGATGATCCCAGGATGAGGACTTCCGTCTTGTCTGAGTTCAGTTTCAGGCCGCTGTTCTTCATCCACTCGGCGACGTATTTCATCCCTTCGTGTAGGCTTGTTCTGGCGGTGGCTGGGTCGTTGGTGAGGGAGAGGACCAGCTGGGTGTCGTCGGCGTAGGAGATGATGTTGAGGTTGTGTTGGCGTGCGATGGCTGCGAGGGGGCTCATGTAGACGTTGAAGAGGGTGGGGCTGAGCGAAGATCCCTGTGGTACGCCGCAGATGACTTTGGTTGCCTCGGATCTGAACGGGGGGAGGACTCTCTGGGTTCTTCCGGCGAGGAACGAGATGATCCACTCCAGTGCCTTCTCTTGGATTCCGATGTCGCTGAGGCGCTGCACTAGGGTGCGGTGGCAGACCGTGTCGAACGCTGCGGAGAGGTCCAGGAGGATGAAGGCCGCTGTTTCCCCGTTGTCGAGCAGGAATCTGATGTCATCAGTGGCTGCGATGAGGGCTGTCTCGGTGCTGTGGTTGGCTCGGAAGCCGGACTGCGAGTTGTCGAGGGATCCGTTTGTCTCGAGGAAGGCGGCAAGCTGTCTGTTGACAGTCTTCTCGATGACTTTGGCAGGAAAAGGGAGGAGCGAGATGGGGCGAAAGTTCTTGAGGTCGGAGGGGTCCGCTGTTGGTTTCTTCAGGAGGGCGCTGATCTCGGCGTGCTTCCAGCTTTCCGTGAAGGTGGCGTTGTTGAAGGAGGCGTTGATGATGTCCCGGAGTTGGGGTGCGATGATGGAGTCAGCCCTGTTGAAGACGTGGTGGGGGCAGGGGTCGGTAGGGGATCCGGAGTGGATGGTGTTCATCGTGCAGGTGGTGTCTTCGGTGCTGACCGGGGTCCAGGCGCAGAGGGTGGTGGTGGGGGGCGTTGGTTCGGTGGTTGGGTGCGAGGTTGGTGCGCCGAAGCTGTCGTGTATTTCAGCGAACTTGCGGTGGAAGAACGAGGCGAGTGAGTCGCAGAGGTCTTGTGAGGGAGTGATGTCGTTGTTTCCGGCGCTGGGGTTGGAGAGCTCTTTGACAATGCTGAAGAGTTCCTTAATGTTGTGGGCGTTGTTGTCCAGACGTTCTTTGAATGCTGTCTTCTTGGTGGTGCGGATCAGCTGGTGGTGCTTGCGGGTGGCGTGCTTGAGGGCAGTCATGTTGTCTGTGGTCTGGTCTTTGCGCCATGTTTTCTCGAGGGTGCATCAGTTCTTCTTGGAGTTCTTAAGTTCGTCGGTAAACCAAGAGGCTTTCTTGCTGCTGGGTCTGCTGGGAGGGGTCTTCAGAGGTGCGAGGACGTCTGCGCTGTTGGTGATCCACTGTGTGAGGTTGCTGGCTGCTTCGTTGGGGTTCGTTGTGCTGGCGGGAGGGTTCTGGCTGAAGGAGGTGGTGAGCTGGTCGGTGGTGATCTTGTTCCAGTTCCTGCGAGGGACCTGTTGCGGGTGGTGGTGGGTCGTGGTTCTTCTGAAGCTGAAGTGGATGCAGCTGTGGTCAGTCCAATGTAGTCCGGTGGAGTGGCTGAAGGAGATGTGCTTGCTGGAGGAAAAGACTGGGTCAAGCGTGTGGCCGGCGTAGTGGGTGGGGGTGTTCACCAGTTGCTTGAGACCGAGGTTGGCGAGGTTGTCCAGCAGGGTGGTGGTGTTGCTGTCCTTGTTGTTCTCCAGGTGGAAGTTGAGGTCCCCTAGGAGGATGTAGTCAGCGGAGGGGAGGGCGTGCGGGCTGATGAAGTCTGTGATGTCTTCGCTGAATTGTGTGCGTGGTCCCGGGGGTCTGTAGATGAGGGTGCCTCTGAGTGTGGTCTTGGGGTCGGTGTGTATCTGGAAGTGGAGGTGTTCGGCGGCGGTGAAGGTGTCGTCGGAGCTGGTCGTGATGTGGATGGTGTTCTTGTGTATGATGGCGATGCCTCCTCCAGTTTGGTTGACACGGTCCCTCCGGGTGATCTTGTATCCGTCCGGGATGGCGATGTCGGGCGCTGAGGAGGCGTTCATCCAGGTTTCCGTCAGGAAGGCGACGTCTGGCGGCTGAATCAGGACCCTTCTCGCAGAGAGGGGCACCCATGGAAAAATCTTCCTTCGAGTGCGGATCAGGCCAAAACATTTACTTGTTACAGTTTTAACATGCTGTTCCATGGATAGATTCGTATCCAGAATCACCCCCAGATTTCTTACCCATTTTTTTGGGAGGGGTGGAGGGCCTAATGCCTCTGGCCACCACTCATCTGTCCATACTTCCTCTGCCTTCCCAAACAATAAAATCTCCGTCTTAGTGGGATTAAGTTGGAGATAGTTGTCTTTCATCCAGCTGGAGATTTTAATCATACAGCTCTTGAATCTTTCTCTGGTCAGTAGGTGATCCTTTTCTATGGGGATAAGCACCTGAGTGTCATCCGCATAGGAGATGGTTTTGAAACCACAGGATTCTATGATGGCAGCCAAAGGAGCAACATAGATGTTAAACAGTGTGGGACTCAAAATAGAACCCTGCGGTACCCCCTTCTCCACTACTGTAGACTCAGAGACAAAAGAATCTATCTGCACGCACTGTGATCTTTCTGATAGAAAACTTCGCATCCACTCCCAGGCCCTTCCGTTGACACCTATCTCCCGCAGTCTATGTAAAAGGATTCTGTGGGAGATGGTGTCAAAGGCCGCTGACAAATCAAGTAAAACCAGCACAGCCAGGATCCCCTCGTCCAGCAAAAGCCTGATGGTATCTGTTACCTCCACCAACGCTGCCTCCGTGCTGTAACCAGCACGGAAGCCCGACTGCGAGGGATCTAACAGGTCGTGCTGAGCCAAATGATCCGACAGTTGACGGTTCATCAGTGCCTCCATAATTTTGGAACAACCTGGGAGGAGCGAGATAGGTCTATAATTCTGCAAGTCTGCAGGATCCAATGATGTTTTTTTTGGTAGAGGTTTAATAAAGGCCTTCTTCCAGCTAGCTGGGAAGGAGGCAGTTGTCAGTGACATCCGGAACGGGCGAGGGAGACACAGAGTCCTTACGGCGTCGAGGTGACTTCAAAGCCGTACTCTTGTCAGAGTGACGTCGAGAAGAATGTCTCCTCTTCTTTTTGTGTTTCTTAGATCTTGAAGCATGCCCCGAAGTCGACTTCGACGCCGACCTCGATCTTGACCTCGTCCTGGATTTTCTCCTACCTCTCTTCTCTTTTTTCATCCTCGCGATGAAAAGCTTCGCTTCTCTCTCCTTTAGAGCCTTGGTGCTCATCTTGCGACAGCAAGAGCATCCATCCACATCATGGTCCGACGATAGGCACCATACGCAGTCGTCATGTGGATCCGTGATGGACATATGCTTTCCACATTCGCGACAGGGCTTGAACCCCAACTTCTTTGTTGACATTTTCACAAAAAATAAAAAGGACAGAGAAATCCAGTAGAAATACAAAGTAACAGTGAAGCTACAGATCGAGATTCCCGAAATCCGTTGGCGTCGACTGCGCGGAAAAAAGGGAACTGACATCATCACGCCGACGAGGTCTTCTTATGGAGCCGGAGTCGCGAGCGGAGCCGTGCCTCTGTGACGTCGTCTTCGACCTCATCGGCGTGGACTGCTACAAAAGTTTCCGAATGTTGCTGGCGCAGGGGATATTCACAAGGTGAGGAATCCACTGGCAGATGTATCCATCAGAATGACAAACCTTTTATCTATGTTTTGGTTTTGAAAACAGATAAATAAATGGCAGTCATTTACAATGCCAATAGCTTAAACTCTTGCATTGTAAATGACAATGCCTTTTATTTATGTTTTTAAAAAAGAAACCTAAATAAAAACGCATTGTCATTTATAATACCAATAGTTCAAACTCGTGTAAATGCGATACCTATTGCATTGCAAATGCGAATTTTTTTTACTTTGCTTATCTGATGGCAATAAATATTCAGCATAGTGAAACACTAACTTAAACCCTGACCCTTCTTCCCAAGACTAGTTCCTGTAGTGTCTCCCAAATAATTACTGGCTCTTATCTGCACTGGATATTTTACGTTCCCTTTACAACCTTTTGTGGGACACACTGAGTCAGAGGCCTACTAGAGCCAAATTTCGGGGTGGGCGCTACTAAATATGTCAGGGGGTGGGGCTAATGCTTCCAGCAATAGGCAAAGTGGAGATGAAGGGGTGAAAAAACAACAAAGCCTCGTTAACACGTAAATGGTCTTTTAAAGCTGAGACCAGGCACGACAAGTAAGGAGCAGAGGCATAAAAACGGTCCCAAAGAGGTTATTAGCATAATTTAAGCAATTACATCTCGGGGTGTAATTTACAAAAAAAATAAAAAGGTAAACAGAAGTGGAGACTGCTGCACAACAACAATGTAACACGAGGATTGCAATATGCTTAACTTTAGAATGAGGGCCATATTTCCAGAATGGTGGTCAAGAAAGTTGTGCTATGCAACTCCCGAACAAAATACTGCCGGCCACGAGTTTAATGCACGACACTGTCAATCCATTATTTTGCTCTCTGGGATGATAAAATGAGTACCACTTACGTGGGTACAACTTTGTCAACGCCTATTTACACCGTTCCGTCTGCAGATGAGACACGCACAGGAAGATTGATAGATCCTTAAATTAAACATTATGGGGAATATTACCAAGCGGCAGCGATAATTATCGCTGGCCACCCTCAGCGTCAAAATGTTTATCGCAGATAATTATCGCCATGCTAGCGCTGTATTAACAACGCTTAGCGCAATGGCGATAATTATCCCAGCGATAGCGATGTTTTCCATGTAACATCGCTGGTTATCCAGCGATGTTCCATGGAAAACGGCGATATCATTGTTGATAGGGCCCATGGTCTCAACCACACAATCCACCCCCCATGTTAGGTATGCTTTAGTCAGGAATTTAACAGACGTTAAATTCCTGCGTTAAGGCATACCTAACGCAATTTAAAATATCGCTACCCCTCGTTGAAAACATCACAAAGCTGGGTTCGCGATATTTGCCCATGGGGTTTTGTCAGGCACACCTCCTTTGCATCTCATTAACGATGCAATGCGAGGCGTGCTGTCAACGGGCGCTAAAGCAAGGAAACACGCGCCAGCGTGTCCTTGCTGATAATGCAATAATATAATCGCCGCTTTTTGCCCGAAAACGGGCTCTAAAGCGGTGATAATATTATCGACACTCCCTTGATAATATGCCCCTATGTTCTTATGCCGTTTTGAATTGCACAGAGCATTTTACGCCATCTGTAGAAGACGACTCCACGATTCCTTATTTTCTAATTGTTGTGTTTGATTTTTCACTAATCAATGTAAAACTTATCAAAATGCACACTTTTTGTTTTATAAATTGGTCTAATGTGATAATCAATTTTTATTTCACTTCAGAAAAAGGGAGATCTTTGACAGCACTGAAGCCGCTACACTCCAAAAACAAGGAATGGAAGGGGGGACAGCAGAGAGGACAAAGATGGAATGGAGGGGGTGACGTGAGGAAGGGAGACAGAAGAGACATAAGGAATGGAGGTGGAGAGGGGAGGACGCAATGAAGGGGAGACAGCAGAGAATGGAAATAATGAATGGAGGAGAAAACTCAAGGAAAAAGAAAGCTGGAGAATGAAGGAAAGTAGAAGGATACAAGGAATAGAAAGGGGGAGATAGAGAAGAGAAAGAAGGAAAGGAGGAAGAGAGGCTAGGAACGGAGAGGGAGAAACAGAAGAGAAAGAACAGGGGAATGAGGAAAGGCTCATCGAATGGGAAAGGAGAAGACAGAATGGAGGGAGGAGTAAAAACGCAAGGAATGAAAAGGAAGAGACTGAAGAGAAACATGCATCTGCCACTGCTGGCACATGCCTGAAAGCAGGGAAAAGTCCCCAGTGTAAACCATCGCAGGGCAAATAAACAAAACCCGGAGGAAGCCGGGTTCTTACTTGAAACATTGGGGGCAGCCGGGTGTCTCCCTTTCTCCAGCTTGTCACGCCCCCTCGCCGGTTTGTTCCAGCGATCCGCTGTGACGCCAGCTAACAGAAATGATGCAGAAGGGTATGAAGCGATTAGCCCAATATCACACGTTTTTGATAAGCCTGGAAGCACAGGTATCACCTTCTCCTTCCAGAGCTGAGCACTAATCATCTGGTTTACATTGTTCTCCCAATATTCTTAAGTTACTTAGCAGAAACACCGCCATTAAGAGGCACAATATGTGGCTGGGGAATAAAGCCCTTTGAACCCGAAACGCCGAAAGAAGCGCACTGGACTCGATTTACGTTTTAGTATGTACTTTTCACTGCATGGCTAGCACGTTTACTGACCATAGAGTGGGCGTTTAAAAAGTGCCCGACAATTATAATTTCTAGTCTGAATAAGAAAGCAGCCACCTGTGTACAGTGACTTTCTTACCTAAGACCGTTAGTCGGGTCCCGGCGCGGAAGTAAGCTTCTCGATTTATACACAGTGCTTAGGGACCGTGGCAAAACTACCCTGCCTCGCAGACACCGAGGTGGACCCACAACCGGTCTGTATTCTGTGTATTCAAGGGTAGCTTCACCCTCCCCAGCCCCTCTGACCCCCCCCATAACAGATATGAAGCTACGACAGTGTGCCGAGCAAAGGGAAACGTGAACTCACCAGTGTTACTGTGGCACGGTGCCACACTGCCCAACATTCTGTGGAGCGTGTTCCCTGCCCAACTTTGGCAGTTAGTGCCCCTGTGGAATCAAAAAATTTATCTAGAACTGTTAATCTGGTCCCAGTGCCAAAATACAGTTTCTCGTTGTTCACAGTGCTGCCACACTACACAAAAACACGGGTGGCACAGAATAAACAATGCAAAGGAGGCGACCTCACCCAGGACTCCTCCAATCTGGCACCTTAAGACGATTGCAGTCACAATATGTGCCTTTAACTCCCCATTCACGATAACGGCATCTTTTAGTAGCGTTGTACACGTCAAACACAAGCACAGGTCATCAGCCTGGCTGTGTGCTTCTTATGCAACGCAGTCAGCAGATTCCCCATTGGAAAGGGAATTTAAGATGTTATTACTAAGTAATAGCGGAGTTTTAAAGTAAAAAAAAAATACTAAACCGAACGCGGTGTCCCTGAAGTGGACGCCGCGAAAATATAAATAAATAAAGTGAGTGCGGTGTCCTTAGTGGGCGCCGCGCTCATGAATGTAATGAACGTAAAGCGCATATTGCTGTGTGGGGGGAGTTGAAGAAAACATAGCACAAAATTCCAGAGTCAGTAATGCAGATTAACATTTCTAGCTCAACCGCTAACAAACAAGTGCGCGGTGGGAGCGTGTGCGGCAGAGAGGAGACGCCATGCACGTGCACATGGCCTGTCCGTGCGCGCACATGGTTTGTCTCCCTTCGCGCACCAAACCGACAACTATAGGTCTCGCCAAGGCGAGCAGCGCATGCGCTGCGTCGCTAGGCGAGACCTAAAAACAAATACATGTCACGTTGTGTCCACTTCACAGTACTGGATGTCAGACGTGCACGTGCACCAATGTCTCCTGCTGCAGGTTTCGTAAAGTACATGTGGAAAACCCCTTTTGCCCGACCTGGAAGGCATGGCATGTAAATTAGAACAGAAGTTCTGTGGGTCTTGTCTAAGCATATGGGTACTCCATATGTTTGCACCTATGACCGGCATATTATTTAATGTTGTAAATCAAAAGTAACACGTACCTTTCTTACGCAAAATATTATATTCTAATTCATTCTGAACGTTTTGGCGCTTTCCCAAAAAAGTGCGTTCGGCGCAGTGCTCGTAGGTGGATACATTGTCTGACCAGTAAAGTATGAAACATATGTACATCTCGGGGATGTACCCCGCTTTCACAAAGTTCAATCCAAATATTGTTCTTTTTTTGTAATCTATCACATGAACGTCAATCCCAGAGTTGGTGACAACCCATAATCAAACTCAAATGGACGTGTGCCCCATTCACAAAACATACTCACTGGAGAGGCACCGCTGCGCTTCTAGTAAACTCAGGCTAGGGCTGCACGTGCAATACTCAAAGAGGCAGAGCGAGGGAGGGATGCACGTGCAATGTGCTCAGTACAGGGTCAGAGCGATGGGTGTAGTACAGTACTCAGTACAGATGTAGAGCGAGCAAGGGCTACATGTTCAATGTGGTCAATACAGGGGCAGAGCGAGCGAGGGATGCACATGCAGTAGATGAGAACTCGGACAGGAAGGGATAAGCAGTGGAGACAGTACAAAGGCAGCACATGCATTGCACTCATTACCGCATCAGACTTGCACATGCAATAAGACCGTGCTGAGGGAGGGGGCTGCACACATGTACGGGTGGTGCTGCACAAGCAGGGTGGGTCTTTGCGCGGATAGCGCCCTGGGCAGAACCGAATTTGGCGCCCCTTAATCCTCTGCTTTTTATCCTAGTTGTAGCCTGTAACTTAAAATATACAAAGAGCAAACCATTATCTCCATTAACTTGGCAAACATGCTTTTTCTTTCTATCCTGGTACTTGTAGTCCTATATTTATGGTGAGGAGAAACAAAACAGCAAGTACTAGAAAGCAAAGAGAAACGGTAGAACTTTTTCCCCAAAATGTTTATATAGCGCAAACTTAAGACGCTTTACATGAGCACCAATTACATCACACAAGGACAGATTCATTTAAGCATGGGCGATTTGCCCAGAATCCCGAAAAGTTAACCTGACGCTGGGACTCGAACCTGGTTTCCCAGGTCCGATGCCATAACGCCATATCCACTCACTTAATAAAATACCGGTAATCGATCAACACAGTATTTTTGTATTTCCAAAAAAAAACAGAAATGTGTAAGATGTTTCACGTTTAGAAAATAATAATTAGACTTTAGTTTTATAGAGGTTCAGCAGCTCCAACAAAGACACTCCTGCCCGGCTGTCTGCTGTCCGGTCTCTTCCGCCTCACCTGTCTGCAGTCTCGTCCAACATTTTCTTCCTTGCTGCTTTTATTAAGTAAACTTTGTCATGGAGGGGAGCTGGGGGCTATTTTATTCAAGGCAGGCCTTGGCTGATGACACAAACTTCGCTACTCCTCCCCAGTTTTCACGTGAATCACGCTCAACTAAGCTTCTTCCTGCCTGTGCTAAACTGTAGACGAGGAGGGGTAAAGGGTGTAACTGTTAAGGAGATGGGATGCGAGAGGATTTCTATGAGGTGTCTGAAGCCTGTACAAGACAAAAGCATGATTAAACAGTGTGGCTTGAATTGCAGGAACCATTTCAGATGGTGACTGTTGTATGATCGGCACGCAGGCAGCTCCTTGCGCCGCTACGGGCGCCCAGCTCGTCCGTGCTAAAGGCAGGCCCTGTGCACAAGCACATGATAATACAAAGGGAACAAAGCTAGTATCCACAAGACATGCTTTAGATCCAATGCAGTAGACCGTGAATAGGCCAGGAAGGACACAATACATACAACGTAGCACAAGTAGTAGACACAGTACAAGCAGTACTTACAGAGACAGAGCTGCACAAGCAATAGGCACAATACAGAGGCCAAGCTTTATATGCTTAGGGCACAATGTAGTGCACCACAAACGGTAGACACAGTACAGGAGCTATACATACCCACTAACAGAGCAGCACAACAGCAGGGGACACTATACAGTAGCACGATAAGCAACGGACAGTACAGAGGCAAGTTGCGCAACAAGCACAGAGCAGCAAGGCAGTGGACACAATATAAGGCAGCACAAGCAGTACATCCTTCAGCTCAATTACAGAGACATGGTATCACAAACCGTAGACAGTACATACGCCAGGTCACACAAGCACAGAATATAATACAGAGCATCAAAGTAGTAGACACAGCACAGAGACAGCACAAGCAGTGCACCACTTAGCTCAATTACAGAGACTGGACAGCGCACGTAGTAAACACAGAACAGGGGCAGCACAAACGTACATGCTTTAGATACAGTAGAGAACAGGGCTTGCAAATGCAGAATCTTAAATAAAGAAGTAGTGCTCCATAAACAGTGTGACCTCTGCGCAACTGTAATCGGCCCATGCCATCGACAGCTGCAGGTCACACAACAGGAGCACTCCCCGAGTCGCTGCCCTTGCCCCGAATCAGGAGGTCAGCTATGCTTTTGGGCGGGGTGACTGCTGCCCCTGTGCAAGTGCTGCCAGAGGCGGCCAGCAACCATTGACCCCACGCCTCATCACCTCTTTGCCAGGGACAGGGTCATAGTTGCTGCTCCCAGCCCAAGCGCCCTCCTATCCCATAAGCGGCTAGCGAGCTTTGCGTCTGGCAGTGCAGCCACCTGTCACAGTCTCTCCAAAGCCTTACCTGGACCTTGAAGCAGCTCCTTTACTGCTTCTCCTCCTTCACGCGAATGAGCGCCGCCATGATGGATGGGGCAGGGCCACGGAGGCATGTACGATTCGGAGAGCGGTGTCCCTGAAGCGGGCACTGTGCTTGTTTATTTGCTTATTTTATCTTTGATTCGGAGCGCAGTGCCCGCTTCAGGGACACCGCTCTTCGAAGCAAACTTAAAATGAGTAAATCAAGCATTGAAAATGAAATAGGTCTTGCCTTTGATTAAGTTAAAGCTATTTGCTTTGCTAAATGGCTTTAACTTAAAAGGTGAGACCTATTGCATTTTTAATGCTGGTTTCATCCCGTTAAACAGTGTAATGACTTTGCTCCGCCCCCGCAAATATGCCAGCAAAAAGGCAATTTGTCACCCTCTACTATGAGAGTACTGTTCCCGACGGCACCGCAAACCCGTGCGTGCTTTCCAGAGCACAAAATACACAAGTGCCACTCGCTGCAGCGATTCAGGATGAAAGGGAGACCTAAGCTGGGCCGCGTCGGCAGGACTCGCAGGAAAAACTGATGTAGGTGGGGAAGAAAAAGAAACCACGTGTACACGTCACAGGGTGCAAGCCAAGCCGGGTGGTTCAAGGCGATAAACGGCACCAACTGAGATGCTTCAGGAATGGAGTCGTTAAGACACTAAAGCAGCTTTTTGGGATAGAGGTGGAAAGGATTTTACTTACCGGCACCAGGCCGTTAGCATTGATCGCCAGGGTCAGGCCTCCATTACACCCTGGCGCGGGCACAGTGGATAGGTATAAATTCAACGAAGTCCTTTATCGATAAGCCACGAAGCTTTCTTGTCTTTATGGGGCCATGTGTTTGAAACACATGGACCCATAAAGATAAGAAAGCTTTCACGACGCACGGAAGGCAGACGAGCCCGTCCAAATGGGACGGCTCAAAAAGCCAAACAAAAACGTCACTAACAGCTCTTTTCCAATGGCTGGCCACTGTTTAGCATAAATGGTGATGCCAGCCAATGGAAGAGAGGGGCGGGGCTCAATGTCCTTTACAGAAAATACCCCAAATCATTACATATCGCCAGCGAGACTGCGTATGTGCGCAGCCCATGCCAGGCGAGACCTAAAAAAAGTAGACACTGCACCTTGCTACTTGTATTAATTCGTCCAACTACCTTTCACTGAAAGGCAGGGTTGTATGCTTAGCATGTTAAATCTGACTTTGCTTACATGTTTATATATCTATATCTTGCAATATACATATAAAAATATATACACATAAAAGTCAGATTAAACATTTTTGCACCAATTTATCTGTGGCCTTTGTCGCCCCCACTCACCCCAATCATATCTAGAGAAGCCACTGCTAACAGGAGGCAGAGAAGAGGCGCCTAGGCGTGCTGCCTAGGAGTTATATCAAACACCAAGTGCATCTTTTCTGTAGAAGGGTTAAATAATATATCTTCCTTACACTCCCACAAATTTGCACGAGACCATTTCAACAGAGTTTGCTGAAGCCTAAAGTCAAAGGGCGATGGAATAATAAAAAGTAGAGGTGAGCGCGCCAACAAATTCTCAGGGAGAGCAGAGACCAGAGTCAGCTCTGGCTTAAAGAGCTTGTGCATGAGGCGAGTCCAGAAAGGGTCCTTGTAACATGGCACCTTGAGAAAGCATTGCCCTGGATTGTGAGCAGGTCCCAGGCATGGTCTCTTTTAGGAGCCTGACAAAGGTAAGCAGGTGGGATATCTGCCTGGCTTGTGTTGTTTGCCCATGTATTACACAAGATATTAGTATTCACTTTACTACATTGCAGGCTGTGTTCTGCTCCATTTCAGAAGAGCAAGCGTGTTAGTATTAAAGCTCTGACAGATGCAGTGGACTAAGGCAAGTATATTAAAGTGCACTAAAATGAAGAAAGCATGTTGTGTTGACTTACCAAGCTGATGCCGGACACAGCTGTACCAGTGGAGATCCAGGAGATCTGGGTAGATATCTGGTAGCTGTTTCAGGGCTAACAGCTTCAGCAACCTCAAGGAGCAGCCTTTTAGCTCAGTCTCCCTCAGCAGCTTCTCCTCAGAGAGGGTGGTTGGGCGCAGCTCCACCTTGTGCTCCTGCAGCACACGGTCCACCGATGCCACTGACAGTCCAGGGAACAGCTTTTCTTTCACCAGATGGATAGGAATGAAGATTGCCCCGGACCGGACCACGTGGGGAAAAGGGCACTTGCAAACCAATATGAAGGTCTCCAGCTGGGACAGGACTTTGTTGAGAAGCACAGGCAGGCCTTCAAAGCACAACCAGATCTCTCGCACCTTAGAGGTCCTTGGGACATATGGTACCCGAGTGCCATTCTTGGGTAGGATGGGCGACTTTGGCTTCTCCTTTGGCTCGTCATCGGATATAGCCCTTCTAAGCCATTCTTGAAGTGTCTGCGGGGAGGTTTCAGCGATGCAGCGTGAGATGAAAGTGCAGAGTGAAAGGTGTAGCTCTGTGAAATACTGGGTGCAAGAGGTGGGATCAGGCTTGCAGTTTGTTTCACTTACTTCTCTGGTTATTGGGGAGACTTCTGCTCCTTTAGGGGGCAGAGAGTTCGACACATCAGGCGAAGTGTGCTGTACACAGGACACAGCCATAGGTTTAACAATTGGCTGAGGCAGTATCCGAACAATCTGCTGCAGCGGATGAGTACTCTGTCGCCCAAGTTGGTTATTTTGTTGGATAACATCACCACCAGGAGCAAGTTTCACCATTTTATATTTCTTAAACATAAAGGCAGCAGAACTCTGGAAGCCCCCTTCAGTTCCTGGGTGATGGCTTTTCTCAAGGGCCCTGGAAGACGCTGGGGGAAGCTGATTCTCAGACAACACAGTATTTCTTATATCAGGTTGTGTGTCCAACCTCTGCATCTGAAGATTACCTTGGACTTCACGTTCACTTTCCTCCATCCTGGCCTTCTCAGTGGAGTCAGGGTTCCAAGACCAATGGACCAGAGATGAAGACTTCTTCAAACTCAGGTCGAGCACTTCACCTTCTCTGGGGATCTCCTTGAACATCTTGGTGGCTTCTTGCTGAAAGCTACTTGTGCTGTTGATAACATTCTTGTGTTCCTGAGTCTGCTCTTGCTTCATAGGATGGCCTTTTTGCTGAAAGGGCTCTGCTTGTTGGCATTTCAAATTCTCATCTTGGTCTTTCTCGATAGTGCAAGCTTTCGCTGCTTCAATTGATCCATCTGGGTCCCTCTTGGACGCAGAGTTCAATTTTGGCGTGTTTGACTCAGTGCAGTTGGAAGGATGGGCATCAATTTGATTTTTTACAAGCTTCTGATCAGAAACACATTTTGGAGAATGTCCCTCTCTTGCTGAATGAACAGCTTCTTTTTTTACAGTTTCAGTTGGCGGTTCAACAACCTTGTGACGTTTTGCAAAAGGGTGTTCAGCTGTGCCCTCTAGATATGCCTTGTAGGGCGCAAGGCTGAAGACATTGTTGATGACTGGCATCGGTGGAGAGGAAGGAGAAGAGCTTTGGACACTACTAATGCCTGCCGGACCCTCTTTGGTGGACGAGGGCGTCCGTGGTGGTGTAGAAAGGAGAGATTGAGTTTTTGGGCTCATGCCCATGGTTCTTGCAGTCGAGATCTCTACTTTGCTTCGCTCTGGACTTGTGCTGTCATCAATAATGATTGCCTCAGACTTTGCAGGTTCTTGAACAGATATGTCCCTGGACTTGTGTTCATCTGAGGTTAAAGTAGTTCTCCTCATCTCACCCATGGATCGAGACTGTCTAGACAGACTTGCTTTCTCAATCTGCCGGGGACTTGAACGATAAGTCATATCCCCTTTCAGGAGACCCTCGGCAACTTTCCCTGAGCTGTTCGCTGTCTGCACAGGATGAAAAGCACTATTTTGGCTACCTGTGGTTCGAACACCATGGCTCTCTTTGACAGGTGGCATTCTGTGAGGTACTCCCACCCTACAGCTGGGTCTCATCGGCTGGGTTGTGTGCAAGCTAGAATCAATCGAATTGCTACCAAAGAGGGACAAATCTGGGGGTGCAAATGCAAAGCTAGTGCTTTGTGGTGGGAAATCATGTTTGTACCCAGAGCTGTTGTGGATTTTTGGATCAATGTGTGTATCAATTGGCATTGCACTGGCAGAAGATATGGGCATGTGCCCAGAAGGATCATTCTGAGCAGCAACAGTTGGTCTGTATTGGTAAGTCTCTAGCGGACCAAAATAATGACTCCTTGGACCCTGCTGGCTGAGATAAGAGCCACAGTACATACGAGGATCAGAGATAGTCCTGGGGTCTGCACTCCCTGGTAGGCAAAATCCATTATAAGTACTTTGAGACTGGGGCACAAATGCTGATCCGCTATGTCTTAAAGTGAGTGGGTCTCCAGGATGGAACAGTCGTGCCTGTCCTTGAGCAGTCAGCACCGACTGGGGCAATGGTCTGTCCGGATAGGAAGACAAATTTGAATTAAGTGGACTGGTGTTGAAAGGGTGAGGGGATGGCCAGTCCTTCTGAACTGTGCTGCCCTGGTGGACGTCCTGTGCTCTTTTTGGGCTCTCATATGGGACAGAGTACCTGGCATCTGGAAAAGACGGACCCTGGGTGGGTCTGAATTGTTCAAAGTTTGGCTGAAGGGGACTATATTCCGAAGTTATTCTCCCTGCATCCTTGGTGTGAACTCCAAGACCAGTGTGCGGCTGCATGAAGGAGTCCAGCTGCTGGGCTTTCTTCTGCATGGCGGCAATGGCCGCAAACCGCTGGTCACCTGCCATGATCGCATTACCCGTGGAGATCTGTGAGGGCAGCATCCATTCCCCACAGGTAGGCTGCTTTGAGGTCTTCTCTGCTTGAGATCCCAAAGACATGGGACCCCTGGGGCTGTAGCCAGTCTCTAAACAGCAGAGAGAGTTCCTGTAAATAGGCCGAGGCATGGCTAGTGGCACACAGGCACCCGACGATGGAGTGGCCAGAGGCACACTAGTTGGTTTTTGCAGTGAGAAGTTGTGGCTTTGCACCTGCCGGAGATGGTCCTGCCGCCCCAAAAGGCTGGTCCGTTTGTCTCGCCCAATCAGCAGATCTCGTACAATGTCAGTTCTCCCTTTTTCGACTGCCGGTAAACTATTTTTTAAACTTTCACCATCTGGCTTGTATATCATGCTTTTCATCAGCATTCCTTCAGTCCTCAAGTGCTGGTTCAGAGCATTGCCAGCGTAATGCAGGTAAGCTGCAGTCGAGCTCCAGTTATGGGAGTTTTCAGAGACCTCAGGATAGGTGAGATAGCTGTTTTTGAAAGCAAGGAGGTCTTCCGGGGTATAGCTTGGCACAGCATTTGGCTTCAGAAGACCTGCAGTGGGGGTGTGCTCTGGCTGAGTGTCCAATCTGGAGGTTTTGCTATACATCACTGGGTCCAAGGAGCTGAGCTGCCGTTTCCCTGCCATTGTACGTCTCTCTCGGTCTTCTATCGATGAGTCCAAGTTTTCCGGTTAGCAGTTTTCTACAAGATAAAGTAAAAATCCAATTAAACTAGCGAGCTGACCAGAGCTTAACACTACAAACTATACCCGACTACACAACACATCATTGTTTATTTGGCATACAATCAAACTTTAACAAGGTAAGTTAGATTACATGAAATGTCTGTAAATAATTCAAGTAGAAACTTTCAACCAGTCAATAGCCGCCCGAGATCTTTGACAGTCTATGGCAGTGGTTCTTAACCTGCAGTCAGTAGACCCCTGACGCGGCCTCTTTAGGGGATCTGCCACTGTTTTTACTAAATTAAATAATATAAAAATGAATAACTCTAAATAATAAAATATATACACATATAGAAGCAAAATTGAATATCTTTAAACTTTTCCAAATTTGAATGTGAATTAAAGTGAATATTCCAATATTTGTTTTGTGTATACATCTTTGTATTATTTTGAGGTTTAAATCATAGAAAACTGCTTAGGCTGAGAGTCCCATTCTTCCAATAATGACTCAGCGAAGATCCCTGGATTCCATAAGGATTCATAAGGGGTCCACAGCAGTCAACTGCTCAGAACCGCTGGTCTATGGGATCAGAAAGAAGAAAAGATCACTGCATCGAATCCGGTTGCTACCAGCCACCCTCGAAATTAGAAGGCAAGATCTCAAATGGCTACTGATGCAAGAGGTGCAAGATTCCCCTTGAAAGATTCCAGAAATCTGTTCAAATCCCCAAGACTTTAACATGTTTTTAGAGATGAGGATTTTAATACATAATTGAAAAGTCCCAATGTAGAACATCAATTCACTCTAAAATCTTGTGTCTTAAATATCTGCATTAAAAACACATCGCCAATATCATGCCTTCAGTTTGATGTGGGCTGTGTACAAGTCAGAAGTGTCCAACGAATCCAGTCGCATCATTTCCTGGGGTTGATAAAATAAGCCTTACTTAGTTTGGAGGCAACAGCACTACAACTTAAAACAATTTGTTTTTTCTGTTTTATTTAACATATTTCTATAGCATGGATCTAGCCCGATCTCAACTAAGGTCTTTGCAAGCGATGTAGGTGATAAGTGACATTGAATAAGAACAATCTGCGCAGATAAGGCTTTGTAGCTACACTCTGCTGGCAGCACCATCTTATCATCCAACCTGAATCCCCATTATGGATATTTTACTCACAATGAGAGCTTGGGGGAGCAGGTTCACAAATGTGTCATTCTGATGTAGGATTGTGCTCGAGAAAACCAATATGTTGCCTTTTTTCCTTTTAGGGCCGCCAGCACTGATCGAGCTCAGGTGATCCAATGCACCCAGGAGTCTGATTTCAAAAGGGTTATGTTAAAAAACACACACACACTGCCGCCAGACTAAACCCTCCCTGCCTACTCTGCTTCTTCTGGTTTTGTGGCATGTGTTATTCTACATGTATCACTTATGCAGAATGAAAGACAGCACCTCTATCTATACGCTGTTCAATAGCAGATCGTGTCAAACATTGCACTGTTAATGGACAAAGAGATCTTTTCTGAAACTGGTTCTTAAAGTATATTTTTAGGTATCAGAGTGTTACTATGTTAGGTGCCCCTTTGATGTTCTGTTGTGATATAGGGAGCTATCGAAGTTGCAACTTGCTCCTTTATTATAACTTTGCTGTCATTCAATGTCAGCAAAAAATAATACATAATATAACAACTCTTTCAGCCGTTGCTCAGTTTGAGTGACATTCACATATTGGATCAGCCCACAAATGGGCATAGACAGAATGAGGCAGAAGGTCAGCTGCCTCGGTCATTGGTCTTGTTGCAGAACTCTTTCAGGTTTTGAATCAGCCCATTCGACAGTCATTGGGTGTTTGGAGATTTATGTCAGGCCTGTTTACAACAGTGGAGATTTTGATAGGGCTGCAACTGTGTGGCCCTGCTTAAGTAGTGGGCCTCTCTTTTTAGGTCAGACTTGTCAGCGGAGCGGTCTGTCACAGCTTTTGGGACTGCTCTTAAAAGGAAGTTGGCATTTAGTGACCTACAGACCAGTAGAATTCTCTCGAGTCACGCAATTCACCATTTGATGTACGATCCCTATTCCCCCCAGTGTTTCGATTGAGATGCACGAGGGACCATTTTACATTTCTAATTTCTTTTACATTTATTTATTTTTATTTTTAAGCTCCTGGCAGCGAAGCTCATTTAGGGGTTTTTTCTTCTTTTTTTTTTTAAAGCTTCTGGGGTTGTACTAATGTTGGGACACTTTTAATGACGTGTGTCTAGCGCAAACAGGGACAGTGTGCCCTATTTACATACACAATCCTGCACTGAGGGCACATGCAAACTCACAGTTGCCCTGAGGGTTTCAGAATAGTGACGGGCAGAGCAGCTGTTTGAAGAAGCCGCTACATTTTTCACAGTGCAGCCAGCACCTGGCCTTCACTTCAAATGGAAATAGAGATCCCCCTGCAGGCAGGTGCAGTGAGCGACTGCGCCAGTCTGGAACGAAATTCTGGGGGAGGGGGAGTTTTGGGTCCTCTTTACCCCTTTCAGAGGGTGGCCTTGTGAGGTGCACTGGCTTTGTGGGACCTCTTGGTGGCGCACAGTTAGTGCACCTCTTGATGGCTTGTCTCTGCACCAGTGTTCACAATAAATTGTGGGTGAGAAAACAAAGGGTCTTATTACTAGTTTGGCAGTCCTTCTGTCTGCCCTCCACCACCGGGCCAACAGGAGGACCGCCAAGCCCATATTGTGCAAGCCCACTGGATTACGAGTATAATCCATGGTGGCCGGGTGGTGCTGCGGTGATCTGTTAGGCTCATAGGAGACCCTAACATACAGCCCACTGCCATGACAGCATCTACACCATGTTCCTGCACAATGTGGCATGCATGCAACAACATGCAGGAACAAGGGTGTAATACAAGGGGGCACAACATGTCTCCACCCCCCCACCCAAAACGCCCCCAGGCCCAGATCCGGCAGGGGGCACCGATAGGGCCCCTTTAGTTGCCTCTCTGCTGTCCCTTTGATGGCAGGCTCACCGCCCTGAAAAGAGCGGTAAAAAGGCAACTGGTAATATGCAATGCCAACATATTCAGGCCAGTTTCAGAATGATTGCCCAGCGGGATCCTGGATCCCGGTGGACCCTGCGGCCTCGTGGTGGTGCGACCGCCACACTTAGAATGCTGCGGGCGAACAAGCAGTGTGGCGATGGTCAGACCATCACCACGAGTATGGTGGTCCTGAGAACCACCATACTCGTAATTAGGCCTAAAGTGTTTCTACTCCCCTCCCCCACACTGTTAATAATTGAGCTCTCCCTTATAAATACGCTAGAGCTGTATGTGTGCAGCATAACCTGCATTTGCGGCCCCTTCGACAATACCAAAGTGCCCTTGGGTGCTGAAAAGTGGCGACAATTGCGCCTGTGGGGCACTTTATGTATTACAGTCGCTGGTGGCATCTGTGGATTTGGGGGTCTCCTTGGAAGACCACCCAAAGGTGCAGGGTCCACCCTTCGTCCATGGGTCCGGGATACAAACAGAGACCAACACTGGAGCGCCGAGAGAAAGGATATTTATCACAATCTCATGAGGTGGAGAGAGAGCATCGGCAACAGACACCCACAGCTTGTCTGAGGAGGCAATCTGCCAAGCACTTTGGTTCCACGTCTTATATACCCTTCATCCCCACCCCCTGCATGTACAGCAAAGAAAGAACACCATGATTATGCAAAGGGGGGATGTGTACAGTAAACGATGAACACCATAATTATACAAAGGGAGACGTGTACAGTAAAACAATGAACACCATAATTATACAAGCAGAGGTCAATCTGATAAGTTAGCAGATGGCCACTGTTGGGCCCCTGCAGGGCATAGGTGAAAACCCATAATTACAAAACAAGCAGAGGTCAATTTGATAAGCTAGCAGATGGTAGCTGTCAAGTCCTTTCAGGGTGAGGAAAGTAAGCAGGGGCGAACAGTCCTGTTCAACTGGGGTTAGCAAGAGTTCAGTCAGATTGTGGCAAACAAGGGCACGGACAGTCCTGCTCGACTGGTTTAGCTTGAGTTCAGGCAGGTGGCGGTAGGTCAGGTCATAATCAGGGCAGTGCAGAGGTGAATAAAGAAGGGAAGCCACAGAGCATTTGTGATAGAGAGAGAAGGTCAGTGATGAAGGGTGGGTGAAGCGCAAAATGGCAGAGCGAATGGCAAGATAACAGACTTACTTTTCCACAGAGTACAAAATGGCTGAGCGAGTGTCAAGATAAAAAATACATTTTCCACAGTCCCTCCTGTTGACAGGACCAAAGCAGAAAGTCTTGAGGCATTGTTCCAATCGTTGGTACGTGTGGCTAGTGTGACTAGTTGGAAGACTGTCTTATTTTCTACTGTACTTTTATTCTTTTCAAACGTTTCCTGAGGAATAATGCAGAGCCTCAGTGGTTATACCTGTAAACAGAAAAAGTAACCGTTGGTGCCTGTCTTCAAGTAATTTGAGAGGTTACTAGCACTTCTGTTACATAGGCACTCTCAATATGAAGAAAACAAAGTGATGAAGACGGTAAAGTTGTCTCGTTGTCACAACTTGTAGACTGAGGGGTTGGGGCGTTGATGTTTCCAGACGTTCTTAGTTGATGTATGCTTGGGGTCTGCTTACACACACACTTCCTTTCTCTGCTGTGTGGAGCACGTGCAACCCTTCAGGATGAGCTAGAGATACCATTCTCACTTGGTAGTTTCTATGGAACACATGTAGTTTCTGTGTAGCTACTAGCCCCTTGCGCAACCCCTCAATCACGTGAGATGAATGCCAGTCCATTGTCAGAACCAAAAAGCATAGGTACTTTAAAGCGCAGGAGGCATTTGGCAATCGTTTGTACATTGCAGTTCTTGGATCGGTATGCCTCAGTCCGTGTACTGCACATTCACACAGTAACCAACACGTACTTGTAGTTTGAGTAGGGGGCATGCTGAGGAAGTCCATTTAATGTGGGGGAAGAGAAGTGGCCTGGGGCAGTGGAAGTACCCTTTCCAATTTAAACTTTGTACCAACATTTAGGAAAACAGTCTGATCATTCCATCACCTCCTCCTCCAAGTGATGAACAAAAAAAAAGTCAGGCCATGGGAGCAAGCATTATCGTTGGTAAACATATCTTTCCGTTTGTGCCTATCCATATTCCTTTTTTGTTTGCATACATCCTCCCCCGTTCCCTTCTTCCCTTTCTTCCACCCAGCCCTTTCAATAATATACTTAGGGTCATAGTACATATCATCATCTTTTATCTTTATATCATGATATCATGTGTAATAGAAGCAACCTGAATCATTGTGTACTCACAACCATGATACATAGTCCTCGGAGGAGGTGGGTGCAGCACATTCTACAATTGAAACTTTGGTAGCAACAGGCCTTGCAATAGTTGTGCTATTAATGGTGCATGCCGTATTTGTTGGCTTAAAAAGAAATCCATTATCTTCAAAAGCAAAAGAAGGATTAAAACATTGTTCTATAGCTTGTCCCAACAGCAAATACAGTTGAAAATCTCTGTCATAGTAACACCTCTGGGAATCAAAATACTTGTAGTTGTCAAACTGTGCCAATCCTTTATACCTTGTATTTCCAATTGCAAAACACCTTTAAAGACTGCACCTGTATATTGAAATCTATACTCACTGTATCCCAAAACAGTATAATATGAAGCACAGTTATTCGATGCACACTGTCCTTCTGTATTTACATATACTCATTCTAATTACTAAACCTCAATACTTAAATGTATTGCTACTATATATTATCCATCCTTTGTGGTCCCAGGTGAATGCACTGCATTTAGAATGCATTTTAGCACATTCCACCTTACAATGTAATTTGTTACAATAATATTCTCTTCAACTCTAAAGAATCTAGAAATAAAAACATTATTTCTTTTAGATAGATATATAAAATAGTACTTTGAACAGGGATGCCAGAAAATCCCACAGATGTATGAAATTTACCTGAGAGGGGAGACCTAGGAATGGGATTATGAATTAGAGGTACAAGTAGCACCAGTATGCACCAGGAACTCATGTCCCCCCCACCCCCAGAGGTACAGTAACATAGGGGCCAGCTTTATTAACTGGTATCATGAACCTTCTTCTGCCCTTTCTAGACAGCCCTATGGAGGGTATTCAAAGGTATTATAATCAAATGTCAGTAGTCATCATTGTAAAAGCTTCTGTCTGTTTGTATACTTCTAGTGCGGAAATCTTTGCTACCATATTTTGATTCTTAGATTCTCTCATAGAATCCAAGGCCGAGCAAATACGCCTTGGTAAAAGCTGTTTTGTCAATACATAGAGCTTGGTGTTTTCAATAAAAAGTCAAAATGTAATACATAGCCTTCATCTAATCTGTCCTCGTCCTAGCTAAATCTACCTCCCTCTGTTCGACTTAATCTGTTCTGCTCTTTCATCAAAATCTGCCCTCTCCTCTTCTGCATCTGTTCTCTACTCTGCTTCCTTCATTTCTACATCGAAGTCTTAGTCTGAGAACTGTGATTGCACCACTTCTGCTTGTACTCCTTGTGAACGAATTACCCCTTCCTCTCGCCATCGTTGTTTTGTCCTGTAAATTAGTGCATTCATCCTTTCAATTACCCTTCCTGTAAGCAGTAGGCACACTCATTTTGGCCTAATCCTCCACTACGTTGCTGCGCCGGATCCAGTGAAGGTTGACCAGCCCCTGTTCGATTGTCCTCCTCCTCTTCTGCATATTTCCCATTAATTTCTGTCACCCCTACAAAAACCTGTTGCAAGTAACACTATCAGGATTTTCTTTGTTCAATTTTAAATAACTTTCATAATAAGAATAAGTCTAATGAGAACAACCCTGTGCAACATGGTCTGTAAAGGACAATCTAATGGTACTTTCTCATGTTATCTGTTTTTATAGTGCTTAGCATCTAGGCGCTATAATACTGTCTGGGGTCAGAACTCTAGCCCAGAGGGTTGTAGAGACATCTGGTTTTCACTGTCCCAATTTTATGTGTAATATAATTCTCTTGGGTATAATAAAGTGCTTTTCTTTTATAAAAAGTAAAGCACTGACTGGACATTGAGTTCATCAGCTGGCGGTACAGTGTGCGCTGTATTCTGAATGTCTAACTGCACCTCACCTCTTTGAGTAAGCCTTGGACTGCCCCACCTTGCTATCCTGAGTGTCAAAACGAGTAGGAAACACTCCAGTTGATGCAATTGGAGCATAGTGACCCCTGAGTGCCCTGGTCCCCAGAAAGCTTGTTCGAACAGGCTGTGAACGTGGGGCAGAATGCACCTTCACTGAAACAAAGGGACCAACTGAATGGGCTAGCATTTGCACACATCCCTGTTAGAGCACAATGTTTTGCGCATCCTGGGCAAGGGGTGCATCAGGCTGTTGACTAGCTGGACCTTGTGGTGGTTGACTTGGTAATAGCATTGTCATCTGGGCAGGAATAGTAATAATTTAAAACTCTCCTATCACAAATATATTAGTAAAACAAAGCATACTGTAGGAGTGCACTGTCATTACAGATAGCATATTCTCCATTGAAATGGCCACTAAAGGTTTCCCACTAACATGTAGTTTTACTGATAAAGATACACAGTGCACAATGTTTGGAAATCGGCATTCAGCAATACCACCTAAAAGTTGCACATCACCAAGCAAATCATTCTAATTTGTTCTGATCCTATAAAAATATATATATATTTTCTCTCAACACAAATTAAAAAGAGTGTGTCTTCAGAATTCGTGAAGCATATTTCAAATGTTTGAAACGTTCAATTATCAGCTATTTCAGTGCGGTTTTGGAGAAAAAGAAAGAAACCTGGCATCTGACAGCCTTTCATTTCACATGTTTTGCAGTGCAATCATAACGCAGTTCACTTTACAAAATCCTTTAATTTCAGACACAGAAAACAAACTGACTTTTGACCTCTGTTTCTGAAAGCTGAGCAAATGTTGCAAGATAACAATATTTAAAAGCATTGTTATTTTTTATTCAGTTTGCTGAGTAAGCAGAACACCCGTTGTCACCTCGCTATGGTAATCCCTAAAATAGCTCGTCCATATTAAATCTTATTCGACGTTGTGAGTGGACTTTTTTCTTTTTTTTCTTTTCAAGCCCTGCTAAAGTGGTGCATGTTCTTCCCATTTTCGAAAGCTTTCCCATTTATCTACCTTCTTTTTCCTTCAAAAAACGTAAATACTGTATTTTTGTTTAAATCTAAGGAGTCGTCCAGCAGCCACTCAAATCTTCATTGTCCTTTGTATATTTTATACCCCCCAAAAAAACCTATTCCAAAGATTCACCCCAAAATTCACCTACATCCTCCAATTTGAGGTGGGGAGTGGAGCAATTTGTCCAAAAATGGACTTCCAAAAACAACATAACAATGAGAAATGCATTTCCTTAGTTTACTCATTGTCCCCCAAAATTGGAGACCCTCAATAAATGAGAAAACTATTAATCCCAGTCTCCAATCTCCCTCAAAATGACAAGTGTCTCCGATTCAATCAATTGCACAAGCATGCATTTAGAGCAACCTCACCAAGTGAATGTGGGGGCGTCCGTCTCTCCGCACTTTGGACAAATGTGTCAATCTGCAATCAACCCGGTGCGGGACCAGAGAGAGATGGGGTTGGAGCTGTAGGGTTGGGACGCAAGTCTGGACCGGGAGGTTGTTGTCAGTTAGCATCGGGGAGTTGTTGTCTGTCAGCGGGAAGTAGAGGGGGAGGTACGTGATATGGTGGTGGCGGGGGGGTGTAGGAGTAATTCGTCCTCATGGGGGTCTGACTGTGCTAAGGGGGTATATCCCATAGGATACTGGCCAGAGGCATTTAGCCGGTGTTCTCTATCTAGACAGGCAATATTTGAAGCCACTTTTTCTTGTTGTAATGCCGCCAATTTTTTTTGTTTCTCCGATTTCCATGCTGCCTTCTGGGATCGGGCCTGAGCTCTCCTCTCCCTTTCTATAATTTCCTTGTTCCATAACCCCAAGGAATCAAACATGGATTGTCTAGATCTGAGCCTATGCGATTGGGCTTCTACTGCCTCTATTTTCTGAGGGTCAAAAGAGCCATATTTTGGCCAGGTATTATCCCTATCCTTTGACGTGTATTTGTTCCATAATGTGCTGTACATTATGGGAGAAATACCGTACTTTATGTATATTTCTTTATTTGGGGTACCCTCCGGGGGAGCCCGCTGACTTTCTTCCAATACCTTTGATCGAGATGTGCAGCAACAACATCATCGTTCAAATTTAATAAATACGGGTATGTTTTTCTATGTTGTTATCTTAACAAAACGTCTCTACAAGTCTCTAAAGCCAGACAAAAAGTCCACATTACCCGTTTCACTTTTTGCAAAGAGTGAGCAAAAGCCCAAAAACCCAAACTAAACAAACAAAAGGTATCGCCAACCGGCGATCCTACCAGAATCCTTGGTCTCGTTCTCCAGGTGGTCTCTTTACTGCAAAGCTCGTCCAGGTCTATCGGGGGCCCCAGTCAGGACCGGTGCCACTTGCGGGGGTCTCCTCAGATGCAGTGAAGGTCAGGTGGTGGCTACGAAGACAAGGGTCTCTTTGCGTTGGTATACCCCACCATCGTCCATTCAAACTTCGTTGGGACCCCTCGACTGGGCAGCCGCGTCACTGATGGGGTCCCACGTTGGGCGCCAATTGTTGATTTGGGGGTCTCCTTGGAAGACTACCCAAAGGTGCAGGGTCCACCCTTCGTCCACGGGTCGGGGATACAAACTGAGACCAACACTGGAGCGCCGAGAGAAGGATATTTATTACAATCTCATGAGATGGAGAGAGAGCATCGGCAACAGACACCCGCAGCTTGTCTGAGGAGGCAATCTGCCAAGCACTTTGGTTCCACGTCTTATATACCCTTCATCCCCACCCCCTGCGTGTACAATAAAGCAAGAACACCATAATTATACAAAGGGAGACGTGTACAGTAAAACAATAAACACCATAATTATACAAGCAGAGGTCAATCTGATAAGTTAGCAGATGGTCACTGTTAGGCCCCTGCACGGCATAGGTGAAAACCCATAATTACAAAACAAGCAGAGGTCAATCTGATAAGGTAGCAGATGGTCACTGTTGGGTCCCTGTAGGGCATAGGTGAAACCCATAATTACAAAAAAAACAGAGGTCAATCCGATAAGCTTGCAGATGGAAGCTGTCAAGCCCTGCAGGGCGAATGGCAGGGTGAGGACAGTAAGCACGGGCGAACAGTCCTGTTCAACTGGGGTTAGCAAGAGTTCAGTCAGATTGTGGCAAACAAGGGCACGGACAGTCCTGCTCGACTGGTTTAGCCCGACTTCAGGCAGGTGGCGGTAGGTCAGGTCATAATCGGGGCAGCGCAGAGGTGAATCAAGAAGGGAAGCCACAGAGCATTTGTGATACAGAGAGGTCAGTGGGGAAGGGTGGGTGAAGCGCAAAATGGCGGAGCGAATTGCAAATTCACAGACATACTTTTCCACAGAGTACAAAATGGCTGAGCGAGTGTCCAGATAAAACATACATTTTCCACACATCTCTGGATAGTGGGAGAAACAGGATTGGTATCAGTGAAGTGGTCATCCTGTAAAGAAGTAGACTTCTTGTAGTCTAACAAAATACTTTATTAAGAGATCTTTTACCTCAATATTAACAGACATTAAATACATTATGGTTATTCTATTTCTTTTTGATAAATACAAACAATATGATAATAAAAACAATTAGAATGCATTACCGTATACTAAAATGAAACACTGGGTCTTTGATAACACAACACAAATATTATATTTTTCTGATAATTGATTAAACACCATCACCTTTCAGGATGGCTGCCATTTAAAGTAACGGCACTGGGCGTGTCAAAAAAGCAAGCACACGTGTGGTCTGTAGAGGTGCCGGGTTATCTAAGATATATAGATATGGAACATCACCAGCAGAAGGTCACATCAACCCTATTTCGTGAGGGAGGAGCCATCAACAGAGGGTTTTTTTTCCCAATTCAGTGTAATGGGAACTGAGGAACACTGAAACTAGTCAATATGTATTTATTATTTTAAACAAAACTCAACACTTCCTTTCGGGCCTTTGTAGCAGACAGGCCCACACATTTTCCCTGTACATTCTCTCCTCTGTATTCCTCGTAAAAATTCTTATCCTTCCCAGCCCACCCTCCACACTTGCAGAAAAGATATGAAAGTTAGAAGAGTACTTGGAGTAGTGAAAATACCTACATGTAATCAAACGACTCTTGAAAATCCAGTGTTCAAGTTGCCTTTTCACTCAGCTCTGTATTTCTATAGGACATGCAGCATATAGTTTATCTTCTCTTTAATCTCAAGCTATGTTGTATTCTGCACCTGCGAGCTAGACGGCATGCAGCACTGCACACAGACATGGTGTATGTAGGGCAAGTCTGTCTGTACATGTCCTGGCTGTTTGGAGACAGCCAAGATGCTAGTTGCTCTTCTGATTCCAGTAAACTAGATTAAGGTATGCATGGTTAGCCCTTTTTTCAACAACTTATTCTTCAAACCATGAGGCCTGTAAAGTGTTTCAAGTTGAAAATTTGCATCGCCTGATGCCACCAAGAAAAGACCAATCTAAAACTTAGCATAGCTAAAGGTCAGGAAATAAGTAACAATTCATCTGGGTTAATAAATATGCGCACCGCTATAAAAACTGAATGACTGCATTTAGTCACACAAATTGGACCTGTTGGGTATTACTGAAACGAGGTGGTCAGTGGACTGGAGTCCATTAACGGAGGTCCTAATCTGGAAAGGACAATTGTTTTTCACAAGATCCTCAAGCATTCCTCGCTCCCCACCATCAATTTGATGGTACGAATGTTTTAATATTATCTTCACAAGTCACTAAAACGCTAACATTTTGGCATTACTTTTCTTCATTGACCTCTAAAAAGATTGTTTTGCATGGCTTCATGGGTTTTTAAATGAGATATTCTTTATTAGTTCATTTTAAAGATTGGGGAATTTTAATTCTGCACAAAATTTACTTGAAGTTTGAGTAAACTAGCAGATAAAAAATACGTACTTTTTAGGGGGCTTCTTTAGAGTGTGGCGGCCAGGGTAGTCGACAAAAACGTGGTAGAGTACCCTGATGTCCATACTGAAGATGCGTTCGCTCTAGAGGCAGGAACAAGTCGTCTGTCGGTTCAGGACGTTAGTTTACGTACCCAGTCTCAGACTATCCTCTCTATTTAGAGCGGCGGTCTAACTTTTTTCCCCCCTTCTGTTCGGAATGCTCAGAAAATCCTAATGGTCCCAAACAGAAAAAATACAAAACTAACTCTGTCCCTAGGAGAAAACACCTGCTTTAGATGCGTGTTTCGCTAAAACAAAAAAGTTTACTGAATGGCTGCCTTATGCCTTCTGAGCCACCAAAGGCAAAAAGATCTCTGCCAAAATCTCTGTACATTCTGGATTTCATTTTTACTATACTAGAAAGGGTGCTAGTGGATTCTCTCCTGCCTTACTATGGATGGGCTTTTCACATTTTGGACTGCGACAACTCACAGGGACAAAGCACTCACCCTAAATGTCTAAACCACTAGCCTGTGAAAAACACTAAATAATGAGGAATTTGCAACAAGCATCACCTTACTTTGCAAGATGCTAATAATCCAGTCTATGCCTCAGTAACCACACATCTCCTCTGAAAGACACTGGGTGACCATGTCCCTTTCAGTAAGGTCAAAACTAAACCTAAATACCAACAATATAGATGCGTTTCAGGTGGATTAAAAAAATGCTTGTGTTTGCTTGAGAATAACTGGAAAAAATTGCTATAATGAGATCAGCAATCAATTCCGTAAAACTGAGTTTTGAAATTAGAGCTTCGTGACATGCAACTAACTCTAGCATAGTTCTATTCCTCAGCCCTAGGAGTCAAAATCAGAAATGAAAAAAAATAATTGATACCAGTCCTGTGTTTCACATAGTCAGAAGGCACAGCAAGGTAACCAGGATAACTGTGAGAGATGGAGTGTCCCATTGCTTTCTGGTGGGTGGAGGCAGACGGTTGGGGCAGAAGGCATCGGCATGACATAAAAGCTTTTTTTAGCCAACGGAGAAGCTAAAAAGCATGCATATTGAGGAAGTTCTGAAAAGGAGCCTATGAAATAATTCACTACATTAGCACCACCGTAGCTTGGGGTACTGAGCCTCTGCGAGGTATCTGAATGTTCAATTAGTTGCTTAGATTCTCTCCTCCCACCCCTTTCCCTTCCGGTATTCTGAAGCGGCTTGAAAAGTAGCACACTAATAACCTCCAATAAATTAATTTATAAAGCAAATCTACATCAATATAAAGACATTGGATGCCCTGCAAAAACACTGGAGGCATACTGGGCAGGTTTATGCCACAAGTGAAATTGTGTCTGATGAAAAAATATCCCATCATAAACAATGTCACACCAGAACTAGTACAAGCTCTTATTATGTCTCGTATGGATAAAATGGCATCACCGTTCCTGGTCTACTCAGGGATACGTCACAATCCATGCGCTAAAGAAAAAATACAATAGGAATTGCGGCCACCAGGCTTCTCGATTCTAGACCTACCACCGCCTTTCAAATGTAAAGGCCTGCCCAAACATCTCTCATTGTTCCTGCCAACCTCCAACACACCACCAGAAGGAACCCCGTAGGCGACAAATACACTATGAAGTTTCACAGGAAGCGCGGAGGTGAAGCACTGCCACAGAAACAGGTTTCCAGTGAATGGTTGGCAGATGGCCCAAAGCTTCACCTCCACCAGGAAGTTGTCAGGCTAAACGGCATTCTTTTCATGAGCATAAACGGATTCTTATCTCTGCGAGGGTGGAGAGAGGAATGCTAGCAACGCAAGTCAGGCCAAGAAAGCATTACTGTGCTGTATTTACAAAGGCCCTTGACAAAAGCAGCCAGCAGCGCTTGTTTCGCTTTGGCATGGCAACCGGAGGCGGAAGCTGGCTTCAGCTCACAAAAGGAAATTGCATCAAGCAAGAAGAAGTCAGAAAGGAAAGACCCCATTTGCAATGGTAACATCTAGGCAACAAGGTCAAAGGTAAACCATGACGAGATAGGACAGGAAAAATGCTTACATCTCGACTGAGCTTCCCAGCATACTGGAAGAGAACTCCCTCTGTCTCAAGGAGACTGGTTACTAATTTTCTGAAAATAAATCTTTGCTTTGGGTGTTCGTCTTCGGAACAGTGTTGACAGGTCTGCCATGACGCCGTCCAACTGTGTACCGACTGCCACTCTTGGGAGTTGTGCACATGAAACTGAGAAGGTCCTGTCTAGTGTGCTCTGTACAAGTATTACCATTTGTAGGCAACTGGGCATTGGAAAATGGTCAATGGTGTTGTTTGGCTACAGTATCCGTACTGTGTACTCTCCAATTCATCACAAACAAATTACATTAGAAAGGTGATGGATTTGTGTAGTAATGACGGTCTGTAATGTACTGACAGCAGTGTGTGATGAATTTTGGGTTGAGTTGTATGTTATCCGGAGTCAGCTACTCTCTATACCTAGACCTACTACAGTTATGTGGATATGTATTTATGCACGCATGAGTCACGAGTATGCTTCCAAACAGCTTCCCTAAACCACTGGTTCTCTGCCATTTTAGGTCGAGCCTGGGCAGCGCATGCACTGCTCTGAAAGGTATTCTGTATTCAGGTATAGACTTGAAACTCCGCCCACTCTCCACCCATATTTTTCATTGGCTTGTGTCATTGTCCACTGTAAACTATGGGTTTTCATTGGTCAATAGGCGTAGTTGTCCCTCCTTAGTACCCAACTTGTCTCATTTTGCAACTTCCCATGAGGACACACCCCTGTTAAGTGTGTTGTTACTCCCTAGGCTTTAATTACAGCCTCCGAGCACTATTTTCTCAAATATATGCTCTCTCCTGACACTTTAAAATAAATCTTTATAGCACAAGGCACAAAACGCATTTGCAATCCAATAGGTCTCGTATTTGCAAAAGCATAAGCAAATGGCATTGTAGATGACAATGCTTTTTATTTATCAGTTTTAAAAAACACATAAATAAAAGGCATTGTCATTTACAATGCCAATAGCTCAAACTCTCGTAAATGTGAGACCCATTGCATTGCAAATGCTTGTTTCTTAAGCGTTTTGCATTGAATAAAGGATACCTTGATATAGGTGAAGTGGAATAGAAAAAATGACAAAGCAGCATATGACAGGTGGAGGGGACCGAACGAAGAAGCCTAATGGAGGATATAGTCAGTATTCCTTAAAATGCTAGTATATCACAAGCGCGCATCGTAGGGCTGATCACAACAAATAATTAAAATTCAGCTTATATTCTAATGTAACCTAGTCATTAGAAAAAGCGGGGCTGAGGTGCGAAGCACAAAAGAAACACAGGAGGGAAGCCAGTGACATGTTTGCTCCTTGATCCAACTTATTTTCCCCAACTAGTGTGGCAAAGACAAACAATTGTGAGCACACAGGAGAGAGAATTTGTGGCAAAGAATAAGAAGTCTGACTGTTGATTCACTTGTTTTGGGCTGACAGTTACCTTTGGAGGGATAAAGTATAAAACAAGATGGTAGATAACGATACTTTAGAACAAAGAAGCATAGAACACGGCCAACAAGTTCTATATAGCTATGCAATTTCACACAGAATTAGATAAAAATGCAAATTCCAACAGCCTTCACCCCAAAGAAACTGGCAAAATTGAGAAGAATTTGATGCATGATGGAGAGTAAGAAAGTTAGGAAAGGAGGAAGATCTCTCTAGGTGAGCCCTACATGCATGCAGGGATGCCCGAGTGGAGCATATGTCACTCTGACCCAATGGGCCCATAATGTTAAAGTGGTCATCTGTGTGGCCAGGCTGAGGCGATGTCTCACTGATCTCCATCTGGTGATCAGGTTGTACATGGGGATCATGAAGGAAACCGGGTTGAGCAGATCCACCCCTTTGGAGCTGGTGGTGGTCTCTGTGCCTAGAGCAGGGAGACCAAAGGGCAGCAAGGAATTCTGTTGAGGAACTGTGAATATGCTGATGGTTCTGCCAGAAACTAGAGTGGCTTTGTGACCAATTTTGAAGATGGACACCTGGTATTGCCTAAATCTGGCTTTCACTGCTGTGGACACCCACTAATGATCCTAAGAAGAAATAGTGAGAATGAACCTAAACACTAAAGTCCCCTCAATATCACCCCCACAAAGAGATTATATAGAGCCGAATAGATATGGGGATACGGCTTGCAGAGGCTCTAACTGATGCACCCCAAACTCTAGATGGACGCCCAAGTTAAAGGAGTGTTACCACCGACAGATGATGGATAGCAACCATACTTGCAGTACCACCAGATGAACCCTCGTAGGCGACTAATACACACTGAAGTTTAAGACGAAGTGTGGAGGTGAAGCACTGCCATAGATGCAGGTTTCCATGTGAACGGTTGGCAGAAGGCCCAGAGCTTAACCTTCACCAGGAAGTTGTCACGCTACACTGCATCATTTTAGGAGCGTAAACTGATTCTCATCTCTTTGAGGGTGGAGAGAGGAATGCAGGCAATGCAAGTCAGGCCAAGAAGGCATTACTTTGCTGTATTTACAAGGCTCCTTGACGGAAGCAGCCAGCAGCGCTTGTTCGCTTTGGCATGGCAGCTGGAGGCGGAAGCTGGCTTCAGCTCAGAGAGGAAATTGCATCAAGGAAGGGGAAGTCAGAAAGGAAAGACCCTATCAGCAATTGTCACATCCATTCAACAAGGTCAAAGGTAAACAGTGCTGAAGGCGCTCCTCTATTGAACTTACTCCTTATCCACCTACAACCGGAACCAGACTGCTTAATAATCAGAAGGGTTCGGAGGCCCACCCTGCTTCATTTTACCTGAAGACTGAAGTATCACTATCATGGACCTCTTTGCTGTTTACATTCTCGCCTCAATGTTCAAAGATGGCAGCAAATTTGGGCAAGTTCTCAACAAATAAATGTGAATAAAATAGGAGCAACTGCTTTCATGTCTTTATATTCTCGTACTAAAATTTAAATGGGTGTCCAAGAACCCCCGATAAAAAACTGTCTCTCAATTGCAGAGATTAAGAATGAGAAAAGGGAAAACACCAATGAGTAGGAGATACAGGGCTTGGGGGAAGGATACAAATGAGCACTTGACGAAACCTGGAGACTTTTCAATGGTGGCCCGGAGGGAAGCAAGTAGAAGCTAGCTTGATCATGTTTGTGTGAAGGGCTGGATCTCAGAGAGTGAAGAAGAACAAATGATGCAGCAAGCAGTCCAGCATTCAGCTGTGTCCATAAACTAGCAAGAAATGCTGAGGATATAGGAGCAGTCCCCAAAGAACATAATCCATACTATAAGAGGATTATACTCTTCATTATAAAAAAAATTTCGCTAAATAGCCCATAAGAAAAGGTTATCTTAACAAAAGTAATAAAAAGATAACAGGTCAGAAGGCAAGATCAAGTGAAAATGGACATGTTCTTTACATCTTATATTAGTAAGGGAAAAGAAATAATGGTATCATCACCATCGACACATCAGCTAAAAATCATGGATATTGTCGGGTTGGTGATGGAGTGACAGATTAGGTGCTAAACAACAAATAAATAGGAAGAAAGAGGGTCATCTTCTTAAAAAAAACAGGTGTTAAAGCTTAAAAAGCTGATTTTTTTTGTGTCTTTTAAAGTTCAATCTTTAATTGTTTCAGTTTAGGTCACAGTGTCAACACACTATTAACAGGTTTAACACCATCCATTATTCTTATGGGAGCATCCACCATCTTGGCCATTGCTAAACATGGTAAAGTCTGCAAACCAGGTTCCTCATATGTCTGGTAGGTAAGACCTAAAAGAGCGGGAGGAGCTCCTCTGACCATTTAAGGTCATATTGAACTTTTTCAGTGATAGAGAAAGCCTTACTCTTTAGGGAGAGAATGTAAAGTAGGTCTCCACATTTACCATTTGCTAAGAGCAGGTGGTAAATGTATGCGTTGAGCTGAACAGAATTGGGAGTTCCGTGTAGATTTCTGCCTGATAAAAGCAATTTGACAGTTAATTCCTTTCCCATGAGATTTCATTTCTAATGCGAGGAAATATACGTGGAGATACTAACTGGAATAATTAATTCCAGGTACCTGGTGTCTCCACACACATTTTCCCTAAACTAGTAATTAGGCCCCAAGTGTAGCGGGCAAGAACATTTTCCTTCACTACTAGCATATGTTTTAAGTATGATGGAAGTACCAGGGAGCGATCTTTAGCTCACTGGGTTTCTCTGTGCTTGCTTTATATTTACAGGATTTGCCCTGTTCATTTTGAAAGTAAGCATGCTACACTCTCAAACTGTTCATGCTCCATAGTACTGGATGTCCTCAGGCCAACAATGGCAAGTATGTGGATGGGTTTGTGTTTAAGGCCTTGATTCTGAATTGTCAGCTAGGAGAAGGTGCTGGGAAGACAGTGCCTCAGAGTGAACTACAGTTTTAGGGCTCTCTTATTCAAATAGTTGCCACGGGTCCTTCCTCCTCACCCGGCGCTTTATTCAAGCTAACAGCTGAGCGGGGTAAGGTGTAGATGCTTGCATAGTCTACTGTATGAAAGGTCCAGGATTCCACATAAGCACGATATGGTAACAAAAAGACGGACATGATTCCAGAAAGACCACAACTAAGGTGAGAAATTAATGTCAGTGTGAATATGAGAGATGACACCAAGTCACCATACTCCTTAAGACATTCTAAGAAAAAACATTAATCATTAGAGAATCACAGCAGGTCTCAAATTAACAGTATTATTCTTCCATGCAGCTATAGGGCACACCCGAAAGAAGTCATTAGTGATTTTGCTCACCAGGTCACTACACAGTGATTATTACCTTAAGTCCTAGGGTGGGTGAATCTACTCAGAAAACATTAAGTTCAGTGACTAACATGACTTGGTTATTGGTAGTTCATCTGGATGCCACGTAGTGTGTTTTAAAGGAAGGAGTCAATGGGTGAAATATGTCCATTATGAGCAGAGTATTAAGATTTGCTTAAAAATGTACCCCTTTTATGTTATGCAAAAACAACAGTTGATAGACAGAATGCAGAACAATGTCATACATTCACCCCAGTACAGAGATCTGGGCCTAAATCCATCATTTTTTTGCTCGCCATGCCGTTCCAGTTTGAACCCAGCTATATGCAAATCAGTCTTGACCCTGTGCCTCATGGGAACAGTCCAGCCCAAACTGCCAAGCCAGGTCCTCCCTGGACTGGAAATAAGCATCCTAGGACCAGTTTCGGGGTTTCACCCCTCTTCAGCCAGGATAGCTTGATACCAGTGGCATGGAGAGCACGGGACCCACGTCTGGGCATACTCGTCCCGCTGGGGGTGACCAATGCAAAAACAACAATTGATGGACAGAATGCAGAACAATGTCATACATTCGCCCCAGTACAGAGATCTGAGCCTACATCCATCGTTTTTTTGCTCACCATGCCGTTCCAGTTTGAACCCAGCTATATGCTTGTTTCCGGTCCAGGGAGGACCTGGCTTGGCAGTTCGGGCTGGACTGTTCCCATGAGGCACAGGGTCAAGACTGATTTGCATATGGCCAGGTCTAAACTGGGGTGGCATGGTGAGCAAAAGAATGATGGATTTAACCCAGATCTCTTGACTGGGGGTGAATGTTTTGATTTTTTCTGCATTCCGTCCATCAATTGTGTGTCTTTTGCTTTCTCGCCCTGAGTGCGCCAGGTATGCTCAGACGTGGGTCCTGGGCTCACTGTGGCACTGGAATCAAGCTATCCTGGCTGAAGCGGGGTGAAACCCCGAAACCGGTCCTAGGATGCTTGTTTCCGGTCCAGGGAGGACCTGGCTTGGCAGTTCGGGCTGGACTGTTCCCATGAGGCACAGGGTCAAGACTGATTTGCATATGGCCAGGTCTAAACTGGGTTTGCATGGTGAGCAAAAGAATGATGGATTTAACCCAGATCTTTTGACTGAGGGTGAATGTTTTGATTTGTTCTGCATTCCGCCCATCAATTGTGTGTCTTTTCCTTTTATGTTATGGTCAAAAAGGTTCAAAGTACTTCACAGCTTAAAACATAATGTCCTTGTAGGCACAGAAGGGGAGGCCATAGTGCATGTCCGATCTATGCAGAAGTATCGGATAATATTTACTGATCTTACCAATGAATTTTACTCCAAGGATGTTTATGGAGAGAAGGGAAAAAAATAAAGCTAGGATTCCACAAATATTTTATTCACACTGATTGTGAGGACCATGTCTGTGTTTATAATTAATAAGTGAAGCGCGATAGCGGTTTAATTCTTAATGTATTTATTCAGTGTTAGATAAATATAGCTTATGGAACAGTCATGCCCAATGTACTGTGTTTGCAATAGTCATTAAAGTAGGCTTGTGTTTACGCTGAGGGCTTCACCCTGCAGGATAATTGCAGCGATGAAGTGGAGGCACTTTGAGGGAATGTTGAAAATAATAACTTAGGAGCATGCATGATGCTGTGAATGATAACCGCCTTATTTTAAAGCTCGACAGCGCCCCAGGGAATTTTCTGCAATGGCGAAACCCAGCATTCAGGTAGAATTTATTTCTATTGCGATCCAGCCTACTAGTCCGAGCATACAGTATAGGTTACAAGGCACATTGTGGCTTAGAAAAAACAGAGATGGGTTTGGAGCCTGCCAATTGCTTACCATTTGTTTTGTATTGTCACTCTTATTTGCCTACGTCTTACTCGTGTCCCATATTGTTAATCATATGTTTGTTGCTCCAATGGAAACAGTCGCTTTGATTGGCTGCCATCTCGGTTTCTACTGCTTGCTTTTTAAGAGTTACTTTTTTCTTATGTGTTAAGCACCCCATGAGCATGCATGTTTTGAACCATATTCTTTATGTATGTCTCCCCCGAGCACGCCATGTTGCTCTCGTCTGCCTGTCTGCTTTTCCTCCACCCGTCCCTCTTATGCTTGCCCTTGTGCTTCTCCCCATTGCTCCCCCCAAACTGTGCCATCTGTGTTGCTTTCCCTATATCCATGTGTGGCTTCTGTGTACCTCCCACCATCCTTATGTTGCTTTCATGTCCTTTCCATCTCTCCCCACTGCATTTGCATCCCCTCTTGTGTTTCTTCTGTGATTCCTCTAGCTCCCGAGTTGAATCTGCTCCATCCGCCCGCTTTACAAAAAAAAAAAGAAAAAAAAAAAAAGGATTGTCCGTTTTCTTTTTAGTTACCGATCCAGTTCAGATCGGTATAGAGAAAAGAAAGTGCCTGCGTCATTCTGAAGGGGCATGTATGTGTGGTGTGCGCATACACAAAATGGTGCGGTCAGCTGTGTCAAAACCTTTTATGTAAAACGTTAGCAATGCTGCACAGCATTCAAGATGGCAAACGCAACAGGTTGAAAAAGAGACACCTATTGGCTCTGCCATTGCTCGTTTATCTGAAGAAGGTGTTATGATTGAGAATCCTCATCCTGCTGTCATTTTAGATGTATTGAAGAGCATGCTTGTTTGTTGTACATTTGGTGACTAGTTTAACCCTGCTGCTCCACTTGAAGACTGTTTCACACTATTACTAGAAGTTTATGTTGCTATTCATGGCATCATGACATAGTGTGCGATTTATTTTTCAAGGTAATCTAAGCTGTTTTTTTTACCTCATATCTTTAATGTGCCCACCATTCTCCGACCCTTTAGATACATTTTTCACTAATGTCCTACATCTAGCTTCTGCTTAGCAATTGTGCGCCTTTTGCCAAAGGCAGCAGTGAGGTATTTTTATGGCGATAGACAACTTATTTGTTTCTCCCTAATTAGAAGAATATAGAATTATTACTTTTCTTCTGACCTGTTCGGATTGAATTCCAAGAATAAACAAAAATACGTTTCTGCTGGTTTTTATTAACATTTACTGTCATTTTGGAATTTGGTCTATGAGCTTTACATATTTTCTTGTTTGTCCTTGCTACAATTTTCATTATTACATTTCCACTATTTAAGAGGCAAAAGAATGACGTTACAACTAATCATCTTTTTCGTCCTGAAGTTCTTCAAATGTCAGTTACGCTGCTCCAGGAGACTAGGACTCTGTTTTGCGCATTGCTGTTTACTCGTGGTTCTGTTGATAGGCCCTTGCGCCCTTATGTCCATACACCAAGACGCTGACGCAGACGTTGTTGCAGCTGGTGGGGACTGGACGCGGAAACACGGTAACGCCGAAGAAACGCTGAAACGTGGAATGACCGCGGAATTTACACAGGAGCAGAAGTATGCCGAATTTGAGCCGCATTGGTGTACGGGGGAAATATCCTTAATCAATAAGGTTAAGGGCATCGTGTAAAAGAAAACACTTAATCAGCCTCAGTGGAGGAGAATCGTCAGCACAGGAAGGGCACGGGCAGGAGTACTCAGCTGGAAGCACAACAGAGGTAAGTGTGAAACCTTGTGGATCGTTTGGACTTGTTTCAACTATATGATCTGGACTTGATACGGTGGGTCAGTTATAGGTGGGGTAACTGAATTTGAATCCTGAGAGGTTGCCTCATTGCGCAAAGGCACTAGTCATGGCACCCAGGAAGAACTTACAGATTAAATAATTTGCTGGATATTGGGGAAAAGATCTTTGCAAAAATAAGATTAGGAAAACTAAAAGATTGGGTGGAGCAGGGTGGATTCAAGGAAGGACATTCCACCATAGATCACTGTTTCGCCCTTTGGGCATTGGCCCGGAAGTCGATAGAGCAAAAGGGGAAGATGTACTGTTGTTCTGTCGACTTTTGGGCAGCCTTTGATTCAGTAAATCGCAAATGCTTATGGGAGTCCTTGATAAAGTATGGTATACCGGAGGGTATATTGGCTATTTTTAAGGAACTACATAGAGGAAATTGGTCTCAGGTAATTAGGGACACGCAAGGGTCACTGACTCGGAAAATAGCCGTAGGGAATGGGCTTAGACAGGGGTGCGTTTTGGCCCCTCTGCTCTTTGCCATATTCCTAGCCGACCTACCCGCAGTACTAGAAGTGGAAAGAAGTGCAAGTCCAGAATAGTGGTAATAAAGTGTCATGCCTTCTGTATGCAGATGATCTAGTGAAACTTGATCAAACAGAGCTAGGGCTCCAAAGGAAATTAAACGCTTTTAGAGAATACTGCGAGGCAAAGTTTTTAGTTGTAAATATGGAAAAACCAAAGATTTTATGTTTTGGGAAAAGAGATAAGAAATTTAGTTGGTTTTTAGGACAAAAGAAATTGGAGATTGTAAAGGAATACAGATACTTGGGATTCTGGTTCGATAGTGCTCTAAAGTGGAATACCCACCTAGAAGCCCAAAAAGCAAAAGCCTTTTCATTGATCTGTGGTCTGAAAAAAATTAATAGAGAATATGCAGACATGTCCCATAGACATATGTTAAAGGCATATGTGCAAGTTCTCAACAAATAAATGTGAATACAATAGTAGTGACTGCTTCCCCCACAAGTACTGTATGGTGCAGAAGTTCTTTACCTAAGTGGTAAATGCGGGTGGGACCGAGAAGAAGAGATGATTTTAAAAATGTTATTGTAACTACTGAGCTCCACAATGATCCAGGCTATTAGAATGGCGATAGGAACAATAGCATGGAGCATACAGATCCAAATGTCCTTGATAAGATTTTGGAAACGCCAGGATCCAGGAGGAGTGCAGAAGGTCTCACAATGGAGTAGAGAGGAGATTCGATTTAGTAGCCTAAAATGGGCAAAGGAAGCTAGAAAGAAACTCCTGACTATAGGCGAGAGTTTAAAGGTGAGGCTATCACAGCATTCAATGGAAGTAGAATTTACTAAGAGTACTCTCAGGCTCCAAGGACAGCAACAGTCAAGGAAGTTGGATCTGGAATGCCCGAGTATGAAAAAATCAGTTCAATGTATAAGAAATTCACGGGTAAATGAAGCTTGGCATCCATACTTGGACACTTTGCCTAACCATGGGCTAAGGGGTGAAATCCTAAGAGTAAGAATTGGTATCAACCCTTGGCTGATGGAGGAAAAAATAAAAGTAGAAATGATACAGCCAGGTGGAATCTGCAAATGTGGGTTAGGAACTGGAAATGATATTTTGCACATATTGGTTGACTGCATCTCGGTTTTAGCCTTGCGGAAATTGTTTTCATGTCCAATTTTTTTAAAATACGAAATAAAGTCACGAGCTCAAGCAGTAGCCTTACTCACAGAAATGCCAAATCTTGACATTGCCATTGCTCTGGGAAATTATATGAAAGCCATAAAAAGTTTCGTAAGGGAGAAACTGAAGGGGTGTTAGTGAGTTTAATCTTGTTTTTAGTCTTCTTTTTCCCTCTTATAATTTTTTTTAATAATTTATAAATTTTAAAGGATTGAACTGATCTGTGATTGTATGTTGGTGTCATTGTGGATAGGATGCGGGTGCCGTATCTTTTTATAAAGTGTTATTATTGGTAATGTAATTGTTAAAGAATTTATACTGTTATTAAATATTCTGGGCTCTCATTGTGTTTAAAGACTATGGTCTAAATAAACAGAGCTTATTCATTCATTCATAATGGACAAATTCAGTATGTAAACACAGGAGTCTTCTATTTCACTTCAAACCTTCCGCATTAGTCAGAATGTCTGTGCGCTCTAATAATTCTACTACTAAATGAAAAAAAGAGAATGCACAGTCACCAGATAGGCAAAATTCCAAACTCTAGGGCCTTGTGTTGAAAAAACCAATAAAAAGCTTCAAAGCTTAAATGACAAATCGCCATGCATGAGCAAGAGTGACAGCAGTGGAGGAGCGTGTGACTGGCTTATACGAACTATGAATAAGACTTCTTCTCCAGACAGAGGTAACCTACCTTAAAACCATGAAGAGGAGCTCAAAACAGAATAGCCTACCAGGGAATATAGAAAGAAATTATCTTATTTTTTTTTCCAGTCATTTATACACAACGTTTTGAACAGGCCAGAGACAACCTCGTTAACTGTTCAAAAGTTCATAGAATAGATTTAAGGTTGTATCACAAATTTTAAAATTTGGAGGGGACATTCAATTATTTTTAGAACACATTGACCGTCGTTTGGTTGTCATAGCAGCAAAATACTTGAAGCAGATTTCCTGGTCTGGCAACAAGGTCTCTTCAAGATGTAGCTAAAGTTACTGCAGAAAGACAAAAAAGTCCCTTGAGATGCATTCTGCTCTCAGTTTGTGGAAGCAAGATTTGGCTGATTAAATCATGTCTTTTTAAAGTGACTTATAGGAACACAATAGTTGCTTATCATGATCCGTCTAAATTACAAACATTTTTGAAAGATTTTAAGGGGGAAGATATGGAAGATTCTAGATCCCCTAATTGGACCCGTTCCTACAATGGGCATAGGCATGCAAAGAACACTAGCGTCCGTTGCAGATGTTTGTAGGACTTGGCATTATCTCACCAAGACCACAGTGCTTCACCTCAGGGCTTATATTTAATTAGCACATTTATTGAGTTGTAGTCTTGATTCCATGCGTGAAAGAAGTTGGATTAAATTGCAAGATAAATGGTTTGATATTAAAAAAAAAACAAATTGTCCAGAGTTGACTGCTTGCACTTGAGGACAGTTGCCTGACCTTCAGAACACATGCTTCCCATCCAAGTTAACCCCGTCAACCCTTGGAATTGGCACAGACTGCAGCGGGCTGCGTCCTCACTTGAATTAAGCGGAGAAATCTGCCTTGGGACTGAATCGCCACGCAGTCAGCGTCTGATGAGACTTCTCGGTGTTCAAGTGCATTTTGGGACTAAATTGTCTTGTATATAAATGCACAGAAGGATTCTACTGAGGTCACACTGCCATTTAAATGCTGACCACACATGGTGCATGCCCGTGTGGGTTGCCCACTGTACACAGACGGAGCGGTGCATGATCCATTTGTAAGCTCCTGCTGGTTTGGAAAAGATGTTATGTCGATGATGGCTGTAAATGAACAGTCAGGAGAGCAAAAACGAAATAGTTACTTACCTGTAGCAGTAGTTTTGCAGCTTTAAGAATCTTCTGGATTAACAGAAGCCTGTGCCTCTTGCTTAATACCGACACCTCAGCGAGGCGTGACGCTCAGTGTTGTGGCAGCCCACAGTTACCTTCTGGCAGAATTTGCTGTGTTAAGTGCTGAGTTCAAGAATTTAACAATATTGGCAGTATTTTCTTCGACTACTGTTCTTGCTCTCTTTTTATATTCCTCATGCAGATTTTGCACGATCTCGATCTTATCCCATTACTGGAGGGCGTATAGGTTTTGCAACACACCACTGCTGACCTTTCAATCTCCCACCTCACCATGCCTACTCACTTACTCTCCTTGTCAGAACAGGGCCCAGTTGCAGAAGGTGCATTTGTCCTCATACATCCTTTTGCAATTATCAGGCAATGTGTTGCCACATAGGGCTTGATGTAAAGTGGGTCTTGGGTAGTGTATGTATTTCTTTTCTACCCTTGACGTGATTACCTGTGCTGCAAGTCGCCCGGCGCCCAGGACATATTGTTTGGGTTAAGGGCAACATGTTTTTGTGTTTACTTTGTCCGAAGGACAACTAGACTCAGCCCTCTGAAGCACAAACACTTTGATTGCTGGTTTAAAGTTCCAATCTCTTAAAGAATTGTCTGTCACTAAAGCAAGATTCATTTTTATCTGTGTAAATAGTTCAAGCTTGCATACATGATTCAGTAATCCAAAGCCTTTACTGTTAAGGACAGCACCATGGAAATGCAGTGAGCTGTGGGCTCAACATGCATTACTGACATGTTCCAGTACAAAACGTACACTTTTTGTAAAACGTAGCAATTTGCGGGTACTTCTAATGCTCACAGAATTTTTCCTTATATCCATGCAAAAGCCTGAATGCAAGGTTGGTTATTTTTTTGTTCTCTAAATAAAATGTACATTTAAAAAATTGCTCAGAATCTCAAAAAAAGGAGAGTGGTTCAACTCACCAAACAGACAGGACACCAAAATGACACTAGGTCTAAAATACACTCCCTTTGGGATACGTCAATTGCATACCACAATAATTCCACACCACATACAACATCAAACCATCACCGAGTCAAATATCCAATATGAAAAAATGTTTATTTAGTTGGTTGCATCTAAATGCCCCTATCGGCATTTAGATGACCGATCGGCATAAGGCATGTGCAGACCTACTTTTTGAGATGAAAATTATGGGTGGTAGTGGTTGATTCGGCTATATGGCAGCTTCAAGGAAAGGGGTTGCATTTATTTAGCAAAAATCTACATGATGGCAATGAGGCACTGTAAATTGGAAGCATAGAGATGTAAGAACCATGAGGATACACACCCCTGGCTGGGGGCGAGTAGTAGAAACACTGGTCTATCACGGTTCATTCGATGCTAACTGAAGAGATGTGCCTTCCAATCTTTCCTGAACTGTGGAAGTGTTCGGGCAAAGCTATCACATGGAGGGATGTTGTTCCATATTGTTGGTTCACAGATAGAAAATGCTCATTTATGAGTTTTTTGTGTGCTGTATCAACCCACTGAGATGGTCAATTTTTCTGCAAGGTGGGGTGAGCGGAAGTATGATTGAATTTCTTGAGATGCTTGAAAAGACAGGCTGAAGGATGGAGAATGTGCTTCCTTAGTGGAAGTCAAATCTGATATCCTGTGAGCAGCAGACTTGGTTACATCCAACAAAGCTTGTATAGACGTTGTGAAATGAAAGAGTTGCATCATGCCATCTTTTATCTGTAGTGGAATTATAGGTCGGATTCAAAGATGAAGCTAAAAGATTTTGCATTTGGGTTGAATTGAGGTTGAGAATCCATCTAGTTTGAGATTATTGAGCTATTTTTTTACTTAAACTTGCTTGCTGGCGCTGCTGATGAAAATTCATTCTGCTTGGATATAGTTTAACTTCAGATAAACACTCAACATCTTTTTTTTGATTGATAAACAATTTACAAGATGGGGTGTTTTCTTGAGAATACGTTGAAATTCAGCTGAATACCATTAGCATTCTAGAGAATCTTGATTTCCATGTTCCGCGAAAGGGACTATGAAGGACTCTCATTCATATTAGGAAGAGGACTCGAAAAAGCTTGTTCACATCATGAAGAAGACTCAAATAGGATTGAGCCTTGAGGAATCATACAGATCTCCAGTAACTGAAGAGTTCATCTTGTCACTGCGATTCATTGGAAGATGAGGACTTCTCGTCTTTGGTCACAAAGGCTGCCGAGAGACTCAGAAGGACAAGGAGAAATAGGCACATATTCCATGATAATGAGGACATTGTCATTAACCTGGACAGAGACAGCCTTTGGTTTGAAGCCAGGTTCAACTGTGGCACGCTAACACCACTCCACATATCTCTGCAGAGTGAGATTCTTGATATTCCAATTTTATTGAAATACCTAATCACTCTACCACAAGTACGGTATGCTTTAATGTGAGATTTCAATGGAACAAAGTCACAGCACTGCTCCATAGAACTTGCAGATCTCTTGTAATCCAGGAGATCACCTGCATTTGAAGTTGTGTCTTTCCGTCATTGATCATGGGATACAGCTCCTGTGGACTTTCGACTTTTAGAACTCAGTGAATCAATCAATCATAGCATTTGTAAAGTGCACTACATACCCGTGAGGGTCTCTAGGCGCAAGGGGGGGTGGATGAGGGGGGGGGGGGGGGGGGGGGGGGGAGATTGCTGCTACTGTTCGAAGAGCCAGGTCTTGAGGAGTCTCCTGAAGGTTAGGAGGTCTTCGGTCTGCCGTACTTGGATGGGGAGGGTGTTCCACGTCTTGATGGCGAGGTGGGAGAATGATCTGCCGCCGGCGGTCATTCTTCGGATGCGGGGGACAGTGGCTAGGGCGCTTTCTGCAGAGCGGAGCTGGCGGGAGGGGGTGTAGAGGCTGAGTCGGCTGTTGAGGTATGGAGGTGCGGTGTAGTGGAGTGCCTTGTGTGTGTGGGTGAGGAGCTTGAAGGTTATCCTCTAGTTGATGGGGAGCCAGTGCAGGTCTCTCAGGTGGGGTGTGATGTGGCTGCGGCGAGGGATGTCGAGGATGAGGCGCCCGGAAGTGTTCTGGATGCGTTGGAGCCGTTTCAGGAGTTTGTCCGGGGCTCCTGCCGTAGTCCAGTCTACTGCTTATGAGGACCTGGGTGACCGTCCTTCTAGTTTCGGTGGGGATTCCCCTGAAGATCCTGCGAAGCATGCGGAGGGTGTTGAAGCAGGAGGAGGAGGAGACGGCGTTGACCTGCTTCGTCATGGAGAGGGTGGAATCGAGGATAACCCCTAGGTTGCGAGCGTGGTCGGTGGGTGTTGGGGGTGCTCCTAGTGCAGTCGGCCACCAGGAGTCGTCCCAGGCTGAGGGGATGGAGCCGAGGATGAGGACCTCCGTCTTGTCAGAGTTCAGCTTCAGTCGGCTGTTTCTCATCCAGTCGGTGACGGCCTTCATTCCTTCGTGGAGGTTGGTTTTGGAGGTGTGGGGGTCATTGGTGAGTGTGAGGATCAGCTGGGTGTCATCAGCGTAGGAGATGATGTTGAGGTCGTGCCGTCGGGCGACGTGGGCGAGCAGTGCCATGTAGACGTTGAACAACGTTGGGCTGAGGGATGAGCCTTGGGGTACGCCGCAGATGATCTCGGTGGCTTCGGAGCGGAAGGGGGGGGTAAGCGGACGCTCTGAGTTCTGCCGGAGAGGAAGGAGGTGGTCCAGTCCAGGGCCTTCTCTTGGATTCCGGCATCGTGGAGGCGTGCTCTTAGTGTGCGGTGGCAGACCATGTCGAAGGCGGATGACAGGTCCAGGAGGATGAGGGCCGCAGTTTCTCCATTGTTGAGCAGGGTCCTGATGGTGACGGTGATGAGGGCAGTTTCGGTGCTGTGGTTGCTGCGGAACCCGGACTGGGACGGGTTCAGGATGTGGTGGTCTTCGAGGAAGCTGGTCAGTTGTTTGTTGACGGCCTTTTCGATGACCTTCGCCGGGAATGGGAGCAGGGAGATGGGTTGGAAGTTCTTGAGGTCCTTGGGGTCCGCCTTGGGTTTCTTGAGTAAGGCGTTGATCTCTGCGTGCTTCCAGCTCTCCGGGAAGGTCACTGTCTCGAAGGAGATGTTGATGGTTTTCCGGAGGTGGGGTGGGGTGCGATGGTGGTGCTGGCTTTGTTGAAGATGTGGTGTGGGCAGGGGTCTTCCGGGGATCCGGAGTGGACGGTGTTCATGATCTTGATGGTGTTATCGTTGTTGATGTTGGTCCAGGCGAGCAGGTGGTTGGTGCGGGTGGTGGTCGTGGGAGCGGGGGTATCGGCGGTTGCCGGAGTGGTGACGATGTCAAAGCGGTTGTGGATGTCTGCGATCTTGCGATGGAAGAAGGTGGCCAGCAAGTCGCACAGGTCTTGTGACGGTGGGATGTCGTTGGTGTTGGAGAGTTCCTTCACAATGCTGAAGAGCTCTTTGCTCTTGTGGGTGTGGTTGTCTAGGCGGTCTTTGAAGGCGGTCCTTTTGGCGGATCTGATGAGGTGGTGGTGTTGGCGAGTGGCGTTCCTGTGGGCTGTGTAGCTTTCCGGTGTTTGTTCGCTGGTCCACTTTTTTTCTAGTTTTCTGCAGGTTCGCTTGGAGGCCTGGAGGTCTTTGGTGAACCAGCTGGCTCTCTTGCTGGTGTGGGTGTTGAGGGGTTTCTTGAGCAGGGCGAGGGTGTTGGCGCAGTCGTTGATCCATTGTCTGAGGCTGCGGCATCGGTCGGGTCTGCGGGTGGGCTCTAGGCGAGGACGGTGGTTAGCTGGGCCTCGGTGACCTTGTTCCGGCTGCGGCGAGGCATCGTCTGGGTGCGGTGGTGTGTGGTAGGTTTCCGGAAGATGAAGTGGATGCAGTGGTGGTCAGTCCAGTGGAGTTCGGTGGTGCGATTGAAGATGATGTGGGAGCTTGCTGAGAAGATGGCGTCAAGCGTGTGGCCGGCGGTGTGGGTGGGTGTTGTGATGAGTTGTCCGAGGTTGTCGATCAGGGTGGAGGAGTTGGGGTCGTTGTTCTCGAGGTGGAGGTTCAGGTCCCCGAGAAGGATGTAGTCCGTGGAGGTGAGGGCGTGTGTGCTGATGAAGTCGGCGATGGAGTCGCTGAACTGCGGTCGGGTTCCGGGGGGTCTGTAGACGAGGGTCCCTCTGAGGGTGGTGTTGGGGTCGGTGTGGATCTGGAAGTGCAGGTGTTCGGCGGTGCTCAGGGTGTCGTCGGTGTCTGTCGAGATTTTGAGAATGAAAGACAACAGTAACTAAATACCTGTTTTATTCAGATGCCTCTTCACATTTATTGGTACTACAAAACACTTGTAGCAGATGGGTAAGAGCTTATGTTTCAGCATTAATGTGGAATCCAGCTTCAGCAGTTGTTCATAGCTCTGGGGTTATGGTGAACTTCTGGCTTTGTAACCTTGACAAACGCAAGTTTGGGCAATTCTAGTACCGTGGATCTACACCTCTAAAAAGATCTGCAACACATCGCTTCAAAATTGTGTGGTAATTGGAGACAGGTATTCAGTGCAATTGGTAATTAGGGGTATTTACGGGGCATTACTGGAAAAAAAAGCTTCCCTTATGGAGGCAAATATCCTCAGCTAAATGCATCAGCCGTCCCATTTTAGTGCTTTTGATTTTCGCCCTGAAATTGTCCTCATCTTTGCTTTGGAAGTGTCCGGGTTGCCCCTAATTTAATGGATCAATCGCAGTCTACCATTCGGTGGCAATAATCCAATCTGACAACAGCAATATGTCCCTTCCTGGTCTGTGAAGGTGTGTTTCGAAGCAGTTAACCAGTTTCTTCTAGCTTTAGGTTGCCGCCAGGGTTATCTGTTTGGATTGCAGCGTATAATGTGGTGACCAGGTGCGAGTCAAGTGAAGAGCCAGGAGTAGGCACAAGGCCTTGCAGGGTTTAGGTTCTAAATGGAAGGAGGGGTATCCTGATCTTCACATCGCTCCATGCTGGAGATAAGTAAACCTATGTGCTACAGTGGTTGTAGTTTACGTTTTCATTGTTTCCACTGACACTGTAGATTAAACATAGTGACAGAGAATACCAATCTAAAACCATGCACTTCACAAATGTCTCCTTGAAGACTCATAAAGAGCAACATTTGTAGGGGCTGCGAGACCTTTTCTTTTTGCTACATAATCATTTACGGTCATTGAGGCGTTGGGCCTCTCCTAAAATCATAATTTTTCGCAAACCTGCAGTAGCATTAACATAAAGTTGCATCTCCTGCCTTCCCTTACTCTGCAGGCTTGCCAAATTTACAGATTCTAGGAGGAGAGGTTCAACACCGCAATGACCACAATTAAATAATTAATTAAACAGAGGGGTCTCCGAGCCCCGACTGGGTTTTCTCCTGGGGTTGGTGCCAACACTTCAAGGAGACTTAGGCGATATGCAGTCGAGCCTGGCTGTGGCGAGACATGTTCTGTCGGTCACCGTTAATTCACTAGTCGTCACGTCCAATTCTGAGGTATATTTGGTCACATGCGCCAAAATGAGAGGAGTGATATTTCCCGCCATCCCCCCATGGTTCCTACAGATGCGATTGTGCCGGCTGCGTGGGTGCCCCAGAAGCACCCCTGGATGGTAAGTGTTGTTCAGTCTCTCCACCAGTTCAATCTTCGACCTTTCTCTGGGGAGTCGCACTAAGTAAAGTCCTGTGTCCTGGCGCATTCGCAATCAAAAAACGTAAATGTGAAATAAAACGTGGACGGGAATTTCTTCTCAATCTAAACCAACGTGGTAAGATGCCACCTGCCATGACCAGTGGCCTCTGAGCAACACAAACGTATGCCAACGCACCACATGTCTCACGAGGGACCGGACAAACTGCCCACAGCAGGGAAGGGGGTATACTTCTGCCCACCAGTAACACCTGACTCGGAGAGACCAAAACAACATTTTTAAGTGGCGAAACAAAATGTTTTCCCCAGTCTGCGACAAATGCCCGAGAGATATTTGCGTGTGCGGTTGGTTGCAACACATATGAAAATAAATTAAGTAGGCAAATGGAGTCGCATGCATGCTGTACCAAGGCGATCATACACATGCAAACATCTGCCTGATTAAGCAAACTTTTGCAGGTATTTGCATATCCTGTTGAGCCTCCGCCAATGGCGAAAAACTTGGGTAGCATTTGCATATTTGTTTGAGGGGCATTAATAACAGCCGCGAGAGTCTCTGCGATGGCAGTCGCTGCTGGTTACCAGCCAGCGTCACCATCCAGAAAGCAAGTGACTGCCACATGATGAGCACGCGCCCTGTGTTGATGACAACAGGGCGGTGGTACCTGGTCGAGAAACAAGTGATGGCACCTCTACGTGTCCTCCTTCCCATAAGCATATGCTGCAGCTTGGCATCAGCGTCGAGCTTTTTATACGTAGTGCCACTCGTCCCGTTGTACCGTCTGTGCGCAGACTAGACAACCTGGTTGCTTCTAGAAGAACGTGGGCGCGCGTGTGAGCGAGAGGCCAATGGTGTGTGCTGAGAAAACGATCCTCATAGTTTCTATTGTCCACCTGGCGGCCAGACTGTGCATTTGCACCCTGAATTCCCGTGCTTTGTCCCCAACCCTATATCATCTTCCGCGGCACTACAATGTCCAGCATCAGAGGCGAAACTAGAGACGCATTTCGGGGGGGGAGGGGGGGGGGGGGGGGGGGGAGTGGCGCCAATTCTTACAGCAGAGTGGAGATGAAGGGGTGAAAACACAACAAAGCCCCGTCAACATGTAAATGGTCTTTTAAAGACCTGTGAAGTGCTCGGGTGCGGCTGCCATAAGCTCACAAACGGTCTGTGGGTCAGCCCGGGAAGCTGTCTCAGCCCGGTCTGACACAAACGACGGGGGAAAGGGGGGGGGGGGGGGGCGGGGGGGCGTGTCGTGTCGATGTGAGTTCTGAAGCCCTTAAAGTCCTACGGGCGTTGCGCGCATGTCCAGCACCACAATGCCTACCAACAGGCTGCACCTTCTACAAGTCCCAACGCAGAGCTGAAGAAATAGATTTTAGTAGCATCATTAATAGTGGCATTTTTTAGGGCCAGGCACATAAATAAAACACGATTCATTCATGAACTTACAGTTACTGATTCACAGTCGTATAGCAGAAACTGGCGTTAGGGTGCCACACACAGTACTTTTTAATAGTCCGGGTAGGTGTCTCACCTAATGAATTTCCGTTGATATTATCCAACACACTTTTCCAGCTATACCGGTGGCTTGCACTTTAACACATAGTTGCCAACCTTTGAAAACAAATTCCCGGCACATTTTGCAGCACTGGGCTGCTGTAGATAGAAAGTTCTTGTTTGCGTACCTGTGTGTAAAAAAGAGGAACAGTTTCTGTAAAAATATTACCCGGACAGTCTCCAACTTGCTGGGTTGTTCACGCAAAAACGGGACAGTTGGCATATGCTTAAACGGCATCTAGCCATGTGGTGGACATCACAAATACCACCCATGGGAATACGGATGAAGGAACTGCTAAAATGTGGCGAGGCAGAAATAATAAGTTAACTGCATGGAATCCATACTGGGGGTACTGACTGGGAGACAATGTTGACAATAGCAAAGAATAAAGATGGCTATTTACCCCTCACCCCCGGATAACCGTGGAGTAACTGCAATATCTGGATGCTTGAGATGAAGTGTGCCACCTTTAATAGCCTAACATCTTTGCTACTAGGGGTGAGAGAAGAATTCTGCTCCCCTGGCAGAGTTCACGGCGTTTTGAGTTCCGCAAAACTCGAAGTGATGCAGAGCAGAGATTTTTTTCCCTGTGGAGCTCGCCAACGTTAAGTTGGAGCGCACGAAAAATCGTACGCTAGACCTCCTCCCTGCGAGATCTCTCAACACGGGCGGTCACAGCCGCTTGCAATGAGAAATCTCTGCTGCTCTTGTTGAAGCTGCCACTCGAGTAGAAGATCTACTCAAGCAGCAGAAAGACGTAGCACTCTCTGGCTTGAAGCACATTGCAGCTCACGGTGATTTTACAATGCGGAACAGACACCTGGTGCTAAAAATCAGTGTGAGCTTGCCGCCTTACCACTCTCCGCCTCTAACGGGACTCCGCGAAGCACAGCAGAGTTTTTTCGGCACTTCGTGGAGTTCCACGGAGCAGAACTCAGCGAACACCGTCCAGGCCTACTTGCTGCCAATGACCAGCTGAGCCACTATGGTAGTACTCACAATCCAACTCTTAGTTATGTAGGAGTGACCCAGGAATAAAGATGGAGCTTAAAATTCACTTTCCATCATCACTGATTGATGGTGTTAATCTGTATAATAATGCCTAGACTGGCTGTTGTTCTAGTTTTTCTTCTCTTTTCAGTACTGGTTCCGCTTTATTACATATCGTACCAGCACATTATACTGTATGGAATGAATATCTGTATGAGGAATATCTAAGTTATTCATTAAAACTTGGAGACATTTAAAAGATGGATTGTACTTGAGGTATACTTTACGAAGGATATTCCTTTGTGGTGAACAATTCAAGGGAATTAATCAGTGTTCTAATTTCACAGTGACATGGTGCTACCCCTTTGGGGAAGTTACCAACATTAATTAACTGTGCCAGTTGATAAAGAGTTAAACAATTACACGCATACCCAAACACACAAATTAACAGCATTACCCATATCCAGATGTAAACATACAGCTACTACAGTCTGTGTGTTAGTGAAACAACCAGTAAGTGGTCAGGTGGGCAATGCACCCATCACTTTGTAAATTGATACACCGGCTTATAAGGACCCCTTAACACCACATCATGAAAACTCTTCCAAGTGAAGTTACCAAACAATATGTTTCTATACAATGTACAAAAATATAAACTATATATGTCCGCTAGGCTTTGTGTCTTTTCACCTATTAAATGAAATGGACAAGACCGACATTTTTGCTAAATGAGCTGGCATGCACCAATACTGCTTTTGTATCTGGAAACCTCAACCACTATGCAAACTTATGATAAAATTATATTAGGCACTCAGGAGACCACATAATGCTATTTTCTACCTCTACAGTGGACATGTTACATTGAGAGCGAGGCAGAAAAGTAATTGTGCCACAGCCAAAGAAAGACAATACTTAGCTAGATACTGACATAATGAATTGTGAGGGTGAATTAAAAAAAATACATAATGGGTTACGTGTGTAATATTATCCTGTAATACATGAAAGCTTGCAACTGATGTATACAATCCTGTCTTTAGTTTCCTTATTACAATGGAATTGTGGCGTATCTAGCCATCTGTAGTAAAAAAAAATAATAGCAGCTCAATTGTAATAAGATATTACAGTGGAGTTCTGATGGCACAATGCCTGCTCGCTGCAGCCTGCTGCCAGTAGCCTTGGCGAAAGGTTTGTTAAGAATTCCATGAACTTATTAAAGGAAGTCTGCCTTCTGCTTCAGCCCCACAGGGTCATAGAACTCCTTGGTAACTTGCAATATCCTTATAAATGTACAACAGGGAGTCCTTTATACCATAAATATTGCCATCTCAGGGTTCTGCAGACATGTACAAGTGACTCAGTCTTGTGGTTTATGATGCCACCAGAAGCCATCAATGCAATATTGTACTATAGTGCTTAGTTATCCATTTTTTGGTACTAGTATAACTTGACCCCTGGGACAGAGCTGCGCCAAATTTGGAAATTACTTGTCATGGATAAATACGGTCTAGCATGCTAATTTTTGTGCAGATCACTGTCGGGGGGGAAAAAAGTTGAGGTTAGTGAAAAAAAGCGCTCTCACACTTTAGATCCCATAGGAAATTTTGCATGCGCCTACAGCCAAAACTGTAGAATACATTTTAAGAGAACTTGACATTATAATAGAACTTTTCTCTGGAAGTGTTCTTTTGTTGATTTGGTCTAAATCTGTTCAGTGTTCTTCGAGATATTAGTGTTCAAAAAAGGTGCCTGTGGGCTTGAAAGGATTAACACTTTTGTATATCTGTGCTGCCGTTTAAAACCACCAGTAGTAATTATCGACTCAATCACATTTTGATTGTTTGACAAATAAGAGGGGCTTAAGAAGGTGTCTAAAACTCCCCCTAACAACCCCCCCACACACATACACATCTTAAGAACCGTTAAGAAAATCCGATTTGCTATTTTTGCACAGGAGAAAAAAATCCACAATTAATGGGGTAGGATCTTCAGAGGTGTCCAATTCCAGGGGAGTGCTCATGGATACTCGTCAGAGTGGAACACTCGAGAGTCTCATGCCAGGAATAAACGAAGAACTGACATGCGATTTCAGAAATGAAAACGTGATCCTGTGAGCAGACATTTTAGATTTTAGAAGTGCTTTCAATTTTTTTTTTACCTGGAGTGACGCATCAAACATCTATATTTTCCCTTGCAATTAGGCAACCAAAGGTTCAGAAATAACATAGGGCAGGACTTGTCTGCTGAATAAGAAAGTAAATGGAAATAAGAAATAAAGAAAAGTAAATGGCAAATGCTTCTTCATATTGCTTCCTGTGACATAATGGAATGGATTAAAAGCCGGATCATCTCAAATCTGCTACTATCTGGCATTTGGTGAAGTGACATCACTGGTAAAAATAAAAAGTTACACCAATAGGTTAACTGGGGCAGACCCTCCATGGTGTCTTATGTGGATACAGCTTTGCTTAGTTTCGATTCCAGATTCTGTTCGATGATGTCCCTTGTTATCTGTTCAGGGTGTACGTTCCCTGTTTCAGATTGCACACTGGCAACTTCTTGAAGGCAAGTAACTACATTTTGCAGAATACCAGCTAAGTGCAATACGGAAATTTAACTAGAAGCTCGCCACTGCCCTGCCTTTGTGATAGTACTGATCCTGCACACACTTCTGTCCTGCCATGTGACAGTACTGCTATTGCAGACACCACTGCCCGGGTAAGTGATAGTACTGACACTGCACTCACCATTGCCATGCTATATGACAGTATGACACTGCACACACTACTGTCCTGCTATACGATGTCATAGTAGCGATATTACACACACCACTTCACTGCTATGAGGTCGTACTGTACAGATACTGCACAAATCACTCCCTTGCTATGTGATAGTACCAGTATTGCGCTTACCAATGCCCCGCTACGTCATAGTTCTGATAATACACACACTACACATTGAACTGTCTCTAGAGAAGGACAGAATGCCGAGCACTAGCGAATTCACTTGCCTCTTAAGGTTAGAGGCTTACGACACATTAGGAGGGTGGTGTGGCGGAGCTATGCTGGTGCCACTCCTGGGTTATGCCTAGTCTTTAGAGAATCAGCAGAGGCCAGCAGTGGCCTACTGAGGGTATATGTACCTCCCCTGGCTTGCAGAGAACAGGCATGCACAGACCCTAGTCCACAGCAGCCATCATGTATGTGCTAGTCCTGACCTGCAGCAAACATGCAAGTTCAATCCATGGTCTACAGACAGAGGGTATGTGCTACCTCTGGTCTGCAGAGAAGGGCATAGGTTACTCCTGGTCCGCACAGGATAGCAAATTGCTACCCATAGTCTGCAGAGAATGTCATACACTATCCTGGATTAACAGAAAACATGCATGTGGTGTCTTTAGTCTGCAGCGACAGAGCATGTACCAATTCTGGTCTACATAAGTTAATATGTGCCAGTCCTGAATTTCGGAGAACAGGCATGTGTCATCCCGATTAGTAGAAAATATGTGTTTTCAATGGACAGGATAGAAGCGACATGTGCCATCCATGGTCTGCAAAGTATTGGCATGTGCTACAGCTGGTCTGCAGAGAAAATGCATGTATTATCCCTAGTCTGCAGGAAACAAATACACCTGTGCTACCACTGGCCAGCAGAACAAGCACTGGCGAAGCCAAAAGGTCTTGTGCAATGACGCAGCCAGTGCTGGACTGGTCATATCACTTTTTTCGACTTTCAGGCATGTTGCATGGCAGCTGTATATAGTGCTGTACAACATGGTTGGAAAAACCATTGACAAAGCCAATAGCTCTCTTTTAGGATCAAAAACAGATATTGGAATTTTCTCTGACATTCGTTTAAATGTGTTAGATAGAGTGAGGATACACATTCTAAGTGTAGTTAGTATTAAGGGTGTGTTTGAGGATTTCCCACGGAATTATGAGGTCCATTCTACCACAACCTGCAATAGAACTATGCTAGGGAATATGAGATGTGCAACTCAACTTCACCTGCGTGCCGCCCAAGAAAGGCAACACAGCAACCACCTCAGATGCTGTGCAATGTGCTGGTGACTGGTGTGAGCAACCCGAACGCCACTAGGAAAGTCAAGACACCTGCTTGCCACAGTTCCCAACAACTTTAGGGGTGTGCTCTGAACACCAATGCCTTTTTCATTGGTTTGAGATGGTGGAAGTGTGCAATGAAACGTGAAGTCCTAGTCTGGGGATTTCATAATGGAGGCAAGTTAGGTTCTGCACACAAATAAAGTGTTTTTGTCGGTTAACAGCCACTTTAACTTTGTCAGAGTGCCATTAGATAAAACAGGTGTCTCCAACCTATAAAGTATGTTCAATGAAAATCATCCAGAGCTACTATTAATTATGCTCACACAGAGTATTGGGTAGCGCTAGGAGAACAGCCAAAAGGGGAACACGAGGTGGGGGCACTCTAGGTGTTTGGACGAGAATCCTCACTCACCCGAGGGTGACGTGCTTCATCATTGTGTCCCTCCACACACTGGGGCCGCAAGGTACCCAGTGTGGGCTACAACTAACTTTTCCGCAGGTAAGGAGCAGGAGTGTTTTTGAAAAAGCACGTCTCTATGTATAATCCCTCTAGGGTAAAGAAAGTGAGGGGCAGAGTGAAACAGAAAACGTGGTTTAAAACTATCTCAATCTGGACAAAACAACTTTATTACTATGTCCTAATGGATAGAGGTAAAAAGCATAGTGAGAGAGGGTTATGGATATACACCCTGTATACGGTCAACCCGTTTCTGCCATATGTGACTTAGATGTTCCAGGCATTCGTCAGGACCATAATGTAGTGTCACTCGGCTACATAAACGTGTGCAAATTATAATATCAAAATATTGAAATTATACTCAAGCCTTTATCTTGACCAACAGTGCTCAGTGGATGGTGTGAAGGGAGGTTGGAGCAAAGCAACACGGATGGTGGGAAAGAGAGGGTAGGGACAAAGCAACACAGACGCAGAGTACACAAGGTGGCGGCAAAGCAACATGGACAGCAGGCATGAAGGGTGGAGGCACAGTAAAGTAAAACACCACAAGGAGGGTGGGAAAGGAAAGCAACAATGAAGGCAAGCAACAATGCGGGGTGGAAGGGGACAAACAGCAGAGCAGGACGGGGGGGGGGCAAGATGGACTGCAAACACAAGCACGCTTATGGAGTGCTGCAGCTAAAATAAAAAAGTTGCTCAAAAAGTTTGACCGATGGAAGGGCACTGGGCATGAAAGCAGTACTTGGGCCATGCTCTTGAGGAGGAAGTGTAGCTAGCCAGCATGTGCTAACCAAAGAGAAGCAAGGAAATTAGAGTGATGATAAACACGACCAAATAAATAAAATGTCATGTGCTACCCAACGGATCAGCACTAAACCTAGTCTACAGAGAACATGCCTGTGCTATTATTCCTGGACTACAGAGAAGGAGCATGTACTTTCCCTGGAAAGCAGAATACATGCATGAATCTCTCTCTGCTTGGAAGAAAACGGACAAGTTTTGAGATATTCCTGGCATGAAAAGAAACTTGTAATGGGATACGCAATTACTCCTAGCTTGCTGAAAACATGTTTGAGTCTTTCCTGCAATGCAGAGAACGGGTCATGGTCTGCAAACATGAATTTACTGTTGCTGGTCTGAAGATAATGGGAATGTTTGACATAAGTACACAGGTTTTTCGTGTCCAGAATATAAGTTATAAGCCGCAACCAAGGATACATATAAGCAATTCAATAACTTTCCACTGGTAATGATTGCTGCAAATGGTAAAAGAGTTAGTGTTTCATCTACACCACTCAGTCTCGAGTTGAGAGACAAAATCAAAAATTCCATATTCCTTGTTGACTCACAGCCTAATCCTATACTAATGATTTGGTGTTGGGTAGTACAGAACAACCCACGTAAAACATTTTGCCTGAAGGCGCTGATCTTAGTACCAGGATCTGGAAGAGATGGAAAGCGGATATGATACTTGGAAAACAGAGTTTCAACGCTTAGCGAAAACCCAGAGCGAAGTGTATGCCAATAGATCCAGACAGTGATGTCCTAGTTCAGCTGCAAGCAACTGGCACCCTAGACGAACAATCCAAGCGGCACCCCCAATTTATTTTGACTTTTCTTTGCTAGTTAAGCCCCACTTATATGAGCACCCTAGGAAATCACCTTGTTCGCTACTATAGTTCACTATTCCTGGTTAAAGGGTAAAATGGCACAATATTTTAGACTAATCACCCGGTTGAAAAGGCAATCCATGGGAGTAGTCTTTATACTTTAAAAACCATATTAAAACTGGTGCATCTAGTCTTGATGCGGTCTGGAATAGTGAAAAATGTAACACTTGTATCATTGTGATGCTTAGTGGTAGTGCAGGAACTAACATTTGGAAGACGCATCAGAGGGGGTGGTGCCAGCCAGGATGGCCTTGTGGGAAGTAACTTAGGCCCTCAGACTTACTTTTTACAAATTAATCACTGCACGGGCAGGAGCAAAAAAAAAAAAAAAAAAAAAAAATGTAGTTCCCTGAATATAAGCAGTGGAAGGACACAGGTCATGCACTCAAAAGAATAGTAAAGAAACTATGCTCCAGGGAAGGGACAGCGCATATGAAGCAATCAAATGAAAGGGACAAGAAAGCCATCCAATTGTAAGCAATGGGCTGGCTGTAAACCCACTGTAGGTTTTGGCTACAGTCAACAAGAGGTCTTTCGCAAACAGCTAAAAGCCACCAGTACGCAAGACCTAGAAGCAACAAATATTTGAGACTCATTCCTCTTCAACAGTCCATCAACATCTGAATTTCGTGACTTTCGATGAGTGCTAGGTTTGAGGGATCCGGTGCACCCAAAGTCACCACCTATGCAAACTATTACCAATGGCGTGCAATGCACAGCTCAAGGATCAAATAATAATAGTCAATAAAAGGTGCACCATTGAACAAGGAAAACACGACCCCTTATATAAAGAGGTGAAAAATGGTGCACAAAAGAATTGTGAAATAGTAGACCACAATTAGCTAGTCATTCGGTTAAAAATCTCATATGTATTTGGAGTGATTTATTATAAGAAATTAGCCAACACTCACTCTTACCCTTTAGATCTTATTTTTGTAGTTGTAGTTACAAGGTGAAAATACAAATATAATTGCTTAAGGTTAAACATCGCCTTGGTGGGATGGAACCTGTCGTGTAGTTTGGAGTGGCTAAAAATAGGGGTGTTTAACCTCAGATATCCTAGACCTCGTTATCATGAGCATTATTTGTTTATTTATATGTATATATGTACCAAATGATTCTAGTTTTGGTATATTGTCAGCTCAGGACGGAAGTTGTTAACTGTGTATAATTTTTGCATTTTTATTGTAGAACATTCACTGGTAAAAGAAAATCCTGAAGAAGGCATTTGCCGAACGAGTTGGTGGTATTCCTTATATCACTGCCAGTGTTTTATTCGTAGTAGTTTGATTTTATTATGAATTGTAGTTTGGATTACAACATATGTGAAAAATATAATGTGTTGCTTTATTGTCTCTATCACATCGTATTGTGATCAAATCAATGGAATACAAATTGTAATGTCAAATTTATTCATGTATCAAAAAAGATTATGTTTGAACTGAATTTGTACAAATAATCAATCATTCACAGATGATAAAATTATAAAAAGATTAATATAAAAAGGAGAAAAATATATTTTTTCAAAAAAGATTACAATCAATTCACTTTGTGTGTTATATTATACACTTGTAAGTCCTGAGCTGTGCCACTATTGTGTTTTTGTAATACAGCACTTTACCCGGTGCAACCACCCTTTTTCCAATATAGAAAAATGGTGCACAACCATGGAAATCAGCCTGTACTAAATAAATATTAGATTATTCGACGTACAGTACTGACATTTATAATTGACAAGGTGTGGCCTTCTGGCGCCAATGTTTTATCTCTCACGATCACAACCACTTTAAGTCCTGTAATGAACCCACAGTGTATTTCACAGAACTCTGGTGATCATCTTTTCGCATGTTTTTCCCCCTCCAAATTGTGAAGCTATTAAAAATGCAGATAAATATGCGCTCCATTGCACATTTCAGATTCTATGCTTTACCTACCAAGCTGCGACAAAAAGCAGCCACCCCATACACGCGGCTGTGCACACCCATAAATTACAGCTGCCAGCATAGTCTTTTAATAATAGAGCCGCTGATTCTCTAAAAAAAAAAAAAAACAGGAAAAAAATCCACCAAGGGTATGCAATTTTACCAACTTATGAAATGAATTGACTGAGAGATGTGTTTTTTAAATTACATGCGTTTTATGCTGTTTTATTAGGTCAAATGCATGTTTCTGCCTTTCCAGAGAGATGTTATTTATGAGAAGAAAAGACATTGTCAGGGGCACACAGATTAGTTACAACATTGAATTGGGAGATGCAAATTTACTGCCTCAAGCATTCTGCCAATTCTTAATGCAGCATAAAACCAGATCTCAATATTGTCTGGGATAAGTGTTTAAATAAAGAGCAAACAAAAGACAAACAATTTATAATGGGGTCGTGGTTAGGCGGCAGGTCTGGTCTTTAGCAGGGATACTTTCTCTGTGCTTCTTACTCCGAATCTCAGATTTAAGAGACATCTTTTTTTTTTTTTTTTAAATGCATTTTATTTTACAGAGTTTTATATAGCGCAAACTTGACCCGCACCGGGTATCAGAGCGCTTAACACAGCACCAGTTGCATTACATGAGGACACATTCATTTTTTTTGTTTTGTTAGGCACGGGGAAATTAAGTGATTTGCCCAGAAGCACAGGATGTTCAGCGTCATTGCCGAGACTCGAACCCAGTTCCGACCACCCTAGCCTTTAGGCCAACGCCTCTCTCATCACATAGATTAAGGATCATGTGCCTAATTCTCAAACCTACCCCCGTTAGGAGTGTTCCCACCCGCTGGCATCTATGAGAGGTCCCCCCATCAGCAAAGCTCATGCATGGTCTGCCTTTGCAAGGGATCAGAGGCCGAAGAGAGTTCAGAAAGGACTTAAGCCCCACAGCTTTAATGAGTGGAGAAAAAGACACCCTCTGATGCTCTGAAAAAACCACACTCCCTATAGGCATGGATATCTGATGTATTTTTTTAAGCACAACAACATATCTAACAATAATGTGGTGCACGAGGCCAATGGCGGCGCAAGTCAGGACAGGTAGGCGACAGATAAAGCCAGTAACAGGTGTGTTCATAGGCGCTGCTGTGGGAGATAAAAACTAGGTAACCCTGAAGCCTTTACCCAGTAGTTATTTCATGCCAGGACGAAAGCAAGCAGAGGTTGTGGAGTGCACGTTTCCTCCGATAAGCACACACTCGGCCGGGGTGAGCTGCGTCCTCCAAATAAAGACCCGAGCTGCTGGAGTGCAGACTTTACTACGTGCAAAACGGAGGCGTTGACACCACTGCAAATAATACAGCTAAGCCACTGATGCCTGACACTACCCTGCACTTTCCAGGGTATCACCCCCTTCCCATGTTATTCTCTATCACACTGCTCTCCACCATCCAGAGTATCACCTGCTTGTGACTGCTCACTTGCCTTTGAGATATGCTCCCACAATACTCTCCACCTTCCGGGGTGCAGCCTCTAGGTCTCGTATGCTCCCACTACTCTACACCTTCCGGGGTGCAACTTCTAGGTATTGTATGCTCCCACACTGCTCTCCACCTTCCAAGGTGCAGCCTGTAACTTTCCTATGCTCCCACACTACTCTCTATCTTCCAGGATGCAGCCTCTAGGTCTCGTATGCTCCCACTACTCTCCACCTTGTAGGGTGCAGTCTCTAGGTATTGTATGCTCCCATACTACTCTCCAACTTCCGGGGGGGCAGCCTTTAGGTCTTGTATGCTCCCACACTATTCTCCACCTTGTAGGATGCAGCCTCTATGTCTCTTATGCTCCCACACTACTCTCCAGCATTGAGGGTGCAGCCTCTAGGTATTGTAGGCTCCCACAATACTCCCCGCCTTCCAAGATGCAGCCTGTAGGTCCAGTATGCTCACACAATACTCTCCACCTTCCAAGGTGCAGCCTCTAGGGTGCAGCCCATGGCACCTCCCTGTGTCTCATCTATTAGTGTGCTTCTAGTGCACACTACTGCATTCCGAGATGACCACCACTCACTTCATCAAATCGAGCACTCTTGTTCCAGGGAATAGCCCAAGGTTGGTTCAACTCACACAGTACTTACTCTCCACCACAGGTTACTCTCCTTCACGTCTCAAGGCGAGACAAATCTGCGTGTCCACAGCAGTAGGGAGTCTGCATTTTTTTCTCTCCTGGTAAGGGGGCCCGAAGAGCTCTTTCCAGCGACTCATGACCACATTATATGCTGTTCTGTCCTCGCACTCATGCTTATGGTGCGTTGGGTGCTGGGGTGGATGGCAGGCAGCCAGATTTACCGCATGACTAGTGATCCTTGGGCATGAAGGCAAGTCACAATGCATTCAAGTACCTATTTGTGGTTAGTCTCGTGGGCTTGAGGTGTTACAGGGACAAACTCAGAAGTCATGTGTCAGGAGGCGGGGAAGAAAGAGTAGGGTGACGGGGGATGAATAGACAGACACCCACCTTCCTCACCAAATAGAAAGCCAGGTAATGTAGGCTGGAGTAAGTGACTGCATGTACACAGCAGTATACTTAAGTGGGTGAATAATAAATATTTGAGCCACTATTCAGCCGAAGGCTGATTGCTTCACACAGTGATATAATAAATTCACTGCCATGGATCTGGGGAAGTATGTTACTTTCTTGCCGCTGAACACCAGTCTTTCACCCTCTTTTAAAAATCTCTGGGATAATCAAGTACATCCGTAGAAGACTAATTCACCCTAACTGCCTACATTATGATCCTCCTCTATTTTATACGGCTATACATTTTGTCACCGAGGACCCCTACTGTGCACGTAAAATCTCAATGCACTTACTTTCTATTCAAATGTGGTCCCATTCTTCTGGTAACTGCTAACTCGTATCTGCAAATTACAATAACCACGACAGTACGTCACTATGTTTCATGCACTCCCTATGTAAAGCAGCTGAGCATCCTTTGGGGTTATGTACACACTATGAAAAATCCTACTCGGACACAAGCAGTGACACAAACCACTTGAGCCAGGAAAATAGCAGGTGTTTAGTTTTCATTTGTAATACACTAGATTTCGACCTAAATCTGTTTTTTTGCTCTGACTCGTCAGCAGACTAACACAAGATGTAAATACTCCACTTCAAACAGGTAAACATAAAACAATTTCCAGTCTCAATATTTAGATTTCTGTACAATTTCATCAGCATTCCTGTCACGAGTCAGACATTCGAGGACCCGGATGGAGATTAGCCAAACACACCAAGAAGTCAGAACCTCCCAATAGAGCTGGCAGACTTTAACTGCGTAAGAAACCTTATAGGGTTTCCACCAGTCTCTGCTTGATTGAGCAGTCCAGGTTGTGACCCGAGAACACCTAATCCCTAGCCACCTACGCTGTGTTGGGGTCTGGATAAAAACCGATTCATGTCAAAGAAAGTACCTAAAACATAGGCATCTTTGTGGTCTTCACCTCTGGCCAAACCAAATTTCATATGAGAGAGGACACCTGAACCCCTGGCCCACGGTGCTTCGCTGTGGTCACCGGATAAATTTGGTTGCGATCTAAAAAACAGTTGGAAGTATAAACAACTATGTTGTGCTCGACTTTGGATTAATCATTGTTTGGATCTATTTAACACCTTAGGCGTAGACACATACAGCCTTTTCGTCCTCAGATGACTAAGACAGAACACCTGATTCAGAGGTACACAGGTTATGTTTCGCATTGGATCAGATTTAACCACAAAGATAACACCTAGATTAAGCTTGGCTCTGGGTACAATTTTATTTGACCCAAAGACAGCATATGATCCGTAGGTGTATATCTAATGTTCAGTTCTGAATACATCAATTCTCAGTTAAACAGAAATTTTCAGATGTATGTGTTGTATTGTCTCTGAATCTCTAGACATATTTTTCCGGTCCTTGAGAACACCTCCCCTTAGTCACCCAAGTTGATTTTGGCACTAGATAAAACTGTGTGTGTCAAAGAGAAATCCTGCGGTGTAGGTAGTTAGAGCTTTCACCTCGACAAACCAAACTTTTGAATCAGACAGAATTGAGCTGTGGATTCCTATGCTGTGAAGAATTGAGCTGTGGATTTCTATGCTGTGAAGAATTTGAGCTGTGAATTCCTATGCTGTGATCGTCTGTGAAGAAAGAAATGATCAATTGAGAGAGACCACCTGGTCTGTAGGGGACCATATGCTTTGTTGAGGTCTTGATGAACCATTAACTTGGGCCAGAAAGGGGATCTAACAGTGGCTTACCAACAGTGTGTTCAGCTGCAGTCAGCAGTCAGAGACAGTGCCTGGCCAAAAGCACATCAGTTATGTTTCTGGGTCTGGAGAAAGATTTATATTGCATCTGATTTGGGTGAAAGAGGACACCTCTATGTCACACATTGCCAACGAGACTGGCAGATAGGATTTAAGCTTTAAACATTTAGAGGCAATGACCCGCTATGAAACAGACTTACAAACACTACACAATACAACAAATAGCCGTAATCGTCATGACATGGATCAATTCAGATACCACGAGAGGGCAGAATCTCCAGACAAGACTGCAGGGCCTAGATAACACAAGACTGCGTGACCTAGATTAAGCGAGAGATCACAAAAGGGCGGAACCTACAAACAACAGTGTATGACCTCCATTACCCCATGACCTCCGAGAGGGAGGAATGTGACGCTGGGCCTAGATCAACCTAGATACCACAAGAGGACGGAATCTGAAGATGAGATGGCTGGGCCTACATATCAGAAGAGGACGGAATCTGAATACGAGACTGCTGAGCCTAAATCAAATCATAGATGCCACAACAGGACGGAATCTGAAGATGAGATGGCTGGGCCTACATATCAGAAGAGGACGGAATCTGAAGACGAGACTGCTGAGCCTAGATCAAATCATAGATGCCACAAGAGGACGGAATCTGAAGATGAGATGGCTGGGCCTACATACCACAAGAGGACGGAATCTGAAGATGAGATGGCTGGGCCTACATATCAGAAGAGGATGGAATCTGAATACGAGACTGCTGAGCCTAGATCAAATCATAGATGCCACAAGAGGATGAAATTTGAAGATGAGACCGATGGGCCTGGATACCAGAGGAGGATGGAATCTGAAGACGAGACTGCTGGGTCTAGAGTACCCCACATAGCACAAGAGGAAAGGACCTGAAGACGAGACCGCTGAGCCTAGATCAACTTAGATATTACCAGACGAGGACGGAATCTGAAGAGACTGCTGTGCCTAGATCAACCCAGATAAGACACCACAGAGGACGGGATCTGAAGAGGAGACTGCGGCGACATCTACGACTACATTGTATTACCTGCATCAACCCAGAAACCACAAGATGGCGGAATCTGCCAACCGTGCGATTTGTGTTTTTGTTCAGAGACATAAGAAAACCTTCTGAAATATAATCCCTCTCGCCCTCCCCCCTCCATGAGGAAAAGAAAGGCGAATTACAGCTACGCACATCAAGAATACCCGTTTCCCGTTTAGAAATGCCGACACTCTCTAACAGAGAGCATTGCTTGGGATCCCTTCTGCAAAGTGCCGATCCTCCGAGAGCATTGCTTGGGATCCTCGCTGCAAAGTGCCGATGCTCCGAGATCATTGCTTGGGATCCATGCTGCAAATTTCCGATCCTCCGAGAGCATTGCTTGGGATCCCTGCTGCAAAGTGCCGATCCTCCGAGAGCATTGCTTAAGATCCCCGCTGCAAAGTCCCGATCCTCCTAGAGCATTGCTTGGGATCCCCGCTGCAAAGTGCCGATCCTCCGAGAGCATTGCTTGGGATCCGCACTGCAAAGTCCCGATCCTTCGAGATCATTGCTTAGGATCCCAGCTGCAAAGTGCCGATGCTCCGAGAGCTTTGCTTAGGATCCCTGCTGCAAAGTGCCTATCTTCTTTGTCTGTAAACAAGAGAAGGGACGACACTGTCTGCCCAATCCAGTCCTGCTGCGACTACATGAAACGCTTTGAGTAAAACGCTAGCGGCAAGACATTGCCTCATGCTTGAGGAATCGTCGGTGACAGCGAGGAATGCTGTAAAGTAAATAATCCGCGCACGTCACCAAAACAGCACAGAAAATAAACCCACCCTATATTCGTAAGAACCTAGTAACTGAACTGACCACTGTTGGAACTAATTTCTATGTACTATGTCTTTATTTGTAAATGTCTGACCTACCACCAGCGTTTTTTTGTAGTTTTTTTTCCACAGGTGTCGCACGTAGGGTGTGTTTCCGCGTCAGTTCACATACGCACCAGGCGGTGGCGCTCAACCTCTGTGAAAAGTTATGTCTGAAGGCGAGAGCCGTCAACAGTAAGCCTTTAAGACTCGACTGTTCTGAGTGTCTAATTCAACAAACTGAGGTGCCCACCTACGTATAGTATACCATAACATCTGCGACTCTAATATACACAAAACATAAGTAGCAAGCCCAAGGCATACAGTTATAATTTTCTACGGGTCAAACTGGTCCGCGTGAAAACAGACTAATGTTTTAGTTCCGGCTTTCCCACGTGATTGTGTGATTTTGGTTAAATACATCGATTTACAAACACCCGGACTTCATTTCCACGGACCGAAAAAAGAATTTGGTACCAGTATAAAATTATACAAAAACAAGATTCGCACCACTACCTGAATACATACAAGCACACAAAGATGTGTGCATTAAATAACACAATAGCCCTGTAGCCCTGGTCTGCGTTGCCTCCCTCACCTCTGAAACCGACTTCAAAGCTTTTAAACGCGCACTTAACACCCAGACAGATTATCATTCCGTTTCTTGCACCCCTTTTGAAACCAAACCGTCCTCTGGACATTAAGGCGGTGCGTTTCAACCCGATGTGGGCCTCTTGCTAACCAACAAGCCGGCCCTGGTGTGTAACGATAAACGCCAAGCTAAGGAAGCCATAAATCTTTCCTTTTTGAAAGATTTATGCTCAGTCCTTCTCTGGAAATGGTGCCAGAATCTGGAACTCACTTCCTGCATCCCCCGAACCACCACCTCTTTCTGGACTTTCAAAACAGATATTCAAACGCTCCTCCTCCAAAGGCACTTCCCAGAATAACTCAACACATTTCTTGACCCTTACGGCCATCTAGCACTCACCGGAGATAGACTTTGTAAATATGTATTTTACTCCTGTTTTAGCCTAACGCTGACACTTTATTTTCTTACAATATAAATATGCAACGTGTTTGCGTTGTAACTGCATATATGTATTTTGTTAATGTGATCAGTCTATCATGTGTACCTTTCTAACTGCATATATGTAATTTGTTAGCGTGTTTAGTCTATCATGTGTACCTTTTGTAACTTACCTAGTTCTTTTGTAAAGCGCTCTGACACCTTTGGGTAATGTTTGCGCTACATAAAACTGCATTAAATAAATAAAATAACAGATGCTGGTCCGGTAATACTGCTGGCCGCCCAACCACCCCCTCCCCCACCATCATTTCCTCCTGATCCCGTAGGATGGGCCACCGTCCCACGCATCAGAAGAACAACCGCAGGTGAGAGGTCCTTCTCCTACCTCTTGCAGCCAAGACATGGAACACTCTCCCACTGAACCTACAACAGACCCAAGACCTGCTGACCTTCAGGAGGCTACTCAAGACCTGGCTGTTTGATCAGTAGCGCTCTCCCCCCCCCCCTATGTAGTGCTCTCTACAAATGTTGTTTGATCCCTGCCTCAGAGGTACAATTCAGTTCCAGCCTGCGACCACAAATTATTCATTAACTTTATAACTTGTCTAATTACCGACTTTTGAGCGCCTTCCGCACTCACACAGTACTGGCTACTCACACCCGAACCCGAGGAGTGCCCAGACCCACCCACACAAGACAACCCAAACAAAGGATGCCACGAGATAAATCAGAGTTGATATTTTTTCATCGCCAGATCACACCCCACGATCTCTTCTCACAAGCGATCGCCCCATCTGCAAGGTGAACAATATACACGAACAGCGGCGGATTTCTGGCGTGAACTGTAAACGAGGTGGACAATCTCGTTGTGCGCACCCCCCCCCCCCCCCCGTCCCCAAATGCTATGTCTGTCGGTGAATTCTGCAGGAAGGGAGGCTTTCCCACTACCTACCAGCCTTACATTAAACACCACGTCTCCCCACTACTCGGCTGTCCCTGCAGCCACCCTCCTCCTTAAAGCGCAGCACACCTAGGACGTCTGTATAGAAGCCACTAACCAGTCAGAAACGGTTTCACTAGTGCTTTATGTGCCACGTGTCCCCACAGCGCTACACGAGGCCATGGCAAAGATCGGGACACATGCAGATCTCTGGAGCAGAGATGCTATCCCACATTGAAGTGTGCTACAAATGCACCTATAATCTTTATATATTATAATCTAACATATTGGTATTGTTCCACTGTACTTTAAATGTAATCATATGCATTATTTTTATTAAAGTATCTATATACAGTGTGAAGCGCTTTGTCGCCGAGAGATGTCTTGGTTGCGCTATATAAAAACCAATAATATAAACACCCATCAGCTAAGCTTGAAAAGCAAACACATAAAAATGCAGATGTCTAATGCAGAGGTGTGTGGTTGCGCTGGAAAGAGATCTCTAGAGCGTATTGCGAATGTGTGCGGTGACGTGCACGCAAAGGGACAACAAAAGGCACCAGGCCCCATCAAGTCTGTTGTATCACCTGCTCTGGAGACTGTACTATGTCTCCAACCCGGCCCCCCTCTCTCCGTTTGCACATTTGTAGGCTCGGACAATCAAATGACATAACATGGCATGGGCCTACAGGTGCACCCATTCCTTCCAGGCGCTTTATCAAAAACAGGTGTGGAATGCAGCTCTCATATCGGAGTAAAACTCAAAACGTGAAAAGCAGCGCCCCTCTAGCGTCCAGGCCGAATCACGCGTGACCTGCTGACAAATGCCAGCCCCCTCACTCAATTTATTGGCATCAACTCAAACACCCCCCTCCTGGTCTCAATTTCAAGCAGGTGTGATTGCTGGCACAAACACGTGTAAACTCCCGTGCCCTCCAGCCCTAAAACAACTTGGACCATGTGTGAACTGCAGCCCACTCACTAGAACATGTGTGAACTACCCCAGCCCTCCTCCTGCCAGTGAAACTGGAACTGTGTAAACCGCAGACTCTCCTCTGACCCCTCCTAGGGGGCCGACGGCAAGTCAGTGGAATGCGCTACCAGCATTACCAGCAGGCGCTCAAATAATAAGCGCGGGGGGGGGGGGGCAAGAAGGGGGTGCGAATGCAAGCGCATGAAAGAGGAGAAAAAGTAATTTTACCAGGGCACACCGCGCCAAGAGAGGTGCGGGAGGCGGGACCCATTTTAACATGACCATTGGCACATTTGTGCAAGTGTATTCAATTACCAGGTTGTGGAGGTCGTTCGATAGCACTGTATGCACCCTAATATTCGATTAATGTTAAAGAACGTCATACAGTGATGTGACCCACGAATCTAAAATGACGATTGTTATGAGGCATAACATGAGGATTTTAGAACTTACCGACACAAAAACGGCATGCACCTGCATTTATATCGCAGAAAATTTCATATTTGTTTCACCGAAATTATCCCGGAAAACATCGCTTGTCACACAACTCGTAGCTGCGAAATGTGCGTTAAGACGTGTTACTGCACCTATTGGAAATAATAGGAGCGACTGTAATAGGACCCAAACATACAATTCTGCACGATGAGCACTACCATCCCCCGAAGCTGGCATAACCAGCCGTGCACCAACCAGGGTGAGCGGTAATAGAAGTATTGCACAAAAGAGGTCTGACTGCCAGGTTACCTTCAACCACCCTGATCAGTTGGATATTCGGGGGGGGGAGGGAGAATAGACAAACGGGGTAGAGGCTATGAAAGGAGTTGGCATGTTAACGCTTTTCAAAAGGAGCCTGGCTCAGCCATGAAGTTGTCAGTTAATTGGTGCCAACGCACGTGTATACCACGTTGCCAAGTTCTCTCTCACGGGAAGTCAAATGCACTCCAACCCCCTGAGACTTTCGCTGGATTGGTCTGTCTCCCTGCAAACATTCTTCACTCATTCCAAATGGTTCACGTCCAGTGACTCCAGCGGGTTCGCCTTCGTGTCAAACGCGTAAACTCACAAAATAGTTACATCATTGATGTACATGGACTAGCCCAACACCCCTTATCAACCTGACCATCCCCTAAAAATGTCACGATTCGACTCCATATAAACAAAACTATATCATCTAATATAATAATCCATTACATGTTTTTATAGCGCATAACGTTAAACAGCTCTTCCGACGCTTCACGCACGGTAACCTGCGGGTCAGGAGGCCAGAGAAGAGAAAAAAAACACTTATTGACTGAGAGGTGTTCATCTGCTAATGGAAGAGGGACACAGCCCTCAAGACATTTGGATATTTAGGAAAGGGAGGGTCTGATCACCTCTGTACCCCTTCACAGCCAGCGAGAAGATAAGAAGAACACGGATAAAAACCACTGATCACTGAAAACATCTGGGTGGATGTGCTTTCTAAACACATCTGGGGCAGCTGGGTGGGAGGGCACGTCAGAGCCAAGCAGAGTATGTCCCCGGTGAACTCACTGACTATTTCCAGAACTGCACAACCAACTTCTTGACCTTTAACCCCTGCCCTCCCCACAGCCATCGCGCACTCACCGTAGAGGTTCAGCTGTCCGGAGACCCCACATAGCCGGGCATAAAAGGAAGTTTATTCCTCGCTTGCAAAGCGGGCACCTCCGCGCTGGGGGCAGCTCCTGCTACAGCGATGGTCCTGCGCTGAAACCCGACCACGCCGCATCCATTTTGCCCGCACAAAGCCAAAGAGAAATGGTGACCCCGAGATCATGCGGTCTGCGTCCCCAAGGGTTCAGGTCAGGGGGAACCCGCCTCAGTTGCGCTCCTCCCCGGTGCCATGTGCTTGTGGAAACCAGCCCTCCCCGGCTGGAGCTGCTGCTGTGCGCGCCGGCACCTCCGGTCCCATCCACGGCTTCAAGGTGCGCCCCCTCTTCCCTCACAGGCCCCCCGCTCGATGCAGTCCCGGGGCTGAAGGCACATCCTGTGCGAGGCGCGGAGCAGCCAGTGTGCCGAGCCCGGGAGGCAGCAGAGCTCGGGTGGGCGGGGAAGGAGGAGGGCGAGGAGGGGCAGGACGTGACCTCACCGCAGCGGCTCGGAGGGAGAAGCGAGACTGCCTGCCGTTCTCTCTCCACCTAACACAGACGACTTCAAGAATGTGGGAGTCACGAGAGCAGCCGCGGGAAGCAGGCAGGGGGAGCCCCGCACCACAGCATCCTTCCGGGGGTCCCGGCACTGCAAACTTTCAGCTGCAGATTCTAGAGGATTTCTGCTTGAACTCTGCTCATAAAAATAGACCCAAATATTGAACTTTTACCCTAAAGTATGCAGACGCTGAGAATCGAAGATAAAGCGCCTACGCAGGCGCCGGCGCGCAACACCCATTGGACTCAAAGGGCTTCACCCCCCCCCCCCCCCCCGTCGTGTGTGGCAGCCCGGGATGAGACACCTTCCTGGGCAAAAAAGCAGCCGCACCCGAGCACTTCACAGGTCTTTAAAAGACCATTTGCATGTAAATGAGGCCTTGTTGCTGTTTCACCCCTTCTAAGAGCCCCTGCAGCTCCACTCTGCCTATTGCTTAAAGTTCAGCTCCCCCCCCCCCCCCCCAAAAAAAAAATTGGCTCTAGTTGCGCCCCTGGCAGGCGGCGTTGCAATGAGGGACTAGGAAGATTAAGCCTGTCCACTAATCACACTGCATAATTAATGAAATACGCCTTCTTGAGTCAGGTATAAATTAGGAACAATGAAGGTTTATTAAAAGTTAAAGCTCGTTGCAGAAGGGAAGGGGATGAGCATAAAGCTCAGTTAAATAAAAAATGTCAATAGCAATATGAAATGCAGAATGAAGTGAGTTAAGGCCTTGATAACATAAGTCTGCTCCCTAAGAGACCGGCAAAGCAAGTCTGGTCTGGCCAAGACAAGACTGGCTCACTTCCAAAATGAGCCCTCTTATATAGCAAAATACACAGCAAAAATCATATAAGCAGCTGGAGGTGGGTAAAATACTAACCTGACTCAACAAATCACAATCCAGAATAAAACCAGCAATACCAATAAATGAATAATTATTAATCCCTAAACCAGTTCAGACATCGAGGCGGAGGTGGGCACTGTTACTTGAAGAAGCAGCAGGCTGCAGGCCTCTTAATATTGGCAGTGAGGTGCCACCAGTAAAGTAAAGCAGACAGCCTGGACACTGGAGATTCTTACTTGTGTTTTATTTCCCTGACATTGAGGAGCTGGACATTGTGGAGTTGAAAGGATATCGTTTCTCTGCTGGTGCACTGGGAGCCTGTTCGCCTGCTGGGACTGCGAGGTCCAGGGTGCGTTGCTGTGTAATCTGGTGAGCACACCTGGTCACTCTTCCTGGCCCCTCCTCTTTTCCATATATAAATCCACGCCTACTACCGCGTAGCGGGACGAAGCCCGGGCAAAGGGCGGGCCCGTTTAAGCCCGTTCAAGCACGGTCAAGACCGGACCGGGCCCCGTCCCTTTCTTGTATCACTTCACTCTGACTGTACCCGAGGCAACCAGCCATTATGGACACTCGAAGCAAACTACCGAGATCCCAACCGAAAGTATCTGGTACTTTGGACAATTTTATTATTAGGGCTAACTCTGTAATTCAGGGGGAATTGAATATGCTTGAAAGGCGTTTATCCGATGGGATTGCCAGTACGCGTAGGTCGTCTTTGGGCTTAATCGCGTCCGTAGGCTCCCCATCTAATTTTGATGACTCGCAGGTAGCATTAATGGACAGTATTGATCACACAATTGAATCTGTACTACATGATTTAAGATCTAGTTCCCCCTCACGTAGAGACACTCTCCAATCCATTCCCGAGGCTATTGACCAAATCACGCAACCCTCATTGCTGGACTTGATGCTGAATCGAGCCCAGTTTACTAATGAGGGTGCTCTCCCTAAAAGAAAACGTGTGGGGATTATCAAGAAAGGGAAGAAAGCCAGACTTGATAGACCTTATACTAGTACTGCCAATGTATCTATTTCAACACGTACTAGGTCTACTCAACCCATTAATGGTATTTCTAAATCTCCATCGGAACATACTTCACCGCTACTTAATACTCCCATATCTGTTTCTGACCGTGATCCGGAACACGATGAGGGGGATGGCCGACTCACTGACATTATAAATACTGCCCTTAAGGGACTTCTTACCCCACTGCTTGTCAGGTTTGATGCAATTGATGCAAGGCTCAAGGAAATAGAAAGGTTGTAACAGCCCCCGTTAATCTATTAGAAAGCAGAGGCAATTCACATGTTGTATGTGAAGCGTGTAAGGCCGAGTTAGGTGCTACAAACTCTCTTCCCAGGAAGGACATCCCTCAACCTAGAATTCGAGAATCAACTTTAAGAATCCCTAAATTTATACCTAACACTTGCTTATACCTTCTGCCCTCCCAAATACAACCCCTGTGCCTGCTCAATGCCAATCACAAACCTTAACTAATAATTCTATTGCAATATCTAACTCAAATCATATAGATGCGGGCCAAACTTTTAAGGACCCAGGAGCTCATACTCACCCAAATATGGCCCTAACAAATAGGAGAAATATAATTAATCTTCCACCAGAAGCCTCACCCTATGTTGTTATCTTAACAGGCGTTCCAGAACTTACTAATCCTGAGTCTGAATCCTATGCTTCTTTAAAAAATAAAGTCACTAATTGGCTTAATAAGCATAGGCCTCTCCCCCCAAATATTAGGTCACAGGTTCTAATGGTTAGGAGGGTTCCTTGGTTGGGAAGCACCATGAAGAATATTAAGGGTGACTGTATTTTGGTCAATTTTAGTAATTGCCTAACAGCTCCCTATATTCTCAACTGGATCGGTAGCAACGGTACCTCCCTTATAAACCCTTTACCTCTCTCTTCCTTTTATCCCCCAATTCACACTCCCTTCCAGGTTGAGTCGGATGGCAATTGGTCTAAAGTTGGGGGCAATCGGTATAGAGGTAGGCTGAGGCATACCCATATTGACGAGCCTCTACGTCCCGATTATTCAACCTTTAATAGGTATGCCTGTCTTGAAGATGTAGATTGACTCCCTCAGGAGGCTTCCATTTCTGTTTTGCCATCTGTAGTGCACTCACTTTCCAAATTCCAGCCTATTTCCCCAGCCCCTCCTCTTGTTCCTACCACTATTTCTATTCGGTCGAATCTGTGTGATCCACCTGCCTCTAAAATTCCAGCTGTCGCTTCTAACTGTATAGCTAGACAGAAAGTCCTCTCATGGAATATAGCTGGGTTATCCAGCAAACTTGATTGTCCAATATGGGGTTCTTTTATAGATCTACATCAAATATGTTGTTTTCAAGAAACTTGGGCAAGACAGGATTACCATCGAATAGGCTTTGCTACTTATTCAATTCCGGCTGTTTGGGGTGGTCGTGGCCGCCCCTCAGGCGGTTTAACTACCTGGATTGCTACTTACCTGGGATGCACTGTTACGAACCTTCCAACTGGCTCTGAGGATATTCTATGTCTGTTATTGGACTGGGGCCTAGATACTAAGCTGGCGGTAATTAACGTTTATGCCAGACCCGTGAATTTTTGCGCGGAATCCCGGGTGATCGATGCCCTGTCAAATTTCTTAACTGGAATACCTGAACATATAATGCTCCTTATAGCTGGTGATTTCAATTCTCATTTTAAACCACTTGAGGGTTTGGTGGACCAAATAAATCTAGAAGAGGACGAAATCTGGAACATTCCCCAGGTTGTAGGCCCAATGGCTAGGGCCTGGGCCCCCCTGGCTATCCAGATTACTTCCATGACAATGGTTCACTCAATTAGGGCCTGTAATGGACGAACCATTTCAGATAATTCCCCAAGGCCCACTTTCAATAAACCAGGCAGGGAGGCCAGACTCGATTATATCTTTGTTCAAGCCAAGGAATGGAATAGAGTCCTCGATTTCCAAGTCATCCCAAGGGGGGAGAGCGACCATAACCCTCTTATACTGGATGTTTCCCTATCGGGTTTGAGCCCTTTAGATTTAGCGTCACCAGTTAATATGGAGCCATCAGGCGCGGCCATCCTTACAAATAACAAACGGAGAATTAAATGGAACAAACTGGTTTGCAATCACAAAGAATTATCCAGAGTTTATGCTGTAGTGGCCTCTGCTTTAAATAATGTAGTAGAGACTCTAGAGCAGTATCCCTTCTCAAATTACTATGAAAAATTGGCTAGTGTTAATCAGGAATTATTTTCCATATTGTCTGGTTTGTTTAATCCAATTGTTCCCTGTAAAAAGAGATTGGTAAACCGGCCTAATTGGTATAACAAGACCTGTAGACTGGCCAAGAGTGATCTGCTCGATGCCATAAAGAAGAAAGTCTCAAAGGCTGATATCCAACACAAGAGACAGACTTACAGATCCCTGATACAACATGCTAAATTGGAGTGGGCTTCAGAAAATTGGGAAAATTTAACATCAGCTTTAAAATCTAGAGATTCTCGGAGATTTTGGTTGATCGTATCTACTAGCACAACCGAACCTCCTGCAATTGCTAAAAACAACATTGCCCCAGAAGTCTGGGAAAATCATTTTAGCACTCTTTATAGGGGGCTAACATCTGCCTCGGCGGCCCCATTATATGCTGTACCTAGTCAGGCTCAAGTAAATTTTACGTTAAGCGAGATTCAGCTTGCAATTTCTCAGCTTCCTGTAGGCAAAGCACCAGGGCTGGACGGGGTACCAGGAGATTTGTATAAACATGAACCCAGAGTATGGGCACCTTATCTTACACTATTATTCAACGCTATCCTTGATGGTTTGCCTGTCCCTTTCACATGGCTTGGAGCCGAAGTTGTGCCTATTTTTAAAAAAGGGTCCCCCCTGCTTCCGGGAAACTACAGGCCTATTAGTTTAATAGATGTTGCCCAGAAGCTTTTCTCGAGGTTGATCTTGGATCGTATCATGGAATGGATTGAGACCTCTGAGATTCTGAGCAACTATCAGGCCGGCTTCCGTAAGAGCATTTCTACAACTGACCAGATCTTCAGACTGTGTATGCTCTTCTGGAAAACAGTAAAGATAGAGGGGGGCTCCCTCTACACAGTCTTTGTAGATTTGCGTGCGGCTTTTGACTTAGTTCCCCGCACAAAACTATGGACTGTGTTACAAGATCTAGGCCTTCCAGGCCCACTTTTGCATATACTAGTTCGCCTCCACACTAACAACTATGCAAGGGTAAGATGTGGTAGAGATGGTAGCCTTTCAGCCAGATTCCCCGTCGATAGAGGGGTAAGGCAGGGTTGTGTCCTGGCACCCACGTTGTTTTGTCTATATGTAAATGGCCTTATCTCCCACCTAAATGACGTACCTAATAGAGATGCTCCACGGCTCACGGGCTCTGGCATCTCTGCCATCATGTTCGCCGACGACACGTTGCTCCTAGCTAAGACCCCTATGGGGCTTCAACGTGTCTTGGATGGCTTCGTCTCTTTTTGTACTGACCGGGGGCTAGAGATCAACACAGCTAAGACTAAATTTATGATCTTTAATCCCCCTAGGTCCCTTCGCCCTAATCCCACCATAAATGGAATTACCCTAGAGAGAGTCCATACTTTCGAGTATTTGGGACTAACTCTGAATGAAAAAATGACTTGGTCCCATCACCAGATAAAAGCAAACTTAAAGTTAACTCAAAGAGCAGGTGGAATTCTGAAATTATGGAATCAATCTATGACTCATCCTATTGGTCCGCCGCTGGAAATTTATAAAATGCAGGCACGTGGGGCTCTAATATATGGCGGCGAACTATGGGGCATTGATTGTGCCGTTGAAATTGCAGCCACGGAAAACAAGTTCCTACGGAACTTGGCTGCACTTCCATCTAGTACTCCGTTACTCCCCTTAAGGCTCGATATGGGACTGAGACCAATAAGGGAGGAACTAGGTGTGAAGCCTCTAACTTTTTGGAGGCGCCTTTGGACAACCCCTGAACTCTTGAGTTATCGTTCCGAACTTATGGAACTCTACCTTCATCCAGCTCTAGGCAATATTCCATGGCTTAAGTACGTCAAGTCTGAACTTTTTAGGTTGGGCCTTGCGACCCTTTGGACAAAACCTTTAGAGGCCTGTGCAACTATATCCCGCAAAGAACTCGTTGCACTTTATCATAACTCTAATCTTTCGGCATCTTTTGCAAGCGATACTCTGGGATCAATGACCACTACTTTTTTAACTATGAAGGACCACTATAAATTGGAAACTGTGTTAAATGACATAAACCCCATCGCCCTGAGAAAATTATTCTTACAATGGCGATACAATGCGCTTCCAATTAGAGCCCTCACTAGTAAATGGCACCCGCCTACTTCTAAAAATTGTCCTGCTTGCTCCTGCGAGCTGGAGGACGATATTCATTTAATGTTTTTTTGTCCCTCCTACATTAAATCTAGGAAGAAGTGGATCGTTCCAATTTGCAGGAACTGGGGCTTTAGGCACCACTTAGATGCCTATAGGCTGCTGAAAAGTGATCTATCTCCTCCTACCGTATTTGCTATCTGCAAATATCTAGCAGCAGCATGGTATATTAGAAGAACTCATTTGTGAAATGAAATGTAAAACTGTTACCATGTGGTTTGGATTATGTTGAAGTATTCCTGTCAATTGCATCTGTATCCATTCTAGATTACAGTTGTCTTAATATTTTAAAATTGCTTTCTCAAGATAATTTGTTTTTTCAAAATTGTATTTGTATGACTTCTTTTATGACTCTTCTGAGTCGAAATAAAGATTTAAGAAGAAATAAATGAATAATTATTAGTCCCTGTGTACACCTACTGTCATTGAATGTCAGTACAAAGCTTGTTGCTCCTAAAACAAAGACAGGAATGAAATGAGTAGGCACAATGAATTTCAGCAGGAAGAACCCTGAACAGTTACGTTTGAGGAGAAGGCTTTCCCGGGAACAATTACAAAAAAACCCTTTTTTATTTGGTTTTAAGAATAACGAGAATATTGCTCTCATCCATATATACCACCACTGTACTGTAGCAGACACAATTATTGCATATAAAATCGTCCCCACACAAGTCATCAAAACCAAAGGCATTGAAATGACAGTGCCCGAACCCATCACTCATGATCATATAATGGAAAAACAGCAGTCTGTGCCCCCAACTCCCTCCCGCCGGACTCCCCTGAATCCCATGGTCTCTCCTCCTGTGGTTCCAGATGGATCCACCTGTGCTGTGCCCAGGACCCCATATCTTGAAATGTTTCTCGGGACATCCCTGTGACATATCAATCGGGCGCCACAGCCCTATAATGTGGTCCATGCCCTTTGCCCATTCCTCTACCACAGGCGTCTCCGCATCCCTCCTTGCTCCAGCAATGTCTTTCTTGGCAACAATTAAGCCAAGCCACAAGAACACCCTCTGGTATCGTGTGCCCCCCAAATCATCGGTAATGTGTAGAAGAATAAGTTTGGGATCCCGGGCGACAGCCAATCCCAGCTCTCCCTTGAGCCTCCTCAGCACACTTCCCTGGAAGTGGGCCAGGCCCGGGCAGTGCCAGAACGTATTAGGCAAGTCACCCAGTGGATCACCACATCGTAGGCAATCACCATTGTAATGAGACCCATCTTGTGAAGTCTGGCTCTGTTGAAGTACACCCCATGAAGCACCCGCAGCTGAATAATCCAGAACTGGGATGCTATCACTGCCTTTCTGGGGGTCTCCATGCTTCCTGCCTGTCATCATCGTCTAGCCGGCACAGGTCTCCCTCCCAAGCCACTGGAGTCCCCACATGGGGGTCCAGCACGTTGTGCAGTAACATTTTATAGATCAACAAAACTTTGCTCCTGGAGGTGTGCGAGCAGGATTTTGGCCTACGGTGGGGAAAAATCAGGGATGTTGTCTAACGCATCATGGGGGGAAGCACATGCCGGAGCTATAGGTAACAAAACAAGCATTGGCATAGCCAATAGGTCTCGCCTTTGTGACCATATAAGTGTTTAGCCATGCAACAGTTAATGTTGTTGCACAGAGGATATTGTGCTGCATAGCTAAATACTTAATAGGTCCCAAAGGCGAGACCTATTGGCTATGCTCCCATTACTTCTCCTAACCCCCTAAACTCAGCCATACCTCCTCTATCAATCCCAGACAAATAGAAAGAAAAAAAGCATTTGCAATGCAATCGGTCTCGCATTTGTGGAAGTTAGAGCTATTGGCGTTGGGAACGACAATGTTTTTTACTTTTGTTTGCATCGGATGCTCATATTTGCGTAGCGCAATTGCCATTTGTATGACTTCATGGCGCTGGAGAACCAGACAATGGAAAATAGGTTACAAGGGAGGGGAGTTGGAAAATATATGACACAAATAAAAAAAAAAAAAAATAAGGAAGGAGTTGCTGTAAAGGGTTGGGGATAATGCATGACAGGAGAGAGCGTGATACTGGAGCAGGGTATGTGTGTGAGAGAAAGGAAGAAAGGAATGGTTAGAGAAGAATGGGACAGGGGAGAAGGAATATGAGAGGGAGTGGGAAACGGAGGGGGGTTGTGAGTTTGTGAGGAAGAGATTAGAGCAGAACTGACGAAAGAGATAGCTGGGGGGAGTGTCATTGGGAAGAACCCTGGTGGGAAACTTTTTTGTGTTAAAACATTAGAATAAGGCCTAAAACTCTTACATCTAACTTGTATCGATTTTAGTGCCTTGTGTCGGCATAGACCAAGTACCATGTATGCTTGCCCAACTAGTACATTTTTTTACTTTCCTGCTGCAACACACCAAATATTTCACATCTATTAAAATGCACTTCATTAAACATGACTTATTCAATAAATATATGCCTCAAAACAGATTTTCCAATTGTCAGCTATGCGTGTAGAAAACATTGGTCACTAAAATTGAAGGCTACTATAAAACTCATAACTGGTTTCAAATAGTGAGGCACGTTTTCGCAGTGCTATAAAAAGTGTGAGGAGTATCCATCCCAAATGGTACATATTTCAGCCACATTAGAAAGAAAGGCTGAGTCTGTCACCTCTTTAGTTAAAGCAGTTATATGCATGGTGCAACCATATTATGCAGGTAGCCATTAAGCTAATCTGCCATCGTGAAGCAAATAGGAAAGGAGGCCTTGTAATGCAGTCATCGGGGGGGCGTGGCCGACCGCCTAAGATAGCGGACGCGACTTGGTGAGGCTCCGGACACCCGGGGAAACACTAATCCTGAAAAGCTGTCCTGAGCTGAGCTGGAGGCTCTACGCTACCTCTCCCGAGCTACCGGAGGGTCTGGACGCTGTTGCTGAGGCGTGACACTGCGGGGGGCTCCCGACGCGCTGCCCTGTGCTGCAGCCTGCGCGCCGAGCGGAACAGCTCGGCTGGGGACTGGAGTTCGGCGGCGGCTGCCCGGGGGCGTGCCGGGGGCATGCTGGAGCGGCGAGCGAATCAAGTACCCGGCGCTCAGCCTCGAGGTGCCCGGAGGAGTGGAGGACGGAACTACGGAAGAGGCGACGGAGCGCTGCCAGTCTGATGCCCCTGCCTGTATTGCAGCACTGAATCCTTCCCACAGCCGAACATCCTGCCAGGACCTGGGCCTCAGGAGAAGTGGAGCCTGAGATCTGGCCGCGCGGCCTCTCTCGGAGGTAAGAGGGAGGCCGAGAGGGGACCCGCGCGTGGCTGGAGCACCTCCATAGCAGGGTCCTGACGCTGAGAGCGATGGAGGTGGAATGGCCGACGAGGGGGAAGTGAGGCTTGAATGGACTGCCCACCCCGCGGGGCCCTGACACTACAGCTTCCCATCACTACCGTGGCTCAGAGGTTGGTCGATGGGACTGGGGCCCTTCTCACCTGGATTGTTTGCCCGCCTTGCCTGAAGCCGGGAAGATAGACTGAGGCGGTCTGGTGATGCACTCCACGGCTGGAGGGCTGCTCTCACACCGGGAGATAGCCGGACTGCCGTGCTGCTGTGCTCCGCCGGCTCCCGCATTGACTCTGACCCCCGGGGCACTCATTCCGGAGCGGCACAGCGGATAGTCCCCCCAGGGCTCCAGGCGGACCGCGAGGATACCCACAGGCCCGCATGTGGTTTACCAGTAGGCTTACCAGTGGGGGGCTGGGACAGGAGCCGAGGGACTTGATCCTGGCTGGAATCGGACAGGGGGTCTAGACTGCGCCCGACAGCCGGTCACCTAGAACGGGAGCCTAGCGGGGCCTGGATGGCCCGGGCCAGGACCCTGGTGAGTGCGCCCGGTCCCCTAGCCTGCTAATACCACTAAGCGCATTGCACGGGGAAAGGATGGGCAAGCCCAGGACCAGACACGCTGACGGCAGGGTGGACGCCAGTGGCTTATCTCACAATCGGGACCCTGATGCTAGACCCCCGGGAGCAGGCCCCACTGATGCGGACAAAGAGGGAGGGGCTTCGCATAAGTTAGACTTTATCCTACAGGAGATTAAAGACACACGCAAGGCCCTTGAGCAACAAATAGGTACTCTTACCACCGGCCTTACCCTACTTAAGGCTGATCATGGCAAACTGGCACAGTGACGGACCAGGGGCAGATGCTAGAACGTGTGGAACCTGCTGTGACCGAGCACACTGCCCAGATCCGTGAATTACGACAGCAGGTGTCAGATCTTCGTGACAGGACTGAGGATGCGGAAGGCAGAAACCGCCGTAATAATATACGCGTTATTGGCCTGCCGCAGCGCAGCGAGGGAGGCAAGGCTGCGGACTATATGGAGACCTGATTTAAGGAGTACGTGGCAACCGAGGGCTTATCACTATACTTCTGTGTCGAGAGAGCACACAGAATTCCCACAGGACCCCCTAAGCCGGGAGCGGCCCCCAGACCGCTCATAGTCAAAATATTGAACTTCAGAGATCGTGATATGCTACTACAAAAGGCTAGAGAGAAAAAGCAAATCCTTTTTGAAAACCACCGGATATCGTTGTATCCGGATTACACCCCTTTAGTCCAATGGCAACGTTCCTCATTTCAACCTGTCAAGAAAAAGTTGCAACTGGCCAAACTGATATATGCCCTACTCTTCCCCGCCCGACTGAAAGTCATTCACGACAGAAAGACATTCTTCTTTGATAGCCCGCAAGATTCGGAAGAATGGCTGGAAGTGATGAACCTAGAACCTAGTCAAAGCGGCTCCTCCGGCCTACAGCGAGTGGTTCAAGAGCGATCCGGGAACCACCCAAGACGCCGATCACAGCAAGGAGGGTCACCACGCGGCAAGGGCCGGGGCCCACGGAGGGAACAACAAATGGCTGGCAGAGCAGAGGCGCTGGCTGCGGCAGAGATCCTACGCGATAACATCAACAAAACGCAGTCTGATACGGAGGAGGATACTGTCCACTCGGGCTCCGAATACAGCATTAATTTATTTCCCTCGGTGATGCCGCAAACCGTGGATGAGCTGATGGACACCTGACCAATCCCTGAATGTTTCTCCTGATGCACAGAGGTACCCAAGATCCACTGTACTGCTGGAACCATGTATTGCTATGGACATGCCTCTGGCCGAAGGGATCGCGGGGTTGGCCGGCCTATGTACCCCCGCTCTCTGATGGAGTGGGGGGTGTTCTGGAAGGTGGGGGATAAAGGGACTACTCCAATGTCAACATACTCTTTTATTGTACTACAGATCGCTGGATTTATACTTCTACATTACTTTATCCATTTATTTATTTGATATTTTTTTTTTGGAGCCCCCCTTCGCATAATGATGCTTATTTTGCGGCCTACTATGGGCTGCCATAGTACAAGCCGAAGTGGAGAATTCCGGACAGGGAGTGTGGGATTGCCTATGCCGGACAGGACACTCTGACGGGAAATTCTGTGCTTGATTTTTCCCCCGGGCTCTGTAGAGCCGCCAGGTGCCTGCCACCGTATTCACCACAAGGCCCCAAGTTAGCGAACGCACCGTTCTACTTCGTTGTTTGATTTGTTATATTATGTTAGGCCCAGCACAGTTCTTAGGCTGCGCCACAGAAGGTTGGGGATATAGTTTAGGGGAGGGTTACTCCAGGTCTACGTTAGATACCAGGTCCTTGGTCAGAAGGGAGTTTATATGCATACCGTCGCAATGGCTGGCACTCGCAGGACCGGGGGCACCGATAATATGGTGTCCTGGAATGTCAGGGGCCTGGGAGCCATACAAAAGAGACACAGAGTACATGCATACCTCTTAAGGATCAAGACCCAATTTGCTTTTCTTCAGGAAACGCACCTTACCGAGCCTGAGGCTCAAAAGACACGCAGGAAGTGGAGGGGGCATATCCACTCCACTAACTACTCAGCTTTTGCGCGGGGGGCGGCGATTTGGATTAGGCACGGGGTCCCCTTTGTGGAGACGGAAAGGCGCATAGACAATCAAGGCAGATACGTGCTGCTGAAGGGCACACTAGATGGACAGCCGGTGGTACTGGGCTGTTTTTATGCTCCGAATTTTGAACAGGACAAGTTTTTCCATAGGCTGGGTGTTGCCCTGGCGGGATGGGTCGCTATTCCTTGGATACTGGGGGGAGATTGTAACACTATCCTCCATATAGATTTAGACCGCTCTCACCCACCAGTAAATGGTGCGGCGAGTAGCAAACAGGCAGAACTCCTAAACTCGTGGATCGATGGGTGGGGAGTGTCTGATGCCTGGAGGTGCATGCACCCTACATACAAGGAATACTCGTTCTATTCACCAGTACACTTATTGCATACACAAATAGATCGTTTTCTCTGCTCCAACACTGTACTTCCCCAAATAAGCCACATAACATACCTAGCGAAGACCTTCTCTGACCACAATCCCATACAGCTCACATTACAATGGGGTCGAACACCTACCCCTATCCCCACTTGGAGACTCTGGCCACAGCTACTGGAGGATTCTCCGTTCCGAGCCCAGATTGCAACGACTATCACTAATTATTTCACTGACAACTGGAATACGGCCTCCTCCAATTTAGTAGACTGGGACGCTTTGAAAGTGGTGGTGAGGGGATCAACAATGGCTCAACTTGTGGGAGCGAGACAGGAGATACATCAGAGCCTAGTGGACGTTGAACTCCAACTGAAAACACTAGAATCTAAAGCGGTGACTGACCCCCAGAATGCAGAGGCCCTACAAGAAGCGCGCATTAAGCATGCTGAGACTCTAGAGACCCTGCGCCTCCTTGACTATAAAGCCTTTACGCAACGTAAACATGCGGAAGCTGACATATCTGGGGCGCTACTGGCCCGCCTGGTACGGGACAACCCAGAGCCACCCACGATCACGCAAATCATGACCCCGACTAGCGGCCTAGTCTCTACACAGGGCGAGATCAATCTGGCCTTCACTGCTTACCTCAGTGAGCTATATGCAGCCCCAACACAACTCGATGCTACCCAACGGGATACATTTTTTCAAGAGCTTATCCTGACGGTGCTCTCGGACGAGACCCAAAAAGGAATGACAGGGCCTGTCACCGGGGTGGAGATCCGGACAGCGATCAAGGGACTTAACCATAATAAGGCCCCAGGGCCGGATGGCCTACCCCCTGAATTCTATGATACGTATCAGGATACATTAATCCCGAAACTCGAAGAAATATACCGAGCGGCCCTGGAGAGAGGATGCTTGCCGAAGTCCACCATGCAGGTGACAGTTATGACAATTCCCAGGCCTGGACGAGATATCACTATCGTGGGTAATTATAGGCCGCTATCCCTTCTGAATACCAAGTACAAAATTTTAAGTAAGGTACTTGCTAATCACCTACAACCGCTGCTGCATCGCCTTATACACCAGGACCAATCTGTATTTTTGCCAAATCGCAATATATTCCTAAACACTAGACGATTACACTATATCATGACTGCAGGCGCTGACGCGTGCCCTGCCGCAGGATGTCTGACCCTTGACCTGAGGCAGGCATTTGATTCCATCGCTTGGGATTACATGTTCATGGCTCTTCAGCGGTTCGGACTCCCGGAGGCCTACCTCAAACTAGTGCGGCTACTTTATACGGACCCTATGGCCAGAGTACGCACCGGCAATCATATCTCCAATGCATACACCATACATAGAGGCACCCGACAGGGATGTCCACTCTCCCCTTTATTGTTCGTGTTAGCACTTGAACCGCTGGCGATAGCGCTGAGAGCTAGAGCATCCCACATAGGTATACCTTTGGATGGTAATACTCATGTCCTCTCAATATATGCGGATGATATCCTCCTCTATGTACGGGATCTAGACTCGGATATCGAGCCAATTCCGTCTCTCTTCCGCACCTTTGAAAGTATCTCGGGATAGGCCATTAATTACCGGAAATCACATGGCTTCTACTTCCGTGAAGGCGTCCATCCCGACACGATCCCATTTGGTGGCGCTATACTATCGACTGCACACCACACGTTTAAGTATCTTGGGATTCAAGTCTATCAAGCACATAAGGACCAATTAGATGGTAATCTTATGAGGGCCATTACGGCTCTGCGCTCTAGCGTGACATTCTGGAACTCGCTCCCACTGTCAGTGATGGGTCGGATAGCCATCTCAAAAATGGTGGTGCTCCCCCAGCTATTACACTACTTTGTTAATTTGCCCTTAATAATACCACAGGCCATGTTCAACCTACTTGACTCCATTCTCTTGGACCTCATCTGGGGAGGGGGCAGACGCAGGATTAGCCTTAAGAAGATGCAATGATCGCCGCGGAGCGGTGGGTTGGGGGTACCAGATTTTAAGGCATATTATCTGACCAGTCAGCTTCAGGGCTGTCCTACTGGACGGCTGGGCGGAATATCCAGGAGATAGGGTACACTCTAGACGATTTGACACGAGGATCCCTGCACATGCTTCTCCTGCCTCGGGTACGGATACCATGCAATGCCCCCCCTCTACTATTGCTAGCATTGCAATGTTGGAGAAAGGCCCTACAGTACACGGGAAAGTCCATCCCATATGCCAAAAATATACCACTGTTGGGTATACCTCTTCCTACTGACAGACTCACAACAAATCGATTGCGGGTCTGGGAGACAGCTGGGGTAGAAACAGTGGGATCCTTCTTTGGGGACGGTACCCTCCTGGACCATCGCACTATTGTGCGGGTCACGGGCACCACAGACCGACATTATTTACTACACGCAACAACAGTACATTATATTAAAAACACGTGGGCTCCTCAACGAGCGGAACCGACACAGCATGAACTGGTACATTTGTTATACTATAATGGGGGCAGGGGGACATTGAATAAAATGGCTTTACGCCGGAATCCGGGCCCAGGTTGGCACCCAGCTACACGATCTCCGAGCTAAATGGGCGGAAGACCCGGACAGGGAGATCAGGGACAAAGACTGGGAGTACATGGTGAAACACCCAAAGAAAGTGTCGCGCAACGCCAAACTTAGGTTCATTCAAACGATGATACTACATAGAGCCTACCTCACTCCTAAGAGGCTACACCTTATGTTCCCGATGGCACAAGCTACCTGCCCTAGATGCCGGACTGAAGGGGCGGGATTCGCCCATATGGTATGGAACTGCCCACGCTTACAAACGTACTGGCAACGCATTCGACAGACACTACACGGAGTCACACACATAGAAGTAAAAGACGACATCCTGGACTGTCTCTTAGGACTACGTAAACGCACCAAGACTCAACGAGCACAAATGCGCTTCCTTGACCTCTCTTTAATCCTTGCGATACATACAATCACTAGACAGTGGAAGGCCCCTAGGTGCCCCACTCTAACGGCCTGGCAAGATGATGTGATACTATGGGGGGAGGCAGAGAGTGCCGCATTGAGGCGGGAAGAGGAGAAAGGAATGCGTAAGCACCCCATAGCGATGGACTGGGACGCACTGCTCTTAGGCCTAAAAAACGTGGATTTACACCCCACAGGACCAGGGCACACACAGTAAGTGGCACGGCCCCTGACCGCAAAAAGTACTAGACAGGTAACCCAAGCTGTGCGTGCCCTACGGCGATCGACAGGGCCGCAACGATTTAACACACAATACTAGAGACATGATAGTACATATGACCAAGGACCTTATACACTGATACTATAGGGAGATCTAGAGACCGAGGAGCGGGGTGGGGGGAGGGGGGGGGTTTATTCAGTTAAATGTTAGATTGCCTTATACTCCTGGTGGTTATCCAAATGGTTTAGGTATGTAAGAACCCCACGAATGGCAGTACATACTTCTAAATGGATAGCGAGACAAGACTAGGTTTTACTTGTATATGTACGCTCCGAATACCGTGCTTTTACATAATGAGTACAATGGTTTTTTTTTCTATTTTAGCGATCATTAGCGGATGTATACCTGTAATGCTGATGTGGTTGATACACTGACAACAAGAAATAATAAAGTGTGTTAAAAAAAAAAGTAATGCAGTCATCCTAAAATACATCTGAGCAAGGAAGGCATCGGCATGTACATTAATTAACCACGTTTCTCGTGACCTGTTAAAGACATATATATAGTTGTAAATTAATTATATCCTTTATTTATAGTATGTATTTTTAATATATATTGCATTAGGCTTGCAAGACACTAAAGTCGTGGTTGAGCGATAAAACAAAACAATTAGAAACAATACAGTTCTCAGCCTGTTCTCTGATACCAGCTAAACTGTGACAGAGCAACAGGAGTGTAAACACAGAATCTCGAATGTGGTCGGTAAAACCAGACCAATAGACATTGACATATGCTGGATTTCAAGACAATTCAAACATTATTTTTTCGTGTGAAATACACAGCAAAAATATACTGTTTTTCTCAAGATTTAGACCTAAAGATTTCTGAGCAAATTATTTTGCAGCAACGGCGATATTTATGTTCCTGGATGAAATACTCATAATGATAGAAGACACAATATGTCGGTAAAGGTGTGATAGAACATCCTGTGCCAAGCTGAAGAGAGATACATTTCCAGACGCCCAATACAAGTTGATCGCTATCAAGTCTTATGCTTAAACCCTCCTTAAAAGTGGAAAGTTAAATTCTGATCCCTGGGCAAAAACAAAAGTTTTCATGGGATTGGAATTAAGAGTTATGTGATAATGGTATTTTTTACTTGTGGTAAATACCATTCTATATTCCGTCTAACTTTTGATGAATGCCTAAGTGTCCAAATAGAATTAAAGGTGGCTCTAGCACTCGTTTGTGTCTCACAAGGCACTATCTCTGTGAGAAGTTGGCCTGATATGTAGTGCTCACTATTCTAGTGATCACTGTGTATCATTCCAAACAACCCTTATTGATGATTGGTTGTAAGTCAACCTTATAGACCAGCTATCCTAGTAGCGTGGATACGAGCAGTCTTAGGCTAAACTCTAGAGGGCGTGTTAAGCCAGCTGTTTACCATCACATATACCCCTTGAACACCAAGTGAAAGGACACCACACAAGTTGTTATGAAAATAAAGGATATTTATTTATAACAAGACTACCCTGGCTCTTTATGAGTCAGGGAGCTAAGCACAATACAAAACTCTTAGGAAAATACTTCTGGTTGCACAATTTACACAAATGCCCGAGGGCACGAAACCATTACACTGCAAGTGGAAGGGGAGAAGTTAGAAAGTCTAAAGTTACTGATTCCGGAGTGATCCGATCAGTGGGACTAAACGAAAAAGGAACTGGACACTTGTAAAGCGAACCTGCGATGGAGCACCGAAATGCTCGAGTTACCTAGCCCAGAGGCTGCGACTGTGGAAGGTTCGGCAAGATGTCGGAAGTTCTCGTTGTAGTCTCAGGAGCCTGAAAGAAGAGTTGCTGGCAGGCGACCAGTGTCGATGTTCAGCGAGATCCAAGCCTGGATCGGTGATGAAGGAAACCTGAAAGCAGAGGGGACTCAGTTCTCAACCGCTAGCCAGCGATCGGGTGGGCACCAGGAGGGTACCGGCTGAAGTCACCTCGACCAGGTGAGTGGATGACGTCGGACTCGGCTGTTCCTCGGACCAGGAGGCGCGGCGGCGACCAGGATGGAGGGCGAGCTGTCCCACGCAGGTGTCTGCTGTCGATGAGGCTGGGCCCAGGAATGGGGCAGCGGATCTTGGCAGTGGCAACCCACGCGGTGGAGTCAAGATGGCGTCTGGAGTGGACCAGGAGGGTCCGTGGTACTCCTCTGTTGAAGGGGAGCAAGAGCCAGTCTGGAGCAACCAGACTAGTGATGAAACAAACGTGGTGCGTCGTGAAGAGGGCCACAAGCTGGTCGGCAAGTGGTCGGACAACGCGGTGAACAGCAAGGAGCAGAAGGGCCCCCACGCAGATCTCGTGGATGCTGGGGAGGCAGACTTCGGTGCTGGAGCTGCTCAGGGTTAGGGCTTCTCAAACCCTAGGTGCACTCACTCGAGGATCCCTCGGTGGGCGGGCTAGATAAGCGTCGTGCAGGTTCTGAAGATGGCCGGTCCCGCAGGTCTCGTCACACCTACGGCTCTCAGCTGGGCTGATGAGGTAGGTAAAAGGTCAGAGATGGCAGGGAACTCGGGTCTCGTCGAGCTGGGCAGTCTTGATCCGTAGGAGAGACTTACAGCAAACCGCAAGCGCTTAGGTGGTGCCTGCTGGTGCAGGGTGGCTACTCCTTAGCCACAAGGGAGAGTCTTCAGAAATAGTCAAGAGTTCCTTTCGCGGAAAGTAGTTCAAGATTCAGAATTATCCAATTTGGGAAGGGGACTCGCTCCTACCTTTGTTCTAAGAAAAGGGGCTGGCCCGTGACTAGGTTCTACCTATGGGTGGAGCCAGGAGGGGGGTGGTTACACCCCTCTCCTTTGTCCGGCTTCGCCCCAGCTCAGGGGCTGGTGTGCCCCCGAAACTGGTTTGAGCCGGGCTATGCACAGTGAGCACCGGGGTGCCACTGGCAATCACCTTCCTTTCAGCCCTGCCTACCTGGGATACACAAACCCTGTCTGGGATGGTGCTAACACCGCCCTCGACAGGAAACCCTTTGTCCAAGCTCCCCTCGCTGGAAGGTCTCCCAGCAGCAGGAGGTCAGACTTGTGTCTGGTGGCAGCATCCATTTTGTGATGCTGAGGCTTGAGTCAACTTTAACCGGGGTTCAAGGTTACTTCCATGTCGTGCCCCTCTAAAAGGGGGGAATGCTAACCCCATCGCCAGAACCGGCGAGGGGTTCGTATTACGATTCGTATGACACCTTACTCGACATGTGTAGGTGATGCGATGCCAAAGTTAGCAAATAACCGCGAGGATTATTATGCATTTAAAAGTAGTTGGCCCGCGTCACCATGGAACGGCTATTAGGACTTGGTTCCGCAAGCCGTCGATGGGCTCAGCTCGCGCCAGAGCACCGTCCCACATGATTCCCTGCACTCTGCCTTCAGGATTGATAAGGCCTGCCATAGGAGTGACTGATAGGAATCCATGTGTCCATTTTAGGGTTAGGTGTAGGAATACTACACCTACAGCAACGGGTGATTACACCACGTTGCCCCAGCTGTCGTGCAGCCAGTTGTGTCAGATTTGGGCGGCCATTCCAGGGGTGGCATAATACCATGCTGCAGCCCCTGGTAGGCCCTGGGTACACCGATGCCCTGGATACCTGTGGTATGCTGAGACAGGGACTGACAAGGCGGCCCAGTTACAATTGGTGGATGCACCTAATGTACATGTGTTTAATTTCGAGAGAGAACAGCTAGGCTGTGGGTCTGATTGGCAGGCCCACAGCCGGGGAAAGTCATAAACCAATGAAGCAAAAGCAAAAAATCTGGGTGATCATAGGATTGCAGACCCTACTCTCCTACATGACCCCCCCCCCCAAACTTTGGGACAATAAGCTAACCTTGACCAGGTGAGTCTTCTTGCTCTAAGTGGAAATACCTGGAGAGCCCATCTGCATTGCCATGATCAGTGCCAGGTCTATGCTCCACTGTGAAGTCCATCCCCTGTAGGGAAATGGACCACCTAAGTAGTTTGGGGTTTTCACCCTTCATTTGATTTAGCCACAAGAGGGGCTTATGGTCGGTCTGAATCTTGAAGTGAGTGCCAAACAAGTATGGCCTCAACTTCTTCAGGGCCCAAACCACAGCAAAGGCCTCCCTCTCAATGGCTGACCAATACTTCTCTCTGGGGGTCAGCCTCCTGCTAGTAAAAGCTATGGGCTGGTCATGACCATCAAAATTCAGTTGAGATAGAACAGCTCCCACACCCAGCTCCAAAGCGTCTGTTTGGACAATGAATGGTCTGGAGTAGTCTGGACTCTTTAGGATAGGTGCTGTGCACATGGCCTGCTTTAGGTCATCGAATGCCTTCTGACAGCTTGCTGTCCACTGAACTTTTTTTGGCATCTTTTTACTTGTCAGGTCGTTTAGCGGGGTCACAATGGATCCATAATTTCTGACAAACTTCCGGTAATAACCAGTCAGGCCCAAGAAAGCTCGAACCTGAGTCTGGGTGGTTGGAGGAGCCCAGTCCTGGATGGCCTGTATTTTGCTCTCCAATGGTTGAACCTGGCCTCCACCTACAAGGTGGCCCAGGTATACAACCTGTGTCTGCCCTATCTGGCACTTAGTGGCCTTGATAGTGAGGCCTGCCTTTTGCAGGGCCTCTAACACTTTCCTCAGGTGGACCAGGTGATCCTCCCAGGTGGAGCTAAAGACAGCGATATCGTCCAGATACGCCGCGCAGAAGTCGTCCAACCCAGTGAGAACTCGATTCACCAGCCTTTGGAAGGTGGCAGGTGCATTTTTCAAACCAAAGGGCATTACCACGAACTGATAATGCCCACCCGGGGTAGAAAATGCTGTTTTGGGCTTGGCTTCCTCAGCTAACCTGATTTGCCAATACCCAGCTGTCAGGTCAAACGTACTTAAGTAGCTGGCCGAAGCCAACCGGTCGATAAGTTCGTCTGCTCTTGGTATTGGGTGGGCGTCAGTCTTAGTGACTGCATTGAGACCTCTGTAGTCCACGCAAAACCTCATCTCTTTCTTACCGCCCTGGGTGTGAGGTTTCGGCACGAGAACTACGGGACTAGCCCAGGGGCTGTCCGAGGGTTCAATGACTCCCAGCTCCAACATTTTCTGCACCTCCGTCTTGATGCAGTCTCTGACATGATCAGGTTGCCGATAGATTTTACTCTTTACGGGCAGACTGTCCCCAGTGTCGACCTCATGGGTACACCAATTGGTCTGACTGGGCGTCAGAGAGAACATATGTCGAAAGGATTGAAGAACCTGTTTACAATCCTTTTGTTGATGTCCAGAGAGGCTGCCACAAAAGACAACACCTTCTACTGACCCATCGTCAGAGTTCTGAGAGAGCAGGTCCGGGAGAGGGTCACTCTCCTCCTCCTGTCCCTCATCTGTGGCCATGAGCAAGCCCATGCCCTCCCTGTCGACATATGCCTTGAGCCTGTTTACATGGAGCACCCTGTGGGGGCTCCGGGGAGTTCCCAGGTCTACCAAGTAGGTGACCTCTCCCTTTTGCTCAATGATCGTGTGGGGCCCAGACCATTTGTCTTTGAGTGCTGCTGGGGCCACTGGCTCCAGCACCCACACCTTCTGTCCAGGCTGGTACACAGTCAGGACAGCCTTTTGGTCGTGCCAAGCTTTCTGTAATTCTTGGCTCGCCTCAAGGTTTTTAGACGCCTTTTCCATGTACTCCGCCATCCGCGAGCGGAGACCGAGTACATAGTCCACAATGTTCGATGCCGGCTTTCTGAGAGGTCTCTCCCATCCTTCCTTTACCAAACAAAGGGGTCCCCTTACAGGATGTCCGAACAGAAGCTCAAAAGGGCTGTAGCCAACCCCCTTCTGCGGGACCTCTCTGTAGGCGAACAAGAGGCAGGGTATCAGGACATCCCATCTCCGCCGAAGCTTTTCAGGTAGTCCGTGAATCATCCCTTTTAGGGTCCTGTTGAATCTCTCAACAAGCCCATTGCATTGTGGGTGATAGGGTGTGGTGAACTTGTAGTTGACACCACACTCCTTCCACATTGCAGTCAGATATCCCGACATGAAGTTTGCACCTCTGTCTGAGACGACCTCCTTAGGGAAGCCCACTCTGGAGAACACTCCAAGTAGGGCCCGTGCCACCACAGGTGCTGTAGTGGTCCTAAGTGGAATAGCTTCAGGATACCTAGTGGCGTGGTCCACCACCACCAGTATAAACTTGTGCCCTGATGCTGTCTGGGGTTCCATTGGTCCGACAATGTCGATCCCCACCCGTTCAAAGGGTACCCCCACCACCGGTAGTGGTATGAGGGGGGCCTTTGTCGTGCCACCTGACTTACCGCTGGCTTGGCAAGTGACACAGGAGCGGCAAAACTCCTTCGTATCTTCGGACATGTGGGGCCAGTGAAAGTGTGGAACAATTCTGTCCCAAGTCTTATTCTGGCCTAAGTGACCTGCAAGGGGAATCTCGTGGGCCAAGGTAAGAAGGAAACCTCTCAGAGACAAGGGGATGACCAGCCTCCTGGTCGCGCCAGGTTTGGGGTCTCTTGCCTCGGAGTACAGGAGTCCATCGTCCCAGTACACTTTGTGGGTACCTGTGGCGTTCCCTGCAGCCTCAGCAGCAGCCTGCTGTCTGAGGGGTTCAAGTGAGGGGCAGTCTAACTGCGCCTTCCCCAGGTCTTCCCTGGAGGGTCCCCCTGAGCCCAGAAACTCAACCTGACCAGGTTCAAGCTCTTGCGGCTCAGTTTCCCTCAGTTCCTTAAGGTCAGCCTCCTCAGAGACTTGATCCACGACCTGGGGCAAGGGGGAAGGCGAAGCCTTACCCTTACTGCTCCTCTTCTTGGAAGGTGTCTGGTCCGTTCTTCCAGGATCCAGCACCTGTTCAGTGGGGCACCTTTTGGCCTGTGACCTGGTCACAGCAAGGACATGTGCTGGCAAGCCTAACATTTCCATGTGAGTCCTCTGCTCCACTTCTGACCATTGTGACGTTTCCAAATCATTGCCCAACAGACATTCTACGGGGAGGTCTGAACTAACCACAACCTTTTTCGGGCCACTTACCCCTCCCCAGGAGAAATCAACAACTGCCATACTGAGATTGGTAGTGACGTTGCTGGCATTGGTCACTAGGTAACTGGTACCTAGCATGATCTGTCCAGGGTCCACAAAGTTAGGCGTCACCATGGTGACACTGGCACAAGTGTCCCTGTAGGCCTGAGCCACTTTTCCATTAATCAAAGGTGTCTGTCTGTACTTGCCCAAAGTATTGGGACTGGCATTAGGGGACATATCCATATCCCCTGTACAGACAAGGACGGCCTGAGTGAATGTGCCGACTAAGTCGTCACTCCCCTCGGTTCCCAAGGTTAACCCAACTAATGCCTTGGGAGGCGCACTACCACTGCTGACTGTACTGGGGGGTGCAGGTGCCTTAGGGGCTGCAGTGGTAGGAGTTTGCCCTCCTTGCTTGGTGCACTCACTAAACCAGTGAGTCTTACTTTTACAGTATTGGCACCACCTTTTTGACTGGCCTTCTTGAGTCTTCTTCTTCTGTGAAGCCTGACCCCCACCCTCTTTGGTTTGTTGGGGACCTGTCGAAGACTTCTGGTCATTTTGTTCATTCTTGGTACTACCCTTCTGGTCTGCTTTCTTCTGACCACCCTGGTTCTGGTTCTGGTTCTGCTTGACCCTTGTTCTGACCCATCTGTCTGCCTTCTTTCCCAATTCTTGGGGAGAGGTCAGATCCGAGTCGACAAGGTGCTGATGCAACAATTGGTTCTGACAGTTGTTTAAAATCTGTTCTCGCATGATAAGATTGTACAATCCTGTGTAATCAGTAACCTTGCTACCCAGCAACCAGCCTTCCAAAGCCTTAGTGGCACAATCGACAAAGTCAGTCCAATCCTGAGACTGAATTTTCTGGGTGTCCTGGAACAGCACCCGGTACTGTTCCGTGGTTAAGCCGAACCCATCAATCAGTGTGTTCTTCAGGACTTGGTAGTTGTTAGCATCCTCAGCTCTAGTAGTGAGGAGCTTGTCCCTTCCTTTACCTTCAAAGGAAAGCCACAGTATAGCTGCCCACTGACTTGGGGGGACGCACTGGACAGTGCAGGCCCTCTCCAAGGCAGTTATCCACTTGTGGATGTCGTCCCCTTGTTTAAAGGGGGGCACTATTTTACTCAGGTGTCTAGTGTCTATACCCCTGTCTTTCTCTCTATTGAGAATGCTGCCACCAGTGGGATCTAACCCACTCAATTTCTGCTCTCGGGCCAGGGCAAGTCTTTCTTTGGCGAGGGCAAGTTCTTCCCGCTCGATCCTCAGATTGACTTCCCTCATCTTCGCTTCATGCTCCCTTCTCTGAGGGGACGTCATTCCTCTCTGAGAAGATGCCTGAGAGACATGTGTGTGAACCGATCTGCCAGAGCCTCTGGAGAGAGACCTAGCTCGTCTGTTCCCAAGGTTAGGCCTGCTTGAGCGTGGGCCCGGGGCTCCCCCAGTTCCATTCTCATGCCTGCTTAAGTTGGTCCTTGTAAGCCTGCCGACTACCACTGGACCTTTGTCTGCCTCGTCTCCTGATAACTCCTCCTCGTCCTCCTCCTTTGTGTGGAGGTCGAGGTCTGGGTCACCGAGGGTTCCCTCTAAGGGAGGCATGTTCCCATCAGCACTGGGGGGACCTGTGTTAGAGGACCTCCTAGCATCGTAGTACGCCTCTAAGAGACCTATCAGAATTGCGATGGTAGGGTTAGAACCCTGGTTTAGCTTCCTGGAGGCGCACAGTTGTCGCATCTCCTTGAAGCTAAGAGCTGCATATCGTGACACGACCTGTGGAGGGTCACCGACCACTAAGGGAGTCTGCGAAGACTCTCCGTGGACCGACATGCTTTTCTAGTGAGGTGTAAGTGATGCACCTACCTACACTATGTGTTTACCTACTGATCCCTTGCTAAGAGTTGTAGTCAGGGTGTGCTAAGCCCTGTTACACTACAACAGCCGGTTCAGTAGAACTCGGAGTATTCTAAGTTAAGTTATATGTACCTGGGTACTTATGTGATCTTTCACTGCGATATTCTTAGGATACGTGTGTGGTAAAACAACAGCAAGCTCAAATCCCAACCGCTGCTCACCAATGTGAGAAGTTGGCCTGATATGTAGTGCTCACTATTCTAGTGATCACTGTGTATCATTCCAAACAACCCTTATTGATGATTGGTTGTAAGTCAACCTTATAGACCAGCTATCCTAGTAGCGTGGATACGAGCAGTCTTAGGCTAAACTCTAGAGGGCGTGTTAAGCCAGCTGTTTACCATCACATATACCCCTTGAACACCAAGTGAAAGGACACCACACAAGTTGTTATGAAAATAAAGGATATTTATTTATAACAAGACTACCCTGGCTCTTTATGAGTCAGGGAGCTAAGCACAATACAAAACTCTTAGGAAAATACTTCTGGTTGCACAATTTACACAAATGCCCGAGGGCACGAAACCATTACACTGCAAGTGGAAGGGGAGAAGTTAGAAAGTCTAAAGTTACTGATTCCGGAGTGATCCGATCAGTGGGACTAAACGAAAAAGGAACTGGACACTTGTAAAGCGAACCTGCGATGGAGCACCGAAATGCTCGAGTTACCTAGCCCAGAGGCTGCGACTGTGGAAGGTTCGGCAAGATGTCGGAAGTTCTCGTTGTAGTCTCAGGAGCCTGAAAGAAGAGTTGCTGGCAGGCGACCAGTGTCGATGTTCAGCGAGATCCAAGCCTGGATCGGTGATGAAGGAAACCTGAAAGCAGAGGGGACTCAGTTCTCAACCGCTAGCCAGCGATCGGGTGGGCACCAGGAGGGTACCGGCTGAAGTCACCTCGACCAGGTGAGTGGATGACGTCGGACTCGGCTGTTCCTCGGACCAGGAGGCGCGGCGGCGACCAGGATGGAGGGCGAGCTGTCCCACGCAGGTGTCTGCTGTCGATGAGGCTGGGCCCAGGAATGGGGCAGCGGATCTTGGCAGTGGCAACCCACGCGGTGGAGTCAAGATGGCGTCTGGAGTGGACCAGGAGGGTCCGTGGTACTCCTCTGTTGAAGGGGAGCAAGAGCCAGTCTGGAGCAACCAGACTAGTGATGAAACAAATGTGGTGCGTCGTGAAGAGGGCCACAAGCCGGTCGGCAAGTGGTCGGACAACGCGGTGAACAGCAAGGAGCAGAAGGGCCCCCACGCAGATCTCGTGGATGCTGGGGAGGCAGACTTCGGTGCTGGAGCTGCTCAGGGTTAGGGCTTCTCAAACCCTAGGTACACTCACTCGAGGATCCCTCGGTGGGCGGGCTAGATAAGCGTCGTGCAGGTTCTGAAGATGGCCGGTCCCGCAGGTCTCGTCACACCTACAGCTCTCAGCTGGGCTGATGAGGTAGGTAAAAGGTCAGAGATGGCAGGGAACTCGGGTCTCGTCGAGCTGGGCAGTCTTGATCCGTAGGAGAGACTTACAGCAAACCACAAGCGCTTAGGTGGTGCCTGCTGGTGCAGGGTGGCTACTCCTTAGCCACAAGGGAGAGTCTTCAGAAATAGTCAAGAGTTCCTTTCGTGGAAAGTAGTTCAAGATTCAGAATTATCCAATTTGGGAAGGGGACTCGCTCCTACCTTTATTCTAAGAAAAGGGGCTGGCCCGTGACTAGGTTCTACCTATGGGTGGAGCCAGGAGGGGGGTGGTTACACCCCTCTCCTTTGTCCGGCTTCGCCCCAGCTCAGGGGCTGGTGTGCCCCCGAAACTGGTTTGAGCCGGGCTATGCACAGTGAGCACCGGGGTGCCACTGGCAATCACCTTCCTTTCAGCCCTGCCTACCTGGGATACACAAACCCTGTCTGGGATGGTGCTAACACCGCCCTCGACAGGAAACCCTTTGTCCAAGCTCCCCTCGCTGGAAGGTCTCCCAGCAGCAGGAGGTCAGACTTGTGTCTGGTGGCAGCATCCATTTTGTGATGCTGAGGCTTGAGTCAACTTTAACCGGGGTTCAAGGTTACTTCCATGTCGTGCCCCTCTAAAAGGGGGGAATGCTAACCCCATCGCCAGAACCGGCGAGGGGTTCGTATTCCGATTCGTATGACACCTTACTCGACATGTGTAGGTGATGCGATGCCAAAGTTAGCAAATAACCGCGAGGATTATAATGCATTTAAAAGTAGTTGGCCCGCGTCACCATGGAACGGCTATTAGGACTTGGTTCCGCAAGCCGTCGACGGGCTCAGCTCGCGCCAGAGCACCGTCCCACATGATTCCCTGCACTCTGCCTTCAGGATTGATAAGGCCTGCCATAGGAGTGACTGATAGGAATCCATGTGTCCATTTTAGGGTTAGGTGTAGGAATACTACACCTACAGCAACGGGTGATTACACCACGTTGCCCCAGCTGTCGTGCAGCCAGTTGTGTCAGATTTGGGCGGCCATTCCAGGGGTGGCATAATACATGCTGCAGCCCCTGGTAGGCCCTGGGTACACCGATGCCCTGGATACCTGTGGTATGCTGAGACAGGGACTGACAAGGCGGCCCAGTTCCAATTGGTGGATGCACCTAATGTACATGTGTTTAATTTCGAGAGAGAACAGCTAGGCTGTGGGTCTGATTGGCAGGCCCACAGCCGGGGAAAGTCATAAACCAATGAAGCAAAAGCAAAAAATCTGGGTGATCATAGGATTGCAGACCCTACTCTCCTACAATCTCCCCCAAAAAATAAGCTACACAAAACATATATAAGTTAAAGGCATTGCCTATTTAGGTACTGTGAGCTTACCTGCTACAGGTATTCTCATTCTTGAAGCTCTAACATGATCGCATTCTGGAACCACCTTAGTACAATATGTACAACTATTCATACTGCAGTTATTAATGTGTGCTTTGCATATGTGTAGCGAACGCAAATGTTCATGGGGGGAAGGGGGCGGGCTGGCGCAGTGCCAGTAATCAGTACTGCCAGCACTACCCACAACCTCCATTGTTGCTAACAGCTCGTGCTTCTAGGGTGCAGCGCCCGCACTAAGAGGGGTTAGACGCCAACTCGACTTGTCAGCTCTGTGCGACCTGTAAACTGCCAACGTCTGTAAGTTAAACCAATCAACGTGTTGAGCTGTAATACTTTTTTGTGGGTGTTTGTCCGTCCGCAATAACACACAGAAAAGTTTCTCTGGTCCTTGGCCCCTGAGTGCCAAGTGAGGGGTGAATAAAAAAGAACAGCTGCATTGGTGAAAGATGAAACGTGGTTCGCTGTGTCAACATCAACGCTGGAATAAATATGTAAGTCAATAATCCATATGAGGGTGAGCCCGGCTGTGGAGGAATGATACATCTCTCACATGTCACTCAACAAACAGAATACGGCACAAAGTGAGTTGGTGGTGCCACAGTGGGGCTCGAGTGTACACAATGCTCGCACCTGCCGGTGCAGTGCTTCTGCCGCCTGCCTCCAGCACGTGTACGCAACAGAGATTTCACCGGATGCAATTAACAGACCGGCAAAAGTGAAAGCAGGGGTGCACGCGTGATTTAACAAGACGGCAAAAGTGAAATCAGGGGTGTGCACGCGCAACGGCAAACATGCGAGTAGTGCACGCGCAGCAGCGGAAAAAGTGAAAGTAATCACGCTTCAGATGGGGCCTCGGGCGCTGATAGCTGGCGGCTGCGCGCGTGAATGCAAGCGCAAGGCCGTGTGGCAGCACTTTTAAAAGCCCTAACTAAATGTCTCGCAGAGCAGCGCATGCGCTGGCTCAGGCGAGACCTAAAAACTGGGTGCGATGGAAGTCAAATTCGTCTTGCAAGTCTTGGAAGGATTTAAGAGTCCCACCCCAACCTTGGAGATGCAGATAGTATCGCAAGCCGAAAAGCCTAGAAGGGCGGCCACCTGCGGTGGCCTTGTACCTAGCCATAACGGAGTCTCCAGTGTGACCCGATCTGCCCATCCCACCCTCTTGGGGGTGGCATCCCAAATCAAATCTCTAACACCCTCTGCGAAGCTGGTGGAAGATTCAGGGGGATAACCCCCCACCCCATATAGCGCATAAGCAAGGTCTCGTTCTTGCAGCAACCATCCCGCTGCCATATAAGATCACTAAAGCCTGTAAACCACCAATCATTTAAAACCAACATGTGCACTGCCCAATAATATAGGAGCATATCCGGTGTAGCTAAACCGCCCTCAAAGGCCGGCCTGCAGAATTTCCCAAGTGCTATACGAGGCATAAGAACAACATATTATCAATAGAAAATAAACAGCGTCACAAAGCACCGTGCATCATGTGTCTGTCCACATTTTGCTGTGTGTGGAGAAGGAATAAGAACACAGTCAAGATTGAGTTTTCATAATGGAGTACGGGCCTAGTTTAGACAACCTCAAGGGAAGTACAGTTCTGTAGAGTGCAGCTAATTCGTTTATAATACAATTCATTCATGACGCTAAGCAATTATTTTTTCTGAATCATAAATAGCAGTGGCGGTGCGTCCATTGGGGGCGCAGGGGTGGTGCCCCACTTAACGCACGCGGTGCGTTCTTGCAGCAAATCCAGCAATCAATATTTATTGGTAGCTTAGTGTGTAGCGGCCGCCGGCCGGGAGTCGGGACATGAAGGGGGTGGGGCCGGGGGCGAGCACTAGAAGGTTGAGTGACAGTTCAGTTGTTTCAGTTTCACCCATGCACTGACAGCGGCTCGCAATTTGCGCATGCTCGAGTTTGACTCATGACCAGCACGAGCATGCGCATTCGCCGCACTGTCTGCCAGCCAGCTAGGCACTACTATTGTACTGAGAGGGAGGGGGCCGAGAGGCCGAGGGTTGCCTCATGCAGCAGCCCCCGTCTCTCGGTATGGGCGAGCCCTATCCTTGCTCTTTAGCCAATCCAGGGCAGGCGCTGCTAATGCAGCGTCTCTGGATTGGCTGAGAGCCTGAGACAGTCTCAGACCCCGCGCGGCAGCCTACGAAGAAACTGCATTGGGTGCCGCGCAACTATGGCCAATCACTGTGGCTTATGTCTGAACACAGTGACAGTGATTGGCCATGAGGTGCGCAGCGCACTCTGCAGTCCGTCGCGTCATCACGCACGGTGCCACTGTCTGCAACACACCTCGTGGCGGCGGTGACTACAGTGTACTGCTGTACGTGTACTGTACAGTCATACAGTGTGTGTCAGCTCTCCCGGACCCATCGTATCGACTCGTGTGGTGGTGACTGATGTGACTACTATATCGTGTTGTCCACAGCAATTGTTGTTGTGTTGTACTTGACTCCCGTGACTACGTCGGTCTACGGTTGTCCATTGGTGAGTACTGTAGTACAGGCCCAATCTAGTATGTATCTTTAATATTCAATTATTCATCTGTTTTTCTTTTATATTGTAAACTCAACTGCAAATAGTAAATAGATTTATATCGCGGTTACGACCCCTAGCGACTCGTATTCGTAACCGCGATATAAATTTACTATTTGCAGTTGAGTTTACGATATAAAAGAAAAGCGAGGCACTGGGAGATGTGGACTGGCCTGTATACACATCTGCAGCCAGACGCCCTCACGCACGAATACACAACACACAGACAGCCACCGTCATTTCACAAACACTCGTAGAATATGTGCGTGTGAGAGTTTCAAGGGCGATAGATGGGGCACATGGAGACCTTTATTTAGAACAGATCAACAGAACTGCTCCCTACGCCAGCCCCCTTCTTCCGGCCCGAGGTGAGGGTTCAGAGGTTAAAGAAGCCCGGAGAAAACATTTTACTGCCCTTCTTAAAATGTTTTCTCCGGGCTACACGACAGCAACACGCTGGAATCAGTGCGAGATCCAAGCCGCTTTAGCAGGACATACTGATGCCTCAGAATGCATTGCCTCGGCAGGGCTGGGGAGGAGGCCCCTTCAGCCTGCACGCGCTAGGCTGCTGTCTGCCCTCACAGGAGCTCTCCTATAACACCACTGAAGTGAAGAGCCTTTTTGGGGTGTAGGCCACCCTCTACTCTGGAACCCGCCATTAGTGTATTTCAGTTTCATTTAGACTTCAAATGCGAATGCTTCAAACGGCAGAAACATGGTAAGTGATCCGTGAGTGTCCAGGGCCCTAGGATGTGGATCTTCCTGCATGGAGCATTAAAGCCAAAGTACATATAGTTCTGAAAGGAATTAAATAACTGAACTCTTCAATTTTGCCTAAACCTGATCTTTATGCAGGAACGGGGGGGGTGACAATAGAACACAGGGCAAGATTTCACATCACCGATCAGCCTCTAAAGCCCCATATGAACCTCTAAAGCAGACTTTATTTTCAAACTTCAATCACTCTCAAAAGCTGAACTCGTGCAGGTTAATTGTCTTTAAAGAGAACTTTTAAGATGCCACAGCAATTTCTAGCTCCCAAACTCCTAGTGTAGGATAGTACCCCCACCTAGGAGTATTGTGATAAGCCATTAGTTAACTTTGTACACAGGATCTGAAAGAACAGTGTCTTTGACCAAGATATCAATGAAGTTGACCTACGTGCACCGACTTTAAGTTTAAAATATTTTATTCATGCAGCGTGACACATCCAAACTCATATACAGCAGTATAAGATCGGCAAACGTGCACCGACTTTAAGGCATTTCAGGAGCAGAAAAAAAGTTGATTACATGAAGTTATTTAAAGCTAGCAAGAACTCTGTCTGGCTTTGCCCTTGATACTTGCATCATCCCATTATCATCAGCAGCCTTAGTAGTTAAGCCAGTATGCGCATACATGCCAACATTTCAGTAGAGCAAAGTGGGAGATTGAAAAAAAAAAAAAATCGTGGGAATGGGGCCTTGAATCGGGTTACTGTCATGCATGGGCTTTGGAAGTGTGCTGCTGCAGGAACTGACGTTTAAAACGCAAATGCACGTTTTTTTCTTACCTTTCAGAAGCATGGAGCGCAATGGCAGGCAGAGAGAGGGTGATGCAAGTGTTGTGCACTGGCCTGGCAGGTTGCTGGCAGTGCATACACCCCCCACCCGTGTGTGGGGCAGCCCGGGCTGAAACAGCTTCCCGGGGGCACAAACAGCCGCCTCGCCCCAGAGTACTTCACAGGTCTTTAAAAGACCATTCACTTGTTACTGAGGCTTTGTTGGTTTTTCAACCCTTCTAGAGCCCCTGCATCTCCACTCTGCATATTGCTGGAACAGTTAGCACGTTACACAATACCAAGCCCTGTCAGCTGAAACCCCCGAGTAATCGGGTTTTGCTTGTAGGAATCGGGAGGCGGGAGACTAGACGTCAAATCGGTAGACTCCCGCCTGAATCGGGAGGGTTGGTATGTCTGTATGCGTGAAACTTTTAAGTTAAAAGTTTCACGCATACTGGATGGCTTCTAGAAGGAGGCAGTAAGATTGTATTTGCAATTGCAATTGCAAGTAGTAGAGGAGTCGGCCTAACGGCTAGGGTGGTGGTGGACCTCGAATCTGGAGAACAGGGTTCGAGTCTCACTCTCGGGCTCTCGGCATTCGGCAATGACGCTGAACCTCCCCGTGCCGAACAAAAATGAATGTGTCCTCATGTAACACAACTGATGCTACGTAAAGCGCTCTGATACCTGATTCGGGTCAAGTTATATAAAACTCAATTAAAAAAAAGTAGTGGTCATGTCATGTGTAATCAGAGTGCACTGTGTTGTCGATAAACACTCACGCCACACAGCATGAGTCCTGTTTAGAAACGATGGTGCTTGAAGCCTGCCTCCCGCCTAATGAAGTGATTTCTTACAGGAAGCAATAAAAATGCGGTGCAGGGAAATTATTAAACTCTTTTTTTTTTTAAATTGCAAAAACTATTACGTAGAGTGGAGGCAACCATCATCTTCCAGATTAACCCTTTCGCTGCCAGGCCTTTTCCCCCTCCTGTGCCAAGCCTTTTTTTGACTATTTGGGGTAGTGTGCGCTTAGGCCCCTGTAACTTTTTGACCACATTAGGTATCCACGCCAAATTTGCGTCCTTTTCTTCCAACATCATGGGGATTCTAAAGGTACTCAGGGTTTGTGGATTCTCCTAGAGGGGTTACAGAAATGAGCCAAAATACAGCAACATTTTGTTTTTTTTTGGGAAAATGGGAAAAACGGGCTGCAAATGAAAGCATCTGGGTTTTTCCCTGCAAATGTTATCAAAAAAGGGTTTGTGGGGTTGAAATCACCATTTTCCCAGCTTTTCGGGGATACCAGACTTTTGTCAGAAACCCAACATTTTTTACACAGTTCTGGCATTTTTCTGGGACATAGCCTATTTTTGCTATTTTTTGTGCTTTTGACCTCCTTCCATTTAATGGCAGAAATGGGTACAAAAGCAATAATGGATCCTGGAAAGCTATACATTTGCAAAACAAAGACAAAATTCTGAATTCAGCAAGGGGTCATTTGTGTAGATCCATCAAGGTTTTCTTATAGAAACTAACAGTTAAATATAGGATAAATTGAAAATTAGTTGAAAAAAACAGCATTTTGTGTCAACGTTTTCACCTGTAACTTCGTCTAATTATGACAGATCTTTGAAAGCAATATACCATTACATCCGCTGGACATTACTGGTTGTGGGGATATATAGGACTTGTAGGTTCACCAAGAACCCGACGAACCCAGAGCCAAAAACTGAGCAGCAACTTGCAATGGTTTTTTATTATGTACCGGGTATATAGTAATTATTCTGTAAAAATGTGTACATGGAAAAATCGGTATGAAAGACACCTATGTATTTCTGAAATGGGAACAAAATATAGAGTTTAGAAACAATAGATATTTGCACATTTCTGAAATTGGGAATACTCATACTAGCATGAGAATTATCCGTCATTTTTTAGAATGACTTCTTTTTTACACAATATCTTTCATTTGGAAGGCAGAAATGCATCGAAAGTCAATAGATAATAACAGTTCCTTTACAAATCTGAATTACCCTAAGTCTCCCGATAAAAATGGTACCTCACTTGTGTGGGTAGGCATAGTGCCTGCGACAGGAAACGGCGCAAAACGCAACGTGGTCACAACTCAATTTCGCAGTGAAAATTTACCCTTTTTTGGCAAAGTGCCTAGCTCTAGTTTTTGAACCCTAGCTCTGCGGGCACCTTGGGAAACCTAGTAAACCTATACATTTTTGAAAACTAGACACCCAGGGGAATCCAGGATGGGGTGACTTGACTGCCTCCCACCAGGGTCTGTTACCCAGAATCCCTTGCAAACCTAAACAATTGTCAAAAAAAACACATTTTCCCCACATTTCTGTGGTGGAAAGTTCCGGAATCTGCGTGGATCCACAAATTTCCACCCACCCCGCGTTCCCCAAAGTCTTACGAGAAAAACGGTACCTCACTTGTGTGGGTCGGCCTAGTGCCCGCGACAGGAAACGGCACAAAACGCAACGTGGTCACACCTCAATTTCGCAGTGAACAATGACCCTTTTTTGGCAAAGTGCCTAGCTCTAGTTTTTCAACCCTAGCTCTGCGGGCACCTTGGGAAACCTAGCAAACCTATACATTTTTGAAAACTAGATACCCAGGGGAATCCAGGATGGGGTGACTTGACTGCCTCCCACCAGGGTCTGTTACCCAGAATCCCTTGGAAACCTAAAAAATTGTCAAAAAAAACCACATTTTCCCCACATTTCTGTGGTGGAAAGTTCCGGAATTTGCGTGGATCCACAAATTTCCACCCACCCCGCGTTCCCCAAAGTCTTACGAGAAAAACGGTACCTCACTTGTGTGGGTCGGCCTAGTGCCCGCGACAGGAAACGGCACAAAACGCAACGTGGTCACACCTCAATTTCGCAGTGAAAAATGACCCTTTTTTGGCAAAATGTCTAGCTGTAGTTTTTGAACCATAGCTCTGCGGGCACCTTGGGAAACCTAGCAATCCTATACATTTTTTAAAACTAGACACCCAGGGGAATCCAGGTTGGGGTGACTTGACTGCCTCCCACCAGGGTCTGTTACCCAGAATCCCTTGCAAACCTAAAAAATTGTCAAAAAAACACATTTTCCCCACATTTCTGTGGCGGAAAGATCCGGAATCTGCGTGGATCCACACATTTCCACCCACCCCTCGTTCCCCAAAGTCTTACGAGAAAAACGGTACCTCACTTGTGTGGGTCGGCCTAGTGCCCACGCCAGGAAACGGTGCAAAACGCAACGTGGTCACACCTCAATTTCGCAGTGAAAAATGATCTTTTTTTGGCAAAATGTCTAGCTGTAGTTTTTGAACCCTAGCTCTGCGGACACCTTGGGAAACCTAGCAAACCTATACATTTTTGAAAACTAGACACCAAGGGGAATCCAGGATGGGGTGACCTGACTGCCTCCCACCAGGGTCTGTTACCCAGAATCCCTTGCAAACCTAAACAATTGTCAAAAAACACACATTGTCCCCACATTTCTGTGGTGGAAAGTACCGGAATCTGCGTGGATCCACAAGTTTCCACCCACCCCGCGTTCCCCAAAGTCTTACGAGAAAAATGGTACCTCACTTGCGTGGGTAGGCCTAGTGTCCGCGTCAGGCAAGGGCCCAAAACCAATTGAGGAGACATCAAAATTACCTATCACAAAACAACCTGGTTTTGCAAAGGGGGTCCCATGAGTTTTTGGCCCCGGGCTTGGCGGCTATCTAGGGAAACCTACCAAACCCACACATTTCTGAAAACTAGACACCCGGGGGATTCCAGGGAGGCATGGCTTGCCTGGATCCCCCAACGTTTCCTTACCCAGAATGCCCTGCAAACCTCAAATTTAGCTGAAAAAAACACCTTTTGCACACATTTTTGTGTGGGAAAGTTGTGGCATCACCGGGCTGACACAAATTTCCTACCACCCAGCGTTCCTCCGGGTCTCCCGATAAAAACGGTGCCTCACTCGTGTGGCAGGCCCAAGTACCCGCGACAGGCAAGGGCCCAAAACGTAGTGAGGCGACATGAAAATTGTCCATCTCCAAACGACCTAGTTTTGCAAGGGGGGTAACTTGGGTTTTTGGCCCGGTGCTCGGCGGTCACCTAGGGAAACCTACCAAACCCACACATTTCTGAAAACTAGACACCCGGGGGATTCCAGGGAGGTATGGCTTGCGTGGATCCCCAACGTTTCCTTACCCAGAATGCCCTGCAAACCTCAAATTTAGCTGAAAAAATCATATTTTTCACACAATTTTGTGTGGGAAAGTTGTGGCATCACCAGGCTGACACAAATTTCCTACCACCCAGCGTTCCTCCGGGTCTCCCGATAAAAACGGTGCCTCACTCGTGTGGCAGGCCCAAGTACCCGCGACAGGCAAGGGCCCAAAACGTAGTGAGGCGACATGAAAATTGTCCATCTCCAAACGACCTAGTTTTGCAAGGGGGGTCACTTGGGTTTTTGGCCCGGTGCTCGGCGGTCACCTAGGGAAACCTACCAAACCCACACATTTCTGAAAACTAGACACCCGGGGGATTCCAGGGAGGTGTGGTAAATATTTAAATTACCTGTACTATTTTTTATGCGGTAAAGTCTAGTAAGAATAACTCAGTCAAAATAAGAGGCAGAATCCGTGGTATTAGAGGTTCTGAAAAGGGCTTTATTCCTTACAAAGGAATTATAGTTCGAACCAGGCAATCTTATTCCATCACCACGAAGGTTCAGGAAGGGATCGGCAATACATTATTGACAAGTAACAATATATATATGAAAAGCATTGCATTAAGACAGATGCAGGAGGCGTAACAGCTGATAATACAGATAAGAATACACATACGTAATGAAAATAGGCGTAAATACAGGCGTATACTAGAAACGTCATTTAAAATGATGTCACAAGTGGGTGGATCCATAAGAGAATCCTGCAGTGTCAGCAGAAATAGTTGGCAGAGATGCGCGCGCAGCCGCATGACGTGTGATTGACGTGCAACTAGAGGGTGAAGGGGAATTGACATTTAGCTCTACATGTGGAGACAGAAGTCTGGGGGGTCAGGTCAACCTAATCCCAAATCGTATCTAATATCTTTGTTTAAGGAACTGTTTTGTCCAAAAGGAAAGATCTCTCGGACGGAATCTATTCTATACTGACCGTTAGTGCATGTACAAGCGTCTATGTGTCTACATGAGATGCGAGGGGGCAGGAATCTTCCATAGTAACAGGGGCTATGAATTACTTGCATAAAGACAGCGAGGCCGAGCCCTTTGCTCGGTAGCTGGAAGGATGTTTACCTAAACTACTAGACAGGAATGCATTGGATGAGGAGCGGAGCAGATAACTTGAAGGCTGAATACAGTTTTTGGCAGGCAACAGGCCGCGTCAGGCACCGTTAGCCGCGCAGGGAGTAGGACAAAGTTCATGGACACGGATGCAGGTCCAGGCTGGAGCATTTCAGAGGCAGAAGCAGGAAAAGGCTTGATGACAGAATTCAGGGCCTACTCGCCTGAACTGTAAAACGTGAAAAGTGAACCATATAAAGTCGGTGGCCAATCATACTTAGGAATGGACTATTTGACCCATTCATGGCGGATCTGAAAGAGGACATGTTGACGTTGGACGCACATGTATTTGCGTCTTCATAGCTGGAACTGGAGGGAACATACATGTACTTGTAGCATGTACATGGAGCCGTTGGGGTCTAAGATAGGGGACATAACTGGTCATAAAATTCATATTTCCTCATTCCCTCCTTGTCCCCTACGGACCCTTATGAAATATCCATTTTCATCAATCCATCAATCTGTTCATATAGCATCATTTGTTCTTCTTTCTTCTTCCGGGATCTTGAATGAAAATTTGAAGGCGGGATACACGATGTGGCACACAGACCACAAATCGCTGGCCCACATTGTAGACACAAGCAGCAACTGAATAGTATGAGAAAGCCAATACCTAGGAAGGATAGGATCCTCCATCCCCAGGCTGACAACTCGCTCCAGAACCAACCGGACCAAGTCCAGGTGCCTGGATTCTGGTGTATCTGGCTTACGATTTTATGAAGTCGAGTTATGGCTTCATATACTGACGGCGCGTTTTTCTGGTATGAAAACACAGCAACTTGATCCGATGACCCTACAAGCTCCGCCCCTATCGGCCAGGATGACGTCAAGGACAAGACGATTTTGAAGAACAACAATCCGCATCGCAGACTGCTCCTCTGTTAAGTTGCCTAAGGCGGAAGTAGTTTCATTCACTACTGCTTCAAGGGTTCTAGTTAATCTACGTATCAACTTACTATTAGTGACTGTACCTATGTAGGGAAAGAAACCTTTATTGAAATCTGTGTATTGCTCCCATGCTGTTTCGGTGTAGTCGACAATCGGGAGATCTCTCTGCTGTCTATTGTGTACTAAATGGGTATTCCTATGGTAATCAGGCGGGGCTAGGAAAACAGGTGGCAGAAGGAATGCAATGTAACAGGTACTATCCCAATCTAGGGGTAGGCGTATGTATGCGGTGTGACCACAGATGAAGTAGGAGTGACGAGAAGCTCTAAATGTAGATTTGCCTTTATCACTGAATTCTATTACAGTGATACATTTACTATGGCCCATGTGTATTGAACCATTCTTTCTTACACATAATTCGCCTCTAACTGGAAATACTGACATAGCGGGCAAGATTGGTGTAGCTTCGGATTCAATATTCAGGATCATAAGATTAAGTGTAAAGTTACCTAATCCATATACTTCATTTTCTAGATCAGTTCCTGTTCTTTTGGGAAGTCCCTCCTTGTTAGGGTAGCAGACTTTAAGTAAAACTAGGTTCAGGTTTCCCCAAACCCAGTTGTCTTGATAAACTACTGAATTTGAATCTAGGGAATTAATCAAACTAAACCATGCTCCACAGGAGCCATTGTGTGTGAATGGATACGGAAAGAGGGGCAGAACTCCCCTATATTTCTGATAGGGAGGGAGTCGGCCACATATCCAACAATTTGTAGCATTGCTGTTCTGATGAGAATGATGTAACATACTAATGAATGTGTTGTTGCGCAGCGCAAATCTATAGGACAACTCATGCGGGGGTAATTCGCTAAAAGAATGTTCGGCAGTAGCATTGAAAGCACGCTTGGAAATAGGGTAATACATGTGTAATAATATACTGGCAATGATAATCAGAAGACTTAGAAAAAACATAATTAACAATGTCACTATGCAGTGACTACGAAGTGATTTACAGTACGCATGTTTCTTGAGCTGTTTCTGTCTATTTCTCTCTCTATTTCGGTCTAGAGGATACATGTCAGAGACAAATTCAACCGATTCACCTTGGAGAGGACTTAAACAATCAAATTGTCTGACTTGCTAGACCTTAATTTCAGTTTATAGTTTTCTTTTTCTGTCTTGTCAACCAGGGGGAGTTTTGAGTCAGTCTGTGAGGGAATGCAGGGCTGAAAATTCAAGTCGGATGATAGTCCATGAAATTTTTGATATGGCTCGAGTGCAACCACCCTTTACGTCCCTCAATCTTCACGGCTGTCCTTGTGGTCAATAAGACGAGTTTAGGCGACTGCCAGCGAGGCTCCAGCGGGTTCTTTCTGTCGAAGTTCCTTATCAGTACAAGATCTCCCGGAACCACGTCATGGGGCTTCACCTCAGTGTTATCGGGAAAGGCTGCAGCTACCTGTGAACGACAAGATTGTAGTGCAGACATCAAGGAAGCCAGGTAATCTGTCAGCATATTACAATCAACATCAGTTATTTTACGAGGTATAGGCGTCCCCCACATATTTGGTGGTCTACCGAAGATCACCTCATACGGGGATAGCCCTGTTCGAGAGTGTGCTACCATTCTCATGTAAAAGAGCGCAACCGGTAAAGCTACTATCCAGTCGACACCTTTTTCTCTACATACTTTGGACAGTCTAATTTTCAGAGTTTGATTATGTCGCTCCACGAGACCTGCTGCCTCGGGATGTCGGACACAGTGGAATTTCCATTGATAGCCTAACAGAAGTGAAACATGTTTCATTAGCTCGGATGAGAACGGCTGGCCATTATCTGAGTACACGATACGGGGCAAACCATACCGTGGGAAGAATTCTCGAACTAACTGTTTGGCAGTAGTCGGGGCAGTGTAATCCGAGACGGGATACGCCTCTGTCCACCGGGAAAGAGCGCATACAACTACGAGGGCATATTTGAATCCTCGACATCGTTCCATCTGGATATAATCCATCTGGAGGACTTCAAAAGGGTGATCGGGGGGTTGAAATCCACCCTGTTCTACAGGTACGCCTTTTCCTGGATTGAACTGACAACAAATCATGCAGGTACGTACTTTCTGTTTAGCTGCTGCTCGCAAGTGTTTATTGAACCAAATGTGTTGAATACTGTCTAGCATAGCTTTCTCTCCTAGGTGCGCTGGTCTATGTATTGTGTTAATGATGACCTGAACCATTGAGTCGGGGAGAAACCATATATATTTTCCCTTCGTCATCCATCCTTGATCTGTTTGGATCCCTCCTAATTCAGTCCATCTCTTTATTTCTTCTGGTGTAGCATGTGTCTGTATGTCAATTACATCAAGGGCGGGATCCTTAACTGTCATGCAGTGTGTTGGTGTCGGAACTATTGTCTTTGTCGTGTCAGTTGGACGAGTCTGATTCTGAGCAGTCTGTTTAGCTGTTCTGTCAGCTAGGTCGTTACCCTGAGAAATAATGTCAGTCACTTTCGTATGGGCCTTGCACTTCATAATCGATATTGCAGTAGGCAGATGTATTGCATCTAACAGAGCTTGAATAAGGGGACCGTGCTGGATGTGGGCACCGTGAGAAGTTAAATAACCTCTCTCTCGCCAAAGCACGCCGAAGTCATGGACGACTCCGAATGCATAACGTGAATCTGTGTATATGTTGACTTTCTTATTTTTGGCTTGAATACAGGCTTGTGTCAGAGCGATGAGCTCTGCTGCTTGAGCTGACAAGGTATCGATACAATTTGTTTCAATAATTTCAGTGTCTGTTGTGACTGCATAAGCGGCCACTAATTCTCCTGTACTTGTTCTCATGCATGAACCATCTACATACAATGTCAGGTCTGGGTCTGATAATGGAATATCTGTCAAGTCTTGTCTGGGTTTCGTCGTAATAGTGATAACTTCAATACAATCATGTGCCAATGGGTCTGTTCCACTTAATGGCAAAAGTGTGGCAGGATTTAATGTACTACAACGTCGGATTTCTATGTGTGGCTGGAACAATGTCAATTCATAACCCGTCAGTCTTGCTATAGTCAAGTGTTGTGTTTGGGTCCGGTTCAAGAGAACCTCTACTGCGTGTGGTACTTGTACTGTCAATTGATGTCCTAACACTATGACATCGCTTTGTCTGATTGCTAAAGCTGTTGCTGCGACTGATTTCAGGCACGCAGGAAGAGCCTGAGCTACGGGGTCTAATGTACTAGAAAAATAAGCACATGGCTTGTGTGATCCTGCTTGTTCCTGCGTGAGTACTGACAAAGCAGTACCTTCACGTTCTGTGACAAAGAGTGTAAAACGTTTGCTGTAACATGGTGTTGCTAAAACAGGTGCTTGACATAAAGCTTTCTTTAAGCTTTCAAAAGCTTGTGTATGTTCCTGAGTCCAAGGGAGGACAGTCGATGTCGCTGCCTCCTGTGTTGTCAACTGAATGAGTGGTTTTTCTAGAAATGCATATTGAGGGATCCACTGCCTACAGTACGAAGTGAGGCCTATGAATGCCCGTACCTCCTTTTGTGTCTTAGGTGGCGGCATGTTAACAATTAACTGGATACGGTCGGGTGTAAGTTGTCTTCCCCCCTTGGACAGCAAGTGCCCAAGGTACACAACTTGCTGGACACAGAATTGCAGCTTTGAAGGGGACACTTTGTGCCCCTTGTCGGCTAAGAAATGTAAAACCGTCAGTGATGCTTTTTCACATTCAGGTTCGCTTCGGGCGGTGATCAGCAGATCATCGACGTATTGAAGCAGGGCAGTGTTAGCTGGCATGTGGATACTGTCAAGTTCTCTTTTCAATGCTTGGCTATAGATGCTGGGGCTTTCTGTGAATCCTTGAGGTGCGCGTGCGAATTTAAAACTTCGTCCATTTAAACTGAATCCGAACAAATATTGGCTTTCCGGATCGATTGGGACGCTAAAGAAAGCGTTCTTGAGATCAATTACAGTAAAGAACGTTGCTTCTGAATCTATGGCTGTTAGCAATGAAGAGATATCTGGGACCACGGGGTATTGTGGTACAATGCATTTATTTAATTCTCGCAGATCAATAACTAATCGATATACTGGTGGTGCTTGTGGGTCAGTTCGTTTAAGAATCGGAATTATCGGGGAATTACATACATTGGAGTCGGTTTCCACAACCACTCCTTGTGCAATGAGCTCGTCAATGATTTGCAGTAAAGCCACAACAGCATCGGGGGGTAACTTGTATTGTCGTATTCGTGGTAGTACCACTCCTGTTTTGATTGTGACTCGATATGGTGTAATGTGCATACAACCTACATCAGTGGGGCCTTGCGCCCATAAATGTGCAGGTAGATTCTGTAACCGGTGATCCATGTCTCTAGACACGTAGTGACCTTTAAAGTCACGCAAAAATAGTCGTACTCCTTCCGGAGAACAAAATATTACAGCTCCTAGAGCCTTCAATGTTTTTATACCTAACAAGTTTTCTGGACATGATTTCGTAAGTAATAGATCTGTAGTCCGTGTTAACGGACCGACTGTGAATGCAAGTGGTTGTGATACTTCGTTAATAGTAGGCTTTCCTGAGAAACCAAGGGAAATATTTTGTGAGCCTGAGAGGGGTGCCCCTGGAACTTCATCGTGACTGATAGTGGTTCTGCTTGCCCCTGTATCGAGTAGAAACTTTCGGTCTTTCCCCAATACTTGACTCTGTACATAAGGACCCTCTTGATCTACTGGAACCTCAATAAGGGGTAACCCAACTTCCCTCTCTAGGCTATTTCATGTGTAGCGCTGATACTCTGGGTAGTCATTTTGTGCATACTGATACATCTGTTGTGTCGTGTTTTGTGTTGCAGCAATAGGCTGTGGCTGTTGTTGTTGTTGTTGTGGTGCGGTCTGTTGTACAGCTGGCATAGGCTGTATATTCTGAGGTACTTGTGGTTGGATCTGATCCTGTCTAGGCGGACGTGGTCTCTCCTTCGTTATACCCGTAGAGATGTTATGTTTCAGAACTGCGCAATCGTGTATATAATGACCTGGCTGTTTACAATAGTTGCATGTCCCTCTAACAGGACCTACTGAATCATTGGACTGTGTCGTACCCTTTTTATGACCGTCAGCTGGAACTGACTGGGCCACTAGCATTTTCATTTTCGTGTCTTTCATACGTCTTTGTTCATGTTCTTGTTCTTCTCTAATTCTATTGTGATGATATTGTAACATTTGTAACATCTGTGACGGTGTGTTACCTTGCCAAGTACTCTCGAATTTTAATACTCTACTCTTAACTTGGGGCAGGGAATTTTCAACTAATTTTGTCACAAACAGATGTGGATACGACTTACTACTTGCTTTTATGCCACTATTAATACCAAAACATTTTTCAAATCGGGAATAGAAATCACTAGTGTCTTCATCTTGTTTTTGTTTACAGGCTGAAATTGCACCCCAGTCTTCCTTTTTCGTAGTTAATAAACGTGGTAGTACCTGCACTAATAATCCTGGTAATGCTGTAGTCTTTTCCCCAAGCCCTGAACCTGCAGCTCGGGCCTTTTCTTCGTTTTCTAATGCTGTCCAATCTATCTTTTGGTCTCCCACCTCCCATTCCTTTTCTTTGAGTTTCTCGTAAATACCGGCAGGCAATAAAACTTTCAATATTTTCATAATGTCAGGATAAGTATACTCTCCCATGAGTAACATGTCTTTTATCTCACGGTGGAAACCTGCTGGGTCTTTGTCATGGCTAGGTACTACTTTCTTCATCTCTAATAATTCAATTTTAGTTATGGGCGCGTACACAAACACGCGTTTAAAAATATTGTCCTCACCTCTGATTGGGTGTACTTCGCGTAAGGGATTCTGTCTGTCTATGTGGTACGTTTTTCTTTCCAACTTGGGGGGAACTGAAACATGTTCTGGGCATATGAAGACAATGTACTGGTGTCGATATTCCAGAATTTCTTTAATTAAATCAGTACCTGAACCTCTCCATTTGTTCGTGAGTAATTCTATCAATATATCAGGCAGGGGACCAGGATCGGAGTGTTGGCTTCTATATAATATAACGAGGTGTTGTATCATGTATATACCAGCTAAACGCTGTTCGTCTGGGGTAAGATTCAAAAACGTGTGTGCCAACGCATCATCACTGTATTTTTCAGAACTGTCAGCCCATTGTACTGCTGACCTGGCTAATTCTTGTTCATCCATAGAATCGAGCATATGATACCCCCTTCGGTCTCGGAGTAATTTATCAGCAGCCTGGAATAAGTGTTCAGGAGACTTCGTATTTAGCATAGGGGCTTGAAAATGTCTGTTACATTCTGGACGTATCGGACGTATCGGGTCATTAAAGTATCTGGTATTGTTACAAGGTCTTCCCCTACCTACATAGGCTATCGTTTCTAATTGTCCTGTGGGCATTTCTGATTCTTCCTCCTCCTCTCCCTCTGATTCAGTTTTGTCTGCCTCCAATCTGGCTTTATGTATTCGTTCTACTTCTTTGCGGATCTTTCGGCACATAGCTACTATACACGTCTGTTTATCATGTTTTCCCTCTGATATATTCTGACCCCATCGGGTAAGTACTTGTATTTCATCCTGGTCTACCTCGGACCTATCTCTGTCTCTGATCAAGCAGTTTATGAAGAAACGTAACAGTTGTCTCTGTATATCCGCTTTCTGGTATTCCATGGCTTCGTCAATACTTTCAGGGCCTTGCCCTGTTTGGACAAAGCGATATATATTGTCTAAATGTTTAATCATTCCTGGTAGCGTCGTTAAATATATTGAAGCTCGTCGTATACGTAGTGATGATAGCAGCATTCTGTCATTTTTACCGGGCACTGGATCATATCTACAATCTACAAGATGTTCCTTAAACATGTCGGACGTTGCTATTTGGGGTGTACGTTGGTTTGCTAAATCTCTAAGAGACGATTTGCTTCGTGATGGTGGTGTGGCAAAAATTGCTGTCGCACCTTCTGAGGTGCTAGGCACGAAAGGATTCGTGGGATGTAAGGTAGAGACTGTGGATGCAGGAAAAGCGGTGGAAACAGATGGACCCGTGGGATTGTGCGGAGGAGTTTGTGGTTGCGGAGTTGGGGGCGGATGTTCTCGGCGTTGAGCACCATCGACAGGTGGCGTGTGTGGTGGAACATTAACATATTCCGGAGCTACATCGTCTAAATAGGAGGAAAGGAAAATATCTTTTGCGGTCTTGGGATGTGCTTTAATCGGGAGTAATGGGGGTGGCAAATCTTTCGGTATTTCCGGGGTGGCCTTAGGTAAACCTTCGGCCAAAAGAGGATACATACCATTCATAAGAGTGTTTCGTTGTCTGTCTACTTGTTCTGTTTTTACTCGGATACCTTCCTTAACTAATACGTCTTCTCGGGCTTTATTTGAGTTCTCCCTACTTTTCTCTTCCTGTCTGAGCGCTTTCTCTGTGCGCCTATGCGATTCTTTACGCCATAACTCAATGGCATCTTTCTGTGACTGTCTGGCTTTCTTTTTCCATAATTCTTCTTCTACTCTCATGATGCAATCTGCATCCCATGTCCCAGCTGCGGGCCACCTCTGACTTTCTGCTAGATCCTTGGTGTAGTCCACCCATAAGTCAAGATATAATACGGCATCTAGGCCATGTTTATGATACATAAAATACCCTGGAGTGTCCCTAGGTGGAATGGGAACAGCTTCTTCGAGTACTCCTTTTCTAGTTTTGATCTGTCTTAATTTTGAAAAGAACGGCATCTTTAAACCTTCCTACTTGATTCTTACTTGAACCGAACTTGAACACAATTAATACAATAAACACAATAATGAACACTCATTAAATACCACAATTTTTGAACACAGTAAAACATTTAACATTTAACATTTAACTTTTAACGAACAATGATAATTAGAAGGAAACTAGTTACTGACATAATACTAATACTAGATAATATTGAATTATATACATGAACATACTGGATATACTGCTAAACAGTACAGATACACTGCTAAAACAGTGCAGACCGGATCTGTGTACCCAAACCCGTCAGGACCGGCACAAATTAATGTGCACGTCTAACTGCCTCCCCAGCAACGGTACTCACCGGGTAGCACGGAACGGAAGGCCTCGGAACTGAACTGAACTGGACCGGACTGGACTCGACTGGACTCGGAACTTCGGAACCTGGTGGGCCTCTGTATACCTCGGATCTTGCTCTCTCAGCTAGGCTCTGGTCGGGATACTTCGCACTTCTCACCGCCTCGTCTGGGTGTTGATCGCAGCCTCAGTCACCCCCGCTTGGCCGGAGGGAGATACAGGAAATCCTGCGGGTACGCGTTGTTGTCCGTCCGGCTGTGGCAGGAGACCGGGCCTGCAACGCACCTCCGGCGCGTGAGATGAGAAAGTGTCCCTATTCGGGCGCCAATTTATGTGGTAAATATTTAAATTACCTGTACTATTTTTTATGCGGTAAAGTCTAGTAAGAATAACTCAGTCAAAATAAGAGGCAGAATCCGTGGTATTAGAGGTTCTGAAAAGGGCTTTATTCCTTACAAAGGAATTATAGTTCGAACCAGGCAATCTTATTCCATCACCACGAAGGTTCAGGAAGGGATCGGCAATACATTATTGACAAGTAACAATATATATATGAAAAGCATTGCATTAAGACAGATGCAGGAGGCGTAACAGCTGATAATACAGATAAGAATACACATACGTAATGAAAATAGGCGTAAATACAGGCGTATACTAGAAACGTCATTTAAAATGATGTCACAAGTGGGTGGATCCATAAGAGAATCCTGCAGTGTCAGCAGAAATAGTTGGCAGAGATGCGCGCGCAGCCGCATGACGTGTGATTGACGTGCAACTAGAGGGTGAAGGGGAATTGACATTTAGCTCTACATGTGGAGACAGAAGTCTGGGGGGTCAGGTCAACCTAATCCCAAATCGTATCTAATATCTTTGTTTAAGGAACTGTTTTGTCCAAAAGGAAAGGTCTCTCGGACGGAATCTATTCTATACTGACCGTTAGTGCATGTACAAGCGTCTATGTGTCTACATGAGATGCGAGGGGGCAGGAATCTTCCATAGTAACAGGGGCTATGAATTACTTGCATAAAGACAGCGAGGCCGAGCCCTTTGCTCGGTAGCTGGAAGGATGTTTACCTAAACTACTAGACAGGAATGCATTGGATGAGGAGCGGAGCAGATAACTTGAAGGCTGAATACAGTTTTTGGCAGGCAACAGGCCGCGTCAGGCACCGTTAGCCGCGCAGGGAGTAGGACAAAGTTCATGGACACGGATGCAGGTCCAGGCTGGAGCATTTCAGAGGCAGAAGCAGGAAAAGGCTTGATGACAGAATTCAGGGCCTACTCGCCTGAACTGTAAAACGTGAAAAGTGAACCATATAAAGTCGGTGGCCAATCATACTTAGGAATGGACTATTTGACCCATTCATGGCGGATCTGAAAGAGGACATGTTGACGTTGGACGCACATGTATTTGCGTCTTCATAGCTGGAACTGGAGGGAACATACATGTACTTGTAGCATGTACATGGAGCCGTTGGGGTCTAAGATAGGGGACATAACTGGTCATAAAATTCATATTTCCTCAGAGGTATGGCTTGCGTGGATCCCCAACGTTTCCTTACCCAGAATGCCCTGCAAACCTCAAATTTAGCTGAAAAAATCATATTTTTCACACATTTTTGTGTGGGAAAGTTGTGGCATCACCAGGCTGACACAAATTTCCTACCACCCAGCGTTCCCCCGGGTCTCCTGATAAAAATGGTGCCTCACTCGTGTGGGAGGCCCAAGTACCCGCGACAGGCAAGGGCCCAAAAGAAAGTGAGGCGACATGAAAATTGCCTATCTCCAAACAACCTGGTTTTGCAAGGGGGTCACTTGGGTTTTTGGCCCGGTGCTCGGCGGCCACCAAGGGAAACCTACCAAACCCTCACATTTCTGAAAACTAGACACCCGGGGGATTTTAGGGAGGTATGGCTTGCGTGGATCCCCCAACGTTTCCTTACCCAGAATGCCCTGCAAACCTCACATTTAGCTGAAAAAATCACTTTTTTCACACATTTTTGTGTGGGAAAGTTGTGGCATCACCAGGCTGACACAAATTTCCTACCACCCAGCGTTCCTCCGGGTCTCCCGATAAAAACGGTGCCTCACTCATGTGGGAGGCCTAAGTACCCGCGACAGGCAAGGGCCCAAAACGTAGTGAGGCGACATGAAAATTGCCTATCTCCAAACGACCTGGTTTTCCAAGGGGGGTCACTTGGGTTTTTGGCCCGGTGCTCGGCGGCCACCTAGGGAAACCTACCAAACCCACACATTTCTGAAAACTAGACACCCGGGGGATTCCAGGGAGGCATGGCTTGCCTGGATCCCCCAACGTTTCCTTACCCAGAATGCCCTGCAAACCTCAAATTTAGCTGAAAAAAACACCTTTTTCACACATTTTTGTGTGGGAAAGTTGTGGCATCACCGGGCTGACACAAATTTCCTACCACCCAGCGTTCCTCCGGGTCTCCCGATAAAAACGGTGCCTCACTCGTGTGGCAGGCCCAAGTACCCGCGACAGGCAAGGGCCCAAAACGTAGTGAGGCGACATGAAAATTGTCCATCTCCAAACGACCTAGTTTTGCAAGGGGGGTAACTTGGGTTTTTGGCCCGGTGCTCGGCGGTCACCTAGGGAAACCTACCAAACCCACACTTTTCTGAAAACTAGACACCCGGGGGATTCCAGGGAGGTATGGCTTGCGTGGATCCCCAACGTTTCCTTACCCAGAATGCCCTGCAAACCTCAAATTTAGCTGAAAAAATCATATTTTTCACACAATTTTGTGTGGGAAAGTTGTGGCATCACCAGGCTGAAACAAATTTCCTACCACCCAGCGTTCCCCCGGATCTCCCGATAAAAATGGTGCCTCACTCATGTGGGAGGCCCAAGTACCCGCGACAGGCAAGGGCCCAAAACGTAGTGAGGCGACATGAAAATTGCCTATCTCCAAACGACCTGGTTTTGCAAGGGGGGTCACTTGGGTTTTTGGCCCGGTGCTCGGCGGCCACCTAGGGAAACCTACCAAACCCACACATTTCTGAAAACTAGACACCCGGGGGATTCCAGGGAGGTATGGCTTGCGTGGATCCCCCAACGTGTCCTTACCCAGAATGCCCTGCAAACCTCAAATTTAGCTGAAAAAATCACCTTTTTCACACATTTTTGTGTGGGAAAGTTGTGGCATCACCGGGCTGACACAAATTTCCCACCTCCCAGCGTTCCCCTGGGTCTCCCGATAAAAACGGTGCCTCACTCGTGTGGGAGGCCCAAGTACCCGCGACAGGCAAGGACCCAAAACGTAGTGCGGCGACATGAAAATTGCCTATCTCAAAACGACCTGGTTTTGTAAGGGGGGTCACTTGGGTTTTTGGCCCGGTGCTCGGCGGCCACCTAGGGAAACCTACCCAACCCACACATTTCTGAAAACTAGACACCCGGGGGATTCCAGGGAGGTATGGCTTGCGTGGATCCCCCAACGTTTCCTTACCCAGAATGCCCTGCAAACCTCAAATTTAGCTGAAAAAATCACCTTTTTCACACATTTTTGTGTGGGAAAGTTGTGGCATCACCGGGCTGACACAAATTTCCTACCACCCAGCGTTCGGCCGGGTCTCCCGATAAAAACGGTGCCTCACTCGTGTGGGAGGCCCAAGTACCCGCGACAGGCAAGGACCCAAAACGTAGTGAGGCGACATGAAAATTGCCTATCTCAAAACGACCTGGTTTTGCAAGGGGGGTCACTTGGGCTTTTGGCCCGATGCTCGGCGGCCACCTAGGGAAACGTACCAAACCCACACATTTCTGAAAACTAGACACCCGGGGGATTCCAGGGAGGTATGGCTTGCGTGGATCCCCCAACGTTTCCTTACCCAGAATGCCCTGCAAACCTCAAATTTAGCTGAAAAAATCACCTTTTTCACACATTTTTGTGTGGGAAAGTTGTGGCATCACCGGGCTGACACAAATTCCCTACCACTCAGCGTTCCCCCGGGTCTCCCGATAAAAACGGTGCCTCACTCGTGTGGGAGGCCCAAGTACCCGCGACAGGCAAGGACCCAAAACGTAGTGAGGCGACATGAAAATTGCCTATCTCAAAACGACCTGGTTTTGCAAGGGGGGTCACTTGGGTTTTTGGCCCGGTGCTCGGCGGCCACCTAGGGAAACCTACCGAACCCACACATTTCTGAAAACTAGACACCCGGGGAATTCCAGGGAGGTATGGCTTGCGTGGATCCCCCAACGTTTCCTTACCCAGAATGCCCTGCAAACCTCAAATTTAGCTGAAAAAAAGCAACTTTTTCACACATCTTTGTGTGGGAAAGTTGTGGCATCACCGGGCTGACACAATTTTCCCACCACCCAGCGTTCCCCCGGGTCTCCCAATAAAAACGGTGCCTCACTCGTGTGGGAGGCCCAAGTACCCGCGACAGGCAAGGACCCAAAACGTAGTGAGGCGACATGAAAATTGCCTATCTCCAAACGACCTGGTTTTGCAGGGGGGGTCACTTGGGTTTTCGGCCCGGTGCTCGGCGGCCACCTAGGGAAACCTACCAAACCCACACATTTCTGAAAATTAGACACCCGGGGGATTCCGGGGAGGTATGGCTTGGGTGGATCCCTCAACGTTTCCTGACCCAGAATACCCTGCAAACCTCAAATTTAGCTGAAACAATCACCTTTTTCACACATTTTTGTGTGGGAAAGTTGTGGCATCACTGGGCTGACACAAATTTCCTACCACCCAGCGTTCTCCCGGGTCTCCCGATAAAAACGGTGCCTCACTCGTGTGGGAGGCCCAAGTACCCGCGACAGGCAAGGACCCAAAACGTAGTGAGGCGACATGAAAATTGCCTATCTCAAACCGACCTGGTTTTGCAAGGGGGGTCACATGGGTTTTTGGCCCGGTGCTCGGCGGCCACCTAGGGAAACCTACCAAACCCACACATTTCTGAAAACTAGACACCCGGGATATCCAGGGAGGTATGGCTTGCGTGGATCCCCCAACGTTTCCTTACCCAGAATGCCCTGCAAACCTCAAATTTAGCTGAAAAAAATCACCTTTTTCACACATTTTTGTGTGGGAAAGTTGTGGCATCACCGGGCTGACACAAATTTCCTATCACCCACCGTTCCCCCGGGTCTCCCGATAAAAACGGTGCCTCACTCGTGTGGGAGGCCCAAGTACCCGCGACAGGCAAGGACCCAAAACGTAGTGAGGCGACATGAAAATTGCCTATCTCAAAACGACCTGGTTTTGCAAGGGGGGTCACATGGGTTTTTGGCCCGGTGCTCGGCGGCCACCTAGGGAAACCTACCAAACCCACACATTTCTGAAAACTAGACACCCGGGGGATTCCAGGGAGGTATGGCTTGCGTGGATCCACAACGTTTCCTTACCCAGAATGCCCTGCAAATCTCAAATTTAGCTGAAAAAATCACCTTTTTCACACATTTTTGTGTGGGAAAGTTGTGGCATCACTGGGCTGACACAAATTTCCTACCACCCAGCGTTCCCCCGGGTCTCCCGATAAAAACGGTGCCTCACTCATGTGGGAGGCCCAAGTACCCGCGACAGGCAAGGACCCAAAACGTAGTGAGGCGACATGAAAATTGCTTATCTCAAAACGACCTGGTTTTGCAAGGGGGGTCACTGGGTTTTTGGCCCGGTGCTCGGCGGCCACCTAGGGAAACCTACCAAACCCACACATTTCTGAAAACTAGACACCCGGGGGATTCCAGGGAGGTATGGCTTGCGTGGATCCCCCAACGTTTCCTTACCCAGAATGCCCTGCAAACCTCAAATTTAGCTGAAAAAATCACCTTTTTCACACGTTTTTGTGTGGGAAAGTTGTGGCATCACTGGGCTGACACAAATTTCCTACCACCCAGCGTTCCCCCGGGTCTCCTGATAAAAACGGTGCCTCACTCGTGTGGGAGGCCTAAGGACCCGCCACGGGCAAGGGTCCAAAACGTAGTGAGGCGCACTACGTTTAGGACCCTTGCCTGTTGAGGCGCACTACGTTTTGGACCCTTGCCTGTCGCGGGTACTTGGGCCTCCCACACGAGTGAGGCACCGTTTTTATTGGGAGACCCGGGGGAACGCTGGGTGGTAGGAAATTTGTGTCAGCCCAGTGATGCCACAACTTTCCCACACAAAAATGAGTGAAAAAGGTGATTTTTTCAGCTAAATTTGAGGTTTGCAGGGCATTCTGGGTAAGGAAACGTTGGGGGATCCACGCAAGCCATACCTCCCTGGAATCCCCCGGGTGTTTAGTTTTCAGAAATGTGTGGGTTTGGTAGGTTTCCCTAGGTGGCCGCCGAGCACCGGGCCAAAAACCCAAGTGACCTCCCTTGCAAAACCAGGTCGTTTTGAGACAGGCAATTTTCATGTCGCCTCACTACGTTTTGGGTCCTTGCCTGTCGCGGGTACTTGGGCCTCCCACACAAGTGAGGCACCATTTTTACCGGGAGACCCAGGGGAACACTGGGAGGTGGGAAATTTGAGTGACCCCGGTGATGCCACAACTTTCCCACACAAAAATGTGTGAAAAAACGTGATTTTTTCAGCTACAATTGAGGTTTGCAGGGGATTCTGGGTAAGGAAACGTTGGGGGATCCACACAAGCCATACCTCCCTGGAAGCCCCCGGGTGTCTAGTTTTCAGAAATGTATGGGTTTGGTAGGTTTCCCTAGATGGCCGCCGAGCACCGGGCCAAAAACCCAGGTGACCCCCCTTGCAAAACCAGGTGGTTTTGAGATAGGCAATTTTGATGTCACCTCACTACGTTTTGGGTCCTTGCCTGTCGCGGGTAGTTGGGCCTCCCACACAAGTGAGGCACCATTTTTACCGGGAGACCCAGGGGAACGCTGGGAGGTGGGAAATTTGAGTGAGCCCGGTGATGCCACAACTTTCTCACACAAAAATGTGTGAAAAAAGTGATTTTTTCAGCTAAAATTGAGGTTTGCAGGGGATTCTGGGTAAGGAAACGTTGGGGGGTCCACGCAAGCCATACCTCCCTGGAAGCCCCCGGGTGTCTAGTTTTCAGAAATGTATGGGTTTGGTAGATTTCCCTAGATGGCCGCCGAGCACCGGGCCAAAAACCCAGGTGACCCCCCTTGCAAAACCAGGTGGTTTTGAGATAGGCAATTTTGATGTCACCTCACTACGTTTTGGGCCCTTGCCTGTCGCGGGTACTTGGGCCTCCCACACAAGTGAGGCACCATTTTTACCGGGAGACCCAGGGGAATGCTGGGAGGTGGGAAATTTGAGGGAGCCCGGTGATGCTACAACTTTCCCACACAAAAATGTGTGAAAAAAAAAGATTTTTTCAGCTAAAAGTGAGGTTTGCAGGGGTTTCTGGGTAAGGAAACGTTGGGAGGTCCACGCAAGCCATACCTCCCTGGAAGCCCCCGGGTGTCTAGTTTTCAGAAATGTATGGGTTTGGTAGGTTTCCCTAGATGGCCGCCGAGCACCGGGCTAAACACCCAGGTGACCCCCCTTGCAAAACCAGGTGATTATGAGATAGGCAATTTTGATGTCACCTCACTACGTTTTGGGCCCTTGCCTGTCGCGGGTACTTGGGCCTCCCACACAAGTGAGGCACCATTTTTACCGGGAGACCCAGGGGAACGCCGGGAGGTGGGAAATTTGAGTGAGCCCAGTGATGCCACAACTTTCCCACACAAAAATGTGTGATAAAAGTGATTTTTTAAGCTAAAATTGAGGTTTGCATGGGATTCTGGGTAAGGAAACGTTGGGGAATCCACGCAAGTCATACCTCCCTGGAAGCCCCCGGGTGTCTAGTTTTCAGAAATATATGGGTTTGGTAGGTTTCCCTAGATGGCCGCCGAGCACCGGGCCAAAAACCCAGGAGACCCCCCTTGCAAAACCAGGTGGTTTTGAAATAGGCAATTTTGATGTCACCTCACTACGTTTTGGGCCGTTGCCTGTCGCGGGTACTTTGGCCTCCCACACAAGTGAGGCACCATTTTTACCGGGAGACCCATAGGAACGCTGGGAGGTGGGAAATTTGAGGGAGCCCGGTGATGCCACAACTTTCCCACACAAAAATGTATGAAAAAAGTGATTTTTTCAGCTAAAATTGAGGTTTGCAGGGGATTCTGGGTAAGGAAACGTTGGGGGATCCACGCAAGCCATACCTCCCTGGAAGCCCACGGGTGTCTAGTTTTCAGAAATGTATGGGTTTGGTAGGTTTCCCTATATGGCCGCCGAGCACCGAGCCAAAAACCCAGGGGTCCCCCCTTGCAAAACCAGGTGGTTTTGAGATAGGCAATTTTGATGTCACCTCACTACGTTTTGGGCCCTTGTCTGTCGCGGGTACTTGGGCCTCCCACACAAGTGAGGCACCATTTTTACCGGGAGACCCAGGGGAACGCTGGGAGGTGGGAAATTTGAGATGGACTTCAGTATGGATTGTGGTGGACAGGCGTTCAAGGTTAACCCACAATTAACACCACTAGGGTACACCTGCTTGTGCTAAAACATCAAGCCTTCTAAGGTCTAGTGGGGCCTTCTACGGTCTAGCATGGGAATGTGCTCCCTCAGTACAGTGGTGTGGTGGACTGGTCATGAATGCGGAACCCGGTTCCCCAGTTCCAAATTCCACAGCTCTGGCCATAGTGCCACATCCCCACTGAACACCATACTTGTCCACTGAAACTCGCACTGCCTTCAGCTGTAACCTAATTGTGCCCGCTATAAACACTTGGATGTGGCTCAATTCAAATTATGCACTTGATAAGAGTAATATGCTGCCTAAAAAAAACAACCACTCATAGGGAATGCAAAGCATGTGAAATGTAAGCAGAAACAACATGGTTACCTAAACGATCTCTCACTAACTATTCAGAAATCAGCGAGTGGTTTCACCTGAAAAGTTATGGACATGACTAGAGGGCCCTGAAGGGAACCGTTTCACTGTCCATTGCTTACATCCTTACAAAACATAAGCAGTATGGTAGACCACATTCATAAACACAGAGCCATGGTGCACATTGTGTTTTCCAATTCACCCATCAACCAGGTATTGCAGTACCTCCAGGAATGGTTCACTCTCCCACCCTGGAAACAACAATGCTGTTCAAAGGAAGACGAGAAAACAAAAGTAGCACTTCACTGGCAGACTCTGTGATGCTGGTGTATTTGGATGTAAAAAAAAAACAATCTAGGCACTTTGCAACCCCTCTGTCTTACTTTATTTTGCCCCCCCTGGAAACAACAATGCTGTTCAAAGAAAGAAGAGAAAACGAAAGTAGCGCTTCACTGGCAAACTCTGTGATGCTGGTGTATTTGGATGTAAATAAAATCAATCTGGCCACTTTGCAACCCCTATGTCTTACTTTATTTCGCCCCCCCCTGGGAACAACAATGCTGTTCAAAGGAAGACGAGAAAACGAAAGTAGCACTTCACTGGCAAACTCTGTGATGCTGGTGTATTTGGATGTAAAATAAAATAAAACAATCTGGCCACTTTGCAACCCCTCAGTCTTACTTTATTTCGCCCCCCCTGGGAACAACAATGCTGTTCAAAGAAAGAAGAGAAAACGAAAGTAGAGCTTCACTGGCAAACTCTGTGATGCTGGTGAATTTGGATGTAAATAAAATCAATCTGGCCACTTTGCAACCCCTATGTCTTACTTTATTTCGCCCCCCCCTGGGAACAACAATGCTGTTCAAAGGAAGACGAGAAAACAAAAGTAGCACTTCACTGGCAAACTCTGTGATGCTGGTGTATTTAGATGTAAAATAAAAAAAAACAATCTGGCCACTTTGCAACCCCTCTGTCTTACTTTATTTCGCCCCCCCTGGGAACAACAATACTGTTCAAAGGAAGACGAGAAAACGAAAGCAGCACTTCACTGGCAAACTCTGATGCTGGTGTACTTGGATGCAAATAAAATCAATCTGGCCACTTTGCAACCCCTCTGTCTTACTTTATTTCGCCCCCCCTGGGAACAACAATGCTGTTCAAAGTTAGACGAGAAAACGAAAGTAGCACTTCACTGGCAAACTCTGTGATGCTGGTGTATTTGGATGCAAATAAAAAAATCTGGGCACGTTGCAACCCCTCTGTCTTACTGTATTTCGCCCCCCACGCTAGCAGCACCCACCGATCGCTAAAATCCCCCCTCCCCAGCCCCAAAACTCACCTTTACTCTCCGACGCGCAGGAAGCAAATGGCTTCCTGCGCCTCGGAGAGCAAAGGGGACACCTCCAATGACGTCAGAGCGCCTTGCGCGCTGATGTCATTGATGACACGGGGGAGGCAGGGGAAGGTCTTTCCCTGCCTTCCCAGTTAAAAAAAAAAAGATCGACCACTCACGGGGGGAGCGCCAGCGCTTCCCCCGTGGGTGGGTGTCATGACGAGATGGTCTCGTCATGGGCACAGCGCGACTGTGCTCCATGACGAGACCATCTCGTCATGGGCACAGAAGGGGTTAAAGAAGGCACCCAAAATAAGACGAAGCTGGGGCGATACACCCTGCCCCCGCCAAACTCCATAACACCTCTAAGCAAAGCCCACGACTGTTTGCTTTCATAATAACGACTTTTGTTTACTAAATAATGGCACACCCAAAAAAAATAGAAATTCCACGATGATATCTATTCATATTAGCATTAACGTATGCATTTATTCATTTATAACTCCAAGATTTTCAAGTACTTGCCAACAGGCTGGGCTGTGATTACAGCAAATGTACCATAGATGTTTTTTAAGGAGTTGTCAGTTTTTTAAGTTGTGTCATTTAGATTTAGAGGGAGTTTGTCCTATCCGTTGGAACTCAGAAAGCTTCTGCAGTGTTCTCCATTAACATTCCTGTTGATTTCAAGAACTGTGTGGGTTGAAAAACATTTTTAAGGTATAATGCTCATGTTTTTGTAGCTGCTGTTTCAAATATAGATGCACGCCCACCACGTTAAAGTCACTTGGCTTTTCTTTCCTTAGTCTGTTCAATTCTCTGCTCTAAATCCCACATCAACGTACTCTGTAACTCAAAGAAAGAAATTGTCAAGTACCAGGAAGAAGCTTAACACATCCATCACATATATTAATAAATTGTTTCTATTTTTATTTTCAGCACCTTCTAAAGCTTGACAATCATTACCAAATTTTTGGTCATTTTTCCGGCGAAGAACAAGACCTCCTTTGCTGCTCTTTCACCCCGGCTACGACCCAGCAAACACCAGAGTTAAAGGTAAGGAAACTGATGCTATTTTCTTTTTAGATTGGAGTTAGGGCTATGTGTGTGTGTTCACTGTACATCGTGGTTGTGGTAGGCACACATTCTGAACATTGTACCCTCAGTGGATGGAATTTACTAACAGCCTTAGCCCTGTGATTTGGGCAATAACGGTTGTTAACAGCACTATCTATCCCTTGCCTTGTTCAAGGCCCTCAAGCAGTGTCTGTTTCAGTGCTTTCAGCAACCACTATGGCACACAGAGGCAGCAGGCAGTAAGGCTGTATTTTTAGCAGTCATGTTGTGCAAAGGGGAGCTGTTGGAGATTTATTGCGATACTGCACAAGATATATGTATTTATACTGAAATTTGATATTATTGCACCGCACCTTATATGTTGTACTTTGATTATTGACAGGTTTCTTTAATATATATTGGTAAGGCCAGCATCAGCATCATGAATACAGTACAAGAGCTGATTACAAGGTCATTCCAGGCACGGCCACTTGAAGAGAAAATACATTTAAAGCAATTAGGACCTCATCGGCCTGACATAAAACTACAGCAAACTTCCCAGGACAGAGGAAAAATGTCCACACGTACATTCTCAAACGCCTGGTACACAAAAGCTGATTGGCTTACAGGGTGCCCTTTAAGAAATTCTCTGTTCTGCTTCCCCTGCTTGCTGTTTAGTGGTGAGTTTTCTTGGACAAATCAAGGAGTAACAGACTTGAAGCATTTGTCTGAAAAAATAAAGAAGCATGCACACACAAGAAAGCATATGGAAAACCTGACGAGACTGAGAATGTTGGGGGAAGATGCACCAATTGAGCAGCAGATAAGTGATACATACCGCAAAGCAATACAGAAACACAATGAAGCAGTTGATAGGAACAGACAGATTCTATCCAAAATAATTGATTGCATTCGTTTCTGTGGTGCTTTTGAACTGGCATTGCGAGGCAATGATGAATCAGAAGGTTCCCCAAATCCTGGAATATTCAAAGGCCTTGTGGATTTAATAGCAAGCATAGACAAGGATATGGAAGCACATTTAGTAAGTGCTACAGTCTTTAAGGGCACCTCTAAAACAATACAAAATGAACTTCTTGAGTGTATGCTCGAAATTATGAGAAGCCATATTGTGCAAGAATTGCAAAACACAGACTTTGTGGCTATTCAGGCTGATGACACCACTGATGTGGCCACTAAAACACAGTCCGTATTAGTGTTTCGATACATTGACAATGACAGACAAGTTGTGGAGAGGTTCTATGGTTTCACACATTTAAGAGACTCTAGTGCAGAAACCATTACTGCAGCTATACTGCGTCAACTGAGCTTAATTTTTCCAGAGCTGCCTCAAAACAAAAAAACTTGATGGTGCGTCCGCAATGAGTGGAAGCCTTAGTGGAGTTCAGAAGAGAATTCGAGATGTGTACCCTAATGCTCATTATGTGCACTGTTACGCTCACCAACTTAATCTTATTATGCAACAGGCAGTATCAAAGATCACCGAGACACAAATTGTTTTTCAGGACATAGGAGGCATGGCAGCATTCTTCTCACGTTCCCCCAAAAGAACAGAAGCACTTCATGAGATTGTAGACAAAAGCGTTCCAAGGGGATCCTCAACTCGTTGGAACTTTAACATCCATACAGTCAACCTAATCTATGAACATAGAGAGGACCTTCAGAAATGTTTTGAAGCCATAGAAGACAATGATGAGTTTGATTACAAAAGTCAGATTGAAGCCCGTGGCTTTGCTAGAACACTACAAGACAGAGAGTTTTAGTTCTTACTGTTTTTATTTCATGATATAATGGTAGCTGTTGACCAGTTATACAATCAGTTACAAGCACGAGAGATAGATACTGTCAAAGTGCAAGTATATACTACTATGTTTGTACAAAGCATAAGCAAAGTGAGAGATGAGGTTGACAATTTAGACAGCAAACTGCCAGAGCAATCTACTTTCTCAAACCGCAGGAAAAACATCACCACTCTGGTCCGAATTGCAAAGGAGATCTGTGACATTGTAATTGTGCAGGCAAAAGAGCGTTTTTCTTTCACAAAACATTTGGTGAGTGCCACATTATTGCAAAGTCAACAGTTTGCCAAATATGATGAATCCTTCCCGTTGCGTGCTCTGAATGAGGCTGTGGGAGCTTATCCTATGCTCAATATAGAAGAGCTGAGAACTGAGTTAACTGTACTGTGCACAATGCCTGTGTACCGGAAGGCCACAAGTGCCTTGTCTTTGCTGGCTTTAATACATAAACTTAATATGGAAAAGTCACTTACAGAGACAGTGGCTTTACTTAATATTGTCATAACCGCTCCTATGACAACAGTCGAGTCAGAACGTTGTTTTTCAGCCTTAAAGAGGATTAAGACATTCCTGAGAAACACCATGCTTGAGGAAAGACTCAATGCTTTGGCAATGCTCTCTGTAGAGAGCAAGCTAGTTCAGAAAATCCCAGACTTTAACATTAAAGTTATTGAAAAGTTTGCTGCTCTTAAAGAGAGACGTGCTGATTTCATTTACAAAAAGTAAACAATGTTGAATGCTGCTACTTTGCAACCAGTTTAGTTTGTTAAATAAAAAACATGAGGTACTGAGAAATGCATTGTATCTCGAAGTCTGTTATGAAGCTCTGTGGTTATACTGAATAAGCAGCTACCTATGTTATATGTCATCTCTTTATTAATGTTATAACTGCACTTTCACAATTGCTTTATTAATCCTTCCTGCTTTCTCAAATTTGCTTGAAAATGCACCATTTTTCTTCTCTTTTTTCAAAATTTTCTCGGGGGGAGAACCCCCCGAACCCTCCTTATGGGGGTTCGGGCTCGCTCCCTACGCTCGCTCGCAACGGTGCAGTATACCAATCACTTTACGCCCCACTACTTTCAAATGTCACCAGCCGCACCTGATAAATAGCTATTTTAAGTACATACACATGTGCTTAGGCGGGTTATTAAACAGAATATTTTCTTCTCTATCAGACACCCATATAGATGCAGTATTTACGTGTTCTTTGTTAAGGAGAACAAATGTGCTGTTCACCAGGCACCTTATTTAGTAGCAGAACTTCTGCAACGTTTTGGAAAGCCAGAGGGATATTATGTGCAGAACATGAATCAGGAAAGGTGCCATGGGCGCTAATGCAAGCAAGGAAAATCGGTCCCTGCTCTGGTTTGGCTGTAAAATAAGCTATATTTCGCGTACATATTTTGAAATTATGAGCTGTGTGCTTTTTATCAAACCTGATACATATAGGTTGTGATAAAAACTTAATCTATTAAACTTCGGAAGGTCATATCTATCAGAATTTAAAGGGAGAAAGAAATCAGATATCAAGGTGTTTGGAATGTGTAGCGTGTGAAGATTATCAAGTAAAACAGGGTTTGGACAAGAAATTGGGCTTAGTATGCAGACTTTGAAGATGAGTGCTTCTCTCTCTCTTTCACTCTCTGCAGCACTTAGAATAAGCCAGAATGGAACCTGTAATCTGCCAGATACGCACATATAGATTCAGCAGAAGCTTAACCAAGTGAGCTATCTCAGGGTCTCCAACCTTTTCTATACTGAGAGCTACTTATGTGCAATGAAACACATTTTGAGCTACTATATTATTAGTGTAGTATAATCTCAATTTTGCTACATGTCTATTAATTCAACCAAGCAAAAGCTTTCTAATTTAAGAAGCTGGGCTGCTCACAGGTGAGCTACTCAGAAGTAGCTGGAGAGCTACAGTAGCTCACAAGCTACTGGTTGGAGACCCTCAGACCTGCAGATGTCACACTGTGTTTCATTTACTTAACTCGCTACCAAGGGAGCTCCTCTGTAATGGCAGAGGAGCGTCGCCCCACCGGTCAGAGTCCGTCACAAAAAATAAAATGATATTAAAACAAATATCATTCTATTTTTATGTGAGGAGCTTCGGCTGACCGTGCGTGCAGCCATAACAGGCAGGAGTGGGCACTTAGAAGTGCACATTTAAGTTTAGCCGGCTTTCTCAGCCGGCCAAACAGCAATGCGCACTTTTATTTCTCCAACCAGGCTGTGTACACAGCCGGGTTGGAGAAAGCCTCAGGCTCCCAGGCAGTGTCTGACCGGCAGAGCAGGCCACTCAGACCAATCCTGGCACTGCTGTGATAGCACAAGCACAGCATCTGAATTGGCTGGGTAGCCTGTGCCTTCCCAGAGGCTGCCGAAAGTGAAGCATTGAGGCGAACGTCGGCATTGGGGCAGCGAGAGGTAAGGTTTTTTTAATATTTTAGTTTTACCCTCAATCCCCACCATCCGTCCCCTCCCTTGCACACTGCAACACCCCAGCTTTCGTTGTACGGCGGCCACCACTGCTTACCACTAGTTATTGTCAGTGTTCTTTGACTCTGGTTTTTTTTGTACAACACACAGATACCTCAATACTGAGCTATATTGGAAGAGAATTAAGCCTTGATATTGTTGTTAGAATAATCCCCTGTCATTTGTTGTTCCCTTAAGACTGCCAGCCTTTTCAGATAATATAGCCTGTCAGTCTTCCCAAATAACACAGTATTGAGTGTTCTTTCAGAGCCAAGCACACTCATAGGTGCTGAATGTATAGGTTCAGGGGGCGCTGCAGCACTCTCAAAACAACCATGTTGGAGTTCAGAAGGTGAAGGAGCAATGAATATGCTATTAAATTTTGTTTTTATCTTGTCACAATTGCTGTGCTTGAAGACAGAGGTCAAATATCTGTCTGTGGGGCATATGTACAAGGAGTTAGTGGCACTTTTTCGCTGGTTTTGCAGCGAAATGTTTATCTCCATATGTACAAGCTGTCGCTAACCTCTGTTAGCAGCAGTTTTCTGGCGAAAACATCGATTATAAAGATTGCCACTTCTGTTACCGATAATGACATGCAAGGGAGGCGTTCCCATGCAAAAACGGCCGCTAACCACACTTTGCGATATTTACAAGAGGATTCTTTAAGTTTGGAGGACCATAAAAACTGCCTCTAACTGCAGTTAGGGGCAGTTTTTTAAGACCAGAAAATAGCTTGTCTTAAAAATGGAGACAACACATGGGGCCTCATTTCAGCAGGTTTTGTTGCTGGACTGCGCTGCAAGCAACGTTGCTGCGCTGCCCTGTGACAAAACTATAGGGCAGGACTGCGCACCATCAATAAGATAGTGCGCATTCCTGGGCCTCACTCATGAAATGTGTTGCAGCACTACGACAAGACGGCGTTGCAACACTTTTCACTACCCCCCTTCTTGCGACACCACGGATGCGCTGTATTCACTGAACAGCCCTCCATGACGCAAGTAATGACAGATACGTCTGGAATCCTGAGGTATCTGTCTGCGCTAAAGTCACACATTGCTGCAGTCGTGTCACAACCATGATGCAACTCCAGCAATGCATGGGGCCAGCCTATCCCTGTGGCACTGCGTCACCCTTATGCCTGCCATCATGCAGGCGTAAGGTACTGATGCAGTGCCGTTCTTGAGGGGTGCACTGGTGTCGGTGCAGTTTGAGATCCATCGGTGGCGTTTGCGCGCTGCGGTGTCATCATCTGTAAGTATTGGCGGAGTGGTGGTACTGAGGGAGTTGACAAGACGTACTTCGGTGGCCTTGATCCAGCTGCGAAGGCGGCGATGATGGCGGTTGTGTACGGTGGGCATGGTGAAGACGTGATGTATACAATGATGGTCGGTCCAGGAAAGTCCGGTGGTGTGGCTGTAGTTGACGGTCCCGCTGACATAGGAGACGTGCTAAACCATGTGTCCTGCTATGTGGCTTGCTGCGGTGACTAGATGCTTGAGTCTGATGTTGGGGAGTTACCCCAGGAAGGGGTGGTGTTCTGGTCACTGAGGTTGACCTGGTGGAACTTGAGTTCGCCAAGTAGGATGTCGTTGGTGGATGGGAGAGCCTGGTGTGCAATGAGGTCTTCTACAATGGTATTTGAGAATGGGTGTCCATGGCCCAGGGGGCCTGCAGATGAGGGTGCTGCAGAGGATGGGGTTGGTCCTGATCTGGAAGTTAAGGTGTTCCATGGTCACCGTTGGGTCATTAGAGTGCGTGGTCAGTCGGAGTGTGCTTCTGTAGGTGATGGCAATGCCTCCTCCTGGAATGTGGGGGTGGTCTTTGAGGGTGATTTAGTAGCAGTCAGTGATGGCGATGTCCGGTCCGTAGCAGATGCTGGTCCTGGCAGGCGATGTGGCGTCCAGGGTTGATGGCGAGGAGGGTGCTGGCGCCGTATGGGTGGAGTGTCCGAGAGGAAGGGTCCTTGGTGCTGAGCGTGGTCCAGGGGCAGACGGACGCAGACGGGCTTGCCTTGGGCACGGGAGACGTGCATTGCAACACAGGCATTACATCGTAATGCCTTTAGAACGTAAATCCAATAACGCAAGTGCCTTTACATCGCATTCCATTACAACGCATTGTGAGGTCAGTAATGGGGTACTTTTTATTTTTAGTGTGGGTATGGGTTTCGGGATTCGGAGATGAAATGTGGAGTGTATTATGGGGTAAAATTTGAACTATGGGGTATGTTTTGGGGCCAATCATGAAAAGCGGGGTGTGCATTTAGGTCAAATATGAAAATTGGAGTGTGCATTTGGGTCAAATATGAAAATTGGCGTGTGCATTAGGGTCAAATATGATTTTTAGGGTGTGTTTTGGGGGCTCAAAGATGAATTTTAGGGTTCAGGGTTTGCTTTGGGGTGCAAGGGTCAGTTTTAGGGTTGCTCTCACTGAAGTGGGAATAGTAATGTTTACATCTCTGCAATCCAACACCTTCCCTACTGTTGCAATATGTCTAGTATTAGTATGCATTGTAATGGAATGCAATATAATGGTATGCGTCATAACTCCATATATATCTTTGGCACACCAGTGGTATGCCCGCTGCGCATGGCCGCACAGCCCCGCCACTGAGAAGTGGGACTGGACAGCTGGGAAGTGGGAAATGCCGGAAAGAACACTGGATGGGGCGTGGTCGCAGGGGTGTGTGTGTGAGCGGGTGTTGTAAATATTTAAACGAGAGAAATCTTACCTCGAGGCCGGGTCCCGTGTCTTCGTTGCTCCTGCTCTCCTGAGTCTGCTTCCAGGAACAGGAAGTAGGCAGCCAGGCTCCCTCCCCTAAGCCGATCACAATGCTGCAATTGGGATTGGTCATTGGCGCCGGGACGAGACGTTCAGCCAGGGGCTGGAGGTGTGGGCATGTAGGCTGTAATGCAGTCTGCATTGCGAACAGGACAGTGCGCATGAATGCTTTGTGCGGCCTGAGTGGGCTGATCAAACAGTCACTGTGCACTTGAGTGGACAAGCCACACTGCCCCTGCCTTGCTCCGTGAGTGGAGCAGCCCTACCCATCCTCCCGCCCGCAAGGAAACATGGCACAATTACATCAGGAAGTTATCATCATGTGATGAGTGTTGCTCTTCTTGCACTGCTGGGAAGCAGTGGGGCGACGCTCTTCCGCCATAGCGGATGAGCGACACTGGGGGTGCGTCATGTACTGGTGCTAGGCCTGGGCGACTCGACCCGAGGGCCTTCTCTGCTACGTGTCCCACCTTCTCCTTACCTGGACATTGACATTGTGGCGCAATCCACTAAACTCTCTCCAAATCTGTGAATCACCCAGCAGAAGCATCAACCAGGTGGGATTTCACAAGCGTGGGTACAGCAGTCGCCGCCAAGTCCACTGGTGAACCTCCCGATGCAGTTGATGCACCAGGGCCCCCTTATGCATGAACTTGCAGTGCTCCCGCAACACAAGTTTGGCGCAGCTCAGGGGCCTCACCCTCCACAGCGTCCGGCCAGCGCAACCTCATCCAGGCCAAGGATGCAGAGAGGTGCCGCCCACCTTTGGTAATCCTCTCTGTGCACCCCGGTGTAGTGGTGGATAGTAGTATGCGATGCAGACCTCCCTACGTTGGTGCGCAGGAGCGCCTCTTCCATTCACAGCTCCAAGGGGCATAAGGCGGTCTCTTCACACAGGTCAGCAACGTGTCTCCATGCGACCGGCCAGACTTCAACACCAGGTACGGGCGTTCGCCACTCCTCAATGTCTACCACCACGGCTCATCGACTCCACAGCTCCTCCGCATTCCACTCCAGGGTTCAGACGCAGGTCCAGCGAGGGATCCAGACGCATGTCCAGCAAGGCATCCAGGCTCCAGCTGCAGGTCCAGTGAGGCATTCAGGCTCCAGACGCAGGACCAGCGAGGCATCCAGGTTCCAGACGCAGGTCTAGCGAGGCATCCAAGCTCCAGCTGCAGGTCCAGTGAGGCATTCAGGCTCTAGACGCAGGTCCAGCGAGGCATCCAGGCTCCAGACGCAGGTCCAGCGAGGCATCCAGGCTCCAGACGCAGGTCCAACGAGGCATCCAGGCTCCAGACGCAGGTCCAGCAATGCATCCAGGCTCTAGGTTCAGGTCCAGCGACGCATCCAGGCTCTCATCCTGGTCATCCTGGATGTTGGGTGGCTTGACGGGGTTGTTGATGTGTGCTGCACTTGGCCCTGGCTGCTCCCTTCTGCATTTCATTTTTTTTTTTGTGCCTATTTTTTATTGGAGGTCGACTGATAGGCTATTTTTTCCATTAGAGGCAATAAAAAACTCATGTTGGGCTGACTAACAAGCGTTTTTTTGCAGCTAATGGGCCTTGCGTTGGTTTTCGCCTGCTAACACCGGAATTCCTATTGCCATCACGCTAATGTTAGCGGCAGTTTTCACAGCTGATTCCTGAAACTAACGCCATGTAGCGACGTATTGTACACACGTCGCTAACAAGGCGATAGTTTTCAGCGGTACATAGCGGTAAGAAAACTTCAGCTAACTAGTGTTAGCAGTAGTTTTCGCCAGTCCATGTAAATATGCCCCTGAGTATTGTGAAAAAATGCTGCTTATTCCTTTAACATGGAGAGTGGTGTTTACTTTCTATGACTGCAAAGTCACAGTATTTTGTATAGTGAACTATGCAACTCTCTTGCTGTGGTTACTGGGAGTGTGAAAGGAAAGGCTGTAGGATTTTATTTGTTCGAGCGCACATTTAAATATCTGTAAAATAACTGTACATATATATTTTAGAATATATCCGCAGTAAAGAATGAAAAAATGAAGTACATTTTTTGTAATTCTTAAGTTTGATGAAACACAGATCAGAAACAAATCAAGACACTTTATTTGGTGATGTTCGTTGAAATGTAGAGACCATTTCAATAGAAAGTATGCTGTCTGTAAATGACAGTGCGCTACCACACCATGGTTTAGTAATATATTTGTGACTTTGTGCTCCAAAATGCACCACCAACTTCAAACCACACCTTTATAACTATACTGCTGAAGACTTTTGCTAAGCTTATTCTTTGTGTGACATTCAGCTTTTTCACAATCACTATGTCATCAGGGGTGTAACATTGATGACAGCACCCCCACTCTGAAAATTGTTCCAGCACTATTAAGCACACTTCAAACCAGTTACAAGTTTTATTTGCATGGAGATTGCAGCCTACTTCAGTGGAGGAATTACTGTTAAAGACCCACAGCAAATTGTGTGCTCACTGCCAGTGTTATCGTATAAGACCGTGTCATAAGGACATCTCCAAGTCCAGTCTTGGCGTTTGCTTTTAAAGATCATTGTTTTCAAAGCATCGACTGAACCAAACAAAGACTACAAACTCTACAACACCCCAGTGTGGTAAATATGAGCCTATGACTGGAAACAAGCTGCCCGTGTGATTTTGAGTTTTATGGTAATCTTATCCATGCCCAAGATTAATGTGAACAGCATAGTTACTGGAAAATATATTGATCATGTTCCACATGAAACCACATTAATCAAGAGGATTGGTTTGAAAACCTTTCTAATTTTAAAAGAAAAAGCCAAATTGTTCAGAGAACTAGAAAAAATGAAATTAGTTGTGTTTTCTATAGCCATGGCGCAAAGCACTTTGCTTTTAGGTGCTAATGCTAATGGAACTGGTAATTCTGCCTGCATATTCTTTGGTGCCTTCGTAAGAAGTCTGAAATGCAGTCTAAAATAAGTATGAATGGGTTCCAGGTTCTATGTCCTATCGCAGTTTTTATATAAACTACCACAAATATAGATATTAGTTGATTTTCACGGTACACTATAGTGTAACTTTTTTTACTTAGTGTTTGATACCTTATTGTTGGAGCACGTTAGGTATGGGTGAGTACTGTATAATTTTTGGGAGTGCTTTATACACGGATGTTGCTGTTTGCATGTTGCATTTTATGTTTTTGATCATTTTTCACGATAGCATGTTCTTTGTCATGATCACTTTTACTGATTTTCATGATAACAGGATAACATATTTCTTTGCCAGAGGGGACCATGCCCCCATAATCTTTCTGGGTGGAGTGGGGGTAGCTGCCGAAGGGACTATTAGCCCCCACCCAAAATTAGGTGCCCCTGGGAGTCTGCTCTCTTTGGGCTAGTTTTGTAGAACAATGTCAGTTTTCAAAAGTTGTCAATACACACTGGTTCAAAGGTCTCAGGAATCACCAAAGATTCACACCACGCTGCAAGATTTGCTGGTAAATACGATCAAAAAGGGTGGTGGAAATTTCACAGAATTTAGGCTCTTGCTCTTTGTTACTTTGTGTTACGGATTTAAATGAAGTGGGTTTTCTGCCCTAACCTACATTGGAAAAGGTGAGCACATTTTTCACAGTTCTGATGGTTTTTACATGCACCAATTTCACCAGGTAATATCTGTAAAAATCGGCAAGGAAAACTGTACACGTCAGAGCTTTGGAGTTTAGCCCAGAGAAAAAAGTATTATTGCCCCATTCCCAACTTTAGAAATAGCTGCATGAATTACATTTTTTTTTTTATATAAGCAGAGACCAGCTATCGAATAACTTTTTGACTTTCGTGAGCAATCTAATAGAATTCAAAGAAAATAATTGCCCAAAATCATTAGTGACATGTAGCCCCAGATATCTAATTGGGTGCGGAGGTTTTAGATGGATGGCAGGTGGGAAATCCGAAGGAGCCGCATTAAATGCTAACATTTCGTTTTTTGCATGGTTAACTTTGTATCCTCCGATTTGCGTAAAGTTTTGAATTTCATCCAACACATTCTGTAGGTTATCTGCCCCTGCTTTCAGATATAAAATGATATTGTCTGCATAAAGCTTAATTCTTGCCATACCATCAATGGGAGGGACGATACATATGCTCTTCCGGATCTTCTCAGCTAGGGGTTCAATAAACAATGAAAATAGGAGAGGAGACAACGGGCACCCCTGGCGGGTGCCTCGTTTGATAGTAACCTTACCATTTACTAAACCATTAATCATGATTGTAGCTTCTGCCCCTATATACATTTTTGTTAACATCTGTATAAGTTGTTGTGGAAAACCAAACTTCCGTAAAATTAAAAAAAACGCACTCCAGTCTACCAAATCAAAAGCTTTTTCAGCATCCATCATCATGATCACCGCATCAGTCTGATTAATAGAAAAGTAATCGATGGCTTGCATTAAAAAACTATGTATTCGATGCCATTAATAGTCCAGGAATAAAACCATTTTGATCATTATGAACCACCTGTTGTGCACAGGGAGCTATCCTTTTTGCATGAATTGCATGACAGCAAAAACAAAATTGTACCTTGATTTTTCTGAGGAAGAGTACGTAGCCAATAAACATGTCTGTTTACAGTAACAATGTGTCCATTGTTTTTAAGTCTGATATATAGGGGAAACTTCCATTACAACGCAGTCATTACCACGACCTACCTTAACAATGCAACTGTTACAACGCAACTGCTTTTACATCGCATGCCATAACAACGCATGCCATTACAACGCATGTCACTACAACGCATGTCTTAGAACGTATACCATTACAACGCATGCCATAACAACGCATTATTAAGTAAGTAATGGAGATTTCTTTTAGTATTAGGGTGGGTATGGGTTTTGGGGTACATGGAAATAGTAATTTTTACCCCTACACTATCCAACACTTTCCCTACTGTTGCACTCACTGGAGTGGGAATTGTAATTTTTAACACTACACTATCCAACACTTACCCTACTGTTGCCCTAAAAGTATTATGCGTTGTAATGGTATGCGTTCTAATGGAATCCGTTGTAATGGTCGTTTTTAAAAATGAGTTGTAGTGGCATGCGTTGTAAAATCATGCAATGTAATGGTAGTTGCGATGTAAAGACTGCGTTGTAAAAGCATGCGTTGTAATTGTCTGCGTTGTAACGTCATATATTCATATGTAGTCTTGGATTCATAGCACTTTGAAAGGCATGCACTTTAGATGATTAATCAGAACAATATTTTGAGGGAATGAGGTACCCCTCTGACATACTAAAGTCTTTCAGATGCCAGATGAAACCTATATAAATGAGTATTTAGCAGGTGTATGAAATGCATGCTTGCGAAATGGATAGAGAGAGGGCAAAAATGAATTTGAAATAGTGAGATATTTGAATAACATTTTTAAAATAGGTTTGTATAAAACAAAAATGAGTGAATTAGTCGAGTGCTTGATATATCTTAAACCGCAATGTATCCATCATGTCGAATTGTGATAAGCCTTGAATTTAGCGAAAAAATGATTTTCAAAATAATTATTGTAAACCCAACATGAAAAGGAGAAAAAATCCCTTTTAGTTTGAGGATAAGAGATCTGAATGATTTGCTTAAACTGTGAGAAAATATTGAAACTCTGAGACTAATGAATTGATTTTTTCCAGTTTACTAGAATCAGGATGTGATGGGAAGTGGTGGCCACGAACGTGTAACTCGGACAGTACTTGTCAACACAAGCACCATTTTTGGCTTTTGATGGACAAGTGTCAATGCTTGATGTGAAAAGTAGGTTTCTAGATGCAAGCGTCAGCAGTTTAGCCCCTAGGCGACACCGAGCACCATGATGGCTTATGGGCAAGGATTATTGTAGGAAAAGATGACAGACATTTTCTCTTTCTTGAGTAAAAGGTCATAGTGGCGGGGAGAAAGGTGAAAGGAAATGGAGACATCAAACCACTTGTTGACAGGCGTGTTCTTGTTAATTTCCTCTGATCGAGAAGAACAAGTTACTTACCTTCGGTAACGCTTTTTCTGGTGGATACAGTATCTGCCTGTGGATTCCTCACCTTGTGAATATCCCCTGCGCCAGCAACATTCGGAAACTTTTGTAGCAGTCCACGCCGATGGGGTCGACGATGACGTCACAGAGACACGGCTCCGCTCGCGACTCTGCTGACATCACCGGCTCCATAAGAAGACCTCGTCGGCGTGATGACGTCAGTTCCGCCCCTTTGAGGCACACGGACGGACTGACAGCAATATATATACACAGTATACACAGTACACAATATGCATATCAACACACCCAGTGTGGAAAATAAATAACAAAGCACAAGAAATAACATAATGCCTTTGACATTGATAAACACATTTGAAACCCATCAATAGAATTACAGGCATAGAAATACCGGTATAGAAGGATGGACAACGGGGAGGCGGGTGGGTCAGTGAGGAATCCACAGGCAGATACTGTATCCACCAGAAAAAGCGTTACCGAAGGTAAGTAACTTGTTCTTCTGATGGATACATCTGCCAGTGGATTACTCACCTTGTGAATAGATTCCACAGCAGTCCCCACTCCCGGCGGAGGGTGTCTACCCTTCTATACCAGAAAATACTGAAGGACGGAACGAGCAAAGTGTCCGTCCCTCCTCACCTCGGTGTCTAAGCAACAATGTTTTGCGAAGGTGTGGAGGGAGGCCCAAGTTGCCGCCCTACAAATGTCCTCCACCGGAACACCCCTAGTTAAGGCAGATGTGGAAGACTTTGCTCTGGTAGAATGAGCCCTCAAACCCTCCGGAGGCTCCTTACCAGCTAGGGAGTAGCATATCTTGATGCACAAGACAATCCACCTGGAAAGCGTGCGCTTGTGCACCGCTCGACCTTTCCTGCAGCCAGCAAAGCCCACAAAGAGCTGGTCATCAATCCTGGAATCCCTTGTCCTGTCCAGGTAGAAGCTCACCGCCCTCTTAGGGTCCAAGCGGTGAAGTCTCTCCTCCTCCTTGGAAGGGTGAGGGGGAGGATAGAAAGAAGGAAGGGTAATGGACTGCCCCAAATTAAAGGGAGTTACCACCTTAGGCAAAAATGCAGCCCTGGTCCTGAGTACCATTCGTTCAGCATGAATGGTCAAGAATGGGGGTTTTGAACTTAGAGCTTGAAGCTCACTTACCCTCCTTGCTGAGGTGATTGCAACGAGGAAAACAGTCTTAAAGGACAACAACCTCAAGGGACACTTGTGTAAGGGCTCGAAGGGAGAACCCATAAGATAGGTTAGTACAAGATTTAAGTCCCATTGAGGAACAATAAAGGGAGTAGGAGGAAACTTGTTTGTAAGGCCCTTTATAAAACGAAGAACAATAGGTGACTTGAACAGCGACGGCTGATCCGGCAAACAAAGGAAAGCCGATAGAGCCGATAAATATCCTTTCACAGTAGCCACGGCAAAGCCTTGCTGAGCAAGAGAAAGGGCAAACTGTAGAATATTAGACAGACGAGCCTTCAAGGGATCAATGGACCTCTCTCCACACCAGAGAACAAATTTAGACCACCTATATGAATAAATAGATTTGGTGGAGTGTCGCCTGGCCGATAAAATAACATCCACCACATCCGGCGAGAGAGAGAAAGAATTCAGGTTGCCCCGTTCAATCTCCAGGCATGAAGGTGTAAGCTCTGGAGGTGGGGGTGTAAAACCTGCCCCTCTGACTGCGAGAGGAGGTCTGCCCTGAGAGGGAGACGGAGCGGAGAGCACGAGGAGAGGTGGAGAAGATCTGTGTACCACACCCTTCTTGGCCAGTCCGGGGCGATCAATATGACTTGGGCCCGGTCTTGGCGAATCTTCCTCAGAACCCGAGGAATCAAGGGTATGGGAGGAAAGGCGTAAAGGAGACGAGAGTCCCATCTCAACTGAAACGCGTCCCCCAAAGCTCCCTGCATCGGATACTGGAGACTGCAGAATGACGGACAGTGCGCGTTCTCGCGGGTGGCAAATAGATCCACCCGAGGAGTTCCCCACGTCCGAAAGACGTGACGAACCACCTCCGGATGGAGCCTCCACTCGTGGTCGGCGGAGAACTGCCAACTGAGACTGTCCGCACGCACGTTCAGCACCCCGGCCAGATGATTTGCCATCAGACAAATCTGATGGTCCTGAGCCCAGGACCATAGATGCAGGGCCTCTCTGCAGAGACAAAGAGACCCCACCCCTCCCGGTTTGTTTATATACCACATCGCGGTAGTGTTGTCCGTCAGGACTTGAACAGACTGACTGCGAAGGGAAGGGAGGAAGGCCTTGAGCGCCAAACGTATCGCCCACAATTCCAGAAGGTTGATGTGAAGCAACCTTTCCTCTGGAGACCAAAGACCCTTGATCTCCAGATCCCCCAGATGAGCACCCCACCCTAAGGTGGATGCATCCGTTATCACTGTGGCCACCGATGGAGGAAGGTGGAAAGGCTTTCCTTGAGACAGATTGCTCTCCATGCCCCACCAAGATAGATCCGCCGCAGCTTCTCTGGAGATCCTCACAGACTCCCTGAGATCTCCCTTGTGCTGATACCACTGCTTGCGGAGGCACCACTGGAGCGCCCTCATGTGCCAGCGTGCATGGTTGACCAACAGAATGCAAGAAGCAAACAGACCCAGCAGGCGAAGGACCTTCAGAACTGGAACAACCGCTCTGTTGTAAAATAAAGGAATCATTTCCTGTGTGTCGAGAATCCTTTGAGGAGGAGGGAATGCTCGACAAACAGTAGTGTCCAGTACCGCACCTATGAACAGGTTGCGCTGAGAGGGCACCAGGTGAGATTTGGGCACATTTATCGAAAAACCCAAGTTGTACAACAGTTCAGTTGTATCCCGCAGATGATGCAGCACCTTCTCTGGAGACTCCGCTTTGATCCGCCAGTCGTCCAGATAGGGGAAAACTGAGACCCCTGACCTTCTGAGATGGGCTGCCACCACTGCCATCACCTTCGTGAAGACCCGAGGTGCAGAAGTAAGACCAAACGGGAGGACCGCAAACTGATAATGTTGCGACCCTACCGTGAAACGGAGATACTTTCTGTGCGACTTCAGGATTGGGATGTGAAAATACGCATCCTGCAAGTCGATGGACACCATCCAGTCCTCCTGATTCAGCGCTTGAAGAACCTGAGCAAGGGTGAGCATCTTGAACTTCTCTTGTCTTAGATAAAGATTCAAGATCCTGAGGTCTAATATCGGACGCAATCTGCCGTCCTTTTTCGGAATCAGGAAATACCGGGAGTAGCATCCCTGACCCCTCTCCTGCTCTGGAACCACCTCTATCGCACCTTTCTGAAACAACTTCAGGACTTCCTCCTGCAGGAGAAGACGGTGGTCCTCCGAGCAAGCCCCTTAACAAGGAGGGTAATTTGGAGGGAATTCCCGAAAGGGAAGGGCATACCCATTTTCCACAAGATCTAGAACCCAGAGATCTGTAGTTACAGATTCCCAATCTTGTAGAAAATGGGTAAGCCGGCCCCCCACAGGACCAGCATGATCTGGAATGGCGGATCTAGGGCTGTTTTGCGGTGGTGGGAGGGGCTGAGGAAGGGGAAGAGGAGGAGGAGAGCTGACGGCCACGTGTGCGACCCCTGATTCTTCCTCTGTAACCTCTCGACGAGGAACCTTGCTGCTGCTGCTGTTGCTGCTGCTGAGTCTGCCTATAGGTTCGAAAAGATGTCCTTCCAAAACCTCTGTACCTCTTAAAAGACCCTCTCGACTGAGACTGGAGTCCCAAAGATTTAGCAGTTGCCTTGCTCTCTTTGAATCTTTCCAGAGCAGCATCTGCCTTTTTCCCAAATAGGCCAGACCCATCAAACGGTAGATCCAATAGGGTTGTTTGCACATCTTGAGAGAACTCCGAAGTTCTCAACCAAGCACTTCTTCTAGTTGCAACAGACGACCCCATGATCCTTGCAACAGAATCTGCAGTGTCCAGCCCACTTTGGATCACTTGTCGCGCAGCCGCCTGAGCATCAGCCAAGATGTTGTTAAAACCAGATCTATCCTCATCAGGTAGTTTCGGCACCAGTTTCTTAGCCGAATCCATCAGCGCGTGTACACAGCGTCCCAAAAGACATGTGGCGTTAGTCGATTTCAAAGCCATGCTGGCTGATGAAAACACCTTCTTTGCCGACTGGTCCAGCCTTTTTGCCTCTCTGTCCCCAGGGACCTGTGGAAAAGCTCCTTTAGACTTCCCAGAACAAGCCGCCTGAATTACCAGGCTCTCAGGCGATGGATGAGGCGACAAAAATTCTGGATCCCCTGGGGCCGCTCTGTATCTCCTAGCGATCGTCTTAGACACCGCAGGAGCAGAAAAAGGTTTGCGTCACACCTCCAACACAGGTTCCACAATGGCCTCATTAAAGGGAAGCAAAGGCTCTGATACCGCTGTGGGAGAATGCAAGACTTCAGTCAAAATGTTCGACTTAAACTCCGTTGTTGGAAGTTGGAGATCAAGCAACTCCGCAGCTCTCCTTATGACTGCATGGTAGGGTGCAACGTCTTTGGATGGCTCATCTGATGGCGGAGTAATCTCCCACTCAGGAGACAGGTCTAAGCCACTAGCCTCCTTAAGCTCATCAAAAACCTCATCCGACTCCACCAATTCTCCATCTTCCGCTTCCTCCTTAAGGTATCTCTGCTCCTCAACAATCCTCTGAGTCTCCCTTCTGGAGCGAATTCGAATCCTCGGCGTCGGCGGCGCCGTAATCGACTCCGACGGCGCCGGCGTCGACCGTGGATCCGGCGGAGCCATCGGCGTCGAACGAGGTCGAGCCGGAGCCGGCGAGGATGGAAGCGGCGTCGACGTTCGCAGAGCCGGAGGATTCCAAGACGGCGTCGCTGGATAAAATGGATAGAAAGGGGCCTGAGGATACACTTGCGGCACCCCTAAGTTAAATGCCAAAGGACCCGTCGGACCCGCAGGTGCACTAGGGACATACATGGCACGAGCAAACACCCCATACATCGCATTTAAGTAATGCGAGGGGTCCTGACCTGGCCCTGGCCACACCGGACTCGGGACAACCGGCGCCGACGGTGGAATCAACGGCGTCGCAGGCTCACCCGGGGCTTGAAGATCTTCTGGGGCCGGAGATGGAGCCGGAGACGGAACAGGAGCCGGAGATGGAACCGGCGTCGGAGTCTGGGCTGGAACTGGCGAAGCCGGAGACAAAGAGACCACCGGAGATGAAGGACCAGCAGGCGAACCCGGCACAGGAGAAGGAGAAACAGAGTCCCTTCAACGCCGAGCAGGTGACTTCGGCTTCGGCGCCGTGCTCTTATCTGAATGGTGCCGAGAGGAGTGTCTTCTCTTTTTCTTGTGCTTCTTAGCTCGAGAAGCATGCCCCGAAGTCGACTTCGACACCGACCTCGACTTCGATCGAGACCTCGATCTCGATCTCCTTCTCCCTCTCTTGTCCTTCTTCATTCTGGCAATAAAGAGCTTTGCCTCCCGTTCCTTCAGAACCTACGTGCTCATTTTTCGGCAGCTGGTACAGCCATCCACGTCGTGGTCTGAGGATAAACACCACACACAGTCCTCATGTGGGTCAGTGATGGACATATGCTTGCCACACTCCTGGCAGGGCTTAAACCCAGACTTCTTTGTCGACATCTTCAAAGAAGACATGAAAAACAACGAAAATACACAAAGTATCAACAACGCTAACAACAGCGATTCCCGAAATCCGTTGGCTTCGACGGCGCAGAAAAAAGGGAACTGACGTCATCACGCCGACGAGGTCTTCTTATGGAGCCGGTGACGTCAGCGGAGTCGCGAGTGGAGCCGTGTCTCTGTGTCGTCGTCGTCGACCCCATCGGCGTGGACTGCTACAAAAGTTTCCGAATGTTGCTGGCGCAGGGGATATTCACAAGGTGAGGAATCCACTGGCAGATGTATCCATCAGAAAATTCAACTGAACCTCTTGCGCCTTTTACAACATGGTGGAGGTGGAATTTCCACTGGTGGTATTAGTATTTTTTCCTCAGATCAACCTCATTTCAAGCCTTACTGTTTTCATTTCAATGCATGAGGAATACTCAGGCACAAAAGAAGTTTAACAGAATTACTGTGACCACACGGTATCCGATTTTCCCCAATTGCTTTTTGTGCTCAGTTCCAAAAGATTCCTTTTGCAATGGGAAATAACATGCCTCAATGTTATTTTCAAGACCTGTATTTCCACATTGTGCCCCACCTTGTAGGCAGTCTCTTGCCGTTTAAACTCTTCAATGTATTACCAGGAGGAATTTGAGTGGGCAACGACTTGGGCCCAAGCAGAGTTATTTAAAATTAAGGGCAAACAACCCTTGCACCCAATTTAAAAATTCTGTGGCACTTAGAAAAAGGCCATGAATGTGTATTTATGAGTCAGCTGGATAAATATCATAAAGTGATTTTGTAGTGGTCTGCTCTTCAAACTTTACTTGTTGGAATGCTCACGCCATAATGTTCTGGCTGTGAGTATTCTACCAAAGAATTGAGAACATTGTTTTGAATATGCTCACACAGTTGCTGCCTGATGTTTACTTTTGCCGGCTGCTGCGCAGCACCTGAATCTGCAATAAAGAATAACTTCAACATTCAAGCCTCGTCCTGCGTCCTACTTACTACAGATTTTCAACAATAATTCAGAAAAATAGAAGACAATGTATTTATCAGGCATCTAGATAAATAGCACTATTTAGTTTAGGTTATGTGCTGAGAAAAAACAGTCTGTACCTTCAATTTCCATGCACATTCTTTTATAGTGCGTCCTTTTCGTGGACATTAAAGGCAATTCATCTTCAGTTAGTAGAAAAGAACATCATAAGTTGGTTTACAATTCTTCATAAACAAGTAGTTAATTATACAGCCAACACGTGTTTCATGAAGAAGTTTTGCTTTTTCAGAGCTTTGACATTTTTAATTCATCCGAGAATAATTAGATCCGCAATCTTGATACGAAGTTCCCAGAAAATCTTCATGGCACAATATAATATCTAATGATAGTTTTCAATAATGAAATCCGGCAATAGCCTCACGTCAGTATACAGAGTACACGGAGGGGAGGTGGTGGGGACTGCAATACAGCCACACATACCTCCTGACTCCATCCTACAAGTTAACTGAGAAAACCTACTACCCATTAACGCTACCATGACTGAACCGTAAGAATGCCTTACTGTCCATAATCCCGACCCCTTCAGTATACCCTAAAAAACCTACCACTGCTTAATGCTGCAATTCCTTGAACCGTAGATCTCCTTACTACAACTAAACGCTACCTTTCCATGAAATGCAAAAATCCCTTACTACCCCTTACAGCTACCCTTCCCTGAACCCTAAACACCTCATACTACTCCTTGATGGTACCCTTCCCTGAACTGGAAACTTTACTACTCCTTAATGCTACCCATCCCTAAACCCTACACACCCTTATTACTCCCTAACACTTCCCTACCAGGAACTCTAAAAACCCTACTACCTTTCAATGCATCCCTTTCCAAAACCCTTACTAATCTTTATAGCTTCCCTTCCCTGAAATAGAACACCTTACTACTTCTTAATGCTACCCATACCTGAAAACTTAAACCCTCTTACTGTTCCTTAACACTCCCCTTTCCTGATCCCTAACACACTCCTTTCTACCTCTTAACACTACCCTTCATAAACCCTAAAACCCCCTTACTAACCATTAAAGCTACTCTTCCCTGAACCATAACAGCCCCTTAAAGCTGTCCTTCCCTGCATCCTAAAAAGCCCAGTGCTACACTTCCCTGAGCCCTTAAACTCTTACTACTTATTAACAATACCCTTACCTGCACCCAGAAACATTTACTACGACTTAACACTATTACTCCTTGAACCCTACCAACCCTTACTACTCCTTAATGCTACCCATTCATCAACTATAAAAAGCCTTAATATCCCTTTGTGCTATCCATCCGTGAACCCAAAAAACTCTGTAATGCCCCTTAACACTACCCTTTCCCGAACCCTGAAAATCCTTTAGTAATTCTTAATGCTACTTTCCCTGAACTCTAAAGGTCCTTAAAAGCCCTTTACTACCCGTTAATGCTACCCTTCTGTAAATGCTACAACCTCCTTAACACTACCCATGCATGATCCCTAAACAACCCTAATTACACCTTAACTCAACCCTTCCTTGAACCCTAAAAATCCCTTACTATTGTTTAAAGCTATGCTTCTCTCAAGCAGAAAATCGTACTACTCCTTATTACAACCCAATGCTGAACACTAAAACCCCCTATTATTGGTTAACACTACGCATTCTAGAACCCTCAAAACCCCTTAACATTTCCCTTCCATGAATCATAAAAACCCAATTTCTACCCCTTAGAGCTACCTTTCCCTGGACCCTAAAAACATTCAATATACCTTTACACCTGAACCATACAAAACTTATCCTACGCCTTACTGCCACCATCCTTGAACACAAAAAGTCCCTAACAACTGTTTAATGATACTCTCCCCTGAACCCCAAAATCCCCTTACTGCCCCTTAACGATACCTCTACTGAACCCTAGGAAACCCTAGGGACCCTTTAATGCTATCCTTCCCTGAACCCTACCAATTAATTACTATTCTTTAATGCTACCCATCCCGGTACCCTAAAAACCTAACGTCCCTCTAATGCTACCCTTCTTTGAACCCTAAAAACCAATTACTACCCATTAGCTATAAGCATCCCTGAAACCTAAAAAACCCTTAATTACACTTTAACCTCTTGGGTGCGATGGGTGTACAGGGCATGTTCATCGCACCACCTCTTAGGTGCTATTGATATATCCTGCACATCCTAGCACTAGAGGCAGGAAATCCCTCTGGTACAAACACCAGAAGGATTTCCTTTTTTGTGTTTGAGGTCAGCCGGGGAACAGCTTTCCCAGTTGGCCAATGCTTTTCTCAATACTTTTTTTGTTTGTAAGTATGATCAACGCGCATGGAGCGTGAAGTGATTATATTGGCTCACTTCACTTTCACTATATTGGTGCTCAAGGCATATATGTGCCCCCCTGAGCACAGATTTACAAGGGGTAGGGATCATAGGAAAAGAGAGGATCTCCCTTTTCTTCAGGTATCGTTCCACAGTGGAACCATGCTTGAGGATCGCTGCAGGAGGGAGATCCCCCAAGCAGAGATCCACCCATTAGACACAAAGAACTATTTTTATGGAGGGGGAGCACCTTCCCCCCCGGAATGGGCTTGTCCTCCCATCTCCCTGAGGCTATTTAATGTCTGTCTGCCCCCCAAGGGAGCAGATAGACAAACTATACCTCCAATCTGCCCACCACCACCCCCCCTGGGTGGGAACAGAAAGCCCACTAGACACCAGGAAATTACTCTTTTTAATAAATAAAAGGGGTGGGAGTGGCTTACTCAGTCATCAGGCTAGCCACCCTCATCACCTCAACAGTCTTTCTGTACTTCACCTCCAATCTACACCCTGGAAAGAGGGGCGAGGGGTGGCAAGCCCAGTAGACACCAGGAAGATGTGGTTTTATTACTACAAGGGTTGGGGCAGCCATGGGAGGGCGGGGGGAGGGGTGTTTGGCAGGAAGCCCAATAAACATCAGGGAATATTTTTTATTACTACAAGTGGAGGAGGCGACCTGCCTGGATATTGGGCCGAGCTCCACCCCTAAATTGACTCTAAAAGTCTTTCTGACCCTGGAGCAGATAGGGGAACTTTATCTCCAATTAGTCCCCAAGGAGGGGGGAGGAGGGAGAGAAAGCTGACTAAACACCAGGGAATTTGAATGTGGCATATAAAAAAGCGACTGAGGTGTTTACCGACAGTCTGCCCCAGAGGGTCATAAAAACGGCTGTGTCCCTTCTGGACAAGGGGGTAAGGGGTGATGCGTGGGTAAGGCGCCCAACTCCTTTTAAAAAATGTTTGTTCTTATTTTTTCCCTGGTGTTTAGTGGCCTTTCTGTCCTTTGGGACAGATTTTGGGTAAACACCCTCAATTCCCCCACCTGCAAATGCACCTGTTCTGGGGTGAACATGGGTATGATCCCTGGGTGAGCTTTCTTTGAAATAATCATAAAGTGGGATTTGGCTTGGCTGCACGCAGAGTAGAATTACTCTCTTATCTTGTGCTATGAGATGGCAATGTATAATTCCACCTTGCAGGAAGTACTTCCATTAGAGTGCAATAGGAATTATACTAAATCTGAAAAATAAACATAACTGTGCTGTTTGTCACATTCAGTTTTTTCTGTATTTTAGGTATTCTGCAGTGATAAATATTTTATGTTACTTTTCCCCATCATTGGCACATCCATCAGCTTTACTGTGAGAAGCAACACTTGTGCATAGAATGCATGTAAACAGCATTTGTAAAAGCTGGCGTTTACATTTGTTGATATATTAAAGCTATACGTATTGGCTTTACCAACACTTGTTTCCCATTGCCACTCCAGTGCTGTTCCTGTTTCAACTCAAGAGGTGCCATTGTCAACGCAGAGCTGAGGTGGTCAGGTAAGTTTTCATCTTAATTTTATTCTCCCTCGGCCCCCCACCCCGCGCGACCCCCCTCTCACAATCCCCCCCTCACAATCCCCCCTCGCGACTGCCTTCTCGCTCTTTAAAGAATGTTTTTGCGTGCATTGGAAAATAAAATGCATACTGTGCACGCAGCTCTGTATTCACAAACGTGGTCTTTTTAAACCATCCTGCTTTCGTTTTTTAATGATGTAAGCAATGGGCATTAGGTCTCACTAGGCGCTATAGATAGATAGCTCATGATGTTCAACCGATTGTGAGATGTGCTCTGTCGTAAGTCACTGCTTGAGTCCAGTTCTCCCGCTGCTGGCAGCTGCCTCCCCCCTCCTTTGTTCCCCCTCTTCCCTCTCTGTCTCGCTCCTCCTCATGTAGTAAAAACCGTCCGGGGACTTCAAGAAACGGGTATTACCTTCTCTTTCCTCCTTTCGTTTATTTGCTTCCTTGTGAAATGCACCCAAAAAAGTAAAACACTTGCTGGAAACGTAGTCTTTTGCTGACATTTCTCAATTTCTAAGTGCAGCCTCAGGGTAGAGAGAAATAAAACATTCAAAATATGAAAAATAACTAACTAACTAAAGCAAGGTGGCCATATTGATTTATTCACACCTAAACACATTAGCGCCACATTACAGTGTTTGCCAGTGAAGCCCTACTTTTGTTGCCTCCTCGCTCTTTGAACAACCATGTTTTCCCTGGGTGGGAAAGCACACTATTCCTGGAGGTACTGAAATACCTGCTTGTTGGGTGCGTCCATTGGAAAACAAAATGCATACTGCGGCTCTGTATTCACAAACGTGGTCTTTTTAAACCATTCTGCTTTCGTTTTGTAATGATAAAAGCAATGGGCATTAGGTCAGCTCCGTTACTCTCACACATTCCTTTCTGCACCCTTGTTCCCTTATGTCACTGTTTCCTTTTCTTTCTATTCCCCGGTTAACTGACTTTTCTCTCTTGCTCTGGGGGTGAAGGCCGATGATGAGAAATACGCCCCTGACCGGACGCCGGACCTTAAAAGAGTGGCAGTGCTAACTACCTACCACCTGCAATCACCGGTACATATTAGGCGCTATAGTAGAGTCTAGAGATAGTTCATCCGATTCTTGTGTGAGATGTGCTCTGTCGTAACTACTTGTCATTTGCTATGACGGGGGAATGGAGATGCGGAGACAGAGAAAGAGACGAGGGAGGAAGGGATACTGAGATGTAGGGAGGGATAGCAAGCACGATGGATGTGACAGCAACAAGATAGAAAGAGATAGCAAGATAGAAAGAGGAAGCAAGATAGGGAGAGAGGAGAGCATGGGGGGTTGCGAGACAATGGAAGGGGCAGAAAGAGACAGTCACCGGGCAGTGTCAGCAGTACCCAGCCAGTGACAGAGGAGGGGAGATGCTGAGATAGCGAAAGAGATAAGGTAGGAAGGGATACTTAGATGATGGGAAAGTGAGAGTGTCACTGGAAGAGAGTGACGCCGATAGAGCAGCTTGCAGCCACTTACAGGTGATGGTTGTGAATTCTGGGAGAGAGATAGGTAAAGAGAAAAGTGACAGTTCACAGAAGCACTTTCACAATTGCTTTATTAACCTTCCTGCTTTCTCAAATTTGCTTGAAAATGCACAATTTTTCTTCTCTTTTTTCAAAATTTTCACGGGAAGAGAATCGCAACGAACCCCCCCTTATGGTGCTTCGGGCTCACTCGCTATGCTCGCTCGCAACAGTGCAGTATACCAATCATTTTACGCCTCACCACTTTCAAATGTCACCAGCCACCCCTGAAAATATGTAGTTATGAATGGTTTCAGCCAACACTCTTCATCAATTGGTGTGTTGTTGCATCATTCACATTTTATTTCCGCCCACTACCGCTTATAGCATGAGGAAATGGCCAGTCAACCTCAACCTCAACCAGTGGCAAAATTCTGCCCATTCACAAGGAGGACACAGGCACACAAGGTAGTTTCGTCCAGTGCCAAGGAATTCTATAGCACATTAGGCTTTTTAAGCCCAAAAAATATTGTTGCTGTTTTACTATTTTTTTTTTATTGACAAGGGCATGGCAGCTCCCACAACATTTTAGAAAAAAACAAGTCAAAACAAAGCAAGCACTGACAAAAGGCTGGCAGTCGATGCCAATTAATTTTTCCAGTGCTTGTAAAAAGTAGGCCCCAAGCCAAGTACATTTTTGTTCTTGATGTGAGAGTAAATTACTTGTGCAAAATAAGGGAATTAGTGCTTGAAACCCCACACTCTGGTTCACAGTATCAAGTTGTGCGTGTGGATGTTTCTGTGCAGTGATATTACTATAGACCCACGCTCTTAAATGTGCTCCAACGTTGAGAAAATCGGATTTTGCATTGGATTGTCATGGGCAGACCGTGTTTTGGAGAATAAGGTGGGGATGGAGGCAGCTGGGGTGGCTTTCTTGAGAGTGACAGGACATCATGCAGGGATGATGTTTACGATGTGGGTGGGGCGCAATATACCAGGCATGGAATTGGTTTTGCAGGGTGGATTAGCTCTCACAAAGGATATTGTATTTTTTGGAGGTTGAGGGGAGGCAAGAGGCCAGGGTGGGAAGAGTTTTAGAAACTGAAGTATAGCAGGGTACCAGGTAGGGTGTGATTTGGAGGGTAAGGAGGTGAAGGACGCCAAGTGCTTTGAAGGAGGCAAATCACAAGAGATCTGTTTTTGTTTTGAAAGACACCAAACATGGTATGTTTTTATTTTCGCCCCGCACCTTCCAAGTATATCTCTGATTATCTACTTGATGGGATGGGAAAATGATGGGAAAATGAAAGTGTGCAGAGCTTAGGAGTGAACGAAGATGTCTTATATAAGCATAGACAGAGCTAAAAGGTCTCACCTATGAGAGCTAATGGCAATAATTTTCAGCTATGCTGTACAGCACAGGGTTTCTGTGCAGCATGGCTTAAATAATTTGTCAAAAGTGCTATGATGCAGAAAACGCGAATGCACTTAAGAAAACAAAACATGGGAGTAGGTTGTGGGGTGAGGCATCAAGGAAGGCAGGAGGGAGGGCGGGCGGGGAGAGGACAGGCGAAAGACAATGGCATAGCCATTAGGTCTCGCCTTTGGGACCTTATAAGTGTTTAGCCATGCAGCATATTATCCCATGTGCTGTGCCACCAGGGATTGAAGAGCTATACAATTGCTGCATACTGTGTACCCTTTATAAGCAGTATCCATGTGTAAATGGTCTGATTTAGCAAGGACATTATTTGAATGTGGAGTTGTGCACTCTGTGTCAGTGCCGGCTTTAGGGAGAGGCGACCAGTGTAGGTACACCTGGCACTTCCCTATGTTTAGAAATAATACTGGTTTAAAAAGCACATGTTGCAGAGTTTCTAGTCTGTCCAGCAGTTTTCAGGCAGCAATAAAAATGTCAAGATGACTCTAGTGATTAATGGTATTGCTGGGGAGAGATCAGAGTTGAATGTATTGGCAGTTTCCACTTATGACAAAGTAGCGCATACAGTTAATATGTCAGCTGCAAACAACGTGTACAACGAAAATTAGAGTCATGCAACGTTCCCTGGCGCCGAGCAGGTACATTAAAGGCAGCCGCACTGCAAGCTTCATTTACACACACACACAAGTACAGCTGAGGCATTCCTCACTCACAAACAGGTACAATGGGCAGCAATTTACTCTGTTTTTGATACACCTAGCACATACAGCACAGACACCAACAGTGAAAGCTTCTCTCGCACAGAGGACAAGCGAAGCATGGACATGGGCAGTACAGGCTTCCTTCATAGACATAAAAAGTATAGTGCAGGCAGTCGTATTCCAACTTTCCTGCACAGAACATAAGAACCACACAGATATCAACGGTACAAGTTTCCCTCGCACAAGAACAGGTCAATCTTAAACAACAGCATTGAAAGTGTCTCACATTCACACATCAGGTACATCACAGGCAGAAGCATTGCAAGCTTCTTTAATCTTTGGGGCACATAACACAAGCTTCTTTGGGCACAGGACAAGTATGAAGCAGACAACATTGCAAATTTCCTTCAAATGCAAACAAGCGTTCAAGCTTCCTTCATATACCTACCACAAAAGTTCCTCGCACACACAAAATATCCATTTGGCTTAATGGCTAGAGCGGCCGACTTTGGAGGTGAGGAACCGGGTTTAAGTCTGGCGAGAGGCTCAAGCATCCTGTGATTCTGGGCAAATCACTTAATCTCCCCATTCCTAAAAATGAATGTGTACGTCTGTAATGCACTGGTGCTCATGTAAAGTGGTCGTGTTTGCGCTATATAATATTGCAAAACTAAAACAGCTAACACTGCAAACTTCCCATAGACACTGAAGAAGGACATGGTGACCATCACCAGTGCAGGCTTCCCCTCACAGGTGCAGTGCATTCAACAGAAGTGCAAGCTTTCATCCCTGGGGCATTTAGGGCACAAGACAGCAGCAGTACAAGCTCCATTTCCACTCAAAACAAGGAATGCACTGGAAGCAGTTGGCCATGTTTAACACTCACAGCTGAAACATGCAGTATCTGTGTATGTGTATCTGATACACAGCATGTAAGTCACATTGTGCACCAAGGCAAGCTCTACTCTCTAGAACAGGAACAGCAAAGAAAGCATCCCTTGGACAATGAACACAAGCAGCAGCAGTTCAATCTTCTTTCACACAAACAGGGTGAGCAAAAATGTGCAAGCTTCATTCACAGTAGTTGCTTCATTCACAACAATCGCACATGTGCCTCAGCTCACCAATATATGGTTAAAAGCAAAGACCTGAAAGTTAAATTTGGTCCAAGCAGCCACCCCGGTATCACTGGTTAAGGTAACAGCACTGATTCCTTTCCCATCCAGACCTGCGCCTCACTGCTGAAACTGCCGGAAAGACTGTATATAAGCAGACTATCGGAATTATACGACAGGGGGAGAATTAAATTATGTAGCTACCACACTACACATGCATGGTGCGCTGAAGTCTGGGCATGTTGTTTGTACGCATGAAACGTATGATGTCAAGCAGGTAGACCATTGGTGTACCTGCTTTAGTTGCCGTTCAATTTGAAAAATTCTAGCTGTGCACTTGTGCAGCGAAACAGTTGTAGTTGTGGCGCATCGCGTATCTAAATGCGGATTACTGCTAACTGGTTTGGAGTCATTTGTAGGATTAAAAGAAACTGCTTCAGTTGCCGCTTTGTACGTGGGGAGGGGAGAACACAGATGGCCGCGATGAGACAGAGGTAAGGGAGACAGTGTTGGTGCCCTGTTCATTAAAGGGTGGGGGGGGCTCTAAGGCGACGGCTGTTGCTTTACAAATATTAGGCATCATTAGGATAACCAAGAAAAGTGCAACAAAAAATGCAAGATCAGGAGGGCAGTAAAAGTTAGCAATTTACGTTACTCTAACCATCGATGAATGATACTTTGGCGGGTTACCGGTTCATGTAAACTTGCACTCCCATTATACTTGAAACAAGCGTGGCCGCTTGGATTTTAAAGTGATGAGATTATCCTCGCGAAGACCATAAACAAACAAAGCGGGCCTGGGGGTGCCCTGCCAGCCGTGGCAGAGCGAGGCGCTTGGGAGAGTGCTGTGCTTTATGAGCCATGACGGCCAGACAGAAGAAAGACAGATGGCGGCTGCGCGCGTGCACGCGCTCGTGAAAGCAAGCTTGAGGCCAGGAAAAGCCTCTGGTAGCACTTTAAAAATCCACTAACTAAATGTCTCGCAGCGCATGCGCTGGCTCAGGCGAGACCTAAAAAGGACTTGCCTCTAATGGTCGGCTGCCCTCTCTCCTCCATCCTTGTCATCTTCCTTCTTCCTGCAGTCCCAGCCAGCAGCAGGAAGCACCTGGGCACACACGCTCCCTTGAGACAATCACAAAGCTGCAATGCAGCGTTGTGATTAGTCTGAGCACTGTGGTTCAGCGCTCAGACGGGGACAGGGAGCCTGTGCATGTTCCTCACCAAGCTGTGTAATGCAGCCTGGTGGGGAACATGCAACATGCGCATGAACTGTTTGGCCGGCACTCAACTGTTTGGCCGGCCCAAGAAGGCTAGCCAAACAGTTCATACGCACATAGGGAGTGCAAACTACTCCTCCCCTGCTGTGGCCAGCTCTGCTCCACCACTGACTGCAATAGGAAAAATAAAATGATAATATCGATACGTTATCATTATTTTATTTTTCCTTTTGAGCAGTGGGGCGATGCTCCTCCCCTTAGCGTAGAAGCCGCCACTGGAGGCATATGGACAACGACAGGCTGAAGGGGATGGGGAAACACATGGACAATAGTGGGTGAGTTGGAGGAGCTGGGGAGAACTCAGGGACAGTGATTGCTATCCACATAAACCGCCAATCATCCCTCAATGGTCAGGAGAATGTTCAGAGCAGTTCAATTACCTTACACGCAGACAAGCTGTCTTGTGAACTCGATGCGACCAACGCTTTGCTGGTTTTCCGAACTCCACACAACACAACATAGCTCCTGCAAAAATGAGCTATGAAAGGGCACAAGTAAGGCGTCTTTGTTTGCACCAGGGCAGGAACAAACTCAAGAAGAGGAAGGAAAGCCTATGGAAGCTGACGAATTAGAAGAAGAACACTAAAGTGCAATGAAGTCAATTGATGATAGTCAATTGGCAGTCTCTCAGATCCCTATTATATCCTGCAACAGAAAGCACATGCTCTGTCTTGGGTGAGATCTAATGAAAGGATAGCATATTTTGTTGCATACCCAGATTATTTGACGTTAGTGTAAAAACCTATGGATTTCATGGAAAATTTCTCAGTTGAGTAGTCCTCAAAAATGTGATGCTCATTACTCTTTTATAAAAGGTTTTCTTGTGCGGCAGGGGACAAAGCACCCTGAGGAGGATTAGACATGATTATCACAATATAAAACGAATAGGATATTTTTTTGATGTAGCTGTAGAACCTATGTTGTTATCCATTTGTTGGAAAGTTGTACTATCAAGTACACCTTTTGGTATCCACCCTCTCGAAAGTTCATCATCTGCCACTGGGTCACTTTGGCCGACACATATGACTGTGTTCATCCAAAGATATTGGAGCTGCCCTTTTGTTCCCTACCAGTCACTTGACAGAGGATATATCTCTCTTTTTTCCTCCACCAAGAGGTCTTAAACCTGGGACCAGCACTTTTCCCCTTACCATGGTGTTTGAGATTTTTTAAGTTTCTTAATGACATTCATCTAGTTGTCTGGTTTGCATGGCAAATGTATTGACTATGTTGGTGCTTTATATCAAGAGGTTTTCATTAATGTTTACTGATGGCCAGTTGCATACATTTAAACAACTGGTCATTGATACACAACGACGTGCAACAAATTTAAGGGATACATTAACCAAATCTAATTGCTTTTGCATGGTCCTTTCCACATCAAATCAACTATATTTATTTCACAGTTCTGTTAGTAGGATGATCACCACCCTCCAGGTAATTACAGATACAGTTTCCAGTCCTGGTTTTTTATTCACTTGCCTAATATATTTTTGGTGTTTTAATTTTGTTTTGCTTCTTTTGAATTAATTAAACTTAACACTCCATACAGCAAAGATTTCTAGGTGAAAAGTTCAGTACTGGCAACAGTGTCCATAATGACCTGAAATAAGGCGGTCAAGATATGTGTCATAATACCTTCGGGTCAAGTTTGCGCTATATAAAACTGCACAATAAAAAGAAAGTGTCTAGCCTATGAATATTCAGAGCCAGGAAAACAGACGCGTCTCAATAAATCTGCCATGCTCATAGATCACAAGGATGGGCCAGAATGGAGACCGCCTCAGAAACTATCAGTTCTGTAATGCTTCCTCTTACCTAGCGCTGGGGTGCCTCCGGGGTGCCATGCACTCTACAAGTGATTAAAATAGAAATAGAATAGGCTTGCTACAACCTCTGCAAGGGTATATGTAGACAGGTTGGATCCCCTCCTTTGTTCTGAGAAGCCAAATTAATACACAAGAATATATTTAATATATCAGTTATTTGACACTAATCTAGAGACCAGAACAGATGCATGGCTATTATAGTAAAACATTAGCTCAAGTGTGTACTAGAATTATGAATAGATAGAAAGTGCCTACAATGTTTAGCTGTGGCATGATAGCACAACTGTCTGTACAACTTATTGTTACTAATTCTTTAAAATATACATAAAGTGGACTTCGGCTCCACCCAGAGGAGTATATGCCTCTCACCTCAGCATATTGACTGTTTGGTGCATGATTGGGGCATTTTTTTACATCTCAAACTACAAATTACACTTGAATGATGTAATGAGAAAATTGGTGCATGCACTGTGCACAAAGGGGGTGAACGTATTGGCCTGGTTGGGGCCGTAACTGCACACACAACAAAAGAACTGCTTTGTCCAAGTCACTGTCCACCCACATAAGCTGTCAGATGAGAGGTCTCTCACACACTGTCTCTATCCCCCCCAATGGTGCACTAAAAGACACACTTTTTTAACCCACATGCCCTGCTTTTTGATACAAGCTCATGCATTCTCAAGTGAACCCAGACCAATTTAACGGGCTGGCCCTCTTTAACATGGAGCAGGAAATAAGAGGCCGCAGCTAGAAAGGTTGTGATTCTGAACAAAGATTTATCCAGACCGAAACACCTTACTTCTCATTTACTTCCTTGCAGTTCCTTCCATTACAATTGTATACTAAATGAGGAGTACCTATCCTCCTATTAGTCCCTTGCAATATGTATGTCAGAAAAGCAAAGGAACGCCTTCCCGCATTATAAAGGGGCTGTCCCTTTAAATGATTGTCCTGCTTATTTGTCTATCTCCAACAGACTCAAATGTTACTGCATATAAGGATTCATGGGATTGCGCCAGCCTAATCTTTCTAGTGCTGGGCTCAGAAAGAAGATGGCGGTCTGCAGGGACAGTTCTAGGAACCCATTACAGGAAGTGACATCACAGGAAGTGAAATCAACTGACAATTTATTTTCTGGTATTGTTGAAGCAGCTTTGCAAGAAACTACTTTCCTGGTGTGGTTATCACAAAAATGGCTAAAAATATAAAACATATGGAGGAGGGGTCTCGACCTATACATGGCGGCAGAAAGGGTCACATACAAGGCGAGGGGATGTCCCAAGAAATTTCGCATGGTTTGGTCCCGGTGGAGGAAATATCATGTCCTGGAGGGGGGTCTCTAGAAGGGTGGCTGAGAGGGGGGTCCTGCACGGTTCAAGGCGGGTATGAGCAGCCCGGGAGCATGGGCGGAGGTGAATAATGGGGACAATGGTACATTCAGCAGAGCAATTATTGAACGGGCTCCTTGTATGACGGGTGGGGGGTGGCCGATAAGCAAAGTGGGTGTGTTGACCAGTGCTGACCTGTTTGTTTGGTTGTTCTTATTTTGTGATAAGGAAGAAAACAAAGATGCCAATAAAAATATTTAAAATTAAATAAATATATAAAACATAATCCTAATAAAATAAGGAAATATATTTGAAAGTGGAAATGCATTACATTAATCAAACTGAGTGGAAGAACTAGGTCTAGATATACCCAAAACTGATATGATTGCTCCATTGTGCACCAATTGTTTCCAGATTAGTGCATAATTAAAATTCCAGTCAGATTGTCACAAGATTTCAAGTGACTCCACAGCCCTCCATTTACCCAGTGAAGTTCAAGATAAGACATTTGGTTTTCAGTAGACATGGGAGATCAACACAAACAGATACATGCTAGATATGGTGAGTGACCTGTAAAAGCTACAGCAAACAATAGAAAGTACAGATTGCAAAAGATAAGAGGAGGAGATGGCACAAATGTCAAACACAGGTAAACTAGCTAATGTATCGGCTGTGAGAGCCACCAATGGCTGAACCACATATGCAGATTGAGTGCCTGAACACAACAATTTAATCTTAAACTCAATTTTTAAGCGTTGCAAAGAGCTGAACTAACTTAAAGATATACACAAGAGACGGCTAAAAAGGGAAAACAGTTTGTGGCAGGGAATAAAGACTGCCAGAGCTATACTGGGAGCCAGCCACTAAAGAGATATATGAAGGCATGACAAAGAGGTCTCTATACAGGGCAGGCTTTAGCGCTGGTGGCGCCCGGTGCGACTATGTTTGTTACCGAACCCAATGCCCATCTCCACTCACGGATTCCCTCACTACCACCCTTTAACAGTGCCCCTTAAGTTTCCATAACCACTCCCTGTCAGATGCATTTAAATAGATTTATTGCGCCGCGCATAGAAGTGTACGGTGTCAGATCACTTTACATCACACACACATTACACAGAGACAATCAATCATAGGTATGCAAATTAGTGTTTAGAAAGTGTAACTTTAGAAAGAGGACCACAAGGTGTAGGATTCACATTTCATCAATACTGGTAGGTAGTTGAGTTTAAGAGTGCTTGCTCTGGAGCTGCACAAACTCAGAATTTAAAATGCAACACCATAGTTGGGGGTTCTCTTTAATAATAAGAATTGATTTCCAGCCAAATGAACCATTTTTGCAACACCAGGATAATGAAAGACTGAGGAAATTCTAGAATGCTCTAATTCATACCTTGTAGTTTGCATGCAGCTCTTTGATGACAGTTAAAAAAAAATCTCTCTGTTCTATATTAGGAGTTTAACTGATGAACTGCAATTAACAAAAGGATCTCTCTGACAAAAGCAGTAACCCACTGAGCTATTTATATTATATGCACTTTGTAATCGGCACGGTGCATGTTATTTGCATTGGCATATTAACCCTCTCTGGTAACTTGATGAGTCAAAGCTTCCACAAGACAAAATTTCAGACCTCTCTCAAGAAAGAACATTAATCACCGGAGTTATCTTGACATTTTTATTGTTCACTGAAAATTGCTGCAGGCCTGAAATGCAGCAGCAGGTGCTTTTAAAATCATAATATGCTTGCAAACAAGGCGTCCCCACCTGAAGTTAGTGCCCAGTGCGGTGGCACCGGTCGCACTACCGTAGAGCCATTCCTGTCTGTACAATTTACAGCTATATTGAAAAGAAATGTAGCAACATGGAATAGGTATATTGGGGGAGTTGGTGCTTGACTTGCAGACTAAAGCTAAAGTAATATCAGAGACTTACAGTTAAAGAAAAATTAAGTCACATAGTCCTAATATCTGAAAAGACACTTGCCAAGTTACAAAGGAGCCAGAACCATGCTGCTCTACTCATATTTAGCCTAAGAAGTGAAAACCAAATTGTGCCTAGCCTCAGGTGAATCCACAACTGACTCCAGTCACTTCCAATGTACCTAACCAAACAATTTTGGTCTTGCAACCTTGAATGCAAGATCTGCCTCACTGAACCTACTGGCTACCTACTACCATAGGCTGTGTTTGACAGACCACTCCATATGCACTGATGCATTTTATGGACCCCTCGCTCCTCAGGCGCCCTCCTCTCCCACAGCCCCCTTTTTCTGCTTACCTCCCACAGGAGGCAAATTACAACTATGCTCCTAAAAAAAGCAGCCATTCCCTCGCTGTCACTCCCTGAAGTTTGGGATTATTTGTTGTGGCAGGAGGCACACATCCTACTGTACTTCACCCAGGCCGGCCCATTGTCATTCTGCAAATGACAATACGCCGGCTGGCTTTGCAATCAGACTGACTCTGTGCACACACACCTTAAGGCTACAGCAGTCTTTTGGGTTCTGCACCAGTGGCTATGCCAGCCCAAGCAAGGAGCCAAGTTTATGTTAAAAAAATTATCTCACCAACTGGCCTGGCCATAGGCCTATCAGTCAATTGTGGATTCTCCCACCTTTCCTACATAAGCCTATCACCTTCCATGGGCCTCCTAGCTCTTAACCCCTTCAGCGCTCATGACGGAGCCACTCCGTCATGAGCCACGGGTGCCGTGTGCTCATGACGGAGTGGTTCCGACATGCTGCGGCCGTTGGCCGCCGCTCCTCCCACGCTGCGCTGATTCCCCGCCTGTGCAGGCGATTAGAGCAGTGGGCGGAGTCATGACGGAACCACTCAGTCATGAGCACAGCTCAACCGTGGCTCATGACGGAGTGGCTCCGTCATGAGCACAGCGCCACCGCGCTGCCCCCAAACCCCCCCCAGCGCTGCGGCGGAATTCCCGCCGCAGCGAAGGGGTTAAGTCTTGCAGCATAAGCTAGTCTGTTATCACTTTGCAGGACACTTATTATAAGACTTTTGTGGGTATTGGGGGACTATTAGTCACAGAACACACTCGCCTCCCCTAAGCCTCTCAACTTGGTTCTCTTCCTTTATATTCACCTCTCCCACCCTTACAGGCTCCAAAAGCTTTTTACATTTCTGCATTGATTCTGCCCCTCCTAATATTACTCTCTTTTGTATCCTATTATAGGTGGATGGGTCACTGAAAGCTGAAGCCATTCGCCTCTAATAATGGCATGCTTCATCATCGGGTTCAGCCTGACACCTAAAGGTCAGGGTGGGATCGACCATATTCCAAGGACGCTTATGAAGATAGTTAGATAAAGGGTGTAACTTTAAAGATAAACATTCCTCATCCACTCCCAATGTATCCCTTTATTAGTGGGGTGGACGGGAACAGTTAAAATAAGTATTATGTAGGGGTATTAGGATGCAATGCTCATAGGACTCTAAAACACCAACATGTTTCAGCTCGATACTCACGGCCTAAGAAGATCTGGGGGTGTGTCAGGGTGGGTCCGTCAATGTGTCACTCCCCCAATGATGTGTCTTGTGTGTCTTTTTTGTGTGATATGCAAATACTCAAAGCATGCACTGAACGTATAATACTTGCCACTCAGGGTTGAACCTGAAAATAAAAAGGATATACAGCATGAGGTTATTTGGCATCATGTGATTATAAATATGGCAAAATGCCTTTCAGATGCCATGTTAATAAAGATCAAGACAAGGGAAGATGCTCTGAATACCCAGATCAAGATTGCCATCCGCAAAAAGAAACTGGAAGTAATAAACAAGGAGACAGGAGAGCATAAGGATTTCTAAATGCAGAGCAAAATAACTAAACTACTGAAAGATCTTAAGAAATTCTCTCATAAGTGAGTTTATCCCTACTTCTCAGATGACTATGAGAAGAGATATGACCCAGATGCAGAATCCTAAAGGAACAGTGATTCGGGATCCTCCTTTTCAGACTGATGAGTGATCAAGTGACAACTTCAAAAAAAACTGGTGGGGGAAACGCAGACAACCAAGAGGAGGTTTTTTTCAACTCTTTGTTTCCACCACCACAAATGATGTTTTGGCCAGAGAATTTCAAACCCCAGCCATATCCAGGCCCATCTCAACGCCAACATATGCCTTTCTTCCAGAAGACCCAGTGTTTTTTAGGGAGAGGCAGTAGGAGAGGAAAACGAGGAGCAAGAAGTATCCAGTGGGACAGCAAGGAGATAGAGAGTGTCAACACTCAGAGCCTGACTTGGGACGAACAACAATCAGGCCGGAGCAGCATATGAACATGGTGGTGGATCTCAAAGAGGAGAACTTTCAACAGAGGCTTTTTTTCAAAACAGTCCACTTATAGACACAGATGATAGACACACCAACCTAAGAAATAAGTCCAAATTCAATCCAACACCCTCCACAATACCCCCTGGAGTATGGGCCATTGAAGAGGACGTTGTAAAAGAAATTGAGGAACTAAACCAGAACAAGGATAAGTTCCACAACTTAACCAAGTAGGAGATCACAGCATTGGACACCTTCACAAAGAAGACCATCTGGATAAAAAACCGGATGATAAGGGGTGCCATTGTAATACAAACAAAAGAAGATTACAGAGAGGCATGCCTCGCCCTCCTATAGCGACAAAAGAAACTACATGACCCTCCAGATTGATTCTACAAGCCATCTACATGAAAAAAATCAAGGAATTATTAGAGGAGGCCATGGACAATGGGTGGATCACCAAAAATGAACAAGACTTCCTTATCACAACTCAACCTATGATGCCCCACTTTTACACTATACAAGGGCAGGATGCACCCTCCAGCCAGACCAACTGTGTCTGGCATAGGCTCAGTGCTTGAACCGCTGTCGCAATACACAGACTGGTTTCTGAGATCCTTTGTAACACACACAAGGCCCTACATCAAAGGCACGAAACATCTGTTGAACCTACTGAAAGAGGAAGATTAAGACCATACAACAGAAACACTGATCTTCCTTAACATTGAAGCACTTAATAACAGTATCCCACTGGAGGAGAGTCTGCATGTGATCAACAATCTGCTACTAGACCAGTACTGGACTTGGGCTGCCCCAATACACTGGATAATTGAATTCTTTTCACCTACGAAGATCAAATCTATTTACAGCGCCATCGGATTTCAATGGGGAACACTTTTGCTCCAAGCACTGCATGCCTCTACATGAGCTAAAGAGAACATCTGGACCAACAATCCATTCAGTGGTCGGATACAGCTGGGCGGCGATACATCGGCAACAACTAGGTCATATGGCATGGGGATGATACCGAAATAACCCTATTTCTACGCTTCACAATGACAATTATCCTTTCTGGATGTTGACATCACTGCAAAAGATGGGAAGCTTATCAGCTCCCTGTCCACCAAACCCACAGATCACAACAGTTTGTTACACTTTACCAGGGCTCACCTCCGGGCACTTAGAGAGAATTTACCAGTGGGTCAGTTTTAATGGATCAGGCGAAATTACTCTGACCTCCAAGATTACAAAATTGAAGCCAAGAAACTCACGAAGAAACTGACGGAGAGAGAGTATCCTGAGAGGATCATTACTAAGGCACAGAAGAGAGCCTGTAATGTTACTAGAGAGGCCCTGCTGGAGACTAACATGAACCAAGTGCCAGCTCCCTCATCTTTGTGAGTACCTATAGCTTCATTTCTAACGCTATCAAAAGGATTATAAATAAACAATGGTGCATCCCTACTTCAAACCAACTGACCTACAACAAACCACTGTTTTAATTTAAGAGAAACAGAAGTTTTAGGGACAGATCTGTACACAGTAATACATGGCAGAGGAATCCTGAATGCCAGACCACCCTATGGGACCTCCCCACGGTTATGGGACATTTTCCTTGCATAAATTGCTTGGTATGCCCTCTAACATCACACTCCAAAACAACTGATCTCAATCTTTCCACCCCCTGGGAGCAGAGGGAACATACGAACTGCAAAAGTAAGAACATGATTTATGTCCTTGCTTGTCCATGTGGTCTTCGCTACATAGGAATGACAACTAGAAAAATCAAACTGTGCATACGTGAACACAGAAGTACTATCAGATGCAGAAAAACATCAACGAGACTGACGCCACGCTTCCCTGAGAGAAACCACAGTGACAAACACCTACACATGTCTATTATCGAAAAACTCACAGCTCAACCTGGGAGCAATAACAAGCTCCCGATAAAGGAACAAAGATGGGTTTACAAAGTACAAACGCACAAACAGGGACTTAACTACGAAATACCATGGAATCAACTTAACATCCATTTTTCCCATTCTACGTCATCATGTCACTTAATAACCCCAGAAACTAGATTTACACCATGTAAATAGGTTCTCTTGTGTAAAGGTAAAATGTGTTAACCTTTCACCGCACACACAACCAGACCCCTCTCTGGTGAAACACCATTTAAATACCATAGGGCAAGTTTCTAGGGAACACACACTTAAATACAGGGGTGACAGATGCTTGAACATACCCTGGTTAGTACATAACCAGAGAACACTTTTTTCCAAAATGGGAGCACATTTACACATAGCTCCTCTGTTTAGATGAACCATGACTCAATGGACCATTCCTTACACCTCTCTGTTCGCCTGCGATCATAAACAGCGGGTCGGCAAGTAAACATGCCACCACAGTGTAACAATACAATTATTTGATGTTTTCCACCATATAATTTGCATGATAAGGTTGGCCAGTTACTGAACACACATTATTATTACTATGGCCACAATATGTAATGTTGCTGGTGCCAGGTATGTGTTGCTCACCCCCACAGACTCACAGGAGACGTTCTAGGTGCTGGTGGAACCTTTATTGCAACTTCTAGACACCTATAGAGAGAGCGCCGGGCAACACGCTCCGATCGCGTCTCTCGTTCGCGCGCTATGCCTCGCGCATGCGCAGTAGCGTCCGAACGGCCGCTACGCGCCTCTACGTCACTCCGTAGTGCGCGCGTCCACTAGACCGCGACACTACATATCTCCCCCTTTTCATACCACTCACACAAAGTCCCCGACCCGGAGGTCAGTCCATTTCAAAGTCTCTGAACTTGGATGGTCTCACCACTGCTCTTCCCCCCCGGGTGTGTCTTACCGGAGTGGAATGTCCTTCTCGGCTTCCCTCTGTGACCAGGCCTCCGTCGGTACCTTTCGGAGTGCCCGGACTCTCTCTCTCTTTTACCTCGCCATCTTCTCTCGTGGTCTCCCCCAAGGTTCTTCTCCCTGAGTTGTCTCTCTCTCTCTCTTGCTCACCGCCCATGTCTTCTCCGGGGCCTCCTTCGGATGCGTCTGTGTCCTTTATCCCCCCTTCTGCCGGGGTTTCCCCTTCCGTGCACTCTCGGGGCCACTGTAGGATCTTATTGCATTTGGCCATGCGCTCGTGTGACCACACGTTACCGTCACTGAGCAGAGCCGCCCGGTCATACACTTCTTCTACTTTGAGGGGTGGGGAGTACTTGCTTTCTCCTTTCCGCTTAAGGACAGCCAGCTTCACTCTGACCCACTCCCCTTTTTCCAACGCCGTTTCTTTTGTCCTCTTGTGGCGGTTGTAGTGTTCCGTATAGATGCGTTGTGCCTTCTGCAGGTTGTGCTGCACCACTGCTGGAGACCATTTGCTGGTGATGGTCTTCTCCTGCCACGCCACATTGTCTTTGGTAAAGGGTTGCCTTCCCCGCAAGATCTGGAAGGGACTGTACCCCGTTCCGGTGGGGGTGATGCGGTACGCCCATACCGTGCTGAGCACCTCTTTCTCCCAGTCTTTGCCTCTTGTGATGGCCGCCTGTATGGAGCCCATCAGCACCCTGTTAAACCTCTCTACTTGTCCATTGCTGGATGGGTGGTATATCGAGGTGCGTTTGAGTATTATGCCGTTCCTGTTCGCAAACGTGACCCACTTGTCGGAGATGAACTGGGGGCCATTGTCGCTGATAATGCTCCTGGGTATGCCTTCCCGAAGGAACACCTCCTTGAGGAAGCTTAGTATCACGTCCGTGTCCATGACCTCGTTGATGTGCACTTCTGGCCATTTCGAGTATTTATCCACTATTACGCATAGATATTTGGGGATACCTTGGTCGTCCAGTATTGGTCCCAGGATGTCTACTGTTACCTCTTCCCACGGGTTGCTGGGGTTAGTGAATTTCCCTAAGGGTGGTCTCATCGGTTTGAGTGTCTTGTCCGCCCCTAGGCACTGCGCGCAGTCCTTCACGTGCCTCTCAACATGCGTGTCCATCCCTGGCCACCAGTAAGTTTGTTTTGTCCTGGCCTTTGTCTTCACAATTCCCAGATGGCCTTCGTGAAGTATGGCTAGCAGGGTGGGTACGATGTTCTCCGGCGGCACCACCCTGTCACCCCTGTAGACGAATACTCCATCGTTGCCCACCGACAGCTCTTCTCTGACTTCGTAAAACTGCCTGATTTTTGATCCTTGTTTCCTCCTGTCCGGCCATCCCCGCACAATGCACGCCTTGATTTCCTCCATGTCAGCATCCGCCTCATACGCGTTCTTCCAGTCCTGCCTGCTGATGGCTTTTTCAGGATCGTCCGCCAGAGCCACCATCTCGTCGTCGTCTTCCCTGTCGTTGGAGGCGCTGTCCATCGCAGATGCCCTGCTGAGGTAGTCCGCTATTTTGTTTCTGGAGCCCGGGATGTACTCCACGTCATACCTGTACTCCAGGAGTTTCAGTGTCATCTTCGCAATCCGGGGCGTGGCGCTGGCATGGCCATCTGATGTCAATACTTTCACGAGAGGCTTGTGATCCGTCTTCACCTGGAATCTGGTTCCCCACAGGAACTGACGGTACTTCGCCATGGCCCACACTACCGCTAGCATCTCTTTCTCTATCACACTGAACTTTTGTTCCGATGCTGTCAGCGTCCGGGACGCGAAGCTGATCGTCTCCGTTCCGCCTTCTGGTCTTTCCTGCATGAGCACGGCTCCCAGCCCTTTTTCACTCGCGTCCGTCATCAATATCGACCGCCCCTGGGGATCGAATCCTTGCAGCGGGATCGCTCCGCCAATCTCCCGTTTCACTGTGTCGAACTCCTCTTGCGTCTCCTCAGTCCATCTGAACGCCGTCTTGTCCCTCGTGAGCTGCCTCATGTGGTGGGTTTTCGTGGCAAAGTGGTGGACGAATTTACTATAGTACTCTGCCATCCCTAGAAACGACCGTACTTCCTCCTTGGATGTGGGTGGCGGTGCTTCGCAGATGGCCTTTACGTTCCCTCTCTTCGGCGTTATTCCTTGTGCCCCTATCTCGTGTCCCAGGTAGGTGACTGATGTCATCCCAAAATGGCACTTCTCCCACTCTGCTGTTAGGCCCTTCTCTTCCAGGATCTTCAATACTGCCGACAGTTTCCTGTCGTGGTCCTCCAGCTCCGTCCCCATCACTAGGATGTCGTCCTGAAAGTATTGCACTCCTTCTATATCCTTGAATAGGCGGGCCATTAGCTTCTGGAACACCGCCGCTGCCGAGGCGAGACCAAAGGGCATGCGGCAGAATTGGTAGCATCCGAACGGCGTGATGAACGATGTCAACTTTTTGCTTGTCGGATGTAGTGCTACTTGATGGTACGCCGATTGCAAGTCTATGGTGGAGAACCATTTCACTCCTTTCGTGCGGGCCAACATTTCCTCAATGCGTGGCAAGGGGAACCTCTCCACCACTATGCACTTGTTCAACTCCCTGAGGTCCACACAGAGGCGCACTTTGCCTGACGGTTTCATGGCCACCACCAAGGGAGCCAACCACTCCGCGCTGTCAATGGGCTCAATGATTCCCCCTTCTTCCAGTCGGAGGAGCTCCTGTTGCACCGCTTCCCTAACGGCAATCGGGATGTTCCGTACCTTGTGCGCAACTGGCCGGGCGTTGTCCTTGAGGACGATTTTGTGGGAGAACTTCTCCAGCCTCCCTATCTTCCCGCCGAAGACCTTCGGGTGCCCGCTCCGCCATTTTCCTGCCGTCGACTCCTCTCCGTCCAGCGTCACTAGCACCTGGGTGTCCCCTCCTGAGTTCAGCTGTATTCCCAACACTCCTTGGTCCATCCAGCCCAGGACTGACGGTCCTTTCTCCGCGACGTACAGCTTGCAGCGTGCACTCCGCTCCTTGAACTGGAACTTCATTGTCTTGAACCCTACCATCGGGATAGGGTCCCCTGTGTAGGTGACAGGTCGAATGTCGGGGGGTTCTAGGTGTGCGCCCCACGTGGGTCTGAACTTCTCGCTCCATACTGAACGTTGAATGATCGTGTAAGGAGATCCTGAGTCCGCCACGATGGTGATGGGTATGCCTCCTATGATCATGTCGCATTGGGGTTTGCGCGATCTTCTCTCCTCTATGCCCAGTACCTGGTCTTCAATACACAGGACTTCCTCGTCTTCTTCACGGCCTTCTGCTTCTTCCCCCTCGTCCTGTGCCACGAACTTCACCGCCTGCTGTCTTCCTTTCCTGCGGCATACCTTTTCGTAATGGCCAACTAGGCCGCAGAACGCGCACTTGGCTCTGAATGCGGGACACCGTTTGTCGTGCGCTGCATGGTTCGAGCTGCCGCACCTGTAGCATTTCATGGCCTCGCCTTTGCCTTGTTTCCATGTCGGTCCGGGTCTTGGTTTCCCTGTGGCCGCTCCTCTGTACTCCCCCGTCGTTTGTTTCCCCCGCATCTGGTGGTCCGCGTCGTCTACTTTGCTGACTGTGAGTCTGGGGGCCTGTTCTCTTTTGGCTGCTTCCGCACAGCGTTTTGTTAGCTCCGCTCTCTTCACTATGGCGATCACTTCGTTCAGTGTCGCATCTCCATTCGCCCATAGTTTGTCCTGTACTGACTTGCTTGTCGTGTGCATGACGATCTGGTCCTTGATGAATTCGTCCTGCAGTCCGCCATACCTGCACGTCATCGCCAGCTTCCGCAGTGCCGCCACGTAGTCATCCACGGTTTCTCCTGCTTCTTGCTTCCTCTGCTGGAAGTTATAGCGGTCGATGGAGGTGCACACTGCTGGCCGGTAGTGGTTGTCCAAATCTTCTATGGCGTGGGTGAACACGTCTGTGTCCCCTACTGGTCTGGTGATCGGTGTGAGATTTTGAAACACCCGTATCCCTTCTGGTCCTAGGTTGTGTAGAAGTATCCTCTTCCTCCTGGCGCTAGAGAACGCCTCCTCGTTCTCATCTTCTAGCGCTTCCAGGTAGTTTCTGAAGTACTCCCTCCAGTCTTCACACTTCATTATGGGTTCTCCCGGGCGTGGTAGGAAAGGTATCGGCGTCGTCAGAGTCGCTGACTGTGCACTCATTTTGGCGTCCACTTGCTTCCTCGGGCTACCTGGTGCGTCCGTCCCCGCTCCCCTGCTTCGGGTACCTGGGACTGCGTTCGAGCCGGCTGCTCCGTCGTCCCCTGACTCTGCCAGGATCTCTTCTGCGGCTCCGCCGTCCGCCTGCGATATCCTCTACCACGTGGCTGGCTCCTTCGTTGCCCACGTGCCACTCTCCGGCTTCTATCTGCCTCTGCCGCGCTCTCCCGGTGTGTAGGTGTCTGCTCTTAGTCCCTCCGGTCTTCTCACCGCGTATGGTGGTGTCTCTCCTGGTGGGCTTCTTCTCTGGAGCAGGTTAGGGGGGGGCACCTTCTGCCTGTTGCACCTGGGGTTCTTCTTGTCCCAGTCTCGTCGCCACTGTAATGTTGCTGGTGCCAGGTATGTGTTGCTCACCCCCACAGACTCACAGGAGACGTTCTAGGTGCTGGTGGAACCTTTATTGCAACTTCTAGACACCTATAGAGAGAGCGCCGGGCAACACGCTCCGATCGCGTCTCTCGTTCGCGCGCTATGCCTCGCGCATGCGCAGTAGCGTCCGAACGGCCGCTACGCGCCTCTACGTCACTCCGTAGTGCGTCCACTAGACCGCGACACTACACAATACACTTATACCACCCTGAGGCTCACCAGTATCATTGGCGCAGGGAGACGACATCTCCCATGATTCACATCGCACTACGACATACTCATTAGGGTTTATTACAAATGTCCTTTCACCTTATGTATTATACTATAAAATAGGCCTGTAACCGCATATTGATAGTTACAGTGAACCCCCGTTTAACGTCGCTTGATGAAGAGAGACTACATCTCCCATGATTCCCAGGCCAGAGCACGCATCCGCATACGCTCCCCTTGTCACCAGCTCAGAGGCGGGCCATTGCAACTGCTACCAGCCCCCCGCATAAATCAACTGCATCTCGCTAAACGAGGCCTTCCCTGCCTCCAATTAACCAATCACGTTTGAAACCAGACTTTTCTGTCCTGGTCCCGGGAATTAATAAATAATGACCGCCAGTCGTACCAACCTGCCACAAGCAGAGGAGCGGAGCCAAGTAGGTCTCGTAGTAGGTTGGCACCCTTGAAGAATAAAGTGTCTCACGTTGCTTTACAGTGTGTCTGGCGCTGTTAAAATCCAAATACCTTTCTCATATTAAAGGTAAAGACTATGGTCTCCCTGGAGAGTTTAAATGTTTTTCTATGTTTGATAGTATTTTAAATTTCCCTTCGTTTAGAGTCTGACTACACTGCCGCCCACTCATGCCCTTGTGGGTACATTTATCTCCAGTACTTTGGGTGAGTAATCTCTAAAACAGAGCCTTAGCCTTTTATTACAGATGGACATCTCTAGGTGAATGCTATGCTTCTGAAAAAAAAAACAGGTGGGGTCATGTATGATGGTCTAAAATATAATGATGTCTCTAAGAGCTCCTTACTCCTAACCGCAGTAGTCCTACAAGGTAAGAGATATGTGTACTTCTGATTGACACGAGAGGTTGAACTGGGATACACTTTCACAGGGTAAGTGTGTGTATGAAACTTGACAGACAACAATGAGTGGAACATAAATGTGTGCACATTCTCTAGCATGCAAATAAGCACTCAAGGAGGAGATAAGTGTGTGTCATGAATGGTGAATCACATGATGGCAAATATCCTCATGCCATATTATAATTTTCATTTCCAGGTAAAACCTGAGTGGCAAGTATAATACGCTCAGTGCAGGCTTTGAGTATTTTGCATGCCACACAAAAACAGACACTTAAGACACGTCATTGGGGGAGTGACACATTTATGAACCCCCCCTGACGAAAGATCAGGACCTTCTTAGACTGTGAGTATAGGGCTGAAACATGTTGGTGATTTAGAGACATAGAAGCATTGTATCCTAATGCCCCTACATAATATTTATTTTAACCGTTCCCATTCACCCCACTAATAATTGGATACCTTGGGAGTGGATGAGGAATTTTCATCTTTAAAGTTACGCCTCCTATCTAAGTGTCTTCATAAGAGCTCGCTGGCATATGGTCGAGCTCATCTGACCTTTAGCAGTCAGAGTGAACCAGATGATGAAGCATGCCACTATTGGAGTGGGTGAGGGTTTACATAAATGTTTCCCCCCTACCTATTCCAGTAGGAGTGGTGTATAGGTGTGGTACGTAATAAAGTGCCCCCCTCTTTCTCCTTGTGGAGACGCTTGAACTACAGAAGGGATACTCTTTGGCCATTATTATTTACATAGAGAGGATATATCCCTTCAGGGGTTGTGAAGTTCTGAGAACCTCCAGACCTCAACGTTTTGAACTATGAAGTGATTCACCTGAATAATTGTTTAAATACCAATAAAAATATATTTTTAAAAAATCATGCAGATGCGGAGATTAGATTTTTGAAACCCTCTCAGCTCTTGGCTGTGAGGCCCCTTGATTTAGATCAGGAGCTGGGCCCAGCACAGCTGCCCACACTGCCCATGCATAGTGCCAGTTGGAGAAGCAGAAACTGCAGGCACATCTGCACCTGCTTGCAGGCACGTCTGCACTTGAGATTGCTGGGTGGAAGACACGAACTGCCAGGGTCAAGGTGGTTGGTGCGCTGAGTTCTGGTTCATCTTTCCTATGGGCAGGGACGCCAATGTAAGGGATTGGAAGGAGCTTGAAGCTTTGCTCATTGGAGCTATTCGTTTCCATGCTTGTAAGTAGCATATAGAGATTAAATGTTTTAATTGAGAAGATCTATTTGACCACTATATCACATTTAAAGTGAGTGACTTATGGACTGATGGTACAGGTCTTGATTTCTCACTTATGCAGGCTAGGGGTTTTACCCTGAGTAGATAGGCTAGGTCTATTATTAATTGGGCCTACAGTGAGAAGGGGTCACCTCTCCTGTAAGTATTTAGGGGATGTCTACACAAGGCATGTCTGCTCCCTGAGCGGAGGTTCAGGGAGCAGCAGAATTGGAGATTTGCAGGGCTTCAACATGGGCATCGGCTTCTACTTTTGTTAAATAGTATTAAATCTAGTATGGTGGTGGAGATTATCATTAATTTCCTTCCAGTGGTCTTTTAATGGCTCTGAAGTAGGGGTCGGCTGAATTTGCGAAAGTGACTTTCGCAAATTATCACGAAAATGTTACAAATCTCCGCAAACACGCGGAAATATCGCGAAGATGCGGAAGTTTTTTTCCCGCCCGTTCGCGGTATTTTCTGCATGGTCGCGGCTCGCCAACTTACCCATGCGGTTGCTTGCGTGCACGGCCATCTTGTTTTCACTCTTCTCGCGGTGCATGATCGCGAGAAGAAAGACGTGATCGCGCGACCAATGACATTACTGCGGGCGCGAACTGTCGCGAGACAGCGCAAATGGCTACCAACAATCCAACATCTTGTGGAGAACGCGACCGGATTGGGAAAACTTTTCGGCGAACGCAGGGATTCAGGTAAGGCGATCGCGCGCGCGCGAGAATGTATTATTTTACAGCGCGAGCAAGAAACAAATTATCGCTAAGCTGCAGAATGCGGAAATTTTGACATTTTCGCGCTCTCCGTGGAACGCGAAAATGTCAAATTATCGCAATTTCCGCGAGCGGAACGGAAATTTAGCCCAGGCCTACTCTGAAGTAGATTATTGGCGGAATAATTCATTAAAATTTGGCACAATACCATTGATGATAGGTCAGCTATGATCACTGTTTGTTCCAGTTCAAGCTGTTAGCAATATCAGATTAACCTAAACAGAGTTGGCATTTCTCATTTACTATATGACTGTAACTAGGAAATTACCAAGGAGGGAATGCTATAATTATTTTCTGATAATTTCATTACTCGGATTTATTTCTTCCTTGTTATAGACAGGGATTCCCTCCCTAAACAACCCTTTTATGCGGAGTATAATTTGGGGATACGTTTTATTGTTGAATAGTTTGAGATTATCAGGCCAATTGCTTTAAGGGACAGCCCCTTTATAGTGAGGGCAGGGATACATTTGCGTTTCTGATACGGATATTGACAAGGGACTAGTAACTACTGGTCTGTGGGAGGAGGCGGAGTCCTCATTTGGTATACAACTGTAACAAGAAGAAATAACTCGGAGTAATGAAATTACTGGTAAATAATTAAAGCAACGTATGCCTCTACAGGGCACGTGCTCCCATTGAGGTAAAAAGATGAGATCAAATCTGTGTTGGTGGCCACTCAACAAAGAACAAACTTCTCCCCCCTCCTCCTCCTGCACACTGAACTTGCGCCATGCTTTCAGTAGTTAACCCTCTTCATCACAATACACGACCTTCAATCGTTGTCTAGGGTCGGAGTGCATCGAACTCTCCCTTTTTGTAGCAAAATTGTAGGAAAGGCACGTGGTGAAGTCTGCAAACACAGCTGGGAATTAATGATTAATGGCATGGTTGTTTGTCTAATAAATCGTTATTTTCCAGGTGTGTTTGCAGACTGTCAGTCAGCAGTCAGTTCGTGTAGCTGATCATATGTTCAACTTTAGTCCCGGGGTGGGCGAAGAATAACCTGGTAATGCAAAGCGTTCTCCCCTGTTTGAAGGTTCAAAACGTATTTACTGCTACAGAATTTCCGCTTGGTTTTACCTGGCAAAAACCATGCGGGGGGAGGGGGGACATCGGTGCGGTTATTGCTGCAAATCTGAAAATCCATGTGGACTAAACAGCTATTAAGATTCTAAATACTTGATGCTAAATGCTTAATGTCCCCCTTCAGCTCACATGATGGCTTTTCAAAATGGGTTAATTCAAAACAACTCATACTCATCATAGCTCACAAAATAGGTTATGAATTTTAGAATGGGCCAGAGGAGGGAAGAAACAGGGTTGGACTGGTGTAGGAACTGTAATTATAGTTTATTTATGTTTTCTCTGCATTAAAATAACATTAAATTATAATTGTGTAATTATTAAGAAATATTAATAAATAAATAATAACGACAAGGCTGAATATGTCCATAACAGTATGTGAAAGAAGTTGTTTGAGGCACAGTATTAAGTAGCTGGGTGCTCTGGTGCAAGTAGTTTGAGACAAGTCATATACTGATTCAAAAATACTTTTTTTTCCAAGTATTCTTATAGAAATATTACATACATTTCGAAATCAAGTCATTTTGATGGGAAGCCCACACATACCGCTGCACACACACGAAAAGTTGCCAATAGTTGATTTGCAACACAGCAGAGGCAAGACCAAAGCTGAGTTAAGGTCATGTCAAATCTGCACTATCTGAGTGGACACCTCATAAAATATAAGCCTCATTGGATACTGAAGAGTTATATAGAACGGTGGTCCCAGAGGGCAGTTTTCCCAGAGAACTCGGTTATCTATCATGGCCTCTACCACTTCGTACCAAATCCACTTTCAACACTAGGTAGGGATTTGGAGTACCCTACTTTCCACCTGCAGATGCCCATAAGTAGTATCAAGCAATGTGAAAATTAGTAAAGGATTCTACTTCTGGAACAAATCCTCCGGCGAAGCCTTCTTTCAATTAAGGGAGCTCTAGAGCAAGCAGTCTCCATCTCAAAGCTGCCAACCATAAACATTGAGTTTCTTCAACGCTCCCTGTGTTTCAGGACGCTACGCTGCTTTTGGGGGCCTCAGATCTTCAAACCCACGGGACTGCGAGGACCACGGAGCATTGCGCTCCGCTAACTGTGCTCACCTGTTCCTCTTCCCGCTGGTCTCTCCTCAAATGCCACGCCTCGCGGCCCCGCTGCGCGGGAGCCGCTCGTAGGCTTCAGCATATAAAATCTTGGTTGGTGCACTTCAGGCTGGGTTTCTTCAACGCTCCCTGTGTTTCAGGACGCTACGCTGCTTTTGGGGGCCTCAGATCTTCATACCCACAGGACTGCGAGGACCACGGAGCATTGCGCTCCGCTAACTGTGCTCACCTGTTCCTCTTCCCGCTGGTCTCTCCTCAAACGCCACGCCTCGCGGCCCCCGCTGCGCGGGTGCCGCTCGTAGGCTTCAGCATATAAAATCTTGGTTGGTGCACTTCAGGCTGGGTTTCTTCAACGCTCCCTGTGTTTCAGGACGCTACGCTGCTTTTGGGGGCCTCAGATCTTCATACCCACGGGACTGCGAGGACCACGGAGCATTGCGCTCCGCTAACTGTGCTCACCTGTTCCTCTTCCCGCTGGTCTCTCCTCAAACGCCACGCCTCGCGGCCCCCGCTGCGCGGGAGCCGCTCGTAGGCTTCAGCATATAAAATCTTGGTTGGTGCACTTCAGGCTGGGTTTCTTCAACGCTCCCTGTGTTTCAGGACGCTACGCTGCTTTTGGGGGCCTCAGATCTTCATACCCACGGGACTGCGAGGACCACGGAGCATTGCGCTCCGCTAACTGTGCTCACCTGTTCCTCTTCCTAACGCCCCCCCCCTTTCCCTATTTATTTCCATCCACGTATTTCCGCAGCGCGGATCGCAGCGTGGGCGAAGCCCGGGCCAAGGGCGGGCCCGTTTGTGCCCGTTCGTGTCCGAGAGAGTCCGGGCCGGCCTCACCCCCTGGTTGTTCGGATTCAGTGAACACATTTGAGGCAGACTGATACCCCGGGTAAATATGGTAAACAAACAGGTCTTAAAACCTAGCCCCATTGACCATGTTGCTGGCTCGTTGGACAAATTCATCGTAAGAGCATCCTCTATATTAGAGCATGAAATTGCTATAACTGAGCGCAGGCTGTCTATGGAACCCCTATCCTCAAAACGCTCCTCCTTGGGTACCATTGCTTCCTGTCGTTCTCCTGTTGCCTCCACTGACACTACGGCGACCATGCCCAATGATAAACACCATCCACGTCCACCAACTCCTAATATTGCTTCTACTGTTTCATCAATGGAAACGGCCTCCAACGTTCCTGCCCTTGTCCTGGGTCCTTTTAACAAGCCTGTAACCCCAACTCGGGAAGTTGGCACCATCCCCAAAAGGAAACGAACGGGGTTATCATCTAAATGTAGGAGGAACAAACTGCAGAAACGTAATCCTGATATCTTGGACACTTCCGTGACTGTATCCACACTTACCATTAGTCCAACTCGTTTAGAGCGTTCCCCCCCTGTTGTAGTAACACCACCATTTGATTTGGACATGCTACTAGGGAAATTGTCCTCTCTATTAGAGCTAGCCATTCGACCTCTAGATCATAGACTAACTGTTATAGAAAATAGGCTCACTACCTTGGAGTCTGTTTTGGCTAAAATTGATGAAAACACACAATCTTCCCGATCACTCCCACCCCCATCCCAAAACCATTCTGAAATTTCTGAAACTCCTTCAGCTGTACAAGTTCCAACTAACACCTTGTTGACCCAACAACAGGGTGCCCCATCTAATCATCGTCAGAGTCTTAGACGGGGGTCTCTCTCAGCTAACCCCCCCGCTAATATCCTCCCTGATAGCATCCTTTCAATAACTAATCATAGCCTTGAAACTCCTCCCAAGGTATCCCACTTGTTGGATCCTCCATGCATAGATCTCCCTCCTGAAAGCGTACCTTATGTGGTCATTTTAACAAATGTTCCTAAATTGACCTCCAAGAGACCAGAATCTTTTCACGAACTTAAAAATAAAGTAATGTTCTGGCTGAACACCTATAGAACACTGCCATCAAATATATGATCCTCTATCCTATTTGTTAGAAGAGTTGGTGGGGTGGGCCACATACGAAAAAATGTGGGAGGCGATTGTATTATTGTCAACTTCCAAAACCCTGAGGTGGTAGACCACATTTGTAGCCCTGCTTTCGATAATGTTTTTTCCAACATCAAACCACTCCCTCTTGGCTATTTCTATCCCCCGCCCATTAAACCCCCCCCCTTTGGTCCCAGACCTTTTTTCCAACCCCCACAAATTGCCCCCTGGGAGTTTCCCAAGGATGGCTTGCGGAGTAGGCATCTTATAAACAAAGCACCAGCCATTCCTACTTCTAACAGGTTTAGCCCATTGGACGATGTAGAATGACTGGGGCCCCAAGCCAACTGCATTCCTCCCCTTACCCGCACCATTGACAACTCCGACGCTAGGAGTGATCTTGGCGAACTGCAGGTGATGATTACCGAGGGCCCAACTTCCCCCGTAGCTGAAGCCATTCCTTCTATTCCTGCTGCTTCTATGAGGGTTGCTCACATTGAATACCCGGCTTCGAGGGGGTGTTTCCGGGACTCAAACCGCTATTATTGTCCCACCACCTGACTATCCTAATTCTGTAGAAACTCCCCCAAATACTGAAAGCCAGCTTAAAGTGCTCAATTGGAACATTGCGGGCCTTGCCTCAAACATTGCCAATCCAGAATGGTGTACCTTTACTGACCCTTTCGGGGTTTGCCTTTTTCAGGAAACCTGGTCAACCGAACCCATACATCGATCGGGTTACATTACATTTATGCATCCCGCTGTTAAAGGTCATCGAGGGAGGCCTTCGGGGGGGTTTGTGTGTCTGGGTGGCTGTACATCTTGGTTTTAATATCAAGCGGGTTGACACGGCAAGCCCTGATATATTATGCATTCTTTTGTCACATAAAAAGACTCCCAAGATTGCACTTATTAACATTTATTCGCGTTATACCCGAGGAGGTGGTCGTTCCCCCACCCTAGACTCCTTGACATCATTGTTGGAATCACTCCCAGACGAGGTAGTGTTGATGATCGGAGGGGATTTTAATTGCCACTTTGAGCCTTTGTCTGGAGTGACCCCCCTTACACTGGACGAGGATGAGGCCAGACTTATTCCTCCCTTAAGTATGTACCCAGTCAAACATTGGACATCGAAGGCCCTTCAACTTACCTCCCTTACCTATGCTTTCTCCATGAGAGCATTTAATGGGCGTCTCAACGGAGATTCTCCGGGACAGCCGACATATAGGGGAATGGGTCACGAATCTGTGATCGACTATGTTTTGGTGAGCCTAGACTTATGGCCCAATGTCTTGGATTTTAAAATAATCAGACGTACTGAAAGTGACCATGACCCCCTGATAGTTGCCTTAAACTTTTTCCTATCGAACACAGGGTTAGTTACACCAATTCCCCCAGTAGGTAATCTAAGAATCATCCAAGGAGGGAAGAGGATTCGCTGGCAAACTATAAATCAGTCCGAAACGGCAATAGCCAGCATGTATTCCCAAATACTTCCCTTATTTGTCAAGGTGTTTAATGAAGAGGCTAATAATAGTTCTGTCGACGCATCTTTGGATATGGCTAAAATTCATCAAGACCTAGTTGACACATTATGTGGTTCATTTTATATATCCGGCCCACAAAACTCAAAGAAGCCGGCTAATCCTAATTCTTGGTTCACCAAGAAATGCAGGCTAGCCAAATACGATCTACTCCATGCTATCAAAGGAGGTAATCCCCTATCAATTAGGGAAGCCAGGCGATTTTACAAGAAGTTAATTTTTACTGCTAAGTCTGAGTGGGAAGAGAAAAGATGGGCTGCCTTAAGACTAGCACTCGTAGCAAAAGATCCAAGAACATTCTGGAATCTTGTCCACTCTGGGAAGTCTGAGGGCAACACCCTGATCGACCCAAACGTTTCTGAAGACGCTTGGGCTTCTCACTTTGAAAACCTCTACTCGATCGATACAGGTAGGTGTATCGATCTCCCAGCTATTCTAACGGTCAAGGATCCTTCCTGGCTTGCCCCCCCCTGGACCCTATCAGAAGTAGATTTGGCATTGCACCAGCTTCAAGCTAATAAAGCACCGGGGCTAGATCGTATTCCAGGGGACCTGTATAAAGACGAACCAAAGATCTGGGCACCCTACTTTCAAATTCTTTTCAATGCCATCTTACAAGGCTCACCTGTACCGTCAACCTGGAAGGGTGCGGAAATCATACCCATCTTTAAAAAGGGATCCCCCCTTGATCCAGGTAACTATAGGCCCATAAGCCTAATAGATGTGAGTCAAAAAATCTACTCTAGGCTTCTCCTCCAACGCCTACAGAGTTGGATTGAAGAGAATAATATACTAACCCCTCTACAAGCTGGATTCAGATCCAAAACGTCCACTATGGACCAACTATTCAGGCTCCAGATGCTCCACTGGAAGCATGTCATACTAGATGGGGGCAGCCTATACATGACCTTTGTGGATTTGAAATCCGCATTTGACATGGTGGATCGTAATCAGCTATGGCATCTATTGTTGGGCATGGGTGTCCCGCCATATTTATGTTACCAATTGAAGCTTCTACATGACGGGACCTATGCTAGAGTTCGATATGGAAAACATGGCAACCTGACCGGCCCATTCCCTGTTGCAAAGGGAGTTCGGCAGGGCTGTGTTCTTGCCCCAACCCTGTTTTCCTTATTCCTTAATGGCCTTATTGCTGACCTACTTGATGCAACTAAAATAGATGCGCCAAAATTGACCTCCAGAAAAATCCCTGCCCTCATGTTTGCTGACGACACCCTGCTGCTGTCCAAGTCCCCAATGGGCATGCAGCGGGTGCTAGATCAGTTTACCACCTTTTGTAAAAAAAGGAACCTGGTGGTCAACATAGGCAAAACTAAATATATGGCCTTCAATGTAAAATCCTCCAATTATCCACATCCCAAAATGGAAGGAGTCGCCTTGGATCGGGTCTCTGTATTTGAGTACCTAGGCCTGACCCTAAATGACAAAATGGGCTGGTGCCCCCAAATTTGCAAAGCCAATTTAAAACTCAACCAGGCTGTGGGGGGCATCCTTAAAGTCCACAAAAAATGCCGTTTAAAAATTATAAGTGCCCCACTAGAAATTTATCGTGTCCAATCTAGATCTTCCACACTGTATGGGGCGGAATTATGGGGTCACACCAACGCCAAGGATCTATCTATCACTGAAAATAATTTCTTGAGGAAACTTCTATCACTTCCAATCAATACCCCGCTTATGCCATTGAGGTTGGATCTTAACATCCGTCCTATTCTAGAGGTCATTGCCTCTCGCCCGGTGATGTACTGGAAAAGATTGTGGAGTACACCAGAGTTGGCATGTTACAGAGACAAATTGAAAGTAATCTTGAGTTTACTAGGGTCCGACAAGATTCCTTGGCTCCAGTATGTTAGGCAGACATTAACCAACATTGGTCTTGCCCACCTCTGGACTAATCCGGAGAATTCTACTTTAGGCATTCCCAAAAAAACCCTTGCCATCACTCTTAAAGATCACTTTCTAACAAAAGCTTATAGTGTAGTCAAGCCATCTAGCCTGACTGATATCTTTCTAGATGTTAAATGTCACTACGCCTTTGTACCTGACCTCGATGTTATTCAGCCCACTTTTGCAAAGAAGCTGTTTCTACAGTTCAGATACGGGACACTCCCCCTCTATTCTTTTACTGATAAATGGGTGGGTGCCCTTGAACATAGCTGTCCGGGCTGCTCATCTGAAAAGGAAACCATGATACACGTTGTGCTCTTTTGCCCCGCATATGCTGGTATTCGGAAAAAATGGATTATCCAGCTATGCCTAAATCTGGGTATTAGAAGTTACCTGGATTTTTTCAGGATTCTGCGAAGTGACCAAAGTCCACTTGTCGTGATAGCAATTTCCAAGTTCTTGTTTGCGATGTGGCTAATTGGTAGGAAACTATTAAGCAACAATATAGCCTGATTGACTGTCTTAAAAAGGCCCATGCTAGTCGACTAAACTGTATGCCATCTTCTTTTTTTTCTAGTATGGTCTATTTTATTAACTGAATATGTACTTGAATGAATTGTTTTATATGTACTTTTATGATTTTACACAATCGAAATAAAGTCTTTTGATGATGATGATAAACATTGATTCACCAGAATGCCAAGAGCAGTGGAGAGCATCACATTACCTTTGAACCAGTGATGACTTCACATGAAGTGAAATGTAGATTTTCCACAGCCATGGTGGGCTGAAAATATGAACTTTATTAAAAATCTTTTCACCATAACATCCTCTCCTACAGAAAAACCATTCACTGCTGCAAAAGCAGATCTTTACATGTTCACAGTCCTATAAACCAGACTTTTAGCAAATAATTCAGTCAGAAAATTAATTACTTGTACTATGTCAGCTGAAACTGATTCAAGTTCAATTTCTACACACCAGCTGAACCATTTACCCCATTTACCCCATGCCAATCTATATGCCTTCCTTGTCCCTGGTGCCCATGATTCCTCAATGACTCTAGAGGCCTGGCTTCTTCCATACTCTCCGGAATGTCTCCATGCCACCACCTGAAGTTGACCTGCACCTACTAGATTATATTTCTCCGTGCAGACCTCATAAAATCTCTGGGAACACTGGTAGAAACACTGGAAATTCTACACTCATCTCCATCATCTAAAAAGGAGTGACCACCACCACTGTGTCCTTCCATCTGCGAATCATCTCTGTACTCTTCTGATCATGGCAAAAGGTGGGAATGCATAGGAGTGAAGACCTCTCCAATCCTGGAGAAACCCATCTATCCCAGCTGCTTCTGGGTCTAGATGCCAGCTGAACAACCTCTCCACCTGAGCATCCTGCCTGTCCGCAAAGATGTCCACCTGAAAAGGACCCCACAAATCGTTCAAACCCCTGAACACACTTCTGTCTAACATCCTGTTGCTGGAATCGTGGAAATTCCTTGAAAATCAATCTGCCATAGAATTAGACAACCCTGGAATGTGCTCCATGCAATACCCCAAAAGAGTTTTGCCAAATCCGCCTGTCCCTTTGAACGTGGACCTCCCAGCCTGTTGACATACTTCACTTCCGACATATTGTTCATCCTCAAAACTACTGAACTTTTGACAGTTGATCTGCATAGCACTTGATTGCAAAAGAACCTGCTAATCACTCCAAAAAATTTATATGCAAAATTCCTTTCCCGCTCCATCCAACAACAACCACTTCTTAACAATCCACAATTTGCAACCCATTCTATCAAACTTGCATCTGAGTCCACAACTAAATCTGAATTTTCCCCAAAATTGCACATCCATTTCAAGCTTCCATTTTCCTCATCCACAAATACAATTCCTTTTGATTCATGGGATAGACAAACTTTCTGTGAGTACCTCAATCAATCTCCAGTGTCTCGCTTTCATTCTCTGTAAGGCACCAATAATGCAAAGGCTCCAGGAAAATTGCCCGAATAGGATAAGATAAAAAGCCTATATTATGGACTAGCTTTCTCAGAGAAACACTGATCAACTTTACAGTACTCTTTATCTCTTTCCGTATTCTCTTCAGCTTCTCCTTTGGAAATTTCAACACACCTTCCACTGTGTCTACTATAAAACCAAGAAACTGTGTCTGCTGTCGTGGAACTAACTCTGACTTTGTCCTGTTTATCTCAAATCCCAAATCCTCCATTAGTCTCACTGCATGAGGAATCGCCTTCACCCTATCCTGATTAATAATCAAAATATAGTTCAAATAAATTATCAGATGAATTCCTCCCTGTCTCAAATAAGCAGCTACTAGCCGAAGGACTTTCATAAAGCACCAGGGTCCTGACGAGAGACTGAAAGGAAGACACACAAACTTCCGCAAACTCCTCTTCCATAGGAACCTCAGAAATCTGTTATGTTCCTCCCATTATGGAACTGTCAGATAAACATCCTTCATATTAAACCGGGTCATCCAATCTCCATTCTGCGGAGATCCTTCAATATGTGTATTACCTCCAGTTTGAAATGATGGTAAACTACCCTATTGTTTAGGTCTCGTTAATTGATAAGTGAACGCATTACTTTGTCCTTTTTTCCCACTAGGAATATATTGCTTAAAACCATCCACCTGATCCTCTTCCATCACAAAGGCTCATTTTACAATCAACTCCTGAATTTCCAAATCAGTCAACTTCATCTGATCCCAAGGGAAGACTATCTTCCTTGGGAAACAACTTTGCACTGATCTTTCTACGAACTCTTTTCAAAAACCATGAACTGTCTCAAGCCCCCAAGGATCCCTTGTAACCTGAAACCAATTCTGATAAAACTGTGCAAGTCTGCTGCCCAATTTTAAGGGGGTAACAGAAAGGTCTAATCCTACCTGTTGATCCTCTGTTCCTTCTGTCCCCTCGGGTGTACCTTCCCCGATATATCTGCCTCTGGGAATAAAATCCACCGACACTATAAGACAGTGAATTCCAGAGCAAAGAAGCCTCTGGTGATACCTTGGCCACGGCCGGGGAACTGACTCCTTGTTGTCCCGGCCATACCAAAAACACGCTCCTGGAATACCTACTTAATCTCCTTCTGAGAATTCTGAAGAGAGCTGAATGCACCCACATATCTAGATAAAGGCATCACCAAACAATAAGCCATTAGCAGAAGGACCTAGGGACCTCTTCTTTACAAGCTATGTCCACCAGCTTTGGATCTAATTTTAACAGGATGGTTTCCCTTCTCTCATTGGAGAGTGCCGTATAGTGGCATTGCCTAACAGGCATACTGCCCTCTAAATCCACTTATGTAGCTAATCTATACGATTCTTGAACACATAACCCTCCTCAGTCATGTAAAAAATCCTGGTAAGCGGACACACCACATCCAAAAACCCCACTCTGGGCCTTTCCCTTGCCCATCTGTTATGCCCTTGGCATCATCCATTTTCCTGTCAATAGAGCAATCGTGCTCTAACAATGTCATTTCTATCCTTCTTTCCATTCTATTTGAAACTTTCAATGTTATCTTCTCAATAGCCCTGTTGAGCCTCTCCCCCAGAGTCTGATCCTGAGATCTTTACCTAGCTCCATACTGTCACACTAATTCCTTTGCCTCCCCTAAGGCTCTACCAAAGTGAAATTCTGACCAGAATCGCTGGAGAACACACTGCAAGAATTATAAATAGAGCGCCAAACATGCATTACCTCCAAAAAGGAATAGTCGTGTCCAAAATTGCTCAAAATGTTATAATTCCAAACTTCCTAAGCATTTTATACCACCTTTCACACACTGGAAAAAGAACACTCTGACCAGCTCCTTAATGCGTGTGAAACTGACAGGGCCGGCTCATCGGCAAGTGTCAGTTCCCCAGATGAGGGAACATCCTGTCAGAACACAAAAGTTCTGGCAGGCTCAGCTTGTACGGCACGTCAGCATGGACAAAATAGAAGCCTGTTCTGTCCTGAACGCCCTGAAGCGGGTTAGCAGTCTAGATCCCAATGGCTGCTATCATGCATGTGCACAACTGTGAGCCTCAACCGGCAAGAATGGTGGTTGGAACCACAAAAAGTTGTGCGGCTCGAGAGCTGGTAGGCCCATTTTAAAAAACATTTGTTACATCTGTAAAAAAATTATCCCGACTTCCAAAACCCACATCAACAATAACCGCAACAATAAATTAAACTTTCAGCCATAAATATGCCACAAACGTTTTGCAGACTAAAATAAACAAAATCAGCCATAAAGCTGAAACCGCCCTTGATAACACATAATTTCCTTCAGATGTCTTCAAATAAATGAGGCTACCCAGGTAAACCCAGCCTGCTTAATCAGCATTAAAACGCTTCTTTGGAAAATCGACTTAAACTGATGAAAAATAATAATACAGTTAAGCCTACTACTCGTTCATGCATGTCATACATACACAAATAGCAAGTACGCTCCGACTCCAGCACCCTTTTCTGTACGACCCAGCTCCGTAAACGCTGAATGGTGTCATCCAGAGCCACTTCCAAAGCAGTTTCCGGCCGGGCAAGTACAATGCGTATTTCCTACGCGCCGAACAGGTCGCCACCTCCAGCATGTCACAGCATCCGGAAGAGCTGTATTTCAGCTCCGATTCGCGCCACAACACGATTACTGCGCACGAGACAAAGCAGCCATGTATCCAATCGCGCATGTCATCCCCATACTATATGCCTACGGACGATTCAACAACCGTAACCGACGGTAAGTCAGACACCTACCACACACAAAAACATCACGACCCCGCGAAAGGCAACAACCCCATAGGGGGTGGATGTCTATCACTCCCACCATTGTCCACCCCATAGGGGGTGGATGTCCATTACTACCAGCATTGTCCACCCCATAGGGTGTGGATGTCCATCACTACCAACATTGTCCACCCCGTTGGGGGTGGATGTCGAACACCACCAGCATTGGCCACCTATAGGGGGGTGGATGTCTAACACCAGCAGCATTGTTCACCCTATAGGGGGTGGATGTCTATCACTCCCACCATTGTCCACCCCAGCGGGGGTGGATGTCTATCACTACCAGCATTGTCCACCCCATTGGGGATGGATGTCCAACACCAGCAGCATTGGTCACCCCATAGGGGGTGGATGTCTAACACCACCAGCATTGGCTACCTATACGGGGGTGGATGTCTAACACCACCAGCATTGTTCACCCTATAGGGGTGGATGTCTATCACTCCCACCATTGTCCACCCCATAGGGGGTGGATGTATATCACTCCCACCATTGTCCACCCCATAGGGGGTGGATGAGTATTACTACCAGCATTGTCCACCCCATAGGGGGTGGTGGATGTCTATCACTACCAGCATTGTCCACCCCATTGGGGGTGGATGTCCAACACCAGCAGCATTGGCCACACCATAGGGGGTGGATGTCTAACACCACCAGCATTGGCTACCTATAAGGGGTAGATGTCTAACACCACCAGCATTTTTCACCCTATAGGGGGTGGATGTCTATCACTCCCACCATTGTCCACCCCATAGGGGGTGGATGTCTATTATCACCAGCATTGGCCACCCCATAGGGGGTGGATGTCTAACACCACCAGTATTGTCCACCCTATAGGGGGTGGATGTCTATCACTCCCACACTTGTCCACCCCATAGGGGGTTGATGTCTATCACTCTCACCATTGTCCACCTCATAGGGGGTGGATGTCTATCACTCCCACCATTGTCCACCCCATAGTGGGTGGATGCTGAACACTTCCCCAGTGCTGTCATGCCAAAATTGTGTTTTGTGTGTAAACTGCCAGCAAAATTGACACAATAAGAGATATATTGGACAAACCCCCCATCTCTGTAGTGACAAAACAGTGAGTGTGGTGTTCAATCCCCCAGCATGGTCAAGCACAAAGGGGTTATGGTGTATAACCCTCCCCCATCACTGTAGTGACAAAAAGGTGAGTGTGGGGTTCAATCCCGTAGCATTGTCAAGCACATAGGGTTTATGGGGTATAACCCCCCATCACTGTGGTGACCAAAGGGTGGGTGTGGTGTACAATCCCACAGCATTGTCAAGCACATAGGGGTTATGGGGTATAACTCCCCCCCCCATCACTGTAGTGGCACACAAGTGAATGTAGGTCTCACACCCCCAGCATGTTCAACCAATCATACATTTTTTAGCCCTAACCACACAAGCAATGTAGTGATAAAGTAGTGGTTGTGTGTCAAACAACCACAGAACTGTTGAGGCAAACATTGTTGTGTGTGTTACATGCCCTCCGCCATGTGCAGCCAATCAGTGCTCTTGGCCTGCCAGCAATGTTCAATTGGACAATGTAAGATATGACCATCAAAATGCATGAACACACATTTTTGTCACAAACAGACACAAATACAAAGGATTTCAATCTGAAACTACAGTTTTGATGAGATCACGTTCCATACTTTGGCAGCAATGGCAACTGCAAAATATAAGGAATGTGCAGAGTGAAGATGTAGGAGTCCCAGAGCCAGTAGAGAAAAAAACTCAACAAAACATCCACTCAATGCCCTTCAAAGACAGTTGAAATACATGGGTGAAGATGCACAAAGACAACCAACCAGCCACACACTGCAGAACAAACACAACGTGTGTGTGGAGTACAATCCGGAAGTATTCTATGAATTGGGATAGTGGTGAATGTGGCCAATCAGGCATTGTTTGATGAGCGGGTGCACAAGAGTCACATGCGGAACAAGCTTGGTGTAACACCAAACAATACATCATGAGACTGACTCTCTTCCGCAGTACCCTCAAGGCCACAACACTGTGTTGACAGTATCCTATCTGCTGACCCTCTGGGATGCTAAATTAGGATGTGGGCCATACTTTTGAGCACACTCACTCTTGCACACGGTATCACGTGCCTTATAAGAACCACTGTCATCTCAGATACCCAAACATTACTCACAGTGCATTGCCTGTAATGTAAGGCCATATTGTAGGTAGGGGCCTTGCCAAGAGACAAGTCACATTTGGCCAGTCTAAACACCACACACCTTGATCAGCAACAATGTGCCTCATTTAGCCTACAATGACTGGTGACATTGCACAGGCACCCATGACAGTGTGGATCACTGGCTGTATGACGGGGAATACATCATTGACCACGCATCATTGTGATCAGAATACAAATATGGGTTCATGTACTGTTGTGTATGACCAAGGTGGTAATCTCTGTATCAGCAAGGTACACCCAGCATGCCACATACTAGGACACACACATTTGATGGTTGAACAAGAGGTGCCAGTCACACATATGTATGGGACACAAATTCACAGGATCTGTCCACAACAATACATACTTAAACCCTGCAGGGCAACAGGAGTAAACACACTCACAGAAGAATGACATTTTGATGAGTTAGTGTACAATGACGCCCACAGAAGACTGCCCACAACACCATACAAGTCCACAGACACTCAAAATACATTCATAAGCCTCACACTACAACAAACATGAAGTGGCTCTGTCACAGCTGTCAGCGCTACATGTGTACACAAGATTCCTACTTGCTGTGCAGCAAAGCATGGACCAACAACAACGTATGAGACAGTCAACATGTGTTGACTATGTGCATTGCACACAACTCAAGATCAGACCATTTACAATGTTAACTTGTTTGCATGTCTGTAACATTAACTCTGCATCGAACTACGAAAGCTGCATCATGTGCAGATCATCACCATTGTCAAATTGAGAATGCAGAGTGTTTACTACAGAAGACTTGGAAGACACATGGCTCACCAGATAGGGGACACAACAACTGTGTCCGTAGGCTCCAATGCACAGGCAAATGAGTAAGCTAATCACAATACACATAGCTAGGCATTACACATGGTGAAATTTGTACATCCATTTAGGATGGAGTACATGTACATAACGTGAAATGTATTGGACACATTTGGAAATTTAGGACTGTCTCAGAATAATGAAACGCTCAAGGAGACCTACAAATAAGACATGTTGCCGTTGGGATACAGGGAAGGGTAGAATCTGCTGAGTGTGAGCAGTCATACACACATACAAGTGCCAAACTCACAAAAACAGTGGCAGATTAAAAACACGCTGATGTTGCTAGCACAAATGTGACTCGGGGAATCAAAAATGTGTCACATGTGAGTTTGCTCACAGCGCAGGACTTCATCTCAACCCAACCAGGGATGTCACCATAATAACTATTTTCTACTGGTACACCTACATCCCGGACACTCAAAGTCAAATAGGTTGAGAAAGCCCTGGACTACTTAGCACACAGCAAGCTTCTCAAACAGGAACATCTACAGGGACAACAGTCTTGGTAGGAAATGGGGTTTGAAGACAGAGATTCATGCTCACATGACACACCATGGGCTCAGAATACGTCACAGATTAACAGACTGCCATGAGGTGATTTCACTACTGTGGAAGGTCAGCTGTGTCAAACTTGGTCTTGGCAGGGGTCTACCATGTCAGAATGAGACTCTGACATGGATCCAACAATTAAAACACAAAGAATACTTTGTTTCCATCAGCCTGTGTACATGTGTGTCTCCAAAGTCATCTGCACGTAGTCAAACTCCATGTTTACCAATTTGTACTGATGAGACAGATGACTTGTTCATCATCAATGCACTATTCTGCATGCCCATTGTAGACGGTTGTACTGTTAAAAACTTGTACAATGTGTACAAATGTCAGCACGACATATGTGCAAAAGTGTAAGTCAAAGATGGGAGGTTGTGAAAAGCATGTCTCACTCCTTGTCCAAAACATTGTGGATCATGACAACCTGCAATTGCAGTCGGTGATGACTCTGATACTGTAATAGGACACATGTACCATGGACCACATGCAGTCAATCACATCGCTAAAACATTATTGTCACTAAACAAGATTCCAACAGCAATTCCATTAGACTTATTAACAAAATTAGGTACACAAAATACAAATCTACAAAAGAAAAGAAAATCCTTTCAGCATTTGCCTCAAAATTTCTAAACATGAAGAACAATATGGCCAAATGGCCAGTCCATTTTATTGAGTCCTTTAGTTGGTAAATATAATGATTCGGCCTCCCTCGCTTGCCTGCATTGCTATAACTAGGGGACATCTCTCCATGGAGGGGCATCTTTAGGGGCATGCCAGGCACAGCAGGGATAGGACTAGGGTGTACCAGTATGGGTTATGGGAGGGATGGGGGCTACTGGAGTGTCAGGATTCACTGCAGTGGACAGGTCTAATTGAGGGGTGGGGGCTCCACTGCAGTGGACATGGCTGATTGAGGGAGTGGGGGCTCCACTGCCGTGTACAGGTCTGATTGAGGGGCCGGGGGCTCCACTGCAGTGTCCGGAACTGACAGAAGGTGTGGTGTTGTGGGAGGGGAAGTGCTTGTGGTGGGGGGGAGGGCCTTATCATCTTGGGGATGGTGTAAGTGTGTGTTGGTGAACCTGGGATGGTTGTGATGTGTGAAAATTGTTCTGGGGGATGTATGGGTCGGGCCTCAGTGTTCTACTCTTAGAGGAGGGTGTGCATGCAGGGGTGGATCTCCCCTCTGTGCCGGGCGATTTCCTCTTCCACTTGCGAGTCTGGTCTGATGTATCAGTGGGGAAGAGACCAAGGACATGGAGGAAGACCCTCTGGGAAGGGGGGGTTGCAGGAGAGTCAAGGGTAGGGGTTTTGGAGGGAAAGGTACCTGAGGAATGCGGAGATGTTGCTGATGGGTGTGTGTTCTTTTGCCCTATCCCCTGTTTGCATGATGTCAGTCCCCAGAGTGTGTATGCCGCTTTTTCTAGACTTTGTTTTAGGTGGCTGTGTGCTGCTTGAATCTGTTGGGGTGTGTGCATGAGCCTGAGTGAGTGTGCTTTGGTCAGGTAGGTTAGTGGGGACTGTGGATGGGGCAGAAGTAGGATGGGTGAGGGACTGCTGTAGGAGGGACACTGCTGCCACCAGTGAGGAGGCCATGGGCTGATTTGTCCGCTGTAGGGCAGACATGGCTGAAACATGACCTCCATGCATGACACAAATTGTAGTCATGCATGGAGTGAATGGTGTGTGAATGGAGGATACTCAGCATGGATGTCTGCCCCACATGTATATGTTTGAGCAAATCCACAGACTCCACAATCAGGGCAGCAGGGGTGACAGATGCAAGGGGTGCGGTGCTTGGCCCAAAGGAGACATGCTCCCTAACACAGAAGGGCCCACGGACCTTAGGAATGTGAGCAGCTGTGAGGGTGGAGATGGTGGTGGTGGCACAGGCAGACTCTGATGTTGTGTCCTCTGCTCTGGTAACACCCACCACCACAAGGGAGTCATCACTGGAGATTGATTGGTCCTCTGTAGATGTCGATGTTTCAGACCGGCCCTCAGTGTGGCTCCCCTCACCCTCCGTGCCAATGGGACCCTCCTCCGCAGTGGACCCAGTCTGGCTAGCCGCTTCCTCTTGGTCTGTGAAACTGTCTCCTCCAGTAGCCGTAGATGATACTGTGAACAAGGATGAGAAACAGATTCACATCAGTCATCTGCATCGACTTGACACATGAGTTTAAGCACAACACATCACAGAGAAAGCCCTTGCATAATGTTAATGGCACCTTTTATATTCATTGCACATATGTGAACATGGCACTTGTCAGTCTGCCAGTAAACCATGGTTCACAAACACATGATGGCAATGGAACCATCGGTTAGATGGATTTCAAAGACCACTAAATAGATGTCCAACAACGCACTATTTTGCCAGTTGTCTGATCTGTAATGCTCCTGAGTGTCATGTGTCATTACAAACATGTCTCATCTCATGCAAGGGAGTCTGGAAGTGACACAGCAAATAGGATGGACAAATTGATAAGTTGACATGTTGAACATACTTCCATCCCCAGTCATCATGATGGGCTTATGTCTTGAACGTCAATGCTATAATGGTCTGCATGCAGGACAATAGACAAGTACAAATACTGCATCCTCACAAATTTTCATGTGGCATACTATGCCACTGGCCTGTCTGCTAAACAGTCTGTACTGACTTTTGTTACAGGGGCAGTGAATGACAATGTTAAAGTCAGCACTGTGTTACAATCATATAATCCCTTTTAAAGCAACATCTGTTGTGGTCAAGTATACATATCCCCTTCGTGCTACACCCAATTTAAAGACTCTGACAAGCTCACGTTGTCCTGCTTAGACATTGGAGTATATGAATTAACACATCCGTCTACATGAAGTTTTTCATAGCTCTCAGGAAGAAAGTAATGCAGCATACACATATATGTTGTAGCCACTATTATGCAGAGTCAAGGGATGACACACACATGTTCTGACATGTGTATCTGAGCCACATTCCATACATTAGATGTCTGTCCCTATTACATATATTTACTACCTGTGTATTGAAAAGAATTCTGCCTGTACACATAGTCACAGAGTATGACACATGATTTTCAAATTTGCAATGGTGAAAGTGTTGCCTGACACACCAAAATCTGATGTGACAGTGTCTCAGATGGCCTAAGTTGGCATAACTGTCTTTGGTCCATGTGAAACGTGATTACACAGAGCACTATGCAGGTGACTACCACATTTTGAACACTTATCCATTTCCTTTGTCTGAGGCATCACCATTGGTCCACCTGCTGCACGGGTGTGTAGCATATTTCTCACAAACCTGTGTTTACCTAGATCACCATTTTGAACATATATGTATGTTCCACACAGAGTACATGTGTCAGGACCCAGATGACCAATGACAAACTGAGCTGCCGCATTTTCCCACCGAGACATTAACTGACGTGTTGTCACCCCGTATACAGGCCGGCATGAAGCCCTTAAAGAGAATTTATTCCGAGGAACTCCAAGGGGCGTGGCCGATGACACATCCCTCACCCGTCCTATCGGACAAGGAGCAGGATGAAACAAGAGGAGAGGAGTCCCAGACGAATGCGGAAGAGAAGATTCCAGCAGGAGAGAATCCAGAGACGCCGAAACCGACGAAGTGAGAGCTGACCAGAGACACTGTTCCTGCCGAGGACGTCAAGCCAGGTAGCCAACGAGACCGCTCCCCGCCCCGCCACTCTCCCGGAGGAGGGTGGCTCCACAAGGGAGGCGCGAAACTCCAGGGGTTTTCAGGGCACGGGAGGGAAACCACGTAGAGGGAGGACACGCTAAGGACCACACGGTGCCGGTATCTGGGTGATTCTTTCCTCACACCCTTTTCCCTAAGCCATGAAGTTTATTACTTCCTCCAGTCTGACCCTGGTATTGTTTTTTTGTTTTCCTTTTTTTCGGTTCTGAGGCTTCGGGACGACGGCAGAAGCAAGGCTAGTTTCCCCTTTTCCTACCGGAAACTCTTGGTGAAGACAGGAACAGCCCCAACCAGGAGGAGAGCATTACTTGAACTTTCTTTTCTTTGTGTATCAGAAATAAAGATCTAGCCTACAGAATAACCTTGCTGGTCTCTACGTCCTTGTGTGCCTTAATTGAGTGGTTCCCGAACCCGTCCCATGACAAAGTGGTGGAGAATGCGAGCATAATTCTATCGATACAAGATGGATAATCTGATCTATCAACTTAAAGAAGGACAGGCCAAGTTGGAATGGGCCATAGAGAGGAGCACAAGCCAAGCAGAGGCAGACCGGGCTGTGTTTTCGGCAGCCATTCAGGCTCAGGCAGACAATATGATCAAGTTAGCCTCCTATTACCGTGGTTCCTTTACAGAAATATGTACCAGGCGAGAATCCCACATCGTTTTTTCTAAACTTCAAGAGGGCCGCAAGGGCTAGCGGCTGGCCAACGGATCGCTGGCCCTTTTACTTGGCTCCTTTGCTCACAGCTGAGGCACATGCTGCTTACTAGACCATTAACAAGGATGGCACTGCGGTTTATGGCACGGTTAAACAGTACATACTGGATCGCCTTGGGGTGGACGATGAGACACATCTCCTTAAGTTCCGACAAGAGCGGGGAGCACCGAGAAGGTAATGAACACGATTTACTTGGAACAGTACCTTGAATCCCTGCCCTACGGAACCCAAAGGTGGCTCCGTTAACATGCGGGCCTGACTTTAGAGCAGGCTGTTGAAATGGCTACCTCCTTTACACCGGCACAAAACAGCAGTACAGCCAGAGATCCAGAGAAGCCTCAAAAGGGGCCCCAGCCGTCTAAAAGCGAGAGAAGGCCCATAAAAACAACCATAGAGCCTTTCAAACCCTGACCCGGGAAGCCCGACCAGTTGGGTACGTCCAGTCCTCAGTGCTTTGAGTGTGGCGAGTGGGCCCATATACAAAAACAACAGTTGATGGACAGAATCCAGAACAATGTCATACATTCACCCCAGTACAGAGATCTGGGCCTAAATCCATCGTTTTTTGCTCACCATGCAATTCCAGTGTGAACCCAGCCATATGCAAATCAGTCTTGACCCTGTGTCTCATGAGAACAGTCCAGCCCGAACTGCCAAGGCAGGTCCTCCCTGGACTGGAAACAAGCATCCTAGGACCGGTTTCAGGGTTTCAACCCTCTTCAGCCAGAATAGCTTGATTCCAGTGGCATGGAGAGCACGGGACCCACGTCTGGGCATACCCGTCCCACTCGGTGTGACGAATGCAAAAACAACAGTTGATGGACAGAATGCAGTGGGGCCATATAGCCAGATTCTGCCGGTATAAAAGGGACAAAGCCGAAGAAGAACCTATGGACATTAGCTATGCTCCTCGGACCGTCCTCTATCCACAAGAGATGGGGCATATCTATTATGTGAGTCTTATGGTAAACCAGAAAGAAGTAACAGCTCTCCTTGATTCGGGATGTAAACACTCAGTAGCCCGGGCTGAGATAGTCCCTGTCTCCCAGATCATGTCAGAGAAGACAGTTAGCATATGCTGTGTGCATGGGGATGTTAGGGTATATCCGGTAGCCCGGTTGACCATTCGTACTAAGTCAGGCATAGAAACCACAGCCAACGTAGGGGTTCTCCCTTTTCTTCCCTAACAGCTCATCTTAGGGGTAGACATCCCTTGTTTTCCCTCTCTCTTAGCCAATGCTATAAAAGCCTCTTCACCAGTATCTTGCCCTCACAACAACCTACTGACTTCCGAACCTTGGGCTATGGACAATCACTTCAGGGCAGCTCAGTTAAATGATAGTTCTGTTAGCAACACACGGCAAAGAGCGCAGGAGACAAAAGATGATCTGAGAAGAACCTACCCTTGTTTTGTTGAACAAAACGGCCTCCTCTATCGAATAGTCAAAGAAGGAGCAGAACCCCAGTTGCTGGTTCCGGCTAGTTTCAGGGACCAAATCTTGTTCTTCGCCCATTCCCATCTTCTAGCAGGCCACTGCGGGGCTGAAAAAACTAATCAGGCGATCCTAAGTAGTTTTTATTGGCCAGGTATATATCCCCAGACCAAGAAATATTGTCAGGAGTGTGTCATATGCCAGAAACAAAATCCATATGTCCCCCCAAAGGTACCCCTCCAACCCCTGCCCATTATCAGTCGTCCCTTTGAAAGAAAAGGTATGGACCTTATAGGTCCGCTCCCTAAATCCACCAAGGGTTACCAATATGTCCTTGTGATCGTAGACTACGCCACACGATACCCCGAAGCTCTTCCCCTAAGAACTGCCACCACCACAACCATAGCACAGAGGCTGATTGAGGTCTTTTCCAGAATGGGGTTTCCACGAGAGATTCTCACAGACGGGGGTATGCCATTCGTGTCCCGACTAATGAAGGAGGTCTGCAACAAGTTAGATATCAAACACATCAAAACGTCCGTGTACCACCCTCAAACGGATGGCCTCGTAGCGAGGTACAATGGAAACCTAAAACTTACCCTAAATAAACTGCTGACAGGGGACGGAAGGAAATGGGATCAACTCCTTCCTCTTGCACTGTTTCTTATCCGCAGCACGGTCGAAAGCAGTCTGGGTGTCTCTACGTTCGAACTCTTATTTGGGCGGAGACCACTCACCCTCTTGGAAATCACAAAAGAAAGCTGGGAAGAGCAGGGTGTAACCAAAGCTCAAGCCCTGCTTGATTATGCCAATCAAGTAAAGGCGCGACTTCACAAGTTAAGAACCCTTGCCCATGATAACCTAGAACAAGCACAGGGCCAGCAAAGGTATCACTATGATAAAGGCAAGAGGTGGAGATAGTTTCAAACAGGGGATTGGGTTTTGATCCTTCTTCCTTCCTCTACTATAAACTAAGAAAAGAGTAGCAAGGACCGTATGAGGTGATACAGAAGGTAGAAAAAACCACATACGTGTTACGCCTGTCTCCCAGAAAAACCCAGATATACCATGTAAACTTACTAAAAAAATGGTTAGGTCCAGCCCCTAGCAAACCCTGTACAGTGTCACTGGCTGCTCCAACCCGTACCACGGCAGATGCCACTCTCCTTGGCTCTGATTTAGGGCCTGAGGAAAAAATAGAGTTAAGGGGCCTCCTGCATTCGTTCTCTGACATATTCTCAGCTCAACCCAGTCGAGCCACCTTGGAAACCCATTCCATTCCCACTAACGAGGGGGTCATTGTTAAATGTTAGACCCGGCCCTCGTAACATAGTCAGACCTGACCCCTGCACCTCACACCAGCCCCGAGCCCATGGCCTAGCCGATCCCTCCCACCAGAACACACACACCCGTCCCGGACTTCCCCCGTCCGTGGCCTTCCTCCTTCGGCCACCCCGGGCCCGCGTGCCCACTTCATGCACCAAGATGGCCGCCCGGCCCCAGCGCGACCCTAGCCTATAGGCGCCACTCCGGCTGGAGGACATCGTGCTCCCCTTGGGATGAGAAAGGGAGGAGCAGTTTCCATTAAACCTCTGCGCTTCCCTGGGAAGGTGGGTTTCGATCGACCCGCCGGCCTCCCCGAGGGCTGGCTCCACGCCTGCTGGGTGTCTGGGGCTCCTCCCGACCCGGCCCTGAAAGGATCAAAGGACAATGGCAGGAAACCCCCAACAAGCGACCCCCAGGTGACAAGACCCCTGCCTGCACAGACTCCGGACTTCAAAGAGGAGTCGCCCTATAACAAGGGGTGCTCTGGGACTGTCCGGCAGATTCGCCTTGGAAACACCTGAGCCCTGCTGAGTGATTCGCGGCTCCCTGAAGATCGTAAGACCTCCGAACTTGTGCTTGAGCCCTGCTGAGTGACTCGCGGCTCCCTGAAGATCGTAAGACCTCTGACTCTGTGCTTGAGCCCTGCTGAGTGACTCGCGGCTCCCTGAAGATCGTAAGACCTCCGACTTTGTGCTTGAGCCCTGCTGAGTGACTCGCGGCTCCCTGAAGATCGTAAGACCTCCGAACTTGTGCTTGAGCCCTGCTGAGTGACTCACGGCTCCCCGAAGATCGTAAGACCTCCGAACTTATACTCGAGCCTACTGAGTGACCCGCAGCTCCCACAGACTCTCTTGGTCCCGCCGGACCCCACGACGACAAGCGTATCCCCCAGCTCGAGGATTGTGAGCTGTGCGCCGGGTACGCTCCTACATTTGATTCTTGTCCCCAAAGACTGTCCCGCTACCTCCTAACCCCCCTCCGAGACTTTGTGAGCCCGCGCTCTACTTGTATATATTTTGCCTTGCTGATCATAAAGATCCTATCACTCCGATCTGATAAAGATTTGCTCTTAAGAACTCCTCGTGTAGTGTCTCTCTGTCGTGTGGTGCCGAGTGTACGATCCTAGATACGAGGTTCCTCCCCTGAGGAGTCTCCCGCCAGTGCCCGGCTACGATACCTCGAGGGTGGGTCTCAGGGCAGTCAGGGCCCCTTCCGGGCCCTCTGAGGTCGCCTTCTAACATTGGTGGCAAGCGACGGGATACGGGCCCATAATCTAGAGATCGTACCGTGAACGGCTGACGCACTACCGACAAAGATGGCAGAAGGAAACGCCGTGGTTCTCATACAAGACGACGCCAGTACCGTGTTCCAGGTGGAACAGCTGGAAGAGTACACTCATAAAGAACTCAAGCAATTTTGTAAGGAACTCAGAATCGCTACCACTGGTCTCAACACCAAAGAAGATATGCAAAAGGCACTGAAAGCTTGGGTGGATTCTGGAGCCTCCCGCCCAGAAGGAGCGGGGGAGCCCCACGACGAAGCTGGACCCTCCCAAGGAGAACGCAGCAGCAACCAGGTGCGAGGCTTCGTACCAGACGGGGGCCTGTCCCCAGAGGAACTCGCAGACAGAGAAAAAAGTCGCCATCACGAGCTCGAATTAGCCAAACTCAAAATTGAGGGCGAGTTGAAATTAGCCGAGAAAAAGCTAGCAGTGGAACAGTTGCGAGTACAAGGAGAACTAGAAGAGAAGAAACTCCAACGAGAACACGAGGGAAGGAGACTTCAACTAGAACATGAACGCAGCTTGATGGAAATAGAACTGAAGGCAAGAAGCGAAGAAACGCGGCCCCCGGGGAACCGGGAGGCGGCCGCCCCGACGGAGCAGAAGGTCCACATCCCCAAGGATGTGTTCAAAGAATATTACAAAAATGATGACATTCAGCAGTGGTTCCGGGCCTACGAGGTCGCCATGACCTCCCATCGGGTCCCGCAGAAGGATTGGGGGGCTGGGTTATGGGGACGATTCCTGAGCGAAGGAAGAGACACCCTGCTCGACCTACCCACCTCCATGCAGACCTCCTATGAACACATGAAAGCGGCCCTCCTCACAAGGTACGGCCTCACCCCGGAGATGTACCGCCAGCGGTTCCGGGACTGCAGGAAGATCCCGGGTACCACCTGGGTGGAATATGTGAATTTCTTCAGCCGCGCCTTCGATGGGTGGATCAAGGGCAGCAAGGTAACCACCCTGGAAGAACTAACCGACCTTATGTTGTGGGAACACCTGGCGGCCAACTGCTTTGTGGAACTACGCCAGCATCTGCTCGACAGCAAGCTCACGGACCCGAGAAAGCTGGCTGTCGAGGCGGATCACTGGACCAACACCCGGATGTCCCGGGGCCCTGTAGGAGAGTACCCCCGAGCCAGTCAGGGACCACCCCGACAGAGAGGGGGGGGGACCAGGGAGGGCAGAGAGAGCCCCAGGCTAGTCCCCCGAAGTCCCAACCTCCACCTTTCCCGGCACCCCCACCAGCTGTATCCGGCCCCCCCCCTGAGACGGGGGCACCGGGTAACCATCACTTGTTTCCGTTGCCAGAAGCCCGGGCATTACGCCAACGACCCTGAATGCCCCATGGCCCCACACACCACCCAGGCAGCACCCCCCGCTAGACAGATAGCCGATGTAGCCCTGGGGGAGGAGGTTGAGGAGGCCGAGGAGTGGGAACCCGCCGCTATGGCCCTAGTGTCCTTAGGAGATAGAGAGATGGTCCCTGGGAGCCTCCTGCCCTCTAACACAAATATGGGCAGCTCGTAACGATCAATGGCCACCAAGTAGAAGCCCTCCGTGACACCGGGGCCAGCATCACCGGTGTCCTCAGCCATTTAGTCCACGAAGACCAGGTCCTCCCCAACGTATTTTGCCCTGTCATTTCAGCCGACAACACAGAAAGCCTATGTAAGGTAGCCCTGGTGCCCTTCGAGTGGGGAGGGGTGGTCGGTAAACTGAAGGTCGCAGTGAGAACCTCCCAGCCCGTCGACTGTCTCCTGGGGAACGACCTGGAAAGTTCCCCCTGGGGACAAGTTGAGCGCAAGACCCACCTAGGGATGATGGGCCTCCCTGAGTGGGTGTGCACCACCACTCGATCCATGGCGGCTCGACTGACCCCCCTGAGGGACGTCGACGACGCCCCGACCCCTGAAGATGGGATGGTCCCGGCCGAGGGCCCCCACATCCCCCCACCAGAAGAGTCGATCGCCAGTGACGAACCCCCGCCTTCCGGCTCCACCCCAGACACCGAGTTAGGCGATCTGCCCGAATTAGCCCAGTGGCGCCACGAGGGAGGCCCCTCCCGAGAGGAGTTCTGCCGAGAGCAGGCTACCTGTCCCTCCCTGGTCGGGCCCCGGCAACAGGCAGAGGCCCAGGCCGCAGGCGACCAGACGGGGACGCACCGGGTGTATTGGGAGAATGACCTTTTGTACAGCGAACAGAAGTCGGTGGAGCTAGGGTCCGGCCGGGTGCTGGTGGTACCCCTACGCTTCCGAAACCTCCTCCTGGAAGAGCCCCTCCGGCGTAAGTGGGACCTCCTGCTCCCCTGCCTCCTATTCGCATACCGAGAAGTTCCCCAGAAATCCTTGGGTTTCAGCCCCTTTGAGTTACTCTACGGGCACCCCGTCAGGGGGCCCCTCAGCCTGGTCAAGGAAGAGTGGGAGGCGGCGCCCCGAGGCCCCCCCCGAGATGTGTTCCGTTACGTCCTGACCCTCCGAGATCAGACTAGAAGGTTCCGGGAGATGGCAGAGGCCAACCTGGAGGCGAGTCAGGAAGAGATGAAGCGCTGGTACGACCAGGACGCCGCGCTAGTCGAGTTTCAGCCGGGCCAGCTGGTGTGGGTCATGGCCCCCGTGAAACCCTGCGCTCTCCAGGATAAATGGACCGGGCCCTTCAGAGTAGTTGAGCGGAAGAGCCCGGTCACGTACTTGGTAGACGTCCAGTCACCCCGGGACCCCCTCCGGGTCCTCCGCGTGAACCGCCTCAAGCCCCACTTTGTGCGGACGGAGCTGAGCCTCCTACTGGCCACTGACGACGGGTCCAAAGAAGAGTCAGATCCTCTCCCTGATCTTCTGTGCACCAAGGAGAAGGACGGCTCCGTAGAGGGAGTGAACCTCTCCCCGTCTCTCACTCCCCAGCAACGTGAGGATTGCCGCCAGCTCCTAGGGCAGTTTCCGGACCTTTTCTCCCTGGTCCCCAAGGTCACCGACTGGTGTGTCCATGATGTGGATACCGGGGACAGCCCGCCCGTGAGACACCGAGCCTACCGAGCCCCTGATCGGGTCCGGTCCTGTATCCAAGCCGAAGTCTCGAAAATGTTGACCCTAGGCGTGATCGAACCCTCAGACAGCCCCGGGGCCAGCCCCGTGGTCCTGGTCCCAAAAGCAGCGGCCCCCGGGGTCGCCCCGGAACTCCGCTTCTGCGTGGACTACCGGGGACTCAATGAAGTCACCCGAGCCGATGCCCACCCCATTCCCCGAGCCGACGAGCTCATTGACCGGCTCGGGGCTGCTCGGTTCCTCAGCACCTTCGATGTCACCTGCGGCTACTGGCAAATTGCGCTCACAGAGGGAGCCAAGGAGCGGTCCGCCTTCTCCACCCCGGATGGGCACTATCGCTTTCGCGTGATGCCCTTCGGGATGAAAAATGCCCCGGCCACCTTTCAGTGACTGGTAAATAGAGTCCTGGCCGGGCTGGAAAAATTCAGCGCTGCATATCTCGACGATATCGCAGTTTTTAGTTCCGAATGGAGTGAGCACCTCCAGCACCTCCGGAGGGTGCTAACCGCCCTACGCCAGGCGGGCCTCACCGTGAAAGCCAGCAAATGCCAGATTGGGCAAGGTTCGGTAACCTACCTGGGGCACCAGGTCGGAAGCGGGCAGGTCGCCCCTCTACAGGCCAAAATCGACGCCATCCTAGCCTGGGAACCCCCCACTACCCAAACAGAGGTCCGAGCCTTTCTGGGCCTCACGGGCTACTACCGGAGATTCATCCGGAATTACGGCAGCCTGGTCGGTCCCCTCACGGGACTCCCGTCCAAGAAGCAGCCCAAGAATGTACAGTGGTCTCCTGCCTGCCAAGAGGCGTTCAACGCCCTGAAAACGGCCATGTGTACGGCCCCCATCCTCCAGGCCCCCGACTACTCCAAAGAGTTTGTGGTACAAACTGATGCCTCCGAGCATGGCATCGGGGCAGTCCTCTCCCAGGTAAATGACCAGGGTCTAGACCAGCCCGTGGCCTTCCTCAGCCGAAGGCTGTTGCCCCGGGAACAGAGATGGAGCACCATCGAGCGCGAGGCGTTCGCCGTAGTCTGGGCCCTCAAGAAACTACGCCCTTACCTGTTCGGCACCCATTTCAGGGTCCAAACCGACCATCGCCCCTTGCGATGGCTCATGCAGATGCGAGGAGAAAACCCCAAGCTTCTGCGGTGGTCAATCTCCCTCCAGGGGATGGATTTCACCGTGGAACATCGCCCTGGTACGGACCACGCCAACGCCGATGGCCTCTCCCGATTCTTCCGCCTCAGCGAAGAGAACCCCCAAGAAGATGGGTAGTTCTCTCCGGCTTTCAGCTGGGGGGGACGCGTGTTAGACCGGCCCTCGTAACATAGTCAGACCTGACCCCTGCACCTCACACCAGCCCCGAGCCCATGGCCTAGCCGATCCCTCCCACCAGAACACACACACCCGTCCCGGACTTCCCCCGTCCGTGGCCTTCCTCCTTCGGCCACCCCGGGCCCGCGTGCCCACTTCATGCACCAAGATGGCCGCCCGGCCCCAGCGCGACCCTAGCCTATAGGCGCCACTCCGGCTGGAGGACATCGTGCTCCCCTTGGGATGAGAAAGGGAGGAGCAGTTTCCATCACACCTCTGCGCTTCCCTGGGAAGGTGGGTTTCGATCGACCCGCCGGCCTCCCCGAGGGCTGGCTCCACGCCTGCTGGGTGTCTGGGGCTCCTCCCGACCCGGCCCTGAAAGGATCAAAGGACAATGGCAGGAAACCCCCAACAAGCGACCCCCAGGTGACAAGACCCTTGCCTGCACAGACTCCGGACTTCAAAGAGGAGTCGCCCTATAACACGGGGTGCTCTGGGACTGTCCGGCAGATTCGCCTTGGAAACACCTGAGCCCTGCTGAGTGACTCGCGGCTCCCTGAAGATCGTAAGACCTCTGAACTTGTGCTTAAGCCCTGCTGAGTGACTCGCGGCTCCCTGAAGATCGTAAGACCTCCGACTCTGTGCTTGAGCCCTGCTGAGTGACTCGCGGCTCCCTGAAGATCGTAAGACCTCCGACTTTGTGCTTGAGCCCTGCTGAGTGACTCGCGGCTCCCTGAAGATCGTAAGACCTCCGAACTTGTACTTGAGCCCTGCTGAGTGACTCGCGGCTCCCCGAAGATCGTAAGACCTCCGAACCTATACTCGAGTCTACTGAGTGACCCGCAGCTCCCACAGACTCTCTTGGTCCCGCCGGACCCCACGACGACAAGCGTATCCCCCAGCTCGAGGATTGTGAGCTGTGCGCCGGGTACGCTCCTGCATTTGATTCTTGTCCCCAAAGACTGTCCCGCTACCTACTAACCCCCCTCCGAGACTTTGTGAGCCCGCGCTCTACTTGTATATATTTTGCCTTGCTGATCATAAAGATCCTATCACTCCGATCTGATAAAGATTTGCTCTTAAGAACTCCTCGTGTAGTGTCTCTCTGTCGTGTGGTGCCGAGTGTACGATCCTAGATACGAGGTTCCTCCCCTGAGGAGTCTCCCGCCAGTGCCCGGCTACGATACCTCGAGGGTGGGTCTCAGGGCAGTCAGGGCCCCTTCCGGGCCCTCTGAGGTCGCCTTCTAACATTAAACAAAAACCGTATCGAGTACCCAAAGCACGCAGGGCGGCCCTAAAAAAAAGTTGTGGCGGACATGATAGCCCTAGGAGTGATGGTACCCTCCAAGAGCAACGGGTGCTCGCCTATTGTCCTGGTCCCAAAACCAGACAGGAGTACCCGGTTCTGTATTGATTTCAGGACGGTAAATCGCATATCTAAGCAGGTCGGGTATCCCCTTCCGCGAGTGGATGAATTGATCGAGCACCTAGGTGAGGCTTGTTATATTTCCACCATCGACCTCACCAAAGGCTACTGGCAAATCCCTCTACATCCTGGGGACCAAGAGAAAACAGCTTTTTCCACCCTTGAAGGTTTATTCCAGGTTTAGTTAAACTACTTTTTGTAGCTCACTGGACAACAAAAATGACATGTAGCCAGTAAGTGTGCTTTGTGGAATAGTGGACGCGGGACCCGCGCTTAACAAGCCACTTTTGTGTGGGGATTTTTTTTTTAATTCTGATGTTTTGAATGAAGAATGCAGGGCCGGCACCTGTTTTGTTACAGAAATAGGGTTTGAGCAGCGAAATCATTCAGGCACGCTCACCTGCAGAGTGCACCTGTGGAGGCTGAGGATCGGAGCGGCGTGCTGCTGGCGGACTGCAGGCTGCGGGGCAGCAGTGGGGAGGTGTTGGCGGGCTGCTGTGCCTGGCTACAGAGGCGGAGGACCAGAGGGGCGAGGACAGCGGAACAGCGTTGCTCGAAGGCTTCTGATGGGTGACGGTGTGGCAGCAGTGCGAAAGCAAGAAACGCACCTGTAGCCGTGGTGAAGGAACCGGCAGGTGAAGAGTATCAGCAACATCGACGAGGAGCCTCGAGCCTGGAGCTCGGAACAGGGAGCAGGACGAGTTTTTCTATTAAGGCCTGAACGGAGTGCTGCAGAGGCAGAGGACCGGCAAGGTGAAGACAGCGGGGAAGCGCTGTATTGCAGGCTTCTTGTGTGCTGTTGTGCCACATTGCAGAGGCAGAGGACCGGCAGGGCGAAGACAGTGGGGCAGCGCTGTTTTGCTTTCTGTGTGCTGTTGTGCCAAATTGCAGAGGCTGAGGACCAGTGGGGCGAAGACAGCGGGGCAGCACTGCTCGAAGGCAGCTGGCGGGTGATGGTGCGGCAACAGCCTGAAAAGCAGGAAAGTAGAAAATGCACCTGCAGGCTTCTGACTGCGCATATTCAGGTTACTCCTGGTGTTATGAAGTAAGTGCATGCTGACCATCGTTGGGGGAACTTGCCTGTGTACTGCTGCCATTATTGATCTCCCTCCCGCTGCCGCAGCTGGTCACTTAGCGGCCGCCGAGTGGAGGGAGACTACACCTCCCAGCCTCCTCTGCTTCCCCGAACCGCTGTTCCCGCGCCCGGAGGCGCTACAAATTCCTGACAGGCTCCGCGTCGTGGGATCGCGCGCGCGTCGCGCCGGGCGAAGCCCGGGCGAAGGGCGGGCCATCTGGGGCCGGAAAAGGCCGGGACGGGTCACCCCCCTAATTTTGCTATCGGACACCCTTGATAGCCTGGACATTTAGCCAAATTGCAGAGGCTGAGAACCAGTGGGGCGAAGACAGCGGGGCAGCACTGCTCGAAGGCAGCTGGCGGGTGATGGTGCGGCAACAGCCTGAAAAGCAGGAAAGTAGAAAATGCACCTGCAGGCTTCTGACTGCGCATATTCAGGTTACTCCTGGTGTTATGAAGTAAGTGCATGCTGACCATCGTTGGGGGAACTTGCCTGTGTACTGCTGCCATTATTGATCTCCCTCCCGCTGCCGCAGCTGGTCACTTAGCGGCCGCCGAGTGGAGGGAGACTACACCTCCCAGCCTTCTCTGCTTCCCCGAACCGCTGTTCCCGCGCCCGGAGGCGCTACAAATTCCTGACAGGCTCCGCGTCGCGGGATCGCGCGCGCGTCGCGCCGGGCGAAGCCCGGGCGAAGGGCGGGCCATCTGGGGCCGGAAAAGGCCGGGACGGGTCACCCCCTAACATTGCTATCGGACACCCTTGATAGCCTGGACATTTACCCAAAGGTACTGTTATCACTGATTATTATTATTCCCTTGGGCTTCTCAGCAAGGGCTTTGTAGGAATGGACTATTTCTTTTAACCATCCTATATAATGGGTAAAAACCAAAAGGTCGTAGTTTCCCGCCCCGTGACGAGACAACAGGTGGCCACGACACTACCCCTCCCTACGTTAACGGCTATCGATAAGATGCTTCAAAATACCATTGGGGTAGTGGTAACTGCAATTGAAAACACAGAGCGAAGGCTGTCAATTACTCCCGCTGCCCCCTTGATAGAGCAATATTCAAAATAACAAGAGCAACCCTTATGTCCTTGTGAACCGGGTAGGTACTGAGTACAAAACAAAATTCACAAGGAACTCATTTATAAACAATAATCAATACTATGTGACTCAATAATGTCACTCTGAATTAATCATAACCTCATATGACTTTTCTTTACAAAAACCATATCAAATCAATTATACATCATTCTCAACAGTAAGCCCATACAAAGAAAGCCTATTTCTTTTTTTTTTTTTTGTTTTTTTTTTTTGGTAGAGCAAGCAGGGGACTATTCAGCAATTGTAACAAACCCTCCTGACGTAAGCTTGTTTCTTACGTCGTCATTTGCTGATTTACCCTGTGCCCAGGTCCCTACAGATGCAAAAGCTAGCAATTCATCCCTATGTTCACCCCCATCTCCCCCAAACACCATCATAATAAATAAACCGGGCCCTAGAGGCAAGAAAAGGAGACCTGTAAAAAAGCCAAATAAAAATATAGGGCCTAAGTACGATTCTGTACTAGCTACTACCGGCCCTTCCCCAGCAAATGTGGGAGCTCCGCTGTGGGTTACTAGCTTAGTAGCTGACTTTCAGTCTCTCATGGATCAGACTATTGGCAAACACATCAAATCCCTGGCATCTAGGATCGATAGATTAGTCTCTACTCTTAATAATATGGGTCTGGGGAAAACGCCCCTAACGGTCCCACATGGGAAGTCTGCCTCTAGTGAGGCTGGCGGTATGGTTTCTAAAGTTAGGACTGCCTTAGTAGTTGATAGTGTTACTAGGAGCCAAGGAACACTATTGGCCCCCACTAACAATGAGCCAGCTTTGGAAATTGCTAGCCCCCCTCTCTGTATAAATTCAGTTGCTGATCGCCCCCAGGTAATTGGGATCCCTGCCCCGGTTTCTCCTAAAGCAAAAGTCACTCCCAGTGATGAGAATACAGGATGCGAAAGATATAGATTGGTAAGGGGGTCTACCGATGTTTTGGTCCCAACAAAAATAAAGCCATCATCTTCTATAGCTACCTCACCGGAGTTGCAAACCATTAATCTTCCCCCAGAATCTTTGCCGTATGTTGTAGTCTTAACGGGAGTACCATTTTTAAGCCAGGGAAAAAATGAAGGTCATACTGACTTAAAAAATAAGTGCATCCAGTGGCTTAATGCAAACAGACCTCTCCCCTCTCATATTTCTGGGGAAATACTCTTTGTAAGACGAATAGACTGGATTGGGAAGGGACCCAAAACTATTACAGGGAATTGTGTAGTAATAAATTTTAGGGATACCGCTGCCGTCGATTAGATCTGTGGTATGTCTCCCTCTAGATTAAATACTTAAATCCTCCCCCTCCACCTGTCTTATTTTTATCCTATGCCCCATCTGAGACCAGCCCACTGTAAAAGTGCTAATTATGATGAGGGCCAAAATGGCCGTCCACATGTACGCGCCGTAACCCAGGCCCGCACCTGTACGCGCCGTATCCCCCCTATGTATGCGCCTTACCCCCCGCATGTACGTGCCGTACCTCCGCATGTACGTGCCGTACCCCAGGCCCGCACGTGTACGCACTGTACCCCCACCGCATGTACGCGCCGCACTCCCAACACCGTACCCCAGCACCCTCACCCACCATCGCGTATGTACGGACCGTACCTACGCGAAAAATACTCTTACAGAACCAGCACAAGGAGGGTCAATTCGACTCGCACAACACCACAAAACACGTCTACATGACAAAATACATCTCAATGACTGACCTGGCACATCCAAACAGGCAAACAGAGGACCAAATCACAACCACCTCTTATAACACAACCACCAAAATTCAAACACACCCACACCCAAAAATGGACCAATAAAAAGGGCCCACACACACAACCCATGAGCCTTTGCAACAGACCCACTGCTGCCAGACCCCACAGAGAAACAACTCTACATTACTGATACCTTCACTCACACACCTTCACACAACCTCCTTCACAAACATCCCCCTCTTCACATTCACACACACACCTTCACATTCACACCCACACACCCACAACCATCCACACCCACACCCCACACCATGCCCACAGACAAGAATCCAAAGTTCACAACGGCAGAGCTGGACCTCCTTGTCAACGAAGTCATCAGAATCGAGCCACAGCTGTTTGGAACATTGGTCAGACAGACCAGCATAGCTGAAAAATCTGCCATGTGGCAGAGGATTGTCGATAAGGTGAATGCTGTTGCGCCCATCCAAAGGACCAGGCATGAATGCCAAGCCAGGTGGTACGATCTGCGCAGGGCGGTCAAGAGGAAAATGAACGAAGAATATGCCCAGAGTAACATCACTGGAGGTGGGCCGCCCCGCAGACCCGTACACTACAATCCCTGGGAGGAGAAGGTGATGGGCCTGCTACCGCCGGTGTGGGTACATGGAGTCGAAGGAGTCGCAGAGCCTGGTGAGTACACAAACAACTTACGTAACATGGGGGCAATGGGGTCCACCCCACATATACACCAAATGCACGCAACTTCCCCCAAGCACTCACCGCACACAACCACACTCAAAAAGCACGCTCATGCCACTAACGTCTCCATGCACCCTTCACAAATCAAGGCAAGGCCATGTCCAAGGCTACAACAACCACAAACACTCGACTGGATGTCCGGGAGGGTGGGCCCAACACAACACATTGTGAAAATGAGACGCAGACACCAATGCCCTCAGCCCATATGGCATAGGTACATACCCATGCACAATGCACAGGGACTGGCAAAGTACTGACAAGGTAGCTGACACCTGGCCCTGCTGTATGCAGCACAAGGCCCTCCTGGGACCACTGTACACTCAAACACCAACTCCACAAGTACAGGTATCTAGCACAGGAACTCACACTCACTGTCATGCCAGCATGCACCATGAGGGGACAGACACATCACCTGGGAGACCCAATGACAACTCACACTACACACAACAGCACGCCCGGTCACACCCCCCCCCCTAACACAAGCACACACCCCGGGGCAGGCAACGGATTTACACACTCCCACAATGGACGTGTGACACAACAAGATCAATCCATAGCCAACTAAGCATCATAAACAACAATCTACAGGTCAAACACTCAGGAGAACATCCCAATCTGTCCCCCGCAACATACCCATCCCCAAGTGGACATTGAGAGGAATGCTAGGCACATCCAACTACCTGGAGGAACTGTGTCAACTTGAATATGTATGAAACATAGATGTCGCATGAAACATCATTAACATTGTCTCTCTCTCACACACAGGGCAACGTCGTCGATCTCCCCCCAACACTGGGGGGGAAGAATCACAGTCCCAGGCTCTGCATGAAGATGATCCCACCGGCAGCGACGACTCTCACCACTCCGTGGATGACCCGACCAACCTGGACCCTCTGGTGCCCAAGCCCCTGCAGCACCTGCGTCAGGTACATCTGTGCCAACCACCACCTCCATTCCTGCCACATCTCAGGACACACCCAGGAGCCCTGCTCGCACTGAGCAACACAGGCAGTCTGACCAGGAGGGACAAGGTTCTCCGAGCACCCAGGAGGAGGCAGGCAATCCTGCAAATGCCATCTCTCAGGGGTCCCGTAGACCCGATGTGCCCACAAGGGCAGGCCAGGCTCAGGTGGGCAGGGGTGGTGGGAGTGGAGGGAGGCGGAGGCGCGAACCTGACCAGCCAGCTCAGGACACCGGTATGTTACACATACGCAACATCCTGGACACATACCGGCGTGACACCAGAGGCATCAACCAGGTCGTGTCGAGACTCTCAGAGATGCAGGGGACCCTCGATGAGATTAAGAACCTGCAGGTCGAGCATCATGCCAGTCATCAACAACACCAAGGACAGATGGAGGCAAGACTAGGCCTGGGCGGTAAATTCCGTTCCGTTCGCGGAATTTGCGGAATGTGGGTAATTTCGCGTTCCGCGGAGAACGCGAAATTGCCCAAAAATCTGCGTTCCGCGACTTCGCGAAATTTTTTGCTTGTTCGCGTTCTCAATATGCGTGTTCGCGAGATATTTCACCCCGAGCACGCAAACAGCGATCGCGAACAGGAAAAAAGTATCGCGAACAAGCAATTCCGCGTGGTCGCGGAATTTCTGCGTGTTCGCGGAGGTTTTTTACCGTTTCGCGGAGATTTGCGTAACGCGATTACGCAAATTCCGCCCACCCCTAGGCAAGACTGGCTGAGCTCCTGGCGGTGCACAGGGACATGAGCCAATCACTCCGTCAGATCGCCCAAAGCATGGGCAACCCTCCCTGTGCCACCAGGCGTAGACCAGCACCAGACACAGGGAGGGAGGAGGAGGAGGAGGATTCGTCTGACGGAGCGTCCCAAACATCGTCAAGGCCTGCATCTGAGGGTCCCCGGAGGAAGGTGGGTCGTCCACGAAAAAGACCGTGAGAGTCAGCGGACCATCCACATCTCCCAGGTCACCTGGCCTGGCACCTGGCCCTCTGGCGCAACAGCAGCACCTCATCCAATGACATTCTCTGCCACATGGACTTGCTGGTCACAGTCTGACCAATGATGACCAACACTGTGCCCTGGACTCTGATGACTTCCAATGCCAAGGATACCCTCTTCCCCTGTGAACTTTGGATACTATTCCCCCGGTAGAGCACCTAATTCCATCTACCAAAACACGTGCCCCACCGCAAATAAATATATTACCTTGGTCATGAGACGTTCCTGTCATTTTGCATTATTCAACAACATATGTGTGTGGAAATGTCAAACTATGCCTGAGTGTTGAACTAACTCCAGCCATCCATACCCTGGGATCAGAGTCTGGTACAGGACACACATGGGTCACAAGGTATCATTCAATGTAGGCATGGAGCACAACACTCACCTGTGATGGCCTCTGGCTGCTGAGGGGGGGCTTGCTAAACTGTGCGGACAGACCTATTTGGGAGATTATCATCAAGGCGTAGAGGTCATGGCTCATGTGGAGGTTCCCGGGGAGAGAGTCCCAGGTATGTGTGGTCAGGTGGGAGAACAATGTCCCGTATGCTGGAGTACGGTGGATGTGAAGAACTGTGGCCAGGGCAAGGTTGGATGCACAGTGATGGCCCAACGGGATCTAGGATGACAGACGTACAAGGTTGGTTTGGGGTCGGGGTTGTGGACTGCCTCCTGAGTGTGGGTGGGAAGTGTGGAGGTCATCCTGCAGCAGACAGTGATCCATTGCAGCTATCTATGGTGGACGGTGAAGTGGCTGGGGCGCAGGGTGTTGAAGTTGAGGTGTGCAGATGCACCCTGGATGTGGACAAGTTTCCTGGGAGTTTGGATGTACTTGCTCCGTAGAGGGCAGGGCAGTATTTGACACGGATGTTGTCATGGACCTGGGGGATGGTCTGTCTTTTCTTGGAGTGGATCTATCTGTGGATCATGTGCATAATGCAGAGAGCGTTGCAGCATGAGGTACAGATGCTGTGGACTTGCATGGCAAATGTGAGCGAGCCAAACATGAGGCACACCATCTTGTGTGTGTGGCCACTGGGCGCTTGTGCAGGGCTCTTGCGGGTGGGACACAAGCACTTGACCCAGCTGGAAAGGGACAATCCTCAGATGATCACCTCAGTCCTGCACAAGTTCAGCCTCAGGTGGCTTGTGTTCAGCCATTCATCAATGGATCTCATGCATACTTGAATGATGGAACTGCCAATGTCTGTGTCTTTGTTGGGGGTGAGGAGCACCTGGCTGTCAATGGCATACGAGCTGATGATGAGGTGCTGTGCGCATGTGATGGTGGAGAGGGGGGTCCTGGACACTCTGTAGATTGACATGCAGAGAGATGATACCTGTGCCATGTCCCAGACGATTACACCATACTACATGCTGAAGCGTTGAGTCCCACTCCCATGCCCTTGCTGGGCTACAGAGCCGGTGGGGAGTATTATGGGCGTGACCTGGTTGGTGTGACAGGGCCTGGAAGGCGGGGCAGCGCAGTGTAGGCAGTGGGAGTTGCACACTCAGCATGCAAAGGTGTTGTGTGTGTGCCCAGGGTATGTCTGACAGCAGGCGTTAGATGTGCGGATGGACATAGCTCGGAGTTTGGCTGCCACATCAGACTGTAGTGTGATGTGGGTTATGCAAGGACAGGATGGTGGTGCAATGTGCACCTTGCATGTGCTGATGGTCCAGCCTTTGGCACTGCGTGGTGGCAACAGTGGCATAGACAAGCTGAGGACAGCCAAATGAATGGGTGGAGGGAGGAAGTGAGGAGCATCTTGGAGGCATGTGTGTTGCCAAATCTGGATACTCTGTGGGCCCTTGCTGCAGGGGCCGCAGCAGCAGGCGGCATCTCCTTGCCAAATGCCAGAATTTGCACACAAAGACTAGGATGTCAGAAGGACAACTGCAACAGGCGCGTGTGTAAAGTAAGGAGTGTCCAGTGTCACATGGCACACCCAGAGACAATGCATGCACAAACACCAAAGAAGCATGACACCGGATCAGGAAACTGAAGGCCGACCTGCGCACAGGAGACACACCCTCAGCAGGTGTTGATGGCCCATTGTGTGGACCAACATGCCAAAAAACATACACGACCATGTACTTCATGCCCAATAGGGAGCCTAATCCATGAGCAACTGCATGCATGTTGGTAAACTACACATGGACTCCTATGCATAATCTTCCCCAACTATGCCAGATATGCCGCATGCAAAGTGGCAAGAGACCTGCATTGACAGAGATGAGGCACCTTGGAGTGTGACGGACACCTTTATTACTCAGCCTCACACTAAGGGAAATGCATCAATTGGAACAGACTCACAGGTCATTTGGCTGACCATGTAAGACCTACACTGGACACCCCCTTCAACACACAGATGTGGTAAATCCTACTGAGCTGGCACACAAGTGAAGGGGTTGAGCCTAACACCCCTTGCTGCACACGGAGAGTCTGCAATTCCCCATTGAGCCTCATATGGGGATGTCCCACACTATGTCCACCATTAGCATCCCGTATGTTCCTGAGGGACGTTATACACACATTGATGCCTTCATCAGAATCCACAAACCATTACAGATGACTGTCAGGAAGGGTGACTATCAATTCATGGGAGCCATGCAACACGTCATGTGCCCCATGGTGAGTCGACATGTATGCATGGTAACACAACATGCACAGGAGCAGTCCCCACATATCACAAACACGTACCACCCACAAAATGCCTTGCTGCACTCCTTACCCAAAATGACTTTTCACCATGTCTGTGCATGTAACTCTGATCCAGCACACGTTGCAATACTCATGAGGAATAGCAGGAGGGCAATGATGACATGAGCAGACGACAGCCGCAAGAACCTAGGGAGGACAGACACACAACAAGTCAGCGAAGAGCTAGTAATCCGCAGACATGTACATGTACTCTACAGGAATTATGTTGTCACCATGCTCTTAAAAAATGTAGTGTCCCAGCCAAAATGTGTGGAATAACATCATCACTTGAATGACACATCAGAACACACCTCCAAGTCACTTAGCACACAGTCAGCTGGACACACACATTGCAACACATGCCACACAAGGCTCAAAGCGTGCACACTCAGACACAGGGACTCACCATTATGAGAAGAAGTTGCGGATAAGCTGACTCCGGATATCCTCATCCTCATCCTCATCCTCAATTACCCGTGCCCAAGCCCTTCATCCTCCACGGGTGGATGATCCTGCTCATCCGGATCAAGGATGAGTGGCACGGCCTTCTCCACTGCCATGTTGTGCAGCATGCAGCACACAATGAAGATTTTGCAGACCTTCACCGGGGCATATGGGAGGGCGCCGCCGGTCTTGTGGAGGCACCGGAATCTGCTCTTTAGGAGTCCAAACGTCCTCTCAATCACGCGCCTCATCTGCCCATGGGTGTCGTTGTACCGGTGTTCTGCGGCTGTTCTGGGGTTGCGGAGAGGCGTCATCAGCCATGGCATGTTGGGATAGCTAGAGTCCCCTACATGGAAACATCATGTGAAGAAGTGGGTCAGGAGATGGCGTAAGATACAAAGATAGCGCAAAACACAGGACTAACAGAGTATACCCACCAACAAGACATGCTCGTTCCGCGTGCAGCTGCAACATCATTTCTGGCACCCTGCTACGCCTCATGATGTAGGCATCGTGTGCGGACCCTGGAAAACGGACACAGACATGGGAAATCAGCATGTTAGCAAGACACACCACATGGGCATTGATAGAGTGATAATGTTTGAGGTTCCAAAAGGCTACCTCCTGTGCCTGTGGTGGTACCAAAGCCACATGTGTCCCATCAATGGCCCCAATTACGTGAGGCATCCCTTCCTGGGCATAGAACTCACCCTTGACACCTGTCAACTGCTCACGAGTGGGAAAATGGATGAATTCATCCAGGTGCACCAACATGGCTTCTAAAACATCATGCAGGACACGGCTGAACATTGTCTGGGACATGCCACCGACATCAGCTATGGTCAATTGAAACGTACCGGTGGCAAAAAAATGTAGGGCTGCCATCACCTTCATCTTGGGGATCAGAGCTGTAGGATACCTGTGTTGTGGTTGGAGGTGTGGTTCAAGCCGGCGGGTCAAGTCCTCTATCAACTCTTGCGAGAAGCGGTATCTGCGTATGCAGTCATGTTCACGCATGGCATCCAGGTCTGGCATTCGTCTGGGGAGAGGCGGTGCCCTGCAGGGATTTGGAAGGAATAACGAAGAGTGAGTACATTACCACACCAATGTCACTGAGTTGAGCACATGTTCAACAGCTAATACACATCTGCTTAATACAGAGTCTGGTCTGTGCAATACATCCAGGACACGTAGGCGAGCCAGGTGATACTCCTACGAAGAGCCAGCCACAATAGTTGCATGTCAATGTTGACGTGACATGCCATTAAAATAGCTGTGGGCCAGTGTAAGTGACCAGCCAGACACATTACATGAGTGACAGACATCCACATATCAGCATTTGAAGGATGTTATCTCATACAGACAGCTGGCGGGAGTCTAGACGCACAGGTCACATGTCATCTGAAAAAGGACAGATAACACACATTTCCATGAAGGGGTACATGTCAAAAACGGATGACACAGACATTGAGACAACGCAGATATTGCCTCATGTCAGGAAGTCATCTTCCAACCATCATGACACATGTAACGTGTGAGTCCACATGTGGCATGGTGTGCGTATATGTGTGTCATGCACATATGCACACAGACACATGTTGGATGCTGCAACAGCAGATGGAGTTGACGGAACACCAACGGCAAGCTCATGGGAACACATGACACACACATGACATAGTCACATCGTGGCACGCTGGTAGTCACATGTCAGGTGTAATTATCCGTGTACCTGGCATCAGGGCACAGTTGCGGGTGTTGGTGACTGTGCCATACCAGTGATGCAGTGCTTGACACGTGTGTCCTACATGCACACATGTGCAAAGTGTGAGGGGGAAGTGTGCCACGTAGTGCCCCATCACACATGACATGTGTTAACAGCTCATCACACATCAATTGTGCCACAACATGATGAGGCATGTGCCACATCACTGCCTGACACACCTAGGCCCTGCACATGAAGGACTGCACTGACAATGACTTGATGTCCAGCCTTATGCGAGTCTCACACCTCCATTCCTTTCGTGTGCGCCTCCTATCACCATTGTAAGCTGTGAAACGCTGTACACATGCTATGAGGGCGTGTGTACGGGCCGTCCTCACGTGTGAGTACGTGCCGTACACGCGTGAGTACGTGCCTACCACTATAGTTGGGGTACCGTAGGCCCTAGTGATACGGCACGTACTCACGCGTGTACGGGCCGTACACACGTGAGTATGTGCCTATCACTATAGTTGGGGTACCGTAGGCCCTAGTGATACGGCACGTACTCACGTGTGTATGGCCCGTACACGCGTGAGTACGTGCCTATCACTATAGTTGGGGGTACCGTAGGCCCTAGTGATACGGCACGTACTCGCGCGTTTACGGCCCGTACACGCGTGAGTACGTGCCTATCACTATAGTTGGGGGTACCGTAGGCCCTAGTGATACGGCACGTACTCACGCGTGTACGGCCCGTACACGCGTGAGTACGTGCCTATCACTATAGTTGGGGTACCGTAGGTCCGAGTGATAGGGCACGTACTCACGCGTGTATGGCCCGTACACGCGTGAGTACGTGCCTATCACTATAGTTGGGGGTACCGTAGGCCCTAGTGATACGGCACGTACTCACGCGTGTACGGCCCGTACATGCGTGAGTACGTGCCTATCACTATAGTTGGGGGTACCGTAGGCCCTAGTGATACGGCACGTACTCATGCGTGTACGGCCCATACATGCGTGAGTACGTGCCTATCACTATAGTTGGGGGTACCATAGGCCTTAGTGATATGGCACGTGCTCACGCGTGTACGGCTCATACACATGTGAGTATGGCCCGTATCACTGTAGTGATGGTGCCCTAGGGGTACGTGTGAAACGCGCCGTACCTGTGTGGGGATTTAAGAATTAGAATGGGGACACATGAGGGTCAAGTATTAGGGCCTAAATGCATGCTGATTGTCATGGATACCGAGTTTCAGCACTGTGTTGCTTGGGATGCACAGTGTGTGCCATGATCAGGGATTGTTTCGCACCCCTCATGCCACCTGTGTACTTACTATGCCATGTAGTGCATTGGTGCGTCCCCAGTGGAAAAAGTCCCTATGACTAAGGTGCTATTACTTGCCAGCATACTATGCCCTGTTCAACAAATCAAAGATGTTCAAATGTGTGTCTCTGTGACATGGTGCAGGTGTAGTGATGTTGTCCCACTTTGTCATCCACACAGGTAACCGCCTACCACAAGGGGAAGATCTGGAAGGATGCCGTCAAGGCCGTGCAATCGGTGGACGGTCGCAGTCGGCACCTGCCACAAGTGAGGAAGAGATGGCAGGACATCCGGTGCTGGACCCGGAGGATCGCCCGGGTCATGCTGAAGGAGGAGGCTCCTCGCAAGCATGGCGGGCGCCGGCGACTGACCCACCAGATGAAGCGTGTCCTGGCGGTGGTCTTCCCTGACCTGGATAGGCGGATACAGGGGTTACAGCAGCAGGAAGGGGGTAGGTACATGTGTTTTTGTTGTGTGTCGCCAGCTTTTGTAGCTGCTCAGTCGCCTGGATACACTGCCAGGCTATATATGTGCAGTGCATATCCTGTTCCCCCAAGTCAACCTGTGCTGTTCTTCCTCCCTTCCCCTCCTTGACATGTGTTACCTGGTCTGTGTGTTATCACTATTGCACATGGTCATCTAGGCTGCCAGTTTATCAAGGTGCACACTGCTTTCAGCATCATGTGTGGGGGTGGTCTGCCTGTGCCCTGTCCTGTTCAGTCATTTGGGGGTGCATAATTGTTGGCACTGATGCTGAGTCTCAACATAGGAGTGTGAGGGTTCAAATGAACAGACTTGCAGCATGCATTACCATAGTTGTGGCCTCAGACATGATGTGCATGAGTGGGATATATGCATAGTGCCGGGGCAGTTGCTCCTGTTACAGTCAGCTCATTCTAGGACCATGGAGCAGTGTGCCCATTACAGTCCCCTGACACAGCCTGCCCTCCTACTCATGTGTGTCATCCAACACTGTGCACATTCACTGTGGGTTCAGCATGGCTCTGCCTCTGTGGCATTGTTCCCTGGCCTAGGTAGTATTTTTCACATGTGTGATACATTTGTACACTGGACAGGGATACACCAGTTTGCTTGTGCATACTCACACTGGGCAGTGCCTGTGTGGCTATTCACAACAATCTGTTGATGTTTGTTTGTGACCAATATGTTTTGGCAGCCCTACAAGGTGATGTCGTGTTAATGAAGCTAGTTTTCAAGCACAGTTATTGTAACCCTGAAGAGGTGTCACTTCTTGATCGGTATCAGTCACATAGACTCAGGTATGGGTGGGTGTGTGCGGGAGGGGCGTACATGTTCAACCCTGATGTTTCATTGCCAGTTCTGACTTGTGTGTGATGATTCGCAGTACAGAAAGTCATCGTGCAGTGCCCCCGTGATGTTGGCCAGTGCTTAATGTTCGTGCTTCGTAGCCTGTGTCAGGTTTTGACAATCATGTATCCTGCTTGTACATTTTTGGCACCTGGGTGTGGTTCAGATGCTACACAGTTGTGACTTTGTGTGCTGACATCTGTGGGTACATTCTGGCTTGCCATGAGGGGGAACCCACAGTACAGCTAGTCTTTTTTGCTAAACAATTGCAGGACCATTAGCTTATGCATTGTCCTGGGTGCGGACATGTGTGCCACTCCAGATGACAGTCAGTAGGTCATATGTGTAGCCAACTGTGTGATCAGGTGACGGATAGCCATGTGACAAATTACATTATTCAAGTTGTTACTCAGAGAAAATGTCCATTGGCACTCACTACACCTGTCAACATGTCTCAATGTTTCATATGCTTGACCTTGTTGTTTTGTTGTGAAGGACAATGATGTGCCTGCATGACAGATGTCTCCCAAGGAAGTGCACAAGACACCACCTTTACACTTTCCAGGGACACGCTGGCACATTTTAAAGTAAGGCACAGTTTGAACAAAACTTGTTTGGAGTTCATACATATACATGTTCCCACAGTGTGGTAGCATTTGGGTTAGTCCTTGGTTGTTGCTGATACCAACTTACGAGTGTCAAGTCATCCAGACCAGCGTGGTGCCATGTATATGTACTTACTGATACGCCATTTCTGCCTAACAGTGGCTGATTTGAATGAGTCTGGCAGCTCAGACAATGCCTGTGTACATGTAGTTTGGTGTGCACTTCCTTGTGTGACTTCTGCTATACAGACACATGTGTGTTGTGTTCACAGAGTGCCATGTCCATTGTGTAAAGGGGTGTGATTCTCCAGGATTCTCCAGGAGTCACAATGTAATTGTTTGGGGTGTCAAAAGTACTCACAGGTCTCTGAGTGTGGGGACACCTTCTGCATTGGCATGTGGTATTTGGCTGGGGTACGACAATACTGTTTGGTTCACAGTGAACAAGAGGTGGCATGCCTTCATAGTCTTGCTGTGCTCAACTGATCCCAGACACTAGCTTCTCATGATCTTGTGATTTCAAGTTATTTGCTGTTGTGTCCTAATTTTCATTGTTTCCAAGTGGCATGGTGGGTCAACCAACTGGGGAGTGCAGGGCTTACATATGTGGGGAGTATTCTAGATGTTACTCATGATGCCTTTCCTGATATGCACTGTTGCCTATTTTGTTTGGACTCATGTGTCAGATGTATACAGGTGACTGATTTTTTCCTGTCTCTTCACCTTGCCCACAGCATCCTCGGATGACACTGAGGGAGACACCGGCACGGACGTGGAGGAGGGATCGAGCAGTGGTGCCACCACTGCTGAGGAGTCGGTGGAATCTAGTGGCACGGAGGGTGAGCGGAGTTAGGCGGAGGACCTGCCCAGTACCAACACTGACTACGAGGCAGACGGGTCCGAGGCTGAGCTCCCAGAGGGGGCGGAGGCTGCTCCCACAGCTGAAAGCAGCAGTACATCTCTTGCCGCCCCCTCCATTCCCATCACCGCCCTCCCACTTGCTCGGGTCCCTTCTGTCCGTGCTAGGCCACACCGTGTCTCCTTCGTGCCAGGCGCCGCACCCCCTGCCCCTGTCCCCCTTGCTGCCCTCACTGCCGAATCTGTGGACATTCAGCGGCAGTTGCAAGTTGGGCAGACATCGATCCTGACTGTCCTCCATGGCTACACCAGACTGCTGACCCAGATGGAGTCGTACATGGAGGGCATGTCATCAGCGATGTCTGACCAACGGATGTTGCTGAGGTCGCTGGACTCGTCACTGATGGCAGTAGTGAGTCACCTGCAGCGCTGCCTCCCCCCCTACCTCTGCCCCATCCACAAGTCCCACACCCATGCCTGTCCCAAGCACACCAAGACATCCACACACACGCACCCCACCAGACACAAGCAGCACACCACCACGTAAGGGCAAGCGCACACCTCCTGACACGCACACTCAGGGGGAAGCAGGCACACCCACTGGGTCTGGGGCACACAGGCAGGCACGCAGCCACAGTCCTCATACACATGACTCACTCCCCAGTCCCTCCGATATCACTCCCCTTGGCTCCCCTGCCCCAGATTCGGAGAAGGAGGCCTACTTTGCTGGGCTGGGCCTCAGCCCCACTAGTTCACCTGGCCGGAAACGGTCAAGGCACTCCACGGGTAGGGGAGTTAAGTCCCCCAGCCTGTCCACCACCTCCCCCAGTAGCGCTGCAACCCATCCCTCCGACCCCCCCTCCTTGGGGCCTGTTGTTTCTCCGGGTGCAGGGGAGACGCTTGAGGAAATGGCAGAAGTGTGCAGCGCCGAGCTCACCTCCACCTTTGGCGCTGCCCCACCCCCTGTGGTGGAGTCGTCCGTCCCTGCACCCACCACACCTACCCTTCCCCCTCCTGTCCCTGCGGTGCCTGGTCCTTCCACACATGATGCCCCCCCCCCAGTCGACGACACAGAGTCTTCTGATGTGCAGGCAAGCTAGGGGAGACGCATGGCCATGTGTCCCCCCCAAGGACTGATGATATGGACTGGCCATTGGCCTCTGTGAATAGTCTCGTTTACACCTTATTATTTTCATGCTGAATAAAGCATTTTCTATTTTCGTTAGAAAAGTCTTGCATTTCAGGTATTGATGTTGATGCTGATGCTACAGGAGTTGGGGTTGTGGGCATGTGTTATGTTTCAGGGAAATGTTGTAGACTACTGCTCATGGGGTGGAACCTGGTATCTGCGTGCCATCACAAGGTCTCTGCAAAGATTCTTTGTCATGTATACTCTTTGTGTTTGGAGACATTGTCCCAAGGAGTGTTCCTTCCTCTGTGGCACCTGACATCTTCCCTGCAGAGAGTTGCACAATTGTTGTGTTGCCCTGTGTCTACATTTCCTTTGTTGGTGATGGATCCCTTCAACTCTGGCCATGCCTGCTCAGCAATGTCTCTGGCTGCATCGTCTGTGCCATCCTTGGTACTCACTGTACTTGTGTATAGAGTATTTTGCCATGCCTTCATGGAGAAATTGTCCCTTTTCCGCACAATGCATGTGTGTAATCCCAGCTTAGCACAAATATGGTACTTGTTCTGCTGGGTATTTGAACACCTGACTCACAATTGTGGGCATTGTATCTGTGGGAACTCCACCCTATTCCTTCCATGACAGACAACATCTTGGTGGCTGGCCCAGCACCTGAACATTCCTATCAGTCCTGGGATGTGCGTGACAGTGTGTGTTCTCTTTGGCTCTCTTAGTTTAGTAGGCAGTGACATGACTATACAGTCTTGTAGCATGATCTCAGTGTGTGTATTGTGCTGCATCTGCCAGGGGTGGGTATGCATGTGTTATTTGTCCTCACACCCACATGTGGTGTGTCATGCAGTGGGGGAAAGACATCCATCCTCCTGGGAGTGGGACACTGCTGTCAGTGATGTGTTGCTATGGCACTATCATCATTGTCCAAAGTTAGGGATGCGTACATACACCCATGGAGTTGTGGTCATCTGATAATGATGTACACCCCCCCATGTCTCTGTCCACTGCTTGGGAGTCCTCTCCACCCACTCATATATGTCTGTCCACTGCTGGGAGTCCTCTGCACCCATCCCCATGTCTCTATCCACAGCTGGTATTCCTCTGCACCCACCCCCATGTTTGTGTCCACTGCTGGGAGTCCTCTGCACCCACCCCCATGTCTCTGTCCACTGTTGGGAGTCCTCTGCACCCACCCCCATGTCTCTGTCCACTGTTGGGAGTCCTCTGCACCCACCCCCATGTCTGTGTCCACTGCTGGTATTCCTCTGCACCCACCCCCATGTCTCTGTCCACTGCTGGGAGTGATGGGCACCCACCCCTCACATGTCCCTGTCCACTGCTGGTATTCCTCTGCACCCACCCCCATGTCTCTATCCACTGCTGGGATTCCTCTGCACCCACCCCCATGTCTCTGTCCACTGCTGGGAATTCTCTGCACCCACCCCCATGTCTCTGTCCACTGCTGGGAGTGATGGGCACCCACCCCTCACATGTCCCTGTCCACTGCTGGTATTTCTCTGCACCCACCCCCATGTCTGTGTCCACTGCTGGTATTCCTTTGCACCCACCCCCATGTCTCTGTCCACTGCTGGGAATCCTCTGCACCCACCCCCATGTCTCTGTCTACTGTTGGGAGTCCTCTGCACCCACCCCCATGTCTGTGTCCACTGCTGGTATTCCTCTGCACCCACCCCCATGTCTCTGTCCACTGCTGGGAGTCCTCTGCACCCACCTCCATGTCTCTGTCCACTGTTGGGAGTCCTCTGCACCCACCCCCATGTCTCTGTCCACTGCTGGGAGTCCTCTGCACCCACCCCCATGTCTCTGTCCACTGATGGGAGTCCTCTGCACTCACCCCCATGTCTCTGTCCACTGCTGGGAGTGATGGGCACCCACCCCTCACATGTCCCTGTCCACTGGTGGCGGTGACTTGGGGGTACGCGTGGTACGGCCCGTACCCACGCTCTGGGGGCTTGGGTACGGGCCGTACCACCATAGTGGCGGTGACATAGGGGTATGCGTGGTACGGCCTGTACCCACGCTCTGGGGGGCGTGGGTACGGGCCGTACCACGCGTACCCCTACGTCACCGCCACAATGGTGGTACGGCCCGTACACACGCTCTGGGGGCGTGGGTACGGGCCGTACCACCATTGTGGCGGTGACGTAGGGGTACGCGTGGTACGGCCCGTACCCACGCTCTGGGGGCGTGGGTACGGGCCGTACCACCATAGTGGCGGTGACGTAGGGGTATGCGTGGGTACGGGCCGTACCATGCGTACCCCTACGTCACCGCCACAATGGTGGTACGGCCCGTACCCACACTCTGGGGGGCGTGGGTACAGGCCGTACCACCATTGTGGCGGTGACGTAGAGGTACGCGTGGTATGGCCCGTACCCACGCTCTGGGGGCGTGGCTATGGGCCGTACCACCATTGTGGCGGTGACGTAGGGGTACGCGTGGTACGGCCCGTACCCACGCTCTGGGGGCGTGGGTACGGGCCGTACCACCATAGTGGCGGTGACGTAGGGGTATGTGTGGTACGGCCCGTACCCACGCTCTGGGGGGCGTGGGTACGGGCCGTACCATGCGTACCCCTACGTCACCGCCACAATGGTGGTACGGCCCGTTCCCACGCTCTGGGGGGCGTGGGTACGGGCCGTACCACCATTGTGGCGGTGACGTAGGGGTACGTGTGGTACGGCCCGTACCCACGCTCTGGGGGCGTGGGTACAGGCCGTACCACCATTGTGGCGGTGACGTAGGGGTACGCGTGGTACGGCCCGTACCCATGCTCTGGGGGCGTGGGTACGAGCCGTACCACCATTGTAGTGGTGACGGGTACAAGTCGACGTCCACTTCTGTTGTGGAGGTAGGTAGGGATTGGTGGACACGCCCCCCCCCCAGTGACCAGAGCCTGGTGGTCATTTCTGTGCAGGACATATGTATATTTGTAATTGGGTGGGGGTAATGTTTCCTGTCCCAGCCCCCCCACCCCCCCTTTGCCCCTGGGTGTTGTTCTGACCTTCTGCGGCATCTGCGTCGGTTTCTGAACACGAGGTCGTAGGCTATGAGGGCCGGGATGACACGTAGGTTGGGGTCCATCGCTGTCCGTCGCGTACCGGTGCTCCTTCTTCGCGTCGTCCTCAATTTCCCGGGAGTTTTTGGCTGCCGTAAAAAAAGCTACGTGCGGAGCATTGCGAGCTTCACCTTCCTTTGTAGCAATATCGTATGTCCTGATTGGACGGCTCTGTATGAGTCTACACGTGGCATTGTGGGAGATAGAGTTCATGATGTATCCTCAGATGGATGCTCTCTTGAAATAAAATGCATATTAAAGCTCCTCATGAGCCCCGATAGGTGCACCTTTCCTCAATCCATGACCAGCGCCCCACATTGAGCTCCTTAATCCTCAGGCTCAGTGGCCCCCTTGAATTTGGGGTGGTGCATGCTCAGCGGCAGGACGGTCGCTTGATACGTTCTGCTCGATGGGGAGTGTCCAAAAGACGAGCTGCACTCGAGCGCGGGTCTGCTTTCCCCAAAAACACTTTATTGGCATGAAAAGGAACACCTTACAGCGATTACAGCATCCGACCGCAGCCTGACGCGTTTCGGGAAACTCCCTTCTTCAAAGGCCATGCAGTCACAGAGAGCATTGCGAGCTTCACCTTCCTTTGTAGCTGTTAGAAGGCGATCCCAGGAGAGACAGGGAGGTCACCTGACCACCTTGAGACCCACCGTCAGGGTAATGTAGCCGGGCACTGGCGGGAGACCCCTCAGAGGAAGAGTCTCGTATCTAGGATCACACACACGGCACCACACGACAAAGAGACACCACACAGTAGGTTCTTGGGAACAGATCCTTTATCTACTCAGCTACGTCGGATCTTCAAGATCACCAAGATGGATATGTACAAATAGAGCACGGGCTCAAAGAGTCTCGGTAGGGAAAAGGGGGTAGCGGGACAGTCTTTGGGGGATCCGGATCAAATGCAGGGGCGTACCCAACACACAGCTCACAATCCTCGAGCCAGGGGGATACGCTGCGGTCCAGCCGGACCGAGGGAGTCGTTCGGAGCCGCGAGTCACTCAGCAGGGCTCAAGCACAAGTTCAGAGGTCTTACGATCTTCCAGGGGAGCCGCGAGTCACTCAGCAGGGCTCAGCACAAGTTCGGAGGTCTTACGATCTTCAGGGGAGCCGCAAGTCACTCAGCAGGGCTCAAGCACAAGTTCGGAGGTCTTACGATCTTCAGGGGAGCCGCGAGTCACTCAGCAGGGCTCAAGCACAAGTTCGGAGGTCTTACGATCTTCAGGGGAGCCGCGAGTCACTCAGCAGGGCTCAGGTGTTCCAAGGTTGCAAGGGAGCCGCGACCACGTCAGCAGGGCTCTCGTCGTTCCAGAGTCGAATCTCCTGATAGTCCCAGAGCACCCCTTGTTATAGGTCAACCCCCCTTTGATGTCCGGGGTCCGTGTAGGCAGGGGTCTTAGTGCCTGGGGGCCGCTCGTTGGGGTTTCCTGCCATGTTGTCCTTTGATCCTTTCAGGGCCGGGTCGGGAGGAGTCCCAGACACCCAGCAGGCGTGGAGCTAGCCCTCAGGGAGGCCGGAGGGCCGATCGAAACCCATCTCCCGAGGGGAGGCCAGAGGTGCGATGGAAACTGCTCCTCCCTCTCTCCATGGGAGCGCGATGTTCCCCAGCCGGGTCGGCGCCTCTAGGCGCTGGGGCCTGGGTTGTGCTGGGGCCGGGCGGCCATCGTAGGTGCATGAAGTGGGCACGCGGTCCCGGTGGTGCTGGGAAGATGGAGGGCACAGACAGGGACGTCCGGGTCAGGTGTGTGTGGGTCCGTGTACTGAGGGGCTGAATGAGGTGTACGGGTCAGGGGATGTGGCTAGGGGTCAGGGATGGCCACGCCACAAGGCCGGGTCTAACACGCGTCCCCCCCAGCTGAAAGCCGGAGAGAACTACCCATCCTCTTGGGGGTTCTCTTCGCTGAGGCGGAAGAACCGGGAGAGGCCGTCAGCATTGGCGTGGTCAGTACCAGGGCGGTGCTCTACGGTGAAATCCATCCCCTGGAGGGAGACTGACCACCGCAATAGTTTGGGGTTTTCCCCTCGCATCTGCATGAGCCATCGCAGGGGGCGATGGTCGGTTTGGACCTTGAAATGGGTGCCGACCAGATAGGGTCATAATTTCTTGAGGGCCCAGACCACGGCGAACGCCTCGCGCTTAATGGTGCTCCATTCCTGTTCTCTGGGTAACAGCCTTCGGCTGAGGAAGGCTACGGGCTGGTCTAGGCCTTGGTCATTCACCTGTGACAGGACTGCCCCAATGCCATGCTCGGAGGCATCCGTTTGTACCACAAACTCCTTGGAGTAGTTGGGGGCCTGGAGCACGGGGGCAGTACACATGGCCGCTTTCAGGGCATCGAACGCCTCCTGGCAGGCAGAGGTCCACTGCACTTTCTTGGGCTGTTTCTTGGACGTGAGTTCCGTGAGGGGACCGACAAGGCTGCCGTACCCCCGGATGAATCTCCGGTAGTAGCCGGTGAGGCCCAGAAAGGCTCGGACCTCCGTTTGGGTAGTGGGTGGTTCCCAGGCTAGGATGGCGTCGATCTTAGGTTGCAGAGGGGCGACCTGCCCGCTTCCGACTCGGTGCCCTAGGTAAACCACTGAACCTTGCCCGATCTGACACTAGCTGGCTTTTACTGTGAGGCCTGCCTGGCGCAGGGCCGTTAGCACCCTCCGGAGATGCTGGAGGTGCTCACTCCATTCGGAACTGAAAACTGCGATATCGTCTAGATATGCGGCGCTGAACTTTTCTAGCCCGGCCAGGACTCTATTTACCAGTCGCTGGAAGGTGGCCGGGGCATTTTTCATCCCGAAGGGCATCACGCGAAAGCGATAGTGCCCATCCGGGGTGGAGAAGGCGGACCGCTCCTTGGCTCCTTCTGTGAGCGCAATTTGCCAGTACCCGCAGGTTAGATCGAATGTGCTGAGGAAATGAGCCGACCCGAGACGGTCAATGAGTTCGTCTGCTCGGGGAATGGGGTGAGCGTCGGCCCGGGTGACTTCATTGAGCCCCCGGTAGTCCACACAGAATCAGAGTTCTGGGGCGACACCGGGGGCCGCTGCTTTCGGGACCAGTACCACGGGGCTGGCCCAGGGGCTGTCTGAGGGTTCGATCACCCCCAAGGTCAACATCTTCGAGACCTCGGCCTGAATGCAGGACCGGACTCGATCAGGGACTCGGTAGGCTCGTTGCGTCACCAGCGGGCTGTCTCCGGTGTCCACGTCGTCGACACACCAGTCGGTGACTTTGGGGACGAGAGAAAACAAGTCGGGGAACTGCCCTAAGAGCTGGCGGCAGTCTTCGCGTTGCTGGGAAGTGAGGGATGGAGAGAGGTTCACTCCTTCCACGGAGCCATCCTTCTCCTTGGTACACAGGAGGTCAGGGAGGGGATCTGACTCCTCCTCGGCCCCGTCATCGGTGGCCAGCAGCAGACTCAGCTCCGTCCGCACGAAGTGGGGCTTGAGGCGGTTCACGTGAAGGACCCGAAGGGGGTCCCGAGATGACTGGACGTCCACCAAGTACGTGACCTGGCTCTTCCGCTCAACGACTTTGAAGGGCCCGGTCCACTTATCCTGGAGGGCGCAAGGTTTCACGGGGGCCATGACCCATACCTGCTGGCCCGGCTGGAACTCGACCAGAGTGGCATTCTGGTCGTACCAGCGCTTCATTTCTTCCTGGCTCGCCTCCAGGTTGGCCTCGGCCATTTCTCGAAACTTCCTAGTCTGGTTTCGGAGGGTCAGAACGTATCGGAACACATCTCAGGGGGGGCCTCGGGGCGCTGCCTCCCACCCTTCCTTGACCAAGCTGAGGGGCCCCCGGACGGGGTGCCCGTAGAGTAACTCAAAGGGGCTGAACCCCAAGGATTTCTGGGGAACTTCCCGGTAGGCGAACAAAAGGCAGGGGAGCAGGACGTCCCACTTGCGCCGGAGGGGTTCTTCCAGGCCCGCGATCATCCCCTTCAGAGTCTGGTTAAACCGCTCTACGAGGCCATTTCCTTGGGGGTGGTACGGTGTGGTGAACTTATAGGACACTCCACATTGTGAAGTACTCCAATTTTTGAGACCCCAGAGGTGCTAGGGGTAGCACCCTATGACTTCGAGTACTTCCTGATGTGGTATTATAAAATTCTGCATATCTTGATAATATAACAAAGAACTTGGCAACAGAAGCTGAAATATGAAAAGACATCTTTATTAAACTCAAATGAGTGAGACTACGTCGCACAGAAGCCTTAGCAACTGAATGAGGCAGTCTGCAGAACAGAAACCAGTCTCCTCTTTTATGGAGAATGTTACGCTCTGGGCAACACCGCCCTTCTCTTGCAGTTGGTCATTTATTTATTTATTTCTGATTTTGTATAGCGCCTGGTTACACTGTCAGTGTGTCCCCGCGCTGTTAGAAGAGCCAGTTGCTCCGTCAGTAAGACACGACGGGGCTAATCTTTAGGAAAGAGGAGTGTTTTAAGTTTCCTGCGGAAGATGAGCTCTGATGTTTCCACTCTTAAGCTCAAGGGGAGAGAGTTCCATTTATGTGCCGCCAAAGTACGAAAAGATCTACCCCCCATTCTGGCTCTCTTGTGTCTGGGGACAGCGAGGAGGCCTGCTCCTAATGAGCGGAGTTGTCGGGTAGGCGTATAGGGGCAGAGAAGGTTCCGAAGGAAGGCCGGGCCCTTGCCATGCACGATCCTGTGACCAATGCATAGGACCTTGAAGTCGATCCTTTCATTGATCGGAAGCCAGTGTAATATTTGTAGAGATTTTTTTGAGGCGGCTCTTCTGGACAGCCGGAGGACCAGGCGAGCGGCAGCATTCTGGATTGTCTGCAGTCGACGCCGACTAGTGGCATTGGCGCCTAAATACAAGGCATTGCCGTAGTCCAGTCTCGATGTGACAAGAGCATGGACCAGGGGCTTCCTTGAGGACTCTGGGAGCAGATCCAGAGTCTTACGGAGTTTCCGTAGAATCGAAAAGCACGTACCAGCGACCCGTCTGGTGTGGTAATCGTAATTAAGCTTTGAGTCCACCCATACTCCAAGGTTCTTGACCTGATCTCTAGGGGTAGGGAGAGGCCCCAGGGTTTGTGGCCACCAGGCAGATGACCAGACTGAGGGAGGTTTTCCTACAATCAGCACCTCAGTCTTATCTCCGTTCAGACGGAGGCAGTTCTTCGCCATCCATCCAGCCAGCTCTTGGAGGCATGATGAGAAGTTCGCGGCGGCTTGTTCAGCAGGTTGGGTCAGAGCGACCACCAGCTGAGTGTCGTCTGCGTATGTCACTACTTCCACCCCATAGCGTTCCGCAGTAGTAGCCACGGGGGTGACATATAAATTAAAAAGGGTTGGACTGAGGCTTGATCCCTGAGGCACTCCTTGACCGAGGTCAAAGGTGTCGGAGCGTGCTCCTCCTTGCTCCACCGAGAAGCTACGGTTAGTAAGAAAAGATTCCAGCCATGACCAGGCCGTGCCTGTCACCCCTCCTTTCTTCAGACACTGTAGCAGCGTATGATGTGCTACAGTGTCAAAGGCTGCACTGAGGTCCAGGAGCACTAATGCCGCCACATGCCCGGCGTCCACGTGCTTCCTCAGTGCCTCAGTCGAAAAAAGGAGGGCTGATTCTGTGGAGTGGCGGGCCCGGAAGCCCGATTGGTTGGTATGCAAGAGGCCTCTGGACTCTATGTATGCTGAGAGTTGTTGGTTTACCAGCTTTTCCGCCAGTTTTGAGAAGAAGGGTAGGAGCAAAATGGGGCGCAGGTTGCTAAGCTGGGTTGCACTGATATGGGGTTTTTTCTTAAGAGGCAGTACGACTGCTTGTTTCCACCCGTGTGGGACCTTGCCAGTGTTGAAAGAGGTAGACAGTATATGGCCTACATACGGTGCCAGAAGACTCATGGCACTGGCCAGGAATTTGGCAGGGGCAGGATCGTGAGGGGAGCCTGATTTGATTCCTTTAGCAGTGGCTATCAAAAGGTCCTCTGTCGGAACCTGGTATACTGTAAGGCAGTCTTCGGTCTCTGCCTCCCAAATCGCTTCTTCCTGAGAAGGTAGAAGGTTGGAGCCAGTTCTGGCATCATCAGGGAAACTGGTGTAGATGTCGCGTACTTTTTTGTGAAAAAATTCCGCAATGACATTACAAGATAGTGCTGAGGTATCGGCCTGCTCTAAAGAGAGGGGAGGTGTAGTGATCTCTTTATAGATCCTAAAGAGCTCCTTGGATGAGCAGTTAGCACTATCTATACGGTCAGCGTAGAAGGTCGCTTTGGTTTTCCTGATTTGGAAGTGGTATTTTTTTATGCTAGCTTTGTACACATCTCTTGCCTCTGGTGAATAGTCCTTTCTCCAGGCACGTTCGAGCCTCTTGCAAGCTGCCTTGGTTTCTCTAAGAGCTGTGCTGAACCAAGGTGCAGTTTTAGTTTGCCGCTCCGGGCACTTACTGGCCCAAGGGGCAGTGATGTTTAGGGCTTTAGTGATGTGTCCGTCCAAGGCCATGCAAGCCTTGTCAACATCCACTCCTAAGTCTGTGGGGGAACCATTCAGTAGGAAGTGATATTCAAAAGAATCCATGGAGAAACGGGCCCATTTCCTTTGTTGTTTATTGGCGCTATGGTGGGTTTGTATATGGTGAGTCTTGACTAGGAAGTGAAAGGGGACTAGGAAGTGGTCGGTCCACGGCAAAGGAATGGGTGAGTCCTGTTTCAGATCCTCCAAATTACTAAAAATGGGGTCAAGTTGGTGCCCCTGGCGATGGGTCGGGAGGAGGGAGGCTGTTTCTAATTGTATAATTTGCAGCTCTTGACGCAATTCTTGAGCAGCTGAATTGTTGAGGTCTTCGAAGTGGAGATTAAGATCCCCTAATACAAGGAACTTCCTGTATCTCATAGCCAATGGGGTAGCGTTCTGGATGAGACTTTCTGCGAAGTTTCTGCTGCCTCCTGGGGGTCTATAGATTAATAGGCCTTTGATGACCGTATTTTTGTCGATATCAATGGAGAAAACTCCAGTTTCGCTATCTTTTAAATTAGCTGGTTCGAGGGAGCATGTTATATTCACTCTATAGATTATGGCAATGCCACCTCCCCTTCCCTTAGGTCTATCCTGCCTGCAAATAGCATAGCCAGGGGGAAGGGCCTCCCTGATTTCAGGGTCAGAGTCCTCGTCCAGCCAAGTTTCAGTGAGGCATAGTATGTCCCAATTGTTGTCTGTTATAAGATCGAATACTAGTTTATGTTTTTTGAGAGAGCGACAGTTAAGCAGAGCGCCACTGATTTTCCTAGTGTGCTCTGGTCGGGCGTTGCCGTTGGGCGCGCTTGCTTTAGGATGTTTATTAAGGATGAAGCCACAGTATTCACAGGGATTTGACGGACTGCGTATACTAAGATCAATACTGTGCTCACATACCTTAACGTATTTGTTGCGAAGATTGAGGAGCTCCTCTTTATCGTATCGGTTATCTGGGGGGTGGGGACTAGGGGGTCTGGCCCCGTGCCCCGGTCTGCCGCGGACGGGCGCAGACCGCATTCACATATTTTACTTCAAAGAACAAGCAGAGTCATGATTACAATCCCACATTTCAGTTCAGCCAGCCCGCAATTATTTACACAGCAAGGTTCAGATCCCACATCAGATATCGATAGGCCAATTGTTGCCACAGGGACGTCATGTATTTAGAGATAAAGTTCGTCCCGCGGTCGCTTACGACCTCGCAGGGAAAACCCACACGGGAAAAGATCCCCATCAACGCCCGGCCCACCACGGGGGCGGTGATGGTGCGTAGGGGAATGGCCTCCGGGTATCGGGTGGCATGGTCCACTAGGACGAGGATGAAGAGGTGACCTTGTGAGGTTGGGGGGACCAGGGGCCCCACAATGTCGATCCCGACCCGTTCGAACGGGGTATTGACGACCGGGAAGGGTTGGAGGGGAGCCTTGCGCTTTCCTCCACTTTTCCCACTAGCCTGGCACGTGGGGCAGGTCTTGCAGGGGGTTTCTACATCTGTTTTCATTTTCGGCCATTAAAAGTGAGTCACTAGGCGACTGTAGGTTTTGTCTTGGCCCAAGTGGCCTGCGAGGGGGACATCGTGGGCCAAGCCCAGGAGGAAGTCTCGGAAGCGTAGGGGCACCACCAGCACCCGGGCTGATCCTAGCTCCACCGACTTCTGCTCGCTGTACAAAAGGTCATTTTCCCAATATAGCCGGTGTGTTCCAGACTGGTCGCCCACGGCTTGGGCCTCTGCTTACTGCCAGGGTCCGACTAGGGAGAGACAGGTAGCTTACTACTGGCAGAACTCCTCTCGGGAGGGGCCCCCCTCGTGGCGCCACTGGGCCAACTCGGGCAGAACGCCTAACTCTGCGATCTGTGCGGGGTCGGACGGTAGGGGTTCGTCGCTGGCGACAGATTCTCCACGTGGGGAGATGTGGGGGACCTCGGCTGGGACAATCCTGTCCTCGTTGGCAGGTGCGTCCTTGACTTCCCCAAGGGGGGGCAGTCGGGCCGCCATAGACCGAGTGGTGGCGCACACCCACTCGGGGAGACCCATCATCCCTAGGTGGGCCTTGCGCTCGACTTGCTGCCGGGGGAACTTTCCAGGTCATTCCCCAGGAGACAGTCGACCGGCTGGGAGGTTCGTACTGCTACTTTCAATTTACCGACCACTCCGCCCCATTCAAAAGGCACCAGGGCTACCTTACAGAGACTCTCAGTGTTGTCAGCTGCAATTACAGGGCAAAATATATTGGGGAGGATCTGGTCTTCGTAGACTAAGTGGCTGAGGACACCGGTGATGCTCGCCCCGGTGTCACGAAGGGCCTCTACCTGTTGGCCATTGATCGTCACTAGTTGCCCGTATTTCTTCGTGTTGGAGGGCAGGAGGCTCCCAGGGACCATTTCTCTGTCTCCTAATGATACCAAGAACATGGGGGCGGGTTCCCATTCTACGGTCTCCTCAACCTCCTCCCCTAGGGCTAAATTGGCTATCTGTCTGGATGGAGGGGCTGTAGTGGGGACGCGCAGGGCCATGGGGCATTCGGGGTCATTGGCGTAATGCCCGGGCTTCTGGCAACGGAAACAAGTGATGGTCACCCGGTGCCCCCATCTCACGGGTGAACCGGATACAGCTGGTGGGGGTGCCGGGAAGTGCAGAGGTTGGCTTTTCGGAGGACTGGACTGGGATTCCCTCTGCCCTCCCTGGTTCCCCCCCCCTCTCTGGCGGGGTGGTCCCTGACTGGTTCGGGGGTATTCTCCTACAGGGCCCCGGGAGACCCGGGTGTTGGTCCAGCGATCCGCCTCGACAGCCAGTTTCCTCGGATCCGTGAGCTTGCTGTCGAGCAGATGCTGGCGTAGCTCCACAAAGCAGTTCGCCGCCAGGTGCTCCCATAACATGAGGTCGGTTAGTTCATCCAGGGTGGTTACTTTGCTGCCCTTAATCCACCCGTCGAATGCACGGCTGAAAAAGTTCACATACTCCACCCACGTGGTGCCGGGGATCTTCTTGCAGTCCCGGAACCGCTGGCGGTACATCTCCGGGGTGAGGCCGTACCTTGTGAGGAGGGCCTCCTTCATGTGGCTGTAGGAGGTCTGCACGGAGGACGGTAGGTCGAGCAGGGTGTCTCTCCCCTCGCTCAAAAATCGGCCCCACAACCCGGCCCCCCAATCTTTCTGTGGGACTCGGTGGGAGGTCATGGCGACCTCGTAGGCCTTGAACCATTGTTGGATGTCATCGTTTTTGTAATATTCCTTGACCACATCTTTGGGGATGTGGACCTTCTGTTCCGCCGGTGGCGCCCCCCGGTTCTCCGGGGGTCGAGGTTCTTCGCTCCTTGCCTTGAGCTCGATTTCTTTCAAGCTGCGTTCGTGCTCCAGTTGAAGTCTTCGTTCTTTGTGCTCTCGTTGGAGCTTCTTCTCTTCCAGTTCGCCTTGTACTCGCATCTGTTCCACTGCTAGCTTCTTCTCAGCTAATTTCAACTCGCCCTCAATTTTTAGTTTGGCCAGTTCGAGTTCGTGATTCCGACTTCTCTCTCTGTCTGCGAGTTCTTCCGGGGATAGACCCCCGTCTGGTACGAAGCTTCGTACCTGGTTGCTGCTGCTTTCCGTTGGGGAGAGTCCAGCTTCGTCGTGGAGCTCCACCGCTCCTTCTAGGCGGGGGCTCCGGATTCCACCCAAGCTTTCAGTGCCTTCTGCATATCTTCTTTGGTGTTGAGACCAGTGGTAGCGATTTTTAGTTCTTTGCAGAATTGCTTCAATTCCTTGTGCGTGTACTCTTCCAGTTGTTCCGCCTGGAACACAGCACTCGCGTTGGTTTCTGTGAGACTCATGGCGTTTTCTTCTGCCGTCTTTGCCGGTAGTGCGTCAGCCGCTTACGGTATGATCTCTAGATGATGGGCCCGAATCCCGTCGCTTGCCACCAATGTTAGAAGGCGATCCCAGGAGAGACAGGGAGGTCACCTGACCACCTTGAGACCCACCCTCAGGGTAATGTAGCCGGGCACTGGCGGGAGACCCCTCAGAGGAAGAGTCTCGTATCTAGGATCATACACACGGCACCACACGACAAAGAGACACCACACAGTAGGTTCTTGGGAACAGATCCTTTATCTACTCAGTTACGTCGGATCTTCAAGATCACCAAGATGGATATGTACAAATAGAGCACGGGCTCAAAGAGTCTCGGTAGGGAAAAGGGGGTAGCGGGACAGTCTTTGGGGGATCCGGATCAAATGCAGGGGCGTACCCAACGCACAGCTCACAATACTCGAGCCGGGGGGATATGCTGCGGTCCAGCCGGACCGAGGGAGTCGTTCGGAGCCGCGAGTCACTCAGCAGGGCTCAAGCACAAGTTCGGAGGTCTTACGATCTTCCAGGGGAGCCGCGAGTCACTCAGCATGGCTCAGCACAAGTTCGGAGGTCTTATGATCTTCAGGGGAGCCGCGAGTCACTCAGCAGGGCTCAAGCACAAGTTCGGAGGTCTTACGATCTTCAGGGGAGCCGCGAGTCACTCAGCAGGGCTCAAGCACAAGTTCGGAGGTCTTACGATCTTCAGGGGAGCCGCGAGTCACTCAGCAGGGCTCATGTGTTCCAAGGTTGCAAGGGAGCCGCGACCACGTCAGCAGGGCTCTCGTCGTTCCAGAGTCGAATCTCCTGATAGTCCCAGAGCACCCCTTGTTATAGGTCAACCTCCCTTTCATGTCCGGGGTCCGTGTAAGCAGGGGTCTTAGCGCCTGGGGGCCGCTCGTCGGGGTTTCCTGCCATGTTGTCCTTTGATCCTTTCAGGGCCGGGTCGGGAGGAGTCCCAGACACCCAGCAGGCGTGGAGCCAGCCCTCAGGGAGGCCGGAGGGCCGATCGAAACCCATCTCCCGAGGGGAGGCCAGAGGTGCTATGGAAACTGCTCCTCCCTCTCTCACTCCATGGGAGCGCGATGTTCCCCAGCCGGGATGGCGCCTCTAGGCCTGGATTGTGCTGGGGCCGGGCGGCCATCGTAGGTGCATGAAGTGGGCACGCGGGCCCGGTGGTGCTGGGAAGATGGAGGGCACGGACAGGGACGTCCGGGTCGGGTGTGTGTGGGTCCTGGCGGGCAGGACCAGCTAGGCCGTGTACTGAGGGGCTGAATGAGGTGTACGGGTCAGGGGATGTGGCTAGGGTCAGGGATGGCCACGCCACAAGGCCGGGTCTAACAGTAGCAATATCGTATGTCCTGATTGGACGGCTCTGTATGAGTCTATACGTGGCATTGTGGGAGATGGAGTTCGTGATGTATCCTCAGATGGATGCTCTCTTGAAATAAAATGCATATTAAAGCTCCTCATGAGCCCCGATAGGTGCACATTTCCTCAATCCATGACCAGCGCCCCACATTGAGCTCCTTAATCCTCAGGCTCAGTGGCCCCCTTGAATTTGGGGTGGTGCATGCTCAGCGGCATGCATTTTATTTCAAGAGAGCATCCATCTGAGGATACATCACAAACTCCATCTCCCACAATGCCACGTATAGACTCATACAGAGCCGTCCAATCAGGACATACGATATTGCTACAAAGGAAGGTGAAGCTCGCAATGCTCTCTGTGACTGCATGGCCTTTGAAGAAGGGAGTTTCCCGAAACGCGTCAGGCTGCGGTCGGATGCTGTAATCGCTGTAAGGTGTTCCTTTCCATGCCAATAAAGTGTTTTTGGGGAAAGCAGACCCGCGCTCGAGTGCAGCTCGTCTTTTGGACACTCCCCATCGAGCAGAATATATATATATATATATATATATTCACTGAAAAAACCATAGGTTTCACACACGTTATAGTTAGGAAATAGCATTTAAAAAACCTTACAAATTCACTGAAAAAACCATAGGTTTCACACATGTTATAGTTAGCTGGGCATTTTATTCGTAAAAAAACAATGAAATTCCCCCGTTATAGTTAGTTCAGCTAACTATAACTCGCGCGCTCACTCATGACATGGTCACTGACATCACTCATGACATCACTGATGACATCTCAAATGACATCACTGATGACATCACTGATGATGTCATCCATTGAGTATGTGTTTCTGAACAATTTTAATATGTTTAATATATATAGGGAAAGGCCTGTTGAAGAATGAGTGGGTGTATAAGTGTGTGAATGGATGATTTTCTAGGTGTGTGACTGACTCTATAACTGAGTCATTAAATGTATCTTATTGCAGACTAGTGACTAAACTGTGTGAATGTCTGTATGTGTCTGTATGTTGGTGTATAAGTGGCGGTATGGTTTTGTGAATACCTATATAAGTGTGTATATGAGTTATTAATCGCTTGTCTCAGTATCTGTATGGGTTCCTGAGTATTTGTGTGGGTAGGGTGTGTGTGACTCTATGCATAAATGTGTGAGTGGGTGATTCTATGGGTGCATGGTTTTAAGAGTGCATCTGTGATGGACTGTATAGTTGAGTGAGTGTATGTATGGGTGTGTTAGGGATTGAATGTATATCTCAGCAGTACATTTGTGACTAACTACATATGTGAAAGGCAGTATATGTGCGTGTAAGAGTATATAAGTGAGTAGATATGAGAGTGTGTGATTGTGAAAGTGACTGTATGGATGAGTGTGTGCTTGTATGAATGATTCTATAAGAGGGTAAGAATGTGGTACTTTTTTTATGACTAAGTGAACTTGAGTGTGTATAACCGCATAGCTGAGTAAATGGGAGTGTGATTATTTGCGTGACTGACTAGGTGTGAGAGTACCTCTATGGATGATTGGTGGTGTGTGAGTATCTATATAGGTGTATAAATGCATAAGATAGTTTTGTATGGAGTGACTGTAAGTATGAGTGACTGTACAGCTGAATGATTGGAGGTGTATGTAGACCTAAGAGTTAATAAGTGGGTATGTAGTTATTGGTATTGCAGTATGTATAGTTTTGACATTTGAATTCTTAAATTTTGAGTTGGTGTATCAAAAGTTATATTAGGGTGTGAGAAGATGTGCTAATTTTTCACATGGATGACATCATCAGTGATGTCATCAGTGATGTCATTTGAGATGTCATCAGTGATGTCATGAGTGATGTCACTGACCATGTCATGAGTGATGTAATATGTGACGTCATCAGCAGTGGATTGCGGGCGCGCGAGTTATAGTTAGCTGAACTAACTATAACGGGGGTATTTCATTGGTTTTTTACGAGTAAAATGTCCAGCTAACTATACCATGTGTGAAACCTATGGTTTTTTCAGTGAATTTGTAAGGTTTTTTAAATGCTATTTCCTAACTATAACGTGTGTGAAACCTATGTTTTTTTCAGTGAATTTGCAAGGTTTTTTAAATGCTAATTCCTAACTATAACGTGTGTGAAACCTATGGTTTTTTCAGTGAATTTCAAAGGTTTTTTAAATGCTAATTTTGGATTTTTAAAATATATTTTTTATATATTTCTTTTACAAAAATTTCCCTATGTATACATTTATAAATTATCTGTATCCTTTAATTTTGTGTGGGTCATTTTTTTTTTATTTTGAATTTGGATAAAGTTGAACAGCATAGTTAATATCTTCTATAAACTTATGTCCACTTTGTTTCTTTTTTTTTTTTCTATAAATTTTTAGGGTGCGCGCACTGAGCGCGAACCTAGTACGTTTGCGTACGTTTTTCATGTATGCAGGCGTACGTTATCTACGTACGCATACATACGTTTTAGTGCGCGCTCGCAGCGTGCACCTAGTACGCATGCGTAAGTTTTTTGTGTGCGCTGTGGAAATATGGATTTTCCTGGTCAGTTATGTCCCCTATCTTGGACCCCAACGGTTCTATGTGCATGTTACAAGTACATGTATGTTCCCTCCAGTTCCAGTTATGAAGACGCAAACACATGTGCGTCCACCGTTAACATGTCCTCTTTCAGATCCGCCATGAATGGGCCGGATATTCCATTCCTAAGTACAAAAGGCCACCGCCTTTATATGGTTCACTTATGCTATTTTTCAGTCCAGGCAAGTAGGCCCTGATTCTGTCATCAAGCTTTTCCTTCTTTCTGCCTCTGAAGCTCCAGTCTGAGTCTGCATCTGTGACCATGAACTTTGTCTCATTCCCTGCGCGGCTCACGATGCCTGACATCAGCTTGCTGCCTGCCAAGAACTGTATTTCACCTTCGAAATTATCTGCTCCGATCCCTGCCCAATGCATTCCTGTCTAGTAGTTTAAGTAAACATTCTGCCAGCTACCGAGCAAAGGCCCGGCTTCTCTGTCTTCATGCAAGTAATTCATAGCCCTGTTACTATGGAAGATTCCTGCCCTCGCATCTAGTGTAGACACTTAGACGCTTGTACACGCACTAACAGTCAGTATAGTCAGTATAGAATAAGATTCTACTCTAAGAGACCTCTCTTTTGGATAAACATAGTTCTTTAAACATAGGATGTTAGATATGATTTGGGATTAGGTTGACTTGACCCTCCAGACTTCTGTCGCCACATGTAGAGCTAAATGTCAAGTCCCCTTCACCCCCTAGTTGCACGTCAATCACACGTCATGCTGCTGTGCGCGCATCTCTGCCAAGTATTTCTGCTGACATTGCGAAATTATTTCATAGGTCCACCCATATGTGACATCACAACCAATGACGTTTCCTTGTTACACCCAATTACGCCTCCTTCAGCTACGCATGTAAAATGTTATCTTTGCTATCAATTGTTACGCCTCTTGCATTGGCTTCACTGTAATGCCTATTGTATAAAAGTGAATAATTATCAATAATGTATGTACTTCACTTCCTGAACCTTCGTGGTGATGGAACCTGGAGCAACCGATTATAATCGACCATTGGAATAAAGCCCATTCCGAACCTCTAATACCACGGATTCTGCCTCTTATTTACTGAGCTAATTTATTATGTTTCTGTATCAAATTAAGTCCCGGTAATTAAATTATTTACCACATGAATGGCGCCCGAATAGGGACACTTTCTCATCTCACGCGCCGGTGGTGCGTTGCAGGCCCGGTCTCCTGCCACAGCTGGACGGACAACAACGCGTACCAGCAGGATTTCCTGTATCTCCCTCCGGTCAAGCGGGGGCGACTGAGGCTGCGATCAACACCCAGACGAGGCGGTGAGAAGTGCGAAGTATCCCGACCAGAGCCTAGCTGAGAGAGCAAGATCCGAGGTATACAGAGGCCCACCAGTTTCCGAAGTCCCGAGTCGAGTCCAGTTTCCGAAGTGTTCGAGTCGAGTCCAGTCCGGTTCAAGTTCAGTTCAGTTCCGTTCCGAGGCCTTCCGTTCCGAGCTACCCGGTGAGTACCATTACTGGGGAGGCGTTCTGGCGTGCACATAAGTTGTGCCGGTCCAGACGGGTTTGGGTACACAAATCCGTACGCATACGTACGTTTTAGTATGCGCTCGCAGCGCGCACCCAGTACGCATGCGTACGTACGCATGCGTGCGTCGTACGTGCTCCACGCGCTACACTCGCATATACGCGTAGAGTACGCGCGCTGACGTACGCGCATAATACTTATGCGCATGTGCGCGTATGCGTAATTGCACGGTGCGCGCTCTGAGCTTGCTCCGTGCGCGCACCTCGGGTTATGTGATTAATAAAACAACACTTTTAATTGGTTTTCATTACTTTCAGTTTCAGATTGTTTCAACACCACACCCAATCCCCTCATGGCAAGTCATGTGATCAAGAAACATCACTTTTCATTGGTTCAAAGTAGTTTCAGTTCCAGATTCTTCCAAAACTACACCCACTCCCCTCATTATTAGTTCTGATTCCCTTGGAGAAGGAGCTACTCTGTTTTTGTGAGACAATGGCAGAGCACCAGCCACCTTCTCAGAGTGAGCAGGACACTCTTGAGAGACAGAGGCAGAGGAAGCAGAAAGACTCCTTTATATGGCAGTTTTTCACTTTTCCTGAGGGACAAAAGAAGGTGAATGCAGCAAAGGTCACCTGCACACTGTGTCACCGCACTTTGTCACGTGGGAATGCTAATAAGAAGTACTCTTTTAGTATTCACACTATGATGAGGCATGTTGAGGCAATGCATCCTGTGACTTTTCGTCAAGCTTCTGGAGCAAACCCTCCACCTGCTCAGCCGACGACATCTGCAGCAGCTCAGCCGAGCACTTCTTCTGCAATGGTGCCTTCACCTTCTAACACACCTCTGGATATTCGTCCTTGTTTTGGGAGGATGAGTACACGGTGCATGGATTGTGCTACTCTTATTACTATGGGTGAGAGCAGTATTGATCTCATTCAGAGGAAATTTGAGGAGCACCCTTGCACTAGGCCATAGTTTTGTTATTTTTTTTTCTCGTTTTTCTCTTCCTCTGTCCCTACATTAACTCAAGGGCTCTTTTTAGAGCCACCTAAAATCAAAACACAAAAACTTGTATTTTGAATCTAATTGCCATTTTTTTTTGGGGTGCGTGCACCCAATGAGGTTTTTAAAAACAAAAAATCATTTTTCTCACCTTTAGTAAACCTTCAGGGACTCCCTGACAAAGAGAGGGGAGTGGCAAAGTAATTAAAAAAGAGATGGTGTACATTTCACAGATGAAGGGAAGAGAGTCTTCCTATTAAACTTTAAACTCTGCATCAGTACTTACCTATAGGTACCCTAAACCTATCAAAAAAGATAATAGCTCATTTTAGTGCTGCATTTGAATTGGCTGTATTTACAAGGAGAGGAAAAGACACACAGAGTGGCTTATCCTCTCCTTGTAAATATGGAAAAGCACCCTGCGCCACTGGTACGTCAAGAAAAGTGACGTACTGGTGGCGCAGGTGGCTTGTAAATCTGCCCCAGAGATGTTAAGGAAATTAAGGGTAAAACAGAGAGATACAGAGACAGAGAGCAAACAACTGAGAAGGAGTAAGGCAGTTAAAAAGACTAAGACATATGGATACAGAGAAAGAAACATGGATGAAAAATTAGTGATGGAGGTAGTAAAGGTAGGGGAGTAGTAGAGAAGGAGTGAGGGAGTTACAAAAGAGTAGTAAAGCAGGAAGAATGAGTGAGAAGGGAAATGAGAAAATCAGAGTAAGGAGAGGTGAAGAAAAGGAAGCATGAAACGAAAGCAGTGACACATACAGATATTTTAAACTTACCTGACCATCAAAGTAACTTATTTAGAAATAAATGTTTTTATTTAATTGCAAGGAAACTGAATTACATTTTCAAAATTTTCTTTCTAGTCCTGAAAAAAAGAAAAAAAGTATTAATATTCAACAATACATTTTATTAAACAGTACATGTTTTTTCATATTTAGCAAAGCAATGTTTTGCCCTTTTTTGATGTTTTCAGAATGTTTTGATTTTCACTGAAAATAGTGAAATCAATTGTATTCATCATTTAACAGCGGGCAAAAAAAAAAACAATCTGAAAGACTGTTTAAAAAAGCCCCAAACTAAAACATACCTTAATAGAAATGTCAAAAATACCTTTTACGAACAATAACAATTTACAAGAAATAACGTCTGTAAACCTTGTTGCAAAAGAACATTTTCCAAAATAATATCTGTCAAAGAAGTCCACAATTGTTTGTTTTACCTTTCCTTGAGGCCAAATGGTAAGTTTAAAATCCTTTTTGAGTGAAATATCCAATTTTAATCCTTTAAAATTTAAATAATGCTTTCTTCAGATGCTGAATTTAGTATTTAAAATTTGGGTTTCAGAAAAATTAAGTAACAATTGGGTAAATCATAAGGCAAACATTGCTTGAAAATCAATTGAGAATCATTACACAGTGTCCATCCTTTTTCACATTTAGGATAAACTGTGTAATGACCAGAAGTTATAGAAGGACCGTCATGAAAAATTATTGCAACTGCTACAAAAGTTTTTCCAGATATAGATAATTGATTACCAACAAACTTCTTTAGTAAAGTTTCCAATTTTGTTCCATCAGCTCTACAACGTTGTACCATTAAAATTACATACTGTCCATATTTCCTTAAAAATAACCTTGACAACATTTCAGATTTACATTTAGAACATTACATGTTGTGATTAGCATCTTTAACTAATTTACTAAAAGTCACTGTTTTACTCTCTGGTAATGGTAAATATATGAACCTTTCAGAATCAACATTAGTACTGCTTGTGTTCATACAGTTATCACAACAATGTTCCCATTTATAAGAGACACCAAATAAATTTTCAACTTCCACCCCTTCATCTTCCAGTACCATCAGGATATACATCAAGAATTCCTGTGCATCTTGCTGGACATTTTGTGTAAACTGTGTACATCCAGAACATACATCTAAAAGATTTCTAACATCAGAAGCACTTTCTATTTTATTTTTATCATTACTCAGGTTCTCATAAAGGAGACTCAGCAAAGAACAGAATCTTTTTTCTTGCAAAGTTTCAAGATAAAAAACAACATTCAGTACTACATTTGCGTAGCAGTTGACACCAGAGCTATTTTCAAAATGACAACCAACAACCTCTTCCACACTGTCCTTTTTCTTTTTGCTTGCAGTCACATCACTGTCTTTTTGTTTTCTCTTCTGTACATCCTCATTACAGATATTCTCAAATCTTCTTTTCCGACAAACAACACGTTTTTCAAACACAGGATACTGACCTAAATGAGGAGCATAGCTTCTTCTTAATCTATTATACTCCTTTACACAGTTTGCATCAGCACTTACTTTTGAGTCATCAAAGTCTATCATGAATAAACCAGATAATTTTTTCACGTGTGACAAAGCAACATATGCCATACCTTCTTTGAACACAGTAGACCCAATGTTTACAAAAGCACTATCAACAGTTAATCCTTGAGACTTGCGAATAGTTACAGCATATGCTAGAGAAATCGGAAACTGCTTCCTACGTACATATAAGTCTTTCACTAGCAGAAAACGAACTGAACAACGACTAATGACTTTAACCTCTTCAATCTGATCAAATTTTATTTTTAAGAATTCAATTCCATCTTTTTTCTGGTACTTTACAAAACCCACAACTTTACCCATAGCTCCATTCACTAAACCTTTTTCTACATCCAAATTACGTCTTAAAATTACTCTACAGTTCATACACACATAAAGATTCTTTTCCAAACCAGCTGTTTTTGAAATGTTTTTCTCCAGAGAATCCAATTTAGTAGCCAATTTGCCTGTCAATATAATAGTTATTCATTCATGTTGAATTTTATCCACAGCTTCCAGTTTTATGATCTCTTCATTTTCCAATTTCAAAAGTTCTTGATTGAATACAGAGCATTCATGTAGTGTTGGCATTAAGCAGATTACAGTATTTTTTTCAGCAATTTTCTTGTATATTTTCTCTGGAACTATTTCTTCTGTTGTAAACAAATTACTCAGCAATCGACTCTGTAATACTTTTCTGCCATGTTCTGTGAGTAGTCCAATTCTTATATCTTTCAGAATACTTGCATAGTCCTCTTCATTGGCTTGCCTCATATTGGTAATGAGTTCCTTATACTCAAAATATGTCCAAATATTTACATTGCCTATACTTCCTAACGACTTTTTCGTGTCTTCATGTGTAAGTGTATGGAATACCGGTTGTCCTTTAACTGGTGTAAGTTGCAAAAGATCCCCAAAAACTATGACGTGTTTTCCTCCAAATAACACGTCATACTCTGTCTTCAGAATTTGCTGCATTCTTAAATGCACAAAGGCAAGCATTAAGTTTGATACCATGCTTACCTCATCAATAATGAGTACTTTCAATTTCTTCACTACTCTTGAAACTTCCAAGCATGCTTCTCCTGCTAGTTTGTGGTACTGTATTTTGTTCTCATGCTCTACTGGTAACATTAGCAAACGATGTAAGGTAACTCCTTTTATGTTATACGCTGCTAACCCAGTTGGAGCAGTAACAACACAAGACAAAATGGAATCCATTTTCTTCTGTAGGTAGCTTCTAATTACATTAATTAAGAAACTTTTTCCAGTTCCTGCTTGTCCACTTACATACATTCTCATTGGTTCAAAAGATGTGCATGAGCACTCTTTCTTTTCATGTAGTAATCCGTGATCAAGTTTTTTCCTGACTTCTTCATAAATTTGTTTTTGTTCTTCATTCAGTTGCTGCTCCAAATATGTTAAGTCTACTAAATCTTCCTGAGCTTGATGCATAGCTGTTTCCACTTCATTCATGGCTATTGCTGCTTCATTTTCTACGATTGGTTGTCCTAGAGCAGTGGTTCCCAAACCTTTGACTTCTGGGGACCCCCACTTAATTATTACTGGAATCCAGGGACCCAAACTGAATCATTATTCGAATCCGGGGACCTCCCATGAGTCATTACCGGAAGTCGGGGACCCCGGCCTAAGCAATGTTGATGATTTGAACCACTAAACAATGCACACAAATACAGAAATAAGCATTCATCAAACAAATACACAAATTACACATTTTATTTAATTAGAAAATATATAAATAAAAAATACATCCAAATGTAATTTTAATAGAATGGTTGGAGTTTTTCTTGTTGGAGCACTTGCACTGCTCCCACAAATAATTCTGAGGATACTAATTTAATTTGTAGCCTCCCATTTCCCATTCCTTCACGTTTACAGTATGTTTTAAAATGTTCAATTGAACATTTAGCATCTTTATATATCTACACTTTATTAATCTTTTAATAAGTTTTGATTTTCAAAGTAGTCGCGGACCCCCTGAGGAGGCTTCGGGGACCACCAGGGGTCCCCGGACCCCAGTTTGGGAATCACTGTCCTAGAGGATCTTGACTGAATGTCCCAGAACTTTGACTGTCTTGAGAACTGTCTCTAGCTACGTCAGCTGCAATTGTTGCTTCTTGTTCAATTTCTTCATTTAACATTTGAACATAAGTTGTGAAAGTACTGCATTCTATGCTGTCTTTGCTAGCATTGAAGGAATCTTCATAACTCTGGAATTCTCCAAGTAGTTCATACTCTGAACGCCATGTTTTAAACAGCTGCAAAAGTGCCAAGTAGTAAAATTCCTTTTTGTCAGGAGTGTCGCAACTCAGCTTCCGGTGATTTATCAAACTTCCTTTTGTTTGCTTCACCAAACATCCCTCCTCACCACTGACTTTATATTTTCCATTGTTGATATCTTCTGTGGCATTCCGTTTAAAAATGAAGTTCTGCAGCACTTCATAAAGACACATGTCCTCAAGGTGATGACTTCTTTGTGGGTAATATGTGTCCAACATGTTTGTTCTTAAAATATCTGTACTTTCTGGTTCAAACTCTGCTAAATATTCAATTTCGCGAATAGATTTCAGTACCCGATTTCGCATTCCTGCAAGGCCTAAACTTACCCAAATTATTCTTCTGGATTTGGAGTACAGACTTGCAGATGATAACCTATCTGAGCATTCGTAGGATCCAATTTCTCGATGCGATAACATCTTTAAATTGAAACTGTATAGCTTCTTACTGACAGTCTTCTCGTGAGAAATCTCTTCCCACATTTCCTTCAATTCCGTTTTCTCAGATTTAGTGATGTAAGATGTGACATACCGAGCAACAGCAATAGAATTGTCAGCCACATACTGTATATCCATGTTAGCATTCCACATGGATAAAATGACTGGATTGTAGTCATTTATATATTTTGACTCTTCTTTTCTTCTTAGGTTGTAGGTATTCTTAGGCGATTTTCTTGTAATAGTATGTCGCACAGCTGACATAAAACTGTTTACTCTTCCTTTTGAAAGAACAGGTCATGGAAATCCAAATCGACATTTTGTGTAGAATTTATCTTTACTCTTGTACTTTCGTCGACAGTATTTTCCACATCGATGACTTTGGAAACGTAAAACTTTCTCTTTTAAGTTTTTCTCTTCTGTGCTTTTAGGTATAGCACATGTTGCATATCCTTCAATGAAAGATAAAACTGCTTCATCAGCATCTGTTCCAAATTTTGGAGCATCCTTGATCCACAACAGCATATGAATATGAGGAGCACCTCTTGCTTGGTACTCTTTTCTCCAAAAGAAATCCACAACTTCTCCAAGAGGTGGATTTTTTTTATTGCAGATGAAGGACATCATAGCCTCAAATCTATGATTAAAATATCTGCAAACATTAACCGGATCCAATGAGCACAATTCTCCTGCTCTCTTGTATTGTATGTTTTTAATGTTTGAATTTGCCTCTCGCAGAAAATCCAGTAAATCATCCCAAGCGTACTCAGCACAGCTCAGGGTAAGGAATCATGTAGGAGTTCCTAAATTCCGTAACATACACTTCAATTCTCCATGGCGTCGGTACCAATATTCATTAGTGCCACGCTGACAAGCCATCAAATTGATCAATTGAGATTCCAAATGATCATCTCGCTGTTGCACTTTGTTGAGAAAGTCCTTTGCTGACACATTATGTAGATGTACTCCAGTTTTCAAAATGTGATTTATTGCATAAGATAGTGCAGACAAGTCACTTTCAAATAAAAGATGGAACAAATAAGGAATACTTTGACGAAATCTTGGATCTTCTGCATATAATCTTGTAGTCCGATACTCCGAAGCAGGAATCTGTACTGGACGTTCATCATATCGTCCACCTTCTCCTGTAGGAAACAGTTGGGGAAAACAACGAGCTTCCAAGCTCTCCTCCCATACACTCACAGGAGTTCCTTTTGCTTTCTTCATCTGAAACAGATCAATAGCGTTTCCCATAACTTCTTTAGAATGAATAGGATGTATGCTGAAATGTTCATAAATTTCTTCTTCTTTTGACTTATCCACTTTTTCAATTTTCCCAGTTGGTATTCCTGTGTCTTCTAGTATTTCTTCTTCATCTTCATCCATATAAATGGCTTCATACCATTTATTATTTTTTTCCAAATACAAATTTGCTCTTTGTACTTTTCGTAAATCCACCAGCTCCTGCCAAATTTTCTTATTCTTTGTAGGTACACCATTAACCAGAATAACTAATGGTTCAGTTTCCAAAGTATCTGCATCAATTGTTTCCATATTTTTTTTCAAATCCAATGGCAAATAGACAACTCTTCCTTTTAAACCTCTTTGTAAATCCGAAGGAGGTAATTTACCTGTTTTTGTCTCCATACGCACTATGGTCTGAAACGGATGGACACATTGAATGAGTATAGACTCATACGTATTTAAATCAGAAAGTTCTGGAGGAATATCAACCAATTCTAATTTATTATGTACAGCTCTTGCTGGCATTCTATTTTCTTCTAACTTGTTATAACAGTATTTACAAATACGCTGATCTTCACCCAATTCAAAACAATTTTCCAGAAATATATATGTTGCAAAATCTTTCCACTTATAATTATCTTCATTTTCACTTTTTTTATACAGATCAACATTCCTTGTTTGAATTTTATAATGGCTTCTCCGGCAACAGATACAAGTAATATTTGGTCTTTCCTTAGAGATGATAGTAAATTTTGTCATTTCATCTTCAAAATTTTTACTAACAGTAAGTTCTACATTCTCTTCCACATTTTCATCAATAACTATGTCATTTTCTACACTTTCTTGTTCTGGACCAAAATAACAAAACTGAATCTCATCAGTAACCTTCACTACATCTGATACAGATCCACGGAACAGAGCATTATTCAACTCATTTAACTTTAGTGCTGGACTTTTAGCAAAATACAATGTTCTCACAAACTTTCTCATTTCAGTATGATGAACAGCCAGCATCCTAAAATGGTGAAAAACACTTTGACACACTTTCCTAGATAGACAAGCCAGAGAATGTCCATGCAAACCAGTATTCTCTCTCACTCTGCATGGATCTAGTCTTTGAAGCACCTTAATTTTCTGTTTTACACTCTTTTTACTATATTCTCTTAGAAAGTCACGTAATTTATCAATAGATTCCTGACGCACAGTACAAATACTACTACAATTCCAAGTGTACACTGGGGCTTTAGGACGTCTCCCCATAACCTCATCAGCCATCACTTCTTCCTCATTTCTTGGAACCATTTTCTCTTTTTCCATTACACAACCATCCTTAACTTCATATGCTCTACCATTGGTGTCAACTGCATGCAACAAACTATTACTTTGAAGATAACTCTCTTCATTAAAAAATGGTTCAGTACTTGAACTATGCTTCCATTCTCCTAAGAACACTTTACAAAAGTTTTTTCACTTCTCTTTTCCTTTTGCTTTGTGACTTCATTGCATTGACTAATTTATCTAATCCACGCATCCTGTTCAAAATGAAATGAATAGTTTTTTTTTATTTCTAATGCCTTGGTAACAATACTTTCAATTAATTTCTTTTTCTTATAAAATTTGGTTTTCTTCTTATATTTTCTCACATCCTTTAGCAAATTTAACATCACTCTTCTCTGAAACATTTTTCGACGAATGTTTTTAAAATCTATTTTCCGTATTAAGTCACTCTTTCTTACTTCTGAGTCTACATTAGCATTTTGTTTTTGCTGTCGACTCTGTTGTTCTTTTGTACTTGAAACACTGTTTGAATTTATCTTTCGATCATTTTTTTTTTTTTTGGAAGATATTTTTAAAAAATTCTTTAGTTTGCTTACCAGAAGACTTTTTCTGTTTTCCAACACTAGCTTCTCCTGCTATTTTTTTTACAAGTTGTCTTCAAATATAGTTGTTTCTTTTCTTTTCTCTTTCTTGACTTTATAGGCATCTTTATATTTTTTCACTGTTGCTCAGCAATACCTGCAAAAAACTAAAAAAATACCTTTATGTAATTTTAATTCATTACAATTTTTTTTTTCAACTTTTCAAATCCTATCACATGAGCTGATCCTTTCCTACGAGTCCAAGTCTTACAAAACAATAGAAACATAAATTAAATCTCTGACAACAATTCCTGTGTGCACACAGACTCATGGTGTGATTCTAGGCAGAAAACGAGATTTGATTGGCAATTTGAAAGCACATTTACTACTGTTGAGGAGCAAGTGATAATTACTGTGACAGCCTGACACATTTTTCTTATATTTTAGAGAAGCAGAAAAGAGCACATGTCCTTACACCTATTTGAGACCATGACCATGTGTTACAGGGTGAGTGATTAGACTAGAGCAAAGGAAATGAGCCTTAGTGACATTGAATCGGTTTGCGTTACACACTGCTATCTGAAACACCACATACAGCTGAGTAGTACGCACGGGAGTGTAGGAGAAGCTGCTGCGTGTGTGCAAAAAGTGTGTTTCTGGAGACTGTGTATTGTCAGTTGCAAGAGAGATCTGCATGGAAACTTGCACAACTGCATGAAGAGTGCAGACATGCGTATAAGAGTAGATGTGTGGTAAGGGTTAATTTGAGTTTTGAACATGTAGGAACTACCTCCGCCATTGCAAGATTTGATGGTAAATCTACCCTGTGGTTTTCAAATGTGTTAGCATTTGCCTCTTATTTGTGAGATAGTGATTTCTGCTGAGTGCTAACCATCACAGTTGAAGAAGACAAGCTGCCCCTTTCCTACGAGTGCAAGTCTTACAGAACAAGAGCAACACAAATTAAATCTCTGACAACAATTCCTGTGTGCACACAGACTCATGGTGTGATTCTAGGCAGAAAACGATATTTCCTTTGGCAATTTGAAAGCACATTTAGTACTGTGGATGGAGCAAGTGATAATTATTGTGATAGCCTGACACATTTCCCTTATATTTTAGACAAGCCAAAAAGAGCACATGTCCTAACAGCTTCTTGAGACCATGACCATGTGTTACAGGGTGACTGATTAGACTACAGCAAAGGAAATGTGCCTTGATGACGTTGAATGTGTTTGCATTACACACTGCTATCTGAAACACAATACATAGCTGAGTATTATGCATGGGAGTGTAGGAGAAGCTGCTGCATGTGTGCAAAGAGTGTGTTTCTGGAGACTGTGTATTGTCAGTTGCAAGAGAGATCTGCATGGAGACTTTTTCAACTGCATGAAGACTGCAGATATGTGTGTAAGAGTACATGTTTGATAAAGGTTAATTGGAGTTTTGTACATGTAGGAACTACCTCACCCATTACAAGATTTGATGGAAAATCTACCTAGTTAATTTGAAATGTGTTACCATTTGCCTTTCATTTTTCTGATAGTGATTTCTGCTGAGTGCTAACCAACACATTTGAAGAAAACAAGCTGGCCCTTTCCTACGAGTGCAAGTCTTACAGAACAAGAGCAACACAAATTTAATCTCTGACAACAATTCCTGTGTGCACACAGACTCATGGTGTGATTCTAGGCAGAAAACGATATTTCCTTTGGCAATTTGAAAGCACATTTAGTACTGTGGATGGAGCAAGTGATAATTACTGAGACAGCCTGACACATTTCCCTTATATTTTAGACAAGCCAAAAATAGCACATGTCCTAACAGCTACTTGAGACCATCAGCATGTGTTACAGGGTGAGTGATTAGAGTAGAACAAAGGAAATGAGCCTTGGTGACGTTGAATGTGTTTGCATTATACACTGCTATCTGAAACACAACACAGAGCTGAGTATTATGCATGGGAGTGTAGGAGAAGCTGCTGCATGTGTGCAAAGAGTGTGTTTCTGGAGACTGTGTATTGTCAGTTGCAAGAGAGATCTGCATGGAGACTTTTACAAGTGCATGAAGACTGCAGATATGTGTGTAAGAGTACATGTTTGGTAAAGGTTAATTGGAGTTTTGTACATGTAGGAACTACCTCACCCATTGCAGGAGTGGAAGGAAAATCTACCCTGTGGTTTTCAAATGTGTTAGCATTTGCCTCTCATTTGTGAGATAGTGATTTCTGCTGAGTGCTAACCATCACAGTTGAAGAAAACAAGCTGGCCTTTTCCTGCGAGTGCAAGTTTTACAGAACAACAGCAACACAAATTAAATCTCTGACAACAATTCCTGTGTGCACACTGTCTCATGGTGTGATTCTAGGCACAAAACAGTATTCCTTGGTGATACCAGGCCCTTTTTCTGAAAGTGCAAGTTTTACAGAACAACAGGAACACAAATTAAATCTCTGACAACAATTCCTGTGTGCATGTTGTCTCATGGTGTGATTCTAGACAGAAAACAGTATTCCTGGGTCATACCAGTACACCTTAACTTATGGTGAAGACATACTCCATAATATCTTTCAAGTTCAAGGCACTTAAATATCTTCCTTAACATAAAAAATGTAAAACACAACTTTTAAATTGGTAGGAAAATGTACCATGCTATTCTCAAATGTGTTTGCATTTGCCTCTCATTTTTGAGATAGTGATTTCTGCTGAGTGCTAACCAACACAGTTGAAAAAAAGAAACTGCCCTTTCTTAAAAGTGCAAGTTTTACAAAACAATAGCAATACAAATTAAATCTCTGACAACAATTCCTGTGTGCACACAGACTCATGGTGTGATTCTAACCACAAAGCGATATTTTGTTTGGCAATTTGAAAGCACATTTAGTACTGTGGTGGAGTAAGTGATAATTACTGTGACAGCCTGACACTTTTTTCTTATATTAAAGACAAGCAGAAAAAAGCACATGTTCTAACAGCTCCTTGACACCATGACCATGTATTACAAAAAACAAGCTGCCCCTTTCCTGCGAGTGCAAGGGTAATAGAGCAAGACCAACACAAATTAAATCTCTGATAACAATTCCCGTGTGCACACTGTGTCATGGTGTGGTTCTAGGCAGAAAACAGTATTCCTGGGTGATACCAGTACACCTTAACTTATAGTGAAGACATACTCCATAATATCTAACATGTTCAAGGCACTTAAATATCTTCCTTAACATAAAATGTAAAACACAACTTTTAAAGTGGTAGGAAAATGTACCATGCTATTTTCAAATGTGTTTGCATTTGCCTCTCATTTGTGAGTAACTAATTTCTGCTGAATGCTAACCATCACACTTTAAGAATACAAACTGCCCCTTTTCTGCGAGTGCAAGGCTAACAGAACAAGAGCAACACAAATGAAATCTCTGACAACAAATCCTGTGTGCAGACAGACTCATGATTTGATTTTAAGCACAAAACAGTATTCCTCAGTGATACCAGTACACCTTAACTTACAGTGAAGACATACTCCATAATATCGTACAAGTTCAAGACAGTTAAATATCTCCTAAAACACAAAATGTAAAACACAACTTTAAAAGAAGAATGACAATTCTAATATTTATATCAAAAATCACCACATACATCCCCCCTCAAACTGATAACTCATCTTTAAAATTAGTTAGTTGAGAAAGAAATGTGGCACTCAAACAGCAGATTATCAGAGCCAGAATCTCAGAGCTGTACACCTCTCTCCTCTCACCACAACCAGTAAATGGCAATGTTTACCTCTCTTTTTTCACACATATACATGTTAATGTAAAATCACAGTCCTTCCCACATTTTTTCAAATGGAATCACACATTTCTATTGGTTGCAACTTTCAACCCCTTTCCAAATCATCCCTTCCCCCAACATGACTTCTGCCTGCTACCATAGCAACAGGTCATGGAACACTGGTGTGAGCAGAGAGGTCAGAAGTTCAGCACACAATGTTTCAAATCCAAAGAGCAAGAGTGCTTGACTTTTCAAACCTAACAGCAAATCCAAAGTAATCTTCTGTGGGAACATATTTTTCTGAACCAATACAAAACATGCTTTTAAAAATGTAAACATACAGCCTAGTTTTAACTGTAAAATGGTTTGAATCAGCCAATGAGTTCTTTTTATTAAAAAAAGTATGTATGCCTCCATTTTTCAACTGTCTTTCTTTTCATATTGCCATTCTACTGAAAGACACCTCCTGAGTGCATCCTGTTCTCCTTGGAAGATGTTCACAGTGTGGATTGTAGGTCATAGCTATGTCTTCTGGAGTGAAAAGTATGCAGAAAAAGAGGTATTTTCAAAGACCTTGCTTTGCCAAATGTAGACATTAAATGGATTGGTCAGAGAGGGTTAACGTGGCACCAATTAATGCCTTTGGTGAAAACCTTTCTACATCTCCCACAGCCTAACCTTATTATTGTGCACTGTGGTGGAAATGACCTAGGCACTTTAACTGGGGTAGGTCTGGAAAGGCTTATTAAGGACACCTTTCTGCAATTGATGTCACTTTTTCCACAAACTGCCTTTGTATATTCTAATATATGCCAAAGGCAAAAGTGGAAGTGGTCCAACCAATTTTGTACGCAAATTGACAAAGCAAGAAAGCACGTCAATAAGTCTGTTTCTGCTTTCCTCAGAGACTATGGTATGGGTTCTATATACCACAACAACTTGCGTTACAACATGCAAGACATTTATAGAGGAGACGGTGTACATTTCAATGATGAAGGGAACAGAGTCTTCCTCTTGAACTTTAGACTCTGCATTGGTACTTACTTGTAGGTACCGAAAAACACTCAATGAACACACGGGCTCTTTTTAGAGCCACCTAATATCTAAACACTTAAACTTGATTTTTATTTCTATTTTGTTAAATATTTTTTTCGGGTGCGCGCAGAGTGCGCGCACCTCGCGATGTTTTAAAAAAAAATGTAAATAATTTTTTTTGCCCTTCGTGGTCCTACTGTGACCCCCTGACAATGGCTTGGGGGTTAAGATCTCCCTACTCTGCCCGCTATTCACGTTCTCCACCTTTCCTTTTCAGTCCGACAGACAAAATGGCGGCCGACACTTCCTGATTTCGACCGATTCGAATGTTTACTGACATCTAACAACCAATCAGAATTACGCTCGCGCACGGCAGGGTGCGCGCACAGGGCTTGCACAGTGCGCGCACCCTGCGCGCGTATAGATATTGATATGCTTTTAAATGCTATTTTCTCAGGAAATACTGAACAGATTTACACCAGAGGCACTTCCTTGACCTTATGGCTACCTCTCTGCCAAATTTCAAGTAATTCTGTTCAGCCGTTCGGGCTGTAGCTGCGTCTAAAGGTCCTATGGAAAAATGCATGGGGAAAACGTGTTTTGGGACCCCCCTTTTTTCTCGGCCCCCGCTTGACGAATCACCCCGAGACTTTCAGGGTAGGAGCTGAACGGAGCGCCCCCTTAGTTTTGAAAATTTCGCGAGGATTCGTCAACCGGCGCCAAAGTTATTCAAAATAGAATTTTGAGATTTCCAATGGAAACACGGTCCTAACTATAACTATCGACCGCCAGTAGATATATATATATATATATATATATATATATATATATATATATATATATATATATATATATATATATATATATATTATCTACTGGCGGTCGCCAGTAGATAGTTATAGTTAGGACCGTGTTTCCATTGGAAATCTCAAAATTCTATTTTGAATAACTTTGGCGCCGGTTGACGAATCCTCGCAAAATTTTCAAAATAGGTGGGGCGCTCCGATCCGCTGTTACCCTGAAAGTCTCGGGGGGATTCGTCAAGCGGGGGCGGAGTAAAAAGGGGGTCCCAAAACGTGTTTTCCCCATGCAATTTTCCATAGGGACCTTTAGTCCAAGGTACAGCCCGAACGGCTGAACAGAATTACTTGAAATTTGGCAAAGAGGTAGTCCTCAGCTCAGGGATGTGCCTTTTGCATATATGGAGTCAATCTGTTTAGTAGATCCTGAGAAAATTGCAGTTAAAAGCACATACATATCTATAGCCGCGCACCGTGCGCGCACCGTGCGAGCTCCCTAACGAGCGCGAGCATAATTCTGATTGGTGGTTTCATGTCAGTCAATGTTCGAATCGGTCGAAATCAGGAAGTGTCGGCCGCCATTTTGTTTGTTTTCAGTGCGAGAGTGAAAAAGGAAGGTGGCGAACGTGAAAAGGGGGCAGGGTAGAGAGTTACTGACCCCCTAGCCTTTGTCAGGGGGTCCCTGAAGGACCCCGAAGGGTGAAAAAAACAATTTTTTTTCCAAAAAATCGCGGGGTGCGCGCACCGTGCGAGCACAGTGCAAGCACGGTGAAAATCCTTAAAAAAAAAAATATATATATATGTATATAAAAAATATAAAAAAACATACATAACTTAGCATTTAAAAAGCCGTACAAATTCACTTAACAAAACATAGGTTTCACACACGTTATAGTTAGGAATTAGCATTTAAAAAACCTTGCAAATTCACTTAAAAAACCATAGATTTCACACATGTTATAGTTAGCTTGACATTTCTCTCGTAAAAAACCATTGAAATTCCCCCGTTATAGTTAGTTCAGATAACTATAACTCGCGCGGCCGCCACTCTATCACAAGGATGATGTCATCAATGATGTCATGAGTGATGCAAGTGACCATGTCATGAGTGATGTATATGTGACGTCATCTGCAGTGGATTGCGGTCGCGCGAGTTATAGTTATCTGAACTAACTATAACGGGGGAATTTCAATGTTTTTTTACGAGTGAAATGTCCAGCTAACTATAACATGTGTGAAACCTATGGTTTTTTAAGTGAATATATATATATATATATATATATATATATATATATTATCTACTGGCAGTCGCCAGTAGATAGTTATAGTTAGGATCGTGTTTCCATAGGAAATCCGCAACATTCTATTTGGAATAACTTTGGCGCCGATTGACGAATCCTCGCGAAATTTTCAAAATAGGTGGGGCGCTCCATTCCGCTCCTTCCCTGAACGTCTCGGGGGGATTCGTCAAGCGGGGGCTGAGAAAAAGGGGGAGGTCCCAAAACACGTTTTCCCCATGCATTTTTCCATAGGACCTTTAGTCCAAGCTACAGCCCGAACGGCTGAACAGAATTACTTGAAATTTGGCAGAGAGGTAGTCCTCAGGTCAGGGATGTGCCTTTTGCAGGTCTGGTGTAAATCTGTTCAGTATTTCCTGAGAAAATAGCATTTAAAAGCATATATATATCTATAAGCGCGCACCGTACGCGTACGGTAAAACTTACCGTACGCGCACGCTGCCGTGCGCGAGCGCGATTCTGATTGGTTGTTAGATCTTAGTAAACATTCGAATCGGTCGAAACCAGGAAGTGTCGGCAGCCATTTTGTCTCTCGCAGTCTGAGGGGGTGAAAAACAAAGGTGGAGAACGTGAAAAGGGGGCAGGGTGGACAGTTCCTGACCCCCTAGCCTTTGTCAGGTGGTCCCAGAAGGGCCCCCAAGGGCCAAAATTTCCTTTAATTTTTTTGGGAAAAATCGCGGAGTACGCGTAGCGTGCGCGTTCGGTAGAAACGGAACGCGCACCGCGCGCCCACAGCGCGCGCACGGTACGCGAAGCGCACCGTGCGCGTACGGTACGCGCACGGTGAAAAACCTTAAAAAAATAAATAAAAAATAAAAATAACTTCGCTTTTAAAAACCGTACAAATTCACTGAAAAATCCATAGTTTTCACACACGTTATAGTTAGGAATTAGCATTTAAAAAACCTTGCAAATTCACTTAAAAAACCATAGGTTTCACACATGTTATAGTTAGCTGGACATTTCACTCGTGAAAAACCATTGAAATTCCCCCGTTATAGTTAGTGCAGGCAACTATAACTCACGCGACCACAATCCTCTGCTGATGACGTCAGATATTACATCACTGATGACATATGTGTCTTTCTGAAAAAAAAAATATTTGTAATATATGTATAGCTAAAGATTAATGGAAGAAGACATGGGTAAATAAGTGTCTAAATACAGTGATGTAATATCTGACGTCATCAGCAGAGGATTGCGGTCGTGTGAGTTATAGTTGCCTGCACTAACTATAACGGGGGAATTTCAATGGTTTTTCACGAGTGATATGTCCAGCTAACTATAACATGTGTGAAACCTATGGTTTTTTAAGTGAATTTGCAAGGTTTTTTAAATGCTAATTCCTAACTATAACGTGTGTGAAACCTATGGTTTTTTCAGTGAATATATATATGTATATATATATATATATATATATAACCTACTGGCTTTCGCCAGTAGGTAGTTATAGTTAGGACCTATTATCCATAGGAAATCCGCAACATTCTATTTGGAACAACTTTGGCGCCGGTTGACGAATCTTTGCAAAATGTTCAAAACTGGTGGGGCGCTCCGGTCCGCTCCTATCCTGAAAGTCTCGGGGTGATTCATCAAGCAGGGGCTGAGATAAAAGAGGGGTCCCAAAACATGTTTTCCCCTTGCAATTTTCCATAGGAACCTTTAATCGCAGCTACACTGAACGGAATTACACCAAATTTGGCAAAGAGGTAGCCCTTGGTTCACACTCATGCCTTATGGTTAAATGGTGTAAATCCGTTCAGTAGTTCCTTAGAAAATCAAAAGTAAAATCACATATATATCTGGGCGGAGCCTAACCACACATCTCATCGTGACATCTGATTGGCTGTCAGCACTTCATCCAAGAAGTGTTGACAGCCATCTTGGGACCAACATACATGATAGCATCTCATTAAAAAGCATTGCAGTTATTAGAAGGTTTTAAGACTTTAGTTACATTATAAATCCTTTGCTGATGGTACCATACTCATTTTAGGAATTGTGGTGTGTTATAAGGTGATTTTACCATGTGAAAAAGCCTTCTGCTGGGATATCATGAATCATGTTTGAGAGAAAACTATTTTCTCATGCTTTTCCCACAGAGGTTTGGAAGGTGATCTATAAGCTAAACTGAGAGCATATTTTCTGTAAATTCACAATATCTTTCTCAGTCATGTGAGAATGAAGTCTGACATTCTTAGTAAAACATGTTCTTCCAGGGTAGAGACTGTCAGTTGATTCCTTTGTGTTCTACTGCAGCTTCCCAGAGTGTTCTAAAGAACAACTAGAGCGCTAACAGTCTTACTTATGACAAACGTATTGCACACCTGAAGCCATCTTGATTGGAATAAAGTGGTAACTCTTAAAACATCTAATTTAAATGGAACAAAATGAGGGGGTTCATTTGGCCATAGAAAGTATGATTAGTGCTGCAGAAAGAAAAATTAGGGCACATTTTGAGTGACTTCTCAAATCCTCTTCTATTTCATTAAAAAATTCTGACATGCAGACGGAAACATGCACTTTCAATACCAGCAGCAGACTTCCCTGGTGAGCAGTAGCTTTACTACAGTGATCTAATGAGCAACTAGAGTGCTAACATTCAGAATTGATGGCAAATGTGTGACATATCTGAATACCTTCTTGATGGAATCAAAGTAAAAAACTGAAAGCATTTCCTACTGAGGAGACTGCAGTAAATGAGGAAATTAGGAAACTTCATAACAAATAAATCTCTCAAGATGGCCACCAGAGACAAAAGATCCCAAATGCAGCACAAATATCACCCAGATGTAGCCCAATGACAGAAGTGTGCAAAACGGTCCCCAACGTTGTATATAGGCTATATAGGGGGATGTTCCCCGGGGACAATAGAAATTAGTGATAGGTGCAAATCTTTTTTTTATGGGCAAATTAGGAGTCGCGCACCCAGCGCGGCGCTCAGCGCGGCCCCCTGGTGTGTATGCGCTGGATGCGTGACTCCTAACACGGCGAACGCGTATATGATGTCACGTGCAAGCACGCGAGCATCACGTAAAGTAATACATATGTGTCGCGTATGCACCTGGAGTCGCGTACCGGTCGCATGGCAATCGCGCAGGAAAATACGAACCCATCGCACATCCTACGTGGATCCTACACAACAATCCTAAAATGGCAGCTAGGTTCCGCGCAGCGATTGAGAAAGGTACGCTGTGGGTGCGCGACTCCCACATTTGTTAAACAAAAAATTAATAAATAAAAAAATAATATAAATATATTAGAAAATAAAAAAACAGTTTCAATATTTAAAAAAAAATCCATTCATATTAAAAATATATAATGTAGTTTCAAAAATAAAATATGTAAAAATAAATAGTTACAAAAATGTAGAAAATCAGTATCAAAAAAATAAATATAACTATTATTATATTTAAAGATTGTAATTTAAGAAATCTTTGAAATTCACTGAAAAAAACATAGGTTTCAGACATGTTATAGTTAGCAATTAGCATTTAAAAAACCTTTGAAATTCACTGAAAAAAACATAGGTTTCAGACATGTTATAGTTAGGAATTAGCATTTAAAAAACCTTTGAAATTCACTGAAAAAACCATAGGTTTCAGACATGTTATAGTTAGGAATTAGCATTTAAAAAACCTTAGAAATTCACTGAAAAAACCATAGGTTTCAGACATGTTATAGTTAGGAATTAGCATTTAAAAAACCTTAGAAATTCACTGAAAAAAACCATAGGTTTCAGGGGTGTTATAGGTAGCTGGACATTTCACTCGCATAAAACCATTGAAATTCCTCCGTTATAGTTAGTTGTACTAACTATAACTTGCGCGCCCACAATCCACTGCTGATGATGTCACATATTAAATCATTTATGACATGGTCAGTGACATCACTGATCACATCACTGATGACATCTCAAATGACATCACTGATGACATCATCTAATAGATGTAATATGTGACGTCATCAGCAGTGGATTGCCGGCGCGCAAGTTATGGTTAGTAGAACTAACTATAACGGAGGAATTTCAATGGTTTTGTACAAGTGAAATGTCCAGCTAACTATAACACCCCTGAAACCTATGGTTTTTTCAGTGAATATATATATATATATATATATATTGCCACAATGTAGCCCAAGTATAGACGCCGGCGCTCTATGGTGGGGCGGTGCGTTTCATCCAGCAGGGCCACGCCGGTAAACAATGAAACTGAGGTTTCGCCTCTCATGTGAGAAACATCCCGTGATCAAGCCTTATGTGAAGGCGAAACGCGTTGGCCATGGCAAGATCCTAAATTAAAACCGCAATAACTTCTATCTCCAAGAGAGTGCGTTTTTCTTCTTTGCCAAGAGGCAAAAACCCAGTTTTATATATATATATACATATATATATATATATATATATATATATATATATATATATATATATATATATATATATATATATATATATATATATATATATATATATATATATATATATATATATATATATATATATATATATATATATATATCCAAACACAAAGGGGCCTGCTGTAGAAAGAGCCCACACCAGGTCGATCCATTGCCAAACAATTTTATTGAAGGGTGTAGCGAGGACGCAGCAAAGCCTCACAGGAATAAAGTTCAATCTGCTGCCTGACGCGTTTCGTGTTATCCACTTCTTCAGAGGCAGGGACTGGAGGGGTCAAGACACCGCATTTTTTGCACTCTTTTGAAGTCATGAGTCCCGCCCCGAATGGACGTTGCCACACCCATGGCCTGCTGGTCGATGTAGTGCAGTACCGCTACAGTGAGCTGCAGCGTCTTGCCTCTCAAATTGTTTGAATGAATCCCAAGTGGGGTGTGGGGCAGAGCTTGAGCCCCCGCTAACACTCTCAGTCCCCCAATACTGGCACCCAGTCCATATGCAGCGGCGTTGGTTGGCGTCGTTGCTGGGGTGCTCACCAGAACACCGGGGCTCTTTCTGCGGCTCAGGCGGGGCCGCTAAACATCCAAACACAAAGGGGCCTGCTGTAGAAAGAGCCCACACCAGGTCGATCCATTGCCAAACAATTTTATTGAAGGGTGTAGCGAGGACGCAGCAAAGCCTCACAGGAATAAAGTTCAATCTGCTGCCTGACGCGTTTCGTGTTATCCACTTCTTCAGAGGCAGGGACTGGAGGGGTCAAGACACCGCATTTTTTGCACTCTTTTGAAGTCATGAGTCCCGCCCCGAATGGGCGTTGCCACACCCATGGCCTGCTGGTCGATGTAGTGCAGTACCGCTACAGTGAGCTGCAGCGTCTTGCCTCTCAAATTGTTTGAATGAATCCCAAGTGGGGTGTGGGGCAGAGCTTGAGCCCCCGCTAACACTCTCAGTCCCCCAATACTGGCACCCAGTCCATATGCAGCGGCGTCGGTTGGCGTCGTTGCTGGGGTGCTCACCAGAACACCGGGGCTCTTTCTGCGGCTCAGGCGGGGCCGCTAAACATCCAAACACAAAGGGGCCTGCTGTAGAAAGAGCCCACACCAGGTCGATCCATTGCCAAACAATTTTATTGAAGGGTGTAGCGAGGACGCAGCAAAGCCTCACAGGAATAAAGTTCAATCTGCTGCCTGACGCGTTTCGTGTTATCCACTTCTTCAGAGGCAGGGACTGGAGGGGTCAAGACACCGCATTTTTTGCACTCTTTTGAAGTCATGAGTCCCGCCCCGAATGGGCGTTGCCACACCCATGGCCTGCTGGTCGATGTAGTGCAGTACCGCTACAGTGAGCTGCAGCGTCTTGCCTCTCAAATTGTTTGAATGAATCCCAAGTGGGGTGTGGGGCAGAGCTTGAGCCCCCGCTAACACTCTCAGTCCCCCAATACTGGCACCCAGTCCATATGCAGCGGCGTCGGTTGGCGTCGTTGCTGGGGTGCTCACCAGAACACCGGGGCTCTTTCTGCGGCTCAGGCGGGGCCGCTAAACATCCAAACACAAAGGGGCCTGCTGTAGAAAGAGCCCACACCAGGTCGATCCATTGCCAAACAATTTTATTGAAGGGTGTAGCGAGGACGCAGCAAAGCCTCACAGGAATAAAGTTCAATCTGCTGCCTGACGCGTTTCGTGTTATCCACTTCTTCAGAGGCAGGGACTGGAGGGGTCAAGACACCGCATTTTTTGCACTCTTTTGAAGTCATGAGTCCCGCCCCGAATGGACGTTGCCACACCCATGGCCTGCTGGTCGATGTAGTGCAGTACCGCTACAGTGAGCTGCAGCGTCTTGCCTCTCAAATTGTTTGAATGAATCCCAAGTGGGGTGTGGGGCAGAGCTTGAGCCCCCGCGAACACTCTCAGTCCCCCAATACTGGCACCCAGTCCATATGCAGCGGCGTCGGTTGGCGTCGTTGCTGGGGTGCTCACCAGAACACCGGGGCTCTTTCTGCGGCTCAGGCGGGGCCGCTAAACATCCAAACACAAAGGGGCCTGCTGTAGAAAGAGCCCACACCAGGTCGATCCATTGCCAAACAATTTTATTGAAGGGTGTAGCGAGGACGCAGCAAAGCCTCACAGGAATAAAGTTCAATCTGCTGCCTGACGCGTTTCGTGTTATCCACTTCTTCAGAGGCAGGGACTGGAGGGGTCAAGACACCGCATTTTTTGCACTCTTTTGAAGTCATGAGTCCCGCCCCGAATGGGCGTTGCCACACCCATGGCCTGCTGGTCGATGTAGTGCAGTACCGCTACAGTGAGCTGCAGCGTCTTGCCTCTCAAATTGTTTGAATGAATCCCAAGTGGGGTGTGGGGCAGAGCTTGAGCCCCCGCTAACACTCTCAGTCCCCCAATACTGGCACCCAGTCCATATGCAGCGGCGTCGGTTGGCGTCGTTGCTGGGGTGCTCACCAGAACACCGGGGCTCTTTCTGCGGCTCAGGCGGGGCCGCTAAACATCCAAACACAAAGGGGCCTGCTGTAGAAAGAGCCCACACCAGGTCGATCCATTGCCAAACAATTTTATTGAAGGGTGTAGCGAGGACGCAGCAAAGCCTCACAGGAATAAAGTTCAATCTGCTGCCTGACGCGTTTCGTGTTATCCACTTCTTCAGAGGCAGGGACTGGAGGGGTCAAGACACCGCATTTTTTGCACTCTTTTGAAGTCATGAGTCCCGCCCCGAATGGGCGTTGCCACACCCATGGCCTGCTGGTCGATGTAGTGCAGTACCGCTACAGTGAGCTGCAGCGTCTTGCCTCTCAAATTGTTTGAATGAATCCCAAGTGGGGTGTGGGGCAGAGCTTGAGCCCCCGCTAACACTCTCAGTCCCCCAATACTGGCACCCAGTCCATATGCAGCGGCGTCGGTTGGCGTCGTTGCTGGGGTGCTCACCAGAACACCGGGGCTCTTTCTGCGGCTCAGGCGGGGCCGCTAAACATCCAAACACAAAGGGGCCTGCTGTAGAAAGAGCCCACACCAGGTCGATCCATTGCCAAACAATGTTATTGAAGGGTGTAGCGAGGACGCAGCAAAGCCTCACAGGAATAAAGTTCAATCTGCTGCCTGACGCGTTTCGTGTTATCCACTTCTTCAGAGGCAGGGACTGGAGGGGTCAAGACACCGCATTTTTTGCACTCTTTTGAAGTCATGAGTCCCGCCCCGAATGGGCGTTGCCACACCCATGGCCTGCTGGTCGATGTAGTGCAGTACCGCTACAGTGAGCTGCAGCGTCTTGCCTCTCAAATTGTTTGAATGAATCCCAAGTGGGGTGTGGGGCAGAGCTTGAGCCCCCGCTAACACTCTCAGTCCCCCACACCCCACTTGGGACTCAAAAGAGTGCAAAAAATGCGGTGTCTTGACCCCTCCAGTCCCTGCCTCTGAAGAAGTGGATAACACGAAACGCGTCAGGCAGCAGATTGAACTTTATTCCTGTGAGGCTTTGCTGCGTCCTCGCTACACCCTTCAATAAAATTGTTTGGCAATGGATCGACCTGGTGTGGGCTCTTTCTACAGCAGGCCCCTTTGTGTTTGGATATATATATATATATATATATATTCACTTAAAAAACCATAGGTTTCACACATGTTATAGTTAGGTGGATATTTCACTCATAAAAAACCAATGAAATTCCACCGTTATAGTTAGTTCAGATAACTATAACTCGCGCGCCCGCAATCCTCTGCTCATGACGTCACATATTACATCACTCATGACATGGTCAGTGTCATCACTCTTGACATCACTGATGACATCATCCCTGTGATAGAGTGGCGGTCGCGCGAGTTATAGTTATCTGAACTAACTATAACGGTGGAATTTCATTGGTTTTTTACGAGTAAAATATCCACCTAACTATAACATGTGTGAAACCTATGGTTTTTAAAGTGAATTTGCAAGGTTTTTAAATGCTAATTCCTAACTATAACGTGTGTGCACCTATGTTTTTTTCAGTGAATTTGTACGGTTTTTTAAATGCTAAGTTATGTATGTATTATTATTTGTTTTATATATTTATTTTTCAATAAACTACGTATTAAAAATGTTTTTTTTTTTTAATGGTTTTTCACCATGCGCGCACCCCCGCGATTTAAAAAAAAAATGTTAAATGTTTTTTTCTGCCTTCAGGGACCCCCTGACAAAGGCTAGGGGGTCAAGAACTCTCTACCCTGCCCCCTTTTCACGTTCGCCACCTTCCTTTTCCACTCTCGCACTGAAAACAAACAAAATGGTGGCCGCCACTTCCTGATTTCGACCGAATCGAACGTTCACTGACATGTAACAACCAATCAGAATTGCGCTCGCGCACGTTAGGGTGCGCGCACGGTGCGCGGCTATAGATATGTATGTGCTTTTAAATGCAATTTTCTCAGGAACTACTGAACAGATTGACTCCATATATGCAAAAGGCACATCCCTGACCTGAGGACTACCTCTCTGCCAAATTTCAAGTAATTCTGTTCAGCCGTTCGGGCTGTACCTTCGACTAAAGGTCCTATGGGAAAATGCATGGGGAAAACGCGTTTTGGGACCCCCCTTTATTCTCGGCCCCCGCTTAAGGAATCCCCCCGAGACTTTCAGGGTAGGAGCTGAGCGGAGCGCCCCATTCGTTTTGAAAATTTCGCGAAGATTCGCCAACCGGCGCCAAAGTTATTCAAAATAGAATTTTGAGATTTCCTATGGAAACACGGTCCTAACTATAACTATCTACTGGCGACCGCCAGCAGATAATATATATATATATATATATATATATATATATATATATATATATATATATATATATATATATATATATATATTACCTACTGGCGGTCGCCAGTAGGTAGTTATAGTTAGGACCACGTTTCCATAGGAAATCCGCAACATTCTATTTTGAATAACTTTTGCGCCGGTCGATGAATCCTCGCGAATTTTTCAAAATAGGTGGGGCGCTCCTACCCTGAAAGTCTCAGGGGGATTCATCAAGCGGGGGCTGAGATAAAAGGGGGGTCCCAAAACGCGTTTTTCCCATGCATTTTTCCATAGGACCTTTAGACACAGCTACAGCCCGAACGGCTGAACAGAATTACTTGAAATTTGGCAGAGAGGTAGTCCTCAGGTCAAGGAAGTGCCTTTTGTAGGTTTGGTGTAAATCTGTTCAGTAGATTCTGAGAAAATAGCCTTTAAATCAATATATATATCTGAGCCAGCTTACGGTGCGCTTACCGTACGCGTACGGTGACGTGCGCGAGCGCGATTCTGATTGGCTCTTAGATCTTAGTAAACATTCGAATCGGCCGAAACCAGGAAGCGGCGGCCGCCATTTTCTCTCTCGCACTCTGAGTGGGGCAGCATAAATGAAGCCCAAAAATGTGTAAAGGGGCAGTATATTGAGATAATAATCACCCAGCAGTGATATACGGGCCCCCAAACAACCCCCAAGGCGAAAAATCGGCGATTACGCTTACCGTACGCATACGGTAAAAATTTGTTTAAAAAAAAAAAATTATCCACACTCTCCCCACCCTATGTTCAAATGGTGCCCGAATGGCACCATTTGTGCATGGCTTAACAACTAAACGAAAATAATAAACAAAACATTTCACAACGATGCGCATAATATGTCCCCCATGTGCGCACGGTGCGCGAAGCGCATCGTGCGTACATGGCCCATCCCGCATAATGTGACCACCGTGCGTGCATGGCACTAACTGCGTAAAGTGGGCGTGCTCACTGTGCGCGCACGGTGCGCGAAGCGCACCGTGCGCGCACGGAACGAACTGCGTTAACTGGGCGCGCACGCCACGAATGGCGTAAAGTAAGTTAGCATTTAAAAAACCGTACAAATTCACTGAAAAAACCATAGGTTTCACACACGTTATAGTTAGGAATTAGCATTTAAAAAACCTTGCAAATTCACTGAAAAAACCATAGGTTTCACACATGTTATAGTTAGCTGTACATTTTACTGATAAAAAACCAATGAAATTCCCCCGTTATAGTTACTGTAGGCAACTATAATCGGCCTCTCTCGCGTTGCAGCCTGGATGCAAATGCATCTGTTAAAGCTCAACGGAGATAAGACCGAGGTGATCATACTAGGCAAACAAAAAGATCTCTGGGGTCCACGACATTGGCCCAGTGACATGGGTCCTCTGCCTACCCCCGTGCCTGTTGCTCGCAACCTCGGTGTCCTAATCGACGACAAACTCTCGATGAGGTAGCAGGCAACTAGGGTCGCTGCGATCTGCTTTAACACCCTTCGCTGGTTGCAAAAGATCATATGGATGCTGCCTGAGTCCACTCGTTGAACTGTCGTACAGGCCCTTGTGATGTCCCATATCGACTATGGCAATGTGCTTTATCTAGGAGCAGATAAAGCTACAATTAATAAACTCCAGGTCGTACAAAACTCAGCCGCCCGCCTGCTGCATAATGTCCCAAGGAGAATGTCCGCAATGCAGGCTCTACGTGACCTCCATTGGTTAAAAATCTCGATCGAGTGGCCTTCAAAACTTTGTGCATCCTCTTTAAAATTCGCCAAGGCTCCGCTCCAGCCTATTTGCACAATCTTGCGCAGCCATATCAGCCTGGCCGCCTCTTGAGGTCATCCAACAGTGGCAATTTTGTGATTCCCAGAACCCGATTGGCAAAAATGGGAGGCCGTTCATTCGCATATCTGGGTCCCAAGATGTGGAATGCTCTCCCATTGGTGCTTAAAACAGAACCCAGTCTTCTGGCTTTCCGCAAAAAACTGAAGACCCTTCTGTTCTAGTTCCAGATTCCTCCAGTCTAATGTCTCCCCCTTGCAACCACTTGTCTTCCGATTTCTTCTCCAGTCTATCCCTGGCGCCGGGAAACCCACTGCGGGTAGCTGCGCGCAATATAAGTTCAATAAATAATAATAATAATAATGCTCTGCTGATGACATATGTGTCTTTATGAAAAAAAAATATTTGTAATATATGTATAGCTAAAATTTAATGGAAGAAGACATGGGCAAATAAGTGTCTAAATACAGTATTAGCATCAGCAGAGGATTACGGTCGCGTGAGTTATAGTTGCCTACAGTAACTATAACGGGGGAATTTCATTGGTTTTTTATCAGTAAAATGTACAGCTAACTATAACATGTGTGAAACCTATGGTTTTTTCAGTGAATATATATATATATATACATACATACATACATATATATATATATATATATATATATATATATATATATATATATATATATATATAAAAAACAAACAATCCACCTCCCACAGTGAAGGAAGCATGGACACGAATTGGCTTAGAATACGGCATCTCTTTGTTAGTTGATATCGCCCTAGATCCCGAGCACAAGGAGAGATGCGTTTCGGCCTCAAGAGGCCTTTGTCAATCTGATTTGGTGCCGTTTACAACAGTATTATATCGCCCCTCCCACTGGACTTATGAGTGAACATAGAAAACATACAGTGGTGTACAAGATCGATTCAAGCGACATAACATCTAATGCATGCAGTCTGTAGCTGTAAGTCAGCAAAATGAACGTAAGGCATACCATCAACAATTATTGTACATAATGCCTATATTAAAATTGCCCAAAATACCTAAGATTCAGACCGCATAGTTTGTTTATGCTTATAAATCACATCAGACGCTATATACAGTGAGAGTTTATACGGGTATTTAACCTCCGTGGCCAAACCATAAATCCTATAGTGCCTAATGAAAAACAAATATATCAAAAGCAATTTAAAAGGCAATTTAAAAAGCCGCTACTACAGAACATTTCTATTCATGTCCCAATAATGTCATTCAGTGTCCCGGAAAAGCTTCTCTCGAGCTGATGCCAAGATCGTAACAGCCCGACCTTTGACCTCAATCATGAAATCACTTCGAGTATTGGTGTCACGCTCTTATTTATATAAGCCACAGGGACCGGATCAATATACTCTCCTCTCGGGGTCACAAAACTGAAAAGTGAGCAAACTGGAAACTCACAGTCTATCGAGCTCGTGCTCCCATCCCCACTCGGGACTCCAACTCCCATAATGCCACTGAATGAGCAGCTACATAGCCGGCAAAAGTCAAGAAATAAAAGTTACTGCAGGGTCAATATCGAGAATGTCTCTCATCGGGGTAAAGGCACATGATATTCAGAAAATAGTAGCGGACAACTTTTAAAATGAAATCCAAGATAGCACACCCTAGGATTGAGGAGGACCCATCAGCAAAAATGATAGCGCCAAAACCACCTCACCGCATCGGTGTTGGCGTCTGCGGTGCCCAATTATCAGCTGGTGCCAGACTTCCGGGCAAGGCTTTTCTTGCTGGCAAGCACTGAGATCCCATGCTGGCAGTCGCGAAAACCGCCCCGCTATGAGACCCAAATCCTCAGCCGCAGTCATCCTCGTTCCTCTTCCTGGTCAACCAGCTGGGGACTCCACCTGTAGCACTCCAGTACTCCTCCAAACAGCAAGTCTGAAGGGAGATATATATATATATATATATATGTGTATATATATATATATAATCCAAAATTTGTTTCAAGTAAACACACACTCGAAGTCTCAGGTTGCAAAGCAGATAGCTACTTTATTGCTCGTTACGCGTTTCGACAAAAGTCTTGATCACACGAACATGTCAGCAAGTCAAGCGCGCATAAGTAAAGTTAAAAACATCCATATTGTGAAAATTGACAAGTATGATCACTTATACAATCAAACGACCATAAACAAAGATACACCTACAATCCCGGAAAGCGAGTTGATACAAAAGGAAGTTAGTGACTCGGATACTGACGTTTCAGTACAAACAGCAAGCTCTTCATCGGAAGTGGAGGTAATAACCCATCAAGCTACTTTTTTAGACGAGTTCAGGGTGATGAAGAGGAGCCGACAATCAGGGAAAATAACCCCAACACCTACTCCACCACCCCGGGGACGGGGAAGAGGCCGAGGGAGAGGAAGAGGCAGAGGCAGGGGTGCAGCAAACAAAGACGCCTCAAACGCAAACACACATCGAAAAAATACAGAGCCCATGGGAACAAGAAGAAGAGGCTCAAAGAAAACACAATAATGGATGCCCAAATGGTAAACAAAACTATTGTGAATCTGTCTGCACATACTCTGTCTAACTTTGAGAAATCTACCCAGTGCCTAGGCCTGACATTCTGTCCCACCGAATTGTTCAATTATGCTAACACTCGCATAGACATTTTTAAATTTGTAAGGAAAATGAAGTTTAAAAAATGGCATGCGTTGAATAACAGTGGAGCACAATCTAACATTGTACAATCGTACAACATCCCCACACAACCAGGGCTTACAGTTGGAGACGCCAACGTATTACAAACAGTGTTCGAATTAGGAGTCCCTTATATAAACGATACAGATGAACAAGAAGAGCGGGGGTGGTCAGATTTTGTGACAGATAAGGCAGCATGTACATCATTTAAACCACAATCAGTATTCTATCCAAACCTACCTCATGCCTCAATCAACACCTTCCATGACGTTGTCACTAAGGAACTTATCAAACAAAAACATAACACTGTGAATTCCAGAATATGGAGTCATAACTTGTCTCATAAACAATGTAATTTGATTTTATCATTGTCTAAGGATAATAGTTTGGTCATACGTCCCTCTGATAAAGGTGGCAATATTGTTTTATGGGACAAACAAATGTACATTAATGAGGCTAAGAATCAACTTGATAATGACGAATGTTATTGCACATGTGATACAGCTGCATATAATGCTAGTATAACTACCACCTGGCGGAAATTATCAGAATGGCAAGAATTGGGCATTATTTCATGGCAGGAATATTGTTTTTTGAAACGAGACTTCCCCAAATTACCTTTTTTGCATCTCCTTCCGAAGATCCACAAACACCCCACTATTCCACCTGGGAGACCTATTGTTTCCTCTGTGGGTAATTTCAATGAAAATATATCCAAATATGTCGACCAATTTCTCAAAGAGTATGTTATGAAATTACCATCTTACATAAGAGATACCAACGAATTTTTAAATAAAATAGAAGGTCTTATCTGGTACCACCATCTCCCATCGAACATAAAGATGTTATTCTTCAGACATAACATCATCATGTCTGATAACATGTGTGTGTTCTAAGTACATAATATGTCTAGTACCTAGATAGTGCATGCAGGCTTCCACACCCTGGACGTGAATTCGTTATATACCATAATAGATCACGTCCAGGGTGTGGAAGCCTGCATGCACTATCTAGGTACTAGACATATTATGTACTTAGAACACACACATGTTATCAGACATGATGATGTTATGTCTGAAGAATAACATCTTTATGTTCGATGGGACATTGTATAAGCAGGTGCGGGGCACGGCTATGGGAACGTGCTTCGCACCTGGCTTTACTAACCTCTTTCTGGGCAAATGGGAGGAGGAGATCCGCCTAGACAGATCACTCATCACAGATTTTGAGTCAGTAGTTTTATGGCTCAGGTATATTGACGATCTGCTTATTGTATGGAAGGGCACTGAAGAGAATGCTGCTGCCTTCATTGATAAACTCAACAACAATCCATACAATATTGTGCTGAGTGTGGAGATGCTAGATACCCCAATTGAAGTACAAGATGGGAACCTTGTTACCAGCCTGTATAGAAAATAGACGGCTGGAAACAGTCTTCTTCATGCCCTCAGTGGCCACCCAGAGCCCCTTAAATGGAGTATTCCATACGGGGAGCTACTGAGGGCAAGAAGAAACTGTAGTACGAATGAAAAATTCCTAGAGGACCAAAAGAGGATGTTTGAGAGGTTCCACCAGAGGGGATATCCTGAATGGGTTCTGAACAGGGCTCTTAGCAAGATTAATGAGGCCAGTAGAGAAAAATCACTGGAACAGAACAACCAAAAACATGAGAAAACAGATGGTGGTATCAGTTATTACCACATACAATAACAGATCCAAGAAAATACATAAACTCTTAACGGACAGTTGGAAGATTCTTCAGACAGATGCCATCATAGGTAGAGAGGTAGGGGAGAGACCCTTAATCACCTATAGAAAAGGTAAAAGTCTGAGAGATATTTTGGTAAGGGGCGATATAACTGAGACCAAGAAAAGTAACTTCCATGACTTGAAAGGTTTCTTTCCCTGTGGACACTGTAGGGCCTGCAAATTCAGCCACTCAGTGAAAGACTTTAACATTCCAGGCAGAACTAATAAATGGAAAATCAATCAATTTCTGACATGTAGCAGCAATTTTACTGTTTACATACTGGAGTGTCCTTGCAAACTTAGGTATGTGGGCAGCACCATATGTATGGTGAAGGAAAGGGTCATGGAGCATCTGAGAGCCATCACTAATGTAGATACACATTATCCCATTGCTAGACATTTCCCGTAAGACCATCAGTGTAACAACTCTTTACTAAGATTCTTTGCTATCGAACAGATAGTTCTGGGTACAAGAGGTGGCAATAGAGAACTGTCACTTAGACAGAAGGAATCAAAATGGATACTCGAAGTGGAAACTAAGTTTCCAGGAGGCCACAGTCTCGATGAGGAATTAGCCTCACACCTCCATGCTTAATAAACATCCCTTTAAGAATTGTGAGAAATGTTTATATAAGTACTGGGTCTTTTATGATACCGTTTCATTGTTTACAATCTGTTCTTTATAAGAAACTGTATTATGTATATCTCTTATTTGTGTTTTTCTTATTCACAGGAGGAAAGGAAGGGGCCCACCCTCTGCATGGTCACTCACGGGTTCCCTACCCTTTTCTTCCCTGGGCCCGGGCGAGCACTGAATCCAGATAAGAGACATTTAAATTTATAATTTTAAATTTAATTTAAACTGACTTCAAATTTGAATTCATCAATGCTACTCTGTATGAAGAGTATTATTTAATTTTATTTTATTTCCTTGCACTTTATTATTCACGAATTTGCTATATGACGATACGGACACTGTACAGATATGGTAACCAGTACCTTGTGAATTGCTTAGAATGTTAATATATAGCTTTGCGGGTGAAATGAAATCTCTATATTGTTATGAGAATTTACATGGGCTATCGAATAGATGACATACATGTGTTATATAAAGCCCTGGCACAACTTACCAAGCAATTGGCACTAGACCGCATGTATAGGTTACTGAATGCTGTTGGTGATTTCATCATGTGGAGTTAGAACTTGACTTTATGAATATGTGGAGTATGTACCAGGTACTAGACCGTTATTATATGTATAAGAGATAAATAGATGGTATTATCTCCAGGCTACCACCACTAGTGCGAGGGAATCATGAATTTAACACCTAATATGGCCGACTAATGTCCGTGCAATACATAGCCCCATACCTCCATACCGTTCATTACGTTATTATTTATAATCCAAAAAGTATTGCGAGGTTATGAAATACGTTACTTAGCTAAGATAGTAATAATTTTAGATATCCCACATGTATCAACTTATGGTTTAAAATTTGCAATATGTTTCAATACTAAATTGCCATTTCTTGTCTGTAACTTGCACACTACAAAATGTCTGCCACCAAATAGCATTGGAGACGGTTACCCAAAATGTAGTCCTTTGTCAATTTTCACAATATGGGTGTTTTACTTTACTTATGCACACTTGACTTGCTGACATGTTCGTGTGATCAAGACTTTTGCCGAAACGCGTAACGAGCAATAAACTAGCTACATGCTTTGCAACCTGAGACTTCGAGTGTGCGTTTACTTGAAACTCATTTTGGATTATTGTAATTGCCGGTTTTGGGCTTACCGGCGCCATGCACCACCAAACACCGGCTCGGTCTCGAAATGACCCTTTTCAGAGGCTTTTCTTATATATATATATATATATATATATATCAAACACCAAGTTGTCCCCAACTGACAAAGCCACAACTCGGCGTGGTATTCCATATACACCGGTAAGTAGCAGCCCAGCGATGTGCACATTTCTGCCATACGCGTTTCGAGCTAGGTTCAGCTCTTGTTCACTGGCGGCAAGGAGACAGGAAACGGGATGCAAGAACATGTGGTTTATTTAAATAAAGAGTCCCGCCCTAATAGGCACAGTGGAATGCTGGTCAAGGTAGTCTATGTTCATTAACCAAGTGGCTCCGTGCCTGTCTCCCAATTAAAATTAAACACCCGATTGGGCATGCGCTCATTGCCAGGTTTGCAAAATTCATCTTGCCTGCGTCGGCCACGCCGTCCCTCAAGTGCCTCTTAGTATCCTGCAGAGAGGTCCCGCATGAGTAGCGGTGGGGCTTCGTCGCGGCTGGAACTGCCGCTAAACATCAAACACCAAGTTGTCCCCAACTGACAAAGCCACAACTCGGCGTGGTATTCCATATACACCGGTAAGTAGCAGCCCAGCGATGTGCACATTTCTGCCATACGCGTTTCGAGCTAGGTTCAGCTCTTGTTCACTGGCGGCAAGGAGACAGGAAACGGGATGCAAGAACATGTGGTTTATTTAAATAAAGAGTCCCGCCCTAATAGGCACAGTGGAATTCTGGTCAAGGTAGTCTATGTTCATTAACCAAGTGGCTCCGTGCCTGTCTCCCAATTAAAATTAAACACCCGATTGGGCATGCGCTCATTGCCAGGTTTGCAAAATTCATCTTGCCTGCGTCGGCCACGCCGTCCCTCAAGTGCCTCTTAGTATCCTGCAGAGAGGTCCCGCATGAGTAGCGGTGGGGCTTCGTCGCGGCTGGAACTGCCGCTAAACATCAAACACCAAGTTGTCCCCAACTGACAAAGCCACAACTCGGCGTGGTATTCCATATACACCGGTAAGTAGCAGCCCAGCGATGTGCACATTTCTGCCATACGCGTTTCGAGCTAGGTTCAGCTCTTGTTCACTGGCGGCAAGGAGACAGAAAACGGGATGCAAGAACATGTGGTTTATTTAAATAAAGAGTCCCGCCCTAATAGGCACAGTGGAATGCTGGTCAAGGTAGTCTATGTTCATTAACCAAGTGGCTCCGTGCCTGTCTCCCAATTAAAATTAAACACCCGATTGGGCATGCGCTCATTGCCAGGTTTGCAAAATTCATCTTGCCTGCGTCGGCCACGCCGTCCCTCAAGTGCCTCTTAGTATCCTGCAGAGAGGTCCCGCATGAGTAGCGGTGGGGCTTCGTCGCGGCTGGAACTGCCGCAAAACATCAAACACCAAGTTGTCCCCAACTGACAAAGCCACAACTCGGCGTGGTATTCCATATACACCGGTAAGTAGCAGCCCAGCGATGTGCACATTTCTGCCATACGCGTTTCGAGCTAGGTTCAGCTCTTGTTCACTGGCGGCAAGGAGACAGGAAACGGGATGCAAGAACATGTGGTTTATTTAAATAAAGAGTCCCGCCCTAATAGGCACAGTGGAATGCTGGTCAAGGTAGTCTATGTTCATTAACCAAGTGGCTCCGTGCCTGTCTCCCAATTAAAATTAAACACCCGATTGGGCATGCGCTCATTGCCAGGTTTGCAAAATTCATCTTGCCTGCGTCGGCCACGCCGTCCCTCAAGTGCCTCTTAGTATCCTGCAGAGAGGTCCCGCATGAGTAGCGGTGGGGCTTCGTCGCGGCTGGAACTGCCGCTAAACATCAAACACCAAGTTGTCCCCAACTGACAAAGCCACAACTCGGCGTGGTATTCCATATACACCGGTAAGTAGCAGCCCAGCGATGTGCACATTTCTGCCATACGCGTTTCGAGCTAGGTTCAGCTCTTGTTCACTGGCGGCAAGGAGACAGGAAACGGGATGCAAGAACATGTGGTTTATTTAAATAAAGAGTCCCGCCCTAATAGGCACAGTGGAATGCTGGTCAAGGTAGTCTATGTTCATTAACCAAGTGGCTCCGTGCCTGTCTCCCAATTAAAATTAAACACCCGATTGGGCATGCGCTCATTGCCAGGTTTGCAAAATTCATCTTGCCTGCGTCGGCCACGCCGTCCCTCAAGTGCCTCTTAGTATCCTGCAGAGAGGTCCCGCATGAGTAGCGGTGGGGCTTCGTCGCGGCTGGAACTGCCGCTAAACATCAAACACCAAGTTGTCCCCAACTGACAAAGCCACAACTCGGCGTGGTATTCCATATACACCGGTAAGTAGCAGCCCAGCGATGTGCACATTTCTGCCATACGCGTTTCGAGCTAGGTTCAGCTCTTGTTCACTGGCGGCAAGGAGACAGGAAACGGGATGCAAGAACATGTGGTTTATTTAAATAAAGAGTCCCGCCCTAATAGGCACAGTGGAATGCTGGTCAAGGTAGTCTATGTTCATTAACCAAGTGGCTCCGTGCCTGTCTCCCAATTAAAATTAAACACCCGATTGGGCATGCGCTCATTGCCAGGTTTGCAAAATTCATCTTGCCTGCGTCGGCCACGCCGTCCCTCAAGTGCCTCTTAGTATCCTGCAGAGAGGTCCCGCATGAGTAGCGGTGGGGCTTCGTCGCGGCTGGAACTGCCGCTAAACATCAAACACCAAGTTGTCCCCAACTGACAAAGCCACAACTCGGCGTGGTATTCCATATACACCGGTAAGTAGCAGCCCAGCGATGTGCACATTTCTGCCATACGCGTTTCGAGCTAGGTTCAGCTCTTGTTCACTGGCGGCAAGGAGACAGGAAACGGGATGCAAGAACATGTGGTTTATTTAAATAAAGAGTCCCGCCCTAATAGGCACAGTGGAATGCTGGTCAAGGTAGTCTATGTTCATTAACCAAGTGGCTCCGTGCCTGTCTCCCAATTAAAATTAAACACCCGATTGGGCATGCGCTCATTGCCAGGTTTGCAAAATTCATCTTGCCTGCGTCGGCCACGCCGTCCCTCAAGTGCCTCTTAGTATCCTGCAGAGAGGTCCCGCATGAGTAGCGGTGGGGCTTCGTCGCGGCTGGAACTGCCGCTAAACATCAAACACCAAGTTGTCCCCAACTGACAAAGCCACAACTCGGCGTGGTATTCCATATTCACCGGTAAGTAGCAGCCCAGCGATGTGCACATTTCTGCCATACGCGTTTCGAGCTAGGTTCAGCTCTTGTTCACTGGCGGCAAGGAGACAGGAAACGGGATGCAAGAACATGTGGTTTATTTAAATAAAGAGTCCCGCCCTAATAGGCACAGTGGAATGCTGGTCAAGGTAGTCTATGTTCATTAACCAAGTGGCTCCGTGCCTGTCTCCCAATTAAAATTAAACACCCGATTGGGCATGCGCTCATTGCCAGGTTTGCAAAATTCATCTTGCCTGCGTCGGCCACGCCGTCCCTCAAGTGCCTCTTAGTATCCTGCAGAGAGGTCCCGCATGAGTAGCGGTGGGGCTTCGTCGCGGCTGGAACTGCCGCTAAACATCAAACACCAAGTTGTCCCCAACTGACAAAGCCACAACTCGGCGTGGTATTCCATATTCACCGGTAAGTAGCAGCCCAGCGATGTGCACATTTCTGCCATACGCGTTTCGAGCTAGGTTCAGCTCTTGTTCACTGGCGGCAAGGAGACAGGAAACGGGATGCAAGAACATGTGGTTTATTTAAATAAAGAGTCCCGCCCTAATAGGCACAGTGGAATGCTGGTCAAGGTAGTCTATGTTCATTAACCAAGTGGCTCCGTGCCTGTCTCCCAATTAAAATTAAACACCCGATTGGGCATGCGCTCATTGCCAGGTTTGCAAAATTCATCTTGCCTGCGTCGGCCACGCCGTCCCTCAAGTGCCTCTTAGTATCCTGCAGAGAGGTCCCGCATGAGTAGCGGTGGGGCTTCGTCGCGGCTGGAACTGCCGCTAAACATCAAACACCAAGTTGTCCCCAACTGACAAAGCCACAACTCGGCGTGGTATTCCATATACACCGGTAAGTAGCAGCCCAGCGATGTGCACATTTCTGCCATACGCGTTTCGAGCTAGGTTCAGCTCTTGTTCACTGGCGGCAAGGAGACAGGAAACGGGATGCAAGAACATGTGGTTTATTTAAATAAAGAGTCCCGCCCTAATAGGCACAGTGGAATGCTGGTCAAGGTAGTCTATGTTCATTAACCAAGTGGCTCCGTGCCTGTCTCCCAATTAAAATTAAACACCCGATTGGGCATGCGCTCATTGCCAGGTTTGCAAAATTCATCTTGCCTGCGTCGGCCACGCCGTCCCTCAAGTGCCTCTTAGTATCCTGCAGAGAGGTCCCGCATGAGTAGCGGTGGGGCTTCGTCGCGGCTGGAACTGCCGCTAAACATCAAACACCAAGTTGTCCCCAACTGACAAAGCCACAACTCGGCGTGGTATTCCATATACACCGGTAAGTAGCAGCCCAGCGATGTGCACATTTCTGCCATACGCGTTTCGAGCTAGGTTCAGCTCTTGTTCACTGGCGGCAAGGAGACAGGAAACGGGATGCAAGAACATGTGGTTTACTTAAATAAAGAGTCCCGCCCTAATAGGCACAGTGGAATGCTGGTCAAGGTAGTCTATGTTCATTAACCAAGTGGCTCCGTGCCTGTCTCCCAATTAAAATTAAACACCCGATTGGGCATGCGCTCATTGCCAGGTTTGCAAAATTCATCTTGCCTGCGTCGGCCACGCCGTCCCTCAAGTGCCTCTTAGTATCCTGCAGAGAGGTCCCGCATGAGTAGCGGTGGGGCTTCGTCGCGGCTGGAACTGCCGCTAAACATCAAACACCAAGTTGTCCCCAACTGACAAAGCCACAACTCGGTGTGGTATTCCATATACACCGGTAAGTAGCAGCCCAGCGATGTGCACATTTCTGCCATACGCGTTTCGAGCTAGGTTCAGCTCTTGTTCACTGGCGGCAAGGAGACAGGAAACGGGATGCAAGAACATGTGGTTTATTTAAATAAAGAGTCCCGCCCTAATAGGCACAGTGGAATGCTGGTCAAGGTAGTCTATGTTCATTAACCAAGTGGCTCCGTGCCTGTCTCCCAATTAAAATTAAACACCCGATTGGGCATGCGCTCATTGCCAGGTTTGCAAAATTCATCTTGCCTGCGTCGGCCACGCCGTCCCTCAAGTGCCTCTTAGTATCCTGCAGAGAGGTCCCGCATGAGTAGCGGTGGGGCTTCGTCGCGGCTGGAACTGCCGCTAAACATCAAACACCAAGTTGTCCCCAACTGACAAAGCCACAACTCGGCGTGGTATTCCATATACACCGGTAAGTAGCAGCCCAGCGATGTGCACATTTCTGCCATACGCGTTTCGAGCTAGGTTCAGCTCTTGTTCACTGGCGGCAAGGAGACAGGAAACGGGATGCAAGAACATGTGGTTTATTTAAATAAAGAGTCCCGCCCTAATAGGCACAGTGGAATGCTGGTCAAGGTAGTCTATGTTCATTAACCAAGTGGCTCCGTGCCTGTCTCCCAATTAAAATTAAACACCCGATTGGGCATGCGCTCATTGCCAGGTTTGCAAAATTCATCTTGCCTGCGTCGGCCACGCCGTCCCTCAAGTGCCTCTTAGTATCCTGCAGAGAGGTCCCGCATGAGTAGCGGTGGGGCTTCGTCGCGGCTGGAACTGCCGCTAAACATCAAACACCAAGTTGTCCCCAACTGACAAAGCCACAACTCGGCGTGGTATTCCATATACACCGGTAAGTAGCAGCCCAGCGATGTGCACATTTCTGCCATACGCGTTTCGAGCTAGGTTCAGCTCTTGTTCACTGGCGGCAAGGAGACAGGAAACGGGATGCAAGAACATGTGGTTTATTTAAATAAAGAGTCCCGCCCTAATAGGCACAGTGGAATGCTGGTCAAGGTAGTCTATGTTCATTAACCAAGTGGCTCCGTGCCTGTCTCCCAATTAAAATTAAACACCCGATTGGGCATGCGCTCATTGCCAGGTTTGCAAAATTCATCTTGCCTGCGTCGGCCACGCCGTCCCTCAAGTGCCTCTTAGTATCCTGCAGAGAGGTCCCGCATGAGTAGCGGTGGGGCTTCGTCGCGGCTGGAACTGCCGCTAAACATCAAACACCAAGTTGTCCCCAACTGACAAAGCCACAACTCGGCGTGGTATTCCATATACACCGGTAAGTAGCAGCCCAGCGATGTGCACATTTCTGCCATACGCGTTTCGAGCTAGGTTCAGCTCTTGTTCACTGGCGGCAAGGAGACAGGAAACGGGATGCAAGAACATGTGGTTTATTTAAATAAAGAGTCCCGCCCTAATAGGCACAGTGGAATGCTGGTCAAGGTAGTCTATGTTCATTAACCAAGTGGCTCCGTGCCTGTCTCCCAATTAAAATTAAACACCCGATTGGGCATGCGCTCATTGCCAGGTTTGCAAAATTCATCTTGCCTGCGTCGGCCACGCCGTCCCTCAAGTGCCTCTTAGTATCCTGCAGAGAGGTCCCGCATGAGTAGCGGTGGGGCTTCGTCGCGGCTGGAACTGCCGCTAAACATCAAACACCAAGTTGTCCCCAACTGACAAAGCCACATGTGGTTTATTTAAATAAACCACATGTTCTTGCATCCCGTTTCCTGTCTCCTTGCCGCCAGTGAACAAGAGCTGAACCTAGCTCGAAACGCGTATGGCAGAAATGTGCACATCGCTGGGCTGCTACTTACCGGTGAATATGGAATACCACGCCGAGTTGTGGCTTTGTCAGTTGGGGACAACTTGGTGTTTGATGTTTAGCGGCAGTTCCAGCCGCGACGAAGCCCCACCGCTACTCATGCGGGACCTCTCTGCAGGATACTAAGAGGCACTTGAGGGACGGCGTGGCCGACGCAGGCAAGATGAATTTTGCAAACCTGGCAATGAGCGCATGCCCAATCGGGTGTTTAATTTTAATTGGGAGACAGGCACGGAGCCACTTGGTTAATGAACATAGACTACCTTGACCAGCATTCCACTGTGCCTATTAGGGCGGGACTCTTTATTTAAATAAACCACATGTTCTTGCATCCCGTTTCCTGTCTCCTTGCCGCCAGTGAACAAGAGCTGAACCTAGCTCGAAACGCGTATGGCAGAAATGTGCACATCGCTGGGCTGCTACTTACCGGTGTATATGGAATACCACGCCGAGTTGTGGCTTTGTCAGTTGGGGACAACTTGGTGTTTGATGTTTAGCGGCAGTTCCAGCCGCGACGAAGCCCCACCGCTACTCATGCGGGACCTCTCTGCAGGATACTAAGAGGCACTTGAGGGACGGCGTGGCCGACGCAGGCAAGATGAATTTTGCAAACCTGGCAATGAGCGCATGCCCAATCGGGTGTTTAATTTTAATTGGGAGACAGGCACGGAGCCACTTGGTTAATGAACATAGACTACCTTGACCAGCATTCCACTGTGCCTATTAGGGCGGGACTCTTTATTTAAATAAACCACATGTTCTTGCATCCCGTTTCCTGTCTCCTTGCCGCCAGTGAACAAGAGCTGAACCTAGCTCGAAACGCGTATGGCAGAAATGTGCACATCGCTGGGCTGCTACTTACCGGTGTATATGGAATACCACGCCGAGTTGTGGCTTTGTCAGTTGGGGACAACTTGGTGTTTGATGTTTAGCGGCAGTTCCAGCCGCGACGAAGCCCCACCGCTACTCATGCGGGACCTCTCTGCAGGATACTAAGAGGCACTTGAGGGACGGCGTGGCCGACGCAGGCAAGATGAATTTTGCAAACCTGGCAATGAGCGCATGCCCAATCGGGTGTTTAATTTTAATTGGGAGACAGGCACGGAGCCACTTGGTTAATGAACATAGACTACCTTGACCAGCATTCCACTGTGCCTATTAGGGCGGGACTCTTTATTTAAATAAACCACATGTTCTTGCATCCCGTTTCCTGTCTCCTTGCCGCCAGTGAACAAGAGCTGAACCTAGCTCGAAACGCGTATGGCAGAAATGTGCACATCGCTGGGCTGCTACTTACCGGTGTATATGGAATACCACGCCGAGTTGTGGCTTTGTCAGTTGGGGACAACTTGGTGTTTGATGTTTAGCGGCAGTTCCAGCCGCGACGAAGCCCCACCGCTACTCATGCGGGACCTCTCTGCAGGATACTAAGAGGCACTTGAGGGACGGCGTGGCCGACGCAGGCAAGATTAATTTTGCAAACCTGGCAATGAGCGCATGCCCAATCGGGTGTTTAATTTTAATTGGGAGACAGGCACGGAGCCACTTGGTTAATGAACATAGACTACCTTGACCAGCATTCCACTGTGCCTATTAGGGCGGGACTCTTTATTTAAATAAACCACATGTTCTTGCATCCCGTTTCCTGTCTCCTTGCCGCCAGTGAACAAGAGCTGAACCTAGCTCGAAACGCGTATGGCAGAAATGTGCACATCGCTGGGCTGCTACTTACCGGTGTATATGGAATACCACGCCGAGTTGTGGCTTTGTCAGTTGGGGACAACTTGGTGTTTGATATATATATATATATATATATATATATATACATATATATATATCCAAAACGTCCCGTTACTCCTTCTGTACTCCACAAGACCCGTGGAAGGTGGCACGCACGCCGGCGGAGTACCGGCTGTCACAATTCGTCATAAAGTTCAATATTCAAGCGCGCTCTCAGGACAAAACAAACACAAGAAAACAAGGTGTCCGTTGTTTTAATTCACAACGCGTTTCACCTCCAGCGAGGCTTGATCACGTGAATAATGGACAACAAAAACAGCACAGCATAAATGGAGTTTCATGATGCGTTCTGATGACGTACACCTCGTGTTTATGTTGCGGACATATTGGAAGGATGCACAATTCATGGGCCCTGATTGAAAAAATTGTCTTTTGACTATTCATCTTAATACAATTTGCATAAAATCGTCAATTCAATTGTATATAAAGCCTGTATGGCTCTGCTCTTATAATACAAAGCGGTTAAGAGGAAAAATAATAAACATTGTATATGGCGATCCATAACGCATAAATGCAGGAATTTATAATGCAATCGGTCAAAACAATCTAAACAGTAAAGATACACATCATCGCTTACCACATGCGATCCTAGGATAATTATCATGTGACATTAGGACTTAACTCCTACCTACAACGATGTTGATATTCATCGATGTTGGCTTGTACCGGCCCACGCATCATGCGTGAGTAACGGGACTCGTGAATAGTCAATAAAGTTATCTTTTTTTCAAAAGACCCAAAGAATCCTTCTACATATCAGAAAATAAGAGCAGATAATTTCTATCATGCATGCTATACAATGTGCAACCCAATGACACATTACACCTTTCTCCCAACACGAGAACAACAAGGTATTACCTAGTGGTCAGTCGCTGTCCCTATAGGTGGTTTATGTCTACCTAAACTCAATGCATGTACAACTGTAAAACTCAGATCATGCTAAGTTAGCCTATTGAAAAAGGACTGTAAATCGTACCCAAATGGTACCATGTGGCAATGATCAGCAAGGTGCACAGGGAATAACACAAGTCCGCCGCACTCATAGTCACCGACCCAATACTGCAAAGTCGTGCTGTCAATGGCATAATAGTGAACGTGCTCTGTTGAGAAACAAGAACTAGAGAGAAAAGGAGTGGGGACCATGTGTACAGTGAGTGTCGGTGACTAGGCCCTTCCTTTCCATCTGCAAAGTGAAAAAGAAAGAGAAAATGAAGAGAGAGGGAAAACAAGAGAAAAAATATATATTAAAATGATGCTTTTTTAAAAAAAACAGGATAACTTAATCCTATTAATTACACTAACACCATCACTCTTCTAAGTGTCTTATTACATCAAGGGCACGTTATAATTCATGGAAGATAGATACAGAGCTACAGAGTCACAGAACTACACAGCAGGGTATATGTTATACCTAGCGAAACAGCCCTTAACCCAAACACAACGATACACGTAAATGTAGGCGAAATGTTCTTGTCATTATAGAATCAGTTATTCTTTAAGGTGTACGGACAACTCCTCTTCCTGATTCAACCCTCCCGGCATTTTGGTTTGGAAATCAATAATGAGCTTGGACTCTCTTTGTCGTAATTTAAGTACCCTATTGCCCCCTCTCGGATTTTTGCTAATCTGTTCAAGGATGATATAGCTTAATTCCTTAGTGTTTGAAAGATGTCTCTCCCTGAAATGTCGGACCACAGGATATTTGGGATCATAGTTGGTAATCGCATGAGTATGTTCCAGGATTCTTTTTTTGGCCATACATGTAGTGCTGCCTATGTACCAAAGTTTGCATGTACATTCTATTGCATATATCACAAACATGGAGCTACATGTAAGAAACTGGGTAATGTTTTTGTTGACCCCATTGTGGCTCACTTGTTTGTGACACTTACTGTACAGACATGCCTTGCAATGGCCACAAGGAAAGAAACCTTCAAGACCCTGCATGCTGTTGGGTGGATAAGTGGTGATATCACGGTGGACAAGCATGTCCCTGATATTCCTCCCTCTGCGATATGTAATGCACGGTCTGATCGGAATACTATCCCCAATCACCGTGTCGTTTTTGAGGATACCCCAGTTCTTGGCCATAATCCTTTTAATGGCCTGCGCATCAGAGCTATACGTAAGAATCATCCTTGGCTTGTTTCTCTCATTGACATCAGTGGAAGGCTTATAGAGAGATTGTCTGAGCCCTATCAACCTTCTTCGCTCTACTCAATGCCATCTTCACTACCCAATTAGGGTAACCTCGCTCCCTGAATCTGTCTGCTATGATCTTACTTTCAATGTGATAAGTGTCGTCAGAGTTACAATTCCTTCTTGCCCTCAGCAGGTCCCCATAAGGAATACTCCATTTGAGGATCTCGGGATGACTGCTGAGGGCATGTAGGACACTATTACCCGCGGTGGCTTTGCGGTGTAATGACGTAAATACCTTATTCCCCTTGACCTGTAGTTTGACATCCAGGTATTCTGTTTCAGTTCTACTCATGTTGCCACTTAGGACAATATTCCGATCATTGTCATTAAGTTTCTTAATGAAATTCAGGGCTTCCAACTCTGTCCCCTTTCAAATTATAAATAAATCATCAATGTAGCGTAGCCACATTGCCACATGTTCAAATTCCTCTTGTAGGATGGGGTCAGAGCGGATGCTTTCCTCCCAGTTTCCCATGAATAAGTTTGCGAAACTGGGAGCAAAGCATGATCCCATAGCTGTACCGTTAGTCTGACGAAACAGAGCACCGTTGAACAAAAAGATGTTATTGGTCAAACAGTACTCTGTCATGTCAAGCAGCATCTGTGTATGTTCCCGGAATCTAATGTGTCTGGTCCCCAAATATACTTCACATGCTGTTAAACCTTGCTGATGATTAATGATGGTGTATAGACTCTGTACGTCCAAAGTAGTAAACAGCGAGTCTGTATCCCATGTCAAGTTTTCTACTTTCTTGAGAAAATCCTTAGTGTCCTTGACATAACTGGCAAGGTTAATCACAAACCCTCTCAAAAAATAATCAATGTATTTCGATATGTGTTCTGTCACACTACCGCGTGACGACACAATAGGTCGACCTGGTGGTTTAGTGGTGTCTTTGTGGACCTTAGGGAGCAGGTATAATACTGGGAGAACCGGGTAATCACACTTTAAATAACCAAATTCCTCCCAAGTAAGTATGCCCTTGTCTTTCCATTCGACTAAACGTTCCCAAATATTGGTAATACTGATGTTGTATCTCTCATAACCTACAGATTCATAAAGCATGTCATCCTTGAGTTGTCTTTCAGCCTCTTCCAGGTATAGTCCCCGACCTAGAACAACAATGTTGCCCCCTTTATCTGCTGGACGGATGACAATACTGTCATCGTCCATCAATGATTTCAGGGCCTGTCTTTGTTTGTATGAAAGGTTGCATTTGTCATTGTTTTTAGATTTCTCTCTGCTGTACCTGGACTCCATAAGTGATTTATTAACAATGTCATGGAACGTATCAAGGTTGTCGTGAGGGAGAGTGGGCAAAAAAGTTTATTTGGGTCTAAAACAGTATCAGCCGAGGCATCGGTGATAATGTCTAACTCTGTCAGTAGTTGTGTGGAGGAAACAGCACTGTCTGCTCCTACATCAGTTTGTCCTAATCCGACCACTGTACTGAGTACCTCGGTGCCATGAATATTAAAATCATAAATACCAGTGGTATAGGCCCCACTGATAGCTTGATCATTTTTAATGCCCTTAAGTTTGTGCCACTTTTGTAGTTTACGTTTACGTATGTATTTAAATACATCAATACGTACATCAGCATATTCAGAGGGATAGGATGGACAAAATGATAAACCAAGGCAGAGAGTTCTTTTTTCAATCATGGTTAAAGTTCTTTGTGATAAATTAATAATAGTTCTCTTCACCATTTCGTCATCCATCAGTACGCTCTTCTGGCGCGCGCTCTGTTTTCTGATATGTAGAAGGATTCTTTGGGTCTTTTGAACAAAAGATAACTTTATTGACTATACACGATGCGTGGGCCGGTACAAGCCAACATCGATGAATATCAACATCGTTGTAGGTGGGAGTTAAGTCCTTATGTCACATGATAATTATCCTAGGATCGCATGTGGTAAGCGATGATGTGTGTCTTTACTGTTTAGATTGTTTTGACCGATTGCATTATAAATTCCTGCATTTATGCGTTATGGATCGCCATATACAATGTTTATTATTTTTCCACGTAACCGCTTTGTATTATAAGAGCAGAGACATACAGGCTTTATATACAATTGAATTGACGATTTTACGCAAATTGTATTAAGATGAACACTCAAAAGACAATTTTTTCAATCAGGGCCCATGAATTGTGCACCCTTCCAATATGTCCGCAACATAAACACGACGTGTACGTCATCAGAACGCATCATGAAACTCCATTTATGCTGTGCTGTTTTTGTTGTCCATTATTCAAGTGATCAAGCCTCGCTGGAGGTGAAACGCGTTGTGAATTAAAACAACGAACACCTTGTTTTCTTGTGTTTGTTTTGTCCTGAGAGCGCACTTGAATATTGAACTTTATGACATATATATATATATATATATATATATACATACATGGTGCATCATTTCGGTGTTTGATGGAAGCTTACGATTGGTTCTCTGATAGAAAATCGACGCCCAAAATATCCCCATACATAAATATTAAGTAATAAACATTTGTAAATTTTTGTATATTTATAACATTTAAAAAGAAATCAAAATGTATAGTTTATTAATTGTTTTAAAGTAAATATATATATATTACATTTTATATATGTATGTTTAAAATTACATTTATTTCTTATATTTGTTAAAATGTATATTAAATCCAAATAATTTATTAAAGTTAATTTTATTATTTAATATATTTAACATTCTTCTTTATACATATTAAAAAAAAAACGATATTTTGTACATCTATCTTTTTTACATCAATATTTTTTTAACAATATTTTTATACTTACCATTATAAATATAGGATGTCGATATTTTTGACATCAATATTTATGACTCGATATTTGTGTATGGGGATATTTTGGGCATCGATGTTCTATCAGTGAACCAATCATAAGCTTCCATCACACACTGAATAGATGCACCATGAGCAGCAGCAGTAGTGAGAGTAAATTGGGCAATATATTGTATTACTTTATTTATAGAGTGCTTACTGCGGCTATGTGGGGTATTGAAGCTCTTGCCTACAAGAGTAGCATGCTACACAGTATAGGGTGTGCGGTTGAAAGAGTATTGTCTTTGTTTTGATCCCATGTGAGAAGTGTGTCCATGTTGTGCGTGAGGACCACTGAGGTGCAGTAATCGTATTATGGGACATAGCGCTTAGCAGTGTGATGGATGAAATAGTGTAAGAGAACTGCAGTTTATGGTTTTCAGTAAGCTGGCAGTTTTGAGCAGCTCTGCAAGGCCCTTTTGGCATTTTTTATATTCATTGTCCACTTAACTTGTTACTGCGCTGGGTTGTCCAAACCTAGATATTGTGCATTTAAATTATATGGTCCTGAGCAGGCATATGTTTAAGGAGGAAGTGATGGAGACATCTGCTTGTATGGACTTTGCAAGGGAATGCTTCTTTTGAAAGGTCACCCCCAAGGTTTTCGACTGCTGCTGCTTTTGACTCTTGAGTGCACTGCGTCCTGCAAATCAACCCCTCAGTGTCAGTGCCCAGACCCTAAAGTCTATGTCGAATTGGCTGTAATCAATTGGAAATGGCTAACTTACCTGTAAGTCCCTGGTAAATGGTACCCTGTTACCCAGGGCAAGTAAGGTAGAGGGGTACCCCAAGGCTTGCAGCATTGATTGGGCCACCCTGGAGGTCCCCTAAGTAAAATAAGTCCTGCACTTTTAGCCATACTTTGGCATTGAAAGCATTGGCACAGCACCTGCTTCCCTGCACAAGTGTGTAAGTCACCCCTCTGGCAGGCTATCAAGCCCTAAAGGCAGGGTGCACATATGGTGCAGGCAGGACATGTGTTTTACATGTCCTGACAACTGTTTTACTGTGGAAAGTCTTGGTCGCCAAATTGGCGGGTACTGGGTTGCACGCTGACCCCCCCAGCTGAGCTAAATCCTTAACGGTGTGACCATTGCGGGCTCTTCAAATTATCAAACAGCTCAGCTGCCACTTTATTGCCGTTAAAACTCCTGTGCCTTCCTGGGCACACATAAGGATCTGCTCTATGAAATACCTTTCTGCCCTCCTGAAGAGACATGCCAATGACTCTCAAGAAGGATAACTAAGAGGACTTGAAGGCCAGAAAGCCACTTGGATGTTAGCCCAAAAAGGCAGGTTTCAGGGTGAAGTCGCCTTTGAAGATCAGATGGAGGACAACGGGGAATGGCTGCCCTATTGTTGAGTTAGACAGTCTGGCACGGGGAGCAGAGATGGGAAACTAATTGCCAAACCGGTTTGCCCAGGGGTGGATACTAGGAAGGTCTGAATACCGAGAGAGGGGGTTTGCCATCTTGGGAGTGGGCAGAATGGTGCATCCTAGGATAGCCAGATGCCACACTCCACAGCAAGTGGTCAATTGGTGGGAGGGAACCTGGTAGCCTATTGGCTCCCAACCGCATCCTCCCCTGAGGTAGCACTTTCTGAGCATAAGAAGGGCACCCTTGTCGCCAAGACATTAGATCTCAACAGACTCGGAAGAAGGACTGCCCTGCTGCACCGAGGGACCCGCAAAGAGAGGCTGCACATACAAGGACTGCACCTGCTGACTAACAAGGAGAGGCGCTGTACCTGCTGTGTCCTGATCAGGGAGAAGCAGTCTCCAAAGCCCAGTCAAGCCAAGAGAACTCCAAGAGCCAGCTGACTGCCCTCCTCTTAGCAGCACAGGAACACAACTGCTGAAAAAGCCTGCTGGGGCAAGTCGTAGCCCAAAGTCTTCAAGCCGCTATCACCCCCGCCGTATAGCACCGAGGACCAAGACCTGATGCACTGAGTTGTACCCGAGTTCGGTGAGCCCAGGAGTGCTTCCGAAGAGTTGCTGGGTCCCTCAGAAGGGAAGTTATCGACCCAGGAAGGATTGGGTTGTGACTGCAACAACTGGTAGTCCAGTGGCGACTGGACTTCAGACAGACCGGAGAGGACTTGATGAGACGTTGACCCTGCAAACAGGACCCCCCCTCACCATCTTCATGGACGGAGGAATCCCTGCAGGAAGACCCTCATTGACTACGCTGCATCCACAGCATCCTTCGAGCATCTTCAGAATCACTCATCCCTTGCATCAGGACCACTAAGTGCCTTAAACTGCTGAAGGACTGCTTCACCCGTGAAGGTAACTGTTCCTGAGGCTCTTGCTGGTCCCCATGACTAACTTCTAGCAGGAGTTGGTCGCCCCAAGTACTTCTAACTGACCGCAGTGGCAGTTACCTAAGTTTTCCTTGAAAAAGTTTCGGAGACCCTGATTACAAGTTGGGTGGTTAATTCTATCCCGTATGTAAACCCCTGTTTATACACGGGCCCGAGTTACAAGTTTGGTTTTACTTAATACATTCAATAATTATCGGATGCGTTAAATAACCCAACATTCATTAAATTTCATTAGGTCAAACCTGCCGAAATTAAACAGGGGAAATATGTACCGTATTTACCATACCATGTGGATTTTGGTGTGTTAAACACCAAAATCCATATGTTATTCCCCAATAAGTCATAATTAGTGCTATTTATTGCACCCGATAAATAGTAAACCCTAGGGTACTGTTATTTGCCGGGTGCGATAAATAGGCCCTTCACTTGTAATCAGGCCCTAAGTGTCCAATAAGTTGACTTTGCCAAGGCTTGTTTACAGTTAAGTGAAACTTCACTGATTTATTACTGCCTATAAAATTTATATATCAGGACCCCTCAGGTGGATCTTTTTCCTTCTTGTGTCTAAAATCTTATAAAAATACAAACTATTCTTATAAAATGGTGCCAGATTTCTTGAGTGTCGTGTCTATTTCTTCTTCAATTGTTTTGGTGCTGTTTAAATGCTTAACATTTGTTCTGTTGTGTAATACTTGCTGCTTAGTGCCACAGCAACCCCGAATTGAGCTGAGGGTTTGACAGACGATACCCAAGGGTCCTTAAGGTAAGTGGTAACTTGGGATGAGGTTGCACAACCACACCTTATAATTGACCCCATTTGCTCAGACCCAAATCTTATTGTCATTGTGGGATGCCAAGAAGTAGCCGTAGTATGTTGCTTCTTAGGACCTGCAGTGTTGGACTAAATTAGAGTCCTCCATTGGCCAGATCTCTTCAGTGATTCTGTGACTGTTCAATTGGTGATGTGTGGTTTATTGCTGTGGACTAGTATAGTACTGCGAGATGGATATGATCGTTAGCAGTTTTATCTTATGTAAGTGTAAGAGCGGCAAAATTAAAGGATATAATTAAGCAGCCTGTATGAATTACAATTGACTGTCTGACTGCTGAGTGTTATAGTATTAGTTTTATTCTGGGTTATATAATGTTTAGTAATTGCATTATATAGCACTTACTACCCCTGACTGGGCTAGTTTTTTTCTAGTACTTATTGATGGTTATTAGGATTATTCTTGGGCTTTCAGAAACCATTCCATGCCTTTACTCCAGGTTCAATGTGGTAGATTACATTAGTAGGAATAAGAGGTGATCTTTAGTGGAAAAGGAGATGTGGAATTTCATGCAATGGTTGGTGGTTTTATAAAACGGGCTTCAGGTGATTAGGCAGGGTACCATACCAGAATAAGTGTAAAATTATTCATATAACTAGCGCAGCTAAAATAGGTACATGTAATGTATGTTGCTCATTAGTGGATAAACTAGTGCATGTAATCACTCTGAATGGATGCAATGCTCCACAAATAAATATGGTTAGTCACGCCCAAGCCACAGTAGGGATTTTTTGTGTAGTGTGCTAAAGTGCACGTACTCAGTATAAATTCTCTACACACACAGCCATGAAAAATGTGTGCACGTATGTCCTCGGATTAACCTTTCGGCCGATAAGGCACCAGGGGCTGTATTATACATTGTGATTGTTTGCTCCTGGGGCACCTTTTAAAAGGTGCGACGGGCGCAAACAATCACAATGCACCCTATTATGACATATGCGCTGCCCCCAGGACAGCTGCGAATTCGCGCTGCCCCCAGGGCAGCGCATTCAAGTGAAAACACGGAGCAGTTGCTCCGTGTTTTCATAGTGCAATCGGCACCCGCCTGCACTTTTACAGGGTAATAGAGATCCTCTAAGGGGAGGTCTTGGGGGTCCATTGGCCCTCTTTTATCCCCAGCAGAGGGCTGCTCTCAGGGGGCACACTGACAGTGCGCCACCTTTCAAATAGTTCACTGTCAGTGTGCCTCCTGAGGGCTTCTTTGACTCGGCAACCGCTTCTGTAATATGGCAGGGGCGCAGAGTCAAAGGAATAGGCTCGCCCCTATGCATATGAGGAAACACCCTCTGTTGATAGGGCTGGTGCTTTAAGTGCGCCAGCGCTATCGGTATTATAGAAGTGGGACGCACAAGCGTCTGCGCCACCTTCTATAATGCCAAAGTGCCCAGGGGGCGAGCAAAGCAGGAGCAAATGTCCCTATTGTAAAACGGCCCCAGGATTACTATGTTCTAGATACAAAGCTAGAATAACATGCCCCCAGTACAATGCAAGGATAAAGTGCATCACTTTACACTATTGTCCCAATATAGATAAATCATCAATTTTTATTTTTAAAAGCATAGCTAGGCATCATTAAAAACACCTTGTACTCTTTGAATCGTAGATATTTTTGTGTAATATTTTGCTGTGTATGACTTAAGTTCAGCACTTTTAACACAACCTTCATTTTCATAACACATCAATATTATTATTAGTAGTAGTAGTAGCTGTAGTACTAGGTGTAGCTGTAGAAATAAGGATTAGAAGCTACATGCAATTATAGAAATAAACAATGTTTTGTTCTCTTCCAGGAGTGAATTTCTATATATTCCGTACTGTGAACTGTAAGCAACAAACATAAACAATTTGCAGCATAAAGTATAATAAATCACTGTTATGACTTATGATGTACCACAATATAGGCTTGGGTAATCACCTAACCTTTCACCTACACTTACTGTGCCATTGTACTACATAACGGGTTTGTGCTCACCTTTTACCTAGTTCGGTGCTGTATAAATATTATGTGGTTTTCTGCAAAAACTAGCCTCATTTATCATGCATGAGGATTCTCAGAATCACAGCAGGACTACCATCTTCTACATCTTATGCATAATAACTATGTATACGGGTCATCTCTTTCGTCATCCTCGGCCGACATGACAGCAAAGTAGAACCCCTGAGGGTCCTTTTGGGTATATAAACACCATATCTTTACTGGGGCGGGCAGAGGAGAAAGACTTCCATGCTGATACGCTGACATGAGATGCTGAGGTTCCTGCACGCAGACACTCCATCACGCAGTGGTCCGATATCCCTCGGGGGCGTCCATCTCGAGACCAAGACATGGTCCTTCGTTCTCTCACACCAGGTAATGTTGTTGGTTTTATCCTAGAGGAATTATTTGCTATACACCTACATACATGCTAGGCACATTTAGGCACATCTAGTTAGGGTTATCTCGTAGAAGTACTCATTATTATTGTCATGCATCTATATACCTGCATATATCCATTGTTTTAGCACTATGGTAGAAATCTACCATCCATTTACTCTGTTGGTGCTTATAACCAATTATAACTGTTTCTGTCTTATGGTTGTTGCAGCAGTAGAAATCTACCATCCATTTACTCTGTTGGTGCTTAGAATCAATTATAACTGTTTCTGTCTTATGGTTGCTGCAGCACACATATTTTACACTAGAATGACGCTGGCTCAATAAATGCCTATTGAAAACGTCACTATCATTTATTCTGTGTACCTCTCTGAGACAAAGTGAGCACGAGTGACTGAGCGAAAAGTACTGTACTGTTTCAACGATCCCTGAGGGGTCAGGGTTGTCATGTTCGATAGCTGCCACAAACAATTCTCTCCTTGGTAAGAGGAGTTCATAGTGCCACTGTGAGATACCTGGTATACAGGCAAACATATCTGGTGGGGGTGTCTGGAATCAGTCTGGGCACCAGACCCACAGTTTAAGTTGTCTAAACGTGCAGATCCTATTTAGATTTATAGGAACTACACGACATAGCTCTTATTTAACAGTCAAATCTGAGTAGTTTAGTCGTGCCTTTCTCAGAGACCCCCTACTCACATCTACCCAGAAACGTTTGGAGCGGGAAGATAAAATCGGCCACAGCTGAGTAGGCATATCCTATGTATTGGCTGGCTGTAGGTTTATTCAAGCCTGGAGGATAATAGTTCCCTATTGCGCATAAATCTTATCTCAGTTTCCTTGAAACTCTTTCAATAATGTCTGAAGAAGCCAACGCTATGCCAGCATTACGTGCGAATGCAGGAGGGAAGGGGGAACAAGAAGGTGCTATAAACATTTCAGAAAATGTCAGAACTAACCTTACTTTTAAACTAGCAGAATATGGAGTCCCAGCATTAGGTAGGACTGTTACCTTCATGATTGAGGCACACAAATCATTCAGAACACAGATATTCTATTCATGGGTCAAGTTCTGACCCACAGATGCACGCACAAATACTTTTCATACTTACACTCCGGATGAAACACCGTAAAAATATTGTCCATACGAGGACATTGAAGTTCCGCTCACCTACCAGGAGCACATTAACTGGTTTAAAGGTGCCCTCCCACACAAAACTGATAAAGTGAGACTTGGTCAGCTCAGCAGAGATGGCGACTTGGCTGGTCCTAGGTGCTTACACACCGCATCCAGACATTAACACAATGCCGGTAGGAGGCTTACGTCCAACTTCATACAAAGAAGTAATACAACTTTACAGAAATTTAACACAGTTCGTTATGAGAATACTCACACTTCAAACAACACGGGTTACACAAGCAGGACAAATATAAGGGAGTGCAACCAAGATCACCCCACAAACACTGAACGCAGTTATGGGAAAAATGCCCACTAAACGCGAGCAAATGCCATTCTTTAAAGCTCAGAAAATAACACAGTTAGAGGCAGTGTTCACACACCCAGGCCCTCAAGAAAAACATAGAATGCTAACAATATGCTTGCCAATGGGGATAGCTCCTCCGATAGAGGATTGTACTTCTTGGGGTACGGTTTCCGCTGCCACCTATACCAGAACTCATGGTATCCCTTCAATAGCAGTGATACCAGACGTTTTGAAACAGATACAGAATGAGTATGGATCAGAACCTGTTCTGAACTTAGGGATGAAATTGTTAGGAATTTTTGCTCAGGTATCCACGATTATGTTGGCAAACATAAAAGGGGAGGTAGCAGCAGTGGCGATACACCAACGCCTGAGGGATTTCACTCCCATACAACAGGAGTTTGAGTTACCTAAAATCATCGAAGATACATATACCGAATTAGGTAGAGATAATTTGGGAGCTAGAACATCAAAACCTCAACTCATGGGTGGACCTGAAAAGGATAACACTAAGCAAGCACCTTATTCTTCCAAAAAGATTTGGGGTAATAAAAAACAAAAGAATAGAGAACATAGTTCACAATTAAGGGGTGGGTCTCCTCAACAGGAGACCTCCGAAAGGAGATTAAACCTTAGGAAATGTGATAACATCAAAAAACTGTCCGGTATCAGGATACTGATACACGTTCCTCTCGTTCCTTTCAGGGTTCATAAAAAAAAAACAGAGAGGGAAGGACGGTCAGAACACAGACAAGAAGAACTAACAAAGTCCAGAGAAACACATAATACTTCGGACTATAATATCATAAAAAAGACGAACAAAAATCAAGACCTCAATTTAAAAAGAAGGAAGTAGCTGGTCTTAAAGTAAGAAATGCCAAGGATACTGAGGACTCAACTTCTGAACAGAGAATGGGCTCTGATGATGCTAGACAGCACAGCAGAAGTAACAATAGCTCTCCAGAACCTGATGCAATTTCTAGTGACCGCGGCGTTGAATGAACACATCACGGTGGAAACACCTGATACAGGGGTAAGCGTCCCACATCAGTTACATGAAATAACTCTCTAAATTTTGATGAGGAGGCATTGTCCTACGTAGATGATATTTATCTGACGGATGATGATTTATTGGATCATTTGGCCAGGGTGAGAAACATAATTTTGTGGTTCACCTCTGAGGACTACAAATTCAGCTTTATAAAAATAGCCCACCTCAACATCCTATTTTTGGGATACGAGTTATCAAGTGAAGGAAAAAACCTAGCAGCTAACTTTTTTTAAAAAGCGCGCGCTGCTCCAACTTCCAAAAACTCTGAAAAATTTACAATCCATAATGGGATTCCTAAATTTTGGCAAAACATACATTTTGGATTACGCAGAAAAAGTAAAACCTTTCTACGATTTAATCAGACCTGATTTTTCAGTTCGACATTGGACACAGGAACGCACGGATATCCTTTGTTCCTTACAAGCTGACATGATAGCTTCCAAACACCTACACACATGTGTAAATAGCACAAATCCGTGTAATAGCGGGTCAATCTGGGTAAACTTACATAACCTTCAATGAAGGCGAAAACAGTACCCATAGCATACAAATATCATCTGAACACAAACGCTGAAATGCGCTTTGCATCCACTGAAAAGATTCGTACAGCAGTACAGACTACTGTAGTGAGAGAAGAGAACTGGCACAGGGGAAACAAATAATTGTTGTAACTCCAGTACCGGCCTTAGAGGCTGTTACAAAGGCAAGCGTTCCAAATGCAAAAGCACTACATCCATGGTGGATACAATGGGCTAATTCTCTCACTGCAACAGATGTAGAATCAAATTTGTAGTCTATATTAAAAACACAAGCATTACTGCAGTACAAACAAGAATATCCTCTCCTGAATGAAATAATGTCTCTGGATCAGTATATATACATTATTTACACTGACGGTTCTGCTCAGCCTGCCACAGGAAGTAAACAGCAATAACACGCAGCTTGTGCAATTATAAAAGGGCATATACAGAAAGGCAAGTTCCATCCTAGCACGGCACAGCTGGCAGGATTAAAAGCACTACTACTGGCACTAATATATAGGAATCGAGAATTCCTCACACTGATTGTGTGTGATTCATTTTACTGTGTTCAGTCTTACAATGAATATCTACACTGCTGGGGTCAGATTGGGTTTAAAGACTCGAAAGGTTGCACAATAAAGCACAAATTTCTTTGAGAACAAGTGGCAGAACTGAAAAAAGACTTGCAAAGAGCTCACGTGATACACATGCTGAGTCATCAACGTGATGGCGTTCACGTTGAACGGAATTTATTGGCTGATGAAGCCGCCAAGGCGACAGTGCGAACTACTGCAGTAGCTGCAATCACTTCTTCTAACACAAGAATAGACGGATAGATAATGGTAGCTGTCATCGCTTCACACAAAAATAGCTCAGCCATGCCAAAAGGCTTTCCACTAAAGTACTCCTACAAGTTAGATGCAAAAATTTTCCATATGCTCAAATTCCAGGAGTGTGGGATAGAGTAATAACAAACATGGATTGCAGATTAGGTTAAATTCTAGCTGCACACGAGGATCTGGGTTCAGCACGCGTAGGGATTACCCCAACAATCTCACTGCTGAAACAACGCTATTGGTGGCCAGGTTTAACAAAACAGACAAAAGCATTTGTCCTTAAGTGCGACATCTGTCAGCAGATGAAGGGTTCCACCGTAGCAGGTCCGCCTCTTGCCGGCAATGAAGAAAATAGATTTGTCTCCATTGATCTGATCAAACTACACTATGCGGAGGATTCAGAATAGCAGGCCGCGTGGGCTTCTGGGTAGCCGCCGCTCTCCTCTCGCTACCATTCAGGAGGTTCAGACAGAAAGACTGATAAAATTTGAAGAGTCTTCTATACGCAGTAATGGAGTTACCAACAATGAAATGGAACTTGTTCCTATTGAAATTGAACATCAAAACACAAATGAAACACAGATATCAATTCGGCCAACCACCGACATCTACATCAATATGCCTCTACAGGAGTCATCTGGAAGTTCAACCAAACCTGCTGAGCTACCAAAGATAGATCCAACTGCATCAGGCTATTTCGATTTCGACCATTTTTCTCTGGATCCAAGTGAACTGGAGTCATCGCCAGCTCCAGTTTTCCACAAAGAACAACTTCATGATTTCTACCTTTGGCTGAAAAAGACATACCGTGTCTCACTTTGACTACAGCTCTGGATAGCAACTGGCATACTGTTCCTACTATTCTGGATAGGTTTAATGACGTTATTTTTATTTCTCGTGAATGGATATTATCTCCGAGAATGCTCAGCAGTATCACATGTGAACTTGGTACTGAAACCTCATACGTCATCTCATTGTGAACAGAGAGACCTGTCATATGTGAACATTACAGCAGTTTCAGTTCCTGACAGAATAGTTTGGGACAGAGTTTCATATGATATATTTGGCCCCACTAAACTTTTAAAAATACCATATATATTTAAAATTTCTTTAAACGATATCATCACCTCCAGTACATACTCAGACAACTATGATTTTGAAACTGTAAATAGTATGCTGTCTGATTTAGAACTGTCTGCAGTATTTTCGAAAATCGAAATGTTTGACGCTTCATCTGAATTTGACACCATGTACTGTTACCAACATTATGGTCATCACTGTCTGTATAAAACAAGTGCACCACGTAATGTTTTCACATACCACCAATTAGAACATTGCCCAACACCACCGAAAGGTAGTTCACAAACATTTGCACACAAGTTTGCTTATTTTACTGGGTTTAATACATCAGATCCACGCTCATATTATTACAAGCTTGCACCTAAATCGGCAAAGAAAAATATGCTTACTAATACGAAACAGATATACTCTGCATCCTTCAGGGGTGGGGAATTTGATAAAATATCTACTTGTCCATGGGGCAGTTTGCTTCATAAATCTACTTGTCCTGTAACCAAATCCACTTGTCCCTTTAGTGCCATGTAATGCGGTGACAAACTATGGCAGCAATCTCATTATATAAGAGCTCCGGAATAGCCTCTCTGATTATGCCAGGGCTCCCTCCATAGTAGGGTTTGAATACTAGCAATTCCCTTATGTTGCCATATTTCAGCAGATCTACATACTAGCGCTGAAGGTAAGCATTAGTTCCAGGGTTGGAATGCCCTTTTGAGTCTGTGCAAACCTACTAATTTGCATATTTTAAGGGTTTTTACCAACTCTTATCTAATCTTTTCCCATACTGAGAAAGGTTGGAAATTTACTCCTGACAATGGCAGCCATAAAACTTTTTTCAGGGTTGGGGAAAAAATGGTTGGAGGGAAAGTGAACTTGCAAACACTCAGATTTTCGCATGAGCACATCTACACCTGCATATTAGCTCATGCTAAAATGCAGTTCACAAATATTTTCTAGGAGTACTATTTCTTGGCCTACATCTGTAAAGTCTTGTGAATTCATATAAGTTGTATATCTGCACTTAATGCAAGGACATGAGTGCACTTTTGAGACTTTATTTAATAATTGGGCCCCTGATTAGGTCTGACGTTAACCATGACATTTTGTGTTTATTAAAATTCTGTCTCTCTCTTTCTGTCGGCTAGCTTCACTGTGAGTGACAGCATTCTGTTCTTTCACAAGGAGCATAATCGACACATAGTTGTTTTGTTCAGTGCCAGGAACTACTGTTGCAATGTGTGCTTTTTGAGACCAAAACAATTTATGCTTTTGCCAATGTTTGTTATAATGAGGGCCCGGTAGCTCCCACACCAATAAGGTTTTACAAAAAACATGCCAAAACAAGTCACGCATTGACAAAACCAAAAGGCTGAGCAACAATTCCAGACCTATTGGCTTTACCAATGCTTGTTTATTTTTGTTTCCTAGAATCTTATTAAAACTGGTTACACTGATTTTCCATTATGAATATTTTTGGGAAACACTATCACACATCATCACATTTTACTAAATGATGCTGCAGGAAAATGGTACCTAAAATTTTACAGTAGTTTAGCAAAATGTGTTTGCATTTTTTTGTGAACATTTTATTTTGAAAGCAAGGAATAATCAATCTTGCTTTCAAGCTTCTGCATTTATTTGCATCTAATCAGAGAGCATTCTGGGAGCAGTATGCATAGCCTCATATTGCTAAATATTGAAAACGTGTGTACACATTTTTATACTGGACCCACTGTCAGTATTACAGTCTGAACTTACAACATGAACTTGGATCACTCACCCTAATAACAAATATTTTGCATTAATGAACCATAAATAAAAGTTTGAACAGCATTAACACATGGACACAAATATTACCTTAACTGAAGTCAAAGCCTTTCCCTGATCCATAATGTGATACTGTAAACTGGCAGTCAAAGGGTTTGTGATGAAGGGGGTTGGGCCTACTTGTCCCAAGGACAAAATACACATGGAAACTTGTTGCCCTTGACCCCAAACAATATGAACCGGCCGTCGGGCTATAGGAATTCCACATCCCTGATCCTTTATTGCACAACTGTCTGAACAGGGTTTCAACTTATAGAAAGACACTATAAACATAAAATCAGTCTGGGGTACTAAGGAATAGCAGGTTCAGGGGACTGAAGCACTATTTAGACCATCCCTCATACCACAACAGAATATTTTCCTGAACAACGCTGTGCAACGGACTTCCTGTTTTGGGATTGCCAAGATTAAGGACTTGAACACACCTCATATTCCCTCGCTTTCACACTTTGAGGAATGGCAAAACTATACAGAAAATGGTGAGGGTACACTAGATGACATCAGAAATGATGCTTCATACAATTCGACAGACCCCAATTGGAAGGAATGGGCGGTTTGACCTATCGACACAAATAGGTGTCAGTCAAGATTCAAGGGTACCACCGAAGGGTTTAATATCCATGGGCATGACTTATGCTATGTACAACGAGAACACCCGGGGGTAGTGACATCCTACATTGTTGGGAAGTTATGCCTAGATTGGCTAAAAATCATCTAGACACAGTCTGAGGTGAAACAACACTTATCCTTACTCTCAGAGGACATGGATTTAAGGAATTGTTTGCTAGATCCCCGGAAACCACATCAGAAAAGGTTCGCATATGCAGTTTATAATGAAACTGGGAAAATCTCTCAACAAGAAGCTGCAGAGAGATTGTGTGAAATTGACAGAGTTAACTTTGGCTGTGGTTGACAATTGTATGACCACACTGACATGCAGGATATTATTCACTGGGCAACACTGTATATTCTGCTCTGGATATAATGGAACAGGATCTGTCCATCTTACAACTCAGACAGTCACAGTTACGATCCATTCTATTATTAAGCTGGATGTATGTATGTGTCTTGTATGTATGTGTCTTGTAAAGCGCACTGCTGCCCTGAGGCGTCCTGGCGCTGTAGACCGCTGGGGAACCCGTCCTGGCTATCCCTGTGAGATGGTCCCTCCAGGGTATCTCCAAGGTGAAACCAGGCATCCCCAGCGAATGTGGGGGGCCGTTGTGGAGATGAGGCAAGCTAATGCCCAGAGTTGCCGAGTGTGTTCCTGGTTAGAGTAGGTACCGAGGCGAGAATTATCGAGTCCGTTTTGACCCTGGTCCACGACCCTGCCGCGTCGGGAATTGAACCCTAGTCCCTGGCCGATTCTCTGCTTACGGATCTGCCGCCTCTAACCAGTGAGCCACACCTCTCCACTACAATCATTGCACTCTGGTCATGTGCCCTGGCATTATATCAACAGTACCACTCTATTCTCCACATATAATCTATCAGAGAGACAGACGAGAATGGCACAAAGAGATGCAAAATATACAATGCTGCACATTGAGAAATTAGACCAATTACCTTTCACCATGGCATAGTCACCGTCCACAGAATGGTTAATGGCCATATAACATTGCCAGTAACATCTTTTCAATTTAAATATTGCCTAGAACACCACCAGGTAGGCAGATATGAAGAAATGGGTAAGGACTTTATCTATGAATCTTGGGAATTACCGTAAAGATTTAGATGCAGGAATGGGGACACTGAAGTATTTCTCAGCGGTCCAGACTGCGAGAATTTTGATTCTCCTATTACCATAACCAGAGAATCTGAATTTCATAAAAGACACGGAGGCTAACAATTCATGGAGTGGATCTCTCATTGGTACACTTCGGAAATGGTATGAGAGACGTCGCTCCGATTCAGAAGACACTAACCGGCCCGATCGAAAGGAGGCCCACATTTGTGAAATCCCAGCAGCAAATTTTATCATCGCCTAACCATCACTTTGAACCAAGGGTCCCATTATTGGCTTTAAAATGGAAATCACTTAATTCTGAATCACTAATTCATTAAAGTACAGCAATTCCCGGTCTTCCTTCAAACAATATCGTATCTACATAATCAAGCTCTGAAATCTGACGAGAATTGACGTCTGCCATTGCCACCTTAGACACCACGTGTGAAATTTGTCCTAGCTGTCTCAGCTGGAATTTCTGATTATGAATATTTCATCTGATCGTTAACAGTATCCCTACTCTGTACAAGTCCGATGACACTTTATCTTAGTTGGGCGAGGTCCTGAAGAAGGTGGTTCTATTACATACTACCCCACCGAAACGCGCGTAGACCACGTGCGCCCAGACCTTTTGAGATTGTGGTCACTATTACCAATTGTAGGAGATTTGTTATCACTCCGATACCCCCCATACCCACAAAATATTAATGTTATGCACAAATGTGAGAGTAATTTTGTTATGAGTGTGTTTGTGAGTGTAGTTTGTGTCTTGGCCGAGTAGGGAAGATTTTATATAATCCCGTTTTTTCCTTGTTCAAAGAAAAGCACATGATTATCGTTATAGGAAATGATTTGTTCAGTATTAGTAAATAATGCAATTTGATGTATAATGGTTATAATAGCTTGATTTTTTTAAATGAATGTATAAATAAAATAAAAATGAATATTTTTACAAAAAAAACAAAAATTGTATGTATTGATGAATTAAAGTAAAAAGTACTCAGGCACCAGCAGCATTGGTCAACCCATGCACAGATGCATTCTGCGATAAAAGAAATATAGGTCTGTGAGGAGTTTTAGTTGTGTTACATTGTTTACTTTCCCCTCTGACTCCTAGACCTCATTTACCTTTGAGGGGGTCCCTTTATTTACAAGTGGATCTCTCATTTGCCAGGATATTATGCTTTATGGGGCCAGTAATGGTTCAGTTGCAAACGTATCCTTTCATTTAATAGGGTCCCCGGCTGCCGTGATTAATCCAGTGTTCAGGCTGCTCCCAAATGGGAGTTATTTAATGCTGAATGATCAAGGTTGTAGTGGTATGCTTTCAGGCATTGCATATCTAGTCACAGTAAGTTTCAATGTATTGTTTCTACCGACCCACACAGTCAGGGAGGCGCCGTTATGGCCTTTGTTGAATGTTTCCTTTATACGGTTTGATACTCTGAGCAAAATCAAAGCCATGCTTTTACAGAAAAATGTGCCCTCAACCTCAGCCAGGGAGACGTTTGATCTTCGGGTTGTAAGGTCCTCAGTTGAGATACAGACAATGGTAGGAAATAACTGCCCTTTCCATTTCGGAGAAATGGTACAGCGTATCTTTAACAAGTCTGATACGTAGGGTGCAGTACACCTATTTAAGACCATAGGTTCTGGACTGTTAAGCACCTTTCAGACAGTCTTCGGAGTGATTCCATCTTTTATACAGTCCGCATTTGGAATCCAGCTTTTATACATTACGTATTTAGAAGCATTTTTGGAGGACTTCCGCTAATCCTGCTACAGGTAGTGGAAATCCTGATATTAATTTTTCTGCCACCCAATGGATGTCCCATTCTTCAAGGAAATGGAAAAAACGCTCTTGGCGCGACGTTACCGTGACCGTATGGTACTCCATCTGGGCACACCTCGACTTCGGGAGCTTAGAGAGTCTTGGTTCCTATCATTTCGACCAGTCTGGACTGACTGTGTTTTGCCTGTTCTCCACTGCTTGCTTTGCGAACAAGAATGCGTGTTGAATCTTTGTCTAACACTTTCATTAGTTGCGCCACCGGACGTGGATTTATTGATGGACCCGTTAAAGGCCCACGTAGTGCAGTGTCCTAAGCGTATTCCCATGTTGATGTCGGCATTCTTAGAGACACCACGGGATGCTTCAGCTCCTGTTGGATTGGATACCGGCTCTACTACAGGCACACAGGCTTTAGATGTTTCAAAGGCTTCCCCAGCATCGGCTGTGGCAACTGAAGATCATCTTTGCTCGATTGGCCTGATCTATGAGGTGTTACAGGGAACGTCGTCTGTGAAGGCAAGCAGCAGTGATGTTGCGTCTCCCACACAAGACACAAACATTTGGCTCTCCGTGTGCTGGGAAGAATTCAGACTTTTCTAAAACAACCGAAATTGGAATTTTGAACAACAAATATTTTTCCTTCTTTACTATTACTGAGCATCATGGCTTTCAGATGCTCTCAGTTGCTCAAACTATATATATGAACATATTTTAAAGGACTTATAGGGCTTTTAACATATATAAAGGATTTATAGAGATTTTATGCATTTTTTATAAACTTTTAGAAAATGTTATTCTGAGCATTTTATCAATGTTTTATGATTGATTAGAAGGACATTCCTTTTTTAGGTCGAGCCTACAGCAGCGCATGCGCGGTTGCTCGACTTTTAGTAAGTGGGTTTTAAAAGTGATTCCCACCGGCTTTTGCTGGCCTAATGCTTGCGTTCACGCGAGCGTGAACGTGCACAGCTGCCAGCTTTCTGATTACTTTCACTTTGTGCGCTGCTGCGCACGCACCAGTCGCCTGTTTGACAGCGCGCGCGTGCACACAACTCCCTCCGCCTCTCTCTCCCGCTGCAGCCCCCATCTTTGCATTCCCTGCGACCAATGCTTGTTTAGTAGAACAGTTAAGCTTCTTCCTAGAAGGAAAACACTCCCAGAGTGAATCTAGCTTCTACAAAAACAGCCCCTCATGGCCGCGGCTGGAGCATAGGAGCAGGAGCTGGATGGCACCCAATTCCGAACCTACAGGGACTTTGGCAACATTCCATGTAGGTCAGAAGATTTTAAATGTGAGTTTACCCACGGACTAGTAAAAATGCTTGTATTTGATCAGCACGTTACTTTAATTGACTTGTTCTGCCTCTATTACTGGTTTCCCCACCCACCCCTCTGTTTCTCCTTCACCCCTCCCCCTACCCGTCCTTATTCCTTCTCATTGGTGAATAATCAGTGTGTTATGAACTGGCATAAGAACCTGTGGCTGCCCCAAGCATATGCTTTTGCAGCTGTCAGCCGTTCTTGTCTGTGGCAGCGCAGGAATTTTTCTGAGTGGAATTATTCCCCCTCATACAGATTCCCGAATCTACGGAGAGTTTGGCAACATGCCACGTAATTTAATTACAGGACGGGATGTCAGTGCACAATAACCTGCATTTTGGGTGTTGTTCCAGCCAGGTAATTGAGTTTTGTGCTAAACTCATTCAAGTAAAAAGGTGTGTTTTTAAAGTGTCACTGATTTCAAGACTTCAGAGAAACTGGTCACTTCGTGGCTGATGCACAAACCTTCTTTCCACACCTCCTACCCGTCTTGCTTCAGGTAAAAATCACATCTAAGTTTTAAAAATATCACAAGACGTAACAAGAATAAAACTATTGTAAATGAGACATGAGAGTGGTTGTGATAAAAAGCAGGAAGGATACATAGAAAGGAGCCTTTACAAAAAAATCACCTGCCAGTACGCTATCATCTATAAGCTTTAGCGATATACCAAGGTCACGCAAGGCCAACCTTTTAACATTCATGTTTCCGAGCAACAACTAGAGATGGGCGAGCCAACCTGTTAGACCTGTCAGCCCTTTGGGTGGTCCCTCCTCATCATTATTTATTTTGTCCCACTTTTGCCTCAAACCATGTTAGTATTTTTTCCTTTTTGGGAACCACCAGACTTTTTAGTATTGATGCAGATTCAGGGAGCCATTTTATCTACCCCTGGAACTTCTGTCTGAGGGCCTGGAGCACAAAATGGTGGCCACCTGTGACATCATCAGAACCCACTGGAACCTACTAGAACCTTCTGCAACATTCTGGAACCCTGTGACAGTTGGAGGCGGTTTGGAATGTTGAGAAGCTAAGCCAGAGTTGACAGTTGGAGCTGGCAGTTGGCACCTGACTGGTGAAGAGAGAGCAGCAGAAACCTGAAGGAGGAAGGAGTGAGGCAGCAGGGGTGGAAACTTGTGCCTGGAGTGGGGTCCATAAACCCACCCTTGATACTAGTCCCTACTGACTGAGCCCAGCCTGGAGCCCTGTGTGGGAGAAAGCAAGAAAAACCATCTTGAGGACCTGGACAGCAGGAACAGGCCTTAAAAATAAAGAACAGCAAGTACCTGACCTGGTTACTGGTAACTACCTGAAGTCCGACGTCGAGAAGCCTAGAGACCTGGAGCCCGAGGTGGAGAAGCGGCGCTGACTGGAAAGCAGACGTCGTACCCGGAGCCGCCAGAGGTCGAGAGAGGGCGCCGACGGAGGTCGTGGAGAGTACCAGAGGTCGAGGAGGAAGTCACCCGAGGTCGAGTGTGCGGCGTCGACGGGGGAGTGAAGTCCGCCCTCCGGAGTCGCCGGAGACCGAGGTGAAGCGTGCCGAAGGTCGGGAGTGGAGATCGCACTCCGGAGTCGCCGGAACCTGAAGAGAATCGTGCCGGAGGTCGGGAGTGGAGGTCGCACTCCGGAGTCGCCGGAACCTGAAGGAAGGAGCACCGGAGGTCGGGAGTGGAGATCGCACTCCGGAGCCGCCGGAAGTCGACATCGAGCCAAGGCCGCCCGACGTCATCGAACCGGAGCCGCCCGAAGTCGACATCGAGCCAAGACTGCCCGACGTCATTGAACCGGAGCCGACATCGAACCGAGGCCACCGACATCGAACCGGAACCGCCTCACGGCGTCGACAAGAACTGTCATTGAGCCGAGGCCGCCGACATCGAACCGGAACCGCCTCACGGCGTCGACACGACTCCAGCGGCGTCGGAGCTTCATAAAAAGGGCAGTAAGTGGAATAGAGGGCGCCTAAGGCCCTGTGGAGCCCTAAGAGACTATCCTAGGGGCTAGAGAGGTGCTGGAACCAGCTTGATTGTGCCAGGGGTGAGCTGAGACTAATACAGAGGGGTTGTGTAGTGTGGGAGAGCCAGATCTCTAGATTCCCCCTTGATCTACCTCAGTTTAGGCCTCAGCCTTGTCCAAGCCAGGGAGTATACCCCTCAGGCCATCCACCTAACCACAAGCTGTGACTGGGCCAAATCAGCCCATAGTATTTTAAATGTGATCTGATTTTACAAATGTCATTGTTGGCTGATATTATTTATTGAGGGTACTGTATTTATTGTATTTATCTAAGTTATTCCTGTGATGTATTTATTGTCCTGAGCTAACTTATTCCTGCACAGTATTTATTGCCTCACAGTATTTATTCGACCTGATCCTATTTATCGCACCTGTAAAGTGTTACTATTTATTTGACCTGCACTTTTTAAGAAGAAGCCTTGTGTACTGTGATTGTATTATTATTTATTTAATCAGCAACTAAGAGAAAAGAAGATAAAGAGATATATTTTCAGTATAATTTTTAAGGTGTAGTGTCGTTTTTGGAACGGATGCACGCATGGTTATTGTGTGGGTATGTCGTATGCTTAACACGGTGCCTGACCCCTGACCACTCGAGCCAAGATACCACAGTGTATGTTTGGAAAAATCCCATTACCACCACCCTTCCGGTGTGGGAGTGGGGTTTTTCTAACATAATGGGTGTTCAGCGGCGGGATCGAGCTGTGCCTACGTATACTCGACAATAACTGTGGGTAGTCCATAGGCCTACACCTGGAGTTTTCTCAAAGCGGCCTTCCTAATTGTGAGTTTTTGTTTTTCCAAATTTACTCTGGTGGTGGGAGGAGGTATTATATAAGGTACCTCCCTGCATAGCTTCTGCAAATAACTGTCCTCTGACCTGAGTGGGCAAAATGGAGTTTGTGCTAGAAGACCTGGAAACCTATACTGTGGCCCAACTCAGGGAGTTTTGTCAGCGGGAGGGGGTGTATTGTCCCCCAGGAGCAAAGAAGGGTGCACTCCAAACCAGCTTAAGGGCTTGGGGGGAGGCACGACGGGAAAGCAAGGCTGAGGAGGAGGACAGGGATAGAGAGCCCGACAGTGAGGGAGCTGGTTTGTACCAACCTGAGGTGGGGAACCTAGTAGCGGGGCCCAGAACCATTTCCAGGAAGGGCAGCACTGTCTCTAGCGGTGGCTTATCTGAAGTGGAGTTAACAGACCGGAGGGAGAAAAGACAGCTCACATGGGACTTAGCAAGGCTGGAGAAAGAGAAGGAGGAACAGAGGATGGCTCACGAGTTAAGGCTGAAAGAGATAGATCTTCAGATCCTAAGAGTCGGGGCACACACTGTTCCTAATGGTGGCAGCAAAGACCAAGAAATCACCAGGGAACCCAAACCCTACCTGCCAAAGGACATAGTAGCTAGCTATGGAGTGGGTGACGATATCGCCAAGTGGCTAGCGGCCTATGAGGTCTCGTTAAGGGCCCATGGGGTTCCAGAGAAGTACTGGGGAGGGGGATTGTACAAGTACATGCCTCCAGCTGGTAGGGATGCAATATTGGCCCTAGAGGAGGATGAGCAGACCCACTACCCCACCATGAAGGTGGCGCTCATAAGAAAGTTTGGACTAACACCCGAAAAGTACAGACAGAAGTTCCGGGGTAGTCGCAAACTGGGCACACAGAATTGGGTGGACTTCCTGGACTATGCAAAGAAGGCACTAGAGGGTTGGATTCAGGGCAGTGAAGTGAGGAACTACGAGGGGTTGTTTGATTTAGTACTGAAGGAACACCTGCTCGAAAAATGTTTCCCTGAACTGCGTCAACACCTGGTGGATAGCAAGCTGACCAATCCCCGGAAGCTTGCTGAGGAGGCGGACATTTGGGCTAGTACCCGGGTGTCCACAAGGGGGACTGGAGGGGATACTCAAAAGGCCGGACAGGGCGCCCCCCAGAAGATAGAGGGAGGGGAAAAGAAAAAGGAGTTCTCCAAAGGCCCCCAAAATAACTTCCAAGGGAAGGGAACAGGATTCACCCCTAGGGCTAACCCACCCAGAAACCCTAATCCTGGCCAGAGTCAGCAGCCAAGGGTTGTCCATTGCTTCGAGTGCGGTGGCGTTGGACACTATAAGGGAGATGCGAAGTGCCCAAAACGACCACCCCCTCCCATTGGAGGAAAGACCCCCGGAGTAGCTAGTGTAGTGCTCGGGGAGGAGATGCCCTTAATTAAGGGAAGGGAGTGGGCGGGTGTCACTTTAGTGTCCCTGGGAGAACGGGAGATGGTTCCTAAGATCCAGGTGCCCGCAAATACCGTAAAGTATGGGCAGTGGGTCACCATCAACGGCCAAAGAGGGGAGGCTCTGAGAGACACAGGAGCCAGTATGACTATGGTGCGTAGCCAACTGGTGTCTCCAGAGCAGGTAATTCCCGATGTACTCCACCCAGCCGCGATGGCTGACGGCAGAACAGGCCACTATCCAGTGGCCGAGGTTCCCTTTGAATGGGAGGGGGTTGCAGGTTCACTTCGAGTTGCCGTAAGCCCTGCCGTGCCGGTTGATTGTCTGCTGGGGAATGACATGGAGCACAATGCTTGGAAGGAGGTGGAATACCGGACTCATACTGAGATGCTGGGTACACCTGACTGGGCCTGTGTGAGCACAAGGTCCGCGACTACCTGGAGAGGGAGTTCGTTTCGGCTGGAGCCTGGAACAAAGGCCCAGCCAGCTGCCAGTCAAGGGAAGAACCAAGGACAGGAGGAGCCTGCCTCGGCGTCCGCACCCCGTAAGACGGATAGGCCACCGGAGGTGGTGGACCAGGAGTCTGCGGTGGGGGATGTCACCGAACTGGAGGACCTACCCATCCCGGCCGAGTGGCACGTGGAGGGAGCCCCGTCCAGGGAGGAATTCTGCCAGGGCCAGAGGGAGTGCCCTACCCTTGAGGGGCTGAGGCGTCAGGCCGCAGCCCAGGCAGCAGGGAACGTTGAAGGGAACTACAGTGTTTACTGGGAGGATGGCCTCCTCTACAGTGAACCCAAGGCACCCCTACATGGATCGTCACGAGCCTTGGTAGTCCCTCAACGTTATCGAGCCTTCCTTCTGGAGTTGGCTCACGAGATCCCCTTGGCAGGACACCTGGGGCAAGACAAGACCTTCGCCCGTCTTGTCCCACACTTTTATTGGCCTCAAATGAAAGTGTCGTCCGATACCTACTGCCGGACATGTGTGTCTTGCCAAGCCAGTGGGAAAACAGGGGTGAAGCTGAAAGCTCCCCTGGAACCACTTCCTGTCGTTAGCACCCCCTTTGAAAGGGTGGGCATCGACATTGTGGGTCCGTTAGATCCACCTACTACAGCTGGTGACAGGTTTATCCTGGTTCTGGTGGATCATGCCACACGGTACCCAGAGGCAATACCTCTGAGGACCATTACGGCACCTGTTGTGGCTAGGGCCCTGATGGGAATCTTTACCCGAGTGGGTTTTCCCAAGGAAGTTGTGTCCGACAGGGGGACCTACTTCATGTCAGCGTACATGCGGGCCATGTGGAAGGAGTGTGGAGTGACCTACCGGTTCACAACTCCTTACCACCCCCAGACCAATGGTCTGGTGGAGAGGTTTAACAAAACCTTGAAAGGCATGATCAGAAGTCTGCCTGAAAGCCTGCGGAGGAAATGGGACGTCCTCCTACCCTGTCTACTCTTTTCTTACAGGGAAGTGCCACAGAAGGGAGTGGGCTTCAGCCCCTTCCAGCTTTTGTATGGGCACCCTGTACGTGGACCTCTCAACCTGGTGAGAGACGGATGGGAAAGAACTCCCAGAAAGCTTCCCCAGGATGTGGTGAGCTACATGCTGGCCTTCCGGAGCCAAATGGCTAAGTTGTGGAAGCAAGCTTCTGACAACTTGGAGGCCAGCCAAGCAGTAATGAAGGCGTGGTATGACCACAACGCTCACCCGGTGGAATTGGAGCCTGGCCAGAAGGTGTGGGTGATCGAACCGGGAGAGCTTAGCGCCCTCCAGGATCGCTGGTCAGGACCCTTTGAGGTGTTGGAGAAGAAGGGTAAGGCTACCTACTTGGTGGATCTTAAAACCCCTCGTCAGCCCCTACGGGTGCTGCATGCCAACCGCCTCAAACCCCACCACGAGAGGCCCGAAGTCATTTTGATGATGGTGACTGACGGAGCAGAGGACGCGGAAAGCGAGCCTCTCCCCGATTTGTTTGCGTCTCAAGAGAAGGATGGGTCGGTGGAGGGAGTGATTCTCTCCCCATCTCTAACTCCTGAACAGCAGGAGGACTGCCGCCAGGTCCTGGGACAGTACTCTACGTTGTTCTCCCTTGTCCCGGGTAGGACTCACCTGTGCGTCCATGACGTGGACACAGGAGACAGCCCACCTGTGAAGTCCAAGATCTACCGGATGTCAGACAAGGTGAAGGCCAGCATTCACAGTGAAGTCACTAAGATGCTGGAGCTAGGAGTGATCGAACCTTCTAGCAGCCCCTGGTCCAGTCCGGTGGTACTAGTACCAAAAGCTGCACCACCGGGTGCCCAACCGGAACTGAGGTTCTGTGTGGACTACCGGGGACTGAATTCAGTAACCAAAACTGATGCTCATCCGATCCCTAGGGCGGATGAATTGATTGACCGGCTGGGAGCTGCCCAATATCTAAGTACCTTTGACCTTACTTCTGGGTACTGGCAGATCTCTTTGACTGATGGAGCAAGGGAAAGGTCAGCCTTCTCCACGCCCAATGGCCACTACCAGTTCTGTGTGATGCCCTTTGGGCTCAAGAACGCACCTGCCACGTTTCAGCGCCTGGTAAACCAGATCCTCACCGGAATGGAGAGTTTCTCTGCTGCTTATCTGGATGACATCGCCGTCTTCAGTAACAGCTGGGAGGATCACTTGCGTCACCTGCAAGCTGTTCTCCAGGCCCTGAGACAAGCTGGGTTAACGATCAAGGCCAGCAAGTGCCAGATCGGGCAGGGGTCGGTAGTGTACCTTGGACACTTGGTGGGTAGGGGAGCGGTGCAACCCCTCCAGGCGAAGATCGAGGCCATCATGGCCTGGGAACCCCCCAAGACACAGACTGAAGTCCGAGCTTTTCTGGGCCTCACGGGATACTACCGCCGCTTCGTGAAGGGGTATGGAACCATTGTAGCCCCCCTCACGGAGCTCACGTCCAAGAAACAACTTCGACGGGTAGTCTGGACGGAGGCTTGTCAGCAGGCCTTCGTGAAGCTGAAGCAAGCCATGTGCGAGGCCCCGGTCTTAAGGGCCCCAGACTTTTCCAAGAAGTTCATTGTCCAGACAGATGCATCAGAACATGGCATTGGGGCAGTGTTATCGCAACTCAATGAAGAGGGTCTGGATCAACCCGTGGTCTTCCTATCCCGGAGACTACTTCCCAGGGAACAGAAGTGGAGTGCAATAGAGCGTGAAGCCTTTGCAGTGGTATGGGCTCTGAAGAAGTTGCGGCCATACCTATTTGGCTCGCACTTCCTGGTTCAGACCGACCACAGACCCCTTCGTTGGCTGATGCAGATGAAGGGGGAGAATCCCAAGTTGTTGAGGTGGTCTATCTCCCTACAGGGAATGGACTTTCAGGTGGAACATCGGCCTGGAGTGGACCACGCCAATGCAGACGGTCTCTCAAGGTATTTCCGCCTTAGTGATGAGAACTCCCAAGGGGTTGGGTAGCTCTCCCCACTTTCAGCTGGGGGGGACGTGTGTTAGACCTGTCAGCCCTTTGGGTGGTCCCTCCTCATCATTATTTATTTTGTCCCACTTTTGCCTCAAACCCTGTTAGTATTTTTTCCTTTTTGGGAACCACCAGACTTTTTAGTATTGATGCAGATTCAGGGAGCCATTTTATCTACCCCTGGAACTTCTGTCTGAGGGCCTGGAGCACAAAATGGTGGCCACCTGTGACATCATCAGAACCCACTGGAACCTACTAGAACCTTCTGCAACATTCTGGAACCCTGTGACAGTTGGAGGCGGTTTGGAATGTTGAGAAGCTAAGCCAGAGTTGACAGTTGGAGCTGGCAGTTGGCACCTGACTGGTGAAGAGAGAGCAGCAGAAACCTGAAGGAGGAAGGAGTGAGGCAGCAGGGGTGGAAACTTGTGCCTGGAGTGGGGTCCATAAACCCACCCTTGATACTAGTCCCTACTGACTGAGCCCAGCCTGGAGCCCTGTGTGGGAGAAAGCAAGAAAAACCATCTTGAGGACCTGGACAGCAGGAACAGGCCTTAAAAATAAAGAACAGCAAGTACCTGACCTGGTTACTGGTAACTACCTGAAGTCCGACGTCGAGAAGCCTAGAGACCTGGAGCCCGAGGTGGAGAAGCGGCGCTGACTGGAAAGCAGACGTCGTACCCGGAGCCGCCAGAAGTCGAGAGAGGGCGCCGACGGAGGTCGTGGAGAGTACCAGAGGTCGAGGAGGAAGTCACCCGAGGTCGAGTGTGCGGCGTCGACGGGGGAGTGAAGTCCGCCCTCCGGAGTCGCCGGAGACCGAGGTGAAGCGTGCCGGAGGTCGGGAGTGGAGATCGCACTCCGGAGTCGCCGGAACCTGAAGAGAATCGTGCCGGAGGTCGGGAGTGGAGGTCGCACTCCGGAGTCGCCGGAACCTGAAGGAAGGAGCACCGGAGGTCGGGAGTGGAGATCGCACTCCGGAGCCGCCGGAAGTCGACATCGAGCCAAGGCCGCCCGACGTCATCGAACCGGAGCCGCCCGAAGTCGACATCGAGCCAAGACTGCCCGACGTCATTGAACCGGAGCCGACATCGAACCGAGGCCACCGACATCGAACCGGAACCGCCTCACGGCGTCGACAAGAACTGTCATTGAGCCGAGGCCGCCGACATAGAACCGGAACCGCCTCACGGCGTCGACACGACTCCAGCGGCGTCGGAGCTTCATAAAAAGGGCAGTAAGTGGAATAGAGGGCGCCTAAGGCCCTGTGGAGCCCTGAGAGACTATCCTAGGGGCTAGAGAGGTGCTGGAACCAGCTTGATTGTGCCAGGGGTGAGCTGAGACTAACACAGAGGGGTTGTGTAGTGTGGGAGAGCCAGATCTCTAGATTCCCCCTTGATCTACCTCAGTTTAGGCCTCAGCCTTGTCCAAGCCAGGGAGTATACCCCTCAGGCCATCCACCTAACCACAAGCTGTGACTGGGCCAAATCAGCCCATAGTATTTTAAATGTGATCTGATTTTACAAATGTCATTGTTGGCTGATATTATTTATTGAGGGTACTGTATTTATTGTATTTATCTAAGTTATTCCTGTGATGTATTTATTGTCCTGAGCTAACTTATTCCTGCACAGTATTTATTGCCTCACAGTATTTATTTGACCTGATCCTATTTATCGCACCTGTAAAGTGTTACTATTTATTTGACCTGCACTTTTTAAGAAGAAGCCTTGTGTACTGTGATTGTATTATTATTTATTTAATCAGCAACTAAGAGAAAAGAAGATAAAGAGATATATTTTCAGTATAATTTTTAAGGTGTAGTGTCGTTTTTGGAACGGATGCACGCATGGTTATTGTGTGGGTATGTCGTATGCTTAACACGGTGCCTGACCCCTGACCACTCGAGCCAAGCTACCACAGTGTATGTTTGGAAAAATCCCATTACCACCACCCTTCCGGTGTGGGAGTGGGGTTTTTCTAACACAACCCATTTACAGGGAAAGCCGAGTCAGAGTCAATCCTATGGTCTGGCTCGGATCTTAGAGCCTGTGCACAAGCTGTGCTCTGAAAACACTGTTTTCCCCTGCTGTCTTTAAAGGGTTTCCAATTAGTTTTTTCCCTCACAATTAGACAGCACCTACAGTAAGATAACTTCCAAAATGGAAAGTTTTGTCGCAGGTACAAAGGCAACGTTTGATAGTAATTTATAATTGCACTTTATTCATGGCAAGGAATTCCAAAGGTCAATGTTTTTGAAAGACTGGAAGTGAAAGGCGGTCAAAATGTCAAATTTTGTCTATTTAAACTTATCTCCCAACTATTGGGGTGGTTGAGACAACGAAGAGACGGTAGCGTGGGATATGGAAACCTTTAAAGCTGTGAGTGGCCGTTCCTGTGTTACATTTGAAAGATACTCCTTTTCAGACATTTTAAATTTTTTATTGACGTCTGGCATTATTTCTACAACTCTTAGCTCTGAACTCATCCGGCAAGGAGCATAAAAATCAATTTCTCCCCTATCTCACCCAAGCCCTTTCCCTTTAACCAAACACAGTGACAACAGCAGGGTTAACCTTCATCAAAGGTAGTGCACCCACCTCCAGAGACAAGTGGGAACACCGGTGCCAATTTTGAAAAGACTGACATCAGAGACTGGTAGCGCAGGCAAAGCCAATAGCTCTGGCTGAACGCTTGTAAGGTCCCAAAAGCGAGATCTATTGGCTATGCCAATGCTTGTTTAGTATATCGTCCGGTCGGATGAGGAGTGGGTGTTTGATTTATAATGTACCCCAATATATGCTTGGGTATTCACCTAACCTTTCACCTACATTTACCGTGCCATTGTACTACATAACAGGTTTGTGCTGACCTTTTACCTAGTTACTGCATAAATGTTGTGAGTATTTCTCCGAAAACTTGCCTCATTTATTATATATGAGGAATATCAGAATCACAGCAGGACCATCATCTCCTGCATAATGACTATGAGTAAGACCTCTGACCTCAGTCACTGGCCTGAACTCTCTCCAGCAGCTCCGCGCCATCTACATCGCCGCTGAGCCCCAGCCTCCTCTTAGGAGGGGTTCGAGGTCGCTATCTGACCCGTGTGTGCCCGCTGTTGACTCTGCCTGTGGCCCTGCGTCTAATTGTTTGTAACTTTATTGAAACTGTATTGTGCTCCCATTGTGACTTTGTATTGTGCTGTGACTGTTATTGGCTTTTTCTGCCAGCTTCGTATTGTGCTCCCATTGTAATTCTGATTGATTTTCCGCCCGCTTTTTCCCGCTTCCCTCCTCCCGCCACTGCTGCTCCTACGGCCCCTCTCCCCTGTCCACACACGCTCCCGCCTCCCAGCTGATCTTCCCTACCCTACTTAATCGCGGCCGCTGCGGGGGAGCGCGAGTAAGACCTCTGACCTCGGTCACTTGCCTGCTCTCTCCTCAACAGAGCCATGCCATCTACACCGACGCTGAGCCCCAGCCTCCTCCTAGGAGGGGTTCGAGGCTGCAGTCTGACTGTGTGTGCCCGCTGTTGACTCTGCCTGTGTCCCTGCATCTAATTGTTGGTAACTTCATTGCAACTGTATTGCGCTCCCATTGTGACTGTTATTGGCTTTTTCAGCCCGCTTTGTATTGTGCACCCATTGTAATTCTGATTGATTTTCCGCCCGCTTTTTCCCGTTTCCCTCCTTCTGCCGCTGCTGCCCCTCCCCCCTGGCCACGCATTCTCCCGCCTCCCAGCTGATCTTCCCTCCTCCGTCCCCTACCTAACGCATGCCTCTCTGCGCCCGTCCGCGGCCAGCACCAGGAACCCTGGATCTCTGATCTGACCATCCATCGCTGCGACACTACCACCCTCCTCGCACTCAACCCCGGAACACTCAGGGACTGCCAACAGGCCTCGCCGAACATGACCCATGGCCAGTTCTCCTGCCTCCACTGCCGCCAGACCCTCACCACAACCCCGGCCTCCAACACCATCAACGCCAGCACCAGCAACACCCTAAGGTGCATCCTCCTCAACGCGCGCTCCGTACACAAACACGCCATGGAAATCTGGAACCTCTGGAACTCTCTCGCCCGACTTCGCCTTCTTCATGGAGACCTGGACCAACGCCTCCTCCGCCCGACATCAAGACCGCCATCCCGGACAGATACAAGATCCAGAGGAAGGACCGCCCCAACCAACCGGGAGGGGGCCGCGCCATCGCCCACAAGAGCACCCTCTGCCTCACCACCTCCAGCGAACCCTTCCGCTCCGCCGAACACCTGCAGATCCAGACCACACTCCAAGGAACCCTCGTCTACAGACCCACCGGCCCCCGGACACCCTTCGCCATCACCATCACCGACTTCATCGCACCCCAAGCCATCGCCTCAATGAACTACATACTCATTGGAGACCTGAACTTCCACCTCGAAAACCCCAGTGACTCAAACTCCACCATCCTTCGTGACAACCTCGCCAACATCGGACTTAAACAACTCGTGACCACACCGATCCACAGAGCAGGACACATCCTGAACCCCACCTTCACAGCAGGAAAAAGCGTTCACTTCAGCCACACAACGCAACCACCATGGACCGATCACTACTGCGTACATTTCGCCGTCGACAAACCCAAGGCACCCAAACCAGCCCCACGCCCACCACGAAGAAACTGGAGCAAGGTTACCGACGAGCAACTTAACCCACCCTCACCTGAGACAACCACACCTGGGCATCCAACGCAAACATCGCAGCCAGAGGACTCCACGCTTGGATCTCCAACTGCGCAGATGAGCTTGCCCCGCTACTCAACCCTGACAAACAGCACCCCAGGAAAGCCGCCAGAGACCTCCAAGAAGCCAGGCGCACCTGCAGATGCCTGGAGAAGAACTGGAGAAACACCAAGACAACCGAAAACTACACTACCTACAAGGACGCCATGACGGACACCCACAACCTAATCAGAACCACCAAGAGGAACTTCATCCACAACAAAATCCTCGCCAACTCCACCAACTCCAAGGAACTCTTCAGTGTCATTCAGGAATTCACCAACTCACGCAGCGAATCTATAGACATCACCCCGTCCCAAGACCTCTGCTATAAGCTTGGAACCTACTTCCACCTCAAGATCAAAAACCTCTACAACAACTTCATGGACCATCCTCCAGATGCCACAACCGCCCACTTCCCCCCTCCAGCCAGCCCACCATCTCCAACTGGACATCGATCACGGCTGAAGACACCGCCTCGACCACGAAAGGCATCCACTCGGGGGCCCCCACGACCACTGCCCTCCTCACATTCACCACAGAGCTGCAGCCGCCATCGCACCCGAACAACAATGCACCATCAATAGCACCTTCAAAACAGGCACCATTCCAGACGACTGGAAGCACGCCGAAGTCAGACCCCTGCTCAAGAAGCCCACACCTGACGCAACCGACCTCAAAAACTATCGGCCCATCTCGCTCCTCCACTTCGCAGCCAAAGTTGCAGAGATAACAGTCAACAGGGAACTAACACGATTCATCGAAGAGAACGTCATCCTCGACACGTCCCTATCCGGATTCTGAAACAACCACAGCACCGAGACCGCCCTACTCGCTGCCACAGACGACATCCGCACCCTCCTGGAACAAAGCCACTCCGCAGCCCTCATCCTACTCAACCTATCAGCAGCCTTCGACACCATCTCTCACTGCACACTAGTCACCAGACTACACGGCGCAGGCATACAAGGAACAGCCCTGGACTGGATCCGATCATTCCTCACCGGAAGAAGCCAAAGGTTCAAACTGCCACCCTTCCTCTCCGATCCCACGAAAATCACCTAAGGAGTCCCACAGGGGTGATCACTGAGCCCGACCCTCTTCAACATCTACATGGCCCCCCTCGCAGACATCGTCAGACAACACGGCCTCAACATCATATCCTATGCTGACGACACCCAGCTTATCCTCTCCCTCAACAAAGACCCCACCACCGCCAAACTCAGTTCCAGAAAGGAATGCAAGACGTCGCAGTCTGGATGACCAACAGCTGTCTGAAGCTCAACGCTGAGAAGACAAAAGTCCTCGTCCTTGGAACCACCTCTTCAGCATGGAACAACACCTGGTGGCCGACCACCCTCAGAAACGCGCCTACCCCCTCAAACAACGCCCAAAACCTCGGCATCGTACTTGACTCATCACTCACCATGAACCGACAGGTCAACGCCGTCACCTCCAGCTGCTTCAACACCCTCCGCATATGAGTAGAGGAAGATAGTCCCCCACTCACTCATCACCAGCAGACTGGACAATGAAAACACACTCTACGTCGGCATCAACAAGTCCCTAATCCGCAAACTGAAGACAATACAGAACACCGCCACCAGACCAGTATCGTTGTACAGCCAGACAAGGGGGATGAAGAGGCAGAGGCCCCAGAGCCCATGAAAATGTGAGGTCTTTCTTAGTTCATGGAATTAAATTTTTTTGCATGTCACACCCAGCATACATCTCCTCTGTTCCTATTCTAACCATTCTGACACCTCAGATCTACTCTCAAAGGCAGTTTCTAGTCCATCTATTCCTCGATGTACAGGTTGTGATCGACTGGCTGTGAGATCGGGGGGGCTCTTATAATGCTTTTGGATGTGCATGCCCGCACATTGCTCATCTGAAGCTCTAGATTTGCATGGGGACCGCAGTTAAAGCTACTTGTGCCAGTTGACTGGTGCCAGCCCCTGCTGGATTAATGTTAATGTGCCTGCCTCTCCTTGTCACTCCACAGGTCGATGCTGGCTTCAATGAGATCGTTTAGGGGACGGGGACCCCTTTGGCAGGCTTGCAGTGGTTTTCAGCCTCCACCTTGATCTAGGTGCGCTGACTGAGTGGGCCTCTCCTTTCGCCCCTCCACATGTTCTCAATAGTTTGGGGATTCCTTTTTTGTCATGGGGGTGCATTTGCCCCCTCTTAGCTCATGAGTTGAGGTGTTTCATGTGGGGGGTTTAAGGTTATTAGCAGTAGCAGGATTATCCTTGGGTGCAGCTTTTATTTTAATGAGTATCTTGAACCTTGTACTGTATTAGCGTACCATAGGATGACCAAGGACCAGTGACCTGCTGCCAACCCATTGGCCAGGGAGACGCTACGTGAATGGAGGGAGAAGACGGCTGCAGTTCGGCGATCCTCCGACTGTACGTGAGACAAGTAGATGGTCTCCACCTAAATTGGCTGTGACCCTTCAGAATCGACCGATTCAAGTTTGGCAGTCTGTGAAATTACGGGAGACACGCATATGGTCTCTATGTGCAGTTCTGCATATCATGTAGTGACACATGAAGTTTAAAAAATTGGTCCTCACACATTACCACTAGGAACGGGACGCCTGGATCCATACCAGGCATACAATCAAGCCTAGGACCCCTTCAGGTTGCCCCGCCCTCCCCTTGTCCTGAAGAAGACCCGCACGGCCAAGGTTCCAAATTTCCTCTGTGCCACTTAGACGGGTCGAAACGTCGACGCCCCTTTTGTAAAGCCTGGGACGCGCAATCTTCTTACGTGCCACATCACGAATTTTATTCTGTTTTGCCAAATATATAATTAATTTGTGATATCTTTAAACGTGACGAGGCTTGTTTGAACGGTGATTTACAACCGTCTCCCTATGAAGTTAATCAATATCTTTCTCACTGTTTTCCATACTATTTCCTTCTCACTTACTCACCCTTTAGCACTCTTGCTTTATGCACGTTCCCTCTGGAGCAACCATGTGTCAAATATCATAGAACTTATAAAATTGTGTAAATAAATGTATGGTGATTCAAAAATTGGATGTTGCTGCTGCTTTCAGGTTGGAATCTTGTATTGAATACCATGAGCAATCTTAAATAATTTCTGCTTATTTAGCTCAGATTCGTAGAATGATATAACTTAATAGGATTATTGCTTTGTGTTATCAATTGGTTTGGGACCACTGTCTTTTGTATTAAGCCAACCCATTGGCTGCACAGCTCATTTGGCCCAGGGCATAGGCCTCCCCACTATCATTGTACGCTCTCGCCTTGCATAAAGGCAACCCCACTGACAATGTCTGTGCCAGGTGCCTGCTTTCACCAGGTGTATTAGTAGCTGATACAGAGGTTCTATAAGATTAATTCTCAATATTTATCCTTAAGCAGCTAGTCACTCCCCACCCCGATTCAAGTAGCGGGACACATGCTTGACCTGGTCTTCTCCATCAGCCAGCAAACACATTACCTACAGCCACACCTCTGAATTCCTCTGGACCAACTACATCTGTGTTCATTTCGCCTTCACCAAATCCACCGTACACCTCCGCACCCACCGCCCCTGCCATAATTGCGTCAAGGTCACAGAAGAACAGCTGAACACCACCCTCAGCACAACCACACCGCCGGCATCTGTAAACGCCAATAGCGCAGCACGCAACCTCCACCAATGGATCTCCAACTCAAGAAATCACCCAGTAAGCACCACTCCAAGAAAGCTAGCTAGTTCACTTCCACCCTCCACGAGTTCAGATGCACCTGTAGACAGCACGAGAAGAGATGGAGGAGCAGCAAAACCCCGGAAGCCTATGCACACTTCAAAGCTGCCATCACAGCACACCACCTCCTCCTCAAAACCACACAGAAAACAGACCTCCAAGATAAAATCAACACCAGCACACACTACAGCAAAGAATGCTTCACCATCGTCAAGGAATTTGTAAAAACCACACAGCCAAACCACAGAAGTGCTAGCCTCTTAAGACCTCTGCAATAAACTTGGCACCTACTACTACGACAAGATCAAGCAGATATACAACAGCTTTGACACCCAAGACCTGCCCATCAATCCCGCCACCACCACACACAAATACGATGCCCCCCTGGAGATCCTGCTCAACTGGACCCGCTTAACACAGACAACACTGTCAAGACCTAGAAGAGCATCCACTCCGGTGCACCCTAAGACCCCTGCCCACACCACATCTTCCACAGAGCAGCTACCTCCATCGCACCAGAGCTATGCCGCATGATCAACTGCTCCAACAAGACTACCACCTTCCCAGACAACTGGAAACACACGGAGATCAACCCCCTCCTAAAGAAACCATCAGCCAATCCGACAGACCTCAAGAACTTCAGACCCATCTGCTCTCCTTCCCAGCCAAGGTCATTGAGAAGACCATCAACACCTAACTCTCAGAGTTCCTTGAAGCCAACCACGTCCTGGACTCCTGTCAATCCGGCTTCCTAAGCAACCAGAGCACAGAGACTGCCCTCCTCACTGCCACCGATGACAACCACTTCCTACTCAACCAGGGAGAAACAGCAACCCTCATTCTCCTGGACATTCCTGCCACCTTCGACACCGTCTCCCACCGCACTCTAAGTACGTGACTCCACCACGACTGAGCACTGGACTGGATCTGCTCCTTTCTCATTGGCAGAACACTGCGAGTCAGACTCCCACCGTTCCTCTCGGCACCCACAGAGATTGGTTGCGGAGTCCCCCAGGGCTCCCCCCTGAGCCCCACCCTTTTCAACGTATACATGGCCCCGCTCACAGCCATAGTTAGGAAGCACTGACTCAACATCGCCTCCAACGCCGACGACACCCAACTTATTCTCTCCCTCACCAACGAGCCCATAATCACCAGAAACAACTTCCACGACGGGATGAAGGCCGTTGCTGCCCGGATGAGAGACAGCTGCCTCAAGCTCAACTCAGACAAGACCAAAGTCTGCATCCTGGGGCCCACCCCCTCCCCTTGGGAAGACTCCTGGTGGCCCACTGCATTAGGAACGCCCCCACACCCACAGACTATGCACAAAATTGCCAAATCAACGCCGTCTCCGCATCATGCTTTCACACTTTTCGCCTGCTTCGAAAGACCTTCGGATGGATCACAACTGAGGCCAGAAAGACGCTCACCCGCGTTCTCATCAGCAGCCAACTCGACTACAGCAACGCACTCTACGCAGGTGCCACCCAGAAACTCCGACAGAACATTAGGAACGCAGCAGCCAGACTGGTCCTCAACATCCCCTGCCGCAGCCACATCTCCGAGCACCTACGAGAACTCCATTGGCTCCCAGTCAACAAATGAGTCATGTTCATGCTCCTCTCACACACCTACAAGGCCTTCCCCGACGCCGGACATGCATACTTCAACCACCGCCTCTCATTCCACTTACCCACCGGACACCTCCGCTCTGCCGATCTGGCCCTTGCCACCATCCCTAGGATCTGCAAGACCAGGACCAGAGGGCGATCCTTCTCCTACCTTGCCGCCAAAGCCTGGAACACCCTGCCTCTCCACCTAAGGATATCCTCTTCGCTGACTCAATTCAGGAAGGATCTCAGGACATGGCTCTTCGACTGAACATCAGCGCCCACCAGGTACTGCAGCACCCCCTCCCGAGCCTTGAGACCCTCACGGGTGAGTAGTCGCGCTTAATAAGCATTGAAAGATTGATTGATGGTGGAGGCCGATCCATTGAGTCAGTGTGGTGTTATCAGCAGCATCTGAGCCCTGGATTAGAAGATAAGATTCCAATGGACCCCAGATACCCCTGGGTCTTGAGCTAGGGGGCAATAGTTCGGCATAGGTAGTAAGCTGGTCCCTACAGTATAACAAGTCTTGAAACCAGTCCTTAGATTTCGGTGCTAGGACTCTTCCTCACTTACAAGCAACATGCCTTTTAGCTAGAAAGAGGCAAAGTGAAACATATTTCCGATATCCCGCCTCTATGTCTCCTGTATTTCCCAAAATTGCCACCAGTGATGTGAGGTTGAGTTTTGATCAATCCTGAGCGATAATGCCCCCTCGACCTCCATCCAAAAAGATTAAATCTGGTGACATTACCAGGACAGGTGTAGAAAGTCCACACCATTCACACCGCATCTGGCACACCTGTCATCAGGGTGGAGATTATATGTGTGTAGTTTTGCAGGGGTATAGTATAGCCAGTGCAGAAATGTATAATGGATAATACGTAGCCTACTACTTGATGCAATGTGCCCAGTCTGCTGGCAACAGTAGAGCCATTGCAAATCATTGAGAGGAGCATCCAGCTCTAGATCTCAGCCCTCCAAGCTCCTCCACTCATGCCCAGCATCTCCTTCTGTGCTGTGTGATATAGGAGGGACAACAAGTTTTTCGACCCATCGGAGTTAAGTAGCGTGTGCAACATGCTTACTATGGGGGGCTCCTAGGGAAAGTCAGGGGTAGCAGCTTGTACTTCATGTCGCAGTCTGAGATACAGAAATACATCTAAGGGTGTTGGTTGTCTGCCAGCGTTCAAGGTTTCATGACTAATGATAGGCTGTCTTTATACAGGTCCCCCCAAGTAGTAGTACCAGCCTGTTGCAGCATGTTTCGACAATTGATGTATGATAATGTAATGCAAGGGAAGGTGAGTATAGCAGAGGTTTCTCTACTTTTTGGGCTAGTTTGCCCCATGTTGCATTGGTACGGTGGATGCCTAGGGTCCCAAATAAGTGGTAGAAGTGATTGGGGACATGTTCAATAGCCAAGTGCAGGTTTGTAACACTATATGGCGTGATGCGCCTGCGCACATACATAGTAAAGCTCCATGTCATGGGCTTCAAAATCTCCTTACCCGAAGGGTAGAATGAGTATTTCCCATGTTATGCTTGGTTGTTTGTCTGGCCAGGTCAACTGTGTCGCCCAGTGAATAAGGGATATTAAGAAACAAATATAAAAACGTCGGCATTATGACCATTTTCAAAAGGAAAATTCATCTCGCAAGGGATAAGGGCAAGGATAACCAGCGGGTAATACTGTCTGTTAGATTGGTCAGGACCTTGCCATAGTTGGCTTGCATAATTTTGTCTTTATATCTAGTCACCTCTATGCCCAGATAGCTAGGATCGGTTTCACACCATATTAGCGGGAAATCTGGTACAGTTAGAGGGACAATATTAGACTTTGCCCAGTTTATTTGGATGCTTATCAAACCCCCAAAGCAAATACATTCGCTGAGAACTGCACTCAGGCTATCCCGGGAGTCACAAACATATAGGGGGATGAATCAGCGTAGAGCCATACTAAAATATGTCTAATGGGATATCTGATTGCATATTGGCGTGGTGTTGTCGAAGCTTGGCAGCCAGCCAACGCAAAGAGCACTGGCAACAGTGGGCACCCTTGCTGCATGTCCCGAATGATAAAGAACAGTTATGCACAGGTACGTTGGGACCCGCAGGGGAGAGTCACGGCTAGGTTTCCCATTGCAAAGGGGGTTCGGCAGGGGTGCGTTTTAGCACCAACCCTCTTTTCTTTGTTCATCAATAGGGCAGTGCAGTATTTTCAGAACCACCCTACCGATGCTCCTACCCTAGCAGGCATGAAGATTCCCCTCCTCATGTTCGCAGATGATACCCTGATAATTCCTAAAACACAAAAAGGACTCCAGTCGGCCATTGTTAGATTTGAGGAGTTTTGTCGGGACCATGACATGATAGTTAATGTGTAGAAAAACAAATTTATGGTTCTACATAAACATAAGGTTATAAAAGGTAGAGTTGCAATGAATGAAGTTATCTTGGAGCAGACTCAGGTATTCACATATTTGGGGATTACCATAGGTAGTAAACTTAATTGGAAGCCGCAGATCGATCTTCTGGTGCTTAAATACGCTCAATTGTCCGGTGCCCTCTTGAAGGAGCAGCGTCTTTCCTGTACTAAACCTGTTGCACCGGTCCTAAAAATGTATAATTCTAAAATTAGCGCCTCGGCTTTATATGGTGCTGAATTATGGGGATTTGACAACTTAGTTCCCCTGGCTACAGCCCAAAATAAATTCTTGAGGGCCATAACTGGTCTTCCTCAATCAACACTATTATTGCCCCTCTTTTTAGATTTGGGTTGCTATTCTATTGAGGACACGGCGCGATTTAGACCAGTGGCTTATTGGAGAAGGCTCTGGGTTACACCAGAATTGTCCCGGTACGCAGAGGATCTTCTTGAAGTTAGGGAGGCAGACCGTATGTGTAAAATCCCTTGGTTGAGACGGGTAAAAGCTACCTTGAGCGAGATGGGGATGAGTAGATTGTGGGGAAACCCTGCTGATAACCCCTTTCCCCCGAAGAAGGAATTTAGGGCGATATACTGGAATATGGTCAAAACGAAGCGCTTTTTTCCATTTTATCAAGTCCATCACTAACAAGGGAATTCTTAGAGCATAAGCACAATTTGGAGTATGAAGGCTATTGGGATTTTATTACTACCTATAAAGATAGGAAACTCTACCACCAATTTAGAGTGGGCTCACTCCCAATCAATTTGTTTGTTAGTAAATGGCACACCCTGAATCATAGTAAATGCCCCTTCTGTCCAACACAGAACGAATCCTTAGCTCATATTTTATTTGTATGCCCTATTTATAAAATTCCTAGGCACAAATGAATCAAACCAATTTGCCTAAACTTGGGCACTAGCTCTGGCAATGAAGCAGTCAGGATCTTAAAAACAGCTACCAATGAACCTATAGTGGTTGCTGTTGCCAAATTTTTAAATTGGATGTTGGTCATACGTGCAAAGAGGATGAAGCTATGATAATCAGTTTTTTGGATTTTATAACCAGGGAGAAGTACAAATAGTATTGAGTTGTATTAAAATGTAGTGCACTCACCTGGTTATTGTTATATATAAGATGAGATTACTGGTACTGATCTTTGCGGCACCACTGTCAGAAGTTTTATTAGTTTTAAATATTTATTATATATTAAGGCATTTTTTCATTGAGGATCTATTTCCTTCCCTTTTATTATTATCTTTAAATGCACAAACTTCTCAAAACCTATACAAATGAAATTGGTTATTAAGTTTTAAATGTAAACGTCTTTTATGATTTTTAATCGAAATAAAGACATATTGAATTGAATTGATAAAGAACAGTTTTGAAGATGGTCCGTTGATTTGGACCTTGCCTGATGGATGGGAGTACAGGGGGGCAAACCAAGTCAGAAACGCTGTGGGGAATCTCATACACCAAAGCACAGCCATTAAATGATCCCATTCCAGCGAAACAAAAGCCTTGGTGGCATCAAGTAACACTGCGAGTGCGGATAAATCTGGGTGCAGACAGCGTGTGCAAGCTGTGGGAGGTGGACCATCCAGGTATGAATCCCGATTGGTCCGCTTGGACCAGAATAGTCATTAGGTGACTAAGGCGGTTTACCAAGACCTTGGCCAGTATCTTAGCGTTGCAGTTGATGAGCGACAGGGGCTGGTAGGAATCACAAATGGCAGCGCTTTTGAAAGCCTTAAGTAAGATGAGTATCATGGCCTCGCTAATAGATGGCGGGAGAACGCCATCTTATTTTGCTTCACAATAAACCGCCAGCAGTAACGGAATGAGGATGCCAATGTAAGCTTAATAAAAATATGCAAGTAGGCTATCTGGGCCAGGGGCTTTTCACGAGTGTAACTGCACTATAGCTTCCTGTATCTCATCCTCTTCTATATCCGCTGCCAGTAATACCCTTTATGTGTCGCTTAGCCATCTCAATGCAACATCCTCTATATCGGTATCTACATCCGCCCCCCCTGTGTCCTTGTCGAGGTGTACAGTGTCCCATAAAATGAGGCAAACACTTGCAACATGCCTGGAGTATCCCATATCAAGGCGCTGTCTCTGTCCGTAATCTCAAAAACTGTGTTTGCAAACTGGGGCTTATGCGTCATGGACGCCAATGCATGCCCTGGTCGCTCTCGCTTGCCACATGTCCTCACCTGAGCATACTTGCCTCAGTATAAACATTCACATTCTGCAGTTTCTTGAAATTCAGACTGGGCTGTCTTAATCTTCCTGGCTACTTCAGGGTCTCCAGGTGTACCCAATTGGGTCTCTAATTTCTTAACGTCCTCCTCTAAGTTGTTAGGCGTAACTCTAAGGGACCACAATACACCACTCAGGGACCGCAATACACCGCTACTTATAGCCATGCATTTCCCCCGTACTGTACCATTAAAGGCTTCCCCAACAGTACTCAGTTTGGGGACTAAATCCCTTTTTCTATTAACAAAACTCTCTAATTTCTTGTCCTAGCTCCACTCTAAAGGGGGCATCCAAGAATAGCAGTGGAGAGAGGTGCCACATTGGATATGATGAAGAGGTCCTCCGGGTCTCAGCTCCAGGAGGATCGGGCAATGATCTGAATAGGTGAGTGCTAAAGGTGCAGTGCCCCAAATCCATGACCCCACCCCTCATGATATATGCCAGTAATCCAATCTGGACCAACTTGCATGCACTCCTGAGTAGAAGGCCCCTTCTTTCGGCTGTGGAAGCAGTGAGCGTCAGGCATCTAGCATCTCACCTTCTATCATAATATCCTGGGCATATCTGGTTTCCACACTGTGGGAGGTAGAGGAGCCATGTAGCCTATCCAGTTCTGCATAGATAGGTGAGTTGAAGTCCCACCCCATAGAATGTATGTTGAACCAATATCTACTATCTGGCCCCATATTCTATAGAATAATAGCGTATTGTCAGTGTTTGGGCCATAGCAGTTGACAACAGTGAACAAGAAAGATGCCAATCTGCTTCACATCAAGGTATGGAGGCCTGGGGTCATTACATGATCCCTGTGGGATATATGGTGTGCACTTGCCAACTAGTGTCACCGTGCCACGTGAACATGAGGAATATGTAGCAAATTACCTGCAAGATGCCCAACGTGCGGCGAAAGTGGTGTGGGTGGTATCAACAAAATGCGTCTTTTGTAATAGAGCAACGTGTATGTTATGCCGGTCTAGATATGATAGTATGTGCCTGTGCGGCCCAATCCCGCAAGGGATATCAATCCCAACAAAACCCCAAGAACCAGAGGTAGGTGAATAAAGGATTTGTTTCTATCAAATTGTGGTGTAGGACTGCCATCCATGGCAATACACAATCAGTGGCAATCCAAGGGAAGAGAGAGAAGGAATAAGAAGATGAGAGAGGGGAAAAGAGCAGCAAGAAGTAGTCAGAGAGGGGGAAGAAAGTGTACTGAGAGAGGGTAGTCAAGGGTAAGTAGAGTATCAAGCAGAGACAGAGGCAAGTTGCCACTGGAGAGTGAAGGACAGAGGGCACAAGAGTAAGAAGTAAGCAACCAATGGTCAATATCAGGGGTATCCTACAGAGGGGCCACCCAGAGAGCCACGCAGAACCACCTCACAAGAGTGAGGGTGTTCGGGGCATGTCAGCATATGTCCTAGATACCTCAATACCCAACAGTGCAGCAAATATCACAAGTAGTATGCATGATCAGGCACTTCAAGATTGTTCAGTGTAATAGTGGGAAAATTGTGTAGAGACAATTTGATGCTGATAAAATGTCTCTTAGACCTTCCCCATTCTAGCTCAGTCAGAGCAGGCATCCCAAGCCAAGGTGCTACCGAGATTGTTTATTCTTACCAGTGAATAACAGCTTAGTCTTGTTTTGATAGAGGGGAGGAGAGCCTGGATTAGGGTTTCGCGCGACTTGGCAGGGAGGCCCGCGCCCCATTTTGTCTCATGATGTCTCCTTCCTGTTGGCGGGAGGTGAAGATGTGATCTTTGCTCATATGTGATATACAGAGCCATGCCGGATACAGCATTACATAAGGATGTTGGCTTGCTGCAGTTTTTGTTCGAGGGTAATACATTTTCGGCAGGACTCTTAAACCGTGATTGAAAAATCTGGATAGATAGACACTGTGTTGTAGAGTGTGCTTGTCCCAAGCTAAACGATTGCGATATTTCAACAGTCTGGAGATTATCAGATGCGAGCGGTGCCGGGGTGGGGTGGCTGGTCATCAGCTCTCTATGTGCTCTTTCCAAAATCAGTACCTTGGAAAACGTTTCTGCGCTGAATATGGTGGTGAGTAGGGACTCCACGAAGTCTTCCATTCAGCCATTGTTGGTGGACTGGGAATTCCCTATGATGTCAAGATTATTTAAGTGGGATCTCGCGTCTAAATGTTAGTTTCTGCTGATATTATTTTGAGTATCTTCTCCATGTTAAGCAGCTGTTCCCCCTGGGTTGATACAGTGCCCTCCAACGGCAATATACTGTGCTCTGCCTCTGTTATATGACCATCTTATTTTTCCAGTTTGTGGTTGATAGCGTCCATCCTGGTGCACATGTTATCCATTTTACTCTCGATGGACGTGAGACTTTGTTGCACAGTGACAATGAAGGATTTCATATCTGCTGCCTCTGTGGTCCCCTCTATAGGGAAGATTTTGGATGGTATGTGGTCACCACTGCTTCCCAACATTCAAGCAGATTTGCGGGCATCGAACTGCAGCTTGATTTGGTGCCCATCCGTTTTTCCCATCATTATGGGTAATAACACGCACAGGTCTTAGTGGTCTAGAAGTGTAGTGTAGCTATCACATGCTCCTCCTGTATAATGTGCCCTAAAGTCCCTTTAGAGTTCTTCTGGATTCCTCTGAATTGGGGGCTAGCACTGGCTGTCCCCGCAGCCACAAGGTCCCGCCACAGCTCTCAGTCCATCCTTCTCTACCTCCTCCTCCTCAACACGTCCTTGCTATTCAGACACGTCATCAACATTCGGGACCTTCTATACAAACTCTGACCAGACCTGCTCTTCCTGACTGAAACCTGGCTCAGCCCAACATCAGCTCCCGATAGTGCCACGAGAATGCCCCCTCTCCCAGATTTAAGATTGTACAGCAGAACATAACCTGCAGACCAGACAGAGGACTAGCAATCATCTTCAAAGAGAACATTCACTACTCCATTATCATTATGTCGGCAAACACTAGTGACCACCTGGATCACCTGCCCTTTAAATTGCACATCTCCAACAATTTCATCCGGGAAGGTGCCTTCCTCTATTTCTTCCCAATCCACAATCTAACTTTGGCAACTCCATTTCATACTTTATTGCCCTCCTGGTGCTCGACTCAAGCTCCTTCATCCTCCAAGGCAAGCTCAACTACCACCTAGTGATCCTCTCAGACCCTAAATCTAACAACCTGTAGGACCTGTCCACATTTAGAGTCAGCCTGTGAGCGAAGGATGCTACCCACACAGGCAGACAGCTCCTTAACCCCATCTTCACCAGCTTCACGGCATCACAGTGGACAAGCCCACCCCCATCGCCTGGATCAACCATGCCCTCGTCTGCTTCCATCTGCTCATCCTTCCGGTGCGGAATGGTACCTACTGAATAAACTGGAACAGGTTCTTTGTAGATACATGGATAAAAGAGCTCCAAGGCCATCAACCACAACACCACAAAAAACTCTTATGTTCCATCATCAACTTCAAAAACTGAATCACTTCCTGTAGAGAAACCCTGGCCCAACTCAAAACCACCACCACTATCATGACCAGGTTTCAAGCAAGTTGGTACACAGAACCACTTAGATTCACTAAATGCCACAGGAAGCAAGTCAAATGCAATGGAGATAGATCCCTGAAGAACCCAACAAAAGCACCTACAGGTTAGCCCTCAGGTGCTACCATCAGCAAATCAGATCCACCAATCGATGAGTTCGGACCAAACATATCCAAAACAGCACAAATGACGCCAAACAATTTTTCATCATCGTAAAGGATTTCTCCTCAACCACCACTAGCTCCATAACGGTCACCCCATCTCAGGACCTCTGCACCCACCTCTCCTACTATTTCAGCCACAAGATCAGCAACATCTACAGCAACTTCGACTCTCAGCCGTTCCCTACTACCATTTCCGCCCTCAAGCCCGAAAAGTTAAACGCAACACAGACAAAGCAGAAGTGGTACTGTTCAGCAAGAACACCTCTCTATGGTACCCTACCTAGTGACCGGCAGACCTCGGACCTACACCCTGCACAGCCAACCTAGCTAACAACCTGGGCATAGTGGTGGACAGCCAACTTTCAGTTACCAACCAAGTCAGAGGGTCACCTTCTCCTATTTCTACACCCGAAAGATCCTCAAAACAATTATCAAATGGCTCCCATTCAGCACACACAGAACATTCACCAAGGCCCTTACCACCAGGAACCTAGACTACAACAAAGTCTATGTCAGCATTACCACCAAACTAATCCGTAGACTTCAGGTCATATAGAACACAGTGGCTAGACCCACACTCTAGCTCCCCATCTACTGACACACACTCTTCAAGCTCCTCAAACACATGTACAAAGCCTTGCACAATATAGCCCCCTCTTACCTCAACAGCTTCATCTATTATTACAGCCCGACCAGAAACATCCGCTCAGCCAGCCTCCAGCTTGCAGACATTCTCTGCATCTGTAGAGTCTGAAACGGCAGTCGCGCTTTCTCATACCTCGCACAAAAAGACTGAAATGGCCTTCCCCTGCTCATCTGAGAGGTCTCCTCAGGCCTTGAATTCTACAAGAATCTTGTCTCTTCATCTAAACCCCAGACTCTGTCAGTACAGTCACTTCCTTATGTAGTGCCTAGATACCCTCCTGGGTAAGACACTTGCTCTACAAATAGTCATGACATAAAATAGTGATGGAAGTAGCACTGATACTGGAAATAGCAGCACCAGGAGATCAGTAATGATTTGAAAGGGCTGGCGTTCGAGGTACAATGAAAACATTATCATCCCAAGAGTACTTTACTTCTTTCTGGGAGTAAAATTGCTGTATTGAAGTGAATACTCAGCTGTAATAGGAAAAATAGTATCTCTTCTCCTGAAAGTCACTTTGGATTATGACTGCTCAAGGCCACAGGTGTATAGGTGGTGGTGCCAACTGCCATGACAGTGGAGAGGTTGAAGGGCACCACAAACACTTCACTAACTGGGCATCCTTGATGTTTTGGAAGACTTCTTGGACTGATTTCTAATTTCATGTAACCTACTTTTTGATGATTTGTCAAATGGGTTTAGTCACTCTGGTGAGATTAGGGATGACTCGGCCACTGTAGTCAGTTGTACCAAGGATACTTCACTGCATATACATTTTGGTGTCTGTCTTTAAACCACTCTGCTGTGAAAACATACTCAAAGAATTTTACCCTGGGCTTCAGGAACTCACATTTGTCCATGTGAATGGCAAACTTGCAGCCACAGAGAAGATGGAGGGAGGCTCTCAGCCTTTTATTTGCTTGCTGTTGCTTGGTGATGGCCTGTATAAGAATGCCATTGTTTACACTGGTTACTCCTGTGAGGCACACCAGTGCATTTTGTGTCACAATCTGGAATACCTTAGTCACCAAGGGGTAGATTTATGTTGCACTTGCGCCACTTTTGCGCCGCAGTTGCGTCACTTTTTTGACGCAGCAGCGGCGCAAATCCTGCGCCATGGTGCGGGGTTATTTACAACGTGACGCATCTGGGAGATGTGTCACGTTGTAAAGCCCTGCGCCACATGTAGGCGTTCCAGGGCAGGTGGGGGCGTTCCGGCGCAGGAACGCCTCCTAAAAGTGGCTGAGTGAAATCTACAAGATTTCACTCAGTCACTTTTCGGCCCATACTGCGTCACAACCCTGCGCCTGCTTGAAGCAAGCGTAAGGATTGACGCAGCATTTTAAAGATAGGGCCCCCCAGATCATTGCTGGAGCTGCGTCGCGCTTGCGACGCAACTCCAGCAATGCGCCACTTTTCGGCACAGATGCGTCACGCATCTGTGCTGTTTTTGCCCCATGGTGCGCCGCATTATAAATGCGGCGCATCCATGGTGGCGCATAATAACTGGCGCATCCCTGTTGATATGCAGGGATGCGCCAGTCGTCATAAATCTGCCCCCAAATACTTAAAACATGATTTTTTTCTGACTAGTAGTATACATGAATTTGCTCAGTTGCTGTGCTTGGATGTGCTATAGCTTAACATCGTGGTAAACCAAGCCTCCATGATAAATTATGAGCATAGGTGTGATGCTGCCCCTATTTTATATGTTTGAAAAACCCATTGTGCAGCAGCACAGTTTTTTTCCTCCTCCTCTGTAGATCTTCTTTGTTTTCAATTAAATATGGCTTGGTGCATAGCTGTCGGTGTTTGCCATTATATTGACTGTTGACTGCGCTGTTCATGGTGATGAGGTCCTTTAATCTTCTTCGGGCACTTGGGGTGTGACCACCTTTGTGTGTCTCAGTGCCTCACAAGTGGTATGATGTGCACCTCATTGTCCTTAGATTCCTTGGAGCCCTGTAAATCCTCCAGCTAACCTCACTGTAAAGCTTCAAATCCACTTTTTGATGAGTACTTTCTTCTGATCTGCACGCCCAGGGAGAATGGTTACTTAACTTTAAAACATAATGTTCATTTTTTAACACAGATTTGGTATATTTTCTTGTGTGGTACTAGGCCTCCTCAATAGTCAAGTTACTTATTTCTCCTTAAACTTGCTGCTGGTGGTTATCATTGATGCCGAATTTTGTTAACTCTCCAAATGACCTCACTGTAACTAGCATGGCCTGTAACATAATGCCTGGCTTCCCAATATGTGCTGGCACCATTTAGATGATTGACAACCCACTATTACTTAGGTTTTTACTCCTGTGAAAGCAGATCTATTAATTAAACCTAACATTCTGCCCCTGTATGATAAATGTCTCTTTTCATCCATAGGGTTGATGGTAATAAGATTGGGTAAATAGAAATGTGATGCTTAATAATACCTATGGGAATCCCTATTGTAGAATTTATTATTCATAGCTGGATTCCATGGCAGGATTAAACACAACAATGGATCCTCTGTGCACTATAATCTGTAGAATCCAAAACACTCAACTTGTTTCATGTCTCTAATGGCCCTGTAGGGTCAATGGCATCGATTAGGACTTAAAAAGCCCATATCTAATCTTTAGGTCATGCCGGCTTCTTATATTTGGGATAAAACATCTCTAAAATAGAGCCTTGAAAGGATGCCTGTCGGGTATTGCACCCCCAAACCCATCACAGAGCAGGTTCCAATGATGAGGTCTGCCACCTCGAGAGGTGAAGGACCCTGTACCCTAAAAAGGTATGGCCCTTAAGTAGAAAACATTTTATGCCATCGACGGAAAAGTGTCTGGTAACTATTGAAAATTAATTACACTTTTCCAGAACATCATTCCTGTGTTTTATATGTATGTGGGTATTCAACACCACCACCACAATGGGGTAACAATCACTAGCACCGATACCTGGCAGTCAAGAAGGTGTTATCATTACATTACTGGTCCAATGGCCTGTTATTTGGGCTTTATAACTCTTTGGCAGAAACCAGAATTAAATTAAACATGCATCATCCACAGTTTCTGTTTTGGTGCACTGTGGTCAGGGACCTGAGTGGCTTGAAAGGTGACGGAGCTACTGTCAAGAATACAATCATATTCCAATGTGCCTGCAAACCTACCTCATTGACCATATTACATGTTTTGCCAAGCTGCACCTCAGCACCCTATCACTGCCATTAAGTTTAAAGAGTAACTTCCTAAACCCTACAATATCAATGCCTTCAGCCGTGAATGTTTTAGGAACTATAGCAGCTGAATCAAGTATATCCACATTGACTGGAGCAAATTTCTCCCGCCACACATCCTTGTTCACTATGGTGTAGGGTGACCCTGAGTCAGCCACAAAGGATAGCTCTACCCCACCAATAGAATCTCACATACAGGTTTTTTCTTTGGACCCCCAACATTCAGCACTCCAGTTTCAATATTCAAAACACATAGATTCGGATTGTCATCCTCCTGCGAATCTGATTGTACATCTGATTCTGGAGTAAATACATTTACAGATTTCTATTTTCTTTTACGACAAACCTTGTAGAAGTGCCCTATTAATCCACCCCAAGAATATTTATTTTTCCATGCTGGGCACTTCTTGTCATTAACTAAGTGGCCCATGTTACTACATCTATATCATTTCGATGTGAAAGTATTTTATCCAAGATTATTCTTTTGTTTGCATTTCATAAGATAAGGTGATTGTTCATTCTTAGTCACTGTACTTTGGTTATAAACCAAAATTTTAGTATGAACTTTAGCTACAGTATCTTTGTCTTTGTTCTCACCCATTTTATCCTTGTGGTCTGATAAAACTGCTTTAGCACACCTTCCAATTCAGCTCTTCTGACAATATCAATTACCTTGTGTAAAGGTGAGTCACCATTAGCCCATACATTTCCTTGGATTTTAGGGTTTGCGGCATGCATCACAATTTGATCACAACTCAGATTATCATGGGGATTTCCAAATCTACAGCTCAAAGCAAAGTTCATAAGTGTTGCTAAATAATACTTAATGGATTCTTTCTTGTCTTGTTTCCTATGGTAAAACCTGTCAATGGCAACACATGCCACTGGATTAAATGTCTAAATCTTCTAAAGCGTTGTTAAAAACATCACCCTGATCTGGGAGTCTAGGTTTCTTTTGTATACGATTTCACTGTGGGTTGTTGTTGAGATATTTTGAGGCCTTCCTGTGGATGCATCTGTGAGTAGAGAAAATCTAGTATGGCACAGAAACCTAGCGCTTTTTTTGTTTATAACCAGGGAAAGAACTCTTGAAGCCGCTCTAATGTCCCTAGCAACCAGCTCGTCACCAGTTCTGTAGAATTGAGGTCCAACCGCAAGTTGGGTTAACTCTTTCTTGTAAAAATACTGGTACCACACTATCAGGAGTACGAACACCACTACTGTCACCGCTCCCCTCCAGCATTAGAATATCTAAACCAACATTCATAACTGTATTACCAGATGATAGACATACAGTGCCTTTAAAGGAACAAAATCTCTCTGGCATACTCCTATACTTCTTTGACCTATATGAAACCATCACCCCTAGTCTACACTGATGTGTCTGTGGGTGCTAACATGAGCTTCAGGCAACGCTACCTGTGGTGGAAACACAGACAGTGAGACACCGGCACTATAACTATGGACTTTCATTGGAGCATGGGACCAACCCATTTGTTTCCCTTTGACACCACTCCTCATCACAGTCACATGCTTGAACAATAGCGTGTACGTATATGTGCCCTAGGGCAGGTTGACCTGGACACAACATCTGACTTTGGAAAGCAGGATCAAACAGGCATTGTTGTCTCACAGTCGTATTCCTGTTGATGAAAGAGGCTAGCAGTGAAGTAGTAAAAGTTTCCAGAAACCTACAGCCCTGTACCTCAATTACTGACCACCCAAGAAAAATCAACACGAAAAATTATCTTGCCATTATTTTGAGAACGCACGAATCCAAAGTGAAACGGATCACAGTATATCACGTACTTCATCTAAAAGTCTTTTAAGTTCCTAGGGTGATGATGACAATTCTGAATGAACACTCCCATCCCTGGAACGGACCTAACATTATCCATGTAACCCAGCCACTGTTCTTTTTTTAGGTTTTTATATCAGATATGGAACAGCAGATGAGATAACATATTATAACTACAGAGCAAACACACAAAATCTCACCTTACTGTTATAGCATTCAATAAACATTAGAATGGCATATTTCACATGAATATCCTCCCAGATAAAGAGAAAATCAGTGGGCTCAGACCTCCCAGGTGAGGGCAAGAATAAAAAGCTTGGAGACAAAGCGAAAATAGTCAACATTTTGATGACATCAAATAGACTCCAAGCCTCACACTTCTCTTACCCAGAACGATGATCCCCTAGCTCCTTTGAGCTAGTCATAAACTCTGTGTATCTTACAAGGACCACAGCACATGTCATATGTGCCAAATCTTCATCGTCTCCATATTCAGCTGATTAAAGAATGCCCTAGTGGATTCAGTTTGTAACAAAATATATTGATTGTTTCACAACTGAAACAGGACCTACTAAAGGAAAAAATGGCGGATTAAAACTACGAGTACCAGCATGCAAAGCAGAATTAATTACTCACCTGAGAGACATTACCGTTGAATTAAAAGGACCCACTGGAGGGTTGAAATTAATGTATGCTGCCTTGCGGAAACGCCAACAAACAATCCGTTCTTTTGTGCAGCTCCAGTCACACACACACACACACACAACGAAGAGTTACAAATTACAGGCCACTCTGGAAATGAGGCACAATGTCCGGTGCACGTTGATATTAGTCGTACCAGACATTTTCGGTCACACACAAGGAACAAGTTAAGCAATACCTAACGAGGTAGAACGAGGCGCTACTACGTTACACACTCACCTCTGAGGGTCACAACCTGTGAATCGGAAACACAAACAATGAGCATGCAGTCGGCGTGTTACACAAGAGAGATGCTGCACGACTGACGAATCGGGCCACACTGGGTCCCACAACCAGTGAATTCGCTCACCACCGAGACGCTTATTCGTGCCATGGTCCCCACGATGCGGGGCCACATGCTTTAGATGCAGACCAGAGTTTGGGTCTCCGCACCATGCGATCTGGTCTCCAGGCAGAATTCTCAGGTCCACATCTACTACCAGTTGGAATCCAGCAGACGATATTGGCACGTTAGAGGGCACCGTGCTTCAGGTGTCACCGGAGATTAACAAGCCCTTGGGGAGTACACTTCAGGGTGCCACACAGCAGCAGGTCGTCAGCTCCGGACAGCCACTATTCAGGAAGGGCACGTGACCCCTTTCAGCAGTAATTCTCCTTCTGGACAACAGATTCCTCTGGCAATGTGCATCACGTAGGTCCAGGTCTATGTTTTATGTATTTCACCCCGTGCTGAAGTATGGCACCAGTAGTTATACTGGAGTCTGACAAAGCCACCTACATCTCTGGCAAGGAGTTGACGCTGAGAATATAATGTTAGGAAGTATCATACGGCTGCACCACTGCAATCCACTAAAGCAGCATGAAGTGATCTCAATCATTTCCCCATGTTAGCCTATGGGTAGAGCAAATCTCATAGGCAGTAAAAACATGCATGGGTATTCCTCACTACCTGGGCAGGGAACACAAGTGTACCTGCCCTGCCTTTCACCTACCACTCGCTTTACTCCTTAAGACCGACCCTCGGGGTACTCTGCTGGAAATGAAAGGTCCTCTCAGGACAGGCCAGTCTGAAAAAAAGTGCAATTGCACGTATCAGCCTACAATGGCAGGCTGTACACCTATTTAAGAGCATCATCGGTGCAAAGCGCACACCAGCCTGCGTTGGCAGGATGTCCACAGATTTAAGAGCACCATTGGTGCAAATCGCACACCTTGAGGATGCCCACAAGCCTGCAATGGCAGGCTGGATATGTATGTAAGAGCACAATTGGGGCGAAGCACACACCAGCCAGCAATTGCAGGCCGGACACATATTTAGGAGCAACATTGGTGCGACTGCGCACCCCAGTCTGCAATGGCAGCGTGGATCCATGCTTAGTACACCCTCTATGCAGAGCGCATGCCAGCCGGCATTGACAGGCTGGACATGCATTCAAAGATACTATCGGTGCCAGAGCGCACACATCTTTCGTCCATGGCAGACCTGACCGGCGCTTTAAAAGCCTCAGGTGAGCACCACTTCCAAACTTGTGTAGGAAGGGTGTGCACACTTTCACACTGAACTTACAGTAGGAAAGGGCACTAGGGCCTTAACAAGAGAATCGGCAACACACCCAGGAAGTGTCCCGTAGGGAGAGCCGATCCCCTAGGTAGGGTAAACCTGCATGGAGGTACATCACTACCCAGGCAGTTCACCCGCACTCACCTACCCTGATTTGGTGAATGGCCCCCTCCGGGTTAGCAGCGCTGTGAGACCAGTTAACCTTTGTATGAGACATTTTTGTACCGGCTACTCAGGTGAGTGGCACAATCAGTGAGGCATTCCCCTATCCAAGATAGCTATTATTTGGTTAAATGAGGCCATCAGTCCTTCTGTACAATCAGCAACAGCAAACAATACAGCAAACACTGTCTAGTATTGCACCCGTCCTGGATGTGTGGTGTATCTTTTAACAGGGCACTCATAGGTAAGACACCCAAACCAATCAAGTAAGCACCCTAGCCTGACCTATGCAGGAAGGGCGCACGCACTTTCCCGCTGCAGTACAGTGGGAAAGTGCCCAGGGTCCTATGGTCAGAAAAAGAGTGTTGGCAAAAACCAGGACAAAAAGTTTTAAGGAAACCCCCTAAGAAAGGCCATGTCCAACAACTGGCAAATAAACCAAATTACAACAGGACAATTAAGGTTTCATATCAAAAAGCCTCTTTAAATTTCTTTTATCCTTATCTTGCTCTTTCATGTTACAGAGGCAGATGCATTATTTTCTTGCATGAATTTGAGTGCGAGATTTTGTGTTTGGCTCGTGGGTTTCGGAAATCGATTTTGAGAAGGTATTTATGATGTCCGTTTCTCTTTCTTTGGTACCTTCATTAGGTGCTACTGTTCAACTAGAAGAACAAGGTAGGTATCAGTCTGTGCCCCAATTGAGTTTTGTCCTATATATTTCACCCCTCTTAACGTCTCTTAAGTAGTTAATAATCAAGTTCTTTAGAGACCTCTTTGGTATGTTGTTCCTTTATGGCTTTTTGGGTTGCTGGATTGTGGAATCTGAATATGAGGGTATTTATTAGAATACGGTGAATTGATCCTTCAGTTCAAGTTTTTTTTTTATTATTTAACTTTATATTGCATTTTTTGAAACAATACACGACATTATAAGCCGACAGCAGGAAGACACTGATATTGTCCAAGCTGGCTATTATTTGGTTCAATTAGGCCATCGGCCATTCTGTACAATCAGCAGCAACAGCAAATAATACAGCAAACAAAGATAACAGTACACCCACCAGTAGCACCACATCTCACCTTGTACAAGATACTGATTACTCCAGGTCTCCCATCCCACCGCCCCCTCTCTGAAGTACACTCATGCTGTAAATACTCTGAATTCGGCTTCTAGGGACCATTCTTGCTGGATCTGGGTTTCAGGCGTATCCTGTGGTAAGCTTCCCAACTTTCCCATATCCAATGAGGGAGCACAGCATCTTTCCATGCTTTTACAATATCTTGCTTGGCGACTGAAAGGCCCAGCCAAACCAAGGCCCACTGATATCTGTTTCCATCTATCCTCCACTCCGTGATATGCAGCAAGGCACACTGTGGGGTCCTCAGCAAAATGAGTTCCAACATTCCCTCCAAGCAATTGAAGACCCCCACCCAGACCATGTGCTGGCAGTCTCCCGTCTCAGTCTGGCAGCGCAAACATACAGCAGACAAGATCAGCCCCCTCGTCAACAGCCTCTCCCTCATGAAATACACCCTATGTATAAATAACGCAGCTGTATACGGGGTATTGAGGGGCCATGGCCGCCTCGCGAGGAAAGGCCATCGCCTCTCTCCAGTCCACATCTGCAAGGAGGTCTAGGTCCTGAGTCCAAGCCTCCCAAATAGGACCAAAAGAATCTGGGGTATTAACAACTAAGGACCGATAGATGTCGGAAATCTTGTGTTATGGGATATTTGTCAAAAGTATTTTAGCTTCCAGTGGACTGAATTTTCGGATATCTTCCAAGTGTGTGGTATAGGGTGTGAGAGCGTAATGGAGTTGTAAATATTAGTAAAATTGAGTCTGGTGGAGCCCAAACTCTTCCTAAAGGTCAGCGTAGGTCTCAAGTGAATTACCCCCGAGTATGTCAAACAGCCAAGTGATGCTGACAAGGTCCCAGTGCTGCAAGCCCTTCAACTCAGCCACTTGGTGCAGGACTTTGCCCGCCCTGAGAGGAGTCTCCAATGTAAGCCGTCCTGTCCACCTTATAGACTTCCCGGCCTCTCTCCAGACAGTAAGGACCACACAAGTGGCTGGGAGGAGCTGCAGGGGAACCCTCCGCACAGCAGATGCAGGAGGTAGAGCACCCAGTGTCCATCCATCGGACGCAAAGGCAGGGTCTACGAACCCTTCAAACCACCAGTCATTCAGGACGGTGAAGTGGGACACTCTAGCATAGGACCGCCCATCTGATGTGGCTTTGCCACCATTGTATGTTGATTTGCAACACTTAGAAAGAGCCATTCGAGGCGTACCATGATATTCCGCAGGAGTGAGTCAATGCAGGTGAAGAGAGAGATGCGGGAACAGGGAATTGGACATTTTTAAGTTGGTATAATAGGTGGGGAAGAGCCACCATCTTGAAGATAGCAGATCTCCCCAGAAGGGAGAGAGAGGAAGTGATGCCCAGAACGTCAAGTCTGTTGCTAACCTGTACAGTTGTGGCTGTATATTCAGGTCCCATGCCTGGGTCGCATCAGTGGTGATGTGCACTCCTAGGTATTGAAAGCCATACCGGAGAACCTTGAGCTCTTTCACCCATTACAGCTTTGGCGTACCATCGCCCACTATACAGTTCGAGGATTTACTGAAGTGTATCCGGAGCCCATGAAGTCTCCAAATATCTCAAGCGTCCTCAGTGCACGCGACCCTGAACATACAATGGAAGACAGCCACGGTAACATTTTGCTAGACTTGTCAACCCATTGATAAATGTCATCCAGGCCGACCGTGCTTCCTCCATCAGGGTTTAATGAAGTACGTAACCGGTATGCAGCAAATCCCGAAAAAACGTCAGGTCTGGTGATTCCAAATACCAACCCTCCAATTCAAGAAGTCTTTACTCTAGGTCCTCCACCTCAGAATACACCAGGTTGCATTGGGCCACGTGGTAGCTGTTAATGAAGCCACACGTGGTGGCCCTCAATGCTTCCCAAAGGGTCCCAGGGGAGGTGACCAAACCCCACATTAAGGTGCAAATATAATGAGTGGCATTGTGCAGAGCTGTCTTTAACTCAGCACTCACAAGGGTCCAATTTCCTTAATGCCACCGGAGTGGACCTTCCCACTCACCCCGCATCACCAGCAACTAGACAGGCACATCATCAGACAACCCAAGTGTCCGTACATGAGCCTCACGTATCGTCTACCCATGAGACCTGGGGAGACGGAAATAGTCCAATTTTGAAAAGGTCTTATGCACCCCCCAAAAAATTTGTGGCCCTTGTCTGCGGGGTGACCAAACCGCCAAGCATCCAGTAAACCTATTTTGTCCATGAAGAGGGTTAACCTTGTCTTTTGGGAGGATGACCCCGAGACAATAGAGGGGCAGTCCACCTATGTGTTGGCGACACAGTTCATGATCCCACCCCGGATCTATGGCTCCGCTGGAAACTCCAATATGACATTGCATATAGTATGCAAAAATGCCTCCGACAGACTGGGAGCTGTGTATACATTGAGAAGGGAAAATGGTTTCCCATGAAGAAGGCCAGCTAGTGCTACATAACGTCCCAGTTCATCATGCCAGTCTCCCGTCTCAGTCTGGCAGCGCAAACA